>NC_133128.1:24781230-26196230 GCF_048418815.1 Hemitrygon akajei
CTAATACAATGCCCCAATAAACTCCACATACTGAGAATTCTCATTGTGGTAGTTTACCAGAGGGCCAATTCCAGCATTGATGTCACTCCAACCAAATTACCAGATGGGAAACACAACTGACTGAAATGAGCAAATACCAATCGACAGATCTATCCAGATGGTCACTTTGATGTATAATGCTGTGACTATAAAAAGGATTCTCCCTCCACCCCCACCCTACCTCCGGATGTTTTCATGTTATATTGTTTTACAGCATTGAAACACAATGGATTTAATATGGTTTTTTCTTTTGACACTGATCAACAGAAAAGACTTTCATGTCAAAGTGAAATAAAATCTCTGCAAATGATCTAAATTAATTACAAATATAAAACACAAAACAATTGATTGCATAAGTGTTCACCCCCTTTAATATGAAGCACCAAATCATCACTGGTGTAGCCAATTGGTTTTAGACATCACATAATTATGTTAAATGGAGATCAATGTGCAGCAAAGGTGTTTTCATTGATTATAGTAAAAATACACCTGTATCTGGAAGGTCCAACTACTGATGAGTCAGTATCCTGGCAAAAACTACACCATTAAGACAAAAGAACACTTCAAGTAACTCTGCGACAAAAGCTATTAAAAAGCAGAAGTCAGGAGATGGATACAAGAAAATTTCCAAGTCACTGAATATCCCTTGGAGCACAGTTAAGTCACTCATCAAGAAATGGAAAGAACATGGCACAGCTGTAAATCTGCCTGGAGCAGGCCATCCTCAAAAACTGAGTGACCGTGCAAGAAGGAGGCTACCAAGAAACCTATAACAGCTTTGGAGGACTTACAAGCTTTAGTGGCCGAGATGGGAGAGACTGCGCATACAACAGCAACTACCCGGCTGTTTCACCAGTCGCAGCTTTATGGGAGAATGGCAAAGAGAAAAACTGTTGAAAACTGTTGAAAAAACTCCCATGAAATCTCGGCTAGAGTTTGCCAGAAGGCACGTGGTAGACTCTGAAGTCAGCTGGAAGAAAGTTCTATGGTCTAATGAATTGAGCTTTTTGGCCATCAGACCAAACACTATGTCTGGCTTAAGCCAAATACTGCATGTCATCAAAAATACAACATCCCTACCGTGAAGCATGGTGGTGGCTGCATCACGCTGTGGGGACGCGTCACTGCAGCAGGCCCTGGAAGGCTTGTGAAGTCAGAGAGTAAAATGAATACAGCAAAATACAGGGAAATCCTGATGCAGTCTGCAAGAAAATTGTGACTTGGGAGAAGATTTGTTTTTTATCAAGACAATTACCGCATGCAAAAAGCCAAAGCTACACAGGAGTGGCTTAAAAACAATAAAGTTAACGTCCTGGAGTGGCCAAGTCAGAGCCCAGATCTCAATCCAATTGAGAATTTGTGGCTGGACTTATAAAGGGATGTTTCACTCACAATCCCCATGCAATCTGACAGAGCTTGAGCAGTTTTGTAAAGTAGAATGGGAAAAAATTGCAGTGTCCAGATGTGCAAAGCTGATAGAGACTGATTCACAGAGACTCAAGTCTGTGATTGCTGCCAAAGGTGCTTCTACTAAATACTGACTTGAATGGGGTGAGTAAATATGTAATCAATTATGTTGTGTTTAGTAATTGTAATAAAATTAGATCAACTTGTTGATATTTGTTTTCACTCTGACATGGAAGAGTCTGTTCTGTTGATCAGTATCAAAAAGCCAAATTAAATTCACTGTGATTCAATGCTTTAAAACATGAAAACTTTCGAGGGGGGAGGGTGGTTGAATAATTTTTATAGGCACTGTACTGGGACCTGAATAAACCTCCATTCAATATATGCATACTTAACCAAAAGGAAGTGGAATTAACAGTACGTGACATTCCTGTAAGTGTAAGATAACTTTCTACATGGCTTGCTGACATTTTCAGTATCTGTTATACATGAAAAACAATATTTTCTACATGTAGCATGCCAATTTGTGGATAAAGAGTGGGACTACATTGCTGATATTAGTTTTAGTTATCTAGTGTGATATGTTTATCTATTCTCTGATGAAACAACATTAGATCCCTGCATGTACCTTTCATGCATGGCAAACATTTGTTTATCCTGACGAGATGGTGGAATAGAGAAAGAAGAAGAGAAATTGAGAGCAAATGATTACTAGTTCTCACTTGTTACCTCAGGTGCAAGACTAAACAACTCAAATAATTGAACCATTTGGCTAAGCACCAATTATATTGTAGAATGTAAATTAAAACACTTAAGTCTATTTGACCATGCTACCTAGACCATCTTGCATACGATAGAACATTGAATATAGAACAGTACAGCATAGGAACAGGCTTTTCTGCCAATTAAATTAGTAATCAAATGGCCAACTAAACTAATCTCTTCTGCGTACACAATATCCATATCCTTGGAAGTTTCTAACGTATGCGCCTCTACCAGGCAGCGCATTCCAGATACTGACCACTCTCCGTGTAAGAAATTTGCCCCTCACATCTCCTTTGAAATTACACCCTCTCACCTTAAATGCATGCCCCCTGGTATTAGACATTTCAACCCTTCAAAAAAGATGGTTTGATCTATATATGCCTCCGAGAATCTTATAAACCTCTATCAGATCTCCCCTCAGCCTCCACTGCTCCAGAGAAAAGAACCCACATTTGTCCAACCTCTTGTTATAGCACTTACCCTCTAATTCAGGCAATGGCCTGATTAACCTCTTCTGCACCCTCTCCAAAGTCTCCAAATCCTTCCAGAACTGCATGCAATAATCCAGATGCAATTTAACTAGAGTTTTATAAAGCTGCAAATTAAAGTTCGTGGCTTTTGAACTCAGTGCATGCATGTAATATGCCTTCCTGACCAGTCTATCAACCTGTGTAGCCATTTCCAGGGAGCTATGAACTTGGACCCTAAGACCCCTCTGCTCATCATCACTGTTAAGGATCTTACCCTTAACAGTGCACTCACTCACTCTTTGAATTTCACCTTTAGTGTTCCACCTTTCCATCCTGGCATTTACAATGCCTTGGATTTCCGTATCAGTGGTGAAGGAATGGAACTCACAGCTGGCCTTGGGCTCAAAGCTGAAATCTGCCCTTTGCCTTGAAGTCTTTATTTCCCTCTTTTCCAGTGTCAGTTACTATTACATGTGATTTCTGTAGTTTTGACCGGGCAGCTAATTGCATTGAGGAATTCTGACTGACAGCAAATCAGGAAGTTAAAAGGAGTTATAACCTTATAATCATGAAAGATGGAATAAAGATTGTGGCATCGATATGGATTTCCCTTTAGAAAAGAAATGAGGGGGAATCTCTTTAGCCAGAGGGTGGTGAATCCGTGGAATTCCTTCTACCAGCTGCTCTGCCTCCCGTCTGAATGCTGCCCCGTCATTGTTGTTCATGAGGCCAACCTCTGTTGTGTCGTCAGCAGACTTGATTCTGCTGGAACTGGATCTGGCAAGCCCAGTCGTGTGTCAGCAGCAGGTCGAGCACGCACCCTGGGGGCACCGGTGCTCAGTGTGACAGAGCTGGAGATGTTGCTGCCAACAGGGACTGGCTGTGGTCTTTCTGTCAGGGAGTCCAGGATCCAATTACATAGAGAGAGGTGTTTAGACCCAACAAGGACAGTTTACCACCAGCTCGTGAGGGATGATCATATTAAACTGCGAGTTGAAGTCAGTGAACAGAATCCTGGCATATGATTGTATTATTTTATGATCAGTGAAATTTTCAAATGATTATTTAGAGGAAATTGGATTTCATATCCATGAAAAATAGCTTTCCTGTACCAGTCACATTGTTCAGCAGAAATTACAGTATGTCTTAATAAGATGCTGAAGTCTCACTCAACATGGTGTAATATTTTATAGCAAGAACAAATGGCAAAAAATGAAGTTTAGATCAAATCTTTGATCATGCCTTGTCAGGTTTGCTGAATCCTGCAAAAATATAATCAAATAGAAGAGCAATGAACTAGTAATGGCTAATTTTGGATCTTTTATCTTTTCAACACTACTCCCCAGAATGCCCTCCGAATTCCTCCGTTATACAGGTGAGTATGGATAGCGGTTGCTGTATCTCCATAGAAATAGCCGCATTTTTGTTGAAGTAAAGCGCCTCAGATGTAAAATTTGTAGGAGCTTTGTAAATTGCTCCTAGTATAAATGGGGAGTTTATTGGAATGTAGAGAAAATACAAATAGGATTAATATCAATGTAAATGAAACGTTAATAGGTGGCATGGACCGGACCTGATGAACTGGAGGGCTGGTTTCAGTGCTGTGTAACTCTGTCTCAAACACCATTGTGTTAAACATGCTCTCATCTTATTCTTCAAAACGTGCAATGGAGACTCCATCCTGTTCAATAAAGCTGCACTCCAGTTTCAGTGAATATAAAAATTTGGGTATGCTATAGAGAGGGTAGAAAATACCACAGGCCATATTACCCCCAGCTGAGTGGCTGGAAAAGTTGTCACTGACTTGGAAATAATATTGGAAAGAAGCTGTTCCAGGCTTCTATATATATTAATTCGAAGCCATCCTCAAAATCTCAGAGGAGATTGAATTATGTTTTCACTGGCAGTGAGAGACAAGTAGCATTGAATTGGTGGATGGAATTACGCTAGGCCCAATTTCCTTTTCCATTAGCTGTATTGTGTAGAAGGTCTTGTGGAATGTAAGTGCACCTTCGCCTGTTTTGCATTACCAAGATAACTTTCTTGGTAATGCAAAAAGAGTTAGAGTTGACTTAATCTAGATTCATTTTGAAAAAATGAAAATCCCTCTCACCAAAGTAACACAACTACTTTACAGTGGAATACACAACATCATGCACTACTATTAACAACACAGATGACAGTAGTTCTTTGGCTCATAAAGCTATCTAGATTTTCAGCACAGTTATGGGTGACTTAATATACAGTAGCAGTCTACAAGGAGGTGCAGTCCTATCAAAAAAAAGTCCGGCAATTGGAGACATTCCAACCCCTAACAAGATTCCCCTAACAGAGAAAGATCTGGAAAAACTGCATGTAACTTCATAGTAACTATTGAAATGATGTTCTTTACCATTGTTGCTATGTAAGACAATGAAAATCTTCAGAAATGCCAAAGTGAAATCAGTTATAACAGTACTCCCGGATTGAATGGGCCCAGTGATGAAGACAGAGATGACAATTCAGTGGTGTAGCTAAAACATGAGAGAATATTAGAAGTATCAGCACTGGGATGAAAAAAACATGGGACAATATGGGCAATATTTTGTTCTTGGCAGTGTGGTGGTGTAGTGGTTAGCATAACACTTAACAGAACTAGTGATTTGGGTTCAATTCCCATTACTGTCTGTAAGGAATTTGTACGTTCTCCCTGAGACTGTGTGGGTTTCCTCTGGGTGCTCCAGCTTCCTCCCACAGTTCAAAGATGTACCGGTTGATAGGTTAATTGGTCATTGTAAATTGCCCTATGATAAGGCTGGGTTTAAAGTGGGAGTTGCTGAGCGGAACGGCTCGAAGGGTCTATTCCACGTTGTATCTCAATGAAATAGAACAATGATAATTGGCCATATAATGTGAAAATGAACAAATAAAAAGCAAAATGAAGGCCATCATGCCATCAGCATGATTGAAAATTATATAGACAATGATGTTTTCAATTCTATCCCTCACAAATCTAAATTTACACACAGCAGCAAACATCTGCCACAGATGTCTGATGTCAGCAATATTTATTTAAAGGTGTCCAAAGGATATTAATAAATCTCTGATGAATTACTGTAACCAACCCTAATTTGGCTCAAAATCTACCAGCAACTTGTACATTTATATGGAACCTCCAAGTGACAACATTACCGTATAGTGAAGATTGATATCCAAGCAAGATGAAATTCATTAAGTTGAAGGAGTAAAGTTTCTCACTGTTTCATTTCTATTTCTAGTTGTATAAATTAATCTTCCATTATTGTAAGATGTTTTCAGTCCTAAAGTGGATAGATCAGGCAGCTGTAAATTCATTCATTTTAATCTGTGAGCTGCTGTGAAAAGTAGTTTTACTGAGGAACTAACATTCTTAATCAGTTCAGTTTTTTGTGCAGTCAAACCCCTTGCACTCAATGGATAGTCACTGTTTTAGGTCAAGATCCTTTATCCAGTCCATTTTAAGGATCTCAGCCCGAAATATTTCTCCTCAGATGCTTCCTAACCTGATAAGTTCAGTATATATTTTATTTTGTTCCGGATTCCAGCATCTGCAGTCTCTTGTGTCCCTGTGAACTCTCTTATTGTCCATCAGCCAGTCAATGCTCTCTTTAAACTTAGCCATTTTGTTCTTTTTGTAATATCTATTCCCACTGTGAAAATGGAGATAATATCTTAATTAATGTCTATCATTAGTTTTAGGCAACAAGCTTTTTATTACTGGATGTTTTATTTGTAACTTTTCCTGCATCTGACTAATTACTTTTCATTGCTGATTATGGCCAATGAGCTTTTTAGTTTTCTTTCAATCTGGGCAAGACCTCTTTTAACCTAAACGTGCCTGAATCCCGCATTCTCTGCTGTTCAAGCACCCCTGTTTATTTTCTTCTTCCCTGCTGTCTTGGGCTCACCCTAAATATACAGTGGTTATGGTTTCCCAACTTTTCCCTTACTTTTAACCAAACCAAATCCAGCAGCTCCTTTCCTTACCCAAACAGCAGTTTGTTTTTTTTTGACTAAGGAGCTGCTCCAAAACGTATGGGACAGCAATCAGAATCAAGTTCATTATCACTGACATGGAGTACACCATGAAATATGCCATTTTGTGGCAGCAGTGCAGTGCAGTGGAACACATAAGCAAATAGTGAAAGTTAGAATGAAAGTAAATTACAATTACTGAAAAAGAGGAATCATGGAACATTCAGAAATGTGATGGTAGATGGTAGAGGAGAAGAAACTGCTGTGCCCGGGTCTTCGGGCTGCTGTAATAGCTCCCTGAAGGTAGTGATGTGAAGAGGGGATGTTGGTCAGGCTTCTTATTCATGGTTGTCACCTTCTTGAGGTACCTCCTTTTGAAGGTGTCTTCGATGGCAGGGAGGCTTGTGCCTGTGATGGAGCTTGCTGTCTCTTTGATCCTGTGCATTTCTTACATAATTTCTGTCCGAGGTAATGTTTGAAATAATTAATGATTGTAGGGCTATGATTATTCTTATTAACTTTACTTCAGTAGTTTTAGTTCAAGACCAGGAACAAATGCTATGAGTTAGAAACGTAGAAACATAGAGAACCTACAGCACAATACAGGCCCTTTGGCCCACAAAGCTGTGCTGAACATGTCCCTACCTTAGAAATTACTAGGGTTACCCATAGCCCTCTATTTTTCTGAGCTCCATGTACCTATCTAAAAGCCTCTTAAAAAACCCTATCGTATCCACTTCCAACATCGTCGCCAGTGGCCCATTCCATGCACTCACCACTCTCTGAATAAAAAACTTACCCCTGACACCTCCTCTGTACCCACTTCCAAGCACCTTAAAACTGTGTCTTCTTGTGCTAGCCATTTCAGCTCTGGGAAAAAGCCTCTGACTATCCACATGATCAAAGCCTCTCATCATCTTATATACCTCTATCAAGTCACCTCTCATCCTTCGTTGCTCCAAGGAAAAAAGGCCAAGTTCACTCAACCTATTCTCATAAGGCATGCTCCCCAATCCAGGCAACATCCTTGTAAATCTCCTCTGCATCCTTTCTATGGCTTCCACATCCTTTCTGTAGTGAGGCGACCAGAACTGAGCACAGCACTCCAAGAGGAGTCTGACCAGGGTCCTATAAAGCTGCAACATTACCTCTCAGCTCCTAAACTCAATCCCACGATTGATGAAGGCCAATACACCGTACGCTTTCTTAACCACAGGCAACCTGCGCAGCAGCTTTCAGTGTCCTATGGACTCGGACTCCAAGATCCCTCTGATCCTCCACACTGCCAAGAGTCTTACCATTAATACTATATTCCGTCATCATATTTGACCTACCAAAATGAACCACCTTACACTCATCTGGGTTGAACTCCGTCTGCCACTTCTCAGCCCAGTATTGCATCCTGTCAATGTCCCACTGTAACCTCTGACAAGCCCTTCACACTATCGACAACACCTCTGACCTCCAACAGTTGAATGGACTCTCTCAGTAGTGATCCAATTCTAGTCAGAGATACTTTAATTTTCATTTTGTTAATCCCCTTATGTCACAGCTGATTTTATTTCCTGCTGAGAGAAACCTGAATGCAGATACTGGCTTTAAGGCACCTATAGTTTCAATTGTTGTCATCCAAAGAGATCATCTAGTTTCTGAAAGAGATACTTATTTCAGCCCTTCATCCCTCCTTTTCCAATTGGCACCCAGAATGTTGGACTGTTTCAAAAGTTCCCAGTGCCTTTTGATGACCTGAAATCTGTTGATAAGGAAATCTTCACCAGACAGCTCCTTAAATCATACATTTGCTTCTAATTTCCTAAGCTATGCCCTAAATATACACAGAAGTGACAGACTTCCTACCTCATTCCCCATCCTGCCTTCAAAACATGTACAAGTAGGCAAAAATCTGAAAATATTTAGAGGAACCCATTTTGATGAGTATCAAGGTTCACAGTATGCAGTGTACATTAGCAGCAATTCCTATTTAACAATCTGCATACTTTACCTTGAATACTCTCAATATTTATTGATTGCAGCTACTGCAATGCATCAGTCACCGTAATCTAAAAGCTTAGATAATGGGAGTATCAGTTTGCCACCTTTTATGTATCTGTAGAATTACCAATAGAGGCTTATTAAGGCAACAATCCACCATTGTCAATATTCTCCATCTCTGCATGCCCAATTCAACTGATTTGGATAAACACTGACAGGTGGGCATTTTCTCTCACAGCTGCCGGTAGTTAAAAGTGTGAAGTCTGGAAATAGTAGAGTTCTCTGAAATTTGAGTAACCACGGGAGCAGCAGCTGGTCTGGACGTAGCTCAATCTCCCAGTGCTGCTACAAGCCTGAAGTGTTCAGCCTGCTTTCCAGATATTGTTAATCCCTACATGTTTGATCCAACTGTGTGCTACTCTCACTTACCTGGGCTCCCACTGAGAACTGCACTTGGCAATATGATAGCCCTAGCAATGGAAAGTCATTTTTTCCTTTAATGCCTTGTGGTTCTTGTTCCATTGGAGTGATTTTTCCTCACAGGTATAAGTGAAAGTTATAGTTACTGAATTCCTAGTTACTCGTCCATGAGCCAGGCCAGCAGCCAAGTCAGCAGTTTTTAAATAATTGACCATCTGTGTCAAATTAATGACTATCATAGAGTTATGATTGTCTTTTAAAATTAAGAATTAAAATGAATTAATTAGTGCTGATGACGAAAATTCATTTGGTTCCCAGGACATATTGGGATTCCAAACCTGTAGGCACAGCTGTAAATTACACAAGAGTAAACTTTACATAGAAGTTAAATCCCACAAGCTATAACACTTCTTTCAATTATGCAGCCCAAAGGCACCAAAATTTTAAGCTCTAACCTGAAGAATGGCATGAGGTACAGAGGAGAACTGGTGCTGTTTTATGACATTCCACCATGAATCAGTGCCTTCAGGTTGGAAAAACTGGAACATAAACATCTCCTAACAATCAATTTCTTCATTTAGAATATCTTGAGTCAGATGTGGTTAAGTTTCTTTATATATTGTCTCAACATGTTTGCCTTTTGAAACCGTCTTCACTGTTTCGAACACTGTAACCCTGTTATGCCCTCTTCTTCAAAAGACAAATATCATTTTCAGTCAAAGTTTAAAAAAATGACTTGCCTTGCTTTGATTATTTTAAAAAAAACATGTTCTGCTTGACTGGTTCTAACAATGGAAAACTGAAGCAGAAAATGAGTGTATGGGGGTTTACTGAAGCCAGAAATAATCTGTCTTTGATGCTTTAAATTGAGTCTATAGGTTGTGCAAACATTTTAATATTGGGACGAGTTAAGTTGAGTGAAGTTATCCTCCTTGGTTCAAGAGCATGATGGTTGAGGGGTAATAACTATTCCTGAATCTGGAGGCGTGTGTCATGTAGAGTATATTGACAGGCTGGATCACAGCCTGGTATGGAAAAGCTGATGCCCTTGAATGGACAATCCTACAATAAGTAGTAGATGTGGCCCATTCCACCACAGATAAAGCCCTTCCCACCACTAAGTACATCTGCATGAAGTACTGATGTAGGAAAGCAGCACCTGGGACTCCCACCACCTAGGATAAGCTCTTTTTTTCACTGCTGCGATCAGGAAGAAGGTACAGAAGCCTCAGAACACATACCGTCAGGTTCAGCGACAGTTACTATTCCTCAGCCATCAGGTATTGAACCAAAGAGGAAAACTTCACTTGCCCTATCATTGAAATGTTTCCACAACCAAAGGACTCGCTTTCAAGGACTCTCCATCTTGTGTTCTTGATACATATTGCTTATTTATTATTGTTATTTCTTTCTTTTTATATCTTTACAGTTTTTTTTGCACACTGGTTAAACACCCAGACTTTCATCGATTCTATTATGGTTATTATTCTATTATGGATTTATTGAGTATGTCCGCAAGACAATGAATCTCGGGGTTGTATATGGTGACATACATGTACTTTGATAATAAATTTACTTTGAATTAATTGAAATAATGTAAGTATCATAACCTGATGTTTGTGGGATCTTTATACAAACAAATTAGCAGCTGTACATCCAACAGCGAATATATTTCTAAAGTGCACAATTTGTCATAAACCTCTATAGGGCATCTTGAAATCATGAAAGACCTTTTATAAGTGCCAGTCTTTTATTTACTTTTCTAAGGGATTCATTTATTGCAATAAAAAGCAACAAAATTACAGTCGCTTAAACCACTGAAAGGAATTCTCTTGAAGATTTAGTTTTTGTATTTCCGTTGTCATCAAAAAAAATTAAGTCTGGTATTAGCTTAAAATGTCCATTAATTAGAATGACAATTATGAACTTTAATGTAATGGATGCAACTATCAACAAATGGCCCCTGCAGTTGACTTTAATGAAGAAAGTAATTGGATGAATAACCTTTACATCAAAAGGACTTTGAACCAATAGCCTGTTCATATTGGTTATAGTTCAGAGATATGCTGGTATCTTCCTTCCTATTTAGAATCTATTGCTGCTAGATCAGACAAAAAGCATGGGTTCAGTGGTATAATATAAAAATCGATAATTACGCAATAATTGTTTTTAAAGCAGCTTTGTTTTTTGCCAATTCTAAATAATTTAACACCTCTTGTCCTTGTACCCAAAATTAAAGATTGTAAGTCAAAGTGTTCCTTTGTTCGCACTATTGACATGTGTCATAAAAGTTGTGAATATTTCTACATTATCACTCATTTCATCCACCTTAATTAATTGGTGGCCCCACATCTATTATGTTGGTGCAGATGGATGGTGGTTTAGGAAGGTAGGTGCAGTTGCACCTGCTGCGTCATATAAAAAATAAACTTAAAAGGGTTATATGAGTGAATAAAAGTCAAATGAATATAATGAAAGAGATCTAAAATACATTAAACAATAGAAAGTACATGCCTACTGTAATTATACCCCTGCTACTGCAGCCCATTAACCAAGTAACTGTAACCTGATATATTATTAATGTGTTTTGTTAAAATTATGTAAGTGTAATTAATATAGAGGTGAGTGAAGAACAGCTGTGTTTCATTGAAAGACTTAAATTTGTATATCAATTCTTTTATGACTTCAGAATGTCCCAAAGTACTTTACAGTTAATGAACAGTAGTCACCATTGTAATGCAGGAAATGCAGCCACTCTTTTGCAAACAAAGAAATGATAAACACCCAATAACTTGCTTTGGTGATGTTTACCAAGGGATAACAATTGCTTTCTCCTGAATTGCAGTATGGGATCCGTTTTCTCCCCCTTCAGGATGAGACCACTGTTTAATCAATGCCTTATTGGAATAGCGTAGGACTCTTTCAGAGCTGCAAAAATATACCCAAGACTCTGGAGTAGGACCTCTTCCAACGATACCCCAAAGTGGAGGGAAGGGGTCGTTAACTGATACATGGATTTTGACAGGTCAGTCATGTGAGAAGTTGAACATTGCAAAGTATACAATTCCTTAATCAAGTCCACAGCTGAGTATAATCTTCACTGTGGATGTTCAGTCACTGTGCAAAGCTATCCCCCATCAGTAATCAAAGCTCCCTGCTTCTTTTTTGACAAAAGTAGCAACTATTCTCTTTCTCCACCACCATCAGGTAGAACTGGTTCTCAGTCTGAACAAACTTTCCTTTGACTCCTCCCACTTTCTCCAAATTTGAGGGGTAGCCATGGGCACTCGCATGGGCCCTGGCTCTGCCTGTGTCTTTGTCAGCTACATTGAACAGTCTACGTTGGAAGCTTTTCCTGGTTATACTCCCAACTCTTCCTCTGCTATATTAACTGCATTGATGCTGCTTCATGCATCCATACTGAGCTCGTCAGTTTTATCAACTTTGCCTCTAACTTCCATCCTGCCCTTAAATTCACTTGGCCCATCTCTGACATCTCCCTCCCCTTTCTCGATCATCTTTTATAGATGTACTGATTCCCACAGTTTTCTCAGCCTTGCCTTTCCCCACCTTATTTCCTGTAAAAATGCAATTCCCTTTTCTCAGCTTCTTCGCCTCCATCACATCGGTTCCCAGTCTGCAGATTTCCATTCCAGGACATCAGAAATGTCCTCCTCCTTTAAAGAATGGAGCTTCCCTCCCTCTACTATTGACGTGGCCTTCACCGTATCTCTTTCATTTCCTGAACATCTGTACAAACCTCATCTTCCCGGCACCTTAACAGTGCGAAAGTCCCTTTTGTCCTTACCTACTATCCAATCAGCTTCCATATCCAACATGTTATCCTCCACAACTTCTGCCATCTCCAAAGGGATCCTACCACTAATTATATCTTTACCTTCCCTCATCCCTCCCCCCAACTTTCCACAGGGATCATTCCCTCTGTGATTCCTTGTGCATTTGTCTCTCCCCACTAATCTCCCTCCAAACACTTCACCCTGCAAGCAACCAAAGTGCTACAACTGCCCCTACACCACCTGCCTCACCTCCATTCAGGGCCCCAAACAGTCCTTCCAGGTGCGGACAACACTTCACCTGTGAATCTGCTGGGGTCGTCTTCCCGGTGGCCACACATTTTAATTCCTATTCCTGTTCTGATGTATTGATCCCTGGATTCCTCTTGTGCCAAGAAGAGACCACCCTCAGGGTGGAGGAGCAACAACTTGTATTTCATCTGGGTACCCTCCAACTGATGGCACGTTTATCGATTTCTCCTTTTGGTGAACAAATTTCCCACCCCACACCCACTTCCTCTATTCCCCACTCTGACTTTTTACTTCTTCTCACCTGCTTATTACTTCCCCTGGGTCTCCTCTTCCTTCCCTTTCTCCTATTACCCACTCTATCCGATTCTTTCTTTTCCATACCTTGACCTTGCCCACCCACCTGGCTTTACCTATCACCTTCCTGCTAGCCTCTTTCCCCTCCCGCAGTCTTTTTATTCTGCATTCCTCTTCCTCCTCAGTCCTGAAGATGGTGTCAGCTCAAAAAGTTGTCTATTTCCTCTTATCCAGAAAGGCTGCCTGACTTGCTGAGTTCCTCCAGCGTTTTGTGTGTGTGTTGCTTTGGATTTCCAGCATCTGCAGATTTTCTCGTGTTTCTGATTATAATAGACGCAGATCAGTTTTGAATCTGAGGACAATACTTGAACATGGTGCTAAAAATTTCCAAATTGCCAACAAGAATTCGTTGCATATTAAATACACCTTGATCTCATCTGAGAAACTCAGTAATTCAGTATACTCCACAAAAATTACACTCATTGATAATGTGTCATACAGGGTTGTTGAATCTCGCTGTGTAAAAACAGCAAATAGTTTGCAGCAAAAACTTTACTTTGGAATAATCACTAATAGTTGAAGTACTCTGCACTGTTCCTGAAAGACATAATTAAGACCCAAATAAGCGGTCTTCAAAAATGTTTGTCCCTTCAGTCAGTGTCACTCAGAATTGATTATTTAGGATTCAATTACGGGACAAAGGATTCTGGGACAATTTAATCTACAAAATGAATGGGCATATTTGGATAAAGCTCTGGAAAAAATGTATGCATTTCAAAATTAATTATTTGGTTATGCAATGTATTGAAGTTTCTGTGAGAGGCAAAAGGTGATAAAATATAAACAAAGAGTCATAGAAAGCAGAGCTTTGAAACAGGCCCTTTGGCCCATCTGGTCCATGCTGAACCATTTGAACTGCCATCATGTTACCTGCATAAGTGTACCTACTATTTATTTTGTACTAGGGCAGATTTAAACCCCTAATTCTACTGACACTATTGCTCGCAGTCTGCAATATGTTGAGAGGAAAGGGGTTAGGATACCCCTTTAGGATTAATGCAGCTTCATGCACACCTGCCATTACCCAATGACTACCACAGTCTCTCCAATCAAATCGGTGACTAATGTTATGAAATGGGGGTCTTTCTGCACAAATATAGGACTACACTTATTTAGAATGAGGCAGTTAAGAAACTATCCTATTAACTGAACACTTCTCTGTGTGTGGCAGAGCACAGTCGCCCAGGTGGGCACCATCTGTAAGTATGATGCCATGTTAAAGCACTGGAAAATGGGATGGAAAATACATCAGCAGCTGGAATCCAACACAAAATATTTAAAATATATCTAGTAATATCCTTGCATCATAAATATAAAGGAAGATGTATTTAAGAATTATAGATAAATATATAAAACTGTGTGGCAATATATCTTTTTAACATTCATCATGCAAATGTACCGGTAAGAGTAATGGAATCTTTTGTGAATGTGTGAGTCTCTGTGGATCTGTTGCAGTGTGCGATGATATAAATGGAATGTAATCTCGCCTTCTGGTATTCTTTCTCTGACTGAAACCCCATTCAGCAGGTGCACATAAATCTTTCTCAATTTGTCACTGCATCAGCCTTTCCACTACTGTGGTTTTCTTCATAGTGGGAGCATTCAGCTCTGTCAAAGAACATCCCCTTCTGCCTCTGTACTTGTTGTTCACTGCTATTGAGGTGACCTCAGATCATTTACCCCAGAGTTTTAAAAATGCCCTGGATGATCCTGGTCAGCTGCTTTATAATTTCCAGCTTGAAAAGCCGATGTCCCTAGTGTATTTCATTATCTATGTATATTGAATTCTTCTCTGCAGGTGCAATTATATTAAGCTTCATTTAATATCAACTTAAAATGCAGAAAACCTTGAGGATTATTTGTAGAGCCGCCTGTCCGTTCTAACACACTTTCTTTGTCGCCACTGTAGAAAGCTTTAGTGGGGTGACACAGTAGTGTAGCAGTTAGCATGCCCTTATTACAATGCCAGCAACCGAGTTTAATTCCACGGCTGTCTGCAAGCAGTTCGTACATTCTCCACATGACCATGTGGGTTTCCTCCAGGTACTCTGGTTTCCTCCCACATTCCAAAGAAACGGGTTCATAGGTTGTTTGGTCAAATTGGTGCAATTGGGCTTGTTGGGCCAGAAGGGCCTGTTACAGTGCTGTATCTCTAAATAATTTTTTAAAACTACACCGCTATATCATGAAACAAACCATTCAACTCAATGACATTTTCCTTGCTTGTCCTGTCATCTTTCCAATCTAAATCTATCATTATCTCCCTCTGGTCACTTATTTCTTGTGTCACATGACCTGACATAAATTTATGCTATTTGTTTCAACTACTCCCTGCAATGACAATATCCACATTCTCACCACACTTGGATACAGAAGTTCCTTCCAAAATATCATTTGCATAAGCAGTTCATTCATCTACTCAAAAAAAGAACAAGCTGAGATTACTACAAAAAGCACGCATTATGGCATGCAAGAACATCACCTTAAAACTTTATAAATCTCTGGTTAGATCTCAGATTATAAAGATTTAGTGTGTCAATTTTTGGACTTTGAATTTAGAAATGATTTGGAGAGTGTGCAAAAGAGATTTACTGCAATGATACCAGACTTGAAAGATCACATTTACCTGGGGTGACCAGGGAATCTACAGTTGTGTGTACTTACAGCAAGTAGAGTTCGGAGAAAGTTCATAAAGGTGTTCAGTATTATCGAAGGTTTTTACCCTTCAACCATCAGGTTCCTGAACTAGAGTGGCTAACTTCACTTACCTCAACACTGAACCGATTCCAGAACCTATAGACTTACTTTAAAGGACTCTTACAACTCATGTTCTCAGTGTTATTTGTTTGTTTGTACATTTTGTCTTTTATACATCGGTTGCTTGTCAGTCTTTGTTTGGGTGTAGTTGTTCAATGATTCTATTGTGTTTCATTGTTCTACTGTGAATCATTACAAGAAAGCAAATCTCAGGGTAGTATATGGTGACATACCTCTGTACATACTTCGATAATAAATTTGATTTGAACTTCTGTTTTGAACTTTTTTTAAAAAGTTACTGAGTCTACTGGAGAATAGACAGTTATCCAAAGGACATTATGTTCCAAAAACGACCAAAGGAAATTGAGGAGAGAGATCATTTTTCTTCGCGTATTGGTGTGATCTGGACTACACTGATTGAAAGGATGGCAGGAACAGATTCAATAGGAACTTTCAAAGTGAATTGGATATACAGCTTGAAAAGATAAAAATTCTTAGGCTCATGGCAAAGTGCGAGTGTGGAACTGATCGGCTTTCTCGGAGCTAGCAAGGGTATGAATTTTCTTCACTGAGGAGCTAAACTTTCTTTGTATCTGAACTGGATATTAAAGGGCAAAGCTATCCAGAGAAAAACAGGTCCCCAATGTCCAGATAAATGTGCCTCTGCATACCAAAAGGACATCTGGCCATTTGTCCTGTTCGTATTGCTTGGTGAAGTTGCTTTCATAAATACAGCAGTTTAGCAAGAGAATGTAGATGGTTTAATGCAGGTTATATATAGGTTTTAGGTTACATGGTCAGCACAGCGTTGTGGGCCAAAGACCCATAATGTGCTATATAATGTTCTATATAATTGACATTTCCTTATTTATCTTACAGGGAACATTAGTAATAATCAATAACTTTAGATTTCAGTCATAAAATTATACAACAGAGAAACAGGCCGTTTGGCCCATCTGGTCCATGCTGGCCACAACATCCTCTCTGCTAGTTCCAATTCCTCACATTCAGCTCATAACCCTCCAAGACCTTCCCCTCCATGTACCTATCCAAGTGCCACTATATGTTACAATTGTACGCACCCTGACTACTTCCTCTGTCAGCTCATTCCAGGTACTCACTAAACAAGCTACTTCTCAGGATTCCTTTTAAATTCTTCCCTCTTGTATTGCATCTGTGCCCTCTAGTTTTGGACTCTCCAACATTGGGGTAAAGACATTATCCATACTTCTCATGATTTATCATAAATGTCTGTGAGGTCACCTGTCATTCCTCTAATCTCCAAGTAATAAAGGTTTTGTGTTGCCATCTCTCTTTATATGTTAGGCCCTCCAGTACAGGCAGCATCCTAGTAGATAGATAGATAGATAGATAGATACTTTATTCATCCCCATGGGGAAATTCAACTTTTTTCCAATGTCCCATACACTTGTTGTAGCAAAACTAATTACATACAATACTTAACTCAGTAAAAAAAATATGATATGCATCTAAATCACCATCTCAAAATGCATTAATAATAGCTTTAAAAAGTTCTTAAGTCCTGGCGGTAGAATTGTAAAGCCTAATGGCATTGGGGAGTATTGACCTCTTCATCCTGTCTGAGGAGCATTGCATCGATAGTAACCTGTCGCTGAAACTGCTTCTCTGTCTCTGGATGGTGCTATGTAGAGGATGTTCAGAGTTATCCATAATTGACCGTAGCCTACTCAGCGCCCTTCGCTCAGCTACCGATGTTAAACTCTCCAGTACTTTGCCCACGACAGAGCCCGCCTTCCTTACCAGCTTATTAAGACGTGAGGCGTCCCTCTTCTTAATGCTTCCTCCCCAACACGCCACCACAAAGAAGAGGGCGCTCTCCACAACTGACCTATAGAACATCTTCAGCATCTCACTACAGACATTGAATGACGCCAACCTTCTTAGGAAGTACATTCGACTCTGTGCCTTCCTGCACAAGGCATCTGTGTTGGCAGTCCAGTCTAGCTTCTCGTCTAACTGTACTCCCAGATACTTGTAGGTCTTAACCTGCTCCACACATTCTCCATTAATGATCACTGGCTCCATATGAGGCCTAGATCTCCTAAAGTCCACCACCATCTCCTTGGTCTTGGTGATATTGAGACGCAGGTAGTTTGAGTTGCACCATATCACAAAGTCCTGTAAATCTTATCTGCCCTCTGTCTCCAGGTTGACAATGTCTTTCCTATAACTGACCGAAACTGTACACAATAATCCAAGTAAGGTTTATAATAAGGAGTTCCCAATCTTTTTATGCCATGGACCCCTACCATTAACTGAGGGGTCTGTGGACCCCAGGTTGGGAGCCCCTGAGATAGAAAATAAGTTGAAGCAAATATGCTGTGAATATCTTGATCTTAGAGAGGAAACAATGGTGGGAGCATTGGTTTGGATGGTGTGCATGGATTACATCATATTCGACTGATTAATTGATTCCTGCTTTTTCATTTGCAGTTATTTCAAATTAGTCCCTGTTAGAAGAGGTTGTTGAGAAAGGATATGGGTGTGGTTGGGCAGAAACCCATAAGTAGAAAAATAATGCCAAAAGAAAGTAACTTTAACTTGTCATTCAAGCCTAGAAAGTAAGAGGGCTATCTCGTATATGGCACTATGAGAACAAAGCTATTGGATAATAATCCTGCCGGATCATAGACGGTTTATACAGTTACTCTGCAGGAGAGACAGAGAGAGATAGAGCTCTCTGTTACAATGTGTTTTTAGCCAGAATTGAAAGATTGCTGAGAGTTCTGAGCATGATAGGTGACTTTGGATCTTCTGTTATGGGGTATTTATGAATACAAACTTTTTGTTTGCTTAACACAGGAAGTTTGCACTGGCTCATTTATTTTACTTTGCAACTTTTTGGCATCTTCAGTAAGAACAAATGTAGAATCTGTGAAGATTATTTTGAAAGCAGATCTTGTGCCATAGGTACCTGGAATAAAAATATGATTTAATCTAATCTTTGAATTTAGACCTAGAATTGGGTAGATTATCACATCCAGCACACATTGACGGGGTTATCAGTTCTTCTATATCCTCAATGTTCGGTGTGCCATCGCCAACTGATTTGAGGACCAAAACCACGTTTATCCATTGTTGAAAATGGTAAATGTAGAGATGTCAAAATATAGAGTGCTTATACAGTATAACATGAGCAAGGCAACATCTATGGAAAGGAATAAACAGTTGACAACTAGTCCCAATGAAGGGTCTTGGCCTGAAACATTAACTGTTTATTCTTTTCCATAGATGCTGCCTGACCTGCTGAGTTCCTGCAGCAATTTGTATCTGTTATTCTGGATTACCAGCATCTGCAGAATTTCTTGTCTTTATAACATGGACAAGCTTCTGGCAAGATCAGAACAAGATCAAAATGGATTGTAGTATCATACCTAAGAAAATGAATTGCTGATATCCTGTGACGGCAAAATTTAAGGGATGTAATATCTGAAGATGCCTTATATGGGGTCACCAGTTTTGGTAGATTTTAGTAAGGTTGCCAAGATGATTCATGCATTACTCTAACCTTAGCAAAGGCTGATTTGGTAGCAATGATAACTCACAAATTCCAGTAGTGGACATAAACTATAAACCAATTTCTTGACTAAGTTTTGAAACCTTTCATTTTAATTTGCCACCTGATGAAATGCAAGAGGTGACAATCTCCATAAGGCAACATTTCGAAGCACCATGGAGACAGAGCTGCTGAGCCTATGGATGGGAAGCTGTAACAGAGCTGTCACTGTAGTCAGAATCAGATTTATTGTTACTGACTTATAGCATGAGATTTGTTATTTTGAGGCAGCAATACAGTGCAAAGAAATAAAATTATTGAAATAAATAACTTGTGCAAAAGAAGCAACAATAGTCTTCATGGACCATCCAGAAATCTGGCAAAGGAGAGGGAGAAGCTGCTTTCGAGTCCGTATGGGTGGTTCTTCAGGCTCCTATGCCTTTCCCCTGATGACGGTAATGAGACGGGGTCATGTCCCAGATGGTGAAGCCGTTGAGATTCAGGTGATTATTCTGATTATTGCAAGTTGCAAACTCAGCCAGCTCCATCATGGGCATTAGCCTCCCCAGCATCGAGGATGTCTTCAAAAGGCAATGCCTCAAAAAGGTTAAATCTGTTATTAAGGACCTCCATTACCCAGGACATATCCTCTTCTCATTGGTGTAAGGAGTTTATACAGTGGCCTGAAGACACATACTCAGGGTTTTAAGAGCAGCTTTTCCCCGTCCTCCATCAGATTTCTGAATGGACCCATGAAAACTTCCTCACTTTTTTTTCCCTTTTATTATACAACTTATTTAATTTAATTTTATATATATATATAGTAATTTATATAGTTTTTATAATGCAGGATTTCACTGTTCACCAAAAAGCAACACATTTCATGACATATGCTGATGATATTAAACCTGATTCTGATTCAATGACATTCCAGTTTTGTGAGAGTACTGCCAGGAAGACACTGATCATCGCTCTAGACAAAATCAACCTGGCTTTTATTCATAGGTTGTTTCTTCACTTGCTTGCTCCCTGAAGATTGTCAATGTTGTGAATATTTTGAAGAAAACAGTAAATGGAAACATCAGTGGGCATTCCCACACAATAGCACAGGGTGAACTTCGACTTCCTGAAGTTTACTTTGACACCAAAGTGTGAGCTTGCATCTATATTTGGCATTATAAATTTCTTGTCAATTACATCTTCCCAGCTAAATACACTTATCTGATGTTGACTCCAGAGAGTTGTAAAGAAAGAGAGACATGGATGTTTACAGAGCATAATGATGATTTTTTTTTTGGTCTTGGTACAAATGGTCATAGATTTACCGAAATGATATCTGAACCAAAGGTAGTAGTATTTCCTGAAACTTGTATAATTAAGAAGTCATTTAATCAGGGTTGAAGATATTGAACAAAGCTGATAGGATAGAAAGAGGGCAATTATTTCCTTTGCTTGGGAGGATTAGGGGAATATTTTCTGATTTCTTTAGAAAAATAAAATGAGTGTGGATAGATTAAAAACACGTGCATAAAATTACTCTCAGTACTTAATATAACTCAGTAATACAGACTTTAGAATTGATTGACAGGGGAGTTGCCCAATCTTCCTCTTCTCCAGGTAGGAGTAGTATTTTCACCAATTGCAACCTTAATGGTATATCGTCTTACCAAGAACAATCATGGCCATGGAAAGATCTTGATCACCTACACCATATGACGTGGTGCATAATGAACAAATGAATGTTTTTTTACATTGTAACATGAATATAATTCAGAAATACTAATTAGGTTGCAAAGCAATTTGTGACATCTTAAAGTCATGAAATACTTTATACAAATTCAGTTCTGATGCAAGGTCATTAATTTGAACTGTTAATGGCTGCCTGACCTGCTGAGCATTTTTGATTTTGATATCAATTTGCAAAAATCCACAACTTCTATCTGGGACTTTCATTGTAGCAATTCTTACTTTTTTTCTTTTTTTCCCCTTTGTTTTTTCCTCTTGTAAATTGAAAGATGTTTGACATTGCCTCTATTACCTGCTGTTCTCAAAGGCTCCTGACCAGCCTTCCAGAATTTATAACATGTGTAAGCTACCCTCTGGGATATTTCCCTCGCCTGGAATACAGTTATTTTTTCTTATCATAGATTTGTTTTTTTCCCCTCCATTAACATAATCGTTCCCTCTTACCAGATGGTGCTGTATTGTGTGCTGGAAGAAGATAAAGGCATCATTTGGGAGCAGTTTAAACCCCTTAGAAGTTTGATATTCTTACAGTGGCCAGACTGCAGTGGTTAATAGATAATGAGGTGTTAAACTAACCTGCTGAATGAACAATTAATGGATTAGCATTTATGAAAGTGGGTACTGGGTCATTAATCTGTGGTGTTGAGTGAAGAGTGTAAATGCATGGCTACAAATACTACTTACCAAACAATCGAACTACTCAAGTTCAAGCAGCAATCCCAAGCAATAGTGCAAGAAGTAAATATTCACTGACATGAAAAGTTAACTTACTCCTTTGATCCGGATCCTTCCCCTGAACAATAACATGTGGTAAACTCTTGCTTTCTAACACACTTCACGTCACAACAGATATGATCTGCCCTGCTTGTTCACAGTGATTCTGGGGACAATGGAGCTAATTTCATCCCACAGAGATTGTAACCAAACCCGTGCTTGTGTTTCGTATTAGTTACAGACATGTATTGCGAGAGGAGAAAAGATTTTCACTGTGTGGTGGGTCCAGGGATATAAAACAGGCTTTTGTAAAAATTTGTATATCTTTGAAAGTATTTAGCTTCGTAAAACTAGCTCTAAGTTAATTCCCGAATTTAGCACTTTGAGTCACATCTGGGATAACTATTTCTTTGGAAAACTATTTAAAATATTTAGAGATTAGAGATTGAAAGATTATTTTTCTTAACTATTTAAGCTTATAGTAATTAATTTAAATAAAAAGATCACTATTAGCCTTATGTTTACACATACAGCATGCAAGGTTGCTTCAGCATTCGTAGAGAAGATTGTGGATTCTATTCATGCAGGCAAATGCAATTTAAAAGTTTTTTCAGTCATGGGTGGAATTATAGTAAAAGAACTGAGCCATTTATGTCAAATGCAACCTAGAGTACAGACCACTGACTGACAATCCACTGAAATAGTGTATTCCAGGACTGAGAGCAAATGGAGATTTTGAATAAAATTGATACCTTCACAAGGAAGAAGACTGAATAATGAGGAAAGGCTGCCTTATGACAGAGTAAGTCATTAAGAGATGCTCTTGTAATGCTGCTTAATAACAAATAGATTTGCAAACACTAGTAGATGAATTTTAAAATGTGGGACCAGTATAGATTAATGATTGACATAGATACTGTACGTTAGGCTGAAGGGCCCATTTATTTACTGAATGTACCTGATTCTATAAGTCTACAACATAAGATGTAAGGTAGGCCATTTGACTACATGAGGACATTCCAACATGCAACTTTCAGCCTTATCATATATCCCTTAATTTTGTAAGTGTTTACAAACCTAACAGCTCACAATTTGAATATACTTGAAGGCAGAGCATTCTGTTTTCCCAAGCATCCCTGAAGGCAATAACACACATGGAAGAGATGGTTCAGGAAACTCATGGGATTCTTGTCCTCAGCATCCAGAGCATGGAATGCAGGGGCTCACGGAGACGGGGGATGAGGCACAGGGGCTCACGGAGACGGGGGATGAGGCACAGGGGCTCACGGAGATGGGGGATGATGCACAGGGGCTCACGGAGACGGGGTATGAGACACAGGGTCTCACGGAGACGGGGGATGAGACACAGGAGCTCACGGAGACGGGGGATGAGACACATGGGCTCACGGAGACGGGGGATGAGGCACAGGGTCTCACGGAGACGGGGGATGAGACACCGTCTCACGGAGACGGGGGATGAGACACAGGAGCTCACGGAGACGGGGGATGAGACACAGGGGCTCACGGAGACGGGGGATGAGACACGGGCTCACGGAGACGGGGGATGATGCACACGGGCTCACGGAGTTGGGGGAGGAGACACGGGCTCACGGAGACGGGGGATGAGACACGGGCTCACGGAGACGGGGGATGAGACACATGGGCTCACGGAGACGGGGGATGAGGCACAGGGTCTCACGGAGACGGGGGATGAGACACCGTCTCACGGAGTTGGGGGATGAGACACAGGGGCTCACGGAGACGGGGAATGAGACACAGGGGCTCACGGAGACGGGGAATGAGGCACAGGGGCTCACGGAGACGGGGGATGAGACACAGGAGCTCACGGAGACGGGGGATGAGGCACAGGGTCTCACGGAGACGGGGGATGAGACACAGGAGCTCACGGAGACGGGGGATGAGGCACAGGGGCTCACGGAGACGGGGGATGAGGCACAGGGGCTCACGGAGATGGGGGATGATGCACAGGGGCTCACGGAGACGGGGTATGAGACACAGGGTCTCACGGAGACGGGGGATGAGACACAGGAGCTCACGGAGACGGGGGATGAGACACATGGGCTCACGGAGACGGGGGATGAGGCACAGGGTCTCACGGAGACGGGGGATGAGACACCGTCTCACGGAGACGGGGGATGAGACACAGGAGCTCACGGAGACGGGGGATGAGACACAGGGGCTCACGGAGACGGGGGATGAGACACGGGCTCACGGAGACGGGGGATGATGCACACGGGCTCACGGAGTTGGGGGAGGAGACACGGGCTCACGGAGAGGGGGGATGAGACACGGGCTCACGGAGACGGGGGATGAGACACATGGGCTCACGGAGACGGGGGATGAGGCACAGGGTCTCACGGAGACGGGGGATGAGACACCGTCTCACGGAGTTGGGGGATGAGACACAGGGGCTCACGGAGACGGGGAATGAGACACAGGGGCTCACGGAGACGGGGAATGAGGCACAGGGGCTCACGGAGACGGGGGATGAGACACAGGAGCTCACGGAGACGGGGGATGAGGCACAGGGTCTCACGGAGACGGGGGATGAGACACAGGAGCTCACGGAGACGGGGGATGAGGCACAGGGTCTCACGGAGACGGGGGATGAGACACCGTCTCACGGAGATGGGGGATGAGGCACAGGGGCTCACGGAGACGGGGGATAACGCACAGGGACTCACGGAGACGGGGGATGAGACCGTCTCACGGAGACGGGGGATAAGGCACAGGGACTCACGGAGACGGGGGATAACGCACAGGGACTCACGGAGACGGGGGATGAGGCACAGGGACTCACGGAGATGGGGGATGACGCACAGGGGCTCACGGAGACGGGGGATGACGCACAGGGGCTCACGGAGACGGGGGATGAGACACAGGAGCTCAAGGAGACGGGGGATGAGACACAGGGGCTCACGGAGACGGGGGATGAGACACAGGGGCTCACGGAGACGGGGGATGAGGCACAGGGGCTCACAGAGACGGGGGATGAGACACGGTCTCACGGAGACGGGGGATGAGACACGGGGTCACGGAGACGGGGGATGAGACACAGGAGCTCAAGGAGACGGGGGATGAGACACAGGGGCTCACGGAGACGGGGGATGAGGCACAGGGGCTCACGGAGACGGGGGATGAGGCACAGGGGCTCACAGAGACGGGGGATGAGACACGGTCTCACGGAGACGGGGGATGAGACACGGGGTCACGGAGACGGGGGATGATGCACAGGGGCTCACGGAGACGGGGGATGAGACACGGGGTCACGGAGACGGGGGATGAGGCACAGGGGCTCACGGAGACGGGGGATGAGACACAGGGGCTCACGGAGACGGGGGATGAGACACGGGCTCACGGAGACGGGGGATGATGCACACGGGCTCACGGAGTTGGGGGAGGAGACACGGGCTCACGGAGACGGGGGATGAGACACGGGCTCACGGAGACGGGGGATGAGACACAGGGGCTCACGGAGACGGGGGATGAGACACAGGGGCTCACGGAGACGGGGGATGAGACAGGGGCTCACGGAGACGGGGGATGATGCACAGGGGCTCACGGAGATGGGGGATGAGACACGGGGTCACGGAGACGGGGGATGATGCACAGGAGCTCACGGAGTTGGGGGAGGAGATACAGGGGCTCACGGAGACGGGGGATGAGACAGGGGCTCACGGAGACGGGGGATGAGACACAGGAGCTCACGGAGACGGGGGATGAGGCACAGGGACTCACGGAGATGGGGGATGATGCACAGGGGCTCACGGAGACGGGGGATGAGACAGGGGCTCATGGAGACGGGGGATGATGCACAGGGGCTCACGGAGACGGGGGATGAGACACAACTACATAAAGCAATGGAGTATTTATTTGTTTTAGAGATACAGTGTGGAATAGGCCCTTCTGGCCCTTCTGACAGCAACCAACTGATTTAATCCTATCCCAATCATGGGACAATTTGCAATGACCTGCTAACCGGTATGTTTTTGGACTGTGAGAGGAAACCCATGCATCTGCAGGTAGGATGTACAAACTCCTCACAGGATTGCACTCTAATACATGGACATTGTATAGTGTCATGCTAACCACTACGTTCTGGTTGCCACTGTATAGTAAGGATGTGATTACACTGAAGAGGATACAGAAAGATGTTGCCTAGGATGGATCATTTCTGCTATGAGGACGGAATGGGCAATGTCAATGGGGTATCTGGATGAGCTGTTCAAGTTTGTGAGAAAAATAGGTGGGATAGATTGTGAGAAACATTCTCCTTATCAGGAACATCTATAACCAGAGGACGCAGCGTTATGAAAATGGGTAAGACCTTTAGAGGAGATTTCAGAATTTTTTTTTCAATCTCTGGGTGGTGCTAGGGCTCATTACCCTAAAGAGAGGAGGTGGAGGAGCTGAAGGTCTGGTGCCAGGCCTGAAGGTCAACAAGACAAAGGAGGTGCTATTCGTTTCAGGTGAGCTCACACCACTCTTTACATTGGCTATTTCATGTGAGCAGTTTCAGATTCCTGGGAGTGCTCATACCGCATAATCTCTCATGGTCCCAGAGTACATTTGACGCAATCAAGGAAGCTTACCACTGCCTCTACTTTCTGAGGAGGCTGAAAAGAGCTGAACTGTGCACATCTATGCTCGCGTCCTCCTACAGACGTGCAGTAGACAGCATCCTAACATGCTACGTCACTGCATGGTATGGAAACTGCACTGCAGCGACAAGAGGGCACTCCAACAGGTAGTCAACATTGCCAAACACATCACCGGCCTACCGGCAGCAAGGACAAAAGGGTGTGGGGAGGAAGGCTAGTAACATCATGAAAGACCCCACACACTCTGCTCCAGGACTATTTATCCCACTCCCATTAGGGGGGAAGCTACATAGCATCTGCAATGGCAAAAAGTACTGCATCTATGCCAGGCCCACCGAACCCAAGAACAGTTACTTTTCCCAAACAGTAAGGCTAATCAACACCTTCACCCACTAAACCACCCACCACCACTGCTTTATCATTTCCTTCAGAGTCACTTTATGTGCAAACACTCCTCCGCTTAGCATCACTTTATGGACATCTATGTATGTGTATATAAGCCATTTTATGTATTCATATTTATTGTTTTTATTATTATTATTCTTTATCTTATTGTACTTTTTTGCACTGCATTGATTCTCCTTTACACTTGTGTACTGAAAATAACATTAAACAATTTTGAATCTTAATTTCGGAATGACTCTTCTTGAAGAATCAGGTATAGACAGAATAGAGGAATTTAGAATAACATTTGAAAGACTGTGGCCTAGATGGCTACAAGCCTCCAAATAGGCTCCGAAGAGTCTTGGCTTGAAATATTGACTGTTAGTTCATTTCCATATTTGCTACCTGACCTGCTGAGTTCCTCCAGCTGTTTGTGTTGTTATAAAGGCTACAAATTGAGTACCGGAAAGTAGAATTACTCTAGCCCAGCACTAGATAGCCAACATGGACACAACTGGCCAAGGGGCCCTTTTCTGTGCTGTATCATTTGACTTTGTTTTGCACATCCTACTTGAACAGCGGCACAGGCTCAAAGAGCTAAATGGCATAATCCTCCTCCTGATATCCAATGTGACAGCTGAAACATTTTAAAGCTGAAATAAGAGTTGATTGATTGCATCTAAAAGGCAGGTAGGAAACATCAGAAGTGAACAAAACTAAGTGTTTGAATACACTTAAAGGAAAGACATTTTATTTAGAAATACATGTTTGAAAATCATAAATCTCCATGGAACTGAGCTGCATCTGACCCTACTCTTATTTAATTGTTGAATGTAAATTTTCCAACAGCCACGGTGGGATTGCAACTCACATCTCCTGATGAATAGTCCTGGCCTTTGGATATTAGTCAATTAACAATATGGCTGTTCTCCCAGATCTACAGTATGTACTATCCATATCTTCTTTCACCTCTCATCATTGTGGTATTAAAACTGACCACTATGACTCTAAGTCCTTTTAAAGAAATAATCAGGTCCAGAAACTGAGAAAGCGAGCAGCTAACAAACAAACCTGAAGATAGAAGTGTCTTATCAAGTGATAAATAATGCCAATCTGCCGCTCATCTTCACAGGCCCGAGAACTAGGGTTATGCAAATATTTATAATAAATTTGCAAGGCCTTTGGTAGGCCTGGTATTGGGATATGCCTCTTATGGCTCTTGATTTAAAATATTGCACTGTGGCTCCACTACTTGGGTTTGAGGAGTGAATGCCAAAACAAACTGTACAACTAGAGCATTGAAATTCGTCCATTTCGGGATCATTTGTAAATTCTGAATCTCACTAAAATTCAGTCTATTTTGCTCAGCTTCCATTTTATAAATAGGCTTTGAAAATACTGGTATTATTTCTCACTGCACATTCCTGTATGTCAATGTAAAATCCAGGCTATGGTGGCCTTGTTCATAACTTTCAAAAATACTCACTCCCCAACATCACATGGCAGGATGACAGAAACAACACTACCATGATTTTGCTTTGTCTGTACCTGTGAGCCTTTCAGGCTTGGGTCCTGGCTGTTTAAGTGACCACACATATCCAAGCTGGATTAGTGATAATAAAACACTAGACAGTAAGGCTCCAGTAATGGTAAATAATGGAACACTGCCATTACAGCTACACATTGATGGAAGGAAGTGAGTTCACTGTGTATTTCTTCTTTTCCAGTACCTACAGATGCACGACCTGTACCTAGTTTGTCTCTGTCTCTGATCTTGGGCACCTACCTGATGTGTATCACCTTATTTAGGAATCATAGAGCACTACAGCACAGGAAACAGGCCCTTCAGCCCATCTAGTCCATGCTGAACTATCAACTTGCACCTGGACCATAGCCCACCATACCCCTCCCATCCAATTTTTCCTTAAATATTGAAATCAAGTCTGTATCCACCACTTCCACTAGCATCTCATTCCACATCCCCACCACTCTGAGTGAAGATGTTCCCCCTCACATTACTCTTAAATATTTCACCTATCAACCTTAACCTATGACCTCCAGTTCTAGTCTCACAAACCTCAACAGAAAAAAGCCTGCTTGCATTTACCCTATCTATACCCCTCATAACTTTGTATACCTCTCTCAAATCTCCCCTCATTCTTCTATGTTGCAGCGAATGAAGTTCTAACCTACTCAACCTTTCCCTATAACTCAGGTCCTCAAGTCTCAGGATCATTGTGGTAAATTTCTTCTGCACTCTTTCAATCTTAGTGATATCTTTTCTGCAGGCAGGTGAGCAGAACTGCACACAGTACTCCATATTCGGCCCTGCAACGTCCTGTACAACTTCAACATATCATCCCAACTCCAGTACTCAGTACAATGATTTATGAAGGCCGATGTGCCAAAAGCTCTCTTTATGTCCCATGTACTTGTGAGAGTATTTTCAAGGAACTATGAATTGAATTGACTTTATTACTTATATCAATCACGTACATGAGTAAAAAGCTTTACCATAAAAACGTAAGACACAGGAGCAGAATTCGGCCATTTGGCCCATCGAGTCTGCTCTGCCTCTCAATCATGGCTGATCCTTTTTTCCTCCTCCTCCTCAACCCCATTTCCCAGCCTTCTCCCATAACCTTTGATGCCATGTCCAATCAAGAACCTATCAATCTCTGTCTTAAATACACCCAATGACTTGGCCTCCACAGCTGCTTGTGGCAACAAATTCCACACATTCACCACCCTCCGACTAAAAAAAATTTCTCCGCATCTCTGTTTTGAATGAACGCCCCTTTATTTACGTTAAATCTCCATCTAAATGTGCAATGTGCAATTTATAGTAATTTATAATAAATAGAATGTACAACAGGACAGTCAGTATAACTTAGAAATACAATCATATCAGTATGAATTAATCAGACTGATAGTCTGGAGGAAGAAGCTCTCCTGGAGCCTGTTAGTCCTGGCTTTTATGCTGCTGTACATTTTCCCGGATGGTAGCAGCTGGAACAGTTTGGGGTGACTCAGGTACCCAATGATCCTTCGGGCCCTTTTTACACACCAGTCTTTGTAAATGCCCTTAATAGTGGGAAGTTCACATCTACAGATGTGCTGGGCCTTCTCCACTCTCTGCAAATGGATCTGCACTCCCAAATCCTTTGTTCACTGTACTCAGTTTAATTTCACATTCATGTTGTGTTTAATCCAATGATGAGTAGGTTGTTTGAGTTGCTAAATAATTTAAATTTAAATTGTTACCTCTGAAATGAGTTAGAGGCTGAGGATCCAATTCCCATAGCTGAAGACATGGAAGTTTGGAAAGAATAAAAAGAGAAGAAGCTTTTGTGTTACATAAGGTTGGTATTTTATTTAGGATGGACTTCAAATGCTATTGCCATTTGATTGTCATATGATCTGGAGCATTGCAAATGAGATCAGTTGGTGGCAACAGGCTGTTGAACTGCTTTTAATTATCTCTAGTGATTAAAAATATCAAACAGTTCAAGAGAATTTAGCAATTTACAATGCCTCTATTATAAGTAAGCTTATTGTAATTTAGATTAATGATTATTCTAAATTATTCAAAAAATTAAAAAATTAAATAAATTTACTTTGATACAAGTTATATAAATTAGTAGAAGCATTAACAATAAACCAATCAAAGGAAAAATGTTGATGTGAGCTTAACTTTTCATTCAAGGCCGGCAGCACTTTTCAGATGAATGGAACTGTGCTATCTTCTCAATACTTTTAACTCATGACACTGATGGGAGTTCTATTGTATTGGTGCCTCCCTCTCTCTTCAAGTACTTCCATTTACACTGGGCCAGTAATTAAATGCACGTTAACTCAGTAAATGTTCTGAGTAGGAAAAACAATTCCATATTCAGTGGTGAAATACTTCTAATATAGATTGAAATATTATGGTAATCTTAATGGGACAATTGACATCAGGAGATCTACCTGTCCTTGCTACCAGTTGAAATTTGTGTGTATTTGAGTCCATCCCAGGATTAATCTGGCAGAGGTCTAATAAGATAGGACTTCTAGTTATATTTCCTTTTTCCCTGATTGCAGCAGCTTTTTGGTGGAGATGTCTCACTTTTTAGATAAAACATCACTGCCATGATTCTGCTTTGATTCTTCACTGTTTTAACAACCACCTCTCTCTGGCTTGAACAACAGTACTTCAGCTCTCTTCCCTCTTCCTCTCTAGTCTTTGTGTCAGCAGTTTGATACAATTTTAATGTTATAAATTCATAACTTCATTAGACATTTTAATACAATGAGGCATACTTTATTCTCAAGCAGATTTCAGGTGTGCAGCCATTTTCAGGGAGTTAGCATTCACAATAGAAAATACACTCAGTGACCACTTTATTGGATATTGCTTGTAATTGTGGCTATTGCTTGTGGTCTCCCGCTGCTGTAACCCATCCACTTCAAGGTTCCGCATTTTGTATGTTCAGAAATGTTCTTCAGCACACCGCTGTTTTAATGCATGGGTTTTTTTGACTTACCTTGCCCTTCATGTCAGCTTCAACCAGTCTGGCCATTCTCCCTCATTAATGAAGCGTTTTTGCCCACAGAGCTGCTGCTCACTTGGTGTGTGTGCTTTTTTTTTTTGCACCATTTTCTATGAAGTCTAGAGACTGGTGTGCATGAAAATCCCAGGATATCAGCAGTTTCTGAGATACTCAAACCACGTTTGGCACCAACAATCATTCCACAGTCAAAGTCACTTAGATTACATTCCTTCGCCATTCTGATGTTTGCTCTGAATAACAACTAAACCTCTTGACCATGTCTGCATGCTCTTATGCATTGAGTTGCTGCCACACGATTGACTGATTAGATATTTGCAGTAGCGGGGTCACCAAATCAAGCGGCCACTGAGTGTAATTTAGTTGTAAGTAAATACCATGAAGACTTCAACAACTGTTCTCCATTGTTGATCCAAGCTCATGCCATCCCATGTACAAACAAACAACTTCTGCACATTTTAATAGTTTCTTAAGATAAAACTCAAGCATTGATCAACAGCATTGAGAATCACTAACCACAGGAATTCAGACACATACCTTTAATTCTATCTCTGTTTAGCTCTTTCATGTATTACTGGGCTTAATGCCTGTACATTCATAGAACTTTAGTTCTCTTAAAGCACACTGGGACACGGCACCTCAGGACAATTTCTAGAATTGGCATGCACAAATTATTTCTTATTATGCTGTCATGCCATTCAGCCCAATTAACGTGGGTATGGTTAGTCACTCTTGCTGCAGACATTGCTCGTGCCTAGTGATGGAGCAGGAGGTCTGATGCATCAACATTTGAACTCCAGCTCTTTTGATTTTCATGCCACGATGCTCAATGGCAAAAGTCACCTTGTCCACAACCCTCTACTGAATAGCTGTCAGAAGGCAAGAGTGCTCTTGGGACCATTTCTTTCTGTGTATGACTGTAGATTTGCATCTTTGAAATTAATTACTCTATGATCCAACTACAATTTGACTAACCATAATCATAATGTCCTTGTGATGTTAACTCCAAAGTAAGTCTTTGATCCATCTCCAAAAGACCACCACAATGATGCCATTAATAATCTTTGGCCTCTAGAACATAACTCCAACGGTTGCTATGCAGACAGACTGCAACGTAGCATTTACAACAAAGAGTTAACTATCACCTGTTATTGGAAAGTGCACATGGGTACACTCAGTGCATTCAGCACAACAGATGCTTTTATAGATGGTGCTTCTACAGAATGGATCACCAGAAACTGATATCAGCACTAGCTTCCTGTATTTACATTGTTGAAATCAACTATCTCAGGCCCATATTTTCATCCACTTAAACAAAGGAATTGGAGCATGGACTTCATTCTCCTGAGATCTGAAGTAGTGATAACTTGAACTGCAGAATCATCTAATCTCTCCAAAGCATCACATCTTGGTAACCACGGAAATCAAGTTTGAGAAACATCTTTCCACTTATTGCTCACATTGACTTTCTATGAAAATCGACTAACCTGTATGTTGTTCCTGAGAATGATTCAACACACAAGTGGAAGGTAAGTACAACAGTACATTATTTAGACTTTTGATCCTGTTTGCCATTCAGTGAGACTGCAGCCAATCTGGAGCCTAATTCCATCTCTTATTTTGGACTCCTTGCTTAGTATGTAACACCTTGCTTAGTAAAAATTAATCAATTTTGTTTTCAGTATTTTCAATTTATTTTGCCCAAACTGCTTTTAATTTTAAAGCAGGAAAAATTTCTTCACTGATTATGTGGATAAGTGTTTTAGAAGTCACTCTTCAGACCTCCAAACTTTAAGATCCTTACAGTTGGAATCCTCAGCAACAGGGAAGAATTATCCTCTTCATAATCTAGCAAGTCTGTGATAGCTTAAAGTCCTCTGTTGGATCACCCAAAATGTTCTGTATGCACACTAGATATCTATTGGTTTATAACTTAAACTTTGTATTACATTGGCATATTATATTGCCATTGTTTATAAGGCAATACCACTTAAAATTCTGAATACAGTTATATGGAGAGTAAATCTTTTTAATTATTTGAAATGTTGCTAAATCCAAACCAAGGCTAACTGGGATAAATCCTCCTCAGGGCAAATAACCTGTATTCTGAAGGGCTGTATCCAAAAACCTCCTCCATCTTTTCTTATAAATTTCAGCAATAGCAATGTAAACATGCAACCTTGCTTTAAAGAGTCAGTTTACTGGCATTTGAAAAGGTTCTACCTCAGTGACTTAATGATTGAATGTAATTGCCAGCTTTCCAAACAGCATGATCTGACCCATCAGAACCAGAAAGGTCCCTGATAGTACAGGTCAAATCCACGCCAGGTTTCAAAGGTTCAAAGTACATATAGGTAGGTATGTCACATCCGGAATTATTTCCAGGTAGCGGACGATTTCCTTCCACGCCGCACTGACGTATTGGGAAATCGCGTACTAGGCAAGTTACAGCAGTGGTTTGCCATTGCCTTCTGCTAGGTGAGGTTTTTTTTTAAAAACGAGATCACCAGCTCTTAACGGGAGCTGGCTGGATTCGAACTCAGGACCTCTCCCCCCAAAGCCCAGTGCTGATGCCACTACGCCACCAGCCGGCTCAAAGTACATATGTGTCACCCCGAGATTCAGTTTCTTGCGGGCATTCACAATGAATACAAAGAAACACAATAAAACCAATGAAAAACTGCACGCGGCAAAGAAAATAACCAATGTGCAAAAGATGACAGACTGTGCAAATGCAAAAAAAAGAAAGCAAACAGAAAAGAAATAATAAATAAATAAATACTTAATACATATTGAAAACATGAGATGAAGAGTGCTTGAAAGTGAGTCCAATGGTTCTGGAATCAGTTCAGTCCCGAGTGAGTGGAGTTGTCCCCTCTGGTTCAAGAGCCTGATGGCTGAGTGGTAATAACTGTTCCTGAACGGCATCCTTCATTCAATACTGAATTAAGTTGCATGTCATTTTCCAGAAATTGATTCACAAGTTAGAGATTACAAAGGAAGTACTTGGAGAATTTCATACTTCTAGGTGACTACCTTTTTACACATTTGGGAATTATACAGTTCCGGAAGGCAAAATTCTCAGGGCATCCCCTGCACTTTATCTTCTACTGTTACTTAACCAAAGGGGTGAAGCTCAGCCCTTAATGATTAAAGCTAAACCCAGCCAGGGATCAGCAATTACAGTACATCCTTGCCTGTACATCATAACAATTGTGGTTTCACATCCAACTCCAGCATTGTCAGCAGAAATGCAAAGCTGATGTTTGCGCGTGGTCGAACTTGACTATGACATCAAACCTCCCTGTGCTCTGAGTAGAGACCCCATGGTGTTATTTTGTGTCCTAAACAATATTTATAGTTGTTATCTGTTGTGATTTTGTTCTACATGAAATGGCATCAGTGTTTCTAAATCACAGTAGTGACACTGAATTACGAAGTGTTGTTGATAGTGCAGAGGGTTATCATAGATGACAAGGGGATCTGGATCATGTTGGAGTGGTTCAAGGAGTAGGAATGGTTCTTCCATCCATTGCAATACAAAAGCCCAAAACCCCACATCTACCGGGCTCAAGGACAGTAGTTTTTTCATTGTTATACGGTTACAAAGTAGTTCCCTAATACAATGTTGGAATCTTGATCTCACACTCTACCTCATTATGGTCTTTCTGAACTACATGCACCCGGGCTGAGTTCATCAATTTCATCGGCTTTGTCTTCAACTTCCACCCTGACCTTAAGTTCACTTGGTCTATTTCTGACACCTCTCTCCAATTTCTCGATCTATCTATCTCCATTTCTAGTAACAGTCTACTAATATCCTTTATAAACTCACTGATTCCCATGGCTATTTTGATTATACCTCTTCTCACACCGGCTCCTATAAAAATGCCATTCTCTTTCTCAGTTCCTTCATCTCTGCTCCATCTGTTCACAAGATGAGGCTTTCCTTTCCCAGTCATCAGAGGCGTCCTCCTTCAGAGAATGGGTTTTCCATTCCTCCACCATTGATGCTTCCCTCACCCGCATATTTCCTGAATGTCCATGCTCACCCCATCTTCCTGCCACCTTAGCAAGGATCGAATACCTCTTGTCCTCATGTGGTGAACTACATATACCTGTCTGGACACGCCCCCCCCCCCCCCCCCACTGACTGCTCCTGTGGCTCCTCCCACAGACCCCTGTATAAAGGCGATTGGAGGCACTGCTCCTCCCTCAGTCTCCAGGATGTTCTATGGTGGTCTCTTGCTGCTGACGGTGCTTTCTTCCAGCTAATAAAAGCCTATCTCGACTCACGTCTCCGAGAGTTATTGATGGTGCATCACCTCATCTACAACCCGTGAGCCTCTGCATCCAACACATCATTCTCTGCAACTACCACCATCGTCAATCGGACCCTACCACTAAACATATCTTTACTAATCCCCTCCCACTACCCACTTTCAAGATCTCTACAACTCTCAGATCTCAGTATTATTTATTTATTTATTTATTATTTGCCCATTTTTTTGCACAATGTATGTTAGTCTTTATTATTTACAGTTTTTATAAATTCTACTGTATTTTAAAATTTTCTTATTAACACTTGCAAGAAAATGAATCTTAAGGTAGCATATGATGATATAGCAGCACGCACAAAATGGAGGAACTCATCTGGGCAGGCAGCATCTATGGAAATGAATAAAAGGTCGGCGTTTGTGTCTGGATCCTCCTTCAGGATCGAAAATGAAGGGGGATGATGCCAGAATCAAAAAGTGGGGTAGGGGGGATGGAGGATAGCTAGAAGTTGATAGGAGGAGCCAGGTGGGAGGCAAAGGTAAAGGGCTGGGTAAGAAGCAATCTGATACGAGAGGAGAACGGGCAATAGGATGACATACACATCCTTCTACAATAAAGTCACATTGACTTTGACATTATCTGCAGCTTCACTAAATTCCCCACTTTGTTTATATTTTTCAGTTACTGCTGTGCCTGGCACAGGGGCTGTCCTAGAAGTGCTTTTTGAAGCAACCAAGATAGGAACTGGGGGAATAGGCACAATAGAGATGATTAGATTGTAGGCAGCTTTCCTGCATTTTGGAGGAAAATACCATCACTCTGCCTTGGACCAGATTATTGACAGTTGCACATTTACATTCAGTGTGAAAGCCTGACCCACTCAGGAACAATCATTTCCATTGTGAGGCCAAGCTTTGAGTCTTTTATGGGTTCATAACTGATTATTAACTGGAAAGAAAGAGCAACCACTATATTAAAACTAGAGCTGACCATAATATCAGAAATGCGCTATGAGAGAGCTATTGCTGGTTTGGTAGGAACATATACTGCTTCATTTACACAGAATGGTTAGCTGAAGCTGGGTGAAAATTGTAGTCGTATCTGCAGCATGTGGCTTTTCACCTTAGCCAGCATTGAAACCTAGAATGTTAGACCATAAGACCATATGAGCAGGATTAGGCTATTCAGCCCATCGAGTCTGCTCTGCTATTTCATCATGTCAAATCCAATTTTCCTCTCAGTACCAATCACCTGCCTTCTCCTTGTCCACATTCATGTCCTGACCAATCAAGAATTTATCAATCTCTGCCTTAAATATACATAAAGGCTTTCCTCCACAGCTGCCTTTGGAAAAGAATTCTACAGATTCACCACTCTCTGGCTAAAAGAAATTCCTCTTCCTTTCTGTTCTAAAAGGATGCCCCTCTATTCTGAGGCTTTGTCTTAGACTCTTCCACCATAGGAAACATCCTCTCCACATCCACTCTATCAAGGCCTTTCACCATTCAATACATTTCAATGAGGTCACCCGTCATTCTTCTGAATTCTAGTGAATAGAGGCCCAGAGCCATCAGATGCCATTGTTACCACAATGGGGCATTACTTCTTTGATGCCTCATTCCCAGTCCATCTCAAGCAGACATGGTTTAATTAGGCAGGTTATCATGTTTGTTTCAAAGTAAATTTGTTTATGTATAGTTCTTCATAAATTCCAATGGATTTCTTTATTTTCCTGTAAATGCCTGTGAGAAAATGAATATCAAGTTTGTATATGTTGACAAGTACACATATATGGTGGATGGTCGTATGAGCAGCTGGTGCACATCACAAGTCCTGGTTATGCGACAACTGACATCAGCCTGACAATCACTGAAGAGTATTGATAATGGCTGGGGTCACCCGTCTTATAAAGACACCGCCCAGAAGAAGGCAATGGCAAATTGCTTCTGTAGAAAAATTTACCATGAACAATCATGGTCATGGAAAGACCATGATTGTCTACATCATACGACACGGCACATAATGAACGAATGAATGTGCCAAAAACTTTCTTTATGACCCTATCTACCGGTGAAGCCACTTTCAAAGAATTATGGATCCGTGTTCCCAGATCCCTCAGTTCCCTTCTGCTCGCCGTGTAAGTCCTAAACTGTGACAGAATTTTCTTCTATTGTGCATATTTTTCATTGAAACTGCAATTCTTTAAGCAAGTGAGCCAAAAATAGTCCATGCTTGGTGGGCAACATGTCCAGCCCAACTGAACACACTTTAACAAAATGACAGGGAAGCTGTTAGCAAGAGAGCAGACCAGCATTTTCTGCAAGGACTGGTGGTTAAATTGGGTTTGCAGTGACAATGGAAACCACAAACCTGTGTCACGCTGATAAGAGCCCAAGAGTAACTGTTGCAGAACTTCCGTCTCCACACATCACCCACAGACAGAAGCATGCGGGGTTGCTCTTTTCCTATTGACACCTTTCAGAAAGAACTGGTTAACATGACAAACAAGACACACTACTATGTTTTCTTGACCCTGTTGATCAGATGGGACAATTACTTACAGAACAAAGAGCTGCCATGTTTGACATCTTCCCCTCTCCTTAGCAATAAACACAAAGGTAACTCAGCAGGTCAGGCAGCATACATGGAGAAAAATAAACAGTCAACATTTCAGGCTGAGACCCTTCATCGGGAATGGAATGAAGGCGGATGAAGCCAGCCTAACCAGGACTTGTGATGTGCAGCTGCTGCTCATATGACCAACCACTGCTGCTCCCATGGCTTCACGTGGCCCTGAACAGGGGCTAAGCAGGTGCTACATCTTGCCAGAGGGTGACCTGCAGGCTAGCTAAGAGAGGGAGTATCTTGCACCTCCTTTGGTAGAGATGTATTTCCACCCTGCCATATTGGCCTTCATAAATCCAAGTATTGAGTACAAGAGTTGGGATGATAAGTTGAATTTCTATAAGAAATTGGTGAGGTCTAACTTGGAGGATTGTGTGCAATCTTTGTCACCTAACTACAGGAAAATAATATTGAAAGAGTGCAGGGAAAATTTACAAGGATATCATCAGGACTTGAGGACCTGAGTTATTGAGAAAAGTTGAAGAGGTTAGGACATTATCCCCAAGAGCACAGACAATGAGAGGAGATGTCACAGAGGCATGCAAAATTATGAGGTGCATATATAAGGTGAATGCAAGTAGGCTTTTTCCACTGAGGGTGGATGAGACTAGAACTAGAGGTCATGGGCTAAGGGTGAAAGGTGAAATGTTTAAGGGAAACATGAAGAATTTCTTCACTCAGAGGGTGGTCAGTGTGGAACAACCTGCTAGTAGAAGTGGTGGATGCAGGTTTGATTTCAACATTTAAAGGAAATTGGAAAAGTAGATGGATGGGAGGGGTATGAAGAGCGATGGTCTGGGTGCCTTGCAATGGGATTTGGCAGAATAATAGTTAGGATGGACTAGAAGTGTCAAAGAGCCTGTTTCTCTGCTGAAGTACTCTATGACTCTATGAGATGTATGAATTCACATTTCTTAATTTAAGTGTGATAATTTTACTGGTGGAAGCATGATTGATAAATAAATAGATTCCAAGAAGCACATTATGTGTTAGTTCTGTGTAATGGCTAAAGACAGCAGCGTATCAAGTACCAATAAGCAAAGTGTAAATTTTCAACAAAATTAGAGGTGAACGATATAAATGCACATAGAAGAGAGCTTAACATGCTGGAAATAATTAGTAATCCCTCAGGTGGAAGAAATATATAATGTTATATGTTACCTTCTAACACTGGTTCTCTTTCTTTCTAGGTAGATACAGAAGACCATAAGATATAGGAACAGAATTAGGCTATTTGGCCTATCGAGCCTGCTCTGCCACTTCATCATTCCCTCTCAGCCCTAATCTCTCGTCTTCTCCCCATACCACTTCATGTCCTGACTAATCAACAATCTATTAACCTCTACCTTAAATAAACCTAATGACTTGTCCTTCACAGATGCCTGTGGCAACAATTTCCACAGATTCCCCACTCTCAGGCTAAAGAAATTCCTCTTCATCTCCATTCTAAAAGGACACTCCTCTACTCTGAGGCTGCAACCTCTGGTCTTAAACTCCCCCACCATAAAAAAAACATACTCTCCAAATCTACTCTATAGTAACGGATCATATTTTATTTATATTTCAGGTTTCCATCATCTGAAGTATTGTGAATGGTTAGTCCTTGACTCAAACTATGTAAGAAATTGGGGCATACCTGTAAATGACTTGTGGGGAAGTGAATTAGAGAGTCACTTCAAGGGACAATAGACGCAGTTTGAATCAATATTGATTTGATAAAGTAGTGATTTCTTCATGGTTTTGTACAGGATATGAGGATAAAGGGCATTGGTAATGGAAACCAAGGAAACCCTAAAGCTGGTAAATTGGAGCTGAGGAAAACTGGTCTAGATGGGGAGATGGTCACAATGCATGTTTTGAGTAATCATGTGAAGATGTAGATTGGCCAATGACTATAAAGGGTCAATGCTGAAGTGTTGTGAAAGAGTCTCTCAAGAGCCTGAAGGGAAATTAGGGTTTCAGAGAAGGAATAATTATAGGATTGCAAATAGGCAGCATGTTTATAGAGAATTGGCATGATATGGAATAGCAAAGTGACTGCAGGGCCAAGGCAGAATACTGAACTCTTCCTAATGTTAATCCTGAGCAGATTCAAAAAGCTGAGAGATGAAGCTCCAGTCACTCAGCAGCAACAGAAATTGAACAAACTGGCATTCTGGACTTTACCAAAACCGTAATAATCTGCCCATTTTCTAATAACAATGTCAAGTAGGGCATTAAGTGAAGAAAACATCTTCATGGCCATGTTTTTAAACTACTTCTTTCAGAAACAAGACCTGACCCCATCTTTTTTGTTTATTGTTCCTTTATTGTTCCTCAGTGCATTCTGCCTGGTCCTGTTTCACAGTGGCAACCAAGTGCCTGGTCACCTGAGTTATGGAATACGCCTCAGGAATACTTCTGTGCAGCAGTGTGTACTATCTGCAAGGTGCACTGCAACAACACACCAAAGTTCCTGAGGCAGCATCTTCCAGACCCACGACCACTACCATCTAGAATGACGAGAACAGCAGGTACCTGGGAACACCACCACTTGGAAATCCCCCTCCATGTCACTCATCATCCTGACTTGGAAGCATATCGCCGTTCCTTCATTGTCGCTAGGTCAAAAATCATGGAATTCCCTCCCTAACAGCACTCTGGGTGTGACTACACCTCAGGGACTGCAGCGGTTCAAGAAGGCAGCTTATCACCACCTTCTCAAGAGCAACTAGGGATGTGCAACAAATACTGGCTTAGCTGGTGATGCCCACATCCCATATATTAATAAATATGAATAAATAAAACATATTTGTTAACTGAATGCAAGTAATTGGTGTTGTAAGTCCTTAAGAAGAAGAACATACCTCAGTATTTAACAGAACTGCTTGAAAAGTATCTCTTAAAGATTATTTGGATATTATGGCATTTTAAGAAGATGAGGACATTTATAGCTGTTGAAAATTGCTATGAATTTCTCAGTTGTAACACCAAAAATAAATAAGGTTATTCACATGTTCAGTTTATTGTTTCCAGAATGCACTGACTGACCTCAAAGTCACATGGGTGAGCAATTTATTTTTAAGCTTGGTGTGTTGCTACATGAATGAAGATTAATGACACTGAGGAGAAGACTCAGGGCTGAAACATGAAGGTGACGTAGCTACTGGCTCCGAGAATTTGGCCCTTTCTCCTGTAAGCAGTTTCACTTTTGATAAACCGCAAATCATTAGCTCTAATCTGTATTCTGAGCCAATGTGCTCATGCTTATTTATTCTGGATGTTTTCACAGATTAGACCAACACTCTGTCTTACAACGTTATAGCACCAATCACCCAACATGATGTGCACTTGATACGTATTGGTCAATATGGCAATTACAATTGTCTGCGACATGCGTATCCATCAATGAGCAACTCTCTTTCATTTGGGAAACAGACCTGTTAAAAAGAGGCTTAACCTCGTCCCACCATGTCACTTGTAAAAATGCCATCCCATTCTCTCAACTCCTCTGTCTCCACTGCATCCGCTCTCAGGATGAGGCTTTTCATTCCAGAACTAATGAGGTGACCACCTTCAAAGAAAGGGGCTTTCCTTTCTCCCCAATCAATTCTGCCCTCACCCCATCTATTCCACTTTGGGCATGTCTGCCCTTACCCCATCCGCCCACCACCCCACCAGGGATAGAGTTCCTATTGTCCTCACCTACCACCCCATCAGCCTCTGCATCCAGCACATAATTCTCCATCTCCAAAAGGGATCCCAACACCAAGCACATGTTCTCCCCCCCTCACTTTTCGCTTTCTGCAGGGATTGTTCCCTAAATGACTCCCTTGTCCATTCATTCCTCCCTACTGATCTCTCTCCTAGTACTTATTCTTGCAAGCGGAACAAGTGCCACACTTGCCCCTATGCCTTCTCCTTCACTGTTGTTCAGGGCCCCAAACAGTTCTTCTAGATGAGGCCACACTTCACCTGTGAGTTTGTTGGGGTCATTTACTGTGTTTGGTGCTCTAGGTATGGCCTCCTGTATATCGGAGAGACCCGACATTGAATGGGAGACTGCTTCACCAAGCACCTATGTTTCATCTGCCAGAAAAAGCAGGATATCTCAGTGGCTACTCATTTCAATTCTACTTCCCATTCCCTTTCCAATATTTCAGTCCACGGCCTCCTCTACTGCCGTGATGAGGCGACACACTGGTTGGAGGAGCCATGGTTTGTATTCCATCTGAGTAGCCTCCAACCTGATGGCATAAACATGAATTTCTTGAACTTCCAGTGATTGTCCCCAACCTTTCACCAATCCCCATTCCCATATCCCTCTCTCATCTTATCTCCTTACCTGCCCATCACCTCCCTCTGGTGCTCCTCCCCTTTCCATTTCTTCCATGGTCTCTGTCCTCTCCTATCAGATTCCCCCTTCTCCAATCCTTTATCTCTTTCACCAATTGACTTCCCAGCTCTTTAACTTCACCGCCCCCCCTCTCCTGGTTTCACCTATCACCTACTACTTAACACTCCTTCCTCCTTCCCCCCCCCCCCCCCCACCTTCTTACTCTGACTTCTCATCTCTTTTTTTCTACTCCCAATGAAGGGTTTTGGCCCGAAATGTTGACTGTTTACTCTTCTCCATAAATGATGCCTTGCCTGCTGAGTTCGTCCAGCATTTTGTATGTATTTCTTTGATTTTCAGCATCTGCAGATGTTTTCTTGTTTTTAATCCTTCTAACATGCAGATTGGGTTCTGGCGACAGTGTTGAAATCTGACTATTTTAACTAATGTTTTGAGCAGGCGTTCCCAACCTGGGGTCCATGGACACCATGCCTAATGGTATAGGTCCATGGCACAAGAAAGGTTGGGATCCCCTGGTTTAGAGCATCATGCTTTTGGTATTAAGAGCCAACTCAGTGGATGAAACATGGCTGCCAGAGGACAAAGGATATACTTTGAAACCTTTTTTCATTGTGTGATCAAGAATAAACAAGATAAATTTGGGCCTTTTCTATCCCGATCTCCTCCCTTCCCATTCAGGTCATAATAGTGAATTGCTTGCTTTTAAAATGCAATTTTTATTGTATTCCCAAATTGACACACAGACTACAATGTCCATCGCACTTACAATGTTGCATCAAAAGCTTTCCAGTACCATTGCCTGATTTCAGTGTGCACCGGGAGGCAACAGACATAACCTTTGCTACATATTTAATCTTTATGTTCTTCTTGACTATGTAGTGCACGTTCAAATCAAGTATGTTTTGTACATTTAATAATCTCTTAGGTAGACAAATGGAGGACTGTGTAGGAGGAAAGGGCTAGATTGATCTTAGAGTAAGTTAAATTGATGGCACCACATTGTGGGATGAAAGGCCCACATTGTGCTGTAAAGTTCTTATGTTCTGCAGCATTTTTAATGTCATAAAACTCCCTAAGGTAATTGACAGCTACAGTGCATCATTACAAATAAACTTACACTGAGCCAATACAGGGAAGGCTAGAAAAGATGATGAAAAGAATTGTCAAATATGTAGGTTGAAGGAGTGCTTTAAAGGGAAGGAGATAAAGATGCGAAGAGGTTTTGTGAAGAATTTCATCAGTTTAGGTTCCTGGTAACTACCAGCACAGCCGGTAATGGTGGAACTAAGACCATTGGGGTGCTTGGGACAGAAGTAATGCAGAGTTCTTAAGACTTGGAGCCTGGAAGAGATTTCAGAGAAGATGACAATCATTCACAGAAAGACCAAGGAAAATGATTCTATCATAATTGTCATATTCTGCGTTCAAAATAAGCCATTGCTGTGCTTGGAATTATTCAGATTGACAGAATCATTGAATCAGCATTGAACCAGGCTCCTTGGCTTCCAGAGTGTGTGTTAACCTATGTAGTTTTTTATTGATTCTATGGTATTTTTCCATTCTACTGTGAATCCTACAAGAAAGTGAATCTCGAGGTAGTATATGGTGACATATATGTACTGTGATAATAAATTTACTCTGAGTTTTGAACTCTAAAGTGCCTATTTACAGTAATGGCATTTTATCCTCCACCCATGCCCAGCATTCCCGTCCAATTTGACTGCTCACCTGCACACAAGGGGCAATTTGCTAAATTAACCTACCAACCCACATCTTTGGAATGTGGGAAGAAACCAGTACACCCAGAGGAAACCCATGTGGTCACAGGGAAACCGTGCAAACTCCACGGTCAGGATTGAACCAATTCCCCAGAGCTGTGAAGCAGGAGTGCTAACGGTTGTGCCAGTGTCCAGTTCTCCCCTGTAACTACAACAACATAGCTGCGTGGCAGACTGGTGATGATGCTACATCAAGTATGGAGCTTCTTCAAGACAGGTATTCAGTCATTCACAATTGCAATGTTCTGTTCAATATCTACCCCTCAATTAGCATCATGAAACCCAAATGTGTACAGTACTGTGCAAAAGTCTTGGGCACCTTAGATTCTTTTTAATATGGTTTCTGACGCTCTGGCCTTCACAGAGTCCTGATCTCAACATCATTGAGGCTATCTGGGATTATCTGGACAGAAAGAAGCAAGTGAGACAGCCAAATCCTGTAGAAGGTCTATGGCAAATTCTCCACGATACTCGGAACAATTTGCCAGCTGATTTTGTTATAAAACTGCACAACAATGTACCTAAGAGAATTGATGCAGCTTTAATGGCAAATGGTGGTCACACCAATTATAGATCTGATTTTGTTTTTTACTGTTTACTGCTCCCTATAGTATTTTTTTGCTATTTAGAAATTTTTCATTTCATTATTTCTGAAAGCATCTTTGCTTTACAGAATGTTTTCATATGTGCCTAAGACTTTTGCACAGTCCTGTATGTCCTTGATATTCCTGTTAAGTATGCAGTTTGGTTTCAGCTTCTGTTGATGCTCATATTGGACAAGCTTATTTGATGTACTTGGTGCTTTCCCCTCATTCATTGCTACCTAGTCTACTGTGTGTTTTGCCTCAAGCAAAGAGATTAAACATCTGTTCCTTTGTTTGGGTGGTATTGCATTGTAAATGTTGAATCTAATAGGCATAAGTGCACTATTGTTACCCATGTTACGCCTGTGACAACTCTACAGAACTAGTTCACTGAGACAAGCTGAGGCCATGATAGGCACCGTGTACACAATTTTTTAAAATTGCTTTTTTTCTATGAGTAATCTTACTGGAGATTTCCAAACCAGGACAAAGACCAGTCTTTAAAATGACAGTTCAATCTACAGTCCTTTTAATCCCATGCTCTTTGCATTAGAAGTCAGCAGGAAGCTTTTCTAAATAGGAGGTTAATTTCTGCGAGTTGGTGTTCATAGCAGAATCAGAATCAGGTTTATTGTCACTGGCATATGTCATGAATTTTGTTGTTTTGTGGCAGCAGTACATTACAAGACACATTTACTATAAATTACTGTAAGTTACAATAAAATATATATAATGCAAAAGACAAACAGTGAGGAAGCATTCATGGACTATTCAGAAATCTGACAACAATGTGGAAGTTCCTAAATTGTTGACTGAGACTTCAGGCTCTTGTACCTCCTCTCTGATGGTAGTAATGAGAAGAGGGCGTGTTTCAGATGCTGGGGTCCTTAATGATGGCTACAGCCTTCTTGAAGCAAAGCCTTTTAGAAGATGTTCTTGATGGTGGGGAGCCCTATTCCCACAAAGAACACAAGAGATTTTACAGATGCTGGAAATCCAGTGCCATACATACAAAACGCTGTAGGCACTGAGCAGATCAAATGGTATCTATGGAAATGGATAAACAGTTTGCTTTTTGGGTTAAGATCCTTCGTCAGAACTCAGCCCGTAACTTTGAAAGTTTATTCATTTCCATAGATGCTCTCTGAACTGCTGAGATCCTACAGCATCTTGTATGCACTTCCAACCTTTGGAGCTGGCTGGGTCTACAACTTGCAATCATTGTGCATTGGAGACTGCATCAAGTGGGGACACATCCTACCAGAATGCTGTTCATGGAGCATGTGTAGAAATTTGCTAGAGTCTTTGGTGACATACCAACATCGGCTCAAACTCCTAATGAAGTATAGCCATTGGCATACCTTCTTCAGGATAGCATCAATTTGTTGGGCCCAAGGTAGATCCTCTAAGATGTCAATGCCCACACTACTCACTCCTTCCACTGCTGACCCGTCAGTGAGGGTATATGTGTGTGCACATGGAAAAACTGATTGCTCTCCAAATTCTCCAACCATTGAAAAATTATGAGGGCTGCAAGGCCTTTAACTTTCATTCAGATCAATCTTTGTCACCAAGAGCACAGTGGAAAATCTTATCTGTCTGTATTAGGGCAAACATAGTCAGTGTCCAATTTTGCTGATGCCTGGACAACAGTGGAAAATCTCACACCAGCTTCTAGCAACACTTATGTCCACAACTCAAGCCATGATTTATCTTGTGTAATCTCTAACAGGGCAATCCCTAGCAATCCTACTTAACTGTGAAACGTTTGGTCCACTATATAAAAATATACAGTGCAAAAGACAAACTGTGAGGAAGTGTGCGTGGACCATTCAGAAATCTGACAGCAGTGTGGAAGTTCCTAAATCATTGAGTGAGTCTTCAGGCTCTTGTACCTCCTCTCTAATGGTAGTAATGAGAAGAGGGCATGTCTCTGGTGCTGGGGTCTTTAATGATGGCTACAGCCTTCTTGAAGCAAAGCCTTTTAGAAGATGTCCTTGAGGGTGGGGAGGCTTGTTCCCATGGTGAACACTCTTCCACTTAGACATGCTGAATTACCACCCGTGCAAAATACTGCTGCACCTGATACTGCTGCACATTGTGTCCTCAAGAGAGAGGTAATTGGAGAGGGAAATGGATTAAGGACAATTAACTTCTACTAAAGAAATGTATTATGCAGGATTTTATAAAATCTAATTACATCAGTTAAAGACCCACAAAACTATATAGCCTCTTTCATGATATCACTTCTGTACTCTGTAAAGTATACTCTTTTGACACTTGCAACTACAATAATAGTGGCTGGTGCTGGGTCTGAACAGCTGTAATGAACAACTTGTGACACTGCTAGAATGGATGAACACCTAGGAAATGGAGAAGTATGAGCCTTTATGCAATACCATCCAGCCAGCAAGCTGCGTGAAATCTGACTCCTCACAAAGCACAAAGGAATTTTTATTCACAGGATTTCATAGCCGGGGGAACATTAAAAGGAAGGTGTTTTAGTAGATGCTGTAAGGGTCAGGCAAGTATATAAAAAAAATTACAATAACCACAGAGACTGGCCTTTGTATTAAGTAGTTAACACCTTTTTTTTAAAATGAGTGGCTGAGGTAGGTTTGATGCCTCTTGAAACAGGATCTAATTGTACTACTTAGGATAAGTATCTGGTAATAGTTTAGGTAGCGAGAAGGTTGAAGAAGAGTTTGGTAGTAATTGTTGGTACACAGTAGCTGAACATGCAATTCACTTGTATCATGTTCCTCTGTTAGTTTAATGCAGGCACAGATGTTTACTTGCAATGGTTTGGTGCCTCTACTGATGCAGTAGAAAAAGGGACACCATTCCATACAACAGCAGGGAACAGTCACTATGGTAGCATAGTGATTAGCGCGACGCTATTACAGTTTGGGCGTTGGATTTCTGAGTTCAACTCCAACATCTGTGAGGAGTCTGTAAGTTCTCCCCATGGAATGTGTGGGTTTTCTCCGGCTATTCTGGTTTCCTCCCACAGTCCAAAGACCTACAGGTTAGTAGGTTAATTGGTCATTGTAAATTGTTCTGTGATGAGGCCAAGGTTATATAGAGGGCTGTTGGGTGGCACAGTTTGAAGAGCCAGAAGAGCCTAGTCCGACGAAAGGTCTCGGCCCAAAACGTCGACAGTGCTTCTCCTTATAGATGCTGCCTGGCCTGCTGTGTTCCACCAGCATTTTGTGTGTGTTGTTGTTTGAATTTCCAGCATCTGCAGATTTCCTCGTGTAGAGCCTAGTCCAGGCTGTATTCTAATAAATAAATTAACAGTTACATATCTGGTAATGCCACCAAAAGTAACTTCTGGGCTCATATGCTAAATCTGAATATTGGACTGTAGGAATAATATTGATCTCTCATTTTGATCTAACATATGTTTTCAAATATGATTCTTTTAATATTAAATACAAACATTAAATATTGGAAACAAAGCATGCCTGGTGGAGCCAGTAGGCAAAAGGAATGTTAGAACCAGAACCTTTCCAATTCTCTCTGTCAAGGTCACTTGACCTGTTGTGACTTCCTTGCCTTTACATTGGTTAATGCTCTTCAGCCAAATACACTGAGGTACAGTCTTTCAACAGGAAGTACTGAAGTATCTAATTTACATACATTTCCATGGGCCCAACCTTTCTTCAGAACAACTTTGGGATAGTGAATAATGCAGCTATTAGAGCAGCTGCCTCATAGGTTCAGTGACTCAGGCTATGTCCACACTACATCGGACAAATCCGTAACCAAAGCTTTTTCTCTTCGTTTTTACCCTTCATCCACACTAAAACGGCGTTTTCGTCCCCAGAAACCAGAGCTTTTCAGAAACGCTGTCCAAGGTGTTTAATTTTGAAAACGCCACTTGGGCAGATCAGTGTGGACGGGGTAACTGGAGAAATCTGAAAATGTTGTCAGACGGCAGCATGCCATTTCATTGTTTTCCTGAACGCAACCCCCCCACACAATCTAACAATTTCAGAACAGACAGCAACGAGACTGAAGACAGATGAATTAGAAATGTAATCACCAAATACTTTGACCCATAACTTACTGAATAAATAAGTATACTCACTTGGCCCTGTTTTTTGTCCTTGCTTGTATGAAGGTGGTTCAGCTACTTATGCAAGTACTTCTCTGACAATAGATGTGTAACAGCCAAATGTGTTAGATGTGTAATCTGTCTCTAAAGAATGGAACTGAATTTCAAATCTGGGAGTAAATCGTGATGCTGCTCTCACATAGTTTAGCATTGCACATTGGAGATAAAGTCTTTGGCAGAGAACACTAGTACTGCAGGTTTCCCACTGTACTATTCTGGAGTTTCAGCCAGCACATTTTGTTTAAGCCCCAATGAGACTCTGAATTCACAAACTCCTGATGCAAGAAGAGTACCAACAAGATTCACTTGACGTCGAAGTGGCTTCCCTTATTGTAACTAACTGACTGCTCAATTATCGGTATCAATGGGTGTGAATGCCCTGAGGCTTCCATAAGTGACAGCTATTTCCCAAGTCTAGTTTTACATATGGATGAACTATTTTCTGTCAGATGCTGACAGGCCTGCAGCATCTGTCTAGTATCTTGTGTTGTATATCGAAGCTGGCAGATCCCGTTCCTTCTGGATGTGACTGAGCTTTGAAATGGAGCATACCATGTCCGCCCAGGTGTTACTCAGCCTCTGCATATTTGCATAATCGATACAGCCTTGTACAGATTCCATTCTCATTTACATTTTGGGCAGGGATACAAAGACAAATTTATTACAACTGTTTTTGAATACTGGCCTCAGGAAGGTCTTGACTGACAAGTTTGGAAAGGAACTGCCTTCATTGGAGTTAATATTTAGACACAACTTTAAACTGCTGTCTCTGAATTTAAACATCCTGAACTCATTGGAAACGTATTGCGCACACTGTTATCTTAAATGAAACTTTCATTTTAAATCCTTAAATTTGTCCCAATCTGCTCAACCAACATTGTTCTGGACTGATTGGGGTGGGCTTTTAAATAAGCAGCCATTACATACTAAGAAGATACTTGAATTTATTTCCATTTTGTAATTCAACCATTTTCAGTGAGGTTGAGACTGTGATGTGGGATAGATATTGTGGGGTAGACAACATAGATGGGGGCAAAGGTAATTAATGCAATGCATGAAGACAAGATTTTCTGCAAATGCTGGAAATCCAGAGTGACACAGACAAAATGCTAGAGGAACTCAGCAGCTCAGGAAGCATCTATGGAAAAGAATTAACAGCTGAGATGTTTTGAGCCGACATCCATCATCAGGAATGGGCATATTGTTGTCAAAGGTCTGTGTAATGTCTCATTCACTGAGTTAATCAAACTCAAAGGTTCTATCAGTAACATTTTTGTTTTTAACTCTGAAAATCAGTATTATCCTTTTGAAGTCACTCTCTTCAGATGACAGTGATGGTATTGGGGACTGAGTTTAGAAAGTCCATGACAACAACTAAATAAATCAGCAAAAAAAAAACAACAGAGAAAATTTCATTTGTAGACTACCAAATGGAAACTGGAAACAGGAGGAGGCTGTAAACTGTCTTGAAACTGCTCAGGTTAGAGTTCAATCAGTTCTGATTATGTTCTCCAACTGGGATGAGAAATAACTACAGGGCAAAATGGGTAGGTGAAATGTCCATCATGAAGTAGGAAGAAGCTGCACAATACTAAAATGATCAAGAACTTCAACTGAATTTTGCACAATTATATCTTCAGAAATACGCAACTATCATTCAGAGACCTGGAGTAGTAAGGAAGAGCCATTCAAAACACTACAGGACCAACTGAGAAATTGAAATAAACCAGTCCTAAATTACCAAACTAATATTCATGAAATTGCTGTGAAGGTCCAGCTGTTTAAGGGAAGAAACCATGAGAGCATAAGAGTGGCCATTGCTTCGACAAATTATGTTACAATGCTGAGAAGATGCCTCAACCATGCCTGGACCCATTGCAATTTGCCTATTGCCACAAAGGTCAAAGGTAGATGCAATCTCAATGGCTCTCCACATGACTTTAGACCACCTGGACAACACAAACACTTCCATCGACTATAGCTCAGCATTTAATACCATCGTTCCCACAATCCTGATTGAGAAGTTGCAGAACCTGGGCCTCTGTACCTCGCTCTGCAATAGGATCCTCGACCTCCTAACTGGAAGACCACAACCTGTGTGGATTGGTGATAACATATACTCATCGCTAACAATCAACACTGGCACACCTCAGCGATGTGTGCTTAGCGCACTGTTCCACTCTCTATATACACATGACTGTGTGGCTAGGCATAGCTCAAATTCCATCTACAAATTTGCTGATGATACAACCATTGTTGGTAGAATCTTAGGTGGAGACGAGAGACGAGAGGGAGTACAGGAGTAAGATTTGCCAACTAGTGGAATGGTGCCGCAGTAACAACATAGTACTCTATGTCAGTAAGGCAAAAGAGCTGATTGTGAACTTCAGGAAGGGTAAGACGAAGGAACACATACCAATCCTCATAGAGGGAGCAGAAGTGGAGAGAGTGAGCAGCTTCAAGTTCCTGGCTGTCAAGATCTCTGAGGATCTAACCTGGTCCCAACATATCAATATAGTCATAAAGAAGGCAAGACAGCAGATATAATTAATTAGAGGGTTTGAAGAGATTTGGCACGGTCAACAAATACACTCAGAAACTTCTATAGTTGTACCGTGGAGAAAATACTGACAGGCTGTATGAAAATACTGAAAATACTGTCTGGTATGGAGGGGCTACTGCACAGGACTGAAAGAAGCTGCAGATGGTTGTACATCTAGTTAGCTCCATCTTGGGTACTAGCCTACAAAATACCCAAGGCATCATTAGGGAGCAGTGTCTCAGAAAGGCAGCATCCATTATTAAAGACCTCCAGCACCCAGGGCATGCCCTTTTCTCACTGTTACCATCAGGTAGGAGATACAGAAGCCTGAAGGCACACACTCAGTGATTCAGGAACAGCTTCTTCCCCTCTGCCATCTGATTCCTAAATGGACATTGAATCTTTGGACACTACCTCACTTTTAAAAAAAAAATACAGTATTTCTGTTTTTGCACATTTTTAAAAAATCGATTGCATACATGTAATTGATTTACTTGTTTACTTATTATTATTATTATTTTATTTTACTTTTTTTTGTCTGCTAGATTATGTATTGCATTGAACGGCTGCTGCTAAGTTAACAAATTTCATGTCACATGCTGGTGATGATAAACCTGATTCTGATTCTGAAATATGGGCCCATAGGCCAAATGATCCATTTCCAAACCTTAGTATAATGTAAATGTTATCAATTGTAGAATCGTTGACAAAATGGTTGTTTTACAGAGTAGAAAATGGGGGAGGGGGAACTGATTTGTTACAATATTCCCTAATAAATCAAGCGAGAATGAGAGTTGACATTGGTTATTATATCATCTCTTTAGCTTCCTACTGAATATTCTACAAATAGTTATAGCCACCGTTTCAATTTTGCCTTGTTTTCTTTTATAACTGATTTTCTTATTCTTTTCCTCTTAGGTTTCCTCACATTGTTTGCATTTCTACTTCCCCAGGTCAGAAGTTTTTGCCAACACCTGTTATGTCACTCCTCGTGTTTTGGGAAAAACACAACAGGCAGTGGGAGAAAATCGACAAAAAATTTCATTTGACAGGGAAGGCACAATTTGGATAGAACAGAAAAACCGGCAGGACAGCTTCACTACGGGAACCTGGAGGACAATGGAGCAACTTCACAGTCATGAGATCCAAAACCAATTTGCAGTGAGGAGTATTTAACACTGGATGTATTTAAGGTGACTGCCTCCTTGCATGGTTCAAGATTACACTAACAACATTGTAAAGCTGACCCAGTGATACTGGTGGAAGAACAAATGATGATTTGATTATATAACTTAGAACATTACAGCACAGAACAACTCACAATGTTGTGCCAGCCTTTTAATATTCTCCAAGATCAATCTAACCCCTCGCTCCTACATAGGCCTCCATTTTTCATTCATTCATGTCTTAAATGTCCCTAATATTGTCTGTCTCTACCACCAACTCCTGGCTGTGTGTTCCACACACTTGCCACTCCAAAAACAAACATAATTCTAATATTACCTCCTTATACTCTGCTCCAATCATCTTAAAATTATGTCCTCATATGTTAGCCATTGCAGCCTTAGGAAAATGAATTGACTTTATTACTTACATCCTTCACATACATGAGGAGTAAAAATCTTAACCTTACATCTCCATCGAAATGTGCAATGTGCAATCATAGTAATTTATAATGGATAGAATAGTCAATGTAATATAGAATACACTCAAGTCAGCATGAGTTCATCAGTCTGATGGCCTGGTGGAAGAAGCTGTCCTGGAGCCTGTTGGTCCTGGCTTTTATGCTGTGGTACTGCTTCCCAGATGGTAGCAGCTGGAATAGATTGTGATTGGGGTGACTTGAGTCCACAACGATCTTACGGGCCCTTTTTACATACCTGTCCTTGTAAATGTCCTGAATTATGGGAAGTTCACAACTACAGATGCAAGGGCTGTCCACACCACTCCCCGAAGAGTCCTGCGAATAAGGGACGTACAGTTTCCATACCAGGCAGTGATGCAGCCAGTCAGGATGCTCTTAATTGCGTTCCTATAGAAAGTTCTTAGGATATGGGGGCTCATACCAAACTTGCTGAACCGTCTGAGGTGAAAGAGGCGCTGTTGTGCCTTTTTCACCATGCAGCTGGTGTGTACAGACCGCGTGAGGTCCTCGGTGATGTGGATGGCTCTGGCTGCCCAGTACAAAGTAGTAAAGTAAAAGATATATTGGTTACTCTTCATTCAAACAGTGCAGTGGGATGTTTCACACCCACAAGAAGGAAAAGGTAGCAGCAGACCCCAGATAACATCTGAAGGATGTCACCAACTCAGATCTGGCCTTCAGTTTGGACTTGTTCATTCATTCACTCCCATTCCAAATGAAGAGTGATCAGGACTTCCATTCAGAATGAGAGTGCTACCCACGGCTGGCACCAAGTTGTAGACAAGGGGTGCAGGAAGCCAGCTGCAAAAGTTGGAAACACAAATACCTGCTTCAGGAATTAGTCAGCTCCAGCACATGCCGAAAGCTTTAAAGAGTATGGTGTCTTGATTCAAATAAAGCTGCCTCAAATTTCCCTTGGGCTATCCACCTCCACGTGGAATAATACAAGTTTGCACTTCTGAATTAGCATATTACTATTGGAAAACCATATGGTGGGAGAGGATTAACAAATTAGCCACTATTCCTTAAATGCCAAACAGAACTTGACTGTGTTTCTGCTTGATTAAGTGGCCATGCTTCACACTCAGTTCCAGAACTAGAAAACTAATATAATCCAATTTACATCAGCATCTGTAGTGTGCAACCACAGCCCTTCTCCGTAGACTCAGGAAATCCAAGATACCTTCATATAGGTGCCATGTGCATATCCATAACTATAAACAGGGCTCAAATGTCACATAGGATCCTGACAGATAATGGTTATGGCCACGTGGGTTCAGACAAAGTGATTCCGTTCAGATGGTACCCATGACTTCAGACTCTACTCTCCAAAAGCACTGTAAAACAAGAGAACCAGCTCTGTGTGGACTGCTGGAACACACGGTCGGTGCAGCGAAACAACTTGAACTCCGCCTTCAGTAGTAAAATAAACTGATCCATTATTATCCATGTTTTGAAGAGTCACCCGAATATTATTTATGAAAGTGTTCAGATTTTTCAGCACGAGTTACATATTGAGGATGGCATCCCTCACAACGCATGCAGCCGTGGAGCTAACACTAGCGGCGATTCTGTTGCACACCACATGAAGTTGTTAGTTTACCCGGATGGACATGGAGAGACTAGCCAACTTGTTTACCTCAGAAGGGCGTGGGTTAGTGTATACAGAAGCACGGAACAGTGTCAGCAATGTTTCCGACCAATGAGGGGATAACATCTTACTAAATGAGTTCATTGACTCAATCACACATCAAAATGAGTTCAGGCAACTGTTTACCACCGCCCAGCTCTTAATTACAGGGTAATCTCAACATGTTATTACTTCTCGGTGCTGCGATATAACATTTTTCAATTAAGTTATTTGGATATATACAATCTAGTTAATAAACAAAAGTTAAACTTGGCACAGGTTGTGGTGTTTGCATTATAAGTCAGGTCCTTAGCCGACGTTTTTGGCCAATATTTGTCCCTCAAGACAGCCTGAAGTCGAATTTATCGGCATCTCATTGTGGTACCTAGCTGCACACAAAGTTTTCTGCAGTGGTTTTGTGCCTGGGGTATATTTCAGAGGTTGTGCTTTGTCTGAAGAATGCTTTAGGCTTTCTTGAGGCTGAGAACGGCGCTCTATAAATGCACAATTTCCCTGCCATTGCAGCATTTGGGCGAACATTAGAGTCCTTTATAGCACAGTTGGCATGACATGTGTGTGTGTAAACATATTTCCTGGAGGGTAACTGTTTATTATGCTAAGTAATTTAATGTTCCTTGAGTAAATTTTGTAGAGATAGCAGTTTTGAGAAGAATTAATTTAATCCTATATTCCTCTTTTCAATTTCCTGTGCACTGATGGCTTGCAACTTAATCATTTTTCTGATGCCAGTGATTGGAAAATAAGTAATTCACAAAAATAAGGCATCTGTTTTCACTAATTCTGACTGGTGTTTGTGCCATGGGATTGTACAATCCTGGTGTAGTTTCTAAGTGTACATATGATCTTAAACCAGTCAGTCTCACTCAGCCTAAACCTCCCAGCCTGTGCTCATTCCACAGCCTGAAGTTATTCAGATTATGAAGTGTCTCACTGTTAGTGAAGTATCTGCAAGGATCCCCTCAGAAGTTGCCAGCACATCATTTGGTCGTATCATGAAACAGGGTAGATGCAATGAGAGCAGCATTTATTGAAGCCCAGGGTTTAAGACATCAGCGCCAGGAAAACTGCTCAGGAGGAGGATTCCAGTTGATTTAATCTTGTCCATTTAGAATCGACAGTTAAGTTTGAGACAACTGAAGCCTTTGATCCAGGTACGTATCAGCTTCTGGACAACCTTTTGAATCCATATTGCAACCGATTGTGGATATTCCAGGGGACATTCAAAAGAGATAGGATTTCCTCCTTGCTATCCTGCTCAATATTTGTCCCTAGTGCAAAACTAATAAACCAGGCTAGTTGTCTGGGATGCCTCACTGATCACAAATTGGTTCCAGAATTACACAACACTGAAGCTCTTCCAAAGGTCTTCATTGTCTGCAAAGAGCTTTGCCATGTCTTCAGGTTCTTCCTGTGACTCCAGAAACTCAAAACTTTATTGAAAGCTTGTCTGTGAAGTTTACAAACTTAACGGTTTACAAGGCATCGGGAAAGCTCTGCTTGAACACAGGGCACCATTGAGTGAAATTTTACCTGCACAATTAGGTATTTACTGAATAGGATTAATGTTTAAACTCACTGTAAACTGAAAACATCCGTCCTCTTGGGGCGCAATGTTTCATCGGAAGGTGTGACTTCAGCAGTTTCCTTGTCGAAGAGCATAAGGGATAGCCTGGTGCGGTATGATAGAAAAGACCCATATCCTTTGTGGTGTACCACACTCAATTCATGCGTCAGCTTTCTTCCAGTGTTTTCTTAGAATAGAACAATTGTTTTTTTTCCCTCCTTTCTCATTTTTAACACGGTATCGTGCTACAAGAATTATGGATTTCCTTCTGCGAGAACTGCACAACCTGATAAAGTGAAATATATGGGACGAGAAGTGCATGCTATTTCCCTGCTGCCAACAATTTGTGGCAATAAATTTCAGCAGTGTTTTTGCAGAAAAGGGATGAGAGAGGCACCCGAGATGTTTCTGTCGACCGGGCCGTGCAGAGCTTGGAGAAAACTGCAGCAGAAACAAATTGCCTACAGACGTGATTATTTATCTAGCATGCATGAGTCTGGGAGGTATTCTGTTTCTGCCTCATATCTCGAAGCTGACCAGAGTCCAGTGTACAAGCAACAGAAAAGGGGAAGCCAATCCAAAAAAACAAGTTTATCACAAATACCAATGGATTAAATATGCTGGTTTCACTCTTAACTTTCTAAGTGTACTCAGTATGACTCCATGCCAACGCAACTTGCTTACGGTAATTATTACTTTTTCTTGATTTATTCATCTATCAGGAAGACCAATCAATGGTAATCTAGCTCCTTTATGCTTTTTCGTTTGCTTATACTTAGCTCCAGTGTGCTGGGTTAAAAATGGCGCCTTAACTAATGTCCGTAACTTCTGAACTGTTCAGCAGATCGTGCCCCAGCTGCCTGCATTCTGCAGAAGTGAAGCCCGATTATTTATACATTGCTTTTTATTACCTTATCAAACTTGTAAAGATTTCCTCTATAAGTTTTCCTGTTGATACAGTGGGAAACAAAACAAGGGGAAAAAAAAGGCAACTTGAATCCAGGAAGGTCTTTCTCATTATTTGAAGAATATTGCTTCCTCCGGCTGCTAACAACACTGAGGAAGCAGTCGTTCAGTGAGCCTAGGGAGTTATTAGTAAGGTTGAATAGAGACTGTGGCCAATCAACAGAGCTGAATGATGCTGTAGAAATGCACAAATCATCCAACTACCATGAGTCGATAATAGAAAATTTCTCCCTTTCCATACAAATCCTACTGAAAGCTTGAGAAGTGATAAAAGACTTAGCAACAGTTTAGAAAGAGAAATATCCATACTTGCTTCAGGCGAGTTGCTCATGCATCATTCACTCTGCTTTCCTAAATGATAATTTTTTTTTGTAAAACACCCAACAACTGCTTGTAACTCGCAGTGACATAAGTTTCCAAACGTGTATCTTGTCCTTCTGTTTCCGTACCGGCATGGGTGACTAATTCAGTGTTTTCAAAATTGCTTAACCAAAGCCTTCGGTCTTTCTTTAGTCAGCCCTAAAGAGTGCAAGTTTGCCTCTCGCAAACCATTAGGCAAACCTCGCATCATGTTGTGCAATATGTAGCTCAAAGCAAACTATTTTATTACTTCAGGAATGCATTTTTAAACTGGAGAAAATTGGGAGCCACAAATAAATACGTATAAAATATGTTAAGCATCAGCTATGAACTCAGTAGCCTGTCATCAGGCAACCACAAAATAACAGCATCCTTTCTGCACTTTGTTTTGAAGGACTTTCTCAACATTCACCATGAATAGAATCATTTTTAAACACTGGTGCTTACCTCTCATGAAGCATTGTTGATATGAAGGAAATGACTCAAATATGCTGTTCGAAGCCATGGTGTCCAGTGAAGTTGTCCTAACAGGCTGCACAGGTCTCCCACCTTTTCAAAGCAAAACCAACAAAGTTTAAGAGTCGCACTCTCCACTGCACCGTTCATCTCTGGCAGTTTCCTTTTACCTTATCACATAGCTTCTGCAGCACTGCAAACAACACGATAAGGTACTTTTTGAGGTCTGAAATGTAAAAATAGTGGATTGGTTGTGGTTAGATGATGCTTACCACTGTACGAAATGCTTGGCACTCTGTGGTTTAAATCAGAATGAGTTGCTGTTTGCTGACCAATATCCCGGACCCACTGTTGTGTGACTGGTCTGCACCCAACTTGTGGTTCTGTGGTTGTTTATGAGGCCCAAAGAGTTTCACACAACCAAAATTACAAATTTAACTGTTCCCTTTTGACAATTCAACCTAATTGGCTGTCACTGATCATGTGTCCCGTGTGATGTCGCCTTTTTTTCTTATTGTAGATTGCCCTTCCCGCCCCACCTGCCCTCCCCCTGGCTTAGTCAGGAAATAGCAGAGGCTAGAGTTTGCAAAACTGACTCATAGACTCTTTTTGCTTATTATGCAAATAGAATGTTATGATTTTGTACAAAGAGCCTGTGTTACTTTAAGAGCTGCTTTAATCTGCCATTAAACTTTCCCTGCAACTTTCATATTCTTTATACACTTTAGAAAGAAAAAGAGAGCTGAGATATTGATACTCCATTTTATTATCTTGCTATATATATCCAAAAGAATTTCTTTATGCAGGATGAAATAATTAAGATCTTGTGGTAACTTTGAATCAGTCCTGTTCAGAATAAGTTTCAAACTTTCTATTTAGGGGATTTTAGTACACAATTATTTTATCCCTCAATAATTAAGGAGCTGCAGATTTTTGGTTTCACTTGTTGAAATACAGACTTTACATTTTCAATAACTATTTAATTTAAAGTTAAAAGAAATGAAGTGTGAATCACAGATGATACCCAGAACTTCCCCTACTCATACCTGAGACTGACCATTAGATGAGGAAGATCAGGTTTGTCTACACTGTCTCCCCACAGTTGAATTACCTGCCTGCCTTTAACCCACCTGAAGAGTAGGCAAAGCACCAAAGATATACTGGCACTGATAGAGGTAGCAAACTGGAAAAAACTTTATGGTTTTAAACCATATAATCAGTTTAATTGGTGCATTATCTAGCCCATAAGTGATTACAGAATAGAATACCTTGATATAAAAATTACTCAGTTAAATTAAGGGTTTCAGCCAAGTTCAAGAGTGTTTAGATACTCACCTTGGACTAGGGTACCACCGGTAACTGTAGCAGCACTTTTTCACAACGTCCCGATCCAAGCAGTTATTTATAAAAGGAAATATATTTTGTGCTTTTATATTCTAATTGCAGTCCATAGATTTGAAAGGCAGGTCAATATTCTGCGTCGGTAAAAGGCACATTATTCTTATCACAAGCTTACACCGCCTTTTTTTTTCAATCGGACAATGCAAATGTTTGGTGCTCCTAATTGATAGGTTGGAGTAGGACTGGTTGTATAACAGCTGTCTCACTGCAAGTATCCTGTGAACAAAGTTTTGAATTTCCTTCATCGTTAACCACATCAGTATTTAACCCATCCATCTGCTGCTAACTTTTCTTTTTGTTCCTATGTATACATGCAATCTCACAGAAAAGAAGAAATCCTTTAAAGCTTTAACCTCTGACAATCGGCTGCAAGCTTCAACAAAGCATTTATAGACAGTTATTGCGATGGTTTGGATGCATGTCCGTAAATAAAATCAGCATGTTTGCGAGATGTGCTCCATGAATTCTTCCTCGTGCTCTCAGCCTATTATACTTCGCAAAGCCTGCTGCTCATTTCCATGCAATTGGTGCCACAAAATTTGGAATCATTTGATGTTACATTAGAAGAAACGAAAGCAAAGGGGGTGGAAAGAAAAAGAAGCATTTGTCTCTCCTTTCTTCTTGAATTGTGTTTCGACATAGCCATTGGCAAGGCTGAGGCAGTCAAAGAATAAGAATCCACCCCCCCTCTTATCCCCACAGAATATCACAGTTAATTGTTCCCAGTCTACCACATGGCTCCATTCCATAAGAGGATGCTTCTTCGGAGGTCTGCTAGCTCCTCGACATCAATGGATGAGCAGAGATGTTAAAAATCCATGCAGAGAAGCCAGAAAGAAGCAACACGCTCTGGAGAAGCTTTAAGAGTTTAACTCTGAGTCATAAACAATCACTCTTTATCAGTCTATTCATCTATCAGCCTATTCCTATTACTTCAATTCTGGGTCTTTTTATCCTACAGTGATGTTTAAATTATTCCAGAAAGTAAAGGTAGACTCCATCTTTAATGGGACAGTATGCATCCAGGAATGATGATGTTAAATCATAAAAGTTTTTTTTAAAATCTAATTCATGCTGGTTGATGTTCCCATGTTTCCATGAAGTTAGGAAAGAGGAATCAGCTTGAAATTCTGCATTCCTTCTGAGAGAGGCTTGTCCAGAGAGGGGAAGAATGGCCTTTGCATGATGGTCATTCTGGTCAGTGTGTCCACCAGTATTCACTGACAAAGTAGGGGCCCTTGGGACTGAATGCATTCTGACACCAGCTCACCAATAGCATGGGTACCTTTTCAGTCCATAGTCACTTAAGTTCAGTCCCATTGCAGAAATGTAGTGCAAAACCGTGTTAGAGGTGGGATACTAAGCTGGGACCCTTTCAGCCTTGTTGGTTGCCTGTGGTGGAGTGAGTTGTGTTAACGACCCAGTGACTCAATGGCACTATTTGAGGAAGCAAAGGGGATTTTCTCTGGTATTCTGACCAATACTGTTCCCTCAAGAAATGTTTTAAATAACCAGACTCTCTAATCATTTACTTATACGTACAAGTTGGTTGTGTGTTTCTTTGTGTTGTCATAGTGCAATACCAGAATATATTTCACTGGACGTACAGTGCTTTGAAAAACTCTGTGGATGTGAAAGGCACTGCATTATTGGATATTTGTATCTGTGAACTGATACAAGGAAAGAATTTGCATCAATAAGAAGGAAGAATACAAAGAAAATGAGGTAAGTTTACTTTTAAGGATTAACCAGTTAATATTGTATGAACCAGTTACTTAACCATATGTCTACTATCTTGGAAATTATTTATCAGGGACTAAACCTTCATCATGTCTAAGTAATTATAACTGAACAGTCTACCATTCTAAAATATATGAAGTCTCACTTATCAACTTGAGTATGATGCATTTTAGTTGATCGTGGGAAATTGAGCAGTCAGAGTTTATCTGTAAGATAACTCTATGTTTTGAAACGCTGAGCTATGGAATCGAGATCCTTGTTCATTTAGAAGTAGTCTGTTTGATGGATGCATATGGAGGACAATTCAGATGCCTATTTAACAGCACCAATTATTGGATTCATTACATCCCAGACACTCATGAACAGCAGTTGAACTGACTGCATTTCTGGCATCCAAACCGGCTGGTGTGTCAGAGGGACACATTCCTTGAGTTGGGAGGGGCGGTGGGGATTAGTTGTCTTGGATTTGGGATGGCTGAATTGAAATGTTAGTGGTTGTTGATTTTCTGCGTAATGTCCCTGAAATGCTAATTATTTGAGGGAATGTAAATATTGGCTCTCTGCTTCTTTAGTTCAGTCATGTTTTAGGGATGCTGATGAGAAGAAAGAAGACATGTATCTCAACAAGAAGGTAAACACACTGGCTGAGCAGTAATTCTTATGCAACTTATGCAATTCTTATGGCATGCACCCCTTTCTCCCCCAAACCTCCCCAGAGATGCTAGAATACACCTTGTGTATGTTGACCCAGCACTGCGTACTTCCTTGCCGAGGGAAACTGTTGGCAGAGAGTTATGAATGGATGCCAACATCTGGACTCGATCATGGTGTCACCTAATTCATCCAATGGCTAATCGTTGGCCTGAAAACACTGTGGACTCCGGCATCCAATCGTCAAATTCAGTATCAGCTTCAGAGTTGAAAATGATCCTGGGTTGGCGCACTTCCCAAGCTGAGGGCACTAAGGAAGATGCCGCAGGTGCTGCAAACCTGAAATAAATACGGAGGAGTGTACCTTGCAGTTAAAGTGGTCCATGGGCAAATTAGGGTGAAATTGCCTCTTACCTCCCGTTTCAGTTTAAAATAGTGCCACTTGTGCCTGAGGGAAGGACCAATAATGGAGAGAAGACAAGAGTCATCTCTGTGTTGGTGGGGTATGAGGATGGAGCCTCTCCTGGCAGGGTACGATAGGGCCGACACAGAATCAATTGTATTAATAATTATCAGGAGGTCATTTGCCGTTGGTTAAAATGGAGGCTGCATAACTTAAGAAATGAAACAGGATTACAATCAAAATTCTTCAAAGGTTAGTGGCGAGCCAGTCATCACGGAGCAAAACTCCCGGCAGATCAAGGCATTCTTCAGCACCACGCAGGGAAAGTCTTGGCGTGCGAGTTAAGGATAATTTCTGTCAAGTGGAGCAAACTTTGCGCACTGGATTAAACCCGAGCGGCATATCCCGAAAACCAAAGGGCTTGGACAAGTCTTCAAACAACCGCACGTATATGTGAAACATCTTAAAATGCAAATTTAATGTCAAGTTTTAAAATTATTTTAATGTATTATTTGTTTTTTAAAGATTAATAAAACAAATCACGACAGATAAATTCGTTTCTGTTGTCCATGTGTGTCTAATTTAGAAGGAATGTTATTTCTCCATTTAATTCTTTATATTTCGGCTATCGATGAGTCCGGTTGGGAAGAGGAAAAGACTGTTGTGCTCCGAACAGCCAGCTCTTGGATTGAATTCCGTTGGAAGCGCAGCAAGATCGGACTGGCACGTTCGCTGGCACCGATGCATTGCTGTGGCCAATCTCTGTCACTGAGGGACAGTAAAGTGTTTTCAGAGCAGCTGCCTCCGGTCACTGCCCGGGAGGAATGCCACTTTGGAAACACTCCCCACCCCCGCCTCTCAGCTCTTGCCATGCGCTTTCTCTTCTGCGAACCGGGGCCAACACGTTGCTTCTTAAAGTTGTTCGAACGTGGGGAAAGTCAGTTAAATGAAGGGCTGGACAGATAAACACAAGAGATTCTGCAAATGCTGGAAATCCAAAGCAACACATTCACAAAAAATGCTGGAGGAACTCGCCGGTCAGGCAGCATCTGTGGAGATGGGTAAACAGTCGACATTTCGGGCCGAGTCCCATCTTCAGGAGTGGGAGGGTTAGGAGTAGACCCTCGAATCTGCAGATAGCAAGCTTTGCAGGGTTGTAGAATTATCATAGCGCTGCATACCTGCAGGCTGCTACCAGAGTGTGCGTATTGTACGGCTTATAATATGTTTTGCGCACATTGCGCTGTAAAATGGAGAACGCATCAGAGTGATTGTGGAAATTCCTTTTCCTCCTCCCCTGTTCTGCCTTTGCTAAAACCTCGGGGAAGTCTGTTTTACCTTGAGGCCGCGGTCTGCCTGTTAAAAGCTGTGGTGGTCTTCCTGCAAGGTCTAATACAGACACTAAAAGCAAGCGGAGACCCTATTCAAAGTCTAAAGTACATTTATTATCGAAGTAGGTATACCATATACATCCTTGAAATTCGGCTCCTTACAGGCAGCCATTAAACAAGGAAACCCAATAGAACCTATTTTAAAAAAAGAAGAGAGTCATAAAACCAATATGGGGAAAAAAATTGTACAAACAATAAAAGTAAGCAAATAACATTCAGAAAGGTGAATCTTGGGCCATGAAGCCAGTTATCACTGCAGCCCGTCCAGTTGCAGACCACAGCCGCAGTTCAAAGCAGAGCTGAGTAAAGCTTGCCGAGCAGTGAGTTAAACCAGCTTATCTCTTGCCCCCGGCCCCGACACCCTAACCTACAGGCTTAGTGGCTATCTTTCTGTTACAGCTAGGGTCAGAGGGAATTATCACTGTCTGAGGATTTAGGGTGTAGTACTAGGCGTGTGTGTCCCTGACCCAACACGTCCCCGCCCGTGATCCGGCACCTGTTATAAGAACTGCAATGAGGGGGCTATCCTCAGCTCCGAGTGTGTGTTGGTGGAATGTCAGTGTCTGGGATCATCGGTCTTCGGGTCAACAAAGGATCATGGAGTGAAGTTGGAAGAATGTTTCCTCCACCCTTTCCATTTCCTCTCTGCTCTCAGTCCTGAGTTCAAGGCCTGGAGTTTGGGGTCCCAACATCGGTGAGTGTGCAGTTCAGGGCCTGGAGTTTGGGGTCCCATCATCGGTGAGTGTGCAGTTCAGGGCCTGGAGTTTGGGGTCCCATCATCGGTGAGTGTGCAGTTCAGGGCCTGGAGTTTGGGGTCCCATTATTGGTGAGGAGTTCAGGGCCTGGAGTTTGGGGTCCCATCATCGGTGAGTGTGCAGTTCAGGGCCTGGAGTTTGGGGTCCCATCATCGGTGAGTGTGCAGTTCAGGGCCTGGAGTTTGGGGTCCCATCATCGGTGAGTGTGCAGTTCAGGGCCTGGAGTTTGGGGTCCCATCATCGGTGAGTGTGCAGTTCAGGGCCTGGAGTTTGGGGTCCCATCATCGGTGAGTGTGCAGTTCAGGGCCTGGAGTTTGGGGTCCCATTATTGGTGAGGAGTTCAGGGTCCCATCATCGGTGAGTGTGCAGTTCAGGGCCTGGAGTTTGGGGTCCCATTATTGGTGAGGAGTTCAGGGCCTGGAGTTTGGGGTCCCATCATCGGTGAGTGTGCAGTTCAGGGCATGGAGGTTGGGGTCCCATTATTGGTGAGGAGTTCAGGGCCTGGAGTTTGGGGTCCCATCATCGGTGAGTGTGCAGTTCGGGGCATGGAATTTGGGGTCCCATTATTGGTGAGGAGTTCAGGGCCTGGAGTTTCGGGTCCCATCATCGGTGAGTGTGCAGTTCAGGGCCTGGAGTTGGGGTCCCATTATTGGTGAGGAGATCAGGACCTGGAGTTTGGGGTCCCATCATCGGTGAGTGTGCAGTTCAGGGCCTGGAGTTGGGGTCCCATTATTGGTGAGGAGTTCAGGGCCTGGAGTTTGGGGTCCCATCATCAGTGAGTGTGCAGTTCAGGGCCTAGAGTTTGGGGTCCCATCATCGGTGAGTGTGCAGTTCAGGGCATGGAGTTTGGGGTCCCATCATCGGTGAGTGTGCAGTTCAGGGCATGGAGTTTGGGGTCCCATCATCGGTGAGTGTGCAGTTCAGGGCCTGGAGTTTGGGGTCCCATCATTGGTGAGTGTGCAGTTCAGGGCATGGAGTTTGGGGTCCCATTATTGGTGAGGAGTTCAGGGCCTGGAGTTTGGGGTCCCATCATCGGTGAGTGTGCAGTTTAGGGCCTGGAGTTTGGGGTCCCATCATCGGTGAGTGTGCAGTTCGGGGCATGGAGTTTGGGGTCCCATCATCGGTGAGTGTGCAGTTCGGGGCATGGAGTTTGGGGTCCCATCATCGGTGAGTGTGCAGTTCGGGGCATGGAGTTTGGGGTCCCATTATTGGTGAGGAGGTCAGGGCCTGGAGTTTGGGGTCCCATCATCGGTGAGTGTGCAGTTCAGGGCCTGGAATTTGGGGTCCCATTATTGTTGAGGAGTTCAGGGCCTGGAGTTTGGGGTCCCATCATTGGTGAGCATGCAGTTCAGGGCCTGGAGTTTGGGGTCCCATTATTGGTGAGGAGTTCAGGGCATGGAGTTTGGGGGCCCATCATCGGTGAGTGTGCAGTTCAGGGCATGGAGTTTGGGGTCCCATCATCGGTGAGTGTGCATTTCAGGGCCTGGAGTTTGGGGTCCCATTATTGGTGAGGAGTTCAGGGCATGGAGTTTGGGGTCCCATCATCGGTGAGTGTGCAGTTCAGGGCATGGAGTTTGGGGTCCCATCATCGGTGAGTGCAGAGTTCAGGGCATGGAGTTTGGGGTCCCATCATCGGTGAGTGTGCAGTTCGGGGCATGGAGTTTGGGGTCCCATCATCGGTGAGTGTGCAGTTCAGGGCCTGGAGTTTGGGGTCCCATCATCGGTGAGTGTGCAGTTCAGGGCCTGGAGTTTGGGGTCCCATCATCGGTGAGTGTGCAGTTCAGGGCCTGGAGTTTGGGGTCCCATTATTGTTGAGGAGTTCAGGGCCTGGAGTTCAGGGTCTCATCATCGGTGAGTGTGCAGTTCAGGGCCTGGAGTTTGGGGTCCCATTATCGGTGAGTGTGCAGTTCAGGGCCTGGAGTTTGGGGTCCCATTATCGGTGAGTGTGCAGTTCAGGGCCTGGAGTTTGGGGTCCCATCATCGGTGAGTGTGCAGTTCAGGGCCTGGAGTTTGGGGTCCCATCATCGGTGAGTGTGCAGTTCAGGGCCTGGAGTTTGGGGTCCCATTATTGTTGAGGAGTTCAGGGCCTGGAGTTCAGGGTCTCATCATCGGTGAGTGTGCAGTTCAGGGCCTGGAGTTTGGGGTCCCATTATCGGTGAGTGTGCAGTTCAGGGCCTGGAGTTTGGGGTCCCATTATCGGTGAGTGTGCAGTTCAGGGCCTGGAGTTTGGGGTCCCATCATCGGTGAGTGTGCAGTTCAGGGCCTGGAGTTTGGGGTCCCATCATCGGTGAGTGTGCAGATCAGGGTCTGGAGTTTGGGGTCCCATCATCGGTGAGTGTGCAGTTCAGGGCCTGGAGTTTGGGGTCCCATTATTGGTGAGGAGTTCAGGGCCTGGAGTTTGGGGTCCCATCATCGGTGAGTGTGCAGTTCAGGGCCTAGAGTTTGGGGTCCAATTATTGGTGAGGAGTTCAGGGCCTGGAGTTTGGGGTCCCATTATTGGTGAGGAGTTCAGGGCATGGAGTTTGGGGTCCCATCATCGGTGAGTGCAGAGTTCAGGGCATGGAGTTTGGGGTCCCATCATCGGTGAGTGTGCAGTTCAGGGCATGGAGTTTGGGGTCCCATCATCGGTGAGTGCAGAGTTCAGGGCCTGGAGTTTGGGGTCCCATCATCGGTGAGTGTGCAGTTCAGGGCCTGGAGTTTGGGGTCCCATCATCGGTGAGTGTGCAGTTCAGGGCCTGGAGTTTGGGGTCCCATCATCGGTGAGTGTGCAGTTCAGGGCCTGGAGTTCAGGGTCCCATCATCGGTGAGTGCAGAGTTCAGGGCCTGGAGTTTGGGGTCCCATCATCGGTGAGTGTGCAGTTCAGGGCATGGAGTTCAGGGTCCCATCATCGGTGAGTGCAGAGTTCAGGGCCTGGAGTTTGGGGTCCCATCATCGGTGAGTGTGCAGTTCAGGGCCTGGAGTTTGGGGTCCCATCATCGGTGAGTGTGCAGTTCAGGGCCTGGAGTTTGGGGTCCCATCATCGGTGAGTGTGCAGTTCAGGGCATGGAGTTTGGGGTCCCATTATTGGTGAGGAGTTCAGGGCCTGGAGTTTGGGGTCCCATCATCGGTGAGTGTGCAGTTCAGGGCATGGAATTTGGGGTCCCATCATCGGTGAGTGCAGAGTTCAGGGCATGGAGTTTGGGGTCCCATCATCGGTGAGTGCAGAGTTCAGGGCATGGAGTTTGGGGTCCCATCATCGGTGAGTGTGCAGTTCAGGACCTGGAGTTTGGGGTCCCATTATTGGTGAGGAGTTCAGGGCATGGAGTTCAGGGTCCCATCATCAGTGAGTGTGCAGTTCAGGGCCTGGAGTTTGGGGTCCCATCATCGGTGAGTGCAGAGTTCAGGGCCTGGAGTTTGGGGTCCCATCATCGGTGAGTGTGCAGTTCAGGACATGGAGTTTGGGGTCCCATCATCGGTGAGTGTGCAGTTCAGGGCCTGGAGTTTGGGGTCCCATCATCGGTGAGTGCAGAGTTCAGGGCATGGAGTTTGGGGTCCCATCATCGGTGAGTGTGCAGTTCAGGGCATGGAGTTTGGGGTCCCATCATCGGTGAGTGTGCAGTTCAGGGCATGGAGTTTGGGGTCCCATTATTGGTGAGTGTGGAGTTCTGGAGGGTCCTGCTGAAGGGCTTCAGCCCAAAATGTCAACTGTACTTTTTTCCATAGAATCTGCCTGGCCTGCTGAGTTCCTCCAGCATTTTGTGTGTGTTGCTAGGAAAGGAAAGGGGCTTGTTTTGCTGTTCTTGTTCTGTTACTATTGTTTGGTTTGTTGCTGTTGCTTCATTGTTCTGCTGAACATACTATGTGGGGCATGACTGGCAGACTGTTTCCAGGCTCTCTCGGTTGTCAACACAGCCAACTCATTGCACTGTATGTTTTGATGTACATGTGATAGATAAATGAATCTGAATCTGACATGGGATCTCAACATGAAGGAGGTACAGGAGGCTCAGGACTCACACCACCAGGTTCAGGAACAGTATCACCCCTCAACCACCAGGCTCTTGAACCAAGGGGATAACTTCACTTGCCTCATCATTGAAATGTTCCCACAACATATGAACTTCACTTTCAAGGACTCATCATCTCACGTTTTTGATATTGATTGCTTATTTACTATTTCTTTCTTTTTGTACTGCACAGTTTGTTGTCTCTTGCACACTGATTGAACACCCAAGTTGTTGCAGTCTTTCATTGGTCCTGCTATGGTTGTTATTCTGTGGGTTTCAATAGGTACACTTAATGTCAGAGAAATGTATACTATATACATCCTGAAATTCTTCTTCTTCGCAAAAAAGAAAAATTTGTTGAGTATATCGCAAGAAAATGAATCTCGGCATTGTATATGGTATCATATGTCCTTTGATAGTACATTTACTTCGAACTTTGACCCAAAGCCTTGACAGTTTCCCTCCACAGATGCTGCTCGACCTGCTGACTTCCTCCAGCGGATTGTTTTCTGTTCCATTTGGCTGGTTTGTATGGAACAAAATGCTAGACGTCCAACAGCCTTGTCATTGAACATAAAGTGCAAAGCCAAACACAGAGTCACTCGGTGGAGTTTGTTGTCACATGCACAAGGACGACCAAGTACAGGTACGATGAAAACAGGCATGCAGGTATAGGCAACACATCACACATTAGTCACGCAGTGAAGGAAAACTAAAGACCATGCAGAACAAGACATTAATGAAAAGTTATCTACAATCAGAGGGTAGAATTATTTAGCACATAGCCCTTTGACCCCTCCTGTCCACACTGAATATCATACTAACACTGGCATGAAAACATTAATTCCTGAAACATTAGGAGTGACCTCTGTTTATTTTTTAAAAATATGGTTGCCTCCCCCCCTCCTACAATTCACAACCCTTTAGAATAGATTAAAGCACAAGATTCCCACAGTAAGCAAGTCCAACTATTGAGGTTGAGTTTATTTAGTGATATAACATGGAGTAGGCCCATCCAGCCCTTTGAGCCATAGCACCCCAGCGACCTCACAACACCAATTAATCCTAACCTAATCACAGGACAATTTACAATAACAAACTAACCTACCTGGTATGTTTTTGGACAGTGGGAGGAAACTGGAGCACCCAGGGAAAATCCACGCATTCCACTGGGTGGAATTACCAAGAGTCCTTAGCAAACGGTGTGGGAATTAAGCTCTGAACTCTGGAGCACCCCAAGCTGTAATGCGAACCACTACACTACCATGGCACCTGTTTTCCCAAATCCTCAAGCAGGAGAGAGGGGGAATGGGGTGATATGTGGTCACTGGGCATACATGCCTCTGTTGTAGTGCCAGACCTGATGCAGGGTAAAAAGCAGAACATCACCCTGTCCCTTTGGTGGAAAGACTAGTGAACTAAGCTATGTGGTTTGGGGAGGATGCCCTCACTGGAACCAAAATGGTCACAGCTCCCACCCATCACCTTCCCCCCTCAACTGGTCTCACCTATCATGGGTCAGCTTGTGTTCTTTCCCCTCCCATAACCTTCTTATTCTGGCTTCTGTGCCCTTCCTTTCCCATCCTGATGTACGGTCTCTGCCCGAAGCATCCACTGTTTATTCCCCTTCATATATACTGCCCAACCTTCAGAGCTGCTCCATTATTTTGTGTGTGTTGTTCAAGATTTCCACATCTGTGAATTTCTATTATTATTAACCTACAGGCCAGTTGCTAAGGTTTGTGGTTGATTTGCCTGACTGGGAGACATTTTGGGCATCTTAGAAATTCAGGAATTTAAGTTTTTCTGAGCAGTTTTGAGCCCCATATTTAGGGAAGGATGTGATGGCATTGAAGAGAGTCAGAGGAGGTTTACAAGGATGATCTCAAGAATGAAAAGGTTAACCTATGAGGAGTGTTTGATGGCTTTGGGCCTGCTCTCACTGGAGTTGAGAAGAATGAAGGGGATAGGGATGAAGGTTGGATAGGGGGTTGTGAACAAATTAGTAGGGAAATGATTTCAAGAAGATGGTTAGTTAAGGTCTGCTTACTTGTTTGACCCAATCCACTCAAATAAATTTTGTCCAAGTGAAGTCACCAAGACAATTGGTATCACTGTGTGTGGTTCTCTGCCAACCTGATATCATTGTTTTGAACATCAATTGCAACCCAAGCACTGAACCCTCTGAATTGATTAGCATCCAACCCATCTAACACTAATTCCTCACCATTGATCATCACCCTGACCTCTAATCCTGCTTCCTCACTCTCAACCTTACATGACAGTTGTCATATTTACCCAAATGGCTACCAGCCTCACTTTTCCTTATTATCAGCTTTCCCCATTGACTCATAACCTACCCTCCTTGGCAAGTGATCACATCCCTCGATGATTATGGAATGGTCCACAATCGATTTTAAACTCCCTTCCAATCACTGTGCTCTTGGTTACACATACCTCCATCTCTTCAGTCCTATCAAAGCCTCTCTCCCTTTTAACACTCTAAATCCAGCCCCCAGTCTGGTTATTATTTGGAGATACAGTGTGGAACAGGCCCTTCTAGCTCTTCAAACCACACTACCGGAAACCCACCAGTTTAACCCTAGCCTAATCAAGGGACAATTTACAATAACCAATAAATCTGTTAACCAATACGTCTTTAGACAGCAGGAGGAAACCAGAGCTCCTGGAGGAAACCCACACATTCTACAAGGAGGATGTATAAACTCCTTATGGAGGACAATGGGATTGAACATCGAACTCTGACATCCCGAGCTGCAAGAATGTCCCAGTGAGCCCCCCGTCCCAGTAGCTAATCATGATGCTACTGTGGTGTTCCTGTCTCTGATACGTTCTGCAGTCTTTATTTCTCAGTTCCTTGTGCATCAATCTTAAAAAGAAAATCCACAAATAAACCCTTCTTTCACCAGTGATGAGCCAATTAATACACTGCCCAATTTCCAAGCAAATAAACAATGCTGTTGGATCTTTTGTAATAGCAGTGCAATCACTCAAGTCGAGGATGATTTTCTTCTAAGGGGTTACAGGTATTCCCTTAATGGAGAATGCCTGGGTGTGACTTTGTTTAACTTGGGGAGACTGATGCACAGGCAGCCACCACATGGCACTTGACTGATTGGGGTCAAGAATCCGGTGACCCTTCACTGTGGCAGACTTCCTCCATCTTCACTGCTGTTGTGATGGGTCATCATCTTCCACCAGCTCCACTGCTGAGGTCTTGGTTAGGTTGCTCTTGATGTGGAATGCCCCCTTCACCTTACCACCATGGGTGACCTTACCAGGAGCTAAGCTCCAGGCGGTATTGCTCTTGGGACCTCATCAAATCATAAGCCTCTACACCACTACATGTATGATGATCCCCAAAGAGGGGTCCTTTGTACCCACTTGAGAAAGCAAATTTGGCTTTGGTTGACAGTGCAGAGCTGTCTTGTTGGTTTGGCAATATTGTATAAGGTTAACGATTGAGGAAGGAATATCTGAGGTGTTCCATTCACCACCAAGAAGAAACGGCTGAATAAAAAAACAATGTGGTAAGTTGTAATGGGTTGGAATGAGAAACAAAGCACTTCAAACAAATGGATGCATTTTTAACAAGTACTGAAAAACAAAAACAGAGATGAAAAACTGAAACTCCAAGTAGGATTGGAGGAAAATCTTCGACCCAAGCAACTTGTCTTGTTATCTTTTACCATAAACAAGGAAACAGAATTAGGCCATTTGGTCCATTGGGACAGCAATGCTATTCAATCATGGCTGATCCTTTTCTCCCCCTCCTCAGCCCCAGGCCCAGCCTTCTCCCCGTAGCCTTTGATTCCATATCCAATCAAGAACCAATCAAGCTCTGCCTTAAATATACCCAATGCCCTGGCCTCCACAGCTGCCTGTGGCAATAAATACCAAAAGTTCTTCACATTCTGGCTAAAGAAATTTCTCCGCATCTCTGTTTTAAATGGACACCCCTCTAACCTGAGTCTGTGCCCTCTTGTTCTAGACTCCCCCAACATGGTAAACACCCTTTCCACATCTACCATGATTCCTGGAATCATCTTTGTGAACCTCCTCGGAACCCTCTCCAATCCCAGCACATCTTCTCTTAGATGAGGAGTCCAAAGCTGTTCACAGTACTCAAGGCGAGGCCTCACCAATTCCTTATAAAGCCTCAGCATCACATCCCTACTCTTGTATTCTAGACTTCTTGAAATGAATGCTAACATTGCATTTGCCTTCCTCACCACTGACTCATCCTGCAAGTTAACCTTTAAATATTCTGCACAAGGATTCCCAAGTCCCTTTGCATCTCAGATTTTTGGATTTTCTCATTTGGAAAATAGTCTGCACATTTATTTCTTCTACCAAAGTGCATGACCATGCATTTTGCAACATTGTATTTCATTTGCCACTCTCTTGGTCATTCTCCTAACCTGTCTAAATCCTTCTGCAGCTCACTGTTTCTTCAATATTACCTGCCCCTCCACCAATCTTCGAATCACCTGCAAACCTGGCAACAAAGCCATCTATTCTATCAACTGAATCTTTGATATACCATATAGCATTAAAAGAAGTGGCCCCAACACTGACCCCTGCAGAACACTGCTTGTCACTGGCAGCAAACCAGAAAAGGATCCTTCTATTCCCACTCGCTGCCTCCTACCAATGCTCTACCTGTGCCAGTAACTTTCCTGTAATAGCATGGGCTCTTAACTCAGTAAGCAGCCTCATGTGTGGCACCTTGTCAAAGGCCTTCTGAAAGTCCAAATATACAACATCCACTGCATCCCCTTTATTTATTCTACTTGTAATCTCCTCAAAGAATTCCAACAGTTTCACCAGGCAAGTCAGTGCCTGAAGGGAAATCTTCCTTAATTTCCCAAGGGAAATCTTGCCTGGCGAAACTGTTGGAATTCTTTTAGTTTAGGAACTCATTTAGTTCATCTGCCAAGTCCTTGTCCCCCATTATTATTTCTCCAACTTCACTTTCTAGCAGTCCTATATCTACTCTCATCTCTCTTTTATTTTTATTTACATGAAAAAGCTTTTACTATTCACTTGGATATTGTTTGCTAGCTTGCTTTCATATTTCATGATTTCCCTTCTGATGATTCTTTTAGTTGCAGTCTGTAGGTTTTTAAAAGCTTCCCAATCCTCCATCTTCCCACTACTTTTTGCTTTGTTATATGCCCTCTCATTTGCGTTTACATTAGCTTTGACTTCCCTTGTCAATCACAGTCGTACTATTTTGCCATTTGAGTATTTCTTTGTTTTTGGAATACACCTATCTTGCTCCTTCCTCATTTTCCCAAGAAACTCACACCATTGTTGCTCTGCTGTCATCCCTGCCAGCATCTCCTTCCAATTTACTCTGGCCAACTCCTCTCTCATACCCCTGTAATTTCCTTTCCTCCATTGAAATACTGCTACGTCAGACTTTACTTTCTTCTGATCAAATTTCAAGTTGAACTCAATCAAATTGTGATCACTGGCTCCTAAGGGTTCTTTTGCCTTAAGTTCCCTAATCAGCTCTGGTTTATTACATAACACCCAATCCAGTATAGCTGATCCCCTAGTATGCTCTACCACAGACTGTTCTAAAAAGCCATCTCACAGGCATTCAACAAACTCACTCTCTTGAGATCTATTCCCAACCTGATTTTCCTAATTGATGTGCATGTTGAATCCTCACATGACTAACATAACATTGCCATTTTGACATGCCTTTTACATTTCCCATTATTATCTGTGATTCACATCCCAGTCACTGTTGGGAGGCCTGTGTATAACTGCCATCAGAGTCCTTTTACCTTTGCAGTTTCTGAACTCAACCCACAAGGATTCAACGTCTTCCAATCCTTTGTCACATATTTCTACTGATTTGATGCCATTCTTTAACAGCAGAGCCATGCCACCCCCTCTACCTACCTTCCTATCCCTCTGATATAACATGTAACCTTGAATATCCCAACTACAACCATCCTTCAGCAACGAATTGGTGATGGCCACAACATCATACATGAAAATCTGTAATAGTGTAACAAGATCACCGACCTTATCTCTTATACTCCATGCATTGAGAAATAGCATTTTTAGCACTGCATTTGCTACCCTTTTTGATTCTGCATCCCTAATGTACAGATACTCACCCTGTTGGCTGCAGCTATGTTCCATCATGCACCTGGCCTTCCTGACAGTCTGACTGCATGCTACCTTTGCTTTTTTACCATCCGTCCTATCCCGAGTTCCTTCACTTTGGTTCCCACCCTCCCTGCCCAATTAGTTTAAACCCTCCCCAACAGCTCTTACAAACCTGAAAAATACACAAAAATACAACTGCAGATGCTGTGGATCAAAGAATACGTACAGAACGCTGGAAGAACTCAGCAGGTCGGGCAGCATCCATGAGAAAAGAGTAGACAATGTTTCAGGCTGAGACCCTTCATCAGGAACGGGGCAATACAAACCTGCCTGTGAGAATATTGGTCCCCCTCGGGTTCAGGTGCAACCCATCCCTTTTGAATAGGTCATACCTCCCCCAAAAGAAATCCCAATGATCCAAGAACCTCAAACACTGTCTCCTGCACCAGCTTCTCAACCACACGTTAATCTTCCAAATCATCCCATTTCTACCCTCACTGGTGCGTGACATAGGCAGTAATCCAGAAATTCCTACTCTGGAGGTCCTGCTTCTCAGCTTTCTACCTAGCTCTCTAAATTCTCTTTTCAGGACCTCTTTGCTTTACCAGATGAAGGGTGATCTACCGTGAGCCTGGTTCTCGGAGCAATGCTTCCTGATGGTGTTTTTTTCATGTTTGTTCCTTCAGTTAGAGGGATCACACCTCAAAAAGGTGAAAAAGCATGTAAATCTAAAATAAAAGCAGAAACATGGAGATAAGTTGGGTCAAATTCTGAACTTGGATAAGAAGCTCAATAGATTACCAGACTCCAGACATCTCTCACCATGCCTGACTTGTGCTTTCTTTTACTATTAAGATGCAGCAAAGGACATTTCTTGAGGCCTCTGATGGTCAGAGTCAACCATGGATGTTGCATCCTAGCTGTCCAGTTACACAAACCAGGGCAGTACAGTATGGAGAGGAAGCTGCTGCCCATGGAGCAAGCTCTCCCTCTCCATACATCTACTGAACCCAAAAGGAACGGCAGAGATTGACACAATTTGGCACCAGCAGCATTGCAGGGGTGCCAGTCAGCACTAAACTCAACATAGGACTGCCTTAGGGACTCTGGCTCTGGTTTTATCCCTCGGAGCTTTCCCCATGAGTCGATATCGTCGCAGGGCAGTGGAGGTCTGAGATTAGTTTTCCTCTCCTAGAAGAGCTGCCTACCGTGGCTGATGAGCCCTATCTGCCCAAAATGACTGGCTTTAAGGCACCAGTAGCCTGCCTATGCTTCTTCTCCGGTCAGGAGAAATTGGCCCACTGGGCTAAGCCACACGTTAAGGACAGGAGATGGTCTTGGCTGTTCGAGGCTATTCGAGGTGCACACCATTCAGAGCATTTAATAGGTATTAGAACCACATCCCTATTACCACCCCCAGCTATAACAGCCTTAGGGATTCAATTCCCACTCACCCCTACCTTAAATTATGACAATCAATTATATTGATTTGAAAATCTGTCTGGAGTTAATAACCCATTCTTTCCTACCCATGCAGAAGCATCTGAGTCTTGATATCTGACATCTTTTATCAATAATGTCAAGATGTGTGACAGGGATTAATATGATTCAATTACTTTTCTTCTGACTGTTCTTTCTTTCAGGTGTTAGCTAGGAAGGGAAATGCTGACTGAACTATTTTATGAAAGTTCTTTTAGATCTTCTCTTTCTCAGACTGATACCCAACCCACGGACCCTGGGCTTGCCTTTTTTCTCCTTTAATTATTTTATTTTTGCAAGCTTCTAGGTTTACAGACTAACTTTGAAACCATTGTGTCGTGCTCATAATTAAGCCATGAGTCAGTAGGCCACAGGCATAACCACTGGTGCCAGACATGTTCAGCCGAGCTGCTTTACCACCTGTTAACATTAGTTCCTTGTGTGGATGGAAAGACGGTGAGGTGCAGTCAGATTCACTGGAATGACATAAACACGTCCCAAGGAGGCTTGGAACACACTGGAGAGAATTGTGCATTATTACCTCGTGCTGCTGATATGTACGGACTAGACAGTTTACCATTGGCAACTTACCAGTGCTGATCAAATTAAGATTTGCTTTTATTGTACATTTTTTTCCCATACAAAGAGGTTCTTCAGTTGAAAGTCTTTTTTTTGTTGTTTTTGAAGTCCTGATGTTCACTCCTCTCCCAAAGAAAATTAACTCTTTGCCATCTTGAGTTCTCAAACTGGCTGACTGCCCTCCAGTATTTCACCTCAGCTTCACGTAAGTGGGGTTGTAAGTTCCAGATGATACTGGAACATCACAGCCTGACTCAACCGCAGAACCGTACACTTCTGCTCACTCTTTTCCAAGAAGGCTCTGTGAAAAATAGCCAGGAGTAACCCCACCAGAGCTCAGCTTAACCTAAGGTCACTATGCCATCATAGCTGGCATCCAGAAATACTTTGGCAACACAGATTCACAACAGCTTCTTCCCCAAAGCAATGTGGGTTTTCATTCAACTTGAAAAGCATTAACACTACCTCGGACTACACTTTATTTGCCTTTTTCTCAATTTTGCACTTGAGTCACAGTGTTTTGTTTTGTTCATTCTTGTGTAAATTACATATAATTTATGTTAACATAGGTTTATGTTAACTGACATAACTCATATTCTCAGCATTATTTATTTTATTTGTACAGTTTTTATTTCGCCCATTGATTGTTTGTCAGTCATTGTTAACATATACTTATTTACTGACTGTTACACCGCTGGCATTTGGGGCATCAATGAAGGTCCTCCATCTCTGTCTGTCATTACTGTTGCACACAGATATAGAAGGACTCTTCATTGCTGTTTCCATAACAGTATTTTTTTGACTAGAGGGGGTGTTTAGCCCCTGAACCTGAAGTTCTGGTGAATCACTCTTAGTCTGGCCTATACTCTTTGACCTGTTTGGCATGGGTGACCCTACCAAGAATCAAAGCACAGGGCTCTGACTCCAGCTAACATACTCTCTGGGTCAATGAGGCATGCAAGCCTCCAAACTCTATGACAAGGTTGTAGTCATCTTGGAGGTTGTTTATGTACAGTTTTTCATAAATTTTATTGTATTTTTTTCTCTTGTAAATGCCTGCAAGAAAATGAATCTCAAGGAAGGATATGGTGACACAAATGTACTTCAATAATAAATTTGACTTGTATTTTATGTTTATCCTTGTCTTGTACCGCTAGTGCAAAAAGCACATTTTCTGTATATGTATCCACATGACAAAAATAAACTTGATCCAGAAATTAAGAGTTTCAACAGACAGCATGCTTTGGTTCATAAAGGGGAATCCCATGATATATCGTATATGAATCACCACCTACGAAGGCTGATTAATTGACCGTTTGTTTCACCTGCTGTTCTGGGATCTTGTTGTGCACAAACTACCTTTAGAATTAACTGTACATGAGAACCATTTTACCACAATTGTGGAAGTGTTTGTGGTGTTCTGATTGGGCTTTGAAGTCCCTGGTAGAAATCTATTGACCAATTTGAAATTAAGTCATTGGAGCTTCAATTAAAGGTCCTTCTTTTTTACATCAGTTACCTGTTTTTTCTCTTAACTCTTGCTCATTCCGTGCTCTATTCCCATCTTCCCACCTTCAGCCTGGTTGGGAAAAGGAATGTGCGCCAGTAGGAAAACTCCGAGTGTATGAAATAGCAGGTCTTAAGTAACACAAACTATTTACCACAGCCAAATTAGAAAATAAAAAAGAACTACATTGTAAACAACAAACAAGAGAAAGTCAGCAGATGCTGGAATTCCAAGTAACATGCACAAAATGTTGGAGGAGGCAGCATCGATGGAAAAAGAACAGTTGTCATTTCGGCCTGAAACGTCGACTGTACTTTTTTCCATAGATGCTGCCTGGCCTACCGAGTTCCTCCAACATTTTGTGTGAAAGTAAACAATTTACTTTTAATGAACTGGCATCTAATGATTAGGCTTCCTTGTCACAAAAATACAAAAAATAAACATTCACAAAAAATTAAAATTAACATACACAAAATGCTGGAGTAATTCAACAGGTCAGGCAGCAACTATGGAGAGGAATAAAGAGTTGCTGTTTCTGGCCAAGACCCTTCATCAAGAAGGTTTTACTTATTTAAAGTCCTGATGAAGGATCTCAACCTGAAACATTCACTCTTTATTCCTTCCCACAGATGCTGCTTGACCTACTCGGCTCCTCCAGCATCTTGTGTGTGTGTTACTTGGGATTTCTAGCATCCGTAGAATCTCTGGTGTACACAACAATTAAAAGCACAGATTATTGTCCGGGATTGTACTTTGAACAGGCTGCGGTTTGGCTTTTGTCCCAAGATGAACTGCCTGAAAACACTCCTGACAACAGACATTTTATCTGCGACCAGCACTTTAAAGCATTAAGCAGAGGAGCTAAGAAGTCGGATGCTGATGTTACACGGGTTCTGGATCTAAAATCAATAGCTTCAAAATGTTCTCTTACAGCTGTCAGTCCCTCTCCTGTTCTGCCAGTAGTACTGTACCAGGGCAGCAGCCCGAAGACAGAAGGCACCGACCGGTGAGTCACACAGCCACATCCAGCTCTGGTGCCATCTTCATGCTCTCCCTGTAGAAGGATCCTATGCAGTCCTGGGATAAACTTTGAACAGAGCAAGCCAAGGAAAACGTTGAGAGAAAAGTCCTTTTTACCTTACTGATTCATAGCCTCATAAGAGAAATTTCAGATGCTATCAAACCATTTCCCGCATCCTGCTCCAGATTTCTTCCTTCAGTTCAGCAGCTGAGATGACCCGCCTGCCGGTTGCTTGCGTGCTCCCTGAGCTGGGTGCCTAGGTTGAGTCACTGCTTCCAGTGGGTCTACTTAACAAAGTCTTTGATGTGTTTCCTCTTGATCTGGGCAAGCTAAATCACGACTTGATGGTGAACTTATGCCAGTAATGCCACGAGTCAGCAAATGCACTGAGTAACAGCAACACAGTGTGGATAACTTCACTCACCTCAGCTCTGAACTGATATATGGAATCACTTCGAAGAACTCTACAACTCAGTGTAATTTATTTATTAATTTATTGTTGTTTACATTATGATTCAAGTACTTGAACAGCTTTCTTCTGCACACTGGTCATCAGACTTTGGGTATAGTTTTACTCTGATTCTATTGTATTTCTGTGCTCTACTGTAAATAACTGCAAGAAAGTGAGTCTCACAGTAGTATAAGGTGACATATACATATTCTGATAATAAATTTATTTTGAACTTTGTGCAAGTAAATGGATAGCTATGAAAAGAAACTAATGTTATAAAATGAGGTCGAATTTTAATATGGAGTGAATACGTTAAAAAGACTGGCAACGGTCTAGAATATTTTGAGCATAAAAATATAAGATTAGATAAAAATAGTAAAATATAAATGAATAGAAATTACTTCAGCATAATGTTTGCAATGGGAATTATAAATTAGAGAGGAATAGTTCATGATGTGATTATAAGGGTAGCACTGCTGAAGGTAAGCATTAAAAAGAGAATGGGACAGAAATTAATCAGAATTAGAATTAGAATCAGGTTTAATATCATTGACATGTGTTGTGAGATTTGTTAACTTTGTGGCAGCAGTACAAACAATACATAATAATGGATAAAAATCTCTGAATTACAGTAAATATATAGTGTGCTTGTATGTATGAGTGTGTGTGTATATATCAGTTAAATTAAATAAGTGGTGCAAAATACAAACGTTTGTAATATAAATAAAAAAGTAGTGAGGTAGTCTTCATGGGTTCAATGTCCAACCCCATCTTTTTCAGGCACCGCTCCTTGAAGATGTCCTGGATACTACAGGGGCTTGTGCCCATGATGGAGTTGACTAATTTTCCCCACTCTCTGCAGTTTACTTCAACCCAGTGCAGTAGCTCAACCATATCAGGTGGTGATGCAGCCAGTTAGAATGCTCTCCACAGTACACCTATAGAAATTTGCAAGTGCTTTTGGTGACATACCAAATCACCTCAAACTCCTAATGAAATATAGCTGCTGCCCTGCCTTTTTTATAGCTGCATCAATATGTTGGGTCCAGGTTAGGCCCTCAGAGATATTGACACCCAGGTACTTAATAGTCAATATTTTGGAATATCCTGGAAGATCAAAGGGTATTGTGGAAGTGATAAGAGAGACAGCTTCAGATCTCACTAACTTTGTGGATACAAGTAAGTCACTTGCCTTGTTAGCACAGCATTTTCTTCTTGTGCTTTGGTGCTGAATTCTCAAGGTGAGATCAAATCCAATTCTCTAGCCCCTCACTGTCACGTGGATAGATAGCCACTGCCAAGTAAGGATATCCAGCCTCCTCCTGTGTTGGCCTCATCAGAAAGAACTTAAACCTACTGACAACTTGCTTTTATATACCCCTCTTAACAAATGGTCTCAAGGCGCATCACAAGAGCATTGGTAAGCAGCATTTGCCACTGAGCTGTGCGAGAGGGTTTTAGAGAAAATGACCAAAGCATAACCAAGCAGTCCAAAACCTAATGTAGCCTTCCAGTTTCAATCTCCTGCATATTTCTGAATTTACTTGTTCCAGTGCTTCCGGCTGAAGTTTCAGCCCTAAACTTTGGAATTCCCTCCCCAGTCCTCTCCATCTCTCTACTTCTTTTCAGCCTCTCAGTCAGAATCTTAAAACTGAAACTTCATTGTTTAAATTTAAGCAAATCTATAATGCCTTCTTTCCTTCTCTGTACCTGCCAAAAATCTATCCTTGGCCCTGTCTTATTTCCCAAATAGATGTTGCATTACCCATAAACATATCCCAAGTTCATCATACACACTGACAACCTCCAGTTCTAGCCCAGCATCATTTCCCATCATCCCATCAACAGTTCATCAACCAGGGATGGATGGCAAAATGTCCTTGATCACAGGTGATTATCCCATGTACAAATGAACAAGTGCAGTCCCGCCTGGCGATGTGAAGCACCAGCAGATGAGATGTTTCCTGTAGTCGTGTGTGTGTGTGAAGGGATGGGTGCGGTCTAGGACCAGAAGGCACAGCGTCCATTTAACACAGAGATGATGAGAAATTTCTTCAGTCAAAAGGTCATGAATCTGTGGAATTCATTGCCACTGATGGCTACAGGTGGGTATAGTTAAAGCAGAGGTTAATAGGACCTTGATTAGTCAGAGCATCAGCAGAGAAGGCAGGAGAATGGGGTGAAAAGAGATAATAAATCAGTCATGATGGAATTGCGGTTTAGATTTGATGGGTTGAATGGCCCAATTCTGCTCCTATGTCATATGGTCTTATGGAGACTGGTGTTGAAACGTGCAAGAGATGTGGAGCACTCCGGGGTTAAGGCAGTTTACAGACATAGGAAAGGATAAAGTCATGGAATGCAACATCATAAGAAGTATAAACTGAGTCATTGTTTAAGCTCATACATACAGGGATAACAGTGGGGGTGGAAATTAGATCTTATTGTCTCTGGTTTACATTCATTAAATAGGCTTCATGGAGACATGACATGGTGTTGACTCAATGCATTTATCACATATCTGTGTCAGTTGCTTTGAGAGATTCTGGGCCCTGACTTTGTGGTATTAACCGGCCCCAGGCCTGTGTAAGAAATCCTGTTTTAGACTAGACTGACACTGGCAGTGTTCCACTCAGGTTTTCCTGTGGATGATGAGGCTGCAAATGGCGTAATCGCTTTATTATTGACACATGGACCAAGATTCAGTGAAAAGCTTATCTTGCAGACTGTTCATACAGACTGAATCATTACACAGTGCATTGAGGCAGAACAAGGTAAAACGATAGCAATGTAAGACCAAGTGTAAAAGCTATAGAAAAAGGGGCAGTGTGGGATGATGATAAGGTAGATCATGAGGCCAGGAATCTAGTTTATTGTATAAGATGTCCATTCAAGCGTCTAATGACAATAGGATGGAAGCTGACCTTGAACCTGATGGTAGTGCTTTCAGGTTTTTGTATCTTCTGCTTGAGGGGAAAGGGGAGAAGAGAGAATATCCAGGAGCTGGGAGTCTTTGATTATGAGGTAAACCACGGAACTCTCAATAAAATCTCTGATTTATACCTGACAACGAAACGGTTGAGAGGAACTTGAGCCGAGGACTGCTGCAGTAATATCCAAAGCTGCCTTTGCTCCTTAACGTCCACCGTCACAATCCTTTGTGAGTGCAGTTATCAGTAGAGGTCACCTTGGGTCCCACTGTCAAGTCCTGCTCAGGTTCCATGAATATTCCAACAGATTGATGTTCACAATGAACAGATTTTCAGTACCAAGCTTCAGGTTCCATGGGAGATGACGAGGGCTTTAGCAAAGCTGTTGTGAAGGTTTGGAAGTTCAGCAATGTGGCTGTGGTTGTTTTGTTTGGATTGAAGGCTGCTGAGAGAGATGGAACTGAGAGGCATAAAGAAAATAGGAAGGATTTCCTTTAACAGAGGGTTTTAAAAAACTGGGGGGGGGGTGGAATTAATTTAAACCATTTGGTCAAAGGATTGGCGTTCAATTATACAGCATGGGAGAGGGGTGAGCTGTGACTTGTAGAGTAGTGGATTGGGAACTGGAATATGAAAAATGCTTGTTTACTTTTGACAATTATTACAATAGTGATTCCTAGACAATGTAACTGAACACAGATGCTGAGAAGTTGCCCTGGAAGATTCACTACTCCTTTTGTTTTGAGGAAACAGCATCTCATTGCCAGTCTGTTGAACCAAATAGCCGGAGCATAACTCCTGCATCTGCATAAGGGAGACAAATGAATTCATTACCTGGCTGGCTCCCACAGGCAACCAGACTGGAGACCTACAAGTTACACTGCCGTAAGACAGCCACCCCCTGCATCTGAAACCCCATCCTGCCTCACTGTACAGATCATAGCTGATGTGGAAATGCAGAAATGAGGCAGACCTGACACATCAGAGTTTTATTTGAACTCAGGATACTGGTGAGCATGAGAAAAGAATGACCTGGCAGAGACCTCAAACAATCACTTTACATCAGAGAAGGCTGATGGCAGCAAATTAAATCCAGTCATTTCAAGACTAGCCAGCCAGTTGTATAGTGGCATCAGCAATGGACTTCGAGGCCAGTAGCCCCGAGTTCAAATCTGGCTGGCTCCTTGCATACTTCCCATCCGTGCTGGGCTGAATGTCAAGCTAGTAACTCGGCCAATCCAATGCCATGGAAATGACAAACATATCGCCTGTTGCACCATAAGACTTGAAAAGGAGCAACAACATTTCAAGACTATTTAATGTTTAAACAAATGGTTGAGCTGAGCAATACTGCTAAAGTCACAAATTGTAGAATTTCATTTCCAAAGGATTCACCTTCTGGTAGAAATTGAAATTATTAGGTATTGTTCTTTTGCATTTCTCATTCTCTTTCTGATAGGCACAGAAGTGACCAACTCCACTGTAACACACACAAATTGCTGGAGGAACTCAGCAGGCCAGGCAGCATCTATGGAAAGAAATAAACAGTTGACATTTTGGGCTGAGACCCTTCATCTGGACAAGGTCCAGTACTGAACCTCCTGCATCAGCCAGTCCTGATGGGGAATACTGAAGCAGGGTAGCCTCCAACCTGATGACATGAACATCAATTTCTTGAACTTCCAGTGATGCCTCCCTCCCCCCCTTCACCATTCCCCATTCTCACCTCATCTCCCTACCTGCTCATCACCTTCCATTGGTGCTCCTCCCACTTTCCTTCCATGGCCTTCTGTCCTCTCCTCTCAGATTCCCCTGTCTCCAGCCCTTTCACCAATCAGCTTCCCAGCTCTTTATTTCATCCCTCCCCTCGTTTCACCTATCCCCTTGTGTTTCTTCCCCTACCCCTGCCTTCTTACTTTGACTCCTCATCTTTTTTCTCCAGTCCTGATGAAGGGACTCGGCCCGAAACGTTGACTGTAATCTTTTCCATAGATCCTGCCTGACCTGCTGAGTTCCTCCGGCATTTTGTGCATGTTGCTTAGATTCCAGCACCTGCAGGTTTCCTCTTGTTTGTGAAAGGGAAATAGCGCTGACATTTCAAGTTGAAGATCATCCGTCGGAAAAGGAGAAACAAAAGTTAGGTTTTAGTAATAGAAAAGGTATGGAAGGGAATTTCCACTATAGGATTAGGTTGGGGTTGCCATGGAGATAAATTGTAGATGAAATCTCGTCAATAGCTTAATGTGGATAGTGAGATGGTGTGAATGCAAAGGAGCGTACAGGAGTTCCCCAGGATATCGATGACCCACCTTACAGAAATCCAATTTCTCACATACATCTTAAAGAAGTTTTCCAGCTAGCAATATTAATAATAAAATGTCTCATGAAATTCATTAATGACAGAATACAATATACATTCTAATAATTTAATTACCTGCTAGGAGGATTATTCAATAAGATTAACGAATTGGAGCAGTTGAATGTTGAGCAATATTACACGTGTTACTATAGTAAATTTACATTTCAGACCTATGGAGGAATTGCTAGTGGACGTTGTTCAGGAACTGAACACTTACATAACCCGGTTTCTGCCTGGACAAAGTTGTGCAATGCAAGGTTGCAGTACACGCCCAGCTCTACTAATGCCGAGAGAAAAACTGAGCTAGTATCACAGATGGTTGACATCATAGAAGCAGCCAGTTTTCATACAGAAATGCAAAGCAAGTTCCTAAAAATCTTTATTTATTTAAGTTTTTATGGACATGATAGGTGGTGGCATCCGTCGGTCTCGAGAGACCATGGATCTGCGCCTGGAGTTTCCAGGCAGGGTTGTATGGGACACCGGCAGTTGCCCAGGCTGCAGGCCTTCCCCTCTCCACGCCACCGATGTTGTCCAAGGGAAGGGCACTAGGACCCATGCAGCTTGGCACCGGTGACGTCGCAGAGCAATATGTTGTTGTGCCTTGCTCAAAGACACAAACACACTGCCTCAGCTGAGGCTCGAACAAGTGACCTTCAGGTTACTAGTCTGATGCCTTGCCCACTAGGCCACGCACCAACACATGGACATGATAGCTCAGGAAAGTACTGCTACCAGTTCAATACCTTTCATACTCGAGTGAAAGGAGATTTGAAATTTGCTGCTGCTAGCTCAGCCAATTCAGTTTCATTCTTCTCCCAGACTGAGGCTGATGATAAAAGTCTTTTTGATGAACTCTGTATTAATCATGGGGTCCTAGATTCTTACAACACAGGAACAGGCCCTTTGGTTTGACTTCTCCTCAATTTACACTAATCCCATAGTCTGTATTTGGCCTGTATCCCACTTCCCTTTCTTATCCATGTAACTATCCAAATGCCTTTTAAACACTATGATTGTACCTACCTCTACAACTTCCTCCGGTAGTTTGTTCCATAAGCCTACCACCCTTTGTGTGAAAAACCTGCCCCTCAGATATTTCACCTCTCACCTCTACTCTATATCCCCTACCTTTAGATTTCCCTACTCCTGGAAAAAGACTGTGGCATCTATCCCATCTATGTATTTCATAATTTTATAACCCTCTATGGTTTTATAAAGCTCAACCATCTGTGCTTCACTGGGAACAACCCCTTCCTTTCCAATCTCAACCTTTTTGCTAAATCCCTCCATTCCAAGCAAACCCTTGGTAAATCTCTGCTGCTGTCTTTCTAGTGCTACCACATCCTCTTTATAGTGTAGTGACCAAAACTGAACAATCTTCCAAGTCTAGTCTAACCAATGTCCTGTATAGCTGCAACATGATGTCCCAACTCTTACACACACTACCCCTGCCTATGTGGGTATGCAAGCTAAACACCTTCTTCACTACCCTATTCATCTTTTTTCCAAGAGTAGGGAAATCTAAAAGTAGAGGATATAGATTAGAGGTGTGAGGCAAGATATTTAAAGATCTAGGGGCAATTTTTTTGGGAGCTGCAGCCCAAGGCCCTTCTCTATATATCAATGCTTCTCAAGTCCCTGCTCATATTGATTCAACCACTATTAATGACAAACACTTCTCTGGATTAAATCACACCTGCAACTACTCTGCCCAAATTTCCAATTGATTTGTGTCTCTCTGTATCCTTAGGCCACCATCCTTGCCACCTACAACTCCAATAATCTTCATACCGTCAGCTAAGTTAGTTATTAGACTGCAGAAGGTCCAACAGCAATCCCTGTGGTATAGTGGTACACTGCTAGTTACAGACTTACAGCAAAAAAAAAACAAAACAACCTTCTGGCTCCTATCACCAAGCCAGTTTTGGATCCAGTTTGCTGAAACATCTCGGACCCCATCCGGAATGGCGAGATACCATACAGTAGTGGGGTGTGAAGGTTCCTCTAGTTCTGCTCTGAGCAAGTTCAGATAGAGGAAATCCATGTGACATGGCAATGCTTCTAAGTGTGACAGAAAACAGTGAAAAAGGTAAAACATAATGGTCACCCACTAAGCCAATCCAAGAGGATTTCTTCAAAGTCAGTTTATAAAGAATAGGTTTTGGTTTAGAACAAGGTCACTTAGCTAAATTCGTATCATTTTGTTTGTATTGTTTCTGTTCATTCTTCCTTCCAAAATGTTCAGTTCACTTTTCTTTGCATTAAATGTTGCCATATACCTCTCAGTTCCATTGGTTTATCTACTCTGAAAGGCAGTTCAACCTTCTCACTGTTTAAGTTTTTACAAGTTTTACATCTTGTCTGAACCTTAAAATTATGTCCACACTATTGAAGTTCAGACCAGAGATATAAATGAAGAAGAACATTAGTTCCAGTACTAAACCTAGGGAAAGAACACCGTATAGTTCCTTGCAGGCTGATAAACAACCACTGACTACAGCTCTCTGCTAGTTCTGACACAAGGTTTCAAATATCCCTTTCCCACCACCAATGCTGTTCAACCCATTGAATTCCTCCAGCAGAATGCTTGTGCTCCACATTCTGATATCTGCATTAATTCAGAAGATTTGTAGCCCAGGTCATTGATGGTTTGGTTGAGTTGTTCTCCGATCTTGGTAATTTATTTGCAGATGTTTCGTCCCCATGTGAGGAGACATCGTCAGTGCACTGTTGACTGTCAACAGAACACTGACGATGTCTTCTCGCATGTCGATGAAATGGTTGCAAGAATATTGCCAAGATTGCAGAAAAACTTAGCCCAACTATTTACATCTGTTGTATCTCCATTGCTCACTACTAGTTGTTTGCTTTCCAATTTCATATCCACAATACAACTATCCTTATTAACATCATGGATTTTCACTTTGCTTACATGTGCACTTTATCAGGTGCCATCTAACAGTTCACACACACAACCACAATATCAACTGCACTACATGTGCCAATCCTCTCCATTACTCAAGTTTGTCAAACAGTGATTCCACTTTTAAAGAGTTCAAACTTACAAGTAAAAAGTAGAACACACACAAATTGGGATGGTACGGTAGAATAACTGTTAGCGCAGCACTTTACTTGCATCCACAAAGATAGTGAGATCAGAAGCGGTCTCCCCTTTCTTCTCTCCAATCCTCCCTGTCCTTCTAAGATATTCCAGACTGTTAACTATTTCTGTACCAGTTCCTTTTTAGTGAGCAGCACGTTATCGCTATTGCTTTACAGCACTGGTATTCACTGATCAGAGTTTAATTCCTGCCGCTGTCTGTAAGGAGTTTGTACGTTCACCCCATGTCTGTGTGGGTTTCCTCTGGGTGCTCTGATTTCCTCCCAATATCCAAAGACATACTGGTTAGCATTACTAAGTTGTGGGCATTCCATGTTGAAGTCAGAAGCATGTCGACGTTTTCTCGCTACCTCTAGCACATCCATGGACTGTGCTGGTCGTTGATGAAATATCCATCTCACTAAATGTTCAAATACTTTGATGGGCATGTGACAACTAAAACTAATCTTAATCTTAAACCTTAAATATTAAATCATAAAAATGCTGGAGGACCTCAGCAAATAGAGGGGAATAAACAGTCAGCATTTCAGGCCAAGACCCTTCATCAGGTCTGGAAAGGAAGGGAGCAGAAGCCAGAGTAAGAAGGTGAGGAGAGGGGAGGGAGTAAGGAGAGAGATTTAATTTCTGGAAGTTGGAAAAGTCAATATTCATGCCATCAGGTTTGAGGCTACCCAGATGGACTATGAGGTGTCGCTCCTCCAACTTGAGTTTGTCCTCACTGTGGCAGAAGAGGAGGCTGCAGACAGAGAGACATGTCCAAATGGAAATGGGAAGTTGCATTGAATGGATAATCACTGGGAGATCCTGTATTCTGTGGCAGATGAAGTGAAGGTGCTCGCCAACACTTTCAGATACTGAGAAAGTACAGATGTCACCTAAATGTGTGTGATCTGTGTCGTAACGATATCAAGCAAATGAAAGCTGCATCTGGTGTTACTTTGAAAATAATGAATTACCATCCACTAGAGGATATTGAGAAAAGAGCTGGGTAAACCTGTTTAAAAGTTTAGAAAGTATTTGTGGTTAAAATGTCTGTATTTACTTCCTAATTATGGCTATTAGTGGGGTTGACCAAATGATGTAATTAGGGATTAAGCATCCCCACAGGCTGACTGCACTAAGCTGCAATATCTGAGGTTTTATTTTAGGCACGTGCATAGAGTACAAAGAAAACTCCTTTCAATATTGCAGACTAATTTGGACTAATATACGCAGTTTCTTCATTGTGGGCCACACTTTTATCAAGCAGGTTGTTGTTCTGCAGCATACAAGTAAAGTCCATTTTTGTGTTAGGATCACTTCTGATGTTAATATTTTCCAAAGTATGAAAAACTTATAGACTCTTACATCACTAAGTCTTCCCTTTACAAATGGTGTGCCTTTGAAATCCATCTAACCACAACTTCTTGATTTAGCTCGTGTTGGCGAGGAGAAGGTTCACAATACCAGGGGCAGGGCAGCTGGGAAAGTGTGATTTTGAAGACACTTATAAACACTCAACTGCATGTTCCAACTCCTGAATCCACATTTACACTCTCCAGACATGAAATGTGGAAAATAAGAATTCATTGCAATTGCACACTGCTCCCTGTGAGAATATTTGAAAACCACAAAGTGCTGAAGAGAGTTGCACAGCAAGTATAATTACAGCCTCTGAACAGACAGCTGGGTACCTAAATGCAGATCTTGGCCTGAAGTATTGACTGTCTATTCCCTTTCAGGGATGCTGCTTCACTTGCTGAGTTCTTCCAGCACTTTGTGTGTGTGTTGATCAAGATTTCCAGCATCTGCAGAATGTCTTGTGGCAGTGTTTTCACTTCTGAGTCACAAACTTTGTGTTTTTTCCCACATTAAGTTCTCTAGACAGGCACTTCATTGCAGTCTGAGGGATGGCTGGAATTTTAGGTGAGACGTTAGCTAAAAGTAGTCTGTTTATTATTTATATTTATTGAGATACAGTGCAGAATAGGCCCTTCTGACCCTTCGAGCTACACCACCTAGCGAACCTCCAATTTACTCCTAGCCTAATCACAGGACACTTTACAATGACCAATTAATCTACCAGCTGGTATGTCTTTGTACTGTGGGAGGAACCTGGAGCACCCAAAGGAAACCCACGCAGTCGTGCGCAGAACGTACCAACTCCTTATAGGCAGCAGCAGAAATTGAACCCATGTCGCTGGTACTGTTCTCCAAGTTAGGTTAGGTTCTCTATTGCTACAATCTCCACCTTAACCATGTGAAGGCACAATCCTTCCTGAGTGGTAAAAGTTATGAAGGAGTAGGGCTATCAGTACTTTGTGCAGTAGTCCTGAAGAATTCTGACAAACCCAGTTTACCCAAGCAGCAAAAGTATAATTTCAAAAAATGCTGGAGTAATTCAGCACATCTGGCAGCAACTAAGGAGAGGAATTAGAAGTGGACTATATGTTGTGGAGCAGTTCAGTGTTTAGATGAGTGAAGTTATCCACATTGCTTCAGGAGCCTGATAGTTGTAGGGTAATAACAATACTTTAAGTTGCTGGTGTGGGACCCCTGCCCGATAGAAGTAGCAAGAAGAGAGCATGGATGATGGATGAAGGTGCTGTAATCACCTCTTTGGTTCCCTAAATGGTGTTACAGAGAACCTAGATATCAACCTGAAATGCCTGTGTCCATCAAGGCAGTGGATAATGGACAACATTCATCACAACTGAGGTGACTGTGCAGACAAGTCAGAAAGACTGCCAGCATATATCAAGTTTCCTTTCTGACCCGCACTAATTGCATAAACTTTCATTGGAGATAGAACATGGGGTGCAGTGGAGGGTAGGCAATATCTTGTACTCTGATCATTTCTGAATGTTTCTTGATTCTTTTTTTCTTTATGTGGAGCTAGTCCTCCACCGGGTGTAATAGCAGGGACATGCTCCTTCAGTCTACAGTAAGGGTCAGAAAATCTTCCTGTTTTTGAGGACCTCAGAATTGGAATGTAAGGAAACCTTCTGTAAATGTTACTAGGAACACCAGAACTAAAGAAACTGAAGCAGGTGAAGGTCCTGTGATTCCCTGCATCTGTTCTGCCTTTCCATAAAATTATACCCTTTTTCACCTGACAGCCAAATACCCTAAATTACCTTAATATCTTTGTCTTAAAATCTTTAAATCTTTGTCTTAAATGTACCAAACAGATTATCCACCACAGGCCTCCTAGTAACTGGATAAAGGAGTTTATTCTCATTGCAGTCTTGAAAATGTAGCCAATTATATCCTTACTCAACACTAATCCGTCACTATCATAGACTAGACACTAATGAAAGGAAACATCAGACCTGCATCTACCCCTTACGAGTTTTATAGATTTCAGTGTGATCACGTTCCCTTCTATAAACTCAATAGATTACACACAGTGGCCACTTTATCAGGTATTTCGTATACTTAATAAAGTGGCCACTGAGTGTACGTTCATGATCTTCTGCTGCAGTGGCCCATCCACTTCAAGGTTCAACATATTACTGGTGTAACACATGATTATTTGAGACACTGTTGCCTTCCTGTCAGCTTCAACTGGCCTAGCCATTCTCCTCTGACCTTTCTCATTAACAAGGCATATTTGCCCACAGAACTTCCGCTCACTGGATGTCTTTTTGCTTTTCGCACCATTCTCTGCAAACTCTAGTGGCTGATGTGCATGAAAATCCCAGCAGACCAACAGTTTCTGAGATACTCAAACCACCCTGTCTAGCACCTTCCATGGTTAAAGTCACTTAGATCACATTTCTTCCCCAATCTGATGTTTGGTCTGAAGAACAACTGAATCTCTTGACCATGCCTGCATGTTTTCATGCACCGAAATGCTGCCATATGATTGACTATTTAGATATTTTCAATAATAAGCATATGTACCTAGTAAAGTGCCACTAAATGTATAATATCAACGAAAACAGAAACTGGAAATACGCATCAGGACAGAAGGGTTTTCAACCTGAAGTGTCAGTTCTGTTTCTACTTCCACAAATGCTGCCTGATCTATGGATTAACATCATCTGGTGTTATTTCAGATTTCCAGTAATTGCAGTGTTTTGTCTCTTCTCCTGAGATTATTTTCCCATCTGGTACACCTTCACTCAATTTCATCTATCAGAAGTAGAGGCAGAGAACCAGATCTGTACAAATATTCAAGGGCTAAATATAACTGCAGTCAGATTAAGATTTCAGAGAATACTGTAAAAAGCTTCCTGACTTGCTATCTTGACACTTCTTCTGTCTTCATATGATGCTGGCAGCCGTTGATCCTTTTAACATGACTAATGCGCCCATTTCTGCAGATGTTTGGAAGCAAGAAGCTGTCTTCAACTTTCCCATTCTGGGCTAGTAAGTGCTCGGGCTATCTATTAAGTTCAATCATCCCAGTGCCAGGAGAATATTGGAGAACTGTCTTCTGCTTCATCGACGACTTTCCTTCCATTATAAGGTCAGAAATGGGAATGTTTGCTGATATTTTCTTTTGGTGATTCATTTGATTGCTGATGATTCAATTTCATTTGCAACACCCCAGCCAATGGAACAGTCCCCGTAAGAACACAGCAAATCCTTGGCAAAGTTCATGCATGGGCAGATAGGTAGTGAGTAACATTTGTGTGACAAGAGTAATAGGTAATGACAATCTTCAACACTTTAACAAGGGAGAATCTGACTAATAACCCTTGACATTGCTTATGTTGGGTTCCCGCTGTCAACATCCCAAATTGACCAGAAGACTTACTGAATCCTGACACCCCAAGTTTTCTCCGTCAGCGATACGGCATGTCAGGAGTGTGATGGAATACTCTCCACTAGCTTGGATGTGTGCTGCTCTAACAAATCTCAGGAAAACCAAAAACAGCCAGGCAAAAGCAACCTCATTATCGGCATCCTATCAACTTGCCTAAACAGTCACCCCGCCCACCACCAATGCACCATTACTGGAGTGTTTAGGCTCATCAGTAACTCATTCAGACTAGTACAAAAACTCCTCCCAATCTTCTAACCTCTGCTCGCACAATGTACAAGAGCAGGATGCTGGCTAGAAATACTTCTGGTTGCACATCCTTCCTAAGTGAAAATATATTGGCAGTCTTTCACCCTCACTTAGTCTTAATCCTGGAACTCTCTACACAACACCATGGAGGGACCTTTACCAGTAGACTGGTCCTAATTCAGTCACCGCCATATTTTAAAGGGTATTGGGGATGGGCATCAATTTGCACCCTTGCTGGCGATGCCAAGATGTAAAAAAAGTGTATAAATAAAAAATACAATATCTGAAACAGGGTCGAGACCAAGAGAGACTGAACAGCACAATTAGTGGTGGTGATGTTGCTTGAAAATGGTGGAAGTTTGTTGATCTGTATGGAGCAGATGTAAATAGGAGGAGGTGAACGACACAAAAAAAATTGAGCTTAAAAAGTGAGATAAACGTGCAGATACTGGAAACCTGAAATAAAAATTTTGGAAATATCCACCAGGTCAGGCAGCCTCTGGGGAGATTAAAGAAAGTTCTCAATACAGATTGATGTCCTTTCATCAACAATGGCTGGTTTTGCCACAAACTGGCAAGGTTATCTGAAATTATTCCATTTATTTTTGAGTCCTGAGGGCTGTAAGGCACAGAAAATCAGATACTGATCCTGTTAGTTTTGGAAAAGGCCACACTTAAAAGATCTCCCCAAACTAATCAATAGGCTTCAAGACCTTTGCCTCAATACCTCCTTGTGAAATTGGATCCTCGATTTCCTCACTTGCAGACCCCAGTCACTTCAGATTGGCAATAACATCTCCTCCATGATTCCCATCAGCACAGATGTACCACAAGGCTGTGTGCTTAGTCCTCTGCTCTACTCACTTTACATTTATGACAGTGTGGCTAAGCACAGCTCCACTACCATATTTAACTTGCTGAGTTTCGTAGGTTGGATCATATAGGAAGGAAATTGAAAATCAGGCTGAGTGGTGCCACAATAACAACCTTTTACTCAAAGTCAGCAAGACCGAGGAGCTGATTATTGACTTCAGGAGGAGAAAACCAGACGGCCATGAGCCAATCCTCTTCAGGGAAATCAGAGGTGGAGAGGGTCAGCAACTTAAAATTCCTCGGTGTAATCATTTCAGAAGACCTATCCTGGGTCCAGCACATAAGTGCTATCATTAAGAAAGCACAGCGGCGCCTCTATTTCCTTAGGAGTTTGCAAAGATTTGGCATGACATGTAAAACTTTGACGAACTTCTATAGATGTGTGTTGGAGAGTATATTGACTGGCAGAATCACAGAAACACAATGCCCTGGAATGGAAAATCCTACATAAAGTAGTGGATACTGCCCAGTGCATCATGAGTAAATCTTTCCCTGTTACTGAGCACATCTACAAGGAGTATTATCACAGGAAAGCAGCATTCATCAACAGGACCCAGTTCATACTCTCTTCACCCTGCTGCCATAAGGAAGAAGATACAGGAGCCTCAGGACTCACACCATCAGGTTCAGGAACAGTTATCACCCCTCACCCAGCAGGTTGTTAAACCAAAGAGGATAACTTTAGTCAACTTCATTCGCCCCAGTACTGAATTGTCCTTGCAACCTACTGACTCACTTTTGAGAACTCTTCATATGATTTTCTCAATATTTATTTATTATTAATTAATGTATTTATTATTATTATTTTTGTTTTTCTTTCTTTTTGTATTTGCACAGTTTGTGTCTTTTGCATACTGGTTGTCTATCCTGTTGGTGCAGTCTTTCATTGATTCTATTATGATTGTTGGATTTATTGAGTGTGCCCACAAAAAAATGAATCTCACCGATGTATATGGTGACATATATGTCATTTGATAATAAATTTACTTTGAACTTTGAGATCACATTTGGAATAAGATGGATATTTAAAGTGATGAACGGGAATCTTGTAGAAACATATAAAATTATGAAAGGGATAGATAAGATAGAGGCAGAAAAGTTCTTTCCACTGCTAGCTGAGAGTAAAACTAGGGAATATAACCTCAAGATTTGGGGGAGTCAATCTAGGACGGAGATGAGGAGGAACTGCTTTTCCCAGAGAGTGGTGAATCTGTGAAGTTCTCTGCCCAGTGAAGCAGTGGAGACTACCTCAGTAAATATATCTAAGACAAGGTTGGATAGATTTTTGCACTTTTTCCTTTGTCATAGCAATGGCACTCACTCCTGCTCCCTGATACTCACTGATCTCTGGTACACTGCTAGTGTTATCCACAGTGAAGACAGATGCAAGGTACCTATTAAGTTCGTCTGCCATTTCTTTGTCCCTCATTACTACCTTACCAGCATCATTTTCCGTTGGTCCAATACCAACTCTCACCTCCCTTTACTCTTAATATAATTAAAAAAATCTTTTGGTATCTTGCTTTATAACACTGGCTAGTTTGCCCTCATATTTCATCTCTTCCCTCTTGTAGCTCTTTTAGCTGCCTTTTGTTTAATTTTAAAATTTCCTCAACATCCAATTTCCCACTCACTTTTGCTACCTTTTCTTGGTTTTTATGGAGTCCTTAATTTCCTTTGTCAGGCACAGTTGACTGCCCCTACCACTTGAGAACTTCTTCCTCTGTGGGATATATCTATCTTGCGCCTTGTAAATTATTCCCGGAAACTTCAGCCACCTCTGCTCTGCCATCATCCCTGCCAGTATCCTCCAGTCCACCTGCACAAGCTCCTCTCTATGCCTCTGTGATTCCCTTTAATCCATTGCATTATGGATACATCTGACTTGTGCTTCTCCCTCTCAAATTGCAGTATGATTTCAATCATGTTATGATCACTGCCTCCTAAAGGTTTCTCCTTTATGTGAAACTCCCTAATAAGATCCGGGTTATTACACAACACCCAATCTAATACCATCTGTCCCTGAGTAGGTTCAAGCTTAAGATGCTCTAAAAAGCCATCACGTAAGCATTCAACAAATGCCCTCTCCTGTGATCCGACACAAACCTGATTATCTCAATCGCCTTGTATATTGAAGTCCCTCATTATAATTGTGTCATTACTCTTATTACATGACTTTTCCAGCTTACTTTGCAAGCTTAATCCAACATCTTGACCTACAAGGAAGACGTCATCCCTCTGACACAACGGTGTCAAGAAAACAACCTCTCCCTTGATGTCGCAAAAACAAAGGAGCTGGTTGTGGACTACAGGAGGAATGGAGATGGACTAACGCCTATTGACATCAATGGACCTGGGGTTGAGAGGGTGAACAGCTTTGAGTTCCTCAGCATCCACATCACCGAGGACCTCACGCGGTCTATACATACAAGCTGTGTGGTGAAAAAAGGCGCAACAGCGCCTCTTTCACCTCAGACAATTGAGGAAGTTTGGTATGGGCCTCCAAATCCTAAGAACTTTCTACAGGGGCACAATTGAGAGCATCCTGACTGGCTGCATCACTGCCTGGTATGGGAACTGTACCTCCCTTAATCGTAGGATCTGCAGAGTGGTGCGGATAGCCCAGCCAAATTGTAGTTGTGAACTTCTTGTGATTCAAGACATTTACAAAGACAGGTGTGAGAAAAGGGCCTGAAGGAGCATTGAGGACCCGAGCCACCCCAACCACAGTCCTGATTATCTCATGCGGATTTGAATGTATTTCTGTTACACTGACTGTTCTATTTATTATAAATTAATATAAATTACTATGATTGCACATTGCATATTTAGACAGATGTAATGTAAAGATTTTTACTCCTTATGTATGTGATGGATGTAAAAAATAAAGTCAATGCAATACTATTTGGAGGCCTATATATGATTGCTATAATTTTTTTACCCTTGCAGTTTCTTAACTCCACCCACAAAGATTCAACATTCTCTGACCCTCTGTCACTTCTTTCTAAAGATGTAATTCCATCTCTTACCAACAGAGCCACACCACTGCCTATGCTTTCCTGCCTGTCCTTTTGATACGAAGTATATCCTATGATGTCAAGCTCCTAATCATGGCCTTCTTTCAACTATGACATAGTGATGCCCACAACGTCATACTGGCCACTCTTTAATTGCACCATGAGTTTGTCCACCTTATTCCAAATGCTATGTGCATTTAAATACAGCACCTTCAGTCCTGCATTCTTCGCCCATTTGTATTTAGACTCTGTGGTACAATTTAACTCATTGCTCTGTTTGCATTTTTACCCAATCATTGGCTTGTCCTTCCTTACATGCATGTTACACCCATCCTCTACTTGTAAACCTGCTGGCTCATCCTCAGCTCTATCATCCTGGTTCCCATCTCCTTGCCATATTAGCTTAAACCACTCCCAACAGCTCTTGTAAATCTGCCCGCAAGAACATCGGTCCTCCTCGAATTCAAGTGCAACTCGTCCCTTTTGTACAGGTCCCACCTGCTCTAGAAGAGGTCCCAATTGTGCAGAAATCTGAATCTCTGCTCCCTGCTCCAATTCTTCAGACATACATTTATCTGCCACCTTATTCTATTCCTATCCTCACTGTTGCGTGGTAGAGTCAGCAATCCTGAGATTACTACCCTTGAGGTCCTGCTTCTCAGCTCCTTTCCTAACTCACTGTATTTTTTTCAGAAGAGCCTCCCTTTTTCTTCCTATGTAATTGGTATCAATATGTACCACAACCGCTGGTAGCTCACCCTCCCTTTTCAGGATATTGTGGATGCATCCAGAAACGTCTTGGACCTGGCACCTGGGAGGCAAACTACCATCCACATTTCCTTTTTGTGTCCACAGAATTGTCTGTCCCTCTGACTATACAGTCCTCTATTACTGCTGCCATCCTCTTCAATTCCCTACCCTTCTGAGCCACAAGGCCAGACTCAGTGTCAGAGGCACAGCTGCTGCTGCTTCCCCAGGTAGGTCATCCCTACCAACAATACTCAAAATGGAATACTTATTGTTGAGGGGGCAGCCACAGGGATGCTCTCCACTATCTGACATTCTCCCTTCCTGACTTTGACAGTCATCCATTTATCTGCCTCCTGCAGCCTTGGGGTAACTGCCTCCCATCACTGCCTCACTTTCCCTAACAAGCCACAGGTCATCGGGCTGCGGCTCCAGTTCCCTAACACGATGTCTAAGGAGCTACATCTCAATGCACCTGGTGTGGAGGTGGCCATCAGGGAGTCTGGAAGTCTCCTGGAAATCCCACATCTGACACCCAGAATAGAACACTGGCCCTGTAGCCGTACCCACTACTCTCTCTAGAGTTGAATAAGAAATAAATTTACCTTGTTCCTGCCGAAGCCTTGTTGAGCCAAAACCTTACTACTCTGACGATGTACTGCCTAGTGGAATGGTCCTCTCTTTTAAAGAGACTGGGTTTTTAAAAGCCCTTTGTCAGACCTGTACAGGAATGCTTCTGTTGAGTCTGCGCAACACTCCAATCAACGACATATGACAATTTCTTAATTGGGGAGGTTTACTGAGCTTTTCTCTTTGATGTGAAGATAGATGAAAGGCAACTTGATAGAGGTGCATGAGATTATAAGAGGGAAGGATAGGCTAGACAGCCAGTGTCACTGTCTCAGGGTGGTAATGTCCAATACCACAGAACAACCTTTAAAGGTGAGTGGAGAAAATAAATCAGAGGTAGGCCATTTACAGAGAAAATGTTTGGAGTGTGGAATACACCAACTGAGGTGGTGGTAGAGGCAGGTACAAAAGGGATATTTAAGAGGTTTAGATAGGAATGTGGATGAAATAAAAATGGAGGTCTCTGGGTTGTGTAGAAGGGAGGGGTTAGATTCAAGACCATTTATTATCAAAGAATATATATACAACCTAGAGATTTGCTTGCTCACAGGTAGCCACAAAGCAAGCAACCCAAAAGAACCCATCAAGAAAAAAAAATAAAAGACCAGCAAGATGTTGAAGAGAGAAAAAAAGACAAATCAGGCAAGCGACTGAAGCAAACAGATTGAGCTGCTGTGCAGTTTCTGTGGGGGAAAGGTTGGGGTGGTGTCCGGTGTGGGGTGGGGTGATGTCCAGCTGGGCTCCAGGATGCAGGTGGCACAGCTGCTGGGGCTGGAGAAGGGGAAGGCAGCCAGTTGTGGGCAAATGGGCTCCCTCCAGAAAACAGCAACTAGCAGGCAGCTGGAGGATGTGTTCTATGTTCTAACAACTGGGTATTTAACTTCTAAAAATGAAAATATATGTACTCAAAATAATGCAGGTAAACGCACGTGGCCCTCACGGGAACAGCCGCCCTCCCTGCCCTCCTCAGAGTGGTTTGTTCGATTCCAAACGAGAGTGGTGGTTAACACGATGATGCAAGCAGGGGAAGAAAAGGGAAAGGAGAAAATGGGGAGGGGGCTTATAGCTGAACAGAACCTTTTTATTTCTTTGCTTAGTCATTTCCCTTCGTTTATCATCCGTTGCGACACAGCTGCTGCAGCGAGGCTTCGACTTTCATAGATTCACTTCAGTCACTATCATAAAACCGACATGCAGGCAAGCAGAAGGCTCGAGTTTCAGGTGAACGGCGAGCTCTCAGAAGCGCGCACGGCTGTGGCGGCGGAGGCTGCCACCGACGACAAGCTGTTCGCAGTCCTCCCGCCCCTTTCATGTGGGAACACGTTTTCGCCGCCGAAAATGCGGTTGATCAGAGCGACGGGGAAGTCCTCATCGCTCAGTAACTCACACTTTGGCCAGCCACGCCCACCAATTAAGATCAGTCCTCGGGAGTGCTGTCGTGCGGGGTCCTGCTTTACAGTTGTGCCTCTGTTTCCTTTAGTGCTCGGCATCAAGCCAGTGGTATAAGACCACCCTGGAGGCAGCGATCCTGTTGCAAAGAATGGCCTGCATTTCAAAGCCAGGGTAATGTTATACAGTCGCTGCACGCTTTCATCCACTGGAGGTCCCGTCATAGACCTTTATGGTTTGTTATAACATGACTTGCCAGTCGGATGTTTGCAGATGGCATGGGTTAATTGGCGAGCCCACATGGAGATGTCTATGTGATGTGCATGCCTGTTTCAAAATTCCATCCATCTCTCAGAAGCTTCTCATTGTTGTGGGTTATCCAGCATTTTTTATTTTTTTTATGGTCTTTAAGATTCATGGTTTGATCCTTCATAGCCTTGATTCCTCTGCTCTTAACTCCATGGTTCCGCTGTTGCTGCTTCTGGCCCTAACCACTCACAGAAAGACATACTGTGTTCAAAAACTAGAATATAGCCCCTCCTCCCTCAACTGTTCTGTCTCACTGACTTCTGTCTCCATATCCTCCATCTCCACTTTCTCTCTCTGTCAAAGCCCCCAACTTGTCCAGCACCAGTTCTTCTCAGACATCTCCCCTTTTGACTTCCTTTCTTCACCCTCATGCTCTCTCTCTTTCTTTCTTTCTCTCTCCCTGTTCCCTCTTCTGTACTCTCACATTCTTCCATTTGACTCTCCCAATTCTTGGCCTTGCTTTCCCAGTACAGCCCATCCATTACTCCCAGATGCAAGCCCAGCCACCCTCCAGTGGCTTGCTAGTTGCTATCTGTTGGAGGAAGACCACTTGCCCACAACCTGTCACCTTCCCACACTGGACACCACCCTAATCTTTCCCTCATAGAAACCTCAAAGAACAGCTGACACACCACACCATCTCACAACAGCAGAGCACTGAGAACATACAGCCCACAATGTTGTGTCAATCTTGATGCCAATTTATAGTAAATGGCCTCCTCCATTCCCCTCATATTCACAAACCCCTCTCAAACTCCATCACACTGCCTGCTTCCACTGCTTTCCATGGTAAACCATTTCAGGCACTTACCATTCTCTGTGTAAAAAAAAATATCCTCACTGCTTTGGAACTTTGACCCTCCTCTGCCCCAACCTTAAAAACATGTCCTCTGGCATTTTTCTCATTTCCATCCTGTGGAAAAGGTTCTGACTCTCTACCATATCTAGGCCTTCCATAATGCCACAAACCTCTGTCAAGTCTTCCCTCAACCTCCAACACCCAAGGAGAACAGTCCAAGATTGTCAAAATAGTGCTTATGATTCTAACCCTTTAATCTAGACAGCATTCTAGTAGGCTTCTTCTGCAATGTTTCTTCAGTCTCTACATCCTTCCTACAATGGAAAGACTAGAATTGCACACAATTTCCAAGTGGTGTTTAGAGCAATATTCATGGCAAATACTTTTTAGTGGCAGCAAGGTAGTATCGTGGCTCGTATTATGCTTTACAATATTATTGGTCAGGGTTGAATTCCTGCTGCTGTCCATAAGGAGTTTGTACATTGTGGCCTTGTGGGGTTTCCCTGGTTTTGCTCACAGATGTATGGGTTAGGGTTAGAGTTAACGAGCTGTGTGCATGTTATATTGGTGCTAGAAGTATGGCAACACTTGTAGACCATCCCCAGCACATCCAATGTATTGGCCATTGAAGTAAATGATGCATTTCACTGTATGGTTTCCTCCAAGAGGACCACAACCTTGTTGTGGTTTTGAGGCTTGCCTGCCTTGACCCAGAGAGCTATGTTGGCTGGAGTCAAGGCTTTATGCTTTGGCTCTTGTTACGGTCACCCACGCCAAACAGGTCATAAGGTAGAGGTCAGACTAAGAGTGGTCCACCGGTCCTCCAGGTTCAGGGGTTCAGTTCAGGGCTAACAATCCTGACTGGAAAAACAAAATTGCTAAGGAAACAGTAATGAAGAATCCTTCTGCATCTGAGTGTGATGTTATTCCTGAATCTCCACCTGGGACTTGAATGAGTGACAGTAGAGAAAACTGAAAGGAAGCTACTGATATGATGAAGGACCCCTGAACATCACCAGAGATGGAGGACCTTCATTGCTGCCGTAAATGGCATCAGCGTAACAGGCAGTAACACAGTTTGTTTTGAATTACACGTGACAAATAAAATTAGTCTTAAAGATTGTCTTTAATTTTATCTTTACTAATCTCTCAGTGAGGATCTCAGGCCTTCCTTAGAATAACTTCAGTTTAATATTCTTCCAAAGGTTAGCACAGTGGCCTTCCACATCTATGCTTTTAAATTCAGAGACCATTCAGCCCATTGCACCTGCCCTGGCTCCACAAAGAGTCATCCATTAGCCCTCTGCTCTTTTCCCTGGGCCCTACAATTGTTTCCACTTTGAGTATTGATTTGATAGCTAGCAGCACATCTGCTCCTACCACCCAATTAGATTGTGCACTTCAGAACACAGGAACTGCTCAAAAGAAAATTATTTGTTATTTCCTCAAATCTATGTCCTCTGGTTTTAATTTTAGATACTTCCTACACTCCTTATCTTCCTTTCCCACTTTTACCAGTCAATCCAGCGTCTCTCTCCCTCTGTTTGGCTATTCCATCCCTCCCTTCTAGTTATCAAGATTTGTTACCCCACTTCCTCAGTTCCATAAATGCTACCTGACTTGCTGAGTTCCTCCTGCATTTTGTGTCTGTTGTTACCCTCACTTTGTTCCATCTGCTCATTGTCCTTTCATTATTTAGTTTCCCCATCCTCCAACTCTAATGTATCTCTTGCCCTACTGCTCCTCAGCCTGGCACCTTCTGCCCATATTTTGTTTCCACCTGTCACAGCACTTACTCCTGCTCCACCCCCACCTGGGTCCACGTGTCCATCATTTCCTCTTGTCGGATTATACCTATCGGGTACCTGCCTCTCCTGTCTCAATTTCCCTATATAGGCTATTTTGTCTTTGCACTCACAGTCCTGGAGGGTAAAGCAACCTATGACTCAAGCAACTCAGGGTCTCAAGCTGAAAAATCGACTATCCATTGCCTTGACCTGAAAAACTGACCATCATTGCCTCTACAGGCACTGTTTGAGTCACTGAATTCTTCCAACTGGTTGTTTCATCTTCCCGATTCCAGCAACTGCACTCTCGTGTGGTTCCTCTGGTTCCTCACCTTCCTGGGAGTGGAAACAGCTCCACTTAAGTTCCTCTGGCCCAAGCCCTTGACTTTGTGTTCTGAGAAGACAATCCACAGTTCTCCCATAGTGTATCTGATTCCTGAACACTTTTCAGAAGGCTCACTATCACATTTGGACACATACAGTAAGAGACTGCAGAAGCTAGAATGTGGAGCAACAAAGTCCTAAGGCAGGGCATTAACCTAAAATGTTGACTACTCATTTCCTCCCACAGATGCTGCTCAAACCACTGGGTTCCTACAATAGACTGTTGCTCAACAACACATAATTCTATCTGTCTTGTTTTTAAGGCTATCCCCACAAAATACCACAGCTGGGTTTTCAATCCTGATGTGGTCCTGCTGTTTAAGAAGCCTGAGGGTCTGTTCATGGTCCAATGGAACACCAAGTCCATCAAACGGGGCATCGTCCTGCTTCAGGAGCCCTGCAACTTTCTAAAAACATGGAGGTTGGGGTGCTCAATACCAGCTCAAAACGTACGTACCTTTTGCAAATAGTTTTATTGAGGCTCTCCATGTAAGTTAGCTCATCTCTGATTTCCCCACTGCATGTTACCTTTGGATTGCAGGGCAAAATCAGAATAAGAATAAGGTTCACATGAGGAAATCTGCAGGTGCTGGAAATTCAAGCAACACACACAAAATGCTGGTGGAACGCAGCAGGCCAGGCAGCATCTATAGGGAGAAGCACTGTTGACGTTTCGGGCCGAGACCCTTCGTCCTGACCTGCTGTGTTCCACCAACGTTTTGTGTGTGTTAGATAGATAGATAGATACTTTATTCATCCCCAAGGGGAAATTCAATGTTCCTCCAGTATGATATCACATAAACACAAGACAGACCAAGACTAACTGACCAAAAAAACCACATAATTATAACATACAGTTACAACAGTGCAAAGCAATACCATAATTTGATAAGAGCAGACCATGGGCACGGTAAAAAAAAGTCTCAAAGTCCCAGATAGCCCATCATCTCACGCAGATGGCAGAAGGAAGAAACCTCCAACGTGGCAAAACTTCCCGATGCAGCCTCTGGAAGCACCCGAGCACAGCCAACTGTGAGTCCGTCCGAAAAACTTCCGACAACTTCGTGCCTCCGACCAGCCCTCCGACACCGAGCACCGAGCACCATCTCTGCCGAGTGCTTCAACCCCGGCTCCGGCCACCAAGCAACAGGCAAAGCCGAGGATTCGGGGCCTTCCTCTCTGGAGATCTCTCCGATCGCTCAGTAGCAGCGTCAGCAGCACAGGCATGTCAGAAGTTTCGCCAGATGTTCCTCCGTGCTTCACACATCCGTCTCAATCAAATCAGGATTGTGCACGGCCCCTACTTACAGATAACGGATATTCCTTACTGGAGTGGCCGCTGCGCCCTGCGTCGTCGCGCCGCCATCTTGATGGCATAAGGTTTATAAACCTTATAAGAATAAGGTTTATTATCGCTGACATATATCATGCAATTTATTACTTTGTGGTGATGTTGCAGTCCAAGACATACAAAATACTTTAAGTTCTAAAAGATAAATAACGTGGTGTTCATGGGTTCTGGACTGCCTGGAAATCTAATGGCAGAAGGGAAAATGTACTTGAAGTGTTGACTGTGGGTCTTCAGGCTCCTTTACCTTCTCCCCGATGGTAGAATTGTGAAGAGGGCATGTCCTGTGTGGTGAGGGTCTTCACAATGGAAGTTGCCTTCTTGAATCACCATATCTTGAAGTAGTCTTGATGGTGGGAGGGTTGTGCCAGTGGTAGAGCTGGATGCGTCTGCTACCTTTTGCTGGCCTTCGTGTCCCTGTGCTTAGTCAGCTCTGTCATGGACCAGCCTCCATAGGTATATATACACACCTACTCTAATTCACTATTTTAATCTCTATTATTATGTATTGCATTGTACTGCGATATATTTAATGACAAATGCTGGCGATATTAAACCTGATTCTGCTTGTAGCCTCCCTACTAGGCTGTGATGCAATCAGAGTGCTCTCCAACATACATCTGTAGAAAATCGCAACAGTCTTTGGTGATATACCAAATCTTTTCAAACTCCTAATGAAGTAGAGCTGCTGGTATGCCTCTTTGTGATTAAATAATGTGATAGGCGTATCTAATTCTGGCTCTGCTGCTGAATGACAGAGGTGGAGAACCCACATCCTGAGCTGAAGGGTCAAGTGCACTTCAATCCTGCCCACAGCTGCCGTGCATTTCCAAATTTCCTCACAGCATAGCAGGAGGCCTGGAGAAACATGGAGGAGGTGCAGCTTCCACACTGACAGCACAAGAGGATGGTTTTGAACTCAGGTCACTGGACCTGTGAGGCAGCAGCTCTACTAACTTGTTACGCATACATGAAAGCTTCATTCATTTAAATGCAGTCTCTGACCTTGATTGAATAGTATTTTAAAAATAACATTACTTAATTTTTTTTGTAATTTATGGCACTTTGGATATTTTTAAAAAATAAACTTGCTACTTTATAGGTTATTTCATGTTTTTAATTATTTAAATTGTTTTGAACTGTGAAAATGCCATTAAAGTGGTCAAATGGTCTCAGGCTACACCTTCTGAGGCTTAGGCACAGCTCTCAAAATATTTCACCAGGATGGGTTATTATATACAGACAGGGAAAGGTCATTGTGGCAAGGAAAATTTGAAGAGTAATGCAGTGAGCGAGGGTCATATAAAACTCAATAAAAATTCCAGGCTTGCTTAAGTTGAATTGACTGACTTCACATGGAGAATAGAGGGGATCCAAAAGGGATATTTTTCACCCAGAGAGTGGCGAGTCCCTGGAGTACACTGTCTTAGAGAGAGAGGTTGAAGCAGAGTCATCAACAGTGTCTAAAAGTTTATACACGAACATGCAAATCACCTAGGCATGGAAAACAATGGACCAAGTACTACAAGCTTGGATTAATACGGGTGCGAGCCCATTTTCTCAGTGTGGACGTAGTGGGCTGAATGATTTCTTTTCATTCTGTATGATTTGATGACTAAATTCCTCTGAAAGAATCCCTATGCATTCATGGAATTCTGTTCTTATTCTGATATCCTTCAGGCAAGCCAGCCATCGTGCTTCTGCTTGTTTCACAACATTAGCTCTCAAACCACAAAAAAACTAGCATGTCACTGTGGGCTGCAGGTTTCCTCTGGCATCACATAGTGAAGGCCCAAAGGGAAGTGGTTACTGAAAAAAAAACTATTCTTAATACAACTTGGTCACTGAATGCCAACATCTATTTGACTCCTTCAATCTGACTATGAATCTTGGGACTGTGGCCAAATGTAGAAAAAAATGTCACACCCACAACAAGTCAAAATATTAATGTAATATCAGGCAATTTAAAGATTTGTTTCTAACAATCCAAGTTCATTGTACATTGCCTAGGGAGGGAGTTATTACAAGTTGTGGTACTTTGATTGTTTTTGGCATCATTTTTGGGGCAGACATCATGGGCTGAAGACCCTGCTCTAGGCTTCGTGTCTGTGGGGCAATGTTTACTAGCTCATTGCTGTACCGAGGCTGAGGCTGTGGCTGTGGTCTGCTCTGGCTGATCCGGGCTTCGTGTCTTCGGGCTCCAGAACGTTCACTCCACTATGTGATCATCTGAGGCTGAAGCTGTGGGCCTGTTCCAGGCTTCTAAATGCTATTTGCTTTCTTTCATTGTTTGCATGATTTTTTTCTCTCTCCACACATTAGGTGTTTGTCGGTCTTTTTCTCATGGGCTCTTTTGGGTTTCTTGTTCCATAAAGAGGCAAATCTCAAGGATGTAGAATGTATATATATCATATGTTGATAATAAGTGTACTTTAAACTTTGAATTGTGTTCCTGTGCTGTACTGTTCTATGTTCTAACTTTGACCCTTGAATTGGAAGGTTAGCAGTTCAACTCCTACATGGGTGTATCTTCCTTTGTGTTAAGTGTTAATTGTATAATTATGCCTTGTACTGATGGTGTCCTGCTTTCTCAGTTGTACTCACTGCAGAGCCCCACAGCTCATAACTTTTACATTGTGTGAGCCATTGATAGTTTAAAATGGTCCTGCTGTAGTTGTGCCCTGGTTGTGTTTCATCAGACGGGTGTATCACAGGGAGGTATGCCAATGCAGAATCAAATATATTCTCAGCAATAGCAACAGGATACACTTCTTTAACCTTTTGTGGTCTTCAAGTGACAAACCAAGGAACCATGGTCTCACTTATGAGTTGGTTTAATTGTGTATAGGTGCAATACCATTGTAAGTGAAATCCAATATTACTGAGTTGTTTGCATATTTCAGAAATTTGATTGCGTAATTCCATTTGTGAGTATGTTTCTACTGCATTGAGAAAATCAAATGATCATTCCTAATGCAAAGTATTCGTAGGGTTGCCAGGGAAATTTAAGAATGTTTGGCCTCTGGTATTGTTACTCAAAGCTGGAATTTCACTGTTGTAAGTCCTTCACGTCTCATTGTTGCACATTGCCTTCAAAGGCCAAGGTGCTAGTTATTTACCCAGTAGTCTCATTCCATGAATCTTACAGACTTGATATAAGCCCCACCTGTCCCAAACAATTTGAATCTGTCTGCAGTTCTTGATTCCCTTTTTGCCCCAAACCATCAATCAAGGATCCAGTATTCCACGAGCCCATAAGATGCCACTCTCCAGTAACAGAAACCAGTAACCATAGATTCACTGTGCCCTCCCTCAGTTCTCTAGGACCTGATTGTATTTCCCATGCTAGTCCAGGCTCCAACCAGGCTGGTGATCTCTTATCTCTCCTGTATCTTTTGCCTTACTTTCCTTCACACACACTGCAGATAACGAAGGAAAACATATAACAGTAGTTCAGCAGTTTACTGAATCTCTGTTTACTTGCCTAGTGTTGACTTACAGGAAGAAACTCAGCAGGTCAGGCAGTGTCTATGGAGAGGAATAGAGTAGACGTTTCAAACCGAGGCCTTTCATCAGGATACTCAGTGTCCTGGTGAAGGGTCTCAACTCGAAACATCTACTCTCTATTCCTCTCCATAGATGCTGCTTCACCTGCTGACCTCATCCAGCATTTTGTGTGTGTTACTCTGGATTTCCAGCATCTACAGAATCTCTTTATGTTTATGACTTACAGCATGTATGTACAGTCAACCGCCATTTCTTGGTCACTGCACCGTCATCTGTTAACAGCATTGGTGAGTAGATTCCTCTGATCAGCTAGCAAAACATCAGGGCCAGCTTGTTGGAAATCCAACTTAGACATTTTTCCGTGGTTACCACTGGTCTTTAAACAGTGCAAAGGGGAAAACCCCCAATGAGAGCAAAGGTTGGTCATCAAGTGGTTTTTTCGATAAAAGCCTGCATGATGAATTACTTTAGAAGGGTAGGAAAAGGAAACTATTCTGAATCATCCACAGGTCAAACCAGGGATGGTGCTGGGTTGTTACTTGTAGGTTTACCAATCAGAGGTGATGAGGTTAGTAGCTTTATTGAAATCCCCTCTAGCCAGAGGATAGTCCAGGGTTTACAAAACAACTGAGCTCATCTCTTCAGCTCTGAAGTTTTTCTGCTGTTCAAAGTTCCTTGGAAGCTCTGTAATTTCCTGATGTTCCACTTGTCGTCGTGAAATGTCCAGTCCAGGAAAGAACGTTGCAGGTCAGTAACATATTCTTCCCCATACACCCCCTTCTGCCCAATCCCCTTCACTGGAAATGTCGATTGGACACAATGCATAAAAGTAGGAAACTGCAGAATACCCATTTCTGGACAGTTTACATCCAATGTCAGCAGCCCATGCTTAGGGGAAAGGTTTGGGGATTTTGTTTATCAGAACAAACAGATGAGTTACTGCGGTTGGAGCTCATAGTTCAGTTTTCTGAGTTCCAGGCAGAATGAGTGTGCCTAATAACCTGATAACAGTTCAGTGAGAGATACCGCGGTGACAGAAAGGTCACAGCCTTGGAAAAACTCTTAGGAGTTTCGATAGGAAACCTGTACGTCTTGTGTGTGTGTTGGGGCGTGGGGTGAGGTGTGAATGTAGTTGTGTCAATTGTATATTTACAGGGAGGGGCCTTGGAGGAGTGATTGTTGGAGTCAGGAGATTACAGTCAGGAGTAAGATCAGAGACCAGATAACAGAAATGGCACTTATGTTGGAAAGTTCTTTATTCTAAATCTGGTGATTAATTTAGAGTGAAGAACTCCATCACCATCACCATTGATCGGCTCTAAGACTCTGGCCTCTGCCTCAATGTATGTAATTGAACTGTTGACTGCTCAGGATGAATTTTTGTCTTTTACAATACAGCCTTTGGCCAGATTTACAACAGAAGTGGAAACCATTTCAGTTCACAAGCAGATTCCATAGTGTTATACAACTGTTGCTGCCAATCCCAATCTCAGAATTCATTGGATTCTCATTTTTTTCAGTTTCCAAAGATATCTATGAACTGATGGCATGTAACCCATTTTTTTGTTGAACTGATAGAACTCCACTCATTGCGTATCTCCTATTGGACAGAAGATACAAAAGCCTGACAAAATATAACACTAGACTCAAGGACAATTCCTATCCCATTGGTAGGAAACTCTTCAACAGACTGCTTATATGATAAAGATGCATTTCTGATCTCTCAATCTACCTTGTCATGAAAAACGCTGTTTTCCTAACTACACTGCACTTACTCTGTAACTGTTACAGAGTAATTCTGCATTTTCCCCCTTTTGTATGGAATAATCTGTTGGGATTACATGCAAGCAAAAGCTTTTCACTATGTCTCAGTGCATTTGTTAATAATAAGCCTGCCAGTTTGTTTTTCAATGCGCCACACAACAAAATAAGTGCATTTCACGTTCTGATTTACAGACACAAAAGCACAGAGTTGCTTGTAAACAAAATGTTAAAACTTTTCTCAGACAAATTATTATATTGATATTCCCAGTGGCTTTGGTTTTGCCTTGGAACATAAAATGTAGAACAGTACTACACAGTTCAGGCCCTTCAGCCCACAATGTTGTGCTGATCTTTTATTCGGTTAGGTTGATCAACTCTAAGAAGAAAGGAGGCAGAAGAAAGGAGATCATAAGCCAGTCAGCCTGATTTCAGTGGTTGTGAAGATGTTGGAGTCCATTATTAAGGATGAGGTTTCAGGGTACGTGAAGACGCATGATAAAGGAGGCCAAAATCAGCATGGTTTCCTTAAGGCGAAATCATGCCTGACAAATATAAGGAAATAGCAGACAAGATAGAAAAAGGGGAGCCAGTGGATGTTGTTTACTTAGATTTTCAGAAGGCCCTTGCAAAGCTGCTTAACAAGAGCCCTTGAGGGCCTTTTGTGTTTGTATACCAGTGACTAGTGCTGTTTCGCAGACGTCAGTACTGGCACCACTTCCTTTCTCTTTACGTGTCAAGGATGTGGATGATGGAATCGATAGTTTTGTGGCCAAGTTTGCAGATTATACAAAGATAGGTGGAGGGGCAAGTGAGACTGCAGAAGGACTTGGACAGATTGGGTAAATGGGCAAAGAATTAGCAAATAGAATATAGTGTAGGGAAGTCTATGGTCATGTCCTTTAGTAGAAGGAATAAAGGCATAGACTATTTTCTAAATGGGGAGAAAATTCAAAAATCAGAGGTGCAAAGGGACTTGAGAGTCCTTGTGCAGGATTTCCTAAAGGTTAACTTGCAGGTTTCATTAGTGGCATATGCAACGTTAGCATTCATTTGGAGACCACTAGAATATAAAAACAAGGATGTAATGCTGAAGCTTTATGAGGCATTGGTCAGACCACATTGAGTATTGCGAGCAGTTTTGTCCCGTTTGCTAAGAAAAGATGTGTTGGCATTGGAGAGGGTCCAGAGGAGGTTCTCAAGAATGACTTTGGGAATGAAAGGGTTAATGTGTGAGGACCATTTGATGTATTTGGGCCTGCACTAGCTGGAGTTTAGAAGAATGAGGAGGGCTCTCATTGAAACCTATTGAATATTGAAAGACCTAGACAGAATGGATGTGGAGACGATGTTTCCTATAGTAGGTGAGTCTTGGAGTAGACAGTACAGCCTTAGAATAGAGGGGTGTCCATTTGGAACAGAGATGAGAAGGAATTTTTTTAGCCCTGAGGTGGTGAATCGGTGGAATTCATTGACAGGTTCTGCTGTGGAGGCCAAGTTACTGGGAAAATTTAAAGCAGAGGTTGATATATTATTAATTAATCAGGGCATCAAAGATTATGAGGGAAGGTAGGGGAATAGATTTGAAAGTAAAAATGAATCAGCCATGATGGAATGGTAGAGCAGACTCGATGGGCCGAGTGGCCTAATTCTTTTCCAATGTCTTTTGGTTATATAGTATAATATACAATAGGTACTTTTAGCATAGTATGGAACCTACTTATCTCACCCAATAATGATCAGATTGTAAGTTCTGGTCATATTAACAAGGGCACCGAGGTGAACTCCCCTGCTCTTCCTCAAATAGTGCAGGAGATGCTTTGTATCCTCCTTGTAGAGTTTTATTGGTTAGGTCCCACAATTGAGAGGTGACCTTTCCAACAATGCAGCACTTGCTGTGTGAGAACAAGTACTCAAGCGATTGTAGTGGGACTTCTGATTGAGGTTGGATAGCAAAGGCGCTGGTGTAGAATAGCTGGACCCACTGACCAGCAGATACTCGATAAATCAATCAATAAATTAATTAATTATTATGCTAAGATACAAGTTTATGGAATTCCCTCTCTAAAAATCTTCTCCACTCTACTATCTTAAGTACCTACTTCTTTGATCACCTGACCAATTAATTTTTCATGTCAAATAGTAATACTCCTGTGAAAATCTTAGATGGAAATGTAATTGTAATTGGTGGACAAACTAGATAGATAGATAGATAGATAGATAGATAGATAGATAGATAGATACTTTATTCATCCCCATGGGGAAATTCAACTTTTTTTCCAATGTCCCATACACTTGTTGTAGCAAAACTAATTACATACAATACTTAACTCAGTAAAAAATATGATATGCATCTAAATCACTATCTCAAAAAGCATTAATAATAGCTTTTAAAAAGTTCTTAAGTCCTGGCAGTAGAATTGTAAAGCCTAATGGCATTGGGGAGTATTGACCTCTTCATCCTGTCTGAGGAGCATTGCATCGATAGTAACCTGTCGCTGAAACTGCTTCTCTGTCTCTGGATGGTGCTATGTAGAGGATGTTCAGAGTTATCCATAATTGACCGTAGCCTACTCAGCGCCCTTCGCTCAGCTACCGATGTTAAACTCTCCAGTACTTTGCCCACGACAGAGCCCGCCTTCCTTACCAGCTTATTAAGACGTGAGGCATCCCTCTTCTTAATGCTTCCTCCCCAACACGCCACCACAAAGAAGAGGGCGCTCTCCACAACTGACCTATAGAACATCTTCAGCATCTCACTACAGACATTGAATGACGCCAACCTTCTTAGGAAGTACAGTAGACTCTGTGCCTTCCTGCACAAGGCATCTGTGTTGACAGTCCAGTCTAGCTTCTCGTCTAACTGTACTCCCAGTTAGACTAGAGATTACTAGACATAGAGACTAGACTAGACAAAACTAGAGATTACGGATGCTAAAATCTGGAGCAAAAAAAACACGAACTGCTGGGGAAACAGTGGGTGAGACAATATCCATGGAGAGAAATGGACAGTCAATGTTTTGGGGCAAATGGGAGGGTTGAGGGAAGTTAGTGAATATAAAGTGATGAGGAAAGTTTTTGACATTTATCTTCTGCCAGATCTGTGGACTACCATGCTGGTGTCTGAGCTGGCATCTTCTCTGGTGAGACAGGCTTCTCTCTGCACTTTTGGAATTATAATTCCCACACCCCAAACTCTGATTAGTGAGCAGCCTCTACTGTTCAGCAATCTAGAGTGGCTGAAACATCTCAGTGCAGACAAACTACAGAGTGGCAGGAGGCAACTAGAGATCCCTGTGTCGTCACTTATTCTGGGACTCCTGGCAGTATTGGAAGATTGTTTACCCACATTCCCAACCAACATGAGAACAACAGTCCTTAGCATGTGTTTTGTTACTGTTTCTTTCACATTATTCCTGCTTCCTGTCAAAAGATTGACACTGGGACCCCAGTGAAGTTTCTCAGATCTGCTCTTTAATGAGACGGATGCCGTGAGCAAAATATTTCCCATTTGCCAAAGGATATAGATGTGAAACACACTATCGGCAAGGGTTTGTTTATCATTCATCTGTGAGGAGAATGAAATGAATTCCATTATGGTGTAGAAGGTCTGGTCAGCCCAAAGCCCTAATGATCAAAGAGTGGTGTCTGCCTAATGAATTTGGTGGGGGTCCGAATAACTGATGTTACCCAAGTAGTAGACATTGTATCTACAATAGGGGTGGCAGCCAGGCATTAGGATGGAGGACCGAACCCAGTTTTCTTAGGCACTTGTACCTTCAAATGCTGAAGTAAGCAGACTAACCTAACTGTGCTTTCAAAATATATATGTTTCACATTAGAGTCAGAAGGAAGGTCCAAGTTTACAGCACAGAGGGATGCCACTGGACACACTGTGACTGGGCTGTTACAGCATTCCAAAATAGGCAAGAGTCCCTGTGCTTTCCTATAGTCCCACCTTCCTATGCTGTGGAGATTTATCCAACGTTTCCTTAAAAGGTGCTATGATCTCCACCTCCGCCATTCCCCATGTAAACGCATGTGTTTAGTTTTAAGTAGTGTTTCGTTTCAAGTCAGTCAAAAAGGAAAATGGGAAAGGTGATATAATTGGAAATGAGTTGTGATGAAAGAGCACATAAGCATCAAAGCCTGCAGCTTAATCCAGATCACAGTGTGTGAAAGGGGTAGACTGAGTGGAAGAGATGGCTGTAAGGGCCAAGTATGATAAGAGCCAAGTGGAGCTGTGCATTTGACCTGTGTTTCTGCACTTGACCATTTTGGTTTGCAAGTTTTTAAGAGCTTATGGGCTGTCCTTTACAGGCCGGCAGTACACAAATGAACCATAGGACCATAAGACATAGGAGCATAATTGAGTCATCTGGCCCATTGAGTCTGCTCTAGCATTCCACCATGTCTTAATTATTATCCCTCTCAACCCCATTCTCCTGGTTCTCCCCATAAACTTTGACCCCATTATTAATCAGGAACCCATCAACCTCCATTTTAAGTATACCGAATGACTTGGCCTCCATAGCTGTCTGTGGCAATGAATTCCACAGATGCACCTGGCTAAAAGAAATTCCTTCGTATCTCTGTTCTAAAGGGACGCTCTTGTATTCTGAGGCTGTGATCTCTGGTCCTAGACTTTTCCACTGTTCAAAACATCCTCCTCACGTCCACTCTATCCATATGATAGTTTTCAATGAGATCCCCCCCACCCCCATTTTTGTTAACTCCAGCAAGTACAGGCCCAAAGCCATCAAATGCTCCTGATACATTAACCCTTTTATTCTTGGGATCATTCTTGTAAACCTCCTCCTCTCTAATGCCAGCATATCCTTCCTTAGATGTGGGGCCCAAACTGCTCATAATACTCCAAATGTAGTCTGATAAAGACTCATGATTATATGCTTGCTTTTATATTATAGTCCTTTCAAAAAGAATGCTAGTTTGCCTTCCTGCTGTAATCTGCTATAGTCAGATTTCCAAATCATATACTATCATTCTGGAGATGGATGGAGAGGTGTAAGGGGTTTCCAGGTAATTATTGTGACCTGAAATCCCATTGCAGAGTGCAACATTTACACAAACAGCTCAGCAGATTTCCATGAGAAAGCCATTTGCCAAATGCAGTTGGTTTACTTGATTGGACCATTTTGAAGTTCTGCGTCCAGACCTTCTGCAACATGACCTGTGAATACTGCAAGATATTCAGCTGCAAGAGTGGGTACCTTTTAGTTTAAAAAATAATCCCCTTTTTACTGCCTCTGTGGTATACTCATTACTATGCAATATAAAGCTACAGTTGCTTTCTCTGTTACTGCACCCAACATATTGGGCATGCCAGCACTAAACACCATCCTAAAGAGAAAATGCAGACAGTTTTCTGAGAAATGAATTGGTCCAGGATTTGTGATTAGATGTGATGAGCAGCATGAACATGGTGGGCTAAGAGTTCTGTGTCCATGTTGTGTTGTGACCTTTAATTCCCTTTGCCCAGGCAACATGCTGTATGATTCTATAACTCAGCAAGTCTAAATATAACATATCAATAACAGCATTATATTCTCATTTATTATATCCTCACATGACTTAATTAAACATTTCTCCTTTGAATCTTTAAAATTTTCATAACGGAGCCTCATGGGTTTGAAAGTTTCTGCTTGTGCAGTAACTAATCCCTAGTTCTTACCTAAGATTCACTATTGCGTCAACTAAGGCTTCTCAATTTCTTCCTCAATTTTGAGATTATCTGTTCTAGATTCACCAACTGTAGATGGTGTGTGTTGTAGATGATAACTTTTTTCAAAAGCACAGGAGATTCTGCAGATGCTGTAAAAATAGAGTAATGCACACAAGATGCTGGAGGGACTCAGTGAGTCAGACAGTGTCCAGATGAAGTGTCCCTGCCTGAGACATTGACTCTTCATTTCTCTCCATAGGTGCGGCATGACATGCTGAGCTACCTCCAGCATTTTGTGTATCTTTTTTTTCTGACAATTTATGAACTGAACAAAACTGTGATCATCAAATCTCATGTGGCATTGACTTCAGATGGCACTGTATCATATAGAGATGTTTACTTGCAGTATGGTTTTTGTGCTTCATTGCATGCTACACTCCCAAAATGTAATGGTGTAGATCTGCATTTCATATATCTCCTTGTGTGCGCTCTTGTGATATTTTAAACTTTGTCATACTCTCAGTCAAGTCTATCTTATAGTATATAGTATGATAATGATTAGTTGCATGTGGCCAAGTTGTTAAGGTGTTAGTCCAGTGATCTGAAAGTCGCTAGTTCGAGCCGTAGCTAAGGCAGCGTGTTATGTCCTTGAGCAAGGCACTTAACCACACATTGCTCTGCGACGACACCGGTGCCAAGTTGTATTGGCCCTTGCCCTTGGACAACATCGGTGGCGTGGAGAGGAGAGACTTGCAGCATGGGCAACTGCCAGTATCGCATACAACCCTGCCCAGGCCTATGCACTGGAAACTTCCCAAGGCACAAATCCATGGTCTCTCGAGAGTAACAGATGCCTATTAATTTAACATGTAACATTATGTCTATATAGAGTTAAAAGAAAAGATTGAATAGGTTTGGACTTTACTCCTTGGAACGTAGAAGATTGAGTGGAGATTTGATACAGGTATACAAAATTATGAGGGCTGTAGATAGGGTGAATGTGAGCAGGTTTGTTCCACTGAGGTTGGGGTAGCTGCAACTAGAAGTCATGTGTTAAGGGTGAAAGGTGAATAGTTTAAGGGGAACATGAGAGGGAACCTCTTCACTCAGAGGGACGTGAGAGTGTGGAACGAGCTGCCAGCACAAGTGGTGCATGCAAGCTCCATTTGAATGTTTGAGAGAAGTTTGGATAGGTGTGTGGATGGTAGGGGTTTGGAGGCCTAATGTTCGGTGTAGGTTAATGGGAGTAGGCAGTTTAAATGGTTTGGCCTGGTGTAGATGAGCCAAAAGGCCTGTTTCACTGCTGTACTTTTCTATGACTATGACTCTATGGTATGATAAGATATAGCACAAGATTGCTAGAACAGTAATTTTATTATAAACTTTGTGCAAATCTTAAAGATTTAATGCTGTATTGTGACCTTAAGTTCACACATGTAATACACATTGATCAGGAATTCATTTGCTGTGACTCACATTCTTTGAGATGAATAGCCTCATTTGTAGACATTGAATTGTGATATCTACAATTTGAATAGCTAAACATGAACAGCAGAGATTCTGCAGATTCTAAAAATTCAGAGTAACATCACAAAATGCTGGAGGAAATCTGAAAGTCAGATGTCATCTATGGAGAGGAATAAACGTTTCAGGCCGAGATGATGAAGGGTCTTGGCCTGAAATGTCAACTGTTTATTCCTTGCAAAAAGATGCTGCCTGACCTTCTGAGTTCCTCTGGAATTTTATGTGTGTTAATGTGAATAGCTGACATTGTTTAAAGTTACAATAATTTTACAGTGATTTGGAGTTACACAGAAGGCCATTGGTGATGAAAACTTTCCTGGAACTGTCAAAGGGGTTTAGTACGATTATAAGAAAATTTCCTGAGAACTGTTTACTGACTAGGAGAAAGACAACAAAAAAGATGTTTGTTCACTTATCATGTTGGTGCTTGCACATTTATTAACCAGGAAGATTAATTTGTAGGATGCAAATATTCGCCTCTGTGCATGGATGATCATGGATGAATAACAAATGAGTACTTAACAGTTGTCAAAATTGACACTGTTTATTGCATTGACTTCAACACATACTACATTGCTTGGTGAGTTTTGAACCAGCAAATTTGATGAATAACCGGTTCTTCTGAAATAACAGTTTTCCACACAATTTGTTCTACTCCCGCTTAGCCGGACATTACACATTGTGAGAGTAATGGTCACCACAATAATAGCACTGTTCTGGGTTCTTCCCATATCAGAATAAAACTGGTGTCCATTTTTTAAAATCAATAGTCCCAAATGAAAGGTTCTGCTTTTGCGCTTATATTTTCTATTTCCAGTCATAATAATACCTTCACTGCTTTGTTCTCAACGAATGACAATGCTCTTCCTCACTCAAGTAGCTTGGAAAGTTTGATACCTTTTCCAAAGTGCTTTCTATCAATGTTGCATTAGATGACCGGCATTTCCTGCTCTCATGCAAGATCAGAGGATTCTTATTTAACGGGAAATTGACAGATCCGTGAGTTTGATTAATTGTACCACTTGGACCTTATCCAGTGGAACACAATTGGCTCTACTGTCACATTCTGCTCTGGAGTGACATGTAGTCATTGCATCTTTAGCTAGTATGTAGTTAGCAACTATGAATGATAATGTTTCATAAATAAGGGACCTGGGAATACAGATCTATAGTTGCTTGGAAGTGGCATCTCAGGTAGAAAAGCTTGTAAAGATAGCATTTGGCACATTGTCCTCCATAAGCTAGGGCATTGAGTACACGATACACAGGATGCTGGAGAAACTTAGCAGGCCAGGCAGCATCTATGAAAAAGAGTGAACAGTTGCCATTTCAGGCTGAGACCCCTCACTGGGACATGTCCTGCTAGGTGGAAATAGAACAAATTGTCCTGATGAAGGGTCTTGGCCTGAAGCGTCGACTGGTTACCTTTTTCCATGGATGCTGCCTGGCCTGCTGAGTTCCTCCAGCATTTTGTATGTGTTGCTTTGGATTTCCAGCATCTGCAGATTTTCTCGTCAGAGTACAAGCGTTGGGATGCTATGTTGAAGTTGTATAAGACATTGGTGAGGCCGAATTTGAAGTATTGTGTACAGCTATGGTCATCTACATATCAATAAGCTTGAAAGAGTATAGAGAAAAAATACAAGGCTGATAGAAGGCATAGGTCAAGTGGACAGCCAGAGACCTTCTCCCAGGGCAGAAATTGCTAATATGAGAGGGCATCATTTTAAGGTGATTGGAAGAAAATATAGGGCGTATGTTAGTGGTAAGTTTTTTACACAGAGTGGTGGGTACGTGGAACATGCCCTAATGGTAGAGGCAGATACTTTAGTGATATTTAAAAGACTCTTAGGCACACAGATGACAGGAAAATGGAGGGCTTTTTGGGGAGGGAGGTGTCAGATTGATCTTATGGAAGGTTAAAAGCTCAGCACAACATCATGGGCTGGTGGTACTGTATTGTGCTGTAATGTTCTATGATCTATGATGTTGCTGGAACTTGAGGATCTAAATTATAGGGAAAGGTTGAATAGGTTAGGACTTAATTCTCTGGAGCACCACAGAATGAGGGGAGATTTGACAGAGGTATATAAAATTATGAGGGGTATGGAGAGGATGAATGCCTGTAGGCTTTTTCCACCGAGGTTGGATAAGACTATAACTAGAGGTCATGGGTTATGGATGGTAGATGAAATGTTTAAGGGGAATCTAAGGGGGGGGGACTTCTCCATTTGGAGGGTGGTGTGAGTGTGGGACGAGCTACCAACAAAGTGGTAGATACAAGTTCAATTTTAACATTTGAGTGAAGTTTGGATAGGTACGTGGATGGGAGAGGTATGGATGGCTATGGTCTAGATGCAGGTGGATGAGAATAGGCAAAAGATAAAGCAGGCATAGACTACATGGGCCTATAGGCCTATGTGTGTATTGGAGTGTTTTATGAATCTATGATCCTGTTCCATAATTCTTCACCACTCTTGTGCAACACGAGCGCTTTTCTTCTTTGTTAATCTGAGATTCCAAATCTTGCTATTTCCCACTCAAAGCTAATAAGTTACTTTTGCCAGCCAGTTTGATGTGTGGATGACTCAGACATTACATTGGAAGCCATTTTAGCATGATCATCTTAGCCATATGACAATGAAACGTGGGTGCATTGAATGAACCAGGAATAATTGTCTTACATTGCCTGTGTCTCATTAGCAGCTCTATGGTTTGACTGTCAGTTTGATCATTCTTCTTGTTAGTATAAACAACAACTGATAAGTGCCATTAGGTAGGAGGTACAAGAGCCTTATGTCCCACATCATCAGGTTCAGGAGCAGTTATTACCCTTCAACCATCAGGCTCCTGAACCAGCGTGGATAACTTCACTCATCCCAACACTGAACTGATTCTACAACCTATGGACTCACTTTCAAGGACTCTGCAACTCCTGTTCTCAATATTTATTACTTATTTATTGGTTATTATATTTTTGTTTTTTCTTTTATTTTGTATTTGCACTATGTGCTCTGGCGAGCATAACACTATTATAGCGCCAGCGATCAGTAATCAGCGTTCAATTCCCACTGCTGTCTACAGGACTTTGTATGTTCTCCCCATGACCATGTATGTTTCCTGGTGCCAAAGTCATATGGGTTTGGATTAGTAAGTTGTGGGCATGCCACGTTGACACAGAAAACATGCCAACACCTGTGGGGTGCCTCCAGTACATATTCGTGATTTTCAAGTTTCTTTCTGTATGTTTTGATGTACTTGTGACAAATGAAGATAATTTTAAGTGCAAATGTGCTAAGATCACAACATATAGTTTCCTCTTGGTACCTTCATCGAATTGCAACTTCTTCGTCCCACCCAAATCACTGCAACTCAACTTCAACAATCCTCACCATCGAGAAACAAATGTAAGGCAAAGTCTATAGAGAAGAAGTCATCACTCTGACAGAATGGTGTCAAGAAAACAAACCCTCCCTCAATGTCGCAAAACAAAGGAGCTGGTTGTGGACTCCAGGAGGAATGGAGACAGACTAGCCCCTATTGACATCAATGGACCTGGGGTTGAGAGGGTGAACAGCTTTAAGTTCCTCAGCATACACATCATTGATGATCTCACGTGGTCTGTACATACCGGCTGTGTGATGAAAAAAAGCACACTAGCGCCTCTTTCACCTCAAACGCTTGAAGAAGTTTGGCATGAGTCTCAAAATCCTAAGTACTTTCTACAGGGACACAATTGAGAGCATCCTGACTAGTTGCAACACTGCCTGGTATGGGAGCTGTACCTCCCTCAATCGCAGGATTCTGCAGAGAGTGGTGCGGATGTGAACTTCCCACTATTCGGGACATTTACAGAGACAGGCACATAAAAAGATCATTGGAGACCTGAGTCACCCCAACCACAAACTGTTCTAGCTGCTACCATCTGGGAAATGGTAGCATAGAATAAATGCCAGGACCAACAGGCTCCAGGACAGCTTCTTCCACCAGGCCAGCAGACTGATTAATTCACACTGATACAATTGTATTTCTATGCCATATTGACTGTCCCGTTGTACATATTATTTATTACAAATTACTACGATTGTACATTGCACGTTTAGATGGAGATGTAATGTAAAGATTTTCACTCCTCATGTATGTGAAGGATGTAAGAAATAAAATCACTTCTTTCCTCCCCACCATTCTAATGCTTTCTCCTCTATGAAATAATCAAATAACATTTAACCCACAATGTCTTCACCGATTTGCTTCACAATTTTACTCAAACTTAGATAGTGAACTGCTGAACATTTCAAACACTCACTCTGGTAACCTGCTCTGTATATCGGTTTCTTCTAAATTCTGTCCTCCCTCCCTCTTCAATAACCCTAAATTAATATTCCCTTAATATTTTTTTCAGGGAAATCTTTCTCTATGGTAAAGATATGGAACTCCCTATGGAATGCCCAAACTTTTGTTTTTAATGCCTTTCAAAAGGCACTTGGGACATGGATTGGAAAGTTTTAGAGGGATGTGGGGCAAACAAATGTATATATGATTAGCTTAGATGGGAATCTTGATCAGCGTGGACTGAATGGCCTGTTTCCAAGTTGTATTATTCTATGACGTTATGGCCCATCTGCCTCCCAAAATCAAACTGACTCATTATTGCTTGCTATCCTGTCCCCTGTGAGTGACATGTAACAGGCTGTTGATTTTGAATTTTAATGAAGTGTCTATTTCAAACCAGAGGTTTTTATTTGATTATTTTTAAGCAGTGTCAGATGGTAAAAGATGTTGTCAAACCAAAACTGAGGAGTAATATAAGGTCCCACTAACATTAGAAGAATGAATGCTATTGATGCTGGATTTAAAATGGAAGCAAAAATCCACAGAAACTCAGCATCTGTGGTTGAACACTACAGACTGACATTCTGATTTCCATAACACCTGTTCAGCAAAAACTCAAAACTTGCCCATGGAAATACACGGGCAAATGATTCAAGCCGGACAGTTTTCTGGAGTGTCAACACCCAATCGTTCCACTTGAATTTGGATGTGCACAACACCTTTTTGAAAAACAATTATACAGTAAATGCTTCACAGATAGTGGAATTTCATCACAAGTAACACCCTCTAAAGCAGGGTTTCCCAACCTGGAGTTCACAGACCCCCTTGCTCTGTGGTAATGGTACATTGCATAAAAAAGGTTGGAAATGCCTGCTCTAAAGACTAATCAATGGAGAATTCAAAGTGGAACCATTTTGTAGGGTGCTATAAATCTCTTTCTGACAGTAAATATGTGCACTTACTGGCATCCTGCAGGTATGCTCCTGTCTATTTTACTGTGTAGTACCATTGGTCCATTAAAAAAAAGTTATAACAATTGTTTGCAAGCTTAACAGTTGGAGAATGTAACCTTTGACCCTATAATAATAGTGAACCACCATTATGCAACTTTGCTTCTTACTCAAAGCCATCGCTGCACCTTTTCTCAGTCAAAGAATCACTAATGCAATGAAAAGGAGGCATTATGGAGTTTGCAAATCTCGGAGGAATATCGGATGCCTAGGTTTCTGTTTTAAATGACTTTTAACATTCAACATGAGGAAGCAAAAATTAAAAAAAAAATCCGAGTGCAGGCTCTAATTCATTCAAAGTTAAAATTTACCTTGCAAAATAATTCTCCACAGCATGCATTGATTGCAGTCCCAACTGGCCACATGTTTCTTGGAACTTGTACTAACTGTTGATAATGTAGTGGATTGGCTGTGAAGTGTTTTGAAACATTGAAAGGAAGGAAAAGGTACTATATAAAAGCAAGTTTCTAATTTCTTCTACAAAGTACTTTAAAGCCTTTCCAGTTGTTGGAAAGATAACTTATTTGAAACAACAAGGCAGAATAAACTATATTTAAATTGCTTCATCTTCTGAGCAAGTTCCCTAGGCTCGAGGGCGGCTTACTTTCTGGTTTTGTGGGTTCTGTAATGACTAATGAAGCCAACATGGGAACTGTAGATTTTTCCACAGATGAGGCAGCTGATGGACAACAGGGCAGATAGGTGGGAAGCTTGTGCTGTGGCCTGTTGCTTCTGTGTACTCTCAAAGCATGGCTTCAAGGCTCTTAATAATATCAGCAGTCAGTCAGGTTTCTGCATTTCTTTAAGGAGGCTTGGGGCACATCCCTAAAACTGTTAATCTGGCAAATTCATCTTATGACAGAGCTTTGAGAGTCCGACTCATGCAGTTTACCATGATCATTCTGCCTCTTGTATATAGTTCACATAAAAATGAGTTAGAGGCAAAAGACAATACAAAATTTTGAACGATGTTCACTATACAAGTATTATTTTTAATATAGACAAGAACAGGAATACATCTAACCAGGAATTAAAAGACCTCCATTTACAATCCTTGTGTATCTAAAAACATTTTAAAGACAACAAATCATTTGTTGGAAAAACAGAATGCAGACTAGAAGTCGAATTGTGGCTCAGACAAACTAAATATGTTCTTTGTTAAAATTCTTCCCCTTGTCTTGTTTTTAAATTCTAAGCATCTTTTTAAAATTCTAAACACTCCTATCATTTTGTTTTGAGATCATAAATCCAAGCATAAAACAAACATTGAAGAACTTAGCAGTGAGCAGCATCTGGGTGAGGTGCAGAGGAAGGAATTGTCGATCTTCTTTTCCCCTTACAGATGCGACTCAACCCATGGGGTTATTTTGGCAACTTGTTTCTTATTCCAGATTGTAGTATCTGCTGTCTCTTGTGTCTCCACATATCCAGGAATGTCAGCTTACACCAATAATAAATGGATGCAATAGTATAAACACAAAGACTAAATGAGAGGGGTTGCTTATTGGTGCATAAGGGAGAGTCACTGTTGCATTAGGTGAATTCAATGCCCAACAGTTCTCATACACAATAAAACATAGTGGCCCTTTATTTGGTTCCCCGTACACCTGCTTCTTAATGCAAATATCTAATCAGCTAATCGTGTGACAGCAACACAATGCATAATATGGTCAAGAGGTTCAGTTGTTGTTCAGACAAAACATCAGAATGGAGAAGTAATATGATCTAAGTGACTTTGATTGTTGGTGACAAATGGGGTGGTTTCAGTATCTCAGAAACTGTTGATTTCTTGGGATATTCACACACAACTGTCTCTAGAATTTATGGTAAATGGTACAAAAAAAGCCAAAAGAGATTGAGTAAGTGGCAGTTCTGTGGGCAAAAGCACCTTCTTAATGAGAGAGTTCAGAGGAGAGTGGCCAGACTGGTTTACGCTGACAGGAAGGTGAGAGTAACTCAGATAATCAAATGTTACAACCATGTTGTGCAAAAGAGCCACTCTGAACACATAACACATCTATCCTTGAAGTGGTTGGGCTGCAGCAGCAGAAGACCATGAACATGCACTCAGTGGCTACTTTATGAGGTACTTCCTGTACTGACTAAAATGGCCACTGAGTATTCGTTTTATATGAAACCTACTTCTTAAGCTGACCTGAGAGGAAAAGTCGTGTTCTTGTAGTACTAAAGATAACCTCAGTTGGGACAAGGTATGGAGAGGAACGTAAGTGGTGTACCATTTTATCTTTCAATCCTTAGTTAATGGACCAGGTCTACCTTCTGTCCAAACCTGACGTCAATGATTTCAGGCTGATAGAACATGCTGAGTATGGTAGAAAGTCATCTTCGGAGACTTCCTGAAACATTTCCTCCTGAGGCAACTGAAGTGAAATCTGTGTTTTGTGGGACATCTAGGACAGGTGATCTCATTGAACTCTTATGGTCCTCAATGTGGACCAAATAAATTCTTCCTTTTCTGCTGTCTTTTTTGGTGCCTAGTTTCCATAGTAATACAGGTGTCAATGTTACCACTGCAGATTAAAATGCAGATGACATGAAGGACATAACCTGGCCCCAACTTCCTTTTTTAAGTTAAATGAGGTACATGCGTTAAATAGGCTTGTAAAAGATGTTTGTGTATATGTAACATGGATCTGATGACAACCAAGTTGCGATTATTTTAAAACTCTCCCCCAAATGTCCCCAGTGGAAGCAAAAGGGTTAAAAAGAGTCTTTATTCCACGGTGTCTCATCGTTAGCAGATCTGTCCGCTCAGGATCTAGATTCTGACACCCTGAGCATCATGCTCTTGGATTCATTTAAGTTGTAACACAGCAGTGCTCAGAGATCTGAGCAGAACAGTCTGCAACAGGTGCACAAGGCCGTTGAGAGAGGATTGAGGAGGAGATCACTGGTGCCAGTATGACTGGGTTGGGCAGACAAGTGTTAGTGCCAACTCAACGTGCTGACTCAGTATTTAACAGACTGAGTCAGTGTCATTTCAATTCATCCCTTGTGTAATGTTGATCATTCACACAGTGGGCAGCCGGTCTGCTCTGGGTATCCTAGCTGTACATGACCAAAACCACAGGCACAATGTGTTTGCTGATGGTCTGTAGAGGGGCCCTGTTAAATTATTGTTTACTCTTCCTTATAAGCTGAATGAAGTTCCCTTTTACAAACCGTTAACCTAGAGAGGCATTGGCCATTCAGTAAACCTTGGCCTCAAATGGCACAAGAGGATATTCAGTAACACATCATTTCCTCATGGTACGGAGTAATGTGGGCACTGTTGGATGAAACAGAAAGGCAAATGATGACTGTTATAACTGTACTCAATATTCTTGATTGATTAAATAGAACTTGCCACATAGAAATAGACTCACAATTCTGACAATTCTATCCTAGTATTAGCTCTCCAAAGAACTCAATGCCTCCTTCTCCCAACCCACCACTTTCCCCCCAGGTCATAACAACACATTCCTTTCTCCCTCATATACTCTCAGTGGTCACTTTATTAGGTACACCTGTGCACTTGCTTGTTAATGCAAATATCCAATCAGCCAATCACGTGGCAGCGACTCAGTGCATGAAAGCATGCAGACATGATCAAGAGGCCCAGGTGTTATTCAGCCCAGACATCAGGATATGGAAGAAATGTGATCTAAGTGCCTTTGACCGTGAATGATCATTGGTGCCAGATGGGGTGGTTTGAGTATCTCAGAAACTGCTGATCTCCTGGGATTTTCATGCGCAACAGTGTCTAGAGTTTACAGAAAATGATGCAAAGAACAAAAACATCTAGTGAGAGCCAGTTCTGTAGGTAAAACACCTATTTAATGAGAGAGGTCAGAGGAGAATTGCAAGACTGGATCGAGTGGTTCAAGCTGATAGGAAGGGGACAGTAATTTAAATAACCATGAGTTACAACAGTGTTGTGCAGAAGAGCATTCCTTAACATACTACACATTGAACCTTGAAGTGGATGCGCTACAGCAGCAGAAGTCCACCAGCGTACACTCAGTGGCCCCATCATTAGTTATTCAGTACTGTGCAAAAGTCATCAGCACATATATACAGCTAGGGTGCCTAAGACTTTTGCACAGTACTATATTTGTCAACTTGGAGTAGGGAGCGAGTTTGTAAATCTGGCGGGAGCAAAGGCTGTTGGGAATGGTGGAGGTGGAGCATTGCAGGAGGGGTGTGGGGTGCCAGGGTGGGGACTTCCCACTCCCTCCCCCCTCCCTTCCCCTTTTCCCATCCATGATTCTCCTTTACCTGACCCTTCCCACTCTCAGTCCACAATAGAGACCCATATCAGAATCAGGTTTATCATCACTCACATCTGAGAGGAAATTTGTTTTTTTTTGGCAGCAGCAGCAGTACAGTGCAATATGTAAAGTTACACAGTTCTGTGCAAAGGTCTGATGAATCCTAGCTACATATGACTGAGACTTTTGTACAGTACTGTAGGAAATACCTAATAAAATGACCACTAGGTGAGAATCCATAGTTTGTGGGAGCATTTCCATGATGGGGCAAGTGAAGTCATCCCCTTTAGTTCAATGACTGAGGGGTAATAACCGTCCCTGAACCTGGTGGTGTGAGTCCTGAGGCACCTTTACCTACTTCCTGATGGCAGCAGTGAGAAGAGAGCGTGTCCTGGGTGGTGGAGTTCCCTGATGTTGGATGCTGCTTTCCTGCAACAATGCTCCGTGTAGATGTGCTCAACGGTGGGAACATCTTTACCCATGATGGACTGGGCCATATCCACTACTTTTTACAGGGTTTTCCATTCAGGGGTTGTGATAAACCATGTATACCTGTCTGGACATGCCCCTCTGCTGACTGCTCCTGTGGCTTCTCCCACAGACCCCCGTACAAAGGTGATTGGGGCAATGCTCCTCCCACAGTCTTCAACATGGTTGTGCCCGTTTTCGCTGTTAATAAAAGCCTATCATTTTGTACTCTACTTCCAGTCTCCTAGAGTTATTGATAGCGCATCAGGGGTATTGGTATTTCCATACCAGACTGTAATGCAGTTAATATACTCTTCACAAGACATCTACAGAAGTTAATCAAAGTTATAGATGTCATGCCAACCCTTAGCAAACTCCTAAGTAAGTAGAGGCATTGTCGTACTTACTTCATAATTGCACTTATGTGCTGGGGTCAAGACAGGCCCTCTAAATGATAACAGCAAGGAATTTGAAGTTGCTGACCCTCTCCACCTCTGATCCCCCGATGAGGATTGGCTTATGGACCTCTGGTTTGCTTCACCTGAAGCCAATAATTAGCTGTTTGATCTTGCTGATGTTGAGTGAGAAGATGTTGTTATGGCACCACCTGGCTAGACTTCCAATCTCCCTCCTATATGCCAATTCATCACCACCTTTGATTTGACTACGGCGGTGGTTTCATCAGCAAACTTAGATATGAAAAAGAAAAATAATGCATTGAAAAAAAGCTGCCAAGTTTTTTTGTCATCATCGTTAAAGTTTGCCTTTCTCTGGTGAGCTTGGACTCTTTAAGAGCTTACCCCAGGCAGGATAGTCTGATCTCCAGCCAAGTATGCTCCAGACCAACGTCACTGGGGACACTGCTGCTGTGACGGTGTCCCACTCTGAACGGAGGGTGGGGCAATGTTTGTATGATTCAGTGCAAATCTTCCTTGTACTATGGGTACAGATGTGCAGAAATCCATCAGTTCAGTAAACAAAACTGTTCTTTGATGTCAACTTACATTTTTTTAGAAATGGCTCTTTTTGATGTGGTGCAATCACAATGTGATCAAATGTCTGCAGCTTTTCTCATTATAAACCAATTTAAAAACCACGTTTTTTTAAAAGTCAACATTCTTTTAATGGGGTACAGTAAAACTCTCCCTAATTAGTAATTGCTCCAGTTCACATTCATCAGGACATAGAAAATAAAATTCTGCAGATGCTGGAAATGTGAAATACAAAGGGATGATGCTGGACGTGCTTGGTATCTGTGGGAAGGGAAGCAAAGCTGAAGTCTGAGGTTCAAGGCCACTGCATAACTAATCAGATCAAACCTGAGGGTGTCAGATGCGATCTGCTTCCGTTAATGAGATCCGGCCCGTTTCTGCTGCTGATCAGCAGCGTTCACTGGAAGGCAAATGTGGCTGGGCACCAGCACTGCAGCTTTGCACTGGTTGAAGAGACCCACTGTGTTTGGATTTTCCTTATCAGCTGGAGTAAGCTGAACAAGACCCTGAATCGTAGTCAGGGACTGAACAGGACAAAATTCCAGAAGTAGTCTGGTGTTTACACCAAAGGAGAGGTGGAAAGCTGCAGGTGGAAATCAGAGGATGTCACAAACATACTTGTTTAATCTCATTCAGAAAACTTAGTTACGCAGAGAGTGGTGAGTGCATGGAATGGGCTGTCGGCGATGGTGGTGGAGGCAGATATGATAGGGTTTTTTAAGAGACTCCTGGACTGGTACATGGAGCTCAGAAAAACAGAGGGCTATGCGTAACCCTAGGTAATTTCTAAGGTAAGGACATGTTCGGCACAGCTTTGTGGGCCAAAGGACCTGTATTGTGCTGTAGGTTTTCTATGTTTATATATAACATTGCCATCCTGGGGAAACAGGACTCTAGGCTTGCTCCACCCTGGCATGTAATTATGTTCTGATGTACAATACTGCATGGTAGTTAACTTATTAGACTGAGAACCAAACTGGACTAATGATTTGGAGACAAGAGTTCAAATCCCAACATTGCAACTGAGGAATTTAAATTCAGATTGTTAAATAAATGTAGTATTGTATAAGAGAAATGGCCGGTGCCAGTAAAGATGTCCTGAAACCATTGGATTGTAGTAAAATCTGACCTGTTTCAACAACATCCTTCAGTGAAGGTTCCTCCTTTGCCCTGCTATTTAATCTTACTCACATGGCCACTAACTCTTGCAACAAACTCTCTGCTGGAGGAACTCAATGGGTCAACTAGCATCTGAGGGAGGAAAGTGATTTTGGTGAGTCCCAAGTTCAGGGCTCTATCAGCGTTAGTTCTGGGTTGATACCTAGGATCAAAGCCCAAAGTTCAATCAGAGTCCAGTAGTCAAAGCCCAATGCCTATGAGTCTGAAGTCCACAAGTCCGTGAGTTTGCTGGAGGCCCAGAGGCCTGCCCTGGGCTTGGTATGGGTATGTGGGTGGGAGTGAGAGAAGGGCTTTGTTTTGCTGTTGTTGTTTAGTTACTTGCTGTATCCTGTATTGTCGTGTTTTCTGTTGTTCTGCCAAGCGTTGTGGGCATGCTATGGACTGTGTGGTGACAATTGCAGGCGGCCCCAACACATCCTCAGCTACTGGTTGTTGATGCAAGCAATGCATTTCACTGTATGTTTCAATGACTAGATGTTGCATTGTTCTTGGACTTTTAACAATCCAATATAGAAAATGAGAGGAACCTGGAGTTCCCGAGGGAACCTATTTGGTCACAGAGAGGCCAGGCTTGAAGTCAGGCTTGAACCATGTTCTTGAAACTGTGAGGCAGAAATGCAAACTGCTATGCCCCCACGCTCCTCATCACCACGGGAAGGTTAATGAAAATGATCTCATGAATGAAAGGGTTAATGTATGAGTAGTGCTTGATGGCTCTTAGCCTGTACTTGCTGGGCTTTACAAGAGTGATGAGGGATATCATTGAGATCTATTGAATATCGAAAGGCCTAGATAGAGCAGACGTGGAGAGGATGTTTCCAATAATAATGGGGCCTAAGATCAGAGGGCACAGCCTCAGAATAGAAAGACGTCCCTTTAGAACAGAAATGATGAGGAATTTCTTCAGTCAGAGGGTGGTGAATCTGTGGAATACATTGCTGCAGACAGCTGTGGAGGCCAAGTCAGTGAGTATATTTAAAGCAGAGGCTGACAGATTCTTGGTTAGTCAGGGCGTGAAAGGTTACGGGGAAAAGGTAAGAGAATGCGGGTTGAGCAAAACAATAAGTCAACCACGATGGAATGATGGAGTTGACACGATGGACTGAATGGACTTATTCTGCTCCTATATCTTATGGTCTACCACGATGTTGTCCATAGGGCTCAAGTTCACAGAGCCGCCACTAGAATACCCTATCTGGGCAAGGTGAAATTATTATCCAAGTGCATATATGTCACCGTATACCACTCTGAGATTTGCTTTCTTGTGGGCATACTAGAATCACAATAGAATCAATGAAGGACTGCACCCACCAGGGCAGACAAGCAGCCAACGTGCAACAGACAGCAAACTGTACAAATACAAAAGAAAAAAAAGGGAAAATAAATAAATACATAAATAAATAGATAAATGAACAAACAAATAAATAAATAAATAAGCAAGCAAGCAAGCAAGCAATAAATACTGAGAACATGAGATGAAGAGTCCTTGAACGTGAGCCCATAAGTAATGGGAACAGTTCGGTGATGGGGAAGTGAAGTTGAGTGAAGTTATCCCCAGTGGTTCAAGAAGCAGAAGCAACAGCACAAACTGTAAGCACACTCTTGTAACTTGGAAGGCATAAACTCCCAATGACCTATTGCCTTTTACAGAACACAAATGCTTTATATTAATAGCTGCAAGCTTTGATCCTGAGTTATTGTGTAATGCAGACAACAAGTGCATACATTCTGGAGCAATTTAGACATTCTCCATATCTTTAGATGTCTTTACTGCTCAAGTATAACACCTGTACATTTTTCTCTTCCCACTCACAGTTTGAATTATATTCTGCACACATCCATTAATTCTGTTCAGCGTCCTCGTTTAATACATCAAAAAGATAGTGCACTCTGGCTGGTCTCACATTACATTAAGAGGCAGTTACTGCTCAGATCTTTTACTTATTGAAGCAAAATGCCTCTAGTCATTTGGGTAGGCTACTGACAAGCTCCTGACTTTCAACATCTGCATTTTGAACATGAACGTGCCGCCCGAGGGCTGTCTGCTGTAGGTAAATGGGACTAGCACCTGGTTTCTTTCACTGGCAGTCCTTGCTGTGCTCTTGGTGCAGAGATGCCTTTTGTGTAGCGTCATTACAACCTGTCAAGATTAATAAAGGTAAAGTTTAGAGGTATAATCTCATGCAGATTCAAAACAAAGGTGTTGAATCAAATTTTAAAAATTGTTTCTTTAAGGAATATCTTCAGATGTCAACTTAAATTCTGCAAGCTCATCTCAATCATACTTTGCCAGATCCTTCCTAGCCCTAGGAATTTGTGTCTACGTTTCTTTCCAATGGAACTTTTTTTGTAGGGCTTTGTGTTCAATAGGGATGATGAACATCTTGTATAAAGTGTGTCAGTATTTGCCACAGTGAGAGGACTGAAAGTCACAGGTAGCAGTCACATACACTCAGTTATCACTTTATTAGATTCACCTGTACAACTGCTTGTTAATGCAAATATCTAATCAGCCAATCATGTGGTGGCATCTCAATGCATAAGAGCATACAGACATGGTCAAGAAGTTCAGTTGTTGTTCAGACAAAACATCAGAATGTGATCTAAGTGACTTTGACTGTGGAGTTATTGTGGGTGCCAGACGGGGTGGTATGAGTATCTCAGAAACTGCTGATCTCCTCAGATTTTCACAAACAACAATCTAGAGTTTACGCATTAGCAAATGGTGCAATAAACATAAAACACCCAGTGAATGGCAGTTCTATAGGTGAAAGCACCTTGTTAATGAGGGAGGTCAGAAGAGAATGGCCAGACTGGTTGAAGCTGACAAGAAGTTGAAGTAACTCATATAACCACACATTATAATTGTGGTGTGTACAAGAGCATCTCTAAATGTACAGCATATTGTATCTTGAAAATGGATGGGCTACAGCAGCAGACAAATTTTATTAGGTACAGGAGTTAACTAATGAAGTGGCTGCTGAGTGTATAACGAGGATTAGCCAAACAAGGAAATGATCAACGGGGAAATGCAAAGATGTCAGATTAGGGAAATAAACTTGCAACTGCTTCATGCTGACCTGTCCCTGAAACTGACAATGGAAACAAGAGGAGAAGATCAATATAATATTTCCATAATATGGTTAATTTGCAAGGGAGCTTGTGAAAATTTTAATGGAAGATAATTGGTATTTCACCAACCAACCCAACAACCTCCAATGCAACTGAAACCACAGTCACCATAATGACGGTAAGACCAGGCTTCCGGGGAATGAGCCCACAGAAAGCATCTGGCCCAGATGATGTCATTGGCTTTGATCATCTGACAGGAGTATTTAACAATACTTTTTATCTCTCCCTGCATCAGGCTGAGGTTTCCATCTTCTCCAAGAAGACCACTATCACCCCGGTACCTAACAAAAACAAAGTAATATAACATATGCCTACAGTCCAGTTGTTCTTACGTCCATCATCTGAAGTTCTTTGAAATGCTGGTCATGGCATACATTAACTTCAGCTTCCCAGACAACCCTGTCCTACTGCATTTCACCTACCACTGAAACAGATCTACAATGGACCCCATCTTCCTGGCCTTACACAAATCTCTGGAGTACCTGGATAGTAAAGGCAGGTTTATCTACTACAGCTTTGGCATTAGTACCAGACTTCCAGGCAAACTCATCTCCAAACTTCTAGATATGTGACTCAAAATCTCCCTTTGCAAATGGATCTTTGATTTCCTGACCATCAGACCAATGTTCCTCAGAGTATTGGGACCGCTACTTTTCACATTGTTTGTCAATGATTTGGATAATGGAATTGATGGCTTTGTAGCAAAGTTTGCGGATGATACGAAGATAGGTGGAGGGGTTGGTAGTGCTGAGGAAGCAATGTGATTGCAGCAGGACTTAGACAAATTGGAAGAATGGTCAAATAAGTGGCAGATGGAGTACAGTGTTGGGAAATGTATGATAATCCATTTTGGTAAAAGGAACAATAGTGCGGACTATTATCTAAATGAGGAGAAGGTTCAAACATCAGAGGTGCAGAGAAACTTGGGAGTCCTCGTGCAAAACTTCCAAAAGATTAATTTACAGGTCAAGTCTGTGGTAAAGAAGGAAAATGCAGTGTTGCCATTTATTTTAAGGGGAATAGAATGTAAGAGCAAGGAGATAATGCTGAGCCTTTATAAGGGACTATTCAAGTCACACTTGGAATATTGTCAACAGTTTTGGGCCCCATATCTCAGAAAGGATGTGTTGTCATTGGAGAGAGTCTCAAGGAGGTTCACAAGATGATTCTGGGAATGAAGGGGTCAACATATGAGGAGTGTTTGGCAGCTTTGGGCCTGTACTCACTGGAATTTAGAAGAATGTGGGGGACCTACTGAATGTTGAAAGGACTAGATAAGGTGGATGTGGAGAGGATGTTTCCTGTGGTAGGGGTGTTCAGAACTAGAGGGCATAGCCTCAAAATTGAGGAACAACCTTTTAAAACAGAAGTAAGAAGGATTTTTTTTTAGCCAGAGAGTAGTGAGTCTGTGGAATGCTCTGCCAAAGACTGCAGAGGACGCCTAGACTGTGGGTATATTTAAGGCGGAAGTTGATCATTTCCTGATTGGTCAGGGCATCAAAGGATATGGCAAGAAGGCAGGTGTATGGGGTTGAGTGGGATCCAGGATCAGCCATGATGGAAAGGTGTAGCAGACTTCAGGAGCTGAATGGCCTAATTCTGCTCCTATGTCTTATGGTCTGATAAGTGAGGACAGGCAGTAACATTTCCAACACAATTATCCTCAACACAAGTGCTCCACAAAGCTGCCTCCTTACAGCCCCCCCCCCCCCATTCTATTCTCTGTACACTTATGTCTGTGCGACCAGATTTTGCTCTAACTGCATCTGTAAGCTTGCAGATGATAACACTGTTTCAGGCTGCATCTTAAACAACAATAGGTGCAGCTCAAAAAGAAACTTGCCTAGTGATGTGGTGTCAAGATGACACTCTTTCCTTCAATGCCAGCAAAACAAATTAGCTGGTCATGACTTCAGGAAGGGGAGCAGAAGGGGATGCTTCTGTTCACATCAATGGTGCTGAGGTTGAGAGGGTTGACACCTTCAAGTTCCTAGGAGTTAAAGTCAACCCAGCCCCCCTGGACATTCTCTCTTCCACCTCTCCCATAGAGTAAACAATGCAAAGCCTGAAAGTACATATCACCAGGCTCAAGACAGCTCTATCCCACAGTTGTAAGGCTATTGAATGGATCCCTGGTAAGATAAAATGGACTCTTGACCTCACAATCTATCTCATTACGTAGCTTGCTATCGACCTTGTACCATGCAAAAAAAAGCTTTTTCACTGTATTTCATTGCAAGTGACAATGATAAACTAATTGCCAAATATAAACAGTTTATGGAATGTGGAACATAGAACAATACAGCACAGTACAGGCCCTTCAGCCCATGATCGTTTGCCAGACCTTGAACCTACTCTAAGGTCAATTAACCCTCTCCTCCCACATACCCCTCCATTGTTCTTTCATCCTTGTTCCATATGTATCTGCCTCTACCACCAACCCTGGCAACGCTTTCCATGCGCCCATGACTCTGTGTAAAAAACACTACCTCTGACACCATCACTATGCTTTGAAACACCTTAAGGTTATGCTCCCTCATATTAACAATTTCATCTTAGGAAGAGGTCTCTGGCTGTCCAATCAAAAGAGAAACAAATTGGATAGACACAGTCATAAATCATGGATCTGACTGAAGTTTTCTGATACCATCAAAAGTTGTTGTCAAGTGGTCTGTATTTACCTTAGGTCTAGAGTTAAAATTATCTGAATTGTCAGAGGTGTCTGTTACTATTTACTATGATTTATATAACATGTCCATATAGTGCTAAATTTTGTTGCAATGTGTTCCCCGTCTGTCCCTAGGCTGTAGTCTCTGCCGGTGTAGCAACTGGCTGTGAAAGCTGTCTGTTTTGTCACTTTTGTAAATTAATCTTAAATCACTTGGATGTCCCCAGCACATGACTTAAATGATTTTGATTTTGGTAAATTGGTTTATAATTGTGACTTGCACTACTGTGCAAAAGTCTAAGGCGCCTATACAGTATATAGCTAAGGAGCCTAATACTTCTGCACAGTATGGCAATGATTTTATATATTGTACTGCAGCAAAAAAGACAAATTTCATGACATGTATGATTGATGATAAACCTGATTCTGATATGGGTCTCTGTTGTGGACTGAGAGTGGGAGGGGGGGGGGCAGGAAGAGAGGAATCATGGTTGGGAAAAGGTGAAGAGAGTGGGGAGGGAGTGGAAAGCATCAGGGAGATATTCTGCAATAATCAATAAACCAATTTTTTGGAACCAAGTTACCTTGCCTGGTGTCTCAGGGCTGGGTGTGTCTACACTCGCAAAACCACCCCTCTCTTGACACTCCTTCTCTGCCACCTGTCCCACACCCCTCCCATGACACTCCACCCTTGCCATTACCAAAATCCTTTGCTCCCACCAGATTTACAAACTTGCTCTTTGCCCCACATTGACAAACACAGTAGTGTGCAAAAGTTTTAGGCACCCTGCCTATCTATATGAGTTACAGTGAAAAACTTGCCATTCATTTAGATCAATTTTCCATCACCACAGTGCATTGAGATAGTACAAAGTAAAACATTAACGAAATGCAGAATAAAATGTTTCAGTCACAGAGAAGTGCAGTGCAAATAAACAATAAACAGAAGGCCATGACAAGGTATATAGTGAAGTCAAGAATCTGTCTTATACGAGAGATCCATTCAATAGTCTGATAACTGTGGGATATACACTTAGTGGCCACTTTATTAAGCACACCTGTACACCTGCTTGTTAATACACATTTCTAATCAGCCAGTCATTTGATGACAAATCAATGCATCAAAGCATGCAGACATGGTCAAGATGTTCAGTTGTTCAGACGAAATGTTAGATTGGGGAAAGATGTGATCTAAGTGACTTTGACCATGGAATGATTGTTGGTGCTGGACATGGTAGTTTGAATATCTCAGAAACTGATCATCTCCTAGGATTTTCATGCATAAAAGTCTCTAGATTTTAGAGAGAATGGTGTGAAAAACAAAGAAAAAATCCAATGAGCAGCTCTGTGGGCAAAAAAACCTTGTTAATGAGAGAGATCAGAGGAGAATAGCCAGACTGGTTCAAGCTAACAAGAAGGTGACAGTAACTCAAGTTATGTGCAGAAGAGTATCTCCAAATGCACAATAAGTGGGTTGGCTACAGCGGCAGAAGACCACATCAGCTCCACTCCTGTACCTAATAAAATGGCCACTGAGTGCATCGTTATGCCTGAGCATAGTGATACATGTTTTCAGGCTTTTGTACATGATGTGAGGAGGGAGAAGAGAGGATACAGAAAAAAAATTATGAGAATAGTTAGAGACATGAATGTTTCACCTACAAATTGAAACATGAAAATATGGAGCAGCTATTTCCACTTAACACAGATTTGGGGAGGGGGTCTCTGAGGAAAAATTAATTGCAAAGAATGGCTATAGAGTGTGTGTAAGTGTGGAAGTAAAGAGCAGTCCAAAAGAATCTGACTAGATTCTCTACAAGAAGCCAAACGGTTCACCTCAGACAGTTGAGGAAGTTTGGTATGGGCACTCAAATCCCAACTTTCTACAGGGGCACAATTGAGAGCATCCTGACTGGCTGCATCACTGCCTGGTATGGGAACTATACCTCCCTTAATCGCAGGACTCTGCAGAGAGTGGACAGCCCAGCACATCTGCAGTTGTGAACTTCCCACTATTCAGGACACTTACAAAGACAGGTGTGTAAAAAGGGCCTGTAGGATCATTGGGTCACCCCAACCACAATCTATTCCAGCTGCTACCATCGGGAAACAGTACCGCAGCTTAAAAATCAGGACCAACAAGCTCCGGGACAGCTTCTTCCACCAGGCCGTCAGACTGATTAACTCAGGCTGATTTGAATGTATTTTGTGTTACATTGACTGTTCTATTTATTATGAATTGTTATAAATTACTATGATTACACATTGCACATTTTGATGCAGAAGTAACAAAGATTTTTACTCCTCATGTATGTGAAGGATGTAAGAAATAAAGTCAATTCAATTCATTCATTCAATTCACAGATTCAGTGGGTTGAAAGGCCTGCTCCTGTACCTGATTTGCTCAATAACTATTCACATTAAGTTCCACTCTTTCATTAGACCATTATTAGTTATGCACCATTCCTGGTATATTTTCTGCGTCTTCTACATTACATTAAAAAAGATCTATAATAACTGGTTGTCTAATTACTTCTGTGATCTATTCTCTGGGAAACTATCCGAAATGAATTACCCTCTAAACTACTTATGTCAACATATTTTGCCCACTCCAGAAGAAATACAAGTCCTGCGCAATTATATTTTAATCTTTGCTACAAGTTTTTAATTCTCTCCAACTATACTGTTTTCATTAGAGTTGTTATAAATTACTCCCAGCAGTTTTTGCCCCATTTTACCTGCATCCCAGCCAATTCCATGTTCTGGTGTCCAAGCCAAGCTTATTCTTTATTAATACATTTTTCATTACAGTCTTTTTAATACTTCACCCACATTTAGTTCCTTTCTTTCCTAAATTTTCTTATCATGGAAGTTTAATATATTCAAATTGCAAAGCTTTTAACTTCTTCTAATTGTTTTCCTGTAATTTGTCTGTGTTCAGTGATGCACAGTGACTGTTCATCTCCCTTTCATTAACTATGTTGCTCCTTTGGTCTTTGACTCAGCCCTTTATTCTTTTTGATTGTAACTTCCTTTCCATTTGAAGCCATTCCAAATGACAGCTTCCAGTTTAAAACCTCATTAACAGAACTAGCTATCCAAAGAGTCTCATCAACTGTTTATTCATTTCCATAGGTGCTGCTTGACCTGTAGAGTTCCTCCAGTATTTTGTGTGTGTTGCTTAAATTTCCAGCATTTGCAGAATCTCGTGTTTATGACCTGATTCTGTTTGCTTTAAGCGGGGGGTTGAAATGCGTGGGTGCGAGGCAAAATCAGGGAGAGGTTGAGGCATGTTCGAAGAGATGTCAGAGTGAGGTCGAGGCACATTTGAGATGGATTTGGGGTGTGCAGGGCAGAGAAAAGTCGAAGTGGAGGAGAAGTAGATTTGGAGCCCGCCCACCTAAACCGAGAGCAAGATTTGATCAATCTAAGCCCTGGGCCAACTTGGAAAGGACAGGTTATGGTCCAAAACATGACAATGGCTCTAGGCCCAGAGCGGATCAATGTGACAGGGCCTGGGTCCTAGAGTGAGGAATAACCTGATGGTTGGATGATTTAAACGCCGGGCCAGATTGATTGACAAGGCAAGGTGGCAGGACCTGAGGAGAGGGCTGAGCTGGTCTGCTTGCTGTTCCACAAAGTTTACGCCACTTTTTACTGCCCTGAGGCTGAGGCCATGTCCTTCTCTGGCTGCTTCTTGCTTTGTGTCTGAGGAATCACTTTCATTCCAAATGCCATTTGCTTACTTTTATTGTTTGCACGATTTGTCTTTTTCCCCCTCTCTGATCATTGGGTGTCTGTTGATTTTTTTTTAATGGGTGCTTTTGTGTTTCTTGCTTGTAGCTGTCTGTAAGTAGATGAATCTCAAAGCTGTAGAGTGTATACATACTTCGATAATAAATATACTTCGAACTTTGAAGTAGAGCCCATCCCAATGGGTGAGGTCTCCTCTTCTGCCATGATTCAAGACGGTTCCTTCCACCTCACTCTTTGAGCAACACATTGAACTCTGCTTTTTTTTGCTTCCTATATCTACTTACAGTGGTGCTATAAAGTTTGTGAACACTGTAGAATTTTCCCTATTTCTGCATAAATATGACTTAAAATGTGATCAGATCTTCACGCAAGTCCTAAAACTAGATAAAGAGAACCCATAAAATAAATAACACCAAAAAACATTATACTTGTTCATTTATTTAATGAGAAAAATGATCCAATATTATAGTATTTGGTGGAAAATATATGTGAATCTTTGCTTTCAGAAACTGATGGGACCCCCTTGTATATAGCAATAACTTCAACCCAATGTTTCTAGTAACTATTGATCAGTCCTGCACATCAGCTTGGAGGAATTTTAGGCTATTCCTCCTGACAAACTGCTTCAATTCTGGGATGTTGGTGGGCTTCCTTGCATGAACTGCTTGCTTCAGGTCCTTCCACAACATTTCTATAGGATTAAAGTCAGGACTTTGACTCAGGCATTCCAAAACACGAATTTTCTTCTTTTTAAACCATTCTGTTGTTGATTTACTCGTGTCTTTTGGATCATTGTTTTGTTGCATTATCAAACCTCTATTAAGCTTCAGGTGACTGACTGTGACCCTGACATCGTCCTGTAAAATGTCTTGATACAATTTTGAATTCATTGTTCCCTCAGTGATTGCAAGCTGCCCAGGCTCTGAGGCAGCAAAGCAGCCCCAAACCATTACAATGCTTCCATCGTGCTTCACAGTTGGGATGAGGTTTTGATGTTGGTGTGTAGTGCCCTTTTTTCCTCCAAACATAGCAATGTACATTTCTGCCAAAAAGTTCAACTTTTGTCTCATCTGTCCACCGAATGTTGTCCCATAAGCGTTGTAGAACATCCAGCTCATCTTTTGCAGTCTTGAGATGTGCAGCAATGGTTTTTTTTATTTTTGGAGAGCAGTGGTTTCGTCTCTGGTGTCCTTTCATGAACACCATTCTTGTTCAGGGTTTTTCTTATAGTGGACACATGAACATAGAGACTTTAGCAAGTTCTAGAGATTTCTAGAGATTTGCTGTTCCCCTTGGGCTCTTTCAGCTTTGCACATTGTGCTCTTGGTGTGATCTTTGCAGGATGCCCACTCCTAGGGAAAGTAGCAGCAGTACTGTTTTTTCTACATTTGTAGACAATTTCTCTAAATATGGACTGATGAACACTCAGGTCTTTAGAAATGCTTTTGTAGCCTTTTCCAGTTTCACGCATCTCTACAATTCTTCTTCTAAGGTCCTCTAAAAGTTGTTTTGATCAAGGCATGGTGCGCATAAACAGATGTTTCTTGAGAAGACCAGGCTCTGTCAGTAACCTGACTGTGTGTCACTTTTATAGAGCAGGGCACCTCTACAACCCACACCTTCAATCTCATCTCATTGATTAGAACAACTGACTCCAAATAGCTTTTGTAGAAGGCATTAGCCCAGAGATTCACATATTTTTTCCAACAAATAAATATAATATTGGATCATTTTTCTCAATAAATAAATGAACAAGTATAATGTTTTTTGTGTTATTTATTTAATAGGTTCTTTTTTACTAGCTTTAGGACTTCCACAAAGCTCTGATAATATTTTAAGTCATATTTATGCAGAAATAGAGAAAATTCGACAAGCTTCACAAACTTTCTAGCACCGCTGTATATGTCCGCCTCAGTCGACAAGCCTTCGGATGCAACATTTTAATTTTGAGCATCGGTCCTTAAATTTTCTCAGCAGAAAAATCCTTATCCTCCTCTGTCATACTGTGTGGATTCTCTAAATCCTCCAGCTTCTTCCTGCTCCTTGTTTTGCTTTAGACTGCTGATCTCTTTAGGACAGTTTTGGGTTCAGCATCCTGGGGAACACTGCAGGGAACAGTATATATTCCCTAGACAACAGTCTGCTGTCTCAATAAAATTCCATTGCATGTCTTGAATTTCAATGGCATCACAAGAGTGTCATGGTTATATTGCTGATGCCTTCTCCAATCATTGTTTGCATTTATACGGTCAATAGGCATCCTATAGACCAATAGCAAAGCTTGACACTGCCATTCTACTACATCCTTATCATTGATCCACATATTTTCTTCAACCTAGTATTTATTTAAATTCAACTTGTATGCACAAGTGCAATGAAAAACTTACTTGCAGCAACATCACAGGTACTTGGCATCATATAAACAGAATTCACAATGAGGACATAAATTATGCACTATTTTTACAAGAAGAAACACAAATGAAGTCCATTTAGGTCAAAGTTGTCACAGTGTTGCTGAACTGTAATGATTAGTGTTTTGTCAGTTGGTTAAAAGGAAGTAGTTGTTTTTGAACCTGGTGGTGGAAGATTTCAAGCTTCTGTACCTCCTGCCTGATGGTATCCATGAGAAAATGATATGGCTCAGATGGGAGCTTCGTTCATAATAGATATTGCCTTCTTGAGACATCGTCTTCTGTAGATACTACCAATGGTGTGGAAGCTGGTGCCCATGATGTATTGGGAATGAGCTTCTGCCCTTACTCTCTGCAGATTCTTACATTCCTGCTCATTTGAATTGCTGTAACCAGTCAGAATATTTTCAACAGTAAATCTGTAGACGCTTGTTTGAGTGTTCAGTGATAATCTGAAGATCCTTAACTTTCTAAGAAAATAAAGACACTGGAGACACTGGCATACTTTGCTTAAGACTGCATCAATGTGCTAGGCCTAGAACAAGTCACCTGAAAAGTTAACACCCAGGAATCTGAAGCTGCTGACTCTCTCTCTACTGCTGTTCCCCAATGTGAACTTGTGCCTCATCACTCTCCTTTCCCTCCTTGAACTCAACAATCAGCCCTTAGCTTCCATGGACAGGAATAAACAGTCAGCATCTTGGGCTGAGACCAATAAGAAGTATCGGCATTGCAGGGTTGGTAGTAGGAAAACCTTGCACCTGCACGCAAACTCCCAGCAATCTCAATAGCGGAGATTCAAAGAGTTGTGAGAGAGACTTTTGCTGGCCTTAATAATGAGCTCCAGGAAAGAAATATGTACTCGAGAAAAAAGTTTGGCTTTGATGGCTAACACGAGGAAATCTGCAGATGCTGGAAATTCAAGCAACGCACACAAAATGCTGGTGGAACGCAGCAGGCCAGGCAGCATCTATAGGGAGAAGCGCTGTCGACATTTCAGGCCAAGACCCTTTGTCAGGAGTTCTGACGAAGGGTCTCGGCCCGAAACGTCAACAGTGCTTCTCCCTAAGATGCTGCCTGGCCTGCTGCGTTCCGCCAGCATTTTGTGTGTGTTGCTTGGCTTTGCTAGCTGCTTACTTCATTACAAGAACTGCAGTAGCTGACGTAAAAATAGGCAGTTGGCACGGTGCAGTATGTTATGGTGCAAGAGAGGAGAGGGTTACTCACCCACCAGGTTCCATTTCTTTTTCAGGGGCTACTGTAGCTCATCTGGTTGCAGTTCTGTTCTCTCCCTTCCTTCCATTGTAAAAGCCTTTGCTGGCAAGGATCTCTGTGCGGTGTATGTGTGTGTGTGTGTGTGTGCGTGCACGTGTGTGTGTGTGTGTCTGTGCGCACGCATGTGTGTTTTCCCCTGTCTGAGCGAAGGGCCATTGCTGTGATGTTATGTGAGTTGGCAGTTAGATACAGATAGGCCTCTCATTATGCAACAGGCACATGCCTTGAATTTGAACTATTTCATCAGAGCACTTTAAACAAACAAAAGAAAGAGAAAAACTATTTCCTAGAATAGTGCTTTTTATTCTTTGCAAACCACTTTTCTGTTCTGTTTTGTGACTGTTTCATTTGTGGTAATCAAAATCATGGCCATGGTGTTTCAACTTTTGCCATTAAATGACATTATTCAATGTCAAAGTTACAGATACTTTCAAAATGTAGGTGCATGCGTGAATATAAGAGCAGTTTCTTCATGGCTTCTGATGCATCTAATTGTCAAGTACCAGAAGCAGGGAACCAGGCGGGGATTACCGATTGTTAAGGAGAGGTTAAATACCAGAAATTAGGTCATTTGTTCAATGTTTAGTCTTCTCTCCTTTGTGTGACCAAGAATGGATCTCAGCTGCTTCTCATTTCTCTAGACTGATCATTGTTTGGATCTTATTAATGGCTTGATGTCAAGTGCATATTTATAATGATTCATCATCAAAATTGCACATAGTCAGACACAAAAATCTACTCATTACTTGATGGGCCTTTTAGCATCACTTTAATTCTTTGCATTCCATTCATATGGCTGTCTGTTCTATCCATATGCCTTTCTCTATACAGCTGAGTCATCTTTTGCTCTCAGTGTATCAGATGGTCGATTTTGAGAGCTTCAAGTTCCTAGAAGTGAACATCTCCAATAGCCTGCACTGGTCAAATCATGGCCAAGAAAACTCACGGATACCTCTACTTCCTCAGGAAGCTAAAGAAATTTGGCATGTTCCCATCAACTTTTACCAATTTTTATCAATGCACCATAGCGTTCTGTTTAAATCTATAATGGCTTGGTATGTCAACTGCTCTTTACATGATAGCAAGAAACTGCAGAGAGTTGTGGACACGGTTCAGCACATCACAGGAGCTACCCTCCTCTCAATGGACCCTGCTTATACTCCTGCTGTCTCAGTGAAGCATCTAGTACTGTATAACCAAAGACCCTACACACCCTGGATGTTCTCACTTCTCCCCTTTCTCATCAGGATGAAGATACAAATGCCCAAAAGCACCTACCACCAAGCTCAAGGACAACGCCTATCCCACTGGTATCTGAATCCTGAATGGACCTCTTGTATTATAAGATGGATTCTTGACCTGTTTATGATCTTGCACTTTATTATTTCACTGCACTGCTCTTTTTCGGTAGCTTTTACGCTGATATGAACCCTAGTTTCAATTCCTGGGACAGTACGTGATGTACTGGGAATCTGTGTGTTATGTACCTGGGACGGTGCATGATGTACTGGGAATCTGTGACTTTGTTTCTGTGAGTGTCTCGACGGGACCCACCCCAAGAGTATAAAAGGAGCAACGAGATTGCTCCAGAGAGACACACGTTGGGAGAGACACTTTGGTGGAGAGTCGTTGTGTTTGGACGGCAGAGTCGTTAATGAGACTGAAGAGTGCAAGCTTCGATGGAACCCAAAATGGAGTGGGTAGTCGATAATGCTGTGCATTTTGGAGGTGACTGACATTTCGTAACCCAAACGTGGATTTTTGGCAGCCACTTTGGTGACCCCTGCAAAGTCTCGGGTGTGTGGTGACCAGTCCTGGAAAAGGGACTTCTGTCAGTTACGTGGTGAAATTCTCACATTTTGTGGACTCTTCATGGACTTTTCCAAACAGACCTCATCGTGAACAATGTGTAATAATTTCATCTGAATAAATGTGTAATAATAACAGAGTTGTCATGATGAGAGATTTTAATTTCCCAAATATCGATTGGCATCTCCCTAGAGCAAGGGGTTTAGATGGGGTAGAGTTTGTTAGGTATGTTCAAGAAGGTTTCTTGACACAATATGTAGATAAGCCTACAAGAGGAGAGGCTGTACTTGATTTGGTATTGGGAAATTAACCTGGTCAGGTGTCAGATCTCAGTGTGGGAGAGCATTTTGGAGATAGTGATCATAATTCTATCTCCTTTACATTAGCATTGGAGACAGATAGGAACAGACAAATTAGAAAAGTGTTTAATTGGAGTAAGGGGACTTATGAGGCTATCAGGTAGGAAATTGGAAGCTTAAATTGGAAACAGATGTTCTGAGGGAAAAGTACAGAAGAAATGTGGCAAATGTTCAGGGGATATTTGTGTGGAGTTCTGCATAGGTACGTTCCAATGAGACAGGGAAGTTATGGTAGGGTACAGGAACCATGGTGTACAAAGGTTGTAATAAATCTAGTCAAGAAGAAAAGAAAAGCTTACAAAAGGTTCAGTGAGCTAGGTAATGTTAGAGATCTAGAAGATTATAAGGCTAACAGGAAGGAGCTTAAGAAGGAAATTAGGAGAGCAAGAAGTGGGCCATGAGAAGGCCTTGGTGGGCAGGATTAGGAAAACCCCAAGGCATTCTACAAGTATGTGAAGAGCAAGAGGATAATACATGAAAGAATAGGACCTATCAAGTGTGACAGTGGGAAAGTGTGTATGGAACCGGAGGAAATAGCAGAGGTACTTAAATGAATACTTTACTTCAGTATTCACTATGGAAAAGGATCTTGGTGATTGTAGTGATGACTTGCAGCAGACTGAAAAGCTTGAGCATATAGATATTAAGAAAGAGGATGTGCTGAAGTTCTTGGAAAGCAACAAGTTAGATAAGTCGCCGGGACCAGATGAGAAGTACCCCAGGCTGCTGTGCAAGGTGAGGGAGGAGATTGCTGAGTCTTTGGCAATGATCTTTGCATCATCAATGGGGATGGGAGAGGTTCCAGAGGATTGGAGGGTTGCGGATATTGTTCCTTTATTCAAGAAAGTGAGTAGACATAGCCCACGAAATTATAGACCAGTGAGTCTTACTTCAGTGGTTGGTAAGTTGATGGAGAAGATCCTGAGAGGCAGGATTTATGAACATTTGGAGAGGTATAAAAATGATTAGGAATAGTCAGCATGGCTTTGTCAAGGGCAGGTCATGCCTTACGAGCCTGATTGAATTTTTTCTGGATGTGACTAAACACATTGATGAAGGAAGAGCAGTAGATGTAGTGTATATGGATTTCAGCAAGGCATTTGATAGGTTACCCCATGCAAGGCTTACTGATAAAGTAAGGAGGCATGGGATCCAAGGGACCATTGCTTTGTGGATCCAGAACTGGCTTGCCCACAGAAGGCAAAGAGTGGGTGTCGACAGGTCATATTCTGCATGGAGGTCAGTCACCAGTGGAGTGCCTCAGGGATCTGTTATGAGACCCTTACTCTTCGTGATTTTTATTAATGACCTGGATGAGGAAGTGGAGGGATGGGTTAGTAAGTTTGCTGATGACTCAAAGGTTGGAGGTGTTGTGCATAGTCTGAAGTGGTTCATTTTGGTAGGTCAAGTATGATGGCAGAATATAGTATTAATGGTAAGACTCTAGGCAATGTGGAGGATCAGAGCGATCTTGGGGTCCGAGTCCATACGACGCACAAAGCAACTGCACAGGTTGACTCTGTGGTTAAGAAGGCGTATGGTGTATCGGCCTTCATCAATCATGGTATTGAATTTCAGAGCTGAGAGGTAAAGTTGCAGCTATATAGGACACTGGTCAGACCCCACTTGGAGTACTGTGCTCAGTTCTGGTCACCTCACTACAGGAAGGATATGGAAGCCATAGAAAGAGTGCAGAGGAGATTTACAAGGATGTTGCCTGGATTGGGGAGCATGCCTTATGAGAAGTTGAGTGAACTTGGCCTTTTTTCCTTGGAGCGATGGAGGATGAGAGGTGACCTAATAGAGGTGTATAAGATGATGAGAGGCTTTTTCCCAGGGCTGTAATGGTAATCACAAGAGGACACAGGTTTAAGGTGCTGGGGAGTAGGTACAGAGGAGATGTCAGGGGTAAGTTTTTTACTCAGAGAGTGGTGAGTGCGTGGAATGGGCTGCCCACAACAGTGGTGGAGGTGGATATGATAGGGTCTTTTAAGAGACTTTTGGATAGGAACATGGAGTTAGAAAAGTAGAGGGCTATAGGTAAGCCTAGTAATTTCTAAGGTAGGGACATGTTCGGCACAACTTTGTGGGCCGAAGGGCCTGTATTGTGCTGTAGGTTTTCTATGTTTCTATGTCTCACTGTATATTGGTATGTGTGACACTAATAAACCAATACCAATACAGATATCAATCATTCCACTCACAATTTTCATCTCCCTTTTCTAAAATGATTCTTAATTTTGTGTATCTTTTTTTTTTGGTAAGCTTGTCCTACAGTTTACTTCTATCTTTGTCTATCACTATCTTCATTTCTTTCCTGTCAGATTCATTCTTCCTCCCAATGTTATATAGATCTTTTGAATTTGTTTTACCTTTTCTTAATGTTCTAGCCTTTTTTTTCCTCATCATCCCCAGTAGTTCTTGTAAATTAACTGCTAATTTGCTATTTAAAGACACTTTACATTTGAATTTCCGCTAATTTAGAGAGGGATGAGTCAGGTGTAAGAAAATGGGAGGGGTTTGATGCCTAGTCCTTCTCAGAAAGGGGAAGAGATTCAAACTGCACTGAACAGAAAGTCTCAGCTGGAGGAAAGATAATTATTTAAAAAGAAGTAAAATAAAGGACTAAAATTATAGTGCTGTTGTAAAAATGTCAGGAAGACTGGACAATAGACAGTAGGTGCAGGAGTAGGCCATTCAGCCCTTCTAGCCAGCACCGCCATTCACTGTGATCATGGCTGATCATACACAATCAGTACCCCGTTCCTGCCCTCTCCCCATATCCCTTGACCCCGCTATCTATAAGAGCTCTATCTAACTCTCTCTTGAATGCATCCAGAGACTTGGCCTCCACTGCCTTCTGGGGCAGAGCATTCCACATATCCACCACTCTCTGGGTGAAGAAGTTTTTCTGCATCTCTGTTCTAAATGGCCTACCCCTTATTCTTAAACTGTGGCCTCTAGTTCTGGACTCACCCATCAGCAGGAACATGCTTCCTGCCTCCAGTGTGTCCAATCCCTTAATAATCTTATATGTTTCAATCAGATCCCCTCTCATCCTTCTAAATTCCAGTGTATACAAGCCCAGTCGCTCCAATCTTTCAACATATGACAGTCCCGCCATTCCGGGAATTAACCTTGTGACCCTACGCTGCACTCCCTCAATAGCAAGAATGTCCTTCCTCAAATTTGGAGACCAAAACTGCACACAATACTCCAGGTGGGGTCTCACCAGGGCCCTGTACAGCTGCAGAAGGACCTCTTTACTCCTATACTCAATTCCTCTTGTTATGAAAGCCAGCATGCCATTAGCTTTCTTCACTGCCTGCTGTACCTGCATGCTTACTTTCATTGACTGATGTACAAGAACACCTAGATCTCGTCGTACTTCCCCTTTTCCTAACTTGACTCCATTTAGATAGTAATCTGCCTTCCTGTTCTTGCCACCAAAGTGGATAACCTCACATTTATCCACATTAAACTGCATCTGCCATACATTTGCCCACTCACCCAACCTGTCCAAGTCACCCTGCATTCTCATAACATCCTCCTGACATTTCACACTGCCACCCAGCTTTGTGTCATCAGCAAATTTGCTAATGTTACTTTTAATCCCTTCATCTAAATAATTAATGTATATTGTAAACAGCTGCGGTCCCAGCACCGAACCTTGCGGTACCCCACTGGTCACAGCCTGCCATTCCGAAAGGGACCCGTTAATCGCTACTCTTTGTTTCCTGTCAGCCAGCCATGTCAGTACTCTGCCCCCAATACCATGTGCCCTAATTTTGCCCACTAATCTCCTATGTGGGACTTTATCAAAAGCTTTCTGGAAGTCCAGGTACACTACATCCACTGGCTCTCCCTTGTCCATTTTCATAGTTACATCCTCAAAAAACTGCAGAAGATTAGTCAAGCATGATTTTCCCTTCATAAATCCATGCTGACTCGGACTGATCCTTCTACTGCTATCCAAATGTGTCGTAATTTCCTCTTTTATAATTGACTCCAGCATCTTTCCCACCACTGACCTCAGGCTAACCTGTCTATAATTCTCTGTTTTCTCTCTCCCTCCTTTCTTGAAAAGTGGGACAACATTAGCCACCCTCCAATCAGCAGGAACTGTTCCTGAATCTATAGAACATTGGAAAATGATTACCAATGTGTCCACGATTTCTAGAGCCACCTCTTTAAGTACCCTGGGATGCAGACCATCAGGTCCCAGGGACTTATCAGCCTTCAGACTCAACAGTCTATCCAACACCGTTTCTTGCCTAATATAAATTTCCTTCAGTTCATCCTTTACCCTAGTTCCTTTGGCCACTATTACATCTGGGAGATTGTTTGTGTCTTCCCTAGTGAAGACAGATCCAAAGTACCTGTTCAACTCATCTGCCATTTCCTTGTTCCCCATAATAAATTCACCCATTTCTGTCTTCAATGGCCCAATTTTGGTCTTAACTATTTTTTTGCTATTCACATACTTACAGAAGCTTTTACTATCCTCCTTTATATTCTTGGCTAGTTTACCTTCGTACCTCATTTTTTCTTGGCGTATTGCCTTTTTTGTTATCTTCTGTTGCTCTTTAAAAGCTTCCCAGTCCTCCGGTTTCCCGCTCATCTTTGCTATGTTATGCTTCTTCTCTTTTATTTTTATACTGCCCTTTACTTCCCTCGTCAGCCACGGCTGCCCCTTACTCCCCTTAGGATCTTTCTTCCTCTTTGGAATGAACCTATCCTGCACCTTCTGCATTATTCCCAGAAATACCTGCCATTTTTGTTCCACTGTCTTCCCTGCTAGGGTATTGTTCCATTGAACTTTGGCCAGCTCCTCCCTCATAGCTCCATAGTTCCCTTTGTTCAACTGTAATACTGACACATCGGATTTTCCCTTCTCCTTCTCAAATTGTAGGTTAAAACATATCATATTATGGTCACTACCTCCTAATGGTTCCTTTACCTCGAGGTCCCTGATCAAATCCAGTTCATTGCACAACACTAAATCTAGAATTGCCTTCTCCCTGGTAGGCTCCAGTACAAGCTGTTCTAAGAATCCATCTCGGAGGCACTCCACAAACTCCCTTTCTTGGGGTCCAGTACTATTCTAATTCTCCCAGTCTACCTCCATGTTGAAATCCCCCATGACAACTGGATCATTACCTTTGCGACATGCCAATTTTAACTCTTTATTCAACTTACACCCTACATCCAGACTGCTGTTTGGGGGCCTGTAGATAACTCCCATTAGGGTCTTTCTACCCTTAGAATTTCTCAGTTCTATCCATACTGACTCTACATCCCCTGGTTCTATGTCCCTCCCTCGCAAGGGACTGAATATCATTCCTCACCAACAGAGCCACCCCACCCCCTCTGCCAGTCAGTCTGTCCTTTTGATAAGATGTATATCCTTGAATATTCATTTCCCAGGCCCTGTCCGCTTGAAGCCATGTCTCAGTTATTCCCACAACATTGTACAAAAGGAAAAAAATGATTGGTTTGCACTGTTTATTCATGTGATGAACTGGTTACTGTTAAGTAATCCCTGGGAATGATCAACACTGATCACCTATTTAGTTGCCTTTCAAAGATATATGAAATAATAATCCCTGCTCCCGGTAGACAGTTCGAGCAAGCTCACAGAAACTTGCTTTAGAGTTCAAAATAAGTTAATTTTATCAAAGTACGTGTACTACAGGTCACCATACAAAAAAAGTAAATAAATAATACTGAGAATATGAGTTGTAGAATCCTTGAAAGTGAATCTATAGGTTGTGGAGTCAGTTCAACGTTGAGGTGAGTGAAGTTGTCTGCACTGGTTCAGGATCCTGATGGATGAAGAGTAATCGCTGTTCCTGAACCTGGTAGTGTGAGACCTCCTGTACCTCCTATTCCTGTTGTTAATAGTGAGAACAGAGCACTATCTGGATGGTGGGTGTCCTTGACAGTAGATTTGTGTCCCAGGTTGCACTTTCTACACACTAGCACCTATGTCCATCTTGATGATACTTCAGCTGCTGTAGGACACCATTCTAAATTCCAGTTTCTTCATATGTGTTCAAAGTTTTGAATTGATAAGTATTTCATGTTGAAGCTTTCTATATAGCTTTTCTGGTCCTCAGTCAAAGATTTGCTGACAGGGTGCCTTACAGAGTCCATCATACTTCATGCACTCCTGCTCTCAGCCTTTATGCTAATTCCTTCCAGACCCACAATTAGGATCACTTCCACCCATTCTGCATAATGCCATTCCTTCTTGTTCCCAGTCTCTATTCTGAAGAGTCCATTTTACCCTTGACTTCTTTGATCACATTTTCCCCTCATTCCCAGTATCTGATCCCCTTCTCAGAACACCTTTCTTGGGGCACCTGTTTCTTCATCCCTTATCATTTTACCTCAGAGCACACAAAACTGGAAGCATGTCTTCTTTGATTTCGAGGAGCTGCGTGAGAAAAAAGAATTGTAGGAGGAGTCAACATAGTTGATTGGTCCTCCAAAATCATATGATCCTGTGGTATGCAGAGAGAAAGCGAGACAGAGAGACACACATACGCACAGTTCAATGATACTGATCTCTAGGCCTTTCTTGATAAGCTGGGAAGTTGAGCAATAATTGAAACATTCTTTAGAACTATATTTATATTGTCAAAGTAAGTTCTCTTATAAAGTATTTCACTTGCTGTGTTCCAACTCAGTTTTCCTGCAAACTATATTTTAATAACTTAAGCACTAAAATTAATATGTTACATCAATATTTTTATTTCACTACTTGACTCTACAGTAAAAACACAAAAAGCTGAATATTTGAGAAAGGTAGAGTTTATTAATCTCTGGGAATCTTACAGCAGAGAATGAAGTCTATTGACTCAACACTGTTGCTACTTTTTACTATTGTTGACATTTACAGCTCCTACAGACAGATAGTTATTTCTCCATTGCACATTGCTAATTTAGAAGTCAGGTTTTTATACTGATCTTTATTACAAGAGAATTTCAGACCTAGAATAATTCTGGTTTCTTATAAAAGGATATGTAGAGGATCTTGGGCTTCAGCATCTCAGAGGATCTATCCTGTGTCCAACACATTGATGTAATCATGAAGAAGGCATGCCAGCGGCTCGGCCTTGTCAGGAACTTGAGGAGATTTGGTATGTCATCAAAGGCTTGCAAGTTTCTACAGCTCTATATTATCACAAGAGGCTGAAGAGGGCTGTAGAGTCAGCCAGCTCCATCATGAGTATGACCCTCCTTGCCATTAAAGGCACCTCCAAGAGCGGGTGTCTCAAGAGCAGGCATCAATCATTAGGGACCTTCACCATCTGGGACATGCCCTCTTCTCATTAGTACCATCACTGATGAGTTACAGAAGCCTGAGAATCCACACTCAACATTTTAAGAACAGTTTCTTCCCCTCTGCCAGCAGATTTCTGAATAGTCGAACCCATGAACAAAATCTTGTTCTTCATCTTATGCATTATTTCTTTATTATTTTGTAACTTATGGTAATGTCCTATAGTGTATCATTGCTGGAAAACAACAAATTTCATAACATATGTCAGTGATAATAAGCCACTTTCTGATTTTGATTTTGATACAGGGAACACAGTAAAGATCCATTAGAATTTTTCTTGGGATTGCAATAAGAGAAGAATGCAAGTAAGCTAGGGCTCGAATCATCAAATTCTTAGTGACTCAACAGGCTTGATCCAGAGAACATGTGTCACCTGACTAAGGCATCCAGAACACAGATTCACAGTCTTAAAATAAGGTGTAAGCTATTTCTTCCATCTGAGCATAAAGACTCTTTGTGGAGAAGTTTGTGGAGAGTCAATCACTGATTACATTCAATATAGAGATTTGTAGATGATTGGATTTTTCAAAAATCAAGATAGAAAAATAGTGCTGATGTAGAATCACAAACAAGAGAAGTTGCTGATGTTAGGAAATCCAAGCAGCACACACAAAATGCTGGAGGAACTCAGCAGGCCAGGCAGCATCTATGGAAAAAAGTACATTTCGGGCCGAGACACTTCTCCTGCTGATATGGAGATTGAACGTGCAAGGACACAGAAAGACTGATGATGGTTGTATCCGTCTGTCTCGAAGGACAATGGCACATGCACAATGGGTTAGTCCATTGTATATTGCTGCAAACAGCAGCAGTGGAGTGACCTCTCCAGGGCACAAGCATGGGTGGAAGGTATGGAGATCCTGGGATGCCCAGTGGTCAAGATCCCCCTCTTGGCCTCACCAGTGTTGTCCAAAGGAAAGTGAAGCAACATGTCTGGCATCAACTTGGCTGCAGGAGCTGCTGGAAGGATGTTCAGTGACGTCCAGCCACCTTAGGGGCTCCACTCCAGATTTGCTGTCTGGGTTTACTCCCGTAGCTTTTGTCTCTCCTGAGACTGACCACAAGGAAGTGGGGCCATTTAATCATAGCTGGGGATCTGGTTCACGAGCACCAGAGCGTGTCCAAATGCCAGTGGGCCTGCGTGCTATGTGTGCAGGGGCCAGACCTCTTCCTGTCCTCTGTAGTTCAGCCTGACTCCAAAAGAAGTTCAATTTCTGTGCGTCACCAGTGAGGAGGGACTACGTGATGCTTGCTATTAGAGAGGCTATGTACTGAGAGGGAGAGACTTACTCATTCAGCTCTTCTTTTTGCTAGTCAGCGGTTGAAACTGAGAGCGAGTGACAAGCACTAACCACTACACTACCCCACTAGACGCATCACAACAACCATTTGACACACACAGGAAGATTACAGTCGTGGAATTTTAGTTTATTAGTATTGAGTTTACTCCAAACCTATGCAAGACCAGTCCTGTTATACCTATCCTTTCCCTGTACTCTGCAATACTTTCTTTCCAATTTTGGTGCATGGTGACACAGTGAGCCTCTTAGTTGCCTCTTAGTTCCAGTAAAGCGGGTTCAATCCTGACCTCCCATGTTGTGAGTGTGGAGTTTCAATGTTCCTCATGCACACTCTCCTTAGATGCTCGAGTTTCCTCCCACATCCTAAGGACATGTTGGTTACTAGCATAATTAACCCTTGTACATTTACCTTAGTGTATTGGTTACTTACTGCCTATTATGCCACTGGCATTTAGAGCAGCAATGTAGGTCTTCCATCTCTGTCTGTCATCGCAAACAGATATAGAACGATTCTGCTTTGCTGCTTCCATAACAATCTTGTTCTACCATTCAGGGTTGTTAGCCCTGAGCTGAACTCCCGAACGTGGAGAACAGGTGGACCACTCTTGGTCCGGCCTCTGCCCTTTGACCTGTTTGGCATGGGTGACCCTACCAAGAATCAAATCACAAGGCCTTGACTCCAGCCAACATAGCTCTCTGGGCCATTGAGGCACGCACGCCTCCAAACTCTACGACAAGGTTTTGGTCCTCTAAGAGGCTGTTTATGTATAATTTTTCATAAATTCTATCATATTTCTTTATTTTCTTGGAGGTTAGTATAATATGGATTGGGTGGGGTGGGTGGGGAGACTTTAAGGGAAAGTGGGAGGAATAAAATAGGTTCAGTGTAAAAGAGTGTTTGATGCAGTCCTAATCGTCCTAATGTGAGCTGAATCATCTGCAGCTTATGTGAAATATACTAAGGAGCTGGTGGTGGACCTGAGGAGGGCAAAGGCACTGGTGTCCCCTGTTTCCATCCAAGGGGTCAGTGTGGACATGGTGGAGGATTATAGATACCTGGGGATATGAATTGACAATAAACTGGACTGGTCAAAGAACACTGAGGCTGTCTACAAGAGTGGTCAGAGCCGTCTCTATTCCCTGAGGAGACTGAGGTCCTTTAACATCTGCTGGACGATGCTGAGGATGTTCTACAAGTCTGTGGTGACCAGTGCTCTCATGTTTGCTGTTGTGTGCTGGGGCAGCAGGCTGAGGGTAGCAGACACCAACAGAATCAACAAACACATTCGTAAGGCTAGTGATGTTGTTGGGGTGGAACTGGACTCTCTGACAGTGGTGTCTGAAAAGAGGATGCTTTCCAAGTTGCATGCCATCTTGGACAATGACTCCCATCCACTCCATAATGTACTGATTAGGCACAAGAGTACATTCAGCCAGAGACTCATTCCACCGAGATGTAACACTGAACGTCATAGGAAGTCATTCCTGCCTGTGGCCATCAAACTTTACAACTCCTCCCTCGGAGTGTCAGACACCCTGAGTCAATAGGCTGGTCCTGGACTTATTTCCACTTGGCATGATTAACTTATTATTATTTAATTATTTATGGTTTTACATTGCTATATTTCTACACTATTCTTTGTTGGTGCGACTGTAACGAAACCCAGTTTCCCTCAGGATCAATAAAGTATGTCTGTCTGTCGGTCTAATCACTTGTTTCTGTGTTCTGTGACTCTTGATCTCTATGTTGATTTATCCAGTTCCTTTTTGAATATCACGACTCAATCTCAAAAGTTAATCCTTTCATCCAAGTATGAGTCATTTATCCAATTACTTCCTTACTTGACTCAGACTCAATTTCCTTCAATGAAGTTCCTGTAAAGATGCTACATTAATGTGGGATGTTTAGATATTGCTCTTGGTCCTTGAGATGTACAGTACAGAGTCATTAACAGTATGAGGCACATTAACTTTATGAGCTTTTAGGACATTGTATTTCTCATTGCAATTCCATCTATCTTGGCTCCTTGCAGCCTCTCAAAGAAAGACCTACTGAATTACCCTGGGAAGCCTTACTGGATGACCAATCATAGAAGTGATCAAAAAAGATGGAAAATGTACTGATGTATAACTGTCCCAGACATTAAAATGTTCTAGCTATCTCGGAAGACATACACCTTTAGGTACACCTGTCCTGAAATGCAAATATCTAATCAGCCAATCATGCGGCAGCAGCTCAATGCATAACAGCATGCAGACATGGTCAAGAGTTCAAATGGTGTTCAAAATGGGGAAGAGATGTGACCTATGTGACTTTGAGCTCGGACAGTCAGGATGCACAACCGCTCCTCCCTCTTTATCATCCTTGCCATGGGTGCCCCCCAGGGCTGTGTGCTCTGCCCATTACAGTATGCTCTGCTCACACATGACTGCACAGCCAAACACCCGAGCATGCACATTGTCAAGTTTGCCAATGACATGGCAGGGGTGGAGCTCACCACCAACAACAATGAGACGGCCTTCAGAGGGGAGGTGGAAAAGCTCAATATCTGGTGCCAGACAGATAACCTCTTTCCTTAATGTCAGCAAGACAAAGGATATGATTATTGAATTCAGGGCACTCACTCCATTCCTACCTCTCTTTAGTTTGGTGGCACAACAGTAGGAACTGCGAGCATTTTCAAAATCCTGGGAGTGCACATCACACACAACCTCTCATGGTCCCAGAGCACATCTTACACTGCTAGGAAAGCTCATCAGTGCCTTTGCTCTCTGAAGAGGCTGTAGAGAGCTGACTTTGCACATCCATACTCACATTATTCTATAGATGCACAGTAGAGAGCATCCTAACATGCTGCATCTCTGCCTGGTACGGACTTTCAGAAGGCTTTTGACAAGGTACCCTATATGAGAGGTTAATAATCAAATTACAGGAGGATTCCTGATTCAGTTTAAGGTGTGTGAATGGGTGCAGAATTGGCTCAAAAGCAGAAAACAATCAGGTATGGTGAGAGGATCATTTTCAGAAGATGTTAAAAGTGGGGCCACTGCTGTTTCTACTTTACATGAATGATTTTGATAAACACATTACAAATAAACTAGAAAAGTTTGTCTATGACACAAGATTAGGGGGATGGGTTGATAACATTCAGGCAGATAAATGGCAGATGAAATTTAATGTAAGTAAATGTGAAGTATACATATAGGAAATAGAAATTTTAGATATAAATATACAGTGGGGGTCTTGAGTTAGAAAGTGCATTATATGAGAAGGATTTGGGTGCCTAGTAGACTCATCACTATCAACACACTGAAGTGATTCGGAAGGCCAATAGAATGGTGGACTATATAACGCACTCAATGGAATTCAAGTCTAGAGATATTTTCCTTAAGCTGTATAATGTAGTCAGTGGGGTTTAAGTCAAGAGACATTCTCCTTAAGCTGTATAATGAACTTGAGAGGCCACACCTTGAATACTGTGTACAATTTTGGTCATCATTTTGTGTGAGGGATGTGAAGGCACTGCAGAGAGTCCACAGAAAGGTGACTAGACTCATTCCAGCTCTGCAGAGTATGAGCAATGAAGAAAAGTTGATAGAATTAAATCTTTTTAGCCTAAGTAGATGTAGAATGAGAGGAGACATGATAGAATTGTTCAAAATCATTAAGGGTATAAGTAAATTGGATGCCAGTTGCTACTTCAAAATTAAACTGGATAGTTATTTCAACACACGATGTGAATAGGAATTTGGCAAGCTTTGTTGGACCAAATGGCCAAAAACCTTCTAATGTTCTAATGTACTGTGGCATACATGAAGGCTCTACACTGGGTAGTCAAAGCTGCCCAATACATCATTGGCATGAGCCTACCTGCTATCAAGGACATATGTACAGCATGGTGCTGGAAAAGGGCCAGTAAAAGTTTGAGGAGATTTGTTTTGTCACCTAAAACAGTGGTCCCCAACCTCCAGGCCACGAAGCATGCAGCAGTATCTGGCGCACCCAGCACATCTTAATGAAACAGCCGAAATAAACATCTAATTAATTACGTTTGTAGATGTTAATTTCGGTTTTTTTCTTAAAGATGTACTGGGTGTGTTCCGGCTACCCCTGCATGCTTCGCGGTCCAGAGTCAGTCCGTGGCCCAGAGGTTGGGGACCACTGACCTAAAACACCCAAACACTTCTACAGGGGTATCATGAAGAGCACTCTGACTGGCTGCATCACCGTCTGGTACGTGGGGGCTACTGCACTGGACTGAAGTAAGTTGCAGAAAGTTGTAAAATTAGTCAGCTCCATCATGGGTACTAGCCTCTGTAGAATCCAAGACATTTTCAAGGAGCAGTGCCTGGGGAAAGAGGTGCCCATCATTAAGGACCCTCACCAACCAGAGCATGCCCTCTTCTCATTGTTACCATCAGGTAGGAGGTACAGAAGCCTGAAGACACACACTCAGCGATTCAGGAATAGCTTCTTTCCCTCTGCCGTCCGATACCTAAATGGACATTGAACCCATGAACACTACCTCACTATTCTTTTCTTTATTTCTGCTTTTTGCACTAATTTTAATTTAACTATTTGATATACATACATATATAATTACTGTAATTCATTTTTCCCCCTACGTTTACCATGTATTGCATTGTATTGCCTCTGCAGAGTTAACAAATTTCACAACATATGCCAGTGATATTAAACCTGATTCTGATTCTGACATCATGAAGGATCCCACACACCCTGCTCATGGACTGTTTGCCCACTCGCATCAGGAAAGAGGTATGGTGCTGGAAAAGGGCCAGTAACACCATAAGCCTGCTCATAGACTGTCTGTCCCTCTCCCATCAGGGAGGAAACTATGTAGCCTCTACGCCAGGACAACCAGACTCAAAAACAGTTACTTTCCCCAAGCAGAAAGGCTGACCAACACCCCCTCCCTACGATCTATAACACTACTTTATTATTTCCCATCAGTTACCTTGTACAGCCTAGCATCACTTCATAGACATAAATCAATCTAAGTATATAAGCTATCTTATGTATTTATATTTATTGTGAGTTTGTTATTATTATTGTGTTCTTTATCTTTTGTTTTTATTTGTGCTGTATCGAATCCAGAGTAACCATGATTTCATTCTCCTTACACTTGTTTACAGGAAATGACACTAAACAATCTTGAATCATGAGTCGTGAACCTTGACCTTGGAATTATTGTTGGTACCAGACGGGGTGGTTTGAGTATTTCAGAAACGGCTGATCTCGTAGGATTCTCACACACAGCAGTCTCTGGAGTTTACAGAGAATGGTGAAAAAAACAAAACAAAACTTTGAACTGGATGGTCTGCAGCAGCTGAAGACCACATCGGGTTTTGCTTTATTAGGCACCTTTCTGTGCCTAATAAAGTGGCCACTGAATGTAGATTCAGTGAATGGAGGAAGTTATGTTTCATAAGCTGTGAGAAAGATACAAAAACGGGGCATCAGTTCTTATATTCTATCAACTGCAAGTAGTTTGTTATTCAATAAATGGCATGTAACGGAAATGGTTTACGTTTTCCAAAATGAGTTCCCTTTTTCACTATGGAAATTGCGTAAGAGCCACAACGTACGGCCTGAGGGATGTGGGTGACGATTCTCAAGTGTTAATTGACAATCCAAGCCAGAAAACTATGTTAAACCTCACCATAACCTCAAATGTGTCCTTTATTTTGAGAAATACAGCAGATGTTTGGGGCTGTTCTTACCAGTTCCTGAAGATTTTATATTCAAAGTGAACTGATTTAACACCTCTGAAAATAAAGCAAAAAAAGCAATTTTATTACAAAAATGTTATTAATGAAGTGCATTTTATTAATGATTATTGAGTATGGAAAGAGTCATTTTATAGTCCAAGATGAAACTTGAGACTGTGTGACTGGACAGTGGTTTGTGTCTGATCAATTAAAATAACCAAGACCCATATTAATTTGGCCAAGGGAAGAATATGATATATTAATCACTCTTTCAAGAAAAGCAGAATTTCAAAATCTGCCCTATTATTGAATCATTGGGTCATACAGCATGAAAAGAAGCCCTTTGGCTTAACTTGCCTATGCCAATTGTGCTGTCCAGCAATCTAGTCCTATTTGCATGCATTTGGCCATGGCCTTCTAAACCTTCCCAATTCATATACCTATCTTGATGGCTTTTTAAATATTGCCTCAGCCACTGTTTCCGGCAGCTCATTCCAAATAAACACCAGTTTTTGCATGAAGAAGATTCTCCTAAATTCTCTTTTAAATCGTTCATTTTTGCTTTTAAACTTACGTTGTGTTTTATTAGCACCTAGGGAAAAAACCTGTCTATGGCCTTCATAATCTTTTATACCTTATACACCACCCCTTAATCACCAATGTTCCAGTCTGTGCAGCCTCTCCTTGTACTGCAAGTCCCTCAAGTCCAGGCAAAGTCCTGGTAAATCTTTTCTGCTCTCTTTTTAATGTAATTAACGTAATTCCTACAAAAGGGTGACCAAAATTGTATACAATACCCTGCTTGGCCTTACTAACATCTTATGTAACTGGAAATAACTTCCCAATTCCTGTGCTAAATGCCATGACTGATAAAGGACAGCATATCAAACACCTTCTTTGCTACCCTATTCACTTGTGATGTGACTTTCAGAGAAGTGTGCACTTGTATTTCTAGGTTCCCCTGCTCCACAACATGCCTCAAAGTCCTTCCATTCTCTATATAAACCTTACATGGGTTGTCCTCTATCAGGAACCCCCAGAGAATACAGGTCGGGATTGCAGTTCCTTATTGGAAGCCCAGTCCTCCAAGACCCGATCCCTCTGTAATTATGCAGGATCACCTGATCACTGATTATATGTAGTAGATAGGTGTAAATGATGAGATGTACTTTGTGCATGTTGTCATCAATAAAAAGAAGAAATAGTTTCAGCAATTAAAAAAATTATGAATCATGGAGGCCAAGTAGCCCGTTTCTAAGAATCAGGGTGAAAGAGGAACCCATAGTGCATCTCTGCATTGTCTCTGCTCAATTTAGTCCCACTCCCTAGCTACACAGAACAATTATTCTTCTAAAACATAACTGAAAGTGTATTTTTCATTGGCACTGGAAGTGAAAGTTTATCAGACCACATTTACTTGGAAACTTACTGAATTCCTGCATACACATTTAACATCAGCTGCAGGACCATAACCTCTGTGGGGAAAATGAAACCCCACAATAATTGAAATGGCTTCATAGTGCACTCTGATTTTAATTTGTCACAGAATATAGCCTTGAGAAGAATGTATATTTTATACATAAACTCATAAAAATACAAGAAGTTACAGAAGAAGGAATGCAAGTGGAAAATATTCAGTGCAAAATATTCCTCCACCTGTATATTTTGAGAAAAGAAGTCTCCTGTCAATTTGAATTGGCAGAATTTTTCATTTAACCAATTGCATTGGATTTTGTTTAAAAGTTGCCATAATAAAATGACAACAATTTATGTGTAAGCACTACATGGAAAGATTGAGAGATGAATAAAATTAAAGATGTTCCAGATGAAGATGAAGTTTCTTGAGTAGTTCTGCAATTTTAGTATTTATCATATTTCGATATGGAGAAACTACGGCTATTAAATAAAATGGAAGCGTGACACATACAAAATGCTGGAGGAACTCAGCAGGTTGGGCATCATCTCTAGAAAGGAATAAGCAGTCAACATTTAGGGCTGGGATCCCTCATAAGGAGTTGACTGTTTATTTATTTCCATAGATGCTGCCAGTCTTTCTAAGTTCCTCCAGCATTTTGGATGTGTTACTCTGGATTTCCATCATTTACAGAATCTATTGTGTTTATAAATAAACTGAAATGTCATTTAAAGCTCTGATTAAACCCGAGCTAGATTATAGTGTTTAATTCTGGGCAGTATTATGGACTAATTGAAGTGGGTCTAATCAGATAGCTTTTTTTTAAAGATCTGGCAAATTTCCAAATGCTGAATGGATCCTTTATCACTCTATTAGCCTTATAAACCATGATTGCTAGACATTAGTGTGAGTATGCACATGACAGTATTGGTTCTTTTCACCTTGAGAAGCTTTTCCGATTCATTTACTCATTCCAATATGCTGGATAATCCTCTAATTGATCCCTGAGACATTGTGTGCTGCATTGATGGAGTGGTATTACAGTAAAAGGACCTCTGGGCTGACAACGATTGGCAGACGAGGTATTTGTGTAGATGTCAAGTGGACCTTCATACTCAGGCATAGGAATGACAACAGAGAGTTCACTCCAAAACTGGTCTGCCAGTCAATGGCTGATCCATTATGCTAAAACATATATCTTGGTTGCTTATCCTATCATATTCTTGGTCTGTCGGTATTCACAAAATAATGGAGGAACTCAGCAAGTTCATGGAGGGGAATAACCCTAACCAGTACACCTTTGGAATGTAAAGCCATAAGAATGTAGGAGGAAACCGGAGCACACAAGGGAAAAGCATGCAGTCACAGGGAGAACAATCTCCTCACAGACAACAGTGCAAACCGAAAACTGATCTGTGATCATTGGAGCTGGAAGTGATTGTGCTAACTGCTACACTACCATGGCTCCTTGTCTCATTTCACAGGCTCTGGTCATTTTACTGGCTAATAACTTCCACTGTGCTGCTGAATCCTGAATTAGTCCCCAACCTTGTCCTGCATATTAAAAACAGAAACATACAGTGCCAATATTTGAAGAGCCATGGTGTGAGTTTGCAACCCTTGTAAATGTAAAACGGGGGATTTCTTAGAAAACTATCATTGGAGGTTTGTTTTGCAGATGAGTAGGACCTTGTCCCGTGGGACCATGAACAAGGGAGCTTTGATAGGGCATTTTACAGGTTCTGGCATAATCCCTTAGAATCCCTTAATTCAGCCACGTTAAGCCAAAAGTCATTCTGTTTGAAACAGAGACACAACACAAAACTATTGAGATTTCTGACAATCCTGAAACCTACATTTGACCCAGGTTTTCAGTTCCCCTTTTATTCTGACCTCTTGTGCATACTCACGTAGCAACTTTTGGCAAGCTATATGAAGCATTGAAGCTACTAGAAAAACATATACTAATAAAAATGTGAAGTTAATATCTTTGAAATTGAATGGATTAGATTTACACTCATGAATATTAGTCCAATACTGAGGTGATGGCGTGGTTGACGAAGATGTGTTCTCGCCTCAGCCAAGGACTTTGGGTCTGGATCTCCCTGCTACTGTTACTGTGTCCATGGAGCACAGGGCTACAGAACTATAGAACTGGGCAAATGTTTGAAGCACATAGAGCCTTGTGCAAAGGTCTGAGACACACAAATATATATAGCTAGGGGCATAAGACCTTGCACAATTCTGTGGTAATTTTATGTATTGCACTGTACTGCTGCCACAACAAAAAAATCAATCTGATTCTGATTTGGGTCTCTATTGTAGACTGAGAGTGGGAAGGGGGCAGGGACAGGGGAATCGTGGTTGGGAAAAGGGGAAGGGAGAGGGAGTGGGAAGCACCAGAGAGATATTCTGTAATGATCAATAAACAATTGTTTGGCATCAGATGATGTTATCTGACATCTCAGGACTGGGTGCGTTTGCACCTCTGCTTCCCCTGTCACCTGTCCTGCACCCCTCCTGTGGTGCTCTGCCCTCGCTATTCCCAACATTGTTTGTTCCTGCTAGATTTACAAACTTGCACTCCACTCCTCGTTGACAAGTGTGGTACTGCGCAAAAGTCTTTGACTCTCTGGCTATATATATGTGCCGAAGACTCTGCACAGTACTGTGCATTGCATGAGATCCCCGAAGAATAACTGATTTACAACTGTGGATATCATTTGACTCATTAGTTGAACACTTGAATGAATTGAGGTGAAACTGGTTACTGAATCCACAAACCAAAGCCTAAGAGCTTGGATGAAAGAGGCCACACAATTTGTTACAGTCTGAAATAGTTAACATCCAATTTTCTGAACTAAGAACTTAGCAAATAGAATGTTATTCAGAATGGCAAAAACCCTCACTGTGTCCAAGGTTGCAGAAGGTCTTGAGTCTATTGTTTGGTCCTACCCCAGAATCAACTGGGAGTGATCAGTGTGAGATAAGAAGAGCACAAATGCAGGAGCAGGGACCACTGCTAATCTGATTTAGTACTCAATTCCATATTCCACCCAAGCAGTCACTCCCCACTCTCTCTCAGCCTTGAATTTAGTCAGTGATTCCATCTCCATAGTTCTGCAGGGCAGAGAATTCCAACGGTTCACAAACCTCCAAAAGATATTGTGGGCACCCCATTACAGGAGGATGTGGAGGCTTTGGAAAGGGTGCAGAAGTCATTTATCAGGATGTTGCCCGGATTAGAGGGTGTGAGCTGTAAGGAGACAAATTTGGGTTGTTTTGTCTCAAGCATTGGAAACGTGATAGGAGATAGAAATTTATAAAATTATGAAAGGCATAGATAAGGTAGACAGTCAGAATGTTTTCCCTAGGGTAGACGTGTCAAATTCATGAGAACATGCATTTAGGGTGAAAGGAGTAAAGTTTAAAGAAGATGTATGGGGCAAGGTACATTTTTACATGGAGTGTGTTAGGTTCATGGAGCAGGCTGCCAGTAGCAGACGTTAGTGATGTTTAAGAGGCTTCTAGACAGACACATGACAGTGCAGGGAGTCGAGGGATATGGATCATGTGCAGGCAGAAGGCATTAGTTTAATTTGGCATGATGCTCGGCACAGATGTTGTGGGAGGAGCGGCCTGTTCCTGTGCTGAATGCTTTATCAAATTTCTCCTCATCTCTGTTTTAAGTAAGCAACTCTTTATTCCTACACTACTTATAGTAGTTCAACTTCCTCCATGAGGAAATCATCCTCTGACCTAGGCATGTGTAAGCATTTTGGAGAAAACCTTCTTGCACATGGATACCTTTGCACAGGGCTTCCTGTTGTTCACCTAGCAGTTTACTTAATGTTCTTGTTTTGTATTAGTTACAGTGTACGAAGTGGATATCAAAGCTTGAGACATACAGTCAGGCCTAACGTGTGTCTAACCAGGTATATTCTCTGCAACTGTGGTATATGTTGGATGGATTTTAATGTCTGCTAATGTTCTCAGGACTGGGTCAGGTAAATGTCATGTTATTTCTGCTAGGGTCAGCCTCTGAGAGGTGATTGTAAGGAACCAGCTGGCATGTTTGCATTCAGATGTCTCTCATTCATTAGTTGCAGATAACTCATATTATTGCCTCCTAAAGGATTGACAATAATATTGAATCCAGATACAAGCCCGTGATCGACTCCATTTCTCACCAATCTCACCAATTAAAGCGCAGAGGTAGATTTAAATTATTGAGGCGATTGCGGAAGGTGAGTGGGTATTCACCGCTGTCTTCCAGCCTCTCACTCACTGATGCCGGAAGACAATCTGTGTGTGATGGTCTCTCTGTCTCCCGCCTGCTCACTGCTCCCAAAGGAAGGTCCCTGCTTTCGAATGATCCCTGTCTTCCTTGACGCTGACGAAGGACAGTGCTGGAGTTCTGGGTCTTGGGCAAGGTTTAACCAATGCGGTTTGTGAATTGGACTCTGTAGTTCATGTTGTGATGTGTTTCTGGTTTCTGGTCATTCCTTTTTGTGCTGCTGTTTTGGGTGATTTTGAATCGGGCTGGCCTGCAGATGACGAACACTGAGCTGAACTGAATATGCCTGGACACTTTTGATTTTGTGGTTTTTCTTTGTCTCTCCGTGAGGAAGAGGAATTTCAGGGTTGTATACTGCATGCATACTTTGAATAAGTATACATTGAATCCTTGAGATTACAGAAGAGGAGGGACTTGCTAACCTGAGGCAAATTATGGTGGATATATTTGCAGGGCTAGACTAGGTTCTTCTTGGACCCTGTAGAAGGCTGGTGCAGAAATTGCAGGATCTATAGCAGAGGTATTGGATACATGGGTGAGGAGCTGGAGGACAAGAGAATAGCAAATGTTGTTCCATTTATCAAGAAAGATTCTATGAATGAACCGGTGAATTATATGCCAGTGAGCCTGGTGTTAGCAGTGGGTAAATTACTGGAAGCTATTCTGAGGGACAGCACGTATAAGCACTTGGATAGACAGGGCCTGGTTAGGGACTATCCTGATTAGGGATTGTCAACATGGCTTTGTGCATAATAGGTTGTGTCTAACCAATCTCATAGAGTTTTTTGAGGAGGTGTCCAGGGAAGTTGATGAAGGAATGGCAGAGCATTGAGGAGTGTGGTAGAACAAAGGGATCTCAGAGGTCAGATCCATAATTCTTGAAAGTTGTATCACAGGCTGATCAGGTCACAAAGAGAGTTTTGGACATGTTGGCCTTTATAAATCAGAGTATTGAGAACAGGAGCTGGGATGTTATGTTGAAGTTGTATAAGATGTAGGTCAGGCTAACTTTGGAGTATTGTGTGCAGTTCTGGTCACCTACCTAAAGGAAAGATAGCGATAAGATTGAAAGAGTGTTAAGAAAGATTTCAAGGATGTTGACAGGACTTGAGGCCCTCAGTTATAGGGTAAAGGTTAGAATTCTTTTTTCCCTGGAGTACAGGAGAATGAGTGGAGATTTGATAGACATATTCAAAATTATGAGGGATACAGATAGGATAAGTGCAAGCAGGCTTATGTCAATCAAGCCAGGTGAAACTAGAACTAGAGTTCGTAGGTTAAAGGTGAAAGGTGAATAATTTAAGGGGAACATGAGAGGGGACTTCTTCACTCACAGGGTGTTGAGAGTGTGGGACAAGTTGCCAGTGGAAGTGATGGATGTGTGTTCAATTTCAACATTTAAGTGGTTTGAATAAATGCATTGATGGGAGGGGTATGGAGGGCTATGGTCTAATTGCAGGTCAATGGGACTAGGCAGAATAATAGTTTGGCATCGACTAGATAACTGAAGAGCCTGTTTCTGTATTGTCGTCCTCTATGATGCTATAACTTATAAATTTGATTTGCACTTTTTAAAACTCACTCTTTCCAATGACAAATTGAGTTGCTTTTAGCATTTTGTATTGTTGTAGCTCTATATTAAAATCTTAAATTTACACTGGTTTATATCATTTGAAGAAGGCACTCTCCTAATTTCTTTCAGGTGAACCTCTGTAGAATTAATTGCCGTAAAAAGCAACATTTTCCGTACCACTGAGTACATTTATATGAAGTGCTGCAACAAGAAAGCACCATCCATCATCAAAGACCCAGGCCATGTCCTCTTCTCATTAATTCCATCAGGCAGAAGCTGCAAAAGCCTTAGATCCCACACCAGCAGTTCAGGAACAGTTATTACCCTACAGCCATCAGAATTGGTGTGGATAACTTGATTCACTATAACTATGAACTACAGACACACTTTCAAAGACTCTTGATAAGTTATGTTCCTAGTACTATTTTCAGTTGCACAGTTTGTCTTCTTTTGCATATTGGCGATTATTAGTCTCTGTTTGATAACGCATAATTTTTTCTTGTAAAATTCAGTTGTATTTTTTCCCTGTAAATGCTACAAGAAGGTGAATCTCAAGGTAGTTATGGTAATATATGTACTTTGACAATAAGTTTACTATGGATTTTTAAATATTCTCATAACAAAAGCACACTACCAACTCTTCTCATGTGCCTTTTTTTATATAGAGCACGATTTACTTCCATTCTGGTTTTTTGGGTTCTGATATAATTAGTGAGGCTAATGCAGCAACCACAGACTCTTCCACAGAAGAGGCTTTACGAAGGGTGTCGGGTAGTTTGTAAAGCAATGCCACTCTTTCACTGCTCATGCAGGGCTTCTGTGTGTTCCTGATGTATGGCCTTTCGATTCTCAGGCCATCCCCAATGCACCTTCTCCACTCTGCATGGTCATGGACCAGTGATTCCTGGGAGTAAGTGGAAATGCTGTAATTGGAAACCACACTTGGTTCATTGTGTTAATTTCTGCCCACCTGGCTATAGGAAGGTTGTCACTAAGATGGAAGAGGTGCAGGAACATTTCACAAGAACATTACTGGGGCTAGAGAAGGGAAAGACTGGACAAGCTATTTTTGTCCCTGACATCCCAAAGATGCTCTCAGTTAGTTGACAATGGTTAAATACCCACTGGTGAGGGAAAATGGTGAAACCTGAGTAGAAACTGATGGATATGTGATCTGAGGACTACAGGGAAACCGGGAAGGGGGAATTAGGCTGATGGAATCACTGTTCTGGGAGTTGGTATGGACTTGATGGGGCAAATGGCTTCTTTCAGTGCCACAATAGATAAGCCAATAAGTAGATGCACCACAGATACAAGAGAGACAGTAGATGCTGGAACAACACATACAAACTGTTGGAGGAACTCAGCAGATCAGGCAGCATCTATTGGGAAATTAACAGTTGATGTTTCAGGCTAAGACCCTTCATCAGGATCATGGACTAGGACAGTTTGGAGAAGGAGTGAGAATTCAAGAGCATGCATGTGCTGATGTATGGGATTAAGTATGTATCTCAGGATGCAAGAAGAACAGTGACTCGAGAACCACTGAATAATTTGAACATATGGTGCCTGTGATCATGGGTGATGCCAGATCGTGGAGTGTTGAAGTTCACTTGGAAGTTCACAGTCAGTAAGGAAGGTGAGTTTGGGTCAACATTTTATTAAAACAAAAGTGTAAAGAGGAACCAGAGAGGAAAAACAAAGTAAAATAGGCAGATAGAAATAGTGCCATAGAGAAAAACGGAGCCTCTACATATTGGGCATATGTGGGTAAACGAGAGTAAATCCCATGGAAATCCAACAACTGTGGACACTGAAGCTCTGGCATAAGAATTGAAGATGCTGGAAGCATTTAACAACACGGGGCTTCTGAGGTGAGAGAACCAGAGTTGATGTTTAAAACTCAAAGTTAAAGTCAGAATAAATGTGGCAATGGCACAGATCAGTACAGCACAACACCAGACCCTTCAGCCCACAATGTGGTGCCAATCACTTAATCTACACCAAGATCAATCTAACGCCTCCCTCTTACATAGCTCTCTCTTCCTTCATCCATTATCTAAGAGTCTCTTAGGTGTCCCTAATGTATCTGCCTTTGGCAGTGTGTTTCATGCACTCACCACTGTCTGTGTAAACCAACTACCCGCTTGATACATTATGTTAATCACCTTAAAAGAATATCTACTTTCATTCACCTTTCAACCCTGGACAAAAGGTGTTGGCTGTCCACCCCATCTATGCCCCTCATTATCAAGTCACCTCTCATCCTGCTTCGCTCCAAAGAGAAAAACCCCAGCTCGTTCAACCTTTCCTTATAAAACAGGCTCTCTAATTTAGGCCGCATCTTGGTAAATCACCTCTACACCTTCTCTAAAGCTTCCACATCCTTCCTATAATAAGGTGACCAGAAATTAACACAATACTCAAGTGTGGTTTAATCAGAATTTTAGAGAGCTGCAACATTACCTCATAGCTCTTGGAAATCTCTCTACTAGTGAAGCCATCACGCAGAGATGGGTTAAGGGTCAGCTTTCTTTTACCATGAGTCCTGGACAAGTGGTGCGGCACCCCCGGGATACAAACAAAAAATGACTTACTTTTCTGGAACACTGCAGTGCCCTAATGTGCTGGCTATGTGGTTGGCCCTATTGAGTAATACAACAAAGTTGCCACGGGATACCAGCTTAAAATCATGTTCCGTGCTCAGTGTGCCACCAGAATCCTCTCTGTACTGTTAAAGAAATACAGATTCTGGAAGCTGCAGCAAGGGAGGTGTTGCATACTGATCAGGAAGGGAGTTACAACAAAACTCAGGGAAGATATTCTGAAGGGAATGGGCATTATGCAGAACTTAGAAATAAGTAAGTGACAATCAATTTGACATATAGGCAACTTGCATGGTAGTTTAATTGCTTTCATGTAAGGGTTTAGATGGGATGGAGTTCATAAAACCCATTCAAGAGAGCTTTTCAGAATCAGAACCCGAATCAGAATCAGGCTTAGTATCATTGTCATTCAGTATGTTGTGAAATGTGTTGTTTAACAGCAGCACTACATTGCAATACATAATAATAAAGCTATAAATTACAATAAGATGTATATAAATTTAGCAAAGCAAGAGAGAAAAAACTGAGGTTGCATTGGTTCATTATTGAATCAAAAATCTGATGGCAGAGGGGAAGAAGCTGTTTCTGAAACACTGAGTGTGTGTCTTCAGACTCCTGTAGCTCCTCCTTGATGGTAGCAATGAGAAGAGGGCATGTCCTGGGTGATGAGGGTCCTTAATGATGGATGCCACCTTTTTGAGGGATCGCCTTTTAACGGTATCCTTGATGCTGGGGAGGCTACTGACCATGATGGAGATAGCTGAGTTTACAACTTTCAACCCTGTGCAGTGGCCCCTCCAAACCAGATAGTGATACAATCAGTTAGAATACGCTGCACTGTGTAGAAATCTGTAGAAATTTGTGAGTAACTTTGGTAATGCAATTTTCCTCAAGCTCCCAATGAAATATAGCCACTGTTTTGCCTTCTTGGGTCTAGGATAGATCCTCAGAGATGATGACATCCAGGAACTTGAAACTGCTCACCCTTTCCACTTTTGATCTCTCAATGAGAACTAGTGTGTGTTCCCTCAACTTCCCCTTCCCGATGTCTACAATAATTTGGAGGTTTTCAAGGCAAGATAGTCGTGCTCAAAGTCAGCTGTCCCTTATGGATAAGAAGAAAAGATAGTGAGATAAGGGAATGGTGGTTAACAAAGGAAACTAAAGGCTTGATCAGAGATAAGAAGGAAGCATATGTCAGGTACAGTATAGGCATTTCCTATCGAATGAGTACTTTAAGGTTTAGAGGGGACATAGAAGAAAACCTTTAGCCAGCCAGTGGTGTAGTGACATCATCACCAGACTTCGAGGCCAATGGTCCCGAGTTCGAATCCAACTGGCCCCTTGCACGTTTTTCATCTGTGCTGGGTTGAGCATTGAGCTAGCAACTCGGCCTCCTAAAAAAGTAATATGTCATGGAAATGGCAAAAATACCACCCAATGCGCCACAAGACGTGAAAAGGAATAACAAGAAGAGTACCTTAGAAAGAAATCAGCACGGCAAAAATAGGAGGTGAAATGTCCTGGCAAGGAGAATCCCAAAGCCTTTGCTAAATATATTAGAAGTATGAGGTAGCCAGGGAAAGAGAAGTTCCCCTCAGGGACCAGAAAAGAAATCAACATGTGAAGCCAAGGAATATCAATGGGATTTTAAATGAAGACTTCTGATTGGTATTCACCAGGGCGAACACTGTGAAGATGGAAAGTTAGGGGTATGGTGATATTGTGGAATTTGTTTGTGTCAGCCAAGTGGGAGGTGGAATTGAATCCAGATGAGTGGTGGATATGTGGAATGAGCTACTGGAAGAGGTAGCAGAGGCGGGTTAAGGTACAATATTTAAAAGATATTTGGACAGGTACATTGGTGGGAAAGTTTTAGAGGGATAAGGGCCATAATCCAAATGGGATTAGCACAGATAGGCATGGTGTAGAGAAGTTGGACTGAAGAGCTTTTGTTTCTGGGCTATATAACTTCTTGCATCTATGAAAAATGTGTGAGGTAGTGCATTTTGTGATGCCAAATATTAGCAGGGCAAATAGAATAAGTGGCAGGGACTTCAGGAATATGGATATACAGAGGAACATTGGGATGTAAATTCATATTTCCCTGAGAATGGTGACACAGGTGAAAAGGGTAGCGACTTGCTTGTCTTCATAAGACAAGGCATCGATTATAAGAAATGGGGTGTTATGTTGCAGTTTAGCAAAACATTGGTGAGGGTAACTGAGAGCATTGTGTTCATTGTTGGTGGCCATGCTGCAGAATGGATGTGAAAGCCTTAGAAAGATTGCAGAAGAGATATACCAGATTGTTGGAGGCCTTTACTTATAAGGGACAGATTGAATAGACCAGGTCAGCATCCTTCTACTTCTTTCCTACCCAAATGTCATTTAAATGTTGTAATTTTATCTGTTGATCCACTTAACATGCAAGGAGAGAAATTTACAGCTCTGAGGAGGAAGCTTTCTTACACAAAGAGTGGTGAATGTCCAGAATGAGCTGCCAGTGGTTGAGGGAAATAACATTAACAATGTTTAAAAGGCATTTGGATCAGTAGGTAGTAGGGTGAAGCAGGCCTAATGCAGGCAACTGGGAATAGTGTAGATAGGCATCACGGTCAGCATGGAGGTGCTGGGCCTGAGTCCATTTCTGTACTGTACTCTGACTCTTCATTTTATATTTGGGTATCATAAGTGATCATCTGCTCATCATCCAATAGTTTCAGAGAATTTTTTTTTCTTTCTTTTGTAAGAGGGGAAAACTATTTAGCATCTCATCCACAAGCCAGCATCCTTGGCCCTCCTGTAGATACACATTGGTTCAGATCAAAGGTTGATCATTTGGAACGCATCAATCGCACACTTCCATTACATTTCTGCAGGAAAATTCTCCTGGAATGGTGTGGTAAAAGTAATTTTGAATGTGTAGTGGAAGAGCAGTGGAAGAAGGTGGTCCTGATGAAGGGTCAAAACATTGACTCTTTATTCCCCTCCATAGATGCTGTCTGGCTTCCTGAGTTACTTCAGTATTTTGTGTCGGTTGTGGAAGATTAATGACAGATTTTTTCGCAAGGAAAGGGATATATACGTACATCACTTTTTGAAAGGGAAATGCAGCTTTCTGCATACAGAGTGGAGAAATGGGATCAGTTGGATCGTCTTTCAGAAAGCTAACAGGCACAATGAGCCAACTAGTTTGTAATGAAATGACCAATAGCAAGCACATTTTGTACCCCTGATTACATCTGGAAAATTAATTTCTACGGGTCTCAGGTCAGTAAAGCCTATTCATATTGAAACAAAGACCTACAAGTTCCCAATCCTGCAACCAGTGCAGCTCTATTAGTTTCATTGAACAGACTGTCTAGTGGAGACAGTTCAAAAGCCTAAGCTTTCCATCCTGGTGACAACGTGTATCACTGGATAGTGATGAGACTCAGACTTTCCTGAGAAGTTCATGGTGATTGGCTGGATTTTTACCCAGGGAAGATCTGGTGTTCAGTTATCAGAATGAAACCACACTGGTGAAGGATTGTTGTTTCTCTCTAGCCAGCTGCATGTTTCTAACACAGCAACAATTAGAAGTATACTTTTATTTTCTCAAGGACTTGTATGTGTTTACATCACACTCAAATTTCGGGGCAAGCCCCTTCTGTTTTAGATAAAGGTGATTCAATTCATTGCTTAAATTTTCCAGCATCTGCAGAAGCTTTTGCATTTATGATTCAAATTAAACAGTTTCTTCTTGAATAAGATCAAGCTCAGGCATACTCTGACTGCTATCTATCTTTTTTTTGGAGAAATAATCACATCAGGAATATTAATTATAATCATCAGAGGCTGTTTGTTGCCTTGGGTAGTTAAATGGAACATTTATCAGCCCATATCCTGTCACTAAACAGCGCCACGCCTCACAGTCCTATATATACATTTTCTAATTATGTTCTTGGTTTCAGAAGCAGAGCTTCATTTTGGAAATAAGTTGAAAAAGTCTGGCATATCTTTCCTCCAAGATCGCGTAACAGAGCAACACTATTACAGCTTGGGGCTTCAGTGTACAGAGTTCAATTCTGGTGCCGTTTGTAAGGAGTTTGTATGTTCTTCCAGTTTTCTCTGGGTGCTCCTTATTGGAAATTGTCCTGTGATTAGACTGATGTTGAAATAGGTGGGTTGCCGGGCAGCATGGCTCTAAATGAAATAAATAAGTAAATGAATAAAACGTGTGACAGTGAGGGAGACCTAATAGCGTAGTGGTTAGTGCAAGCTTTGGAGTGTCAGCTGTAAGATCAGAGTTCATTCCTGCTGCCATCTTTAAGGAATTTGTGCATTCTCCCTGTGACCGCGTGTGTCTCCTCTGTACTCTGGTTTCCCCCACGTTCCAGAGATTACAAGTTAGGGTTATTAACTTGTGGGCATGCTGCACTAGTGCCACAGCATGGTGAAACTTGCACGGCATAATCTTCACTGGCTTGATTTGTTGCAAAAAGTCTCATTTCACTGCAAGTTTCAATGCACAAGTGACAAATAAAGCTATTCTTATAGTAAAACTGTAATGACTGGTCTCGAAATACTTTTATTTAAGGGGAAATGCCAAATGTGCTGGAATGTTACTAAAAACCAATCACAAAGAATAAGAATTACTTTTACCAGCTCTGTGCCCTGAATAAACACAGATGCAAAAAGTCCATTTAAGGTTTTTCCCATGTTCACCATATTCTTCTCCTTGGTTAATAACAATGCAAGTACTATTTAGTACCTTGCCCGTTCCCTCTAACTCCAGACATAAAATCCTTTCTTTATCCTTGAGTGATCCTACCCTCCTTCTAGTTACCCTCTAGGTATAAAAAACCCTTGGGATTTTCGTTAGTCCTGCTCACCAAGGATATCTCATGGCCCACTTTAGTCTTCCTGATTCGCTGTTTAAGTTCTTTCCTTCCTCAAGGGGCTATCTGATTTTCCCTTCCTAAGTCTTACATATGCTTCTTTGATTAAATTTACAACATTTCTCATCACCCAAGGTTTTGAACTCTACCAGCTACACCTGCCTTTCTCTCTTGAAATGTTTTGCTCCTAGACTTCTAATCAACTGGCATTTAAATGTGTCTCACATGAGAGATGTGAACCTAACCAATAATAACCATTCCAAATCTACTCAACACAGTCCTACCTAAAGGGTGATATAATTAGCTCTTCCTTAATTTAACACATTCCACAAAGGTCAAGTATTATCCTTATCCATAACTATCTGAAAGTGACAGAGTTTTATGATCAGTGAAACTTTGACATCTGGCCAGGCTTATTTCCCTGTGCAAGGTTTAGTATGTCCAATTGCTTGATTGGATTATCCATACACTATTTCCAGAAACTCTCCTGGATGTGCCTCTGGCATTAAATAAGTCTCAGCTAATAATGTGGATATTAAAGTCACCCATCGCAATAACACTGTTGCTCTTACATCTTCCCATAATCTGCTTATTTAAATCTTGCTCCATCTCCCACTGGCATTTGGGAGGTCCATATTTTAATTCAATCACAGCGATTGCATCTTTCCTATTGATGAGCTCAACTTATACTGTCTCATTGGATGAGCACTCCAGGATGTCTCCACTAAAGGAAGCTCTAACATTTTCTCTGATTGATTGCTGTATCATCCCTCTTCTAACACCTTTTTTTATGTCCCTCATCTAAAAAGAAAATCTCTAAACATCTAAATGCTGGAACAGTTTAGATGACAGCCTTGCCCTTCCCTCTTTCAAGTTTCTGTAATGGCTGTGTGCTAATCTAGGCTTTAAATTAATCTGATTTATTTGTAATGCTCGTTGTAGTGAAATAAACCCCAATCAGAATCAGAATCAGTTTTAATATCACTACCATATGTCATGAAATTTGTTGTTTTGCAGCAGCAGTAGATTGCAATGCATAACCATTTAAAAACAAAGCTATAAATTACAATAAAATTGTAATTGCCACCCGTAGCAATGAATTCTATAGATTCACCACTTTCTGGCTAAAGAAATTCCACCTTATCTCAATTCTAAAAGGATGCGGCTGTGTCCTCTGGTCTTAGACTCTCCCACCATAGGAAACATCCTCCCCACATCCACGCTATCAAGGCCTTTCACCATTTGATAGGTTTCAATGAATTCACTCCTCATTCTTCTGAGTTCAAGTGCATACAGGCCCAGAGCCATCAAACGCTCTTCATAAACTAGCCATTCAATCCTGGGATCATTTTTGTGAACCTCCTTTGAAACCTCTCCAGTTTCAGCACATCCTTTCTAAGACAAGGGACACAAATCTGCTCACAATACTCCCAAGTGAGGCCTCACCAGTATTTTATAAAGTTTCAACATTACATCCTTGCTTTTATATTCTAGTCCTCTTGAAATGAATGTTAACGTCATATATGCCTTCCTCACCACAGACTCAACCTGCAAGTTATAAGCACAAGGGCTCTCAAGTCTCTCTGCACTTCAGATTTTTATAATTTCTCTCAATTTAAAAAATAGCCAACCCTTTCATTTCTTCTACCAAACTTTCCAAAGTTTTATTTGCCTTGGTTATATCCCTTTTGTCTGGATTCACACACCAGTTTTCTCAATGGTATCGCAGTGGTCAGCACAACGCTTTTCAGTACCAGCGACCTGTAGGTTCATATGTTCTCCCCATGACCGTGTGGATGATTTCCTCCAGGTGCTCCGGTTTCCTCCCACAGTCCAATGACATAGCAGTTGGTAGATTAATTGGTCATTATAAATTGCATGTGACTAGACTAGGATTAAAATTGAGGGATTTCTGGGCAGCTTGGCTCAAAGAACTAGAAGGGCTTGTTCCACACTGCCTCTATAAATAAATAAACTCTGTCAATTGAACATTATCATTTATATTCACAAGTCTTCTCATTCCCACATTTCCAGAGATGAACTCAATTAGCCGCAAAGTCAGATCCAGGTGCTGTCAATATGTTCAAATGGTTTAAGTGTATATTATGCTCCCAGAACACTAATCAGAAATGTTTTCTTTTCAATAATTGAGCAAGCATTACTCTTTCTTGGCAACACATTTTTGAAGTATATTCAATTATTTATTTTGGGCAATGTCGCCATGATTCCCAGTTTAGCTTCAAGATGGCGCTAAATGGTGACTCCTTTGCTTGCATCTTCGGAAACAGCTCTATTTCTATCTATAATATTTTTCCCTTTCAGGGTTCTTTTGAAGACCCTGACCTGGAGTTACACGCTGGCTTTGGTTCTTTGCGGGAATGGGACCTGTTCTTGGGGTATTACAACTAATTGTTAACTGACATGCCAAGGGCGTGGCCCAAGAGATCAACTCGCCTTTAGGGGCCTGGGATCTCAGGGCTCTGGAGACAGGCGGATCGAAGGTCGGTGTCCCGGACTGGCGTGTCGTGGGAGCTGGAAGATCTTTGACTGTGTGCCCAGAGACCTGAGATCTTTGGGCACAGAGCTCAGAAAAATTGACGTAATGGACTTTTAACGTCGTAAACCAGTGAGTTGTTTGTTATGTCTCCCCGCTCGCTGTGAAATGGAGACATCTCTTTCTCCCTCATTAGGAAGAGAGAGACCCTGTGGTATGCCGAATACCGGGTGAATGCGTAGTCTGGAGTACTGCAAGTCTGTGTCTTTGCTGTTGCTTTTGCTGCACGCTTGAGTGCTCGGTGGTGGGTGCCAATGCTTTTTTTGCTGGTGGGGGGAGGGGGATTGTTGCTTGCTGCTGCTTATGCGTGAGAGGGAGGGGAGCTGGGGGGGGGGGGGGAATTTTGGTGTTTTAACATTTAACTGTCATTCATTCTTTGGAGCATTCCTCTGTTTTCCTGGATGGTTGCAAAGAAAATTATTGTATACATTGCTCTGACATTAAATGTACCTTTGAAACCTTTGAGCTAAGGCACATTAAAAATAAATTCCTTGCAAGTATTCTGCATGAGTTTCAATTTGAGTGTATCTCTGAAATGCTTTTTCATTGTCTGATTACAGAGCAAACAGAAGTAGAAATATAACTTATGGTAGAGAAAGGCTGAACTGTTGCTAATTTGTCTAATATTGTTTGGTTGTATGCAAAGTTGAGTTTCCAGGTGTCAAATGTCTTGATAGTCAAAGTACTCTAATGCATTTATAGCAATAAAGTCTTTCTATTAGTGACAGCTTTTTAATCTTCATGAATATATGTTTGATTCCTTCTGTCACAGTTGCTACAAACTATAACCTTTTTATCTAGCCTGTTTCTTTGTCTGTCATGTCCTCCAGTCACCCAACACCAGCTCACACCATTACCCCTATTGCCTAGAACTCTCCATATGTGTGGCAACACTTGCAGACTGCCCACAGTACACCCTTAGGTGTGCTGGTTGTTAACGCACACTTTCTCCGAGGATCATCACCTTGTTGTGGTGGAGAGGCCGCTAAGTTCCTGAGGTCCCAAAAACGATGCCGTCTGGAGTTCAGCCATCTGCCGCTTCGCTCTTGGTAGGGTCACCCATGGCGTTAAGGTCAAGGGTGAGGTTCCTGACAAAGAGCGATCCAACCAAGACCCCCACGGTGGAGCTAGCAAAAGATGATGAAACATCACAACGGCAGTGAAAGTGGAGGACGGCCACAGTGGTGAAGGGTCTGCAGTCGTCTTGCATTCCATGACATTGGACCCTGACCCAATCTGTCAAGGACCGTGTGTTGGCTGCCCGTGCATCAGCCTCTCCATGTTAAACAAAGTCCTGCACAGGTATTCTCCATTAAGGAAATCTGCCCTAATATCCAGGTTATGGCGGTCATGAATCAGCCTCTATACCCACCAGTAGACAACTCCTTAGAGAACATCATACTCAGCTCAAGTGGTCTACTATTACTACTATAGAAGATAAACAACACAATCCACTGTGCTTTGATGCACAAGTTGATAAATATGTTTGAATCTTAAATCTTGTTTTTTTGCATTATGTCAGCCCCTCATATCCATCCAGAAAACTCATTGTTCTTTCCATCTTCTGATGGGAAGGATGTTACTGGTTTACTGAGTTATGATTGTGCTTTCAGCATTCCCTGAATAAACCAGCAAAACTCTTCTCATCAACAGAAGGACTCATGGATTAGATGGTTGATTATGAGAAGATGGCAACATTCATAAGAGTTCAGAAGTCAGAGAGGCTCCTGGGAGTGAGTCCCCCTCTGTAAATCCCCACTTGTAAAAATTTCCACTTTTCATCACAGGAAAAGCCCTCCCCACCACTGAGCACATCTACATGGAGCACTGTTGCAGGAATACAGCATCCATCATCAGGGACCCCCACCACCCAGACCATGCTCTCTTCTCACTGCTGCCATCAGGAAGATGGCACAGGACCCTCAGGATCCACAACACCAGGTTCACAAAGAGTTATAACCCTTTAACATCAGGCTTTTGAGCCAGTGTGGACAGATTTGCTCAACTTCACTCACCCCATTTCTGAACTATTCTTGCTTTCAAGGACTCTTCATCCCTTGTTCTCGATATTTAGTGCTTATTTATTTATTATTATCATCATTTCTTTTTTTCTTTTGTATTTGCACAGTTTGTTGTTTTTGGTCATTTGTCCATCCTGTTGGGATGTGGTCTTTCATTATGTTTCTTGGATTTACTGAGTATGCCCACAAGAAAACAAATCTCTGGGATGTATATGGCGACATATGTACTTTGATAATAAACTTACTTTGTACTTCTTCCCTGTGAAAATCCTCTTCCTTTGGCTGAAACGATCTAGTTCTGTCCACTAGCCCAGTCTTACATCAATGCACAGGGTTTCAGGACATATGTTTCTTAAAAGGTACTGTATAAATGTAAATTTCACTCAGTGGCCACTCTATTAAGTACACCTGCATGCTTTCTCACAATGCAAAACATCTAATTAGCAGCAGCACAATTTATAAAAGTACGCAGACATGGTCAAGATGTTTAGTTGCTGTTCAGACCAAACATCAGAATGGGGAAGAAATGTGATCTAGGTGACTTTGACTGTGGAATGATTGTTGGTGCCAGACAGGGTGGTTTGAGTATCTCAGAAACTGCTGATCTCCTGGGATTTTCACACACAACAGTCTGTAGAGTTTATAGAGAATGGTGTGTTACGTACCCCGTAACTGGGTCACTTACCAGCGAAGATAGAGAGGTCCGTTGAAGTCTGATGGGACTATTTTTAACAGTATTTATTGATAGAAATACACAAAAATAATATCAATGCAAACACACAGATAATATATGTCATCAATACTAAATCTAAAAGCGCGGGTATAATAATAATCAATAAGAAATAAGCTGTATCGTTGTCTAGGGGATAATGAATTGTCCGATGGAAATATATAGTTCGTTCAGTTCATACAGGCTGCAGCCGTTGGGGACCCTGTGTGGCAATTGTTGGAGAGAGAGAGAGAGAGACGGGTTAAAACTTGCCCATTCTGTTTATGATGTCAATCCTTCGAGAGTCGTTGAGAGTTGAGTTCCCCGTTGTTAGCTAAAAACCGTTTTTCCGTGGCAAAGGTCACCGATTCCGGGCAAATGGAAGCGTGGAATCGTGGCCTTCCACCGGTTTTCGCTATTACGGGATTGCTAGCGTTTCTTCTGGTGCGTCTGAGGGGCTGTTCCCACAGACCCTCTTTTTATCCTGACTCACAGGGTCTCAGGTGCCAATCAGGTTGGGGATGATGCAATCCCTCCACCAACCTCCTCCTTGGTTCATTGCCTGGGGCTTTGATTGCATCGTCCAGGATGCAATACACAAGTCCGTCTCCAAGAGACAATAGCCGGTATCAATGGGTCCGCCTTTCGGAGGCCAGGACACATTCTAACCCTTTTGTGGATTCTGCATGTCTTTCTCTCATTTCCTGTGTCTCCTGAATTGACTCAATAGTGATCTTGCGATTCTCACAAAGGAGGGGGCTACCCCCGCACCCTTCGGCCCCTCAGAGCTGTGGTACATTCATAACAGGTGCAAAAAAACAAAAACATCCAGTGAGCGGCAGTTCTGTTGGCGGAAAAAGCCTTGTTAATGAGAGAGGTCGGAGGAGAATGGTTCAAACTGACAGGAAGGCAAGAGTTACTCAAATAGCCACGCGTTACAACAGTGGAATGCAGAAGAGCATGTCTGAATGCACAACATTGAACCTTGAAGTGGATAGGCTACAACATCTGATCATGAACATACACTCAGTTGTCACTTTATTAGATGCATGAGATATCTAGTAATGTGGCTACTGAATGTATTACAGCTATAAGACAAATAATTTCGCATGTGGAGGAACCTGAGAAAGGTAAATGATCATGGATGAATTTATTATTTATGTGGAATGAGACTATCAGATGTTGCTTTTCCAAGGCATTTTGGGCCTTAGTATAGAAATACAAAGTCATTATGATGACACAAAGTCATCAGGAAACCTAATGGAATGCTGGCCTTCATTGCAAGAGATATGGAATATAGAAGTAGAGGAATTTCAATTTATCTTGGCCAGTTTTGATTCTGGTGAGACGGCACCTGGAGTACTAGTACTATTTAAGGAAGGATATCCTTGCATTGAAGGTAATATTGAGGAAGTTTACTTGGGAGGTTCCTAGGTTAAAAGAGTTGATTTCTGAAGAGAGTTTGAAATATGGCAATCTTTCCACTTCAAGCTACCTCCAGCAATTTGCCTTTCTTTGAGCTGACAATTATTAAGAAAATATTAGTCCATAATGATATACATTGCTACATTTTTTTTTCTATATATCACCTTGTCATATGATGGGCATTGAGAGCAGACCCAAATGCAAGACACAGACACTGAAGTACTAGGGACAGGACTAGGTGTGTCAAGAAAGCAAGGGAAGTGGGGAAGAAACAACGCTGGACAAGACACAGGCCCTGGATGAGAATAGGATATAGGGCCTGGGCTAGGACTAGACTAGGAAAGCGGGACCTGGACGAGAAACTAGGAACTTGGAACTAGGGAGTTGGAACCTGGACAAGGACTCCGAGCCAGAAACTGGACAGGGACCCAGAACATGGGCTCAGACTCCAGATACGGGCAAGGACAAGATGTGGCAAGGCAACAGGACTGGATGTGGGGGCTGGACACAGGACTCCTGGGCTGGATGAGGACATGAAGCTCAGGCTCAGACTTGGGAGACTGGAACACAGAGCCTTGGTCTTGGGAGACAGGAACGCGGAACACAGAGCCTTTGTCTTGGGAGACAGGAACGCGGAACACAGAGTCTTGGTCTTGGGAGACAGGAACGGGGAACACAGAGCCTTGGTCTTGGGAGACAGGAACGCGGAACACAGAACCTTGGTCTTGGGAGACAGGAACGGGGAACACAGAGCTGGGACCCTTCCTTGGGAACAGGACGTAGGGCTGGGACTCATACACAGACAGCTGAACACAATGAGACGGTTCCCAACACAAGGTAGCAGCAAACAGCCGGACCTACCTAGCAAAGGCATGGACATAAAGAGACAGTTCCAAACAATGAAAGACGGTTCCTTATCTAGACACAGCAAGGCTCCAGTCTTGGTCCGGCAGTAGAACTTGACAGCGAGAATAGGTGAGGATGTAGACAAGGCTTCAGGTGAAAGGTAACAGGCAAGGCTACAGCCAAGGGCTACAGAAAGAAGGGGAAGGGAAGGGAACAGTCCAGCCTCAGGGTAAAAGCACAGACAGCCTGGCTTACCCAACGGAGGCAAGGACAGGAAGGGCCAGATCCAACCGTAGGGTGACAGCCTGACTTACCCCACAGAGGCAAGGATGGGATACTGACAAGACAATCCAACCCCCACACTCAAGCCCAGGGCCACTTATATTCCCAGCCCCAAGACGAGCATCAGGCGCCTATGATTAAGCCCAACTGAAACAAGGGACAGCCAGAAGACCTGGAGTCCAGAGTCCACGGACCTTACCATGAACCGGAACACGGACTTCACGGACCGGACCATGACAAATCTCTTCAAATGGAACAGCCAAAATGTTAGCTAGAAGGCTCGCTAACAAGAAGTGATATAGTGAACTTTGAAACTGAGCAGCAAAATTTGCCTGGTTGATTTCTTGCTAAAATATAGAACAACTTGGTAGCATAGCGGTTGACATAATGATACACAACGCCAGCAACCCAGGTTCTGTAAAGAGTTTAGGAATTCTCCTCGTCTCCCAGGGATTTCCTCTGGGTGCTCTGGTTTCCTCCCATGGGTTGCTAGTAGGTTAATTGGTCATTTGTGTATAACTGGATGCCATGGGCTCATTAGGCCAGAATAAAATTAAGTAAACGCTGTATGTGACCAGAATGTGTATCTTTGCAAATCTCCTGAATAGACAAGTGACAACATGCTTCATCACCCAAATTTGGCTTCAGTGAGCAGAAGTAGTTTATTCAAAAACACCATTGTCAGATCAATTAAAAGGAACATTTTTTCAAGCAAACATTCATTTGTTCCACATATAGTATTGTGTTTCTGAAATTCCCAGTCTGGTGCAGTAGCAATTGAACCCATTTCTTTGGATGACTACTTCAGGCAGCTGCATTAATATCCCAGTAATTTAACAATTTGTCATGCTGTTTTGATAGAGAGGGAAAGGAATATTGCTAGTGTGATAATTGCCCAGCAAGCATTAGATGGTCTCCATGCCACTCACTTATATTTCTAAAGAGGACTTCTCCTACAAGTGCTTTTGCTGGAATTATTACAGAGCAGGAAACTGACAGTTCCCACATGTGCCCTGGGACCTGTGCTGCACTCATCAGTTAATTGAACAGACAGTGATAATACTTTACTGAAACCTTACTTCCAGACTTCTGTTTCTGTTACTTTTCCAGTAACAAAGATAATTTGCTTGTTCCTAGCCTTTTAGGAAATTTCTCCCTTAATTAGGGGCAATGCAGATGGAAATCAGGAGTTAATTTTAAACTCACCACCTGCTGTGAAACGGGAGTGAGCTGTGGGTCTGTCAGGGTGGAGTGGGAGCTCTAAATTCTTTCATTTAGTGCCCAATGGAGAGCTTCCCCCCTGGGGACAGTACTGGCAGCATACTGCTACAACTTGTCTTTGGTTAAATAGAATAATTGGTCTCCTGAGGAGCTGTGTGTTTCTGCTGCGTGAGATGAAGTGAAAAGGCATAGTTTGAGATAGGTACTATGACCACAGCTCTTGAACATCTTTCCAAATTTCTCTTAAGGCAGGGTAAGGCTTGGTAAGAAAGCATATAGTGTTGGACTTCAATAGCCGGGAATTGAATTCAAGAGCCATGAGGTAATGTTACAGCTCTATAAAACCTGATCCTGTTTATAGTTACCCTTCTATAGGGTTGCTGTGTATGCCTGAAGGAAAAAGAATCTCAGGGTTGTATGTAATAACATGTATGCACTCTGATAATAAATATTAGTTTGAACTTTAAACCCCAGTTGGACCTCACTTGGAACATTATGTTCAGTTCTGGCCACCTCATGATAGGAAGGATGTGTGGGGAAGCTTAGAGAGGGCAATGAAGAGATTTCCCAGGATGCTGCCAGGAGCCTGTTCTATGAGGATAAGCTGAGTGAGCTGGAGCTTTTCTCTTTGGAGTGAAGGAGGATGAGGGGCGACTTGAGGACTACAGGATGAAAAGAGGCAAATGGATAGCGGGAGACAAATTCCAAATGCGAAGGGGCATAATTTCAAGGTGATTAGAGGAAAGGATAGGAGGATGTTAGAGCTAGGTTTTATAACACAAAGAGCGGGTATGTGGATTGTCCTGGGGTGGTGGAGGCAGATACTTTTGGGGCATTTGGGAAACTCTTAGATAGGCATAAAGATAATAGGAAAAATGGAAGGCTACATAGAATGGAAGGGTTGGATTCATCTTAGAGTAGGTTAAAAGTAGGGCAATATCGTGGGCTGAAGGGCCTGTACAGTGCTGTAATGTTCTACGTTCTATGTTCTATGTAAGGCTTGTGATGTCCCATTAAGATCATTCAGTAATTGTTATAAAGGCCTTCAGAGGCTCTGATAGTTTTGTACATAGTTTTCTAGTGACAGTTTAGAACTCTCATAAATACACATTCTTACAGAGAACTTATACCTCAGCTACCTTCACCAGGTAGGGTCAGGAGCTTTAGATTTATCATATCCTGGGAGCAGAACGCAAGTCCCATTTCAAAGAAGGCGTGGCAGTGCCTCTATTTTCTTAGAAGGTTTCACAGATTTGGCATGTCAGCTAAAATTTGACAAAGTTCTGTAGATGCACTGGCTGCATCATGGTAAGACCCCAGAAACAGAAAAGCCCACTGAAAGTGTGTGGATACTGCCCAGTCCATCACAGGAAAAGCCTTCCCCACCGTTCAGCATGTCTACAGACAGCACTGCCACAAGAAAGCAGCATTCATCATCAAGGATCCCCTCCATCCCAACCACACTCTTTTCGCACTGCTGCTCTTTCTCACTGGGAAGGAGGTACAGGAGCCTTAGGTCCCACACCGGCAGCTACAGTTATTACCCTTCAACCATCAGGCTTCTGAACCAGTGTTGATAATTTCTCTCACCACAACACTGAAATGTTCACTGAAAACAAGCTATGGACTCACTTACAAGGATTCTACAACCAAAGTTCACGTATTTATTTATTTTGTGCTATTATTATTGTTGTTATTATTATTATTATTATTAGTTTACCTGTACTTGGGCAGTTTGTCTTCTGTTGGTTGCTTGTTAGTCTTTATGTACAGTTTTTCACTGATTCTGTTCTCTTTCTTGGTTTTTCCCTGAATGCCTGTAGGAACCTGAATCTCTAATGGTAACATATATGTATTTTAATGATAAATTTACTTTGAACTTTGCTGCAACTTCCCACAGCTGTAGAGTTTTCAACCAAACTGTTTCCTTCCAGCCCTCTGTGTGGTCACGGAGCCTGCTTTTCACAGCCAATCCCCATCGCGTTGACTGATGCTAACTTTGAAAGTTGGTGCTTGACCGCCACTCGTTCCAAATAATAGTTACAGATTATCGTTTACCTGACCATGATTGCTTTCCAGTTTTGGAAGTGAATGCGCTTTGGAGCACACAATTGATTGAGTTAGGTTGTTGATTCCTTTCCTTCAGTGTAACGCTGGAGTCTGACCCTCAGGGTTGTTTGTCCCACTCTTGCAGAGCAGCCAAGCAACTACCTGAGGCAGGACTGTAAAGGGAGAGAAGCTTGATCAAAAGGTACTTGCTTCTGTCAGTCCACAATGCTTCTCAATACTGTACGGGGGTTGATAACGAGTGCTGAATAAGTGTATCAACTGGGATTCACAAAGCAAGAAAATGAATCTCAGGGTTGTATATGGTGACATATATGTACTTTGATACTAAATTGACTTTGAAGTGGTCGGTGGAAGGAGGGAAAGAAAACCCTCAGAAAATGCCACCAGTAAAGGCTGAAGAGAAATAAAAGCCAGGCATAATTTTGGCATGGGTTACAAAGATTTACTGTGATTCTTGACATATATGCACTTTGATAATAAACCTACTTTGAACTTTGAACCCTTGGTTCATTTGAAGTTCATGGCTTTAAGAGAAGGTTGCATTCTATGTAGGTCCTAAAGACAAGAAGGTTCTGCAGATGCTGGAAGTCCAGGATAGCATACACACTGTGTACTTCAAATCACTGTAAAATTATTCTAACTTTTGACAGTATCAGCTATTCACATTAAAACACACAAAATGCTGGAGGAATTTATCAAGTCAGGCAGCATTTATGGAAAGGAATAAAGTGATCTCTGCCCAAAACGTGGACTCTTTATTCTTTTCCATTGAAACTGCCTGACCTGCTAAGTTTCTATAGCATTTTGTATGTGCTATTCTATGTTTGTGCTGCCTTGCTTTTTTCTGCACTGTTCAGGAACAGTTAATCATCAGACTTCTGGAACCAAAGGGGATAAAAACATCACTCGCATTCACTTGTCTCATCTCTGCAAAGTTCCCACAACCAATAGACTCACTATCAAGGACTTTTCATAGAAACATAGAAAAATAGAAAACCTACAGCACAATACAGGCCCTTTGGCCCACAAAGATGTGCGGAACTTGTCCCTACCTTAGCAATTACTAGGCTGACCCATAGCCCTCCATTTTCTTTAGCTCCATGTACCTATCCAAAAGTCTCTTAAAAGACCCTATCGTATCTGCCTCCACCCCTGTTGCCGGCAGCCCATTCCACGCACTCACCACTCTCTGAGTAAAAACCTTAACTCTGACATCTCCTCTGTACTTACTTCCCAGTACCTTAAACCTGTGTCCTCCTGTGGCAACCATTTCAGCCCTGGGAAAAAGCCTCTGATTATGCACATGATCAATGCCTCTCATCATCTTATACACCTCTATCAGATCACCTCTCATCCTCTGTCACTCCAAGGAGAAAAGGCCGAGTTCACTCAACCTAATCTCATGAGGCATGCTCCCCAATCCAGGCAACATTCTTGTAAATCTCGTCTGCACCCTTTCTATGACTTCCACATCCTTCCTGTAGTGAGGCGACCAGAACTGAGCACAGTACTCCAAGTGGGGTCTGACCAGGGTCCTATATAGCTGCAACATTACCTCTCGGCTCTGAGATTCAATTCCACGATTGATGAAGGCCAATACACCATATGCCTTCTGAACCACAGAGTCAACCTGCACAGCTGCTTTGAATGTCCTATGGACCCGGATCCCAAGATCCTTCTGATCCTCCGAACTGCCAAGAGTCTCACCATTAATACTATATTCTGCCATCATATTTGACCTACCAAAATAAACCACGTCACACTTATTTGGGTTGAACTCCATCTGCACTCTGCCCAGTTTTGCATCTTATCAATGTTCCACTGTAACCTCTGACAGCCCTCCACACTATCCACAACACCTCTAACCTTTGTGTCATTAGCAAACTAACTAACCCATCCCTCCACTTCCTCATCCAGGTCATTTACAAAATTCACAAAGAGTGAGGGTCCCAGAACAGATCCCTGAGGCACTCCACTGGTGACCGACCTCCATGCAGAATATGACCCGTCTACAACCACTCTTTGCCTTCTGTGGGCAAGCCAGTTCTGGATCCACAAAGCAATGTCCCCTTGGATCCCATGCCTCCTTACTTTATCAGTAAGCCTTGCATGGGGTAACCTATCAAATGCCTTGCTGAAATCCATATACACTACATCTACTGCTCTTCCTTCATCAATGTGTTTAGTCACATCCTCAAAAAATTCAATCAGGCTCATAAAGCATGACCTGTCCTTGACAAAGCCATGCTGACTACTCCAAATGTTAAACTACTCTAATCATATTATGCCTCTCCAAATGTTCATAAATCCAGCCTCTCAGGATCTTCTCCATCAACTTACCAACCACTGAGGTAACGCTTACTTGTCTATAAATTCCTGGGCTATCTCTACTCCCTTTCTTGAATAAAGGAACAACATTCGCAACCTCCAATCCTCCGGAACCTCTCCCGTCCCCATTACTGATGCAAAGATCTTCGCTAGAGGCTCAGCGATCTCCTCCCTCGCCTCCCACAGTAGCCTGCAGTACATCTCATCTGGTCCTGGCGATTTATCCAACTTGATGCTTTCCAAAAGCTCCAGCACATCCTCTTTATTAACATCTACATGCTCAAGCTTTTCAGTCTGCTGCAAGTCATCACTACTATCACTAAGATCCTTTTCCATAGTGAATACTGAAGCAAAATATTCATTACGTACCTCTGCTATTTCCTCTGGTTCCATACACACTTTCCCACTGTCACACTTGATAGGTCCTATTCTTTCACGTCTTATCCTCCTGCTCTTCACATACTTGTAGAATGCCTTAGGGGTTTTCCTAATCCTGCCCACCAAGGCCTTCTCATGCCCCACTTCTTGCTCTCCTAATTTCCTTCTTAAGCTCCTTCCTGTTAGCCTTATAATCTTCTAGATCTCTAACATTACCTAGCTCACTGAACCTTTTGTAAGCTTTTCTTTTCTTCTTGACTAGATTTATTACAGCCTTTGTACACCACGGTTCCTGTAACCTACCATAACTTCCCTGTCTCATTGGAACATACCTATGCAGAACTCCACACAAATATTCCCTGAACATTTGCTACATTTCCCTGAGAACATCTGTTTCCAATTTAAGCTTCCAATTTCCTGCCTGATAGCCTCATAATTCCCCTTACTCCAATTAAACACTTTTCTAACTTGTCTGTTCCTATCTCTCTCCAATGCTATTGTAAAGGAAATAGAATTATGATCATTATCTCCAAAAAGCTCTCTGACAGAGAGATCTGACACCTGACCAGGTTCATTTCCCAATACCAAATCAAGTACAGCCTCTCCTCTTGTAGACTTATCTACATATTGTGTTTAGAAACCTTCCTGAACACACCTTACAAACTCCACCCCATCTAAACCCCTTGCTCTAGGGAGATGCCAATCGATATTTGGGAAATTAAAATCTCCCATCATGACAACTCTGTTTATTATTACACCTTTCCAGGATCTGTTTCCCTATCTGCTCCTCGATATCCCTGTTACTATTGGGCAGCCTATAAAAAACACCCATTGAAGTTATTGTCCCCTTCCTGTTCCTAATCTCCACCCACAGAGACTCCGTAGACAATCCCTCCATGGCGTCCACCTTTTCTACAGCCGTGACACTATCTCTGATCAACAGTGCCACGCCCCCACCTTTTTTGCCTCCCTCCCTGTCCTTTCTGAAACACTAAAACCCGGCACTTGAAGTGACCATTCCTGTCACTGAGCCATCCGAGTCTCGGTAATGGCCACCATATCATATCTCCAAGTACTGATCCATGCTCTAAGCTCCTTGCATTAAGATAGACACATCTCAAACCTTCAGTCTGAGCGTGTCCCTTCTCTATCACCTGCCTCACACACTGTCTCCTAGCTTTCTCTACTTGTGAGCCAACTGCCTCTTCCCCAGTCTCTTCAGTTCGGTTCCCACCCCCCAACAATTCTAGTTTAAACTCTCCCCAGAAGCCTTAGCAAACCTCCCCACCAGGATATTGATCCCCCGGGATTCAAGTGCAACCCGTCCTTTTTGTACAGATCACACCTACCCCAAAAGAGGTCCCAATGATCCAGAAATCTGAATCCCTGCCCCCTGCTCCAATCACTCAGCCACACATTTATCCTCCACCTCATTCTATTCCTATACTCACTGTCGCATGGCACAGGCAGTAATCCCGAGATTACTACCTTTGCGGTCCTGCTTCTCAACTTCCTTCCGAACTCCCTGTAGTCTTTTTTCAGGACCTCTTCCCTTTTCCTACCTATGTCATTGGTACCAATATATACCACGACCTCTGGCTGTTCTCCCTCCTACTGCAGGATATCTTGGACGCGATCTGAAACATCCCGGAACCTGGCACCTGTGAGGCAAACTACCTTCCGAGTTTCTTTCCTGCATCCACAGAATCGCCTGTTTGACCCCCTAACTGTAGAGTCTCCTATCACTACTGCCTTCCTCTTCCTTCCTCTACTCTTCTGAGCCACAGGGCCAGACTCTGTACCAGAGGCATGGCCACTGTTGCTTCCCCTGGTAGGCTGTCCCCCAAGAGTACTCAAACAGGAGCACTTATTGTCAAGAGGTACAGCCACAGGGCTACTCTCTAGTACCTGACTCTTCTCCTTCCATCTCCTGACTGTGACCCACTTGTCTATCTCCCATGACCCCAGTGTGATCACCTGCCTATAACTCCATTCTATCACCTCCTCGCTCTGTCTGAGCAGGCGAAGGTCATCGAGCTGCATCTCCAGTTCCCTAACACGGTCCCATAAGAGCTGCAGCTCGACACACCTGGTGCAGATATTGTCATCCGGGAGGCTGGGAGATTCCAGAACCTTCCGCATCTGACACTGAGCATAGAACACTGGCCTCACACACACACTTCCTTCTTCATCTCACATTCTGAATATTTATTGTTTATTTATTTATTATTATTAATTCATCTTTTTTGTATTTGCATAGTTTGTTGTCTTCTGCACTCTGGTTGAACACCCTAGTTGGGCGGTCTTTCATTAATTCTGTTATAGTTATTATTCTATATATTTGGTGAGTATGCCCACAAGAAAATGAATCTCAAGGTTGTATATGGTGGCACATAAGTACTTTGATGATAAATTTACTTTGAACAACTGTTCTTGCTTCTAGCATAATACTGACAGCCAGTGCCCATGGGGAATATCACACTAGTTCTAGCAGGCAAATATTTTGAAAGGGCTGCTGCTTCCCAGTGACTCCCAGTCGCTACAAGAGGGAGACCCAGGCCACAAAGGCAGAATGCCAAAACAAAACATCTCCAAAAAAATCTTTCCAGCTGCACCAGTCGCTACTGAAACTCTTCACAGCTCAGATGTGAAAGCGCTAGCCTCAGCTGATGTCAGCAACAGCTGCACTCTATATCTCCTGCTTCGCCATGAACACGATAACTTTGTGGCATTTATCTGAATTACATTCTAATAGGAGCTACTCACAATATTATGACCAAATAAATATTTATGGCTTGCTGAGTTGTATGTTGCAGGGCAGATCTAATCCATGCCATGATATAACTAGTAGGGTTATGTGTGAGTATATATGTTCCTTCGCAACTGGAAGGTGTGCACAAATGATTTACTATCACATGAGCAAACAGGTGCTTGCTGATGCTGGAAAATGACAAACGTTGCGAACTCTCAACAGGTCAGGGAACATCTGTGGAGAGAGGACCAGAGTTATTGTTTTAGATTTAAAGTTTGAAGTAAATTGCTTTTATCAAAGTACATACAGTATATGTCACCATATACAATCCTGAGATTCATTGTTTTGTAAACATTCTCAATAAGTCTATAGAATAATACCATAACAGAATCAATGAAAGGCCATCCAACTGCGCAGCATTCAACCAGAGTGCAGAAGACAACAAACTGTGCAAATACGAAAAGAAAGAAATAATAATAATAAAAAGAAGGCAAATTGTATCCAGAACATGAGATGAAAAGTCCTTTACCTCACAGTAGAAATGAGAAAAACAGTTGGAAATAAAGCAAACTTGAGGAAATCTGCAGATGCTGGAAATTCAAACAACACACACAAAATGCTGGTGGAACACAGCAGGCCAGGCAGCATCTATAAGGAGAAGAACCGTCGACGTTTTGGGCCGCGACCCTTCGTCAGGACTACACTGTCAACGTTTTGGGCCGAGACCCTTTATCAGGACAGTGCTTCTCCTTATAGATGCTGCCTGGCATGCTGTGTTCCACCAGCTTTTTGTGTGTGTTGTTTGGAAATAAAGCAAGCTTGTTTTTACTTCTAATCCTACCTTGTACTAATGCACAGTCAGTAATCTGAAATGCAACTCCTCTCTCCACAGATGCTGCCTGGCCTATTGCGTTTTTTTTTCCAGAATTTTGTGTTATGTCATTAAATAACTGTCAGGGTTATGCTTGGAAACATTATTATATGGCATGAAAGAAAAGATTGGTAGATCAGGTTGGCGGCTTGTTTGTCAGGATGTTTGCAAAGTCCGGAGGGTAGGTTGCAAATGTTTTATCACCAGTTGAGGTGACATAATCAGATAACCAGGGATACTCAGCTATCCAGTTGGCCAGAACCCAGTGGAGACTAGCAGCCTGCTCGACAGCCAACCAATCAGAACAATGAGTCAGACCAATATAAACATAAGCACTCGGCAGGAACAACACTCAATTGTGTACTGATGATGCTACCTTGACTGGCGACAAAACATTTGCAAACTAACCTCCAGGATAAGCTAACAACCCTACAAACAATCATTATTATATAAATGGTAGGACAATGCCTGTACAGACTATTATGCAAATAGAAAGGTTTTACTGATATACATAACTGTATAACCAGTAGAACTAAAGCAATACACACTATTATATAACTAACATGCCAATGTTGTACATTCTATTATATACCTGGCAAGGTTATAATAATGGCAGGGTTATGCAGTATATACAGTGTTATACTGCATTACTGACAGGTCTATGCATTGAATGCAAATATATAACTATTGATATTATACTATTTTATAACAGGAAAGGTTATGCTTGCTCATGCTGTTACAGTATAGTAGGTTTATGCTATTATACAGAATCAAAGATACACGCAAGTCTGCAGATGCTGGAAATCTGAAGCAACACACACAAAATATTGGAGGAACTCATCAGGTCAGGCAGCGTCCATGGAAATGAATAAGCAGTCAACATTTCAGGCGGAGGCCCTTCTTCGGGACAGCAAAGGAAGGGGAAGATGTCAGAATAAAAAGTAGAGGGAGGGGAAAGAGGCTAGCTGGATGGTGATATGTGGTCAGGTAGGTGGGAAAGGTCAAGAGATGGAGAAGGAGGAATCCGATAGGAGAGGAGAGAGGATCGTAGGAGAAAGGGAAGGAGGAGGGGACCCAGGGAGAAGTAATAGGCAGCTGAGAAGAAGTAGAAGATCCAAGTGGAGAATAGTAAAAGAGAGGAAAGGGGTAGGGGAAAATTTGTTTACCAGAAGAAGAAATTGATATTCATGCCATCAAACTGGATTGTACTCAGAGAATATAAGGTGTTGTTCCTCCACTCTGAGGATGGCCTCAGCTTGGTACAAGAGGAGGCCAGGGACTGACATATTGGAATGGGAATGGGAATTAGAATTAAAATATCTGGCCACCGGGAAGCCCTGCTTATGATGGATGGTGTGGAGGTGCTAAATGAAGCACTAACCCAATTTGCTCACCAATGTAGAGGAGGCCGCATTGGGAGCACCAGACACAATAGGTGACCCCAGCAGATTCACAGATGAACGATTGCCTCAGCTGAAAGGACTGTTTGGGGCCCTGAATAGAGGTGAGGGAGGAGGTGAATGGGCAGGTGTAGCACTTCGACCACTTGCAGAGATAAGTGCCAGAAGGGAGATTAGTGGGGAGAGACAAATAGACAAGGGAATCACAGAGGAAGTGATCTCAGCAGAAAGTGCAGGTGGGGCAGAGGTAATGATCTGTTTGTGGTAGGATCCCTTTGGAGATGGTGGAGGTTATGGAGGATAATGTGCTGGATGCAGAGGCTGATGAGGTGGTACTCTATCACTATTAAGGCGGTGGGAAGATGGGCTGTGTCAAAGAATCATAGAACACTACAGTACAGAAAAAGGCCCTTCAGCCCATCTTGTCCATGCCAAACTTTTAATCTGTCTAATTCCATCGACTCTTAGCTGAATCATAACCCTCCATACCTCTCCATAACCATCCATGTACCTATCTGAATTTCTTTCAAATGTTGAAATTGGACCTGCATCCACCACTTCTGCTGGTAGCTTATTCCGCGCTCTCAACATCCCCTGAGAGAAGAAGATCCCCCTCATGTTCCCTTAAACATTTCACCTTTCACCCTTAACCCATGACCTCTAGCTGTCTCACCCAACCTCAGTGGAAAAAGTCTGCTTGCATTTAGCCTATCAACGCCTCTCATAATTTTGTATATCTTTATCATAAAACTGGTAGTATTGTACTAGAACATGTTATTATATAACAGTCAGGGTTTTACTAGCATGTGCCACTAATTCATTAGAAATATGCTTGTGAATGCAGTAACATAACTCCCAGAGTTGTGCCAATCAATATTGGTTCAGTCACCATGGGCAGCTGAAGGTCACAAGAATCTGACCTTATTCGAGGGTACAGCACTGAATAACAGCCTCAGTTACTGGCTGAAAGACCACCTACACTGCTCAAACTTTAGCCAGGTACAATATGAGCAAAACACCAGGAAATTCAGGATGGCCCTCAATTACTGCAACTAATAAGATCTTTCAGAACCCAGTAATGCATTATGGGAAGGGTTAACCAGCATGAAATGCTTTAGAGAGAATCTATTTGGGCAGCAAAAATTGCTGCAGTGCCTTCTGATCATTTTGGGAAACAAACAGAGTTACTCCCTAGTTCTACATTAAAACTTAGAGGATAAACTATGTGGGGGAGAAAATGAGAGTCAGACAAAAGAAGCCAATGAACAGGAATTGCATCTTTTCTACCAACCCATTGGTTCTCGGTATAACACACTAAATGAGACAATGTACATTTTTGATAAAGATTAATTTTATTTGTCACATCTATATTAAAACATACATTGAAATGTGTCTTTTGCATCGAGAATGTGTTGAGCACGGCCTGCAAGTGTCCCCATGTTTCCGCCGCCACTATAACATGCGCACGGTTCACAATTTATAATCCTAACTCATGTGAGCATAGAATGTGGGAGGAAACCAAAACACCCAGAGGAAACCCACACAGTCACGCGAGGATGTATAAACTCTTTAGAGATAGCGGCGGGAGTTAAACCTCAATCTTACGCTAGCATACCACCATACATATTATACATAATTTTAAAAAAATTACATATGATCCTGAATGTGCATAAACAAATTAACTTTCAATTACTTACCACATTAATTATGTGTGAATAACTTCTGTACCTTATTGTACTTTCTTTCTTTGTTCTCCTTTTTGATCTTTTATTTCCATTGGTTTCCAAATTATTATGTTGGACTGGAATTTGAAAGAACAAATACTATTACAAAAACTCATCATTTACAGTAATTGTAACGGGTTGTGGGTTACCACAAGATTGCACTATTATGATTGAAACCACACGTTAATAATCTGTTCCATGTAAGGTACATAGCAAATCAGTAGTGATTTGAACACAAAATTAATATGAACACATATACACTAGGGCAAAGTCATGTAATAGCCTTTGTGGCACAGTTAAATCCCACTGCAGACAGATTACATGAAAGGGATGGTAGAGAACATGGGGTCAAGTGGGAGTGGGGGCAAACTAGGAGAAGGCTTAACATTCATGCAATAAAGACACGGTTATGAATGTATGCATTAGTCCACCAAATACATTAAAGTACACAAGTACTCCGCAATAAGACAGTAATTTATAAACTCTGATTATTACACTTTGTTTCACAGAAATAGATTCTCAGATTCTAGGACTCATTGGCTAAATTCAATAACTTCACAACACTGTGGTGTTGAGACCCCCTTTCAGCTGAATGCTGCAACAAAGCCCTCTTCATTCTCTATAGATGGATAACATTCTCTGAATGGGAGAACTATCTCCAGTGCTCTGGCTACTATGACTAAAGCACATCTCATCATTATTTCCCTGCCAGATATGTGAACTTGCTACATGAAATCAGCTGCCCCATCTGTACATCACTCCAAAGTACGTAAAAAAGACTGCAAACATCTTCGGGTGTCCAAACCTTACACGTGGGCTCCCCTGAATGGATGTTGTTCCTTTTGTTTCTCGCTCCACGGAGGCTACCTGACCTTCTAGAGCTTGATCCAGCACTTTCAGATTTCATGTCAATATTCAGTATCTGTGTTCAGTATTTTAATTTCTGAGGGAAACATGAGTTTGTTGCAATTCACTTCTCCAGTAAACAAGCACATTCCTAATGAGACCATAGTATACTAAATAACCACCTGTAAGTTTAATTTCCAAAACACTTCAACAGCGAGCACACTTGAAAAGCATATTCTTGGCTGTTGGGTATTATTGGAACATTCTAAGCTTGCCAAAGTCTGACAGTAAAAGTGCAAATCTGTCTTTTAATTTTATCCTCCTGTTTTTATTCATGGATTTAACATGCACAAACAAAATGCAACTCTCCTGTTCAACTTTTTCCTCTAATTAATTCAGGGGATATGGACCTGGCTCTGTTGGTGCCGAGATGTGTAGAGTTTTGCAGGCTGCCCCTAGTACATCCCTAGGTTGTGCTGGTTGTTAATACAAGCAATGCATTTCACCGTTTGTTTTGATGTACATGTGATAAATAAATGAATCTGAATCTGGCTGGGATTGCTGCTAGTTGCTGATGAACTGAGGAAGCAGCTATGATTCAACCGCGTTGGTAGGTCTGCAGTCATTCATAAATCAGACGAAATAAGAATGAGAGATTCCTTGCTCTTGGTTGACTGGATGAACTTTACAACAATGCAGAGTTTTCATGCTTACCATTACTAATATTGGCACTTTAATTTCACATTTATTTAAATACTTGCATTTAAATTCCCCAGATTTTATTTTGTGTATTAATAGGTTCTTGAAATAACGTGTATTGAAAGAATATTTCTCTTGCCTTTTACCTTGAAAAGAAAACAAGATAATACAGAATGCTGAATTTGAATGATTTTTTTGGCTAGCAAAGGTTTAAGTAAAATAATATTAGAGTATTGAGAAATATCACTCTTTGGGTCCACATTTCAATGAGGGTAGTACACCACTGAAATGTATTACACGGTATATGAAAGATTGGGACAATGTAAATGGAACTATGCCTCAGGATGAATCACTGTGTATATTGAATCTGGTTTACGAAGGGTAATGTCAGATCTTGGTTATAAGATCATAAGACATAGTAGCAGAATTAGGCCATTTGGCCCATCAAGTTTGCTCCACTATTCAATCACGAATGATCCTTTTATCCCCCTCCTCAACCCCACTCCCTGTAACCTTTGATGATGTAGCCAGTCAAGAACTTATCAAAATTTGCCTTAAGAACACCCAACGGCCTGGCCTCCACAGCTGCCTGTGGTTATAAATTCCACAGATTCACTGCCCTCTGGCTAAAGATGCCCTCTGCATGTCTGTTTTAAGTAGATGCCCCTCTATCCTGAGGCTGTGCTATCTTGCCCTAGATTTCCCCACAATGGGAAAATATCCTTTCCACATCTACCACATCTAGGCCATTCAATAGTTGGAAGGTTTCAATGAGATCCTCCCTCATCCTTTTAAATTTCAGTGAGTACAGACTCAGAGCTATCAAACGTTCCTTGTATGATAACCCTTTAATTCCCGGAATCGTCCTTGGAAACCTCCTCTGAACTCTCTCCAATGCCAGAATTGCTCTTAGATGAGGGGCCCAAAACTGGTCACAATCCTCAGGGTGAGGCCTCACCAGTACCTTATAAAGTCTCAGCATCACATCCCTGCTCTTGTATTCTGGACCTCTTGAAATGAATGCTAACATTACATTTGCCTTCCTCCCCACCGACTCTACCTGCAAGTTAACTTTTGTCTTGTTTTGCACGAGGACTCCAAGTCCCTTTGCATCTCAGATTCTTGGATTTTCTCCTCATTTGGAAAATAGTGTGCTCATTTATGTCATCTACCAAAATGCATGACCGTGCATTTCCAACATTGTATTTCATTTGCCACTTTCTTGCCCATTCTCCTAATCTGTCTAAGTCCTTCTGCAGCCTACCTGTTTCTCAAAAGTACCTGCCCCTCCACTAATCTTCGTATCATCTGCAAACTTAGCAACAATGCCATCTATTCCATCATCTAAAACATTTAAATACAGCATAAAAAGGAGTCCTAAAACCGACCCCTGTGGATCACCGCTAGTCACCGGCAGCCAACCAGGCAAGATTCCTTTTATTCCCAATCACTGCCTCCTTCCAATCTGCCAATGCTCTAACCATCTTAGTAACTTTCCTGTAATACCACTGGCTCTTAACTTGGTAAGCAGCCTCATGTGTGGCACCTTGTCAAAGGCCTTCTGAAAGTCTAAATAAACAACATCCACCTTTATATATCCTACTTGTAATCTCCTCAAAGAATGCCAACACCTTCATCAGGCAAGATTTTCCCTTAAGGAAACCATAATGACTTTGTCCTATATTGTCCCGTGTCACCAAGTACTCAATACCCTCATCCTTAACAATAGACTCCAACATTTTCCCAATGACTGAGGTCAGGCGAACTGGTCTATAATTTCCTTTCTGCTGCCTTCCTCCTTTTTGAGCACCTTCTCCCTCGTAATAGTAACTGCACCCACTTCTCTTCCCTCATACCCTTTAACATCTGGCACACTGCTGGTGTCTTCCACAGAGATGACTGACGCAAAATATTTATTTAATTAATCTTCCATCTCCTTGTCCCCTGTTATTATTTCTCCGGCTTCATTTTCTAGTGGCCCAATATCCACTCTCATCACTCTTTTAATTCTTTACATATTTAAAAAACACTTTTACTATCCACTTTGATATCGTTTGCTAGCTTGCTTTCATATTTCATCTTTCCCCTCCTAATGACTTTTTTTAGTTGCTCTCTGTATGTTCTTAAAAGCTTTTTAATCCTGTCAACCCACTAATTTTTGCTTTGTTGTATGCCCTCTCTTTTGGTTTTACATATCTTTGACTTTTCAACCACGGTTGTACTATTTTGCCACTTGAGTGTTTCTTTATGTTTGGAGTACATCAATCCTGCACCTTCCTCATTTTTCCCAGAAACTTATGCCATTTCTGCTCCGCTGTCATCCCTGCCAGCATCTTCTTCCAATTTACTTTGGCCAACTCTTCTCTCACACCGCTGTAATTTCCCTTACTCCACTGAAATACTGCTACGCCAGACTTTACTTTCTCCATATCGAATTTCAAGTTGAACTCAATCATATTGTGATCACTGGTTCCTTAGGGTTATTTTGCTGTAAACTTCCTAATCACCTCTGATTTATTACATAACACCCAATCCAGATTAATTGATCTCCTAGCAGGCTCTACAACAAACTGCTCTAAAAAGCCATCTCATAGACATTCAACAAACTCACTCTCTTGAGATCCATTACCAACCCAATTTTTCCAATTGACACGCATATTGAAATCTCACATGACTATCATTTTATTGCCCCTTTGACATGCCTATTCTATTTCCCACTATAATCTGTGGTCCATATCCTAGTTACTGTTGGGAAGCCTCTATTTATTTATTTTCATTTAGAGATACAGCATGGATTGGGTCCTATTAGCCCAACGAGCCACGCCACCCAGAAACCCTAGCCTAATCACAGGACAACTTACAATAATCAATCAACCTACTACCTGGTACATCTTGGGACTGTGGAAAGAAACCAGAGCACCCGGAGGAAACCCATGTGGTCACAGGGAGAACGTAAAAACTCCTTACAAATGGCATATGCCACAAGTGGATCTTAAATAGAGACAAAAGGAAAAGAAAATGATGGTCATAATGATTATGAGTTTGAATAGAATACTGAAAATACTGAAAAAGCACACATGCATAATAGTATTGACTAGATCAATCAATTACTTTTTTAAATTTTATAGAAGGTTATTCCATCAAAAGGTTAACTTATTCAGATCCAATAAAACTCTACTGATGTAGAAGTCCTGTAAAGGTACTTTTGGTATTTGAGCGTGAACATATAGTTGTTGCCTTTGCCTTCTCATAAATGAAGTAATTACAAGGGTGGCAGTGAGATGCAGAAATAACAAGGGAAAAGTGCTTAGCTCGCACGTGTCTTGTTCAAGCCATAATTATACCCTGACCTCTATCACCTACTTGAGTTGCGATTGTATTTGTCTGATCAGCAGCGAGGTCCCCATTGTATCTAATTAGGGGAAAGGACTTGCTAATCTGTTGAGTAGAGATTGCGGTTAGGCCTGACGGCCCAGATCAGATGATGCTTAAAACATCCTTTGAAGTGTGGCCATTAGTGACAGGTGAAGTTTCGGGATGAAAAGTGTTGTGGGCTCTGTGGTGACATCGATGTTGGGCAGGTGGCTGCTACAAGGTGTGCACGTTGTCAGCTCCAATGATGCCATTGTGAGATGGAGGCAGGTGCATTACATCTACAGCTGCTCCACAAGGTAGGTTCCATTGTGTGCAAGGGTGACTTACTTCAGGCTACAAAGCAAGGTTAGTTATTGTGGTATATGGGATTATTCTACATTTGTCGTCTGTTCTAAAGGTTCTAACGACCAAGCAAAACTATTTAGATTCTGCTTTATGTAAATTAAAGAGGGAATTTGTTTTCTATTTACTGCTTTTCAGGAACTGAAAGTGATAACTCAAACTGGCATTTAGTACATAATTAGTGAGCACGTTTAAATATGTGGGGCAGAAGATATGAGAATCTGGTTTTCCACTCCAGTCTCGAGCCCATGAAACTCTCCTCTGAAGCACATTTCTGCTGCAAGGTTTGAAAACGCCCGATATCTTGTCTGTGACTAACTTGTACTGAGTTAATTCTGATTGAGTGGTAGATTGAGAAACAGTGTGTTTGGTTATTCAAACTGTTTGCCAAGCTTGTGCTTTACTGTGACTCACAGGCACATGCCAGGATATCTGTATAAAGTGGCAGGGTACACTGAGAGAGAGATCCTGCGATTTGTAAATGAAAGGTTACAGCACAGAAGCAGGCCATTATGTTGAACATTTCTATATACTGGTGAGGACACAACTGGCACATAGCATTCAATTCTGGTCATATATATATAGGATGGAATGATGATTTCCTACAATGGTTCCAAGGATTAGGAGCAGCAATTTATAAGGTTAGACTGGTGAAGATGGTTTTGCTCTCCTTGAAGTAGGAAATGTTGAGAGTAGATTTGATGTTGATGTACAAGATCATAGTAGTTAGAGAGAAGCTCCTCCAATTAGTAGATGACAAATTTCTTTAGCCAGAGGGTAGTCAATCTATGGAATTTATTTCCTTATATAGTCACTATATTTAAAGCAGAGATAGATATTTTCTTGATTAGTCAGGGCATCAAAGGTTACAGGGAGAAGCCAGGAGAATGGGGTTGAGGGGGATAATAAATTGGGCATGATGGAATGGAGGAGAATACTTAATGGGCCAAATGTCCTTATTCTGTTCCATATCTCATGGTCTTATAGTCATTTTATTTTTGAGAGTGAATTGACCAGGAGACTGAGGGAAGTAATTTACAGGCAGAGGAGGAAGAGCTGCTAAACAGAGCTGATGGGATTACTCTAATGAGAATCTGCAAAGATGTTGTGGGCTGAATGGTCTCCTCCTGTTACTTTGCTTTTATGAGCAGGAACATAAAATGACATTTCCTTTGCTTCCCTGATCTTTTTAATAATGTTCTGGCTTCTGTCCTGACGAGAATAAGGCTGATTCCAAATATCAGGGAGCCTGCCTTCCTCTGAAGTTCTTTAACATCTCATTTATCCATTCCCACAAATACAAAAAAAAAACAACAAAATACATATATTCCATGCATGGCACAAAGTTTACAGTCATCATAAGAGAGGAGCGCATTGCTGGCTGCTACTGGAGTTCATAAAGTTACTAGAGTGTTTATTCTTCAGCTCTCTGACCCCTCTGATGGACAACTCCCCAGTTATATTCACGCAAATGAACAGGCTCGTATTGTGACTGCTGCAGTAGAAGACAACCTATTCAGAGAAACCTTCAACTTTTGCTTCGAGTGCTGATGTGAGCTGAGAGGGAAACGAGCTCCCCTGCACAGTTTAGCACTCCTGCATTCCCAGAGCCCTGCTTGGCTACTGGGTTAGGTGCCTGTCGTTGGAATGAAGCTTAGAGCGGAAGAGCAGTCCCAGAGCCCTGCTTGGCTACTGGGTTAGGTGCCTGTTGTTGGAATGAAGCTTAGAGCGGAAGAGCAGTCCCAGAGCCCTGCTTGGCTACTGGGTTAGGTGCCTGTTGTTGGAATGAAGCTTAGAGCGGAAGAGCAGTCCCAGAGCCCTGCTTGGCTACTGGGTTAGGTGCCTGTTGTTGGAATGAAGCTTAGAGCGGAAGAGCAGTCCCAGAGCCCTGCTTGGCTACTGGGTTAGGTGCCTGTTGTTGGAATGAAGCTTAGAGCGGAAGAGCAGGGCAGGCTGAGACAGCTGGAACTCAGTGATCTTGGCTCAGATGGGAGGACAAGCCAGGGCTCTATTATTTCGCAGTGTGGATGCAAACTCGGAAACTGTGGGGTTAAGGACAATAGGTAGGACTGATATCATAGTCAGTTGGGCTGCCTTGGCAGAGCCATGTTAATGGGCTGTTTATTGACTCCCATTTGTTGTTCCAATGAAATGCTTTAAACAGCTGCAGAGGCTTTGACGCCCATCAGGAGCACTGAGTGCATGGCCTCAGTGAATACAAGCTACACACTCATTAATGGTCTCGGACCCTGGCTGATCCAGCTTTGAAAGCCCGCACAGCTGAAATCATTCTCTGACAACCGCCTCAAAAAAAGACACTTAAAAGTGATTACAGCTGCAGTTTTCTCACTGCAGTTCAATCCAAATGTTTAAACATAAAATCCGAGAGAGAATTTTTGAACTTAAGCCTTCAAAGAAATACATAGTTAAATTTTTAATGTGCAGTATTGGTAGAGAAATCACAGACCATATCTCTGAGTGGGCAGTCTGTCTCAAATAGTAGCACAATTATTCCTGAGTCAGGAGGCATTGAGTTCAAATTGTACTTCTGCTCCAGAACATAATCTAAGATGACACTCCATTATGATATCAGAGAAGTGATGAACTGTTAGAAGTGCCATCTCCCAGATAAGGCCTCAGACTGTGGCCCCATTCAACTGGATACTAATGATTCCATGGCACGACTTCAGAGGATGGTGGGAAGTTAATATGTTTCGCAATTCTCCCTAAACTATCATTTCCAAAAATTGAACTAACTGATAATCCATCTCATCCTTGTTTGTACATTCTACGCATGAAATGTTTTGATTTTTTTCTTAGTGATAAATGTAGAAGTTCCATTGCCTGACATGAATGTAATCTAATGCAAGTGTAATCTGAATTTTGAGAATTCGGTCTAGCATTGGCAAATGGAACCCGGGCCAAGATGAAGTTTCTAATTTTTCCAACTCTTAAAAGCTTCACTGTTATTCCTAGATGGCAGAACATTGTTGTTCAGGCATGTCTCACAGACAGTTCTAATTTACCTGAATGTAGATAGGTACAGCCACTATCATTTATTGACTCATACTGATCTAAGTCAAACAACTTTAAAAGCAACACAGCATGTCTTAAAATAAATTGTCTTTAAAGTCTTGTTCAGTTGGGATTGTGTTACAAAAACCTTTCCTCTGTGATGAGAAAATAAAGGCAATCAAAATATTTGATCTAATTGAATCCAAATGCAAATTCAATTGACATTTCTACGCTGTTCACTCCAGTTCTTACTTCATGTAATTTCCTTATGTCATTGGTGTGATTCATGTCTTTAGCTTCCATAACCCAAAGCTTATTCCACCCCAGTCCATCCTCTACTCTCCTTATTTTCGAATGGTCTTTGCTGCCTGTTTCTTAGGCCTAATTTTTATTCATCCATCCTATCTGATTTTAGTGGCATAGTATTAAATGCTATTTGTTCATGTCTTTATTCAACATTTTGAGATACTGAGCCAACTTACGGTTCTTCTGGTGTGGAGTATATAGGTGGGATATTGCTCTAGTAACCGTATCACTCTTTATGCCATGGTTGAGGCAGTGGCCAAATCCCAGCACATTGAATGGAAGCTCAGCAAGTAATGAATAATGTTTTTTTAATCAATCAGCTGGAGCATTTTTGAAATGACATCTAAAAATTACTTGAGACGTCATTTCAATTACTTTTTGCATCCTTTTTGTCACAACGTGAAAGTTTCTCCTGCAGGTTATAATAATTTTAGTCTGTTAGCTAATGCACTATCTAGCATTAAATCAGAATATAATTAAATTGAACTGTTACTGTTGCTGGGACAATCACAAGCACACTTACATGTTATAATTTACAATTAGATGATCACTCAGTTTAAGCAGATTAATTACACTATCTCTAATATTTAACTCTACAAGTCATTGATTGACACTAACCTTTACCGATATTCAAGGAGATAATGGTTGACCAGTGACCTAATGTCGTACACCTACCTTTTTCTTGTATCCTTCAAGTTCAAGTTCAAGTTTATTGTCATTCAGCTGAATCCATGTGTACAAAACAGCATTCCTCCGAATCAACATGTGCAACACACAACTCGCGGACATCACACATAAAGTAATATTACCACAAATAAACGAACAAATACTGAACATTCCAAACGATTGACATTTAGCCTAAGGTGCACTTACAACACAAGTTAAAAAGTAAACAATATATAATGCTCCTGGCACTTCATACATGATGAAACCTGCGTGGTGACAGGGAGTTCGGTAGTCTGATGGCCTGGGGGAAGAAGCTGTTTCCGATTCTGATAATTCTTGTCCAATGGTAGTGGAACAAAGAGACTGTGGGACGGATGGGAGGGTCCTTGACAATGCTAGCAGTCCTTAACAATGACAATCTTTCTGTTACTAAAATAAACAATGAGAGGGAAGAGAATTCCACATTTCTCCCACTCTTTGTGTTCAGGAGTAAGCTCTTAAAACTGTAGACTCCATACCGTAGTCTGCACCACTTAGTCCTAGACTATTTTTAGTAGGAATACTTTCTCATTATCCTACTTAATCCTCTTATTATCTTCAAACTTTGATAAAATCAGCACTTGACCTCTGAACAAGTTCATATACAGGAGTTTCCTGCATGCTGCAGGTCAGTGACTGAAGTTAAGGTGACATTGGTTGCTGAAGTTTTATATTCTGAACAGTCTTCCATTTGTTTATAGCAGGGGTTCCCAACCTAGGGTCCATAAAGCCCTTGCTTAATGGTATTAGTTCATGACATTAAAAAAGGGTTGGGAATCCCTGGTCTACAGAATAACTCCACTCTAGCAGAAAGCTTGCTGGAGGTGAGACAGAGTAATGTGGCAAAAAATATTGAGAGAAGTGTTAAGGCTATGATAGAGCCTTGCTTGATATTAATCTACTTTGAAGATTAGACTATCATGAGCCATTGGTTAAAATCCTTACTGACCTCAGAAAAGCCTTTAACCTTTTGCATGCATGACATCATTAGCAGAGAGATTTCTGAAGTATCCATCACAGTTCATCACAGATTTGTATAGAGCAAGACTCAACAAACAACAGTGACAAAGTTATCTGGTTTTAGTGACATAGATTGTCAGAAATAATCCAACATCATCTTTTCTCACTACTAGTGTCTGGGAGGAGGTACAGGACCCAGAAGACACACACTCAGTAATTTAGGAACAGCTGCTTCGTCTCTGTTAACAGATATCTGAATAGTCCAAGAACCCATGAACACTACCTTATTATCCTTTGTGTTTTTTTCACTATTTAGTTTGTAAGTTATAGTATTTTTATGTCTTTGCGCTGTACTGTTGCAGCAAAACATCAAATTTCACACCATATGAGACATGACTGATTCACCCCTGCGAGCACTCCGAGCCCATCGTGCTGTTGTGGCACCAGGAGCTCAGGAAAGCTAAACCAAGTAGAAAACTGACTTTCCTTTACCTGGCGAATGACGTGATTCAGAATAGCAACAAAAAACGATCAGAATTTACCCAGGACTTTGCTTCAGTTTTGGTGGATGCATTTTCACACATTTCAAGTGAATCTGATGAGAATTGCAAGAGGCACCTGGAAAGAGTATTAGCAATTTGGCAAGAGAGGATGGTTTATGAGCACAATTTTTATGACCAACTTTCTCGTGTTTATGATGATAAACCTGATTCTTGTTTCTGAGCTGCCTGTATGGAGTTGAATGTTCTCTCTGTGACAGCTTCACTGAGATTCCATCCACATGTGCTAGTACAAGCAGGGGTTTCCAGCCTGGGGTTTATGGACCCCTTGCTTAACAGTATTGGTCCATGGCCCAAAAACATTTGGAAACCACTTTGTGAGTGGGTTAAATGGCTTCTGTAAATTACTCCTTCCTTTTGCCAATGGCAAAAAGAGTCAAAGGAGACATTTCCAAAAGGCAATGCCTCAACAAGGCAGCATCCATCACTAAGAACCGCCATCATGCAGGGCATGCCCTCTTCTCATTGTTACCTTCAGAAGGCAGGTACAGGAGCCTGAAGACACATATTCAACCTTTCAGGAACAGCTTCTTCACCACCACCATCAGATTTCTGAATGGACAGTCAGTGATATTAAACCTGGTTCCCATTCTGATAAGAATCCGTGAGATAGAGTAGTTTATAGGATTACCATGAAATGAGGAGAGGGAGAGAAGACTGATGGGACTGCTTGCTGGAATTGGCAGGGCTCTGTTGGGCCAAATTGCATCCTGCATCATTATGTGTGCATAGAGTCTTAGAAACCTACTCTCCCCATCCTCTGGCCCATCTACTCCATGCTGAACCATTAAAATTGCCTTCTCCCATCGACCTGCACCCAGACAATAGCCTCCACAACCACGTACCTATCCTCTTGAATGATGAAATCGAAATCGCATCCACCACTTACGCTGCCAGCTTCTTCCACACTCTCATCACCCTCTGAGTGAAGACATTTCCCCTCACATTCCCCTTAAACTCCTCACCTTTCACACTTAGCTCATGACCTCTTGTTGTAGTCTCACCCAACCTCAGCAGAAAAAGCCTGCTTGAATTTACCCTACCCCTTATAATTTTGTATACCTCTTTCAAATCTCCCCTCAGTCCTCTATGTTCTAGGGAATAAAGTTCTAACCTATTCAACCTTTCCTTATAACTCCGGTCCTCCAGTACCAGCAACATCCTGGTAAATTTTCTCTGTACTCCTTCAATCCTATTTACATCTTTCCATGTATAAGATGGACTTTTATGGTCACCTGTAAAGGCAAATGGGACGTTACTTAAAAGATGCATTTGGCAGTCCTTTTAATGCAGTGCTCTTTTAGTATTGCACTGGAGTGTTAGCCCAGATTTATTGCCTTCATATCTTCAGAACAGGACTTGAACCCACAGCTATCTAAGTCAGTGGACAGATTGCTACGTGCTGAACCATGACTGAAACTGCAGCGATGGAGGGATCACGAGATAATGGCTGTGTTTACAATACGAGGCATTACTGCACTGCTCCAGGGACTTCTGTAATGAGAGCAGAGCCTGGTTTACACTGGACCCGTTGTTTTGCTGCCCTGATATGGCGGGTAATTTATTAAAGCTGAATTTCACTTGCACTCTATGTAAAGTACTATTTTTTCATCTCCACCCCTGCCCTACCACCAATCTAATAATATTAACTTAAAACTATTTGAAAGTAATCTTATCAAAATGAGGCAGCTACAGAACAAAAATGACAGCTGGTCAAAGTGGAGAGCTTCCAGGGTGCCTAAAGGAAGCTAGGCTAACTGTCAGCTCACCATATCATCCTTTATATCAATGAGTTGGTGTCTCAGAATGTGGCTGACAAATGAATGGCCAGATTAGATGAGTAATAAATACCACAGAACTGTTTGATCCTTAAACAATTTTGATATGACACTACCTGATCTCACCTTTTTATTATAGTCAGGCTTGTTGATAAAGTTACTTCAAAGCTGATTAACTGCTTTGATTCTGTGCTTAATCTGATGACAGATGCTCAGGTTTGGTTGATTCACTTAATAGATTAAAAAAAACCACAGGATTTGTGATGTTCACAATTGTCCTCTGAGGTAAATCATATTACACATGCTCACTTTTCAGGGAAAACATAGGCCCTGGGTCTACAGAGGTCTGGAACCACATCAAAGTTTCTCCGTACAATACCTTCATACAGTCGACAGCCTCTGGACATAAATCAGTTTATTTTAACAAAAAGAAAATGCATTCTGCCTGCGTGCAGCACCAAACAATGTGTCTATTATATGGAGAAAAACTGAGGGGTAATTATCTCAGTCACCAGGTGCTAACACTCAGTTCCCTACACGTCTTTGTGTTTGTATGTGTGTGCTCTTTATCTGTCTTGTGTGTGTGTGCTTGGCTCTGTTCACCTGTGTCTGTGTGCCGTGTGCATTGCAGTGTATGCACATGTGTTGCGTGTGATGCATGTGTGGATTTTTAGTCATGCAAGTACACACGTGTGTTTGGTATTTCGTCATGAATGTTTCTGTGTATATGGCGTGTGTGCTTGCCTGTGTGCGTGTGATTGTGTGAGATGTTTGTGCATGCTAGTGTATGTTAGGTGCGTGCGTGCGTGCGTGCGTGCGTGCGTGCGTGCGTGCGTGTGTGTGTGTGTGTGTGTGTGTGTAGCTACAGCCAAGCTAATACTTTGCAAATGAAGGTCCTAGACTGACTGTTGTGAGCTCCAGCTCACTGAAAGATCACCGAATCATCCTATTTCAATATAATTTTAGTAAAGATTTAAGGTTGTCGCAACATTGTGGGCCGAAGGGCCTTTACTGTTCTGTAATACTTTATGGTCTCTGTTCAAATCATATGGAATTTGTAACTGCTATCAAAATTGTTTCAAAAGCTGACTGGGACGGCAAATTGATAATGATGCATCCCTCAGAGAGATTTCCAAATGATCTCCCGTTGATAAATAAAGACCACATGTCTATCTGAATTTCATTGTGAATTCAGAACAGAAAAGAATTGTTCAGCGCAAATTTCCAGCACATTCAGGTATGAGTAGGACTCCCTAGAACTGAAGGCATTGGCCTGGATAGTGTCCGCTGCAGAACCTGGATGGGTTAGTTAATTCCTCATAAGTGCCAGACATGGCTAATCAGAGATTCAGCCATTTCCACCATTTCAGTCAGCTCCCACTGAGCATATTCACAAGGAACACAGCCAGAAGGAAACAGCATCCATCACCCAAGCCATTCTCTCCTCTCACTTCTGCCATCGGGAAGGAGATGCAGGAGCTTTAGGTCCCACACCACCAGATTCAGAAACAGTTGTTATCCTACAGCCATCAAGCTCCTGAACCAGTGTGACTAACTTCGCTAACCTCAATGCCAAACTGATCACTTAACACAACCTATGGACTCACCTTCAAGACCTCTACAACTCATGTTCTCAGTGTCTGTTTATGTATTTGTTTATTTATCTATCAATCATTTGTTTTTTTCTATTTGCATAACATCTTTTTTTGCACTTTGGTTGCTTGTCAGACTTTGTGTGAGGCTTTTCATTGATTCCATTCTATTTCTCTGCCCCACTGTGAATGCCTGCAAGAAAATGAAACTTAGGGTAGCGTACGGTGACACGTGTGGTGATTTTGATAAAAAATTTACTTTCGACTTTGATTTACTGCGTGGTTTGCTGTGCTGTGTCATCGCAGGAATGAACATGCAATTTCACCCATGGGTATTTTTTAAAATCAGTTTATGCTGGGAACCCCCATCAGCACTTTTGCCCTTTCCATAGCCTTAGTTCAGGAAAGGTTTGGAAATCACCCATAAGCAAGCTGCAGACCAAAAAAATATATATAGACAAAGGATGGGGGAAGAACTAGAAACATTCCCTCTTTTCCCTTCAAAATGCTGTCATCTCCCATTATAATCAATCAGTTTCATATTTTGCATATTAACTTTCAAATGTGTAGTTCAACAGTTTTACTATAAAATACTTATTGCAGTGATATTGAAATCACTGGGCCTGTACTTGCTGGAATTCAGAAGAGTGGGGGCGGAATGTTATTGAAACCCAATGAAAGGTGAAAGGCCTCAATAGAGTGGATGTGGAGAGGGAGTTCCCTTTGGTGGGGGAGGCTAAGACCAGAGGATACAGCCTCAGAATAGAGGGGTGTCCATTTAGAACGGAGATGAGAAGGAATTTCTTCAGCCAGAGAATGCTGAATCTGTGGTCTGGTTGCCACAGGAGGTTGTGGAGGCCAAGAAGTTGGGTATATTTGAGGCAGAGGTGAAAGGTTCTGGATTAGTCAGGGCATGAAGGGGTACGGGGAGAAGACAGGAGATTGGAGCTGAAAAAGAAAAGGATTAGTCATGATGAAATGGCAGACTAGATTCGATGGGTCAAATGGCCTAATTCTGCGCCTGTGTCTTATGGTCGTATATCTGGGCATTCTGTGAACAAATAGTTGTTGTGATGCATCTAGTGTGGTAGTGCTTATCACTCTCAATCTCAGCTTCCATCGCTGGCTAGCAGTCTTGCTAAAAGGAGAGCTGAATGCAAAAGTCTCTCCCTGCCCGTACATAGCCTCTCCAATGGCAAACCTCATGTAGTGCCTCCTCGCTGGTGACATACGGAAACTGAACTCCTTTCAGACTCAGGCTGAACTACAGAGGACAGGAGGGAGGTCTGGCCCTTACACAAAGCACACAGGCCCACCGGTGTGTAGACATGCCCTGGTGCTCGTGAGCCAGATCCCCAGCAATGGGTAAGTACCCCCACTATCTTGTGAGAAGCCTCAGGAGAAATGAAGGCTATGGGCGTAAACCCAGACGACAAATCCAGAGTGGAGTCCATAAGGTGGCTGGACATTATTGACCATCCTTCTGGCAGCTCCTGCAGCCAAGCTGGTGATTCATAAGCTTACCTTTGGACTACACTGGTGGGGCCAAGAGGGGATCTTGATAACAGGGCATCTCAGGATCTCCATACCTTCCACCCAGGCTTGAGATGATGATCATCATCACCCATTGTCCTTCGAGACAGACGGATGCCAAGCACGTGAACGTTGGACAGATGGATTCTCATTGGAAAATTAATCAATGGACTTGATCAACGGTGACACATTTCACAATCAACTAAAATGCAAAGTGATGAGTATTATTCTCATTTATATCTCACCTTATCCTAGCCTGGAGGTACCATGAATAAATATATTCCCTATAATACCCTGGGTCATGTTCTATGAGACCATTTCAGATGAGACAGAACATAGAACTTTACAGCACAGCACAGTACAGGCCCTTTAGCCTTCGATGTAGTGTTGATCTTATAACCTACTCTAAGATCAGTCTAACATTCCTTCCACCATAGCCCTCCATTTTTCTATCATTCATATGCCTGAGTTTTTTAGATACCCCTAATGTACCACCTCCATCACCACCCAAGCACCAAGTTGCTTGCACCCACCACTCTCTGTGGAAAAAACTTAGCTCTGACATCCCCCCTATACTTTCCTCCAATCACCTTAATTTATGCCTCATCATGCTAGACATTTCAACCCTAGAAAAAGTCTCTGACTGTCACCTCAATCTATGGCTCTTACTTTCTACACCAGGAATTCCCAATCTGGGGTCCATGGACCCCTTGGTTAATGGTAGGAGTCCATGGCATAAAAAAAAGTTAGAAACCCCCGTAACCTCTATCAAGTCACCTCTCATCATCTTTTGTTCCAAAGAGAAAACACTAGCTCATTCAAACTCTTTTCATGAGGCGTGCTCTCCAATCCAGGCAGCATCCTGGTAAATATCCTCTGCACCCTCTCTAAAGATTCCACATCTTTCCTATTGATGCACCATCAATAACTCACTCTGAGACGTAAAAGCGAGGTATCGGCTTTTATTGACTGGAAGAAGGAACGAGCAGTGAGTGACCACCATACTACATCCTGGAGACTGAGAGGCTGGGCTCAGACCTCCATCACCTTTATACAGGGGTCTGTGGGAGGAGCCACAGGAGCAGCCATCAGGGGGCGTGTCCAGACAGGTATATGTAGTTCACCACACCTATAACATGGCAACCAGAACTGAACACAGTATTTGAAGTGTAATGCATTAATGCTACAATGATTTCATGCTATGTTAGTGCTGGATGCATGGTGAAACTTCTTGGCTGTCCACAGCACATCCTCAGACGGTGTTGGTCTTTTTATTTCACAGCATGTTTCGATGTACCAGTGACAAGTAAAGCTAACCTTCCTTCAACACCTGCACTGGCGTTCCCAGGAGAAAAGGTGGCACATACAGTAGCTCCTGGTTCAGTGTGGTGTGTGAGCGGTGAAGAGTCACAGGTAAGTAAATTGACTATTGATGAAGACTGAGATCGCACTCTTACAATTTGCAAATCACTACTTGGGGGCAGCAACCACCAGTCAACGAATCAGAAACTTCAACTGGTACGCAAGACATCTGTTAGTGATCCATAATACACTGCTAAATGTTCACCTGGCTTGTCATAAAGCAACGGTAGTCATAACTGATGGAACCCAGACTGAATTCTGCAGCAGCCTCTCCTGAGCCCTGAAATTGATGTCTTCATACAGTCTATACTATGATTAGCTGCAGGGGGCCATGAATTGGGATTTCTGTTGCTGATTTTTTTCCATTGGTTATAATTTTTTTCCTGTCAATGTAATGCTGAAGCAGTTGCCTCTATTGTAATTCTCAAGCCAGTTTTAAGCTCTTAACAGTGAAAACAGCCATTTATTAGTTTTTGACGGCTCCTTGGCCTGCCCATCCTAACAGCAATAATTATAATGGATTCTCTAAGCAGCTTTTGGGAGTAAATTTGATCCTTCTTTGAAGCAGGAGACATGATTTGTGGCTGACAGCAGGCAGAACTTAAGGAGTAGTAAGCGGTAGACCCTTCAACACTGAGTGTTGTGTTAGACATGCTGCTTAGGAGATTGAGAAACTCCCAGCCCCTGCTGAAGTCTCAAGGCCCCTGAAAAAAAAACTGAGACATGGTAATGTAAAATACTGCAATGATCTTGGTCGTAATAAGGACTAGGCCTCAGTCTGTGGGCTTGCCTGTTGCAGCAGTCCAGGAGAGGAGATGTTGAAGGCAGTGTAGCTCGGTGTCCATGGTGGATTGGAGGCTGGCCCTCCTGTCGATGCTGGTCTCCAGTGTTCACTCAGTGGAAGACAAGCTGGACTGTATGCGCATGTACGTTCATCTGTGGACTGTTGAGAACTGCTTGTTCTTGCCAATAACATCCACGCACCATCAATTTACAGTGTCACTCAGGGACTTGGGCTATACGAAGGGTGATTGATAAGTTTGTGGCCTAAGGTAGAAGGAGATGAGTTATTAACTTCAAACTTTCTGCATAATCACTCAAAGAGTTGACCTGCGCGTGCATGTAACGAGAGCTGTATAACTCATCTCCTTCTACCTTAGGCCACAAACTTATCAATCACCCATCTGTGGACACTTTCTGGAGGTCCAATATCCGTATGCTCCATGACCACTGGACTAAGTGTGTAAATGTAGGAGGGGACTATGTTGAAAAAATAAATGTGCTAGTTTTTCTAAAATTGACTCCTTCTACCTTACACCATGAGCTTATCAATCACCCCCCGTATATATAATTTTTTGTGTGACTGTATGTTTATTTGCTATGTTATATGTGCTTTAGGTGCCTTGTGCCATGTGTGACTGTTGGTATTGTGATTTGCTCCTTGGTCCTGGAGGAACGTAATTTTGTTTGGCTGTAATCATGGGTATTTGTATATGGTTGAATGATAGTTAAACTCGAACTGAACTATCATAGAAGAAAGACATTATAGTCACAGAGTTGTACATAATAGAACCAGGCCCTTCAGCCATCTGCATCAATGCCGACTCTCATGTCTACTTATATTAATCTCACTTGCCTGAATTAATTCCTCATCCCTCAATGCCTTCCTGATTCAAGTGCTTGTTCAGAAACCTCTTAAATGTTATTGTTTCTGCCTCCATCACCTCCTCAGACAGCTCTGTCCAGAGACTCTTTGCATGAATTTACCCCTTCCAACCTTCTCTCTCTCATCTTAAACATAAGCTCTCTAGTTTTAGACACCCCTACTATGGGAAACAGATGCTGGCTCTTTAAACTACCCGTACTTCTCTCTCATTTGCATGCCTACTTTGATGATGAATTTTATCTTCAGCTTCAAAACCCTTTAGTCGACTGAAGGAAAGGGGGTTTGAAGATTGGGAACTCCAACCTGCCACAAAACTCATGGCCTGTTGTTCAGCGGTCGTCCCTGCCCACCCTTCCCTTCTTGCCCACCCTTCCCTTCTTGCCCTCCTGCCCCATTTTGCCCTCCTGCCCCATTTTGCCCTCCTGCCATCATTGCCCTCCTTGCTCTCCTGCCCTCCTTGCTGTCCTGCATATATCTGAGATCTAGGTTACCTAAAGCAGGCACCTCAAGGCACTTGAAATGTACCACCAATGGTGTCTTCAGATCCCGTTTCTAACCTCAGTGTCCTTTCCCATGCAAATGTCCCACCGCTGAGGCCCAAATGATATCCAGTGGATTCTGTTAGGCAGGCCATGCCAGACACCAGTCACCTGAAATACATACAGTACTCTATTAGAACTTTGAACGTTAAAACTGAGGAACAGACATTCAGTCCTCGATGTTGTGCCAAACTAATTAAGCTTTTGATACCTAATTACACTAATCCCTTCTGGCTGAAAAGTTTATATTCCTCCATTCTGTGTACATTCATTGCAGAGCCTCTTAAAATTTTCTATCATATCTGTCTCTACTACCACCACTGGCAGCACATTCTAGGTATCCACAACTCTGTGTATGGAAACTCACCATGCACATCTCCTTTGAATTTACCTCCTCTCTCCTTTAACATGCCCTCTAGTATTAGAGGTGCTGTTTACTCTATCTCTGCCTCTCACAATCCTATAAATTTCTTTCAGGTCTCCCATCAGCCTTCGCCAGAGCAGAGCAAACAGTCCAAGTTTGTTCATCCTCTCCTTGTAGCACATTTACTCGAATCCAGACAGCAACCTCTTTTACATGTTCTGCAAAGCCTCTGCATCCTTCATGTAATGGGGTGACTACATAGAAGTGAACGCAGTCTTCCTGATGCAGCCCAACCAGTTTTATAGAACTGCAACGTAGCTTCTTGCCTCTTGAACTCATTGCCTTGACTAATAAAGACAGGCATGTCATATGCCTTCTTTACCACCTTATCAATTTGTGCGGCAACATTCAATAAACTGCGGACTTGGGCCCCAAGATTCCTTTGTACATTGGTTTGGGGTTCTGTTACGGGAGAAGCTTTGTATGAATGCAACATCCCAATGATCCCCACAAACCACTGGCCCATTACCACTCAGACTGGAGATGGAGTATTTGGCATGGCAAATATGCAGCCCATTGAGAAACTCATCCATGCATTAGGAGAATACAATGACTGCATAAGTGCAGAAGAAGGATACCACCCCACAGCTACCTACCCACTAATCTCATCAGGTGTGGAAGAGTTAAGCGTTTTCAGCCACCTCATAATCCACAACTTGACAAGCTCCTCCGTCATATTGTGTGTGTTGCTCAAGACTCCCTACATCTAAGTATCCCTTGTGCTTATGAATTGCGACTCCACTGTGAAGTCTCTTTGAAGTATGTGTGGTCTGAAGAAGTTTAAAGGCTTTCTTCAACAGGTGTTCAGTGAGAACTTCTCTCACTGTTCCCCCTCTCTGATGCTTCTGCACCCTTCCTTCCCAGTCCTGATGAGCGTTTCAGTCCGAAATGTCAACTGCTGCCTGACCTGCTGAGTTCCTCAAGCATTTTGCGTGTGTTGCTCAAAATCAGAGGGGAAGCAGGTCATCTTCAATCTCAAGGGATTGCTGAAAAGAAAGAAAATAATTTTTGAGATAGGACCTTTAATATTGGCTGTAGCAGTAAGATGGTCACATTGAATTGATATGGTCTACCACTCTGGAAGGTCTCTTCACTCCTCTGAATCTAGTCTCTTCCATAATTCTTATTTTCATTACTCCAGCTCTTTGGCTGTCAAGGCATCTAAGCTCAATAGTTGCCTCCCGAAATCTTTTATACACACTACTGCTCCTTCCTCCTTCAAAGACATGCTGAAAGCTTTCTATTGCCAAGGTTTTGATCAATGAAACTGAAGTCCCTTTAAGTAATTTGATCTCAAACTATGTCAGCTATTGTGAAGTGTCTTGGGACATTTTGCCAGGTTAAGGAACTGTATAAATATGAGTTATTGATTGTGGTAGATCTTGAGCTTGTACAATAATGTAAAATGAGTGATAGTGAACCAGTGGCCTGTATTTACATCACTTCCAATTTTTAGCTCATTGATACCATTGAGAATGTAACTGGGGAGCGAATTCAAAGATGCACATATTTTATACAGTTCCTCAAAGCTCTACAGTCAGGTTACAAAATCTACCAATATCACCAGCTGTCTCAGTGCTGCTAAACAATGCCTGGAAAGATTTTATTTGGCACTTACGAATCAGAGAAGTCACCATAGTTTTCCTCATAAGCACTATTTCCTCCACTCCATGTCTTTGGAGTAATTTGGTTTTGGGATGTGACTACTCTGGGTCAAGATGATACTCCGCCCTTCATTGGTTGACACGGAAATGATCAAAGTGTAAAGTTCAAAGTAAATTTTTTGTTGAAGTATATACATATCACCATACACGACTCTGAGATTCATTTTCTTGTGGGCACATGCAGCAAATCTATAAAATAGTAGCTATAATGGGATCAACAAAAGATCAGAGTGCAGAAGACAATAAACAATGCAAATGTAAATATAAATAAGTAGCAATAAATAATGAGATACAGAGTCCTTAAAGTGAGATCATTAGCAGTAAGAACATTTTAGTGATGGTGCAAAAGAGAGTAGCTATCTCCTTTTACTCAAGATCTTGATGGGGGTTGAAGGGTAATGAAGTTTGGTGGAAGGGCAGGTAAACTCCAGAAGAACTTAGACAGATTAGGATAAAGGGCAAGAAAGTGGCAAATTAAATACAATGTTGGAAAATACATGGTCATTCACATTGACAGCAGAAATAAATGTGCAAATTATTTTCTAAAAGGGGAGAAAATCCAAAAATCTGAGATACAAGAGAATTTGGGAATCCTTGAGCAGAACACCTTAAAGGTTAACTTGCAGGTTGAGTCTGTGGTGAGGAAGCCAATGTATTTCAAGAGGTCTAGAATACAAGAGCAGGGATGTGATGCTGAGGCTTTATAAGGCAATAGTGAGGCCTCACCTTGATTATTGTGAACAGTTTTGGGCTCCTCACTTAAAAAAAGATGTGCTGGCATTGGAGAAGGTCCAGAGCTAGTTCACAGGGATGATTCCAGGAATGAAAGGGTTATTATACGAGGTACGTTTGATAGCTCTGGGTCTGTACTCACTAGAATTTAGAAGGATGAGCGGGGTTCTCACTGAAACCTTTCAAATATTGAAAGGCCCAGACAGAGAAGATGTGGAAAGGATGCTTCCCTCTTGTCAAGGACAAGAGGGCACAACCTCAGGATAGAGAGGCATCAATTTAAAACAGAGGTGCAGAGAAATTTCTGTAGCCAGAGTGTGATGAATTTGTGGAATTTGTTACCACAGGCAGCTGTGAAGGCCAAGTCTTTGGGTATATTTAAGGCAGAGATTGATAGGTTCTTGATTAGAAATGGCATCAAAGATTGCAGGCAGAAGGTCGGGGAGTGGGGCTGAGGAGGAGAAAAAAAGGATTAGCCGTGACTGAATGGTGGAGCAAACTCGATGGGCCGAATAGCCTGATTCTGCTTCTATGTCTTATGGTCCAACAACTGTTCTTGAACTTGTTGTTGTGAGTCATGAGGCTCATGTACCTTCTAACTGATGGCAGCAATGAGAAGAGAGCATTGCTGACTGGTGGGGGGAGCCCAATGATGTATGCTGCTTTCCTATGACAGCATTTCATGTAGATTTGCTCAATGGCTGGGAGGGCTTTACCCAAGATGTCCAGTACTGGGTCAAATCCATTACCTTTGTAGGGTTTTCCATTCAAAGGCATTGGCATTTCCACACCACTCTGTGATACAGCCAGTCAATTTATACTCCACTACACATCTACAGAAGATGGTCAAAATTTCAGCTGTCATGGTGAATCTTCACAGACTTCGAAGGAAGCAGAGGCACTGTTGTGCTTTCTTCGCAATTCCACTGACATGCTGGGTCCATGACAGGTCCTCTGAGATAGTGACACCTAGGAATTTAAAGTTGCTGACCCTCTCCACCGCTGATCCTCCGATGAGGACTGGCTCACGGACCTCTGGTTTCCCTTTCCTGAAGTCTACAATCAGTTCCTTGGTGTTGCTGACATCGAGTGAGAGATTGTGGTTATGACACTACTCAGCCACTCAGTATGTCAACAGTGACCTACGGAATGAGGTATGTGGTAAACATGAGAGACGCTTTGAATGTAGCTTGCAATGGCAGGAGTTAGAAATCTTCCTGAGTGATATTTTAAACTAAATCAGTTGTAATTACTGCCATGGGAGCAGGACAGTTAACAAGCACATACATAAATCCCAGTAAAATGAAAAGAAATTTAGAATAGTTAATAATGGAGTTTCACTTTTGCATCATCTTTTGAATATCAAGCATTTAGACGAGAATTATGTCTGAAAACCTTGGGAGGGATTGGCCTCCATATGGCCGTGAAAACTAGCTGGGTGGTAAGCAGATGGCAGTTGCACAGTTACTACCCAACTGTTTAAATGTGGTAGTTCACCTTGCTAGGTGTTTATACATTAAATCGGCCAACTGAAAGTAGTATAAAAAATTATACAAATTACAGCTGAATAAGAAAATACAAGAGTTGACTATTATTAGTTTGTGTGACTTTCTGCTCTGAATTGAGCAGGTTGATCCTCTAAGTGTGGTTGAAAAAGTAACACCAAAAAGAATTTGAGAAAAATGCTTTCCAAATAGGCTTCAGTGCTTAAAATGGAAATGGCCAGATATTCCCTCAGTGGCCACTTTATTAGGTACACCTGTACACCTGCTCATTAATGCAAATATCTAATCAGCCAATAGAAAGTGTGGTAAAAACGTTTTGTAATTACATAACATGTCAGACCGGCCTCTTAGAAGAAACCCCAACTAAATGTTGATGGTTGTGGAATATGTACATTTACACCAATTATGTTACCCCGCAGAGCCCCCAAACCCCTCCCAGAATTCATAAAAGCCAGCATTATGAGCCAGTCCAGAGCTCAGACGAGTTGTCCGGCTCAGGTTCTATGTTCCATTGCTGCAGTAACTTCAGGTGCCTCTGGCTCATCCAGAGGTGTGTTGACACAGACAGGGTCAATTCATGATGCCAGGGGCATGGTAGTGGAGTCCTCCAAAATCTTAGCGGGCTGGTTTAATGGGATCTACCAAAAAACGTTCAGGTTTATCCCACTTACCGATGATAAAAATCTTTTTACCCCATTCCAAAATGCATCGGAAGGGGGCCTAAGGAGACGTTGGTGTTTATCATGGAGGATGAAAACAAACAAGGTGGAATGTAGATCAACAGGTATCCGAGTGTGCTGTACACCATGATGGGAGGTAGGAATAGGTGAAAAGGAACTGGATTTACTGAGGAGGGTGGAATGTTGTTGAGAGGCTCGTCAAGGCAGTCATGGCATCAGGAATGACATCACCTAGCTCTTGTAATGGCCGCCTGTACACCAGCTCTGCCACGGACAACTCTAGGTCCTCTTTTGGAGCTGTTTTGTCCCAGCAGCTTAGTATCACCTAGGCTGGGCAAGAAGAGCCAATGTTGGGTGCACTCAGACTCCAATAGTCCAAAAGTCTGTAAGAGATGAGTTTTCATCAACAGGTATCTATGGTGTTCGGGCAGGTGTTCTAGTAGGCTCACCACTCTCACAGCTGTGGAGTTTCTGAGCAACGCTACCACATAGTAGAATTTGGTGTGATTTGCAGTGATTTCTCTCAGCGTGAAAGCGTGAATTGGGCCTCGGTTTGTACAAACCATGCAACGGCGTTTTGCTCCCAAATCTCTGGCGGTTTCAAAGCAACTGCATTGGCTGACTTGTTCATTAATTCTGGAATCATCCTAGCACATTGGGGTTACCAGTGTAGGTATTTGCAAATAAAAACAGAGGAAAATTTTATGTTTAAGGAAAACCATAGCAACTCATTTATTGTACTCCAAGCACCGAACAGCAAGCGCAATAAAAACTTTCCGTCATTACATCATCATGTCAGACCAGCCACAGAGTAAATCCCCAACTCAATGTTGGTGGTTGTGAATTATGTACATTTCCACCAATTACATTACCTTATAAAGGTGAACTTTGGAGTGATGACGTGTTGGTGAACTAGGGAGCAGTGATATTTACTACTGCAACACACATGTTTCTCTCCACAGATCTTCACAACTCTGGAGATATATATTAAGCTTAGCCTTCTGCTGAGTCTTTACTGTCAGAAAAAAAGTGGATGCATCTTTGAAAAGGAATGCTAGAGTACAGAGGTGAAGAATGGAGAAATGGGGCTAGGTGGTAACAGATGAAGATCTAACAAAAGGAATGAATGGCTTTTATTGGTGGAACTTCCATGCATCTTGAGTTATCGCTCCTCTGCCACTGCTTTGTCATAGACTCAGCGCCATACATGTGACCATTTTGTTCCTTAAGTGACTTTTGAGTTGCTCTATGGGCTAAGATGATATTCTGTTCGTGCTCTTGTTGTGATTTATTTATTTAGAAATGCAAGGTGGAATGGGCTCTTCTGGCCCAAATGAGCAAACTACCTACTACCTAGCCTAATCACGGGATGATTTGTAAAGACCGATTGACCTACTAGCTGGTAGATCTTTAGATCGTGGAAGGAAACCAATGTGGTCAAGGTGAGAATGTACAAACTCCTTTCAGATGGAACCAGAATTGAACTCTGAACTCTGAAACACCCTACACTGTAAGAGTGTCATGCAGCTAAGAAAACTCTGTGGCTCTGTTCCTCTCACTAAGACTGGTGCAAATAAAAACCAGAAAAGATGCAAAGTGATTTGCCAATACATTATAGTCCAAATTCAAAATTGCTGCATAATGTAATATTACCATATTAATAATAATAAAATACAGAATCATATTCAGATTTTTTCATAGCCAGATTCAGATTTATTTATCGCAAGTACCTGGTAACGTGAAGTGAATTGTACCATTTGTGTTAACAACCAACACACCTAAGGATGTGCTGGGGACAGTCACCAAGACATCATGCCCAGAATGCTTGGTAAAACAACACAGAATACAACAAAACAAGCAACAAAATAACAACAGTAAGCACAAGCCCCTTTTCATTCTAATACTCACACACACAGACAGTCCCCCTACTCCAGGCCAGAGCCCCAGTCTTCAGGAAAGGTAACATTCCAATTACTTCACTTTTTATTAGAATAAAGGACATGAAACTCCATTTGAAATGCTTTTGTTAAAATAGCAGGACAATTTCATGCAAATAAATTGGCATATGTGTTTGCTAAAATGATGTAGAGCAATGCCAATGCACAAATTCTATCAAGTCTCCCACTTTAAAGGTAAAAGTAATCTTCCTTCAACATCTGACATGTGTTCTGATAGAAGATCTTGCAACAGATAGGTTTGAATTTTGAAAGTTGTAGATAGCAACAGCCTTGTCTCAGCGAACGTTTACTGGCACAGCAGAAGCACAGATGTTGTCCTTTCTGCTTGTGAACACAAAGATCAAATGGCTTCAGATATTTTTGAACAATAACGTCCTTCTTGGCAAAAGGGAACATGTGTAAATTTTAGAATTTAGACATGTTTTATGTGTGTATACAGACACAAGATCGGTGTTGGAATAGTGTGTGCATGCACCAGACTACAGTACACCGGATGGGTTGTGCTGGCAGGTGTGTAAACACATTGGACACCAGTGCACAGAACTTTAGAATTAATAATTTAGAAATTTTATACAGAAGCAGCAGAATTTTGAAAATATAATCTTGATCCAAATACAAGGACATTCCTTTAGAGCAGAGACAAGGAGGAATTTCTTTATCCAGAGGGTGGTGAATCGCTGACAACTGTGGAGGCCAAGTCATGGGTATATTAAAAGCAGAGAATGATAGGTTCTTGATTAGTAAGAGAAGAAGGCAGGAGAATGGGGTTGAGAGGGATGATAAATCAGCCATGATTGAATTGTGGAGTAGAATCGATGGATTGAATGTCTGTCTTATGGTCTAATATGTGTAGTATGTTTCATGTTTTACAAAGTGCTTTACAGACGTTAATGTAATTTTGATGTATTGTCAAAGTTGTAATGTAGAGTGTGTATCAGCCAATTTGTGCACAGCAAGGAATCATAAAAAATAATTTAACTGCTAGCTGGTTTGGTTTTTGAGTAATATGGATTGACAGATCTTTTACTTAATTTTTTTGTAATCTGTGCACTGTTGGCAAGAGCTGTAGCTAAAGTCGTAATTGCTCCTGAGAAGGTGGTAGTGAGCTGCCTCCTGAACACTGCCATACTTCTGGGGAAAGTAACTCTGCAAAGTTCAAAGTAAATTCATTGTCAAAGTACATGTATGTCACCATATACAACCCTGAGATTCGTTTACTTGCAGGCATACTCAATAAATCCAATAGCCATAGTAGAATTAATGAAAGACCACACCAGTAGGATGGACAATCAGTGTGCAAAAGATAACGAACAGTACAAATACAAAAAGAAAGAAAGACTATAATAAATAAATAAATAAGCAATAAATATCGATAACATGAGGTGAAGAGTCCCTGAAAGTTAGTTCATTGGTTGTGGGAACAGTTCAGTGATGGGGTGAGTGAAGTTGAGTGAAATTATGCCCTCTGGTTCAGGAGCCTGATGGTTGAGGGTTAATAACTGTTCCTGAACCTGGTGGTGTGGGGTCCTAAGGCTCCTGTACCTTCTTCCATGGAAGCATGGAGAAGAGAGCATGATATGGGTAGTGGGAGTCCCTCAAGATGGATGCTGCTTTCCTGGAACAGCACTCCATATGGGTGTGCTCAAAGGTTGGGGGGAATTTACCTATGATGGACTGGGCCATATCAACCGCTTTTTGAAAAATTACAATATTTACAATACTGTTAGTATTGTATCCAAGACTTGGGTCCAGTGATGATGAAGAATGACAGCATAATTCTTGGTCAGGGTGGCATACAGCATTTATGCAGTGTTTTAACCTAGCCATATGTCCCAAGACAGTTCATAGCATCTGACATTGTTTGAAATAAAAGTTACTTAAAGAGACTTTACTTCAGTTGATCAAAACTTGTCAAAAGAGGTGTTTCAGAGTGTCTTGATGGAGGAAAGAGAGGCAGGACTCTAAACAGGGAATTCCAGAGTTTAGGACAGAAGAGCTGGAGCAATGAAAATAAGGAATATAGTATGTAAGAAGCTAGATTCAGAGGAGTGGACACATTGCAGAGTGGTAGAAGTTTGTGGTGTTCCCATGCAACTAAAGATCATGAATTTTGGGAGGTGCTGTCAGAAGACACCAAGTGAATAACTGAAGTACATTTTGCAGATGGCAGGAAAAATGAATGTCCAGGGTTATAGTTGGAGAAGCTTTGTCTGGTGTGCTGCAAAGGGTCAAAGATGTTGTTGAAACTGTACCCATCCAGACCAGTCAGAGTATTCCATCACTCTCGTGACTTGTGCCACGTGGATGCAGGTGAAAATAGACATCACCGGATACCCGGTGACTAATCTGATCTTGTAGCCACAGGATGTTGACTTTTGGGTCAATACTGATCTCAGGACATGATGGTTCGGGTGATTGGAATGCAAGTGATTTTAAAGGTAGGTGGTGAAGGTTATTGGCCAATTGCTGGAGACCAATATATCCAACAAGTGTCTACGCAGGGTCTCAGCTTGACAGCTCATTCAACACCTTCAATACTGCATCATTGGAGAGTTGCCCAAGTTATTTATCTCCCATTCTTTGTTGTGGGAGTCAGAACAGCAGCCTTCTGAATCAGAGGCAAAAGTGATAACACTTCACTGATTCGAGATAAATATGAAAAGCAGGGTTAAGAATCTGCAATACATTTGAGAATAAACACTGGAACTGAATTGAGGGCAGCTGCCAGCCTACAAAGGTATCAGCAAATGAAAGGTCTGCTCATCTCATGTTCCATTAGCACTCCAACTCATTTCAGATATTTGTGTAGGAAGGCAAATGAAAACAGCTTGGGAGTGATTTTCTTTCTGTTTGGACGAGTAGGCAATCTGTACTGAAGGAACTGATACATTGGATTTGCTAAGGAAAGCAGCAAATTCCTATTTACCAGCAGTACTGAATAAGTTCTTTAAGCATCCCACACTTTGTGGTAGATAATAAACCAACTGTTTGAGTTTTGTCAACAATGTCACATGCCAACTGGGTTCATGTTTACTTGAGTGGAATCAAAACTTGAGTCACCGAACATTTAGTAAAGAGTGCGGCCCACTGTAAGAAATATTTTAAAGCTGGATTTCTTGAAATAAAATAGGTAATAAATTTTTAAAATTCAACGTGCGTTGCTTCTTCTCAGCTTCAACCTCCCTCAGCATCGGGCTCGATGTTAGAGGTTAGAGGTTTTACATAGTTCTGAACAAAGTTTTAATGCTAGGTGTTGGAAACATTGTCACCTCAATGCTGCCCAGAAAAGCCATTTTTCTTGGTTCTTTGGGTCTGGTCTTGGAATGTCACAAATGACAACGTATGAACCAGAAGCAGAGTCAGAATCAGCTTTGGTATCTCCGGCATACGGGGATGTCATGATGTCATGAAAAATGTTGTTTTTCAGTAGCAGAACATTGCAATACATAATAAGAAAATTGTAAATTACAATAAGAAATATACTCATGAAAAAAATAGGTTAAATTATTAGTGCAAAAAGAGGCATTTCCTTTCGAAGATATCCACAATACTGGGGAGACAGATGGAACTGACTGAGTTTGCAACCTCCTGCAGCTTTTTCTGATCCTGTATGAACTTCAGAAATTGAAGCAGGAAAAGACCATACTTCCCTTCAAGCCTACTGCACCATTCAATAAGATCATAGTCAACTCCACTTCCCTGCCTCATAAAATTTGATTTCCCTGTAGACCAAAAATATGTCTATCTTGGCCTTGAATATATTCAGCGATTCATATCCCTTTGACGGAAGGAAAAAGATTTTTAAAAATTGCTTTACTTATCACATGTACATAGCAACATACAGTGAAATGGACCACTTTTGCATCCATGACTAACACAGTTTGAGAATGTGCCATGCTTCTGGCATCCACATAGCATGCCCACAAGTTACTAACTCTAACCCATATGTTTTTGGAATGTGGGATGAAATTGAAGCACCCAAAACAAACCCTCACAGTCACAGGGAGAATGCACAAACTCTTTACAGACAGTGGATGGAATTGAATCCTGATCCTCTGATCACTTGCGCCGTAAGGCAATGCGCTAACTGCTATGTTACTGTGACATCTTGCTTAATTTCACCTTAATTCCATCTTAAATGGAAGTCAAAATATTCTAATACACTGCCTCCTATTTCTATGTTACAGCGGTGTGGAGAAACATGTTCAGGAATTCATTAGGGTTATTTGCATGTCTTATACGGTATTTTTCATAAACGCCACATTAGGGGATAATGGGACACCATTCCATAGATTTGCTAAATCAGCATTGCTCAATTTATTGCAGGAGTAGAGAAAGAGTAAATGATTTCATAATTCAGTTGAAAAATTTTGTATCTTTTGTATCTTATCTCGAGGGATTTGGCCACCTAGAAGCAGTTCTGGGAGGATTTGGGGAGCTGCATCTCCAACATGATTTATCACCTTTAGGATAGAAAGGGGATAAGACTGGAGGAGAAGGAGAATCCTTGTCTCATGATCATGAAACATTCACATTGTTTATGGAAAGCTCTAGGATAAAAAAACAGTTGTTTTAATAAGTTATGTAAATATTTCATGATCACAAGACATATTCTTCTCCCGCAGTTTTATTTTCTTTCTATTCTAAAGGTGGTAAATTATAAGTTATGAAACAATCCAGGATGAAAAATAAGTGTATTATTTAAATAAAGTTGAACATTGGTAATGTGGTTTGAAGAGCACAAGTATTTTCTCAGCACCTTCCTGTTCCTAACCCATTTGCCTTATCCTATGCTCCATTCAGACCTGCAACTTTATACTAATGGGTCAGTCTGTGATCAAGGCTCGAGTGAGTAAGAGCCACCATCTGCCTTGCATTAAATCTGGGCAAAAAAAGCACATCCTTTGTTTTCTGCAGCCCACGATTGGAATTGCCTCCTGCAATAAAATTTCACTTAAATCTCCCAGTCATTAAAAGAAAAAGGGAAAAAAAACAATACTGTCCAGACATCCCGAGGGAATGTACATCTGTTCACGTTATTTGCTGAATTTGCTTTTAAATGGATATTAAATTATTTAAACTGTTTGAAATGTATTAACATTGTGAAGTCTTGATTTGGAGAGGTTTGTTTTCTTCCCTCAAAGCAGGACCCCTGTGTTGAATTAGTTGTCTCTTGCTATGTCATTTGCCTTAATCTGTACTAGTACCTTTAGAAGAAATGGACTTCCCTGATCTGATTGTCTAATATTCATCATTTTAACAGTCCCAGTCATCATTCCTGTACTATAGTCACCCATTCAAAATCTTGCCAATTTGCAAGAATGTCCAGAATTAAGATCAAGCTTTAGACAGTTTATGTCATGGCCTTATGCCATCTTTCACATTGAAATTTTGAGTTTGGAGGCTTCATAGGACTAAAGGTCAAAATATTTCCATAAGGTTTCTGACCTGATTTTACCATAGGTGTGGGAAAAGTAAGGCAGGAGGCAGGGAGGTCAAAATGAAGTTGTGCTCCAGACATGTCTGATCTTCCTTTAAAATTATTCTAAACGGCCCAAGTACCCGCCAAGTATCACAAATCTGGGCTTGGATTTGTCCATAACATTAACTTTGCTCCAGAGAGCTAGTGGCCATGTGGTTCCTAAGGCTGTAGCCTCAATGACACCGTCATCCATTCATGGTCTGCAGTGGACCACAAGAACTGATAAGACTACAGGCAGCAGAAAGAAAGATAAACAGACACTTGGCAACAATTAAAACACTTGAAAATTGATTATGAAAATTATGAAGTTATTTTAAAATGTAGGGATCTGTGCTTTTTAATTACAAATATAACTGTTGAAACAACAATTGAACCTAAGCTTACCATCTGAATGATCAATGACGCTATCAGAACGAATGGGACTATACTCTGACTGTGCCAGCTAGCAAAGGCGTAAAGCAGAGAGATCAGATACAACATACAGTATATCAACAACTGGAGTCAATCGTAGAGCAGAGGTTAGATGGGTATATTTGATCCCCAGTATGTCCCCATTTTCATGTTCATTTAGGCAGATTGTCCACAATGCTCCTTGCAGCTATAGACCTGTCAATTACCTGTCTTTGGGATCCAGCTCGGGTATATTGGTTATTACCAGGACCAGACACGCAACTTGGATTAGCCACTGCAGTTCTAACCAGCAGGCTGCAAGTCCACTTGCCTGAATTTTTGAGGTCCTCCTTTAAATATATTGATCTACTTTTGAAGACAGCATTAGATCCTGAATGCAATTTTAACTCTGTGTGAAAACCATTTTGATCTTCCTTTCAGGAGATGAGAGTAGGAGAATGGGAGTGGGAAGTCCAAGGAACCAGTAGAAACCATATCAGTAGAGTTTAATTTCCTTATCAGACTGGGATGAGGAAGTACATAGAAGAAACATTTAGAGCTCCCCATCCCCACTTAGCACCCACTAGTCCCTTTTGAAATGATCTTCCACACAAACCTCCTTTTTGTTATACTATAGGGTGGAACGATAGCGTAGTCGTCAGAGTAATGCTTAACAGCACCAGCAGTAAGATCGGGGTTCAATTCCCGCTGCTCTCTGTAAGGAGTTTATATGTTCTCCCCATGACCGCATGGATTTCCTCCAGATGCGCTGGGTTCTTCCCACAGTCCACAGACATACGAGCTGGGGTTAGTAAGCTGTGTGCGTGCTATGTTGGTGCCAGAAGCATGGAAACCCTTGTGGGCTTTTCCCAGCATGTACGCAGACTGCTGGTCACCAATGCAAACAACAGATTTCACTGTATGTTTCAAGGTTTCAATGTACTTGCGACAAATAAAGCTAATCTTCACAGCTCACAGCTAATTCTGCCCGCCGTGAGGAAAGTGTGACAGTTAGCACTGGAATAATGAGGACTGTGTCCAAAAGAGCAATATGGACAGCATCTCATCCTCTGTATCCTGGATGAAAGACGCAGTTGAGTTGTGTTTTAAAATGGAAACAACTCCACAGTTAAGTGTAAAGCGTAAGTGACATCCAATGACTTTGTGCCTTATCTCCCAGATTACTGTTGGTGTGTGTTTGTTGACATCTAAGAACTCTACACAGAAATGATGAACAAACTTGTCTTCTGAGCCCATCAAAGCCACTTCCTGATGTGCAGCTAACTTTTCCTGATGGAGACAAGCACTTGTACTGCCTCAGACAACAACACTCCATCATGCAGCCTAGATCCTTGGTGTTATGGGACTACAAAATGATGTCCATCCTCTCTCCTCCCTGCCGGGCTTCCAAATCAGAATCAGAACCAGAAATGGATTTACTATTACAGACACATGTCATGAAGTTTGTTGTATTTTGGCAGCAGTAAAGTGCAATCCATAAAATTACTACATGTTTTAATAAGATATATCAAAATGAATAAATAAAGTAGTGAAGAAAGTGAGGTACTGTTTATGGGTTCGTGGTTCATTCAGAAATCTGATGGTAGAGGGGGAGAAACTATTTCTAAAACAATGAGTGTCTATGGTACTCCAGCTGCAGTGCTGCTGACAAAAAAGCCTTGCAGAGGGTGGTTAGGGGAGCAGAGAAGGTTATTGGGGTCTCCCTACCTTCTGTCCAAGACCTCTTTCAGAGTCCATGCCTCCAGAAGACACGGTACATCATTAAAGACCCCTCACACCCTCTCCATAAACTGTTTGTTCTTCTGCCATCAGGCAAACGTTACAGGAGCATCAAAACAAAAACCACAAGGCCACTAAACAGCTTCCTCCCACAGGCAGTCAGACTGCTAAATAGCTGCTCTACCTGGCTCTGCTTTGGACACTTTTAACTTGCACTGGACACTTATAACTTGATTTTAACCGACGTGTGGCTGTTGTGTTTTACTATTTATTGTTGTGTTTACTATTTATTGTTGTGTTTGTTATGTTATGATTGCACTTGCCCCTGGGAAACGCTGTCTCATTCTGCCCTGCAGAGCTGATGTATGGTTGGAATGACAATAAAGTTTTTGAATCTTGAATCTTTGAATCTTGATTCTGATCTGCCGTTAGAAATATAGAGCATAGAAAACCTACAGCACAATACAGGCCCTTCGTCCCACAATGCTGTGCCGAACATGTACTTACTTTAGAAATTACCTAGGGTACTATTGCCACTCATCTTACGATCATGAAGAGTTACTACCTCACTTCGTTTGTCAGTCTGTAAGCAAATTTACTGTGTGAGTGTATTCAAATTGTAGGGAAAGGACTGCACTGAAAAATCAATAAGGCTTGTCCCAATTCTCTTGCCCCTGGGGTTTCTTTGCAGTGGATGTTAAGGCCCTGCTTTCAAAATACAGATTTATTTTATTGTTTATTATGTTTCATAGTGCTTAGGTGGAAATTAAAGGTCCCAGCCAATAGTCCTCTTTATCCAGAAACAACAATCTTAGCTTGGGACATTAGTGTAGTTAAACCAAGGAAATATTTCACAGTCAAATTATGGCACTCATGGCCACTTTATATATAGAAAAACCTGAACAACTTGAAAACAATGTTTATGAAGGAGCATCTTGTTGGTGTGTCTCTCTATTTCACAATGACAAAGTTTTAAAGACTGATTACCTCAATTTTTTTTGGGTGTCTCAGTGGCACAGCTAGTAGAGGTGTCCGGATATATCCGGATATAATCCTAACCCCCAGGGAAATCTGGGAGTGGTTTTCACATTCTCCCTGTGACCGTATTGGCTTTCTGTGGGTGTTTTAGTTTCTTACCATGCCAAAACATACAGATTGTTTTGTTTACAGAAGATTTCCCTGCACTTGTAGGTGAATGGGAGAATAAGAATCAGGTTTAATATCATCGGCCTATGTCATGAAATTTGGTAACTTTGCGGCAGCAGTGCGATGTAGTACATAATAATAGAGAAAAAAACTGAATTATAGTAAGTATATACATATTAAATAAGTAGTGCAAAAATAGGAAATAAAAAAGTAGTGAGGTTGAGTTCATGGGATCAATGTCCATTCAGAAATGGCACAGGGAAGAAACTGTTCCTCAATCATTGAGTGCGTGCTTTCAGGCTTTTGTACCTCCTTTCTGATGGTAACAATAAGAAGAGGGCATGTCCTGGTGATGGGGGTCCTTAATGATGGATGCTGCCTTTCTGAGGCACTGCTCTTTGAAGGTGTCCTGGATACTATGGAGGCTAGTGTCCATGATGGAGCTAATTTTACAACTCTCTGCAGCTTACATTGATCCTGTGCATTCGCCCCTACCCCACCCCCCCCCCCACCATACCAGACAGTGATGCAGCCAGTTAGAATGCTCTCCACTGTACATCTGTAGAAAATGAAGTGTAAAATTGAGGAGAATGTGTGAGAATAACAGACCAATTGATGCACCATCAATAACTCTCTCTGAGACATGAAGTCGAGATATCGGCTTTTATTGACTGGAAGAAAGAACAAGCAGTAGTTGACCACCATACTACATCCTGGAGACTGAGGGCCGGGCTCAGGCCTCAATCGTCTTTATACCGGGGTCTGTGGGAGGAGCCACAGGAGCTGTCAGCAGGGGGCGTGTCCAGACAGGTATATGTAGTTCACCACACCGGTGATAAAACTAGTGTCTAAAATGTGATTGTAAGCACAAAACCAGTGGGCTGAATGGCCTGTTGCTATGCTATATTTTTCCACTAAAGAAGTAAGGAGTTGAAATATTAATTCTGCTATTTTTCCCTTGAGGAATGCACCAATCTGTAAAGCATTTTATTTTATAGAAGATTGGCAGCATTGGTGCGGTGATCATCCGTTACTAATCATTAAAAGCCATGTTGATGTGCTCCCTGTGTCTCCTGGCTTGGTCATCCCTGCCCACACACCCTTCCCCGACCCCAAACACTTTCCTCTGCAACTATGGCAGCTGCATTGCCTATCCCTACATCTCCTCCTCACCAATATCCAAATGTCCCTAAACAGCTCTTCGAGCTGAGTCATATACAACTCCTCCAGCTTTGTCTGTTGCATTCAGTGTGGCCTCCTCTACTTTGGAGATAGCAAACGCAGACTGGGTGACTGTTTTGTGGAAAATCTGCTCTCAGTTTGCAATGAGCTCCTAGTTGCAGCCATTTTAGTACTGTCTCCATTCCATAAGGCATAGGTGCAGAATTAGGTTATTTGGACAATTGAGTCTGCTCCTCCTTTCCATCATGGCTGATTCATTATCTCTCTCAACTCCAATCTCATGTCTTCTCCATGTAATCACTGACACCCTTACTAATCAAGAACCTATTAACCTCAGCTTTAAATATGCCCAGTGACTTGTACCATAGCCATCTATGGTGATGAAGTCCACAGATTCACCATCATCTGGCTAAAGAAATTCCTCCTCATCTCTGTTCTAAAGGGACGTCCATGTATTCTGAGGCAGTGTCCTCTGGTTGTAGCCTTCCCCGTTATAGGAAACATCCTCTCCACATTCCCACACCGACTTGTTTGTCCTCAGCCTCCTCCACTAGCAGGATGAGAACAAGCACAAATTTGTGCAATAGCATCTTATTTTTGGCCTGGGTAGTCTACATCCTAGTGGTGTGAACACTGAATTCTCCAGTTTCAGTACAAAATTAAGACTGGTCTACAAATGCTTTACTGAGAAACAGTGCATTCTCAGAGATTTGCATGAGACGGTGAACTGAAGAAATGTGTCAAAGATTTCAGACAGCTGTTTCAAACGACAACTAGTCATTTCACTCTGATGGATTGGTAGATATTCTTTGACCTATGTCAATGAATAGGTCTCTATTCATTGGAGCGTAGAAGGTTGAGGGGGGATTTGATCGAGGTATTAAAAATTTTGAGAGGGATAGATAGAGTTGACGTGAATAGGCTGTTTCCATTGAGAGTAGGGGAGATTCAAACGAGAGGACATGATTTGAGAGTTAGGGGGCAAAAGTTTAAGGGAAACACGAGGGGGTATTTCTTTACTCAGAGAGTGATAGCTGTGTGGAATGAGCTTCCTGTAGAAGTAGTAGAGGCCAGTTCAGTTGTGTCATTTAAGGTAAAATTGGATAGGTATATGGACAGGAAAGGAGTGGAGGGTTATGGGCTGAGTGCAGGTAGGTGGGACTAGGCGAGATTAAGAGTTCGGCACGGACTAGGAGGGCCGAGATGGCCTGTTTCCGTGCTGTGATTGTTATATGGTTATAATGAAACAATAATGATTATATGGACATCGTTGTTTGTGGGAGCTTGCTGTGTATAAAGTTATACACTCCCTTATAACTGTGATAATACTTATAATGGAAAATGTTGAATTGCTTCATGTTTTTCTTGAGTTCTCCTTGCATTTCAAATATCCTAATGCTGAGTGCAGAACATCAATAAGAATGTAAAAATGTTCAAAAAATTCAAAGGGCAAAATAAGTTTATTATCAAACTACATATATGTCACAATGGTTCTTGTAGAGGACAATGCTCCTTGTTGATGTGCTCAGTGGTGGGGAAGGCTTTACCAATGACAGACTGGGATGTATCCAATACTTTTGTACGGTTTTCTGTTCAATGGCATTGGTGTTTCCACACCAGGCTGTGATGTAAACAGTCAATATACTCTCCACCATGCGTTTATATAGAAGTTTGTCAAAGTTCTAGATGATGTGCCGAATCTTTGTGAACTTCTAAGAAGGTAAATATTGCAGAGTTTATGAAATAAATCAAATGGCAGTAATTCATTTGCAGAATATTAGAGATGAATGTGACTTGTGGGAACAAAAAAGGCAGCCTGTAAAGTAATTTTCCCTGCTGGACATAGCCTGGGACAAATTTGTTATTACAGTCAAATCCTGCATATCATCAATTAAAGAAAGTCAAACAGAAATGAAGTAACTTTCTTTAATATAAGGGTGCTTTGGAAACTGGCAATGAGATGGTTTCTGCTATTTCAACTGCTATGTTTGTTTTGTCTTTGCCTGCAATCAAACAGTGAGTGGGAGGACATGGGCTCTGTGTTAAATGCCCCTACTGTGCTGGTCACAGTTCTGTCTACGCACTTCACTTACTGTGCAGTCAATTGGCAATCATCTTAAGTAACAATAGTAACATGGCAAACCTACCAAGACAGTAATTGCATACTCTAATAACATCAGATCTATGAATAAGTGTGTGAATGTAATTAATTTAATCTGGAAAGTACTAATTTGCTTCTAATAAGTGACACAAGAGATTCTGCAGATGCTGAAAATCTTGAGCAACACACACAAAATACTGGAGGAACTCAGCAGGTCAGGCAGCATCTATGGGGGAGTGTAAACCGTTGATGTTTCAGATTGAGACCCTTCATCAGGACTTAACTAACCTGCTGAGTTCCTCCTGCATTTTGTTTGTCTTGCTCCTAATAATTGATGAATTAGCAACCATTCTGGGGTAGTGGTGCATCTAAAGAGCTGTGATCTGCAGGACCTCAGACCCAAGGTGCAATAAATTCAGGTACTTCTTGAATGGTATGGTTTCAATGGGCCAAATAGCCTTCTCCTATATCATTGCTTGGATTTCTAGTATCTGCAGATTTTCTCTTCTTCTATATCATAATTATTTTCATGATCCTGCCATCTTCTTAGATCTAGTAATCATCCTATCACTGGAGGAACTCAGCATCTAAGAAGAGGAATAAGCAATCGTAATTTCAGCTTGAAACGTCGACTGTTTACTCCTTTGCTGGGCCTGCTGAATTCCTCCTGAATTTCGTGTGTGTTGCTCTAGGTTTCTGGCATCTGTACAATAGCTTGTGTTTGTTATATTTCTGTCACCTCTGGAACACAGCACATGATTTTGCACTCTGTCCTCTCCAGAAAGATGATTAGTGTGTGATTCCTGAAACAGGGAGGATGTATAACGTCTCCCTGCCCCCTCCCTCCAGTGCCTCCTTTATACCCATTTGGTGACAAACAGTATGGGTGTTTCCCAAGGTGTTGTGGCTTAATGGGAGGTGCCCTTTAGAAGATGGAGACCAGATGACAGGTAACTCAGGAATGGTAGGCAGGTGTGTGAAAAGGTGAAGTGATTATAAAAATGACATGCGGTGTCCCTCACTGAGGGAACTGCTGAATGTTTTTGATATCTATGTACTTTACCAGAATTGCAATCCACTGCTACTTCAGAAGCACATCAGTGTGAATTAATACAACTTGTTCATGCTGTGCAGAACGAATACTGCTATTTAATTGCTCACTAATTATCTGATCTTTTACTATGCAAAGGGCAAGAATGCAGTCAGTGCTCGTTGTGACAGCACACGTTGGTGGGAAGCACATTGGTTCTCAGGAGTCTACCAGGATGTCAGCTATAACATGAGTCAAGAGGATGGTAGAAAAGTGAGTGAATAGTCAGGTTAATACGCTATACATCTTACAGTCTAACAATGACCTTTAATGTACCATCCACATCTGAACTCTGCAGGCAAACGATATTTTAATTAAGAAGTGTTGCAGAGAAGCCAACTTCCTGAACAATTGTAGTATTGGGTTTAAAGCATTCTTGAGTAAAAGTGGTCTTTCTAATGGAACAATAAAACTGAGTAAGGCTGCTATCAAAGGCAGGTAACAAAATATAGGCTGTCTATCATTGTTCAGGAATGCTTGGCAGGCTGAGGATTGTCCCTTGTTCTACATTAGAAACAGCAGCTGTGGTAATTCCTCCACCCACCTACAATCCACGGTGCAGGATTCACTGCCTGGGTGAGACTTAATGTAACAGTGACCATGGCCATCAGGAATCTGCTGATCTTAGCAGTCCGTTTTCTCAGACCTCACTCCCCAGACTCCTCAGAAAACAGAGGCTTCACAATAGTAATTAAAAAGAAAAGTACAGGGCAGAGAACCAAAAAACTGTGAAAAAAAACAAAGCTGTACATCATCTTTTATTTGAGGAGGGATGACTTATACTGAGTGGCTGAGGCCTATACTCGACTCTTTGTTGTTGGAGTTATGTTTAAGCAAGTTATGTCTGGATACTAATTGTCCTGATGTCTAGACGATGGTGATACTATCACTCAGCTATGTATGGGCATTCTGTGTTTGTCACATTTTCCATGATTGCCTACACATTCTGCTTCAGAGGACATTATTTCCTATTGCAGATGTTCTGCAGTCTATCTCTTACCAATAACCACCCTCTTCAATACCTCCCCAGCGCCCCCACCCCCCCACTAACACTGCAAGCAATCAGAACATGACCCCTGCATGAGCAGGAGAGGCGATGTGTGTGGAGAGGCAAATGTCTAAATGAGTCATTTTACAGCAGACTTTAACAAATGAGTACTATTGCCTATTTTGATTGTTTTAGCCAAGCTGCTTAAAATTCATGGCCCTGGGCTGCCTTAAGACGAGAAACAAGCATAATGGTTAAATTACTGGAATAATAAACCAGAGACTCAGACAAATGATCTGGAGATAAATGTCTGGAAATTGGACCCATTTGCACACGGTCTTATGCACAATTTGCATTGCGGCAGTGATCACTTCTGGGTTGGTTGTAAGCTAATGGGAAATTAGCTCAGGCAATTCTCAGGTGTTATCCGCTTTAGTGCAACAGATGCTTTCCCTAGTATCAGACACCTTTCTAACAGCATTATGCTGTGTGGTAACCAGAAATTGAATGGTAACGATGGGACCCCCGTGACGGACGTCATGACTCAGAGTAGAACAGGGATGGGCTCCTCAGCAAGTCTACCAGGAGACGTGAATTTATAGATCATCAGGAACATCTTCCAATGATTCTCGAGCATCATTGACAGCAATCACATCTCTATTATGTTATTCATCTCAGTGTAATAAACTGCTTTCAATGCCATCTTGGTGAGCCTCTGACTTACTGTGGTTGGAGCAACTCACTGCATGGGTGGATCCGGCTGCAGTATTGCATGGGTTTTGTCCAACCGTGCAACAGAGCGCGGTGTCCACCTTCACCCGATTTTCCCTCACATTCTGTTGCACGGTGTCTGCCACGGAGAATGTTAATCAGGAGCTGGCCTATTTCCAGGTAGTCAATGTGGCAACAACGCGGAGCACAGAACAGTACAGCACAGTACAGGTGCTCCAGCCCGTTGTGGCGTGCTAGCTTTTTAACCTACTCCAAGACCGATCTAAGCTTTTCCTCCCGTGTAGGCTCTATTTTTCTTTCATCCATGTGCCTATCTAAGTGACTCTTAAATGTCTCTAATGTAATCTGCCTCTGCCTCACCCCAGCAATGTGTTCCATGCCCTTACCACCCTCTGTAAAAAAAATACCTTTGACACTCACACCCCTATGCTTTTCTTGTCACCTTGAAAGTATATGCTCTCATTATAGCCATTGCCATTCTGGGGAGGGGGGGAGAAAGTGCTGGCTGTCCACTCTACTTCTTATCATTTTACCCCTCAGTTACGTCTCCTCTCATCCTCCTTCACTCCAAAGGGAAAAGCCCTAGCTTAACCCATCCTCATAAGACACGTTCTCTAATCCAGGAGTATCCTGGTAAATCTCCTCTACACCCTCTCTAAAGGTCACACATATTCCTTCCTCTCCTACCCTTTATCTTTCCTAACCACCTGACTTCACCTATCACCTACCTTCAAGCTATCATCCTTTCCCTCCCTCCCACCATTTTATTCTGGTGTTTTCCCCCATCCTTTCCAGCCCTGAAGAAGGGCCTCAGCCGAAAAGGTCAACTGTTTTTTCATTTCCATAGATGCTGCCTGGCCTGCTGTTCCTCCAGCATTTTGTACAAGTTCCTGCCTATAATATCTCTTTGCAAAGTTCTATAGACAATGTGTGAGCTTTGAATAACTCTGTTAAGTGCTGATACAAAACCTCAGGCATTCCACACTTCAGATTGGTTCTCTGGGCCTGTGGTTGGGACCTTCACAAATATAAAAAAAAGCTTTATTTTAGCAGTGAGTGAACTAATTCCAAATGGATCAAATTATTTATCAACGTGAATTTCTTCAGATTTATTAAATAAACTTTTCTGAGGAAATAGCATCTCAGCAAAAGAAAAATAATTTCTTACAAAATATTCAGCACAAAGCCAACAGACCAACTTTAGTAACATCTTTATTTGAAGAAAACAAGGTTCTTAAAACCTCAGTTTAATGTTCTGAATTTTTGAGTCCACAATGTTAGAGCACATTGTGAATTTGTCTCTAAAGCATTCTTGTTAAAATGCTGCTGTATGATTTAAGTTGACATTAAAACAGTTCCCACTTCATACTTACATTTCATTTGATTGTAATGCAATATCTTTTCAGTGTTTAAAGAAAAAATCATTAACCAATCCAAGTTTTTAAATGTATTTTGATTATCCAGCATTCATTCTTTGATGTATTGAGCCCATAAAAGTCTATTTCAAAAATTCAGTTTGTGTAAGAATCAAAGTACTAAACTCTTTGGAAAGTACAAGTGAAAGAGAGTGAGTGCCATCATGTATGGTTGTTGGAATTGGTAGACTAAAGGACTTGTTTGCATGCTGTATCTCACTACGATGCTATGAGAGTGGCATAAAAACAGATAGCCATGTTCACAAACATGTGTATTTTTTATATTTCACATCAATGCAAATATTTAGTCAACTTTCATGTTATAAATTCCAGGAAACTTGTCTGTGTAAAGTTATTTTGTAATCCTACACCCTCCTGTAATAGCAATGTGACACCTTCTTTGGTGGATCGGTGTAATAACTATGTGACAAGTTTACTGAAGATATTTCCTTTCTAAATGTTCAGTATGGAATAGTATCAAATGAGAAAAATAACTGAATATATGACTTCAAATTGGCACTCTACACTGTGTCTGCAGTTCCTGATTCAATTATCCCCATTCCTCTAATTATATTTGGGTAGGTACGTGGATAGGAAAGGTTTCGAGGAATACAGTCTCAACATAAGCAAATGGCTCCAGATCAGGTAAGCAACTTGGTCAAGATGGTCACATTGAGCCAGAGACCCTGTTTTAGTGCTGTATCATTCTGTGACTCTATGATTCTATAGTTACTAATCCCTTTTCCATATGACCGCATGCATACCCAACCACCCACAAAGGAATGTGGCAATTTCCCTCTGTATCTCTGGCTTAAGAAGGAAAATAACAATAAAGGCTTGACTTAACTTTCAAAAAGGGCAATCCTCCCCTAGCAATCTGGAAATCCTGATGCAACTATCATCTAGTCATTGCCTGAACTAAAATGGAGAGCATTAGTCATTGAATGTAGTCAACCATTGTGTCATCCCTCTGAGAAGCCAAGGAACGAGGTGCGGGAAAAGAAACCTTGATTTCATAATAAACCGGATATTTGTTTTATTTTCAGTACTTGGCAAATATGAGCCTTCTGACATTAAAAAGTCCCACAGGAAGAAAGAAATTATTAAGAACACAACCATGCAGCTACCAACCAGTATTGGCTTGCACCAATGGGCACTGTGCACCAGAAATTCAGAGCTTTAATGCTAAAGGTTCAAGTCTGAAACACGCTCCCCAGCAGCGATCATCCACACTGCTGGAGCAGCCTCGTATATTGGTTTCTCATAACATCTGCAGGCTGATAAGTTCAAATTAGACACTTCCAGATGGCAAGACTCACTCATTCAATCATGATATCTTCACATGCACAAGATCTCTTCTTAACATCTCTTTTATTTAATTTTTTATCATCATGTCACAAGCAAATCGAGAAAAGGAAAAGGCATATAAATATTGGACACTAGGCTTCCTAAAGCTGGGATGGCATTACAAAACTGTTTGTACTTTTCATTCATGCATAAGTTTGCCTTTGTGATGCTAACCTGTTTTCAGTATATAGTTTAGATTTTGCATGCTCTAAAATGTTCTTTAATGAAGGTTAGAAATTGAACGGTGATTCCACAATAGGGTTTACTGTGTAAGCCTTTGCTCCCATTTTTGTTATCACCAGGCAGAAGAACCTCTGTTTGTGGGTGTTCCTCAAACTAAGATTAACCAGTGCTGAAGTCTGCAAAATACTATACAGGTTCAAGAATCAAATATGTTTGTATTCAGCTTAGTCAAAGCCTGAGTCAGAGTCATACATCAAAGGAACAGGGAGACAGAATTTCTTGCTCTCCTTTCACATTCTTATTTTGGCCTCCTCTCCCTTCCTTTTCAGTCCTGATGAACGATCTCAGCCTGAAATATTGGCTCTTTATTCCTTTGCATAGACGCAGCCAGACCTGCTGAGTTCCTCCAGAATTGTGAGTGTGTTATGTAGCCACAGTCCACCCTGTCCATTCTGTTACCCCTCGTACAATCAGAAATAGACGTGTTATATGGATAGGCTATCCACCTAGAGATGTTCTTTGGAAATTGTGCTTGTTTTGGCATCTACCTATCATGGTCTATTATGACTCCTCTGTTTTATTGTGGATGCTTTGTTGGTAGATTAAGAATACAATAAAGGAATGATTGAACATGACTCAGCTAATTTATTCTGCATTGTTCTTCCAATTGACTGTGCCTCACTTGCTCTGTTACACATTTCCCCCAGCTTCAAAGCCTTAAAAGGAAATCACTCCTTGTGTTCAGTTTTCTCCTGTGGAGCCCAACTGATAATTCACAGAAGCAACTGAACTCACAGTGCTCTATTAGACTAGACTATCTCAATTTTTTTTTTTGCCCTGGAGAAACCCTTGAAATAATTTTCAGGCCCGTGAATTTTTAGCCATCTTTTCTTAAAAAAAAAACAGGTAGTTAAGCTTAGCTTACCTTTCCTGAAATCGAACTCTTTCTTTCCTTTTCATTAATATCCTTAATATCCCATAAGGCAAACATAATAAATTTCCATTAAATAACTGGCTTAATCCAAAATGAGATTTAATTTTTCAAAAGGTGGGCTCAGTAGATTTAATTTAAATGAAGGCTGTAAAATTATTTTAATTAATGCTATTCACAACATGAAAATTTATTGACAATGTTGAATAATAAAGTTACTAAAAACCATAAGCCAAAGCAATTTGAATAAAAATATAACCTAAGACACGATTTTATACAAGAATTTGATAAAACGTTTTCTTACTAAGCGACATGATCAGGCTCAAATATACGTCTAGCATGTGAAACCTGTGTTTGTTTTTTGCTACACACTCGATTCTGGGTTGAACTTGAGATAAGTACAGACAGATTTCACCTCCACCTGAAATGAGATGATTTCTATCCTTGTGCTTGATGCTTGTTAAACAAGAAAAAACTTGCTCACACATGTAAGAAGTTGAAAACTGCAGCAAACTGTTTATTGTTTTCCTATGCATGGCAGAACACTCTTCTGTCACAGAAATCCAGAATTTTTTGAGGGGCAGGTCAGTAAATCTCATCTTGAGTGCACGATCAGACTGCAACGAATCCACTCAATGCTCAGTAACGCGCTTTATGCTCCTCATCAGCTTACTGTACTGCCCACCATGCAATACAGTACCCCCCAATTATCACTGGCCTCCCCTATCTCACATCAGAAAATAAGAATGGACTCAACCAAATAAACACAGTCCAACTGCGCATGAGAGACATCTAACAAGATTGCTAACGGGGCTGCTCAGTCAATGAACACCACTGCGAGTGCTAGCATCGTGCAAAGTTCAAAACATGATGTTTCTTTTCAAAATCACAATCTCTCGCAGAACCCTGTTTGAGGTATCCTGAGTTGGACAATAGAATCCACCTCTTCTCCAACCCATTAGAAGATTAATTCACTGATTCTGCAAACAGCTGTCACAACGTGGGATAGGAGGCAAAAATGCTTGCATGTGGCATGTCCAAACAGTAATGTTGTCATGACCAGATACATGATATTTTATCATAAATTGAGACATAAATTTTGGCTGGGGGACAATGAGGAGAATCTCCCTGACCCTCCTTGATTAATATCTCATCCAAAAGACTTCACCACCAACAATGCAATCTCTCTCAATGCTTCACTGAGCGTCAGTCTCTAGATTATGTGCTCAGGTCCTGCGAGAACAATAAGAAGAGAATAAAATGGCATGAGGTATATTGTCTCAGACTTTTCAGATGCACAGCTGTTAGTATTTGCTGTCCTTAAGCTAGAAATCTGACAGCAACTTCTGGTCAATGGGCATGCAGAGTTACATGTCCAGATGCAAAAGTTGCAGTCAGTGATGTGTTCTTCCTCTACACTTTTCTGACATTCTCCAAGATAATATTCAACATTTTGTGATATTAAAAATACTTATAATTTGTGCAATGTGCTTTTGCTGCAAAGCAGTCTAAAGCTTTGTGAAAGGAGCTGTGGTTGAATTTTGAGTAGTTTGTTGGGCTATCATTTCTGTGTTATAATCCACAGATGCATAAATAATTTTGAAAACTGATTGTAGTTCTCCTGTTCAGCAAACGCATATTTTAAAATAGAATGTATTTATTTATACAAATTTGTAATGTTCCTGCTTCTATCTTTATAACATACAGTATTTGTCCCGGCCTACTTTTCATCCTTCATACAGTGGTTCAAATGTCCATTAAAGGTCATGCTTTCCAAGTATTCTTCTCTGTACGTAGCATCTCAGTCAGCTTAGAGACAGTACAACTACCATCTGCAGAAATCTGCGAGCAATGACATCAGACATAAATAGAATTGAAATAGTCTCTCCACATCAGAGAGAGAGACAAATCTTGATGGGCAATGGCCAAAACTGCCTGTTCATTACTGACTGCAAAATCCAAGATAGATGTACCTCATGAGATGAAATATAATAGGTGATAGCTTTATTCCACATTGACACTGTCCTTATCTCCCTGATTGTGATATATCCAACCAATAAGAAGGGACAATACATTTACTTTCGGAAGGGCAGATGGTGGTCAGAACTGCAGTCGTTCTTGCAAAATTATCAACTAATATACATTTCCAAACCAGTGCTATATTCAGCTTAAAATTAGTCCTGAAAAAGGGTCTCAACCCAAAATATCGATGGTTTACTATTTTTCTATGATTGCTGACTGGCCTGCTGAGTTCCTTCAGCATTTTGTGTGTGTTGCTTTGGATTTCCAGCATCTGCAGATTTTCTCATGTTTCAGATTAGATACTTATTTGCTAGTAAAGTGTTTGTATTTCCTCTAAATTTGTCTTCAACCAAAACAACTGTTGGAAATCAAACCAGTAGTTGAAAACAAAACTGCACCTACAATCTACCAAGCTACCTGTTCCAAATTTACTCTTAAATCTGGAATTAGTGTCCACGTTTGGAACAAGAACTGTAATCCTGACCAATAATAACGAATGACTGAAAGGATAAAAGGCTGCCTGATTCTGCATGTTTAGAATTTCCATGTCTCCACACTGTGGTGCAAATTCAGAAATGAACTAAAGAACAAGCTGTCTTTGTCTTCTTGTGTTTCACCAATATTTCCATTCACTCAAATCCTATGTAGTCAGAGAAACAAAATTCTGTTTTTTTTTTGGCGTTCTCAGTTGGTGGTCCAAAGTTATTCTTGCACATACGGTATAGTGTGAGGATTGTTCCTTTCCTGAGCTGGAGACACTAATTCTTGGTGGTCTTGCTGTGTGAGCTGGCTGGAGTGTGCAATGTACAATCTGGTGGCAGAAATACCTCCGTCTTCAGGGCTGGACTTCGCATTCTGATAGAGTGGTTGGACTGCTACAGCGTCAGTCATAGTAAAATTAAAGATCCATATTGACTTTGTGTAATAGGGAATAATTTCAGAAACTCATGCACAGTCAACATTATGCAAATTAGTCCTTGTTGTCACCAGTACAGAGGTCAAAATGGAGAGGTGGTCACTATCCCCTAGGCAACTTGTTTTATTCTGACAACATTTTTCCAAAAATTTGTTAAAGTCAGTTAATTGGAGCATATCATTCTCTAAATTTATTGTATCATCAGTTCTTCATTTGCAACATAGCACTACCACTCCTCTTTCTTTCTCAAAAATCAATTCATTTGCATCTTGTTGATTTGGGGCTGGAGCCATAGCCAACTCTAGTGGTTGAGAAAGGAAGACTTCCTTTCCTGTACTAAATGAGTCAAAAGGTTTTGATAAGTCTGATCATGTCATGGATACTGTGACTGGTATCAGATTTTTGTTCCAGATTTATTAATCATTTGAATTTATATTCCACAGCTACTCTAGTGGGATTTTAACTCATGCTTCCAAGTAAACATTCCTGTAACAAATGTTATGTTACCATATATGGCTGTTATTGGCTATATTCCACCATACGTTGACCGATCTGAAATTAGTCAGAATCAGAATCAAGTTTATCATCTCTGGCATGTGTCAGGAAATTTGTTGTTTTGCGGCAGCAGTGCAGTGCAATACATAAAATTACAAAAAGAAAAAATTATTAGAAATTAAATTAATGCAAAATGAGAGCAAAATTAGAGAGGCGGTGTTCATTGGTTATTCAGTTATTCAGTGTCCATTTAGAAATCCGATGGCAGGGGAGAAGAAAGTATTCCTAAAATGTGGAGTATGTGACTTCAGGCTTCTGTACCTTCTCTTTGATGGTATTGATGAGAAGAGGGCATGCCCTAGGTGATGAGGGCCCTTATTGACTAAGGTATACTTAATTTTGTCTCACAGTGCCTGCACAATTTCCATTACTGAATTTTAATTCAGGAAGGAATTGACTTCATTGTACTTCAAAATTCAACATGGTACTAATTCTTTATATTGATATAAATGGCAAGTTTTCATCCATGAAGCATAAGATCATATAGATATTAGTTAATGCGGTCATTTAGCCCATTGGGTCTATATCATCTCATAGAACTATGACCAATCAACCAATAGAAGTAATGCCATCGGTCCCATTTCCCAACTCTTTCTACAAACACCTGCAAAATATTTTCATTCAATTGAGCAGGCAATTCCTTTTTGAAAGCACTGATAGTTTCTTTTTCTACGGTACTTACTGGTATTCTGCTTTAGATTATGATAGTTTATAAAATCGTCATATTCCCCCTGTATCTTTGAGCAAATTTTACATCTTTATCCCCTGGGCCATGAACTAATAGGAAGAGCACTCCTCTATTAACCCCATTTACAAGTCACAACCTTTGTGAAATATCCTCTCAACTTCTTTGCTCTAAAGTGACCAGTCCCATCTTCTCAAGAAGCATTATACACAGAATGCTGGAGGAACTCAGCAGGCCAATGGAAAAGAGTTGATGTTTCAGGCTGAGACCCTTCAGCAGGACTCCTGGGGAAGGGTCTCAGCCTGAAACCTTGCCTGGTCTGCTGAGTTCCTCCAGCATTTTGTGTGTAATACTTTGATTTCCAGCATCTACAGATCTTATCTTATTTGTGATAGTTCTGTATCCATTATGGGATAGAGTCCTGTATACATTCGGGGAGAAGAAGTTGCAATGGTGAGGGGTAGAAATACTTGGGTGTTCACCTCCACAATAGACCTGACTGGAAAACCAACACCAAGGTTGTTTACAAGAAGGGGATGAGCAGACTCCAGTTTCTAAGGAAGCTGAGATCCTTCAATGTGTGCAGCAGGATGCTGGAGATCTTTGTAGTGAGATCTTTGACTGTTGTAGTGAGTGCAGTCTTCTTTGCGGCTTTAAGTTGGGGGAGCAACGTCGGTGCTGGTGATGCAAAGACTAAATAATCTTATCAAAAAGGCTGGTCTCGGACTCTTTTGAGTTAGTGGTGGAGAGGAGGTCACGAAACAAGCTGTTATCCATTATGGACAGTCTGGAAAATCCTCTCCATGACCCACTGAATAAGCAGTGGAGCACCCTTTCCAACAGACTCATTCAGCTCCGCTGTCACAAGAATTATTACAGAAAATCTTTCCTACCAAATGCAATAAGCATATACAACAGTTCATCTCTGTGTGACAGGGGAACACACATCATAGTACAATAGTCTCTGCTTTATTATTTGATAAATTATTATTGCACATTGGGAAATTATTATTGTGTATACTATTATTCTGTACTATTACTGTACTATTATACTATTATACTATTACCTTCATTATTAGGTAAGTCTGCACACTGCTAAGTGTGTTTTTAAATGCTGCTGTTGTAATGAAAGGATTTCCCAATCAGGATCAATAAAGTATCTATTATTATTATTATTTACCAGAAGCATACCCAGAATGAAGAAACTGTGTTGTTCCTCAGACTTGCACAGGGCCTTATTTTAACAGTGAAGGAGCAGAGTAGTGAATAATGTATGAGGAATATTCGATGGCTTTGGGCCTGTACTCGCTGGAGTTTAGAACAATGAAGGGGATATCAGTGAAACGTACTGAATGTTGAAAGGCCTAGAAAAGATTCCCAGCCTTTTTTATGCCATGGACCGCTACCATTAACCAAGGGGTATGTGGGACCCAGGTTGGGAACCCCTGGTCTAGATAGAATGGATGTGGAAAGGATGTTTCCTATGGTGGTGGAGTCTAGGACCAGAAGTCATAGCCTCAGAATAGAAGAACATCCTTTTAGAACAGAGATGAGGATGAATTACTTTAGCCAGCGGGTGGGGTTGAGAGGGATAATATATCAAAAATGATGGAATGGTGGAACTGGTGAAAATGCTGAATAGCTCAATCCTGGTCCTATATCTGCAGACTTATAACATGGTAGGCGACTGGAATTTCAAGGTCTTTCTTGTAGAATGAATGTGGGTGTCTGCAAAGTCATCACCCAATCTGTGTCAGGAACCTAAACTATTTCTCACCTCACAAAGAGTAGCGAAGTCACCTGAGGAGTAGCTCTCCTGTTACAACTGAGATGAACAAATTCAGCTTGGGGATCCAATTTGGATCCTTCCCTCCGAGTATGGTTCAGCTGACCACCAGATAAGCCTGCAGAGCCTTCAAGGCAGCCTATTCACACCAAAATGTATGGTTGTGATATGTCAGCTTTTTTTTTAAACTGGAACCAATGAAAACATTAAATATTTAACAAATGAATCAACTGCATAATGTACGAGTGTGAAAATTATGAGTGGGCAGCACTGGTTGGGTCAATGGTTAAATATTTCCATATTTAATGTCCTTTTAATGTCTTTTCTGCCAACACCATGTAGTTTAGAACAGACTTTTCAGACCAGAGCACACAAAGTCAGTATCAGGTTTAATATCACGGGCATATGTCGTGATCTTTGTTTTGCAGCAGCAGTACAGCGCAAAAAACTATAAATTACAATAGGAAATACACATCAAAATTAAATTATCCAACAGTGCAAAGAAAAAGCAAAATTAAATAGTGAGGCAGTGTTCATTGTGCATCCAGAAAACTGATGGGGGAAGAAACTGTCCCTAAAACATTAAGTGTGTGTCTTCAGACTCCTGTGCCTCCTCCTGATGGTAGCAATGAGAAGAGAGCATGGGGATCCTTAATAATGGATGCTGCCTTTTTTAGGGATTGCCTTTTGAAGATGTCCTCGATACTGGAGAGATTAGTACCCATGATGGTACGGGCTGAGTGTGCAACTTTCTGCAGCTGTTTCCAATCCTACGCACTGGCCCCTCCATTCCACATGTTTATAAAACTAGTTAGAATGCTCTTCATGGTACGTCTGCCAAAATTTGCTATAGTCTTTGGTGACGTACCAAATCTCCTCAAATGCCTAATGATATATAGCCGCTGTCGTTCTTTCTTTGTAATTGCATCAACATGTTACGCCCAAGATACATGCTCAGAGATATTGACACCCAGGAACATGGAAATGCCTACCCTTTCCACTGTTGATTTCTCATTCTGGACTGGTGTGTGTTCCCAGGACATCCTTCTACTGAAATCCACAATCAATTCCTTGATTTTACTGACATTGAGTGCAAGGTTGTTGTTGCGACACTATTCAACCAGCTGGTCTACCTCACTCCCGTACGCATGTTCACTACGTACCACTCTGTCTCTCCTGGCACTGCCCTCCTCTTTCATTGCAAAGACTTTGAATTTTGACAGCATGCAGTAAACACTCCCATTTCAAAGAAAAAATATTTTAAGGTGATTAGCTTTATTTGTTCCATCTACCTTGCAAGAACTGTGTCATTTTGCATCAAACTAAATAATCAAGGACTGTGCTATGCGGCCCACAAGTGTCACCCCGCTTCTAGTGCTATCATAGAATGTCCACAGCTCACTAAACCTAACTATATGCCTTTGGAATGTAGGAGGAAACTGGGACACCCAGAAGAAACCCAGACAGTGACACGGAGAATGTACAGACAGCTTACTGACAGCAGCAGGAATCGAACGCAGATCTTACACTTGGCACTGTAAAGCAATGTGCTGGGTGCAACGTCACCATACCACCCAATGTGAAAATGTAACTGAAGTTTGTGATCTTGTAATAACTGCGATTTCTTGTTCCTAGTTTTGGGTCTGATGTCCTAATGTACACCATTGGATGGCACTTCAGTTACTTGCACTTGTTGCCACATAGATCCCAGCGTTTGTACCTACTGGAGCTGAAACGAAAGGCATACATGGCCTCCTGTACTGCCAGGATGAGGCCAAACTCAGGCTGGAAGAGCAACACCTCATCTACCGTCTGGGTAGTCTCCAGCCCGGTGGCATGAACATTGAATTTGCCAACTTCTGGTAATTCCCTCCCTCTCCCTTCATGCATCAAAGTTTCAGTCTGTCTCCTCCTCCGGCTGCCTATCACCCCTCTTATGATTCTGCCTTCTTCTACTACACAGTGCTTTCACCTTTCCTGCCTACCCCCTCCCTGCTTCCCCTCCCCCACCCCTTGATCTTTCCTCTGATTGGTTTTTAACCTGACACCCACCAGCCTTCTCCTTCCCACCCTCCCCTCACCTTCTTTATAGGGTCCCTGCCCCCTCCCTCCTCAGTCCTGACGAAGGGTCTCGGCCTGAAACGTTGACTGCTCGTTTCCACGGATGCTGCCCGACCTGCTGAGTTCCTCCAGCTTGCTGTGCATATTACATTTCACTGTTTGTTTTGATGGACATGTAACAAATAAAATTAATCTAATGTAATCTGATGTAATCTAATCATCTCACATCTCATCCTTCCCCATAACAGTACTCCCATCACATGACAGGGCCAGAATTATTGAAATTAGCTTGGCAGCTGGCAAGCACATGCCTCCTGTTTAGCCTTCTGTCAAATTATCAAAATACCTGACTGTGATTCAGAAATCATGAAGCTCATTTAAAACTAGCATGGTGAAAGAATAAAATAAATTAGCTTATACTTACCTAACTAACTCCTAGCCGTCACTTTCCATTGCAATGAATGGATTCAATCTTTGTTGAGCAGATCTAGCTTTGCACAGGTTCAGTATATGGACTTCCCAATGGAAGAGTGAAAGAAGGAGAGTGATTTCCGTATATTTTTCTTCATCGTTTAAATTTGTATTCAATGACAGTTCGGTAAGGATCCTGTACCCTGCTATATTTAGTGAAGAGGTGCGGCGTAACAGGTCTCCCTGTGCTTTTAGCTTGTGTAAACAAGGATTCAATGGTTTCAGGCAGATTGTAACTTAGTAGTGAAACTGAGGGTTTTCAGATGAAAGGTTTTCAGATCTTGGAGCTGAGACTGAGGTGAAGGAAGCAAAATTGATAGAGTGCTTTTTCTTATTCATTCTGGTCACAGGGAGAATGTAAAAAGTCCAAGAAGATAGTACTGAAGGTCAGTATTGAACCTGAGTTAGTGAATCCTTCAGGCAGCAGACTTATCTGCTGTGCCACTCTCTGCTGAGAGTGAAGCATTCAGCAGATGTCCTGTTGAAGTCTTTCTTGTTCAAGATAATATTGATATGACATCTATGTGCCATGAAAAATATGTAGTTTAAACCTGAATGCCATAAAACCACAAGACAATAGGAGCAGAATTCGGCTATTTGGCCCATTGAGTCTACTCTGGTTAATCATGGTTGATTTATTAAACTTCTCAACCCCATTCTCCTGCCTTCTCTCTGTAACCTTTGACACCGTAACTTTCTGAATGCCGGTGGATCTGGACTGTTTCATCTTCTTAGAAATGGTGAATGGGGTTGAATGGGGTTCTGTGGAAGCTTGTAGCTCTTGAGTCACAATGGTCACTATACCTTGGACTATATGGCATTGGGTTGGCTCTCTGGGTAGCTGATGAAGGTGGCTGAACCTGGCATATCGGTGTGCCAGGGATGATTCATCTAACAATGTACTAGATTTGATTCTGGCTTTTCCTATGACATTCTTGACTTTGCTTTTATAGGACTGGAATGCTACCATGATACTACAGCATGAATGCTCATCTCAGCTCATTTGTCCTTGCTGATACCAAGTCATTTATAAGTTTGGAACCTGGCAAAAACCAAGCTTAGAAGCAATAGGAAATATGCTATAGACATAAAATTAGTAATTAATTAAGCCAAATCAAAGCTTCCAAATGTGGCTGAGAATTGATCATGTTTGTGAGATTATTCATCTCTCATGCCAACACATCCTCCCAGGTTTCCCAGTACAGTAACTTTATGAAATAATTATCCCTGATCTTGCTGTGTGTGCTGAACTCCCTAAATTCAAGTTCTGTGGAAGCTTGGGGTTTTTGAATCCTACAAAGATATAAGATAGAAACAGGTTCTTTGATCAACAAATTCCATGTCTACCATCAAGCACCAGTTTTACACCAATCTGTTCTTTTATATACGGTCTGAATCAATCCTACCCTAAGCCATTTTATTTTCATTACATTCCCATAAACTCACCATGGATTCCATCATTCATCGACACGCTGAGGACAGATTACATTGGCCATTTAAGCTACCAACCTGCACATCTTTAACATGTGGTGGGCGGAAGGGGGTGGGGTTGTTAGAACCAGAGCATCTGGAAGAAACTTGTGTAATTGCAACAAGAATGTGCAAACTCCACACAGTGAACACCAGAAGTCAAAATTGAACCTGGGACACTAGAGTTTGAAACAGTAACTCTATGAGCTGTACTATGGTGCAGCCCAAAGGATTGCTTCATCTTTTGTGGTTGTGAGGCAACGTGCTATGAGAAGGGGAATGGTTGATGGCGAAGGAAGAGCAATCAAATGAGACAAAGGGATCAGTGCTTTCCAGAAGCTGAAGGGGAGGAACAGGGAAGACGTCCCTGGCAGTGGAATCGCATTGAAGGTGGCAAAAACTCAGAAAGACAATCTTTTGAATTTAGAGGCTGGCGAGTGAAATGTAGAGACATGGAGAATCCTGTCCGTGTTGTGACCAGAGGAAAGGGAGTTAAAGCAAAGAAGCAGGAAATAGATGAGACACAGTTCCTGTCAGCTTTAGTAAAGGGGAAGCCATGGTTAACAAGATCTTCAGAGACTCCTGTGTGAAAAATATCATTACCAGAACAGGTATGGCAGAGATAGATGAACTAGAAGAATAGAGTGGAGTTCCTTCTTCTTCTGCCCTTACCTCTTCTACCTACCACCTCACAGCTTCTCATACCTGTCCTTCATCTGGTCTCACCTGTCACCTGCCCGCTTACACTCCTCCCCTCCTCCCACCTACTTATTCTGGCTTTCGTCCCCTTCCTCACCAGAACTGATGAATGGTCTCGATTGTTAATATACTGTATTATCGATTGTTAATTTCCCTCCATTGGAAAAGCTGCCTGGCCTGTTGAGTTCCTCCAGCATTTTTTGTGTGTTGCTCAAGATTTCCAGCATCTGCAGAATCTCTTGAGTATTTATAGGAAGCAAGATTGGAAGCAATGTCATTTATAAATTGTTGGAGCCTTTGAGCTTGTAATGGATGCTGCTAGCTAAACTAGTCCCTAATATGTAGGCAGACAAATCTAGAAAGGAAAGGCAAGAGCTCAAAATGGACCAGTGAAAGATGATTTCAAGATGGATGTGCCAGCAAAACTAATAAAACTGAGAAGATGTCTATGAATGCAGGAATCAGTGTCAATATGGTTATCATGTACCAAAATGTGTAATCCTCAGTAGAACTGAAATGAAAATAGTTCCATGTATCCCTCAAAAAGACAGCAAAATTTGGCCTCGTAAGTTCTTATAGCTAGCTTTGATTTGAGGAAAGTGAGTGGAGAAAATTCTTTAACTTGAGATTACCTTCAACCAGGCAAATGAGTGTAGGCCAGCTGACTGGGGTTCTGTTCAGGAAGAGGTAGAAGCCCCTCAAACATACTCTGATGTGGAATAAAGTGTAGGGTTGTATTTCCATGGAAACTGTTGAAATGCTGGAAACAAGTTGAGCGTTACTAGCAAGGATTGGACTGAGGAGAAAGAATGGAGTCAAATGTAGGAAGAAGTAGGTTATATAATAAGTTCATTTGTACTTCCATGTCCCGCTTTTCTACAAGATTCATCAGTGCCCTGCCATTCTTGTATAGTTTCTTAAGTTCTACCATTTTTTGAAAGTCCAAAATACCTCACCTCACACTTATATAAACTGAAAATTATTGGTCATTCTTCAACCCATCTCACTAACTGATCAAGATCTCTTTTTTAGTTCATTGTAACCTGCTTCACTATCAATAAGACCCCGTAAATTTGTCTCATCAGCAAATTTGTTTATAGTGCCATGTACATTCACATCTAGATCACTAGAAACTGAGGCCCCAACTCTGAACCCTGGGACACTCCCAGTCACAGGTGTCCAGTCGGAGAATCAGTCACCCTCTGCTTCCTTGCATTGAGCCAATTCTGAATCCACCTCACTAGCTTCCCCTGAATCCCTTCTGTCCTAACCTTCCATATCAGTCTACCATGCAGGACCTTGTTGAAGGCCTTACTAAATTCCAGACAGACATCAAGTTAAATGGGTTGTCTGAAAAGACATGGAAAGTCATGCTTGTGGATATGGAGGAGGAGCTAGAAGTTAGATTGGGAGATCAAAAGATTCTAGAAGAATTTCTCATGAGAGGACAGTGATTGTGTGGGAGACAGTGGCCTGATGTTCAGTGATGGGGTCATGGTCCAAAGGAAACTAAGAAAGCTGCCTGAGTGCTGACATTTGAGCTCTGTGAGATAGTGTGTAAACAACTATTGTCTGTAGAGTGTATCTCATACAGCATTACACTCAGAAATCTATTCAGTTTCTACATCACTTTTAATGTTATTTTACCAGTAAGCAAACTTAAGAACTGAATCCCACTTGCTTACAATTATACACACTTACAAATCTGTCCTTCACACTTCCATCTTGTTCTCAATAGATTGAAATCACACATTCGCCAAGTGGATAAACGAGAGTCCCTGATAAAATAGTTGCCCAATCCTTTAGAATCTGAGATATGTAACAATCTACCAAGAGTTGTTTCTGATGTTTCACTTCATGTGCTTACTATTTGGCATCACTCTCCCTGAAGTTATGTTGATTGAACTTATCCGCCTGTAATCCCATACACTTCTGAATGTGACTGAGCCTCAGCTCTGTCCACTTACAACAGATCGCCTTTCATTATCCACTGATATGACTTGCGCATAGGACCCAAATTATCACATGAGTTATAGAATGTTTTGGAGTTCGTAAGCACCCTGATCATTGGAGCCTGTCTGACTCCATTGCCGAGACAACTGTTGGACTTTTCTAAACAGCTGTGATAGGAAAGACTTTGGAGAAAGGAAACATTTAAAATATAGATAGCTGAAGCAAAAATGAGATGGATGATTAATGGGTTCGGGGAATTTTATGAACACATTTACATAATAACTATTCAAATGCCTACACACAATAATGCAAACTAAATGCCTTCTTAGCTCCATGACAGGTGCAAGTGTTAATCAGATTGCATGCCCTGGGCATCTGTCTGGTGATTCTGCTATGAGTCCTTCCACTGTTCAGTCATTTGCCTATCTGACAGCATTAGGCAAGTGTTGTCACAAAGAATAACTCACTGTTTTTCTCAACTGTTTACAGCATGTCTTATGCATGCATTCATACAACTGCATCAGTAGACAACCTTGTGAGTCATTCTCTGCAATGAGTGGAGATTGTTTTAGTATTGCTTTTTGGAAAGGATTGGTCATATAATTGTTTTGTGTTTAGGAAGATAAGTAATTTTTGAATTTGTATAGGAGAATAAACTTGTGACCACTGTGGAAATTTCTTTAACTCACAAAAAAAGTTATGCCAAACTAATCAGCTTTATTAATGACCCAATCTGTCTCTTGCAAAACAAATTGAAACAGGTATTCCAATATCAAGCTGAAGTGAGAATAAAGGCAACATTTTCAATATTTTCAGATACAGTATTATGAACCTGATTATAAATAGCCCCTTTGAATGTAGAAGGGGCAGTTATTACATGTGCTATTCCTCTCAGTAAAAATAAATAAGCTTCTATCTCAGTACCACTTCCCCACTCTCTTCTCATGCCTAGTGGTGTTTCTCAGGGGTCTGTGTTGGGGCTGATTCCTTTTACATTATATGTCAATGATTCAAATGATGAAATTGATGGCTTTGTTGCCGGGTTTGCGGACGATACGAAGATAGGTGGCGCAGCAGGTAGATTTGAGGAAGTAGAGACGTTGCAGATGTTAGCTAGATTAGCAGAATGGGCATAGAAATGGCAGTGTCGGGAAGTGTATGATCATGCACTTTAGCAGGAGAAATGAAAGAGTAGACTACTTTCTAAAATCTGAAGTGCAAAGGAACTTGACAGTCCTTGTGCAGGATTCCCTAGAGGTTACTTCACAGGTTGAGTCTGTGATAAGGAAGGCAAATACAATGTTAGCATTCATTTCAAGAGGACTAGAATATAAAAGCACGGACATAGTGCTGAGACTTTATAAAGCACTGGTGAGGCCTCTAAGCAATTTTGGGCCCCTTATTTTAGAAAGGATGTGTTAAAATTGGAGAGGCTTCAAAGGAGGTTCACAAAAATTATTTCTGGTTTGAAAGGCTTGACATATGAAGAGCATTTCATGGCTCTGGGCCTGTGTTTACTAGAATTCAGAAGGATGAGGGGTGACCCCAGTGAAACCTATAGAATGGTGAAAGGCCTTGATAGAATGGATGCGGAGAGGATGTTTCCTATGGTGGAAGAGTCTAAGACCATAGGACACAGCCTCAGAATAGAGGAGCATCCTTTTACATAGAACATATAATAGTATAGCACAGTACAGGCCCTTCAGCCCACAATGTTGTGCTGACCCTTAAACCCTGCCTCACATATAACCCCCCACCTTAAATTCCTCCATATACCTGTCCGGTAGTCTCTTAAATTTCACTAGTGTATCTGCCTCCACCACTGACTCAGGCAGTGTATTCCATGCACCAACCTCTCTCTGAGTAAAAAACCTTTCTCTAATATCACCCTTCAACTTCCCACTCCTTATCTCAAAGCCATGTCCTCTTGTATTGAGCAGTGGTACCCTGGGGAAGAGGCACTGGCTGTCCACTCTATCTATTCCTCTTAATATCTTGTATACCTCTATCGTGTCTCCTCTCATTCTCCTTCTCTCCAAAGAGTAAAGCCCTAGCTCCCTTAATCTCCAGTCATAATGTATACTCTCTAAACCAGGCAGCATCCTGGTAAATCTCCTCTGTACCCTTTCCAATGCTTCCATATCCTTCCTATAGTGAGGTGACCAGAACTGGACACAGTACTCCAAGTGTAGCCTAACCAGAGTTTTATAGAGCTGCATCATTACCTTGCGACTCTTAAACTCTATTTCTCAACTTATGAAAGCTAACACCCCAAAAGCTTTCTTAACTACCCTATCTACCTGTGAGGGAACTTTCAGGGATCTGTGGACATGCAACCCCAGATCCCTCTGCTCCTCCACACTACCAAGTATCCTGCCATTTACTTTGTACTCTGCCTTGGACTTTGTCCTTCCAAAGTGTACCACCTCACACTTCTCTGGGTTAAACTCCATCTGCCACTTCTCAGCCCATTTCTGCATCCTATCAATGTCTCTCTGTAATCTTTGACAATCCTCTACACTATCCACAACACCACCAACCTTTGTTTCATCTGCAAACTTGCCAACCCACCCTTCTACCCCCTCATCCAGGTCATTAATAAAAATCACAAAAAGTAGAGATCCCAGAACAGATCCTTGTGGGACACCACTAGTTACAACCCTCCAATCTGAATGTACTTCCTCCACCACAACCTTCTGCTTTCTGCAGGCAAGCCCATTCTTAATCCACCTGGCCAAACTTCCCTGGATCCCATGCCTTCTGACTTTCTGAATAAGCCTACCGTGTGGAACCTTATCAAATGCCTTACTAAAATCCATGTTGTTCACATCAACTGCACTACCCTCATCTATATGCCTGGTCACCTCCTCAAAGAACTCTATCAGGCTTGTTAGACACAATCTGCCCTTCTGAAAGCCACGTTGACTGTCCTTGATCAGACTATGATTCTCTAAATGCCCATAGATCCTATCTCTAAGAATCTTTTCCAACAGCTTTCCCACCACAGACGTAAGGCTCACTGGTCTATAATTACCCAGACTATCCCTACTACCTTTTTTGAACAAGGGGACATTCGCCTTCCTCCAATGCTCCAGTACCATTCCTGTGGACAATGAGGGCATAAAGATCCTAGCCAGAGGAGAGATAAGCAGGAATTTATTTAGCCAGAGGGTGGTGAATTTGTGGAATTTGTTGCCACAGATTGTTGTGGAGGCCAAGTTTGTATGTATATTTAAGGCAGAGGTTGATAGATTCTTGATTGGCCAGAACATGAAGGGATGTGGGGGAAGGCAAGAGATTGGGTGTTGAGAGGAAAATGGATCAGCCATGATGATATGGCAGAGCAGGCTCAATGGACCAAATGGCCTAATTCTGCTCCTATGTCTTATGGTCTTATAACATTTCCAATGATGTATTCACTGTTATATCCATACTTAAGATAATTTTCTTGCATGCCCTTTAATACATAAGGGATCTGCTCATTTTTCCTCGGTATATGCAAGGTAAATTGTATTCTTAAAGAAAAGACAGTCGGATGCTCAGATAAACGAAATGGTTAGAGTTTCCTTAATGATTCTGAAGGACAAGGAGGAACATGAAAACATAGTTTATCCCAGAGAATGCTGACCACCCTATCACTCAACTCAGGCCTCTCCCATACCTTGTTCAGTAGCTGTTACCAGCACTTCCCCTGCCAAATCATCTACTGTTTCACTTGAGAATATGCAATATTTGGTCATAGTCTTCATAAATCCTGGAACTCCCTTCCTAATACCACTGAGGGATTACCTTCCCCATACAGAAACAAACACAGCAAAACAGGAGCAGAAGTAGTCCATTTGACGCTACTGCCCCAATCAATATAATCACAGTAGAATTGAGAGTGGTACAGTAGCGTAAGAAACTGGGATCAATTCCACCGCTCCCTGCGAGGAGTTTGTACTTTCTCCCCTGTACCTATCTGGAAATTAATTTATCTCCTTCCTAGATATATTTAGGGACTTGGTCCTCACCCTTCACTGAAAGAAAATTCCACAAATTCAGCATTCTCAGAAATTCACAGCCCTGTGCTAAATATATGAGCCAAAATCTTAACACTGTGACCCCTCCGTCTACAGATGTCAGCCAGAGAAATAATCCTCCTTGCATCCAGCTTGTCGATTCCTGTCAGAATTTTGTATGTTTCAATAAGATCCTCGGCAGCAGCTCAAGAAGACAGTTCACACCCATGGGGCAGTTTGAGATGAGCTGTAAAAACTTGCTGTGCTTGTGATGACCTTACAGTAGTATTTGATTATGTAATACCCACTATCATTATTCAGCTGAAACTCTGATATTTGCAAGAGGAACAAGGGAGATCGACTTGTGTGGCCCTGTAAGCCAGCCACAGCCATTCCACCAGGAGTGGAATGAAGAAAAGTCTAGAAAATAGGAAATGCCTTTTTCTATATTTAGAGTTTATGGCAATTACACCTTTGATATATCATATGCATTAGTGGGAGTGGACGTGTTTACATAACATTTCCAGAGATTTTCCCTCAAGCACAGCTACCTACTCCCTATCTGCCCTAACTTGTGGCATTTTATCTCTTTTTGGTGACCTAGTAGTGAAATTTTACACTTAGCATACTTTTCTGTTCGCTCTGTAGATCTGACACCATTGGTTTGTGGTTTATTTCAGTGAAATTTTAGAGTCCTTGTTACATTTAAGTGTGGTATTTTTTTTTCTATTTTTGTTGCTAGAATCTTATCAAACACTATAGAGATTGAGGAGGGCAGAACCTGGGCTGCCATCTATTGAAGTGTATCACTTCTGCTTCTAAACAACAAGTATATGAGGGGTGGGGCAGGGGGCTTGTTGTTATTGATCTCTAATGGAAGAAGCAGACAACAAGTTAACAGGCTCGTTCCATTTGAAGGAAATGAACTTTCCATTTTCATGACTGACATCTCTGTGGCTTCATTACATCTCTCAATAAATTCTGTGATTGCTACAATATGCCTTATGACTTTTTATTTAACACTAAGAATACTGAAATATATTGGTTGTCAAATCATCATACTCCAGCCAACATTACCACTTCTTTTCTAAGTTCACTGAGAAACCAGCCCAAGTTGTTTTGGAACGTTTCTATTTTTGACTTTATTCCCTATGAAGATCACAGGCCAATTGCAAAAACTCTTTTTTGGGACTCCTCCCTGATTAATTTTCTTGGATTCTTTTTGCCTCTCATTACAGCTAATATTGTCTAATCCAGGAAACTTCCCAGGGAATGTCCTCTGCAAAGTTTCTACATCTTTCCCTCATTGTGGTCACTGGAATTGAAATTGAAATTGAAATATCTTTACTGTCATTGCATAGTACAATTTGTCATGCACCAATACAGCGAAAATGAGTTTGCAACTCTCGTACTCAATGCTATAAAACAACAAGTAAAATAAATAAACAATAAATAAAATCAAGTAACCAGCCAGTACAAGGAATGTCCACCAGTACAAAAGCTCAACTCAGATGCATGACAGCCATAAAACCAGTATTAAAAGTAGCAATATAACAAATTTATGGATGATGGTTGATCAATTGGTTCAGAGCAATTATAGCTCTGGGGAAAAAGCTATTTTTCAGTCTGGAAGCGTGGGTACAGAAAATCTTATAATGTCTGCCAGATGGAAGAAGTTCAAACAGATGATTGCATGGGTGTGTATTGTCCTTACAGATGCTTGTAGCTTTCCTTAGGCAGCGTGAGCTCTAGGTGTCCTCCAGGGCTGGGAGCAGTGTCCTGATAATCTTCTGTGTGCTAGAGACAACCCACTGAAGTGCTTTCCTATCAGCTGCTGTACAACTGAGATACCACACAGAGATGCAGTATGTTAAGATGCTCTCTACGGTGCAGCGGTAAAAGGTCACCAGCATCTGTTCGGGTAGACCAGCTTTCTTCAGTGTCCTGAGGAAAAACAAGCATTGCTGTGCTTTCTTAACTATTGTTGTGGTGTTAGTGGACCATGTAAGGCCTTCTGAGATGTGTGTTCCCAGACACACTCTCCACTATGTCTCAGTTAATGTAGATTGGAGCGTACTCATTATCCCATGACTTTGCGAAGTTGATAATTAGCTCCTTAGTCTTTGCTGTATTAAGAGAGTTAGGTTGTTCTCTGAGCAGCAGCTCACTAAGTTCTGTACTTCCGCTCTATACGCTGATTCGTCTCTGTTGGAGATCAACCGGATCACTGCTGTGTCGCCTGTGAATTTGATGATGGTATTGGAGTTAAATGCAGGTACACAGTCATAAGTGAAGAGGGAGTAGAGTATGGGACTCAATACACAACATTGTGGTGTACTGGTGTTCGGGATAGTAGTGGACAGGTGAGGACCCAGTCTCACTGCCTGTGAACGCTCTGACAAGTAATTCGGGACTTAGTTGCAGAGTGATGAGCTGAGGCCTAGCTGGTGGAGTTTGGAGATTGCACACAATACTCCGAGTGTGGCCCAGCCAAAGTTCTTTTACAGCTGCAACCTGACTTTATGTTCAATATCCCATCCAATGAAGGCAAGTAGAACCCTATCTACTTGAGTTGCCACTTTTAGGGAATTAAGGACTTTCAGCCTAAGTTCCCTCTATGCATAAATGTTCCCAAGGGTCCAAACTGACACAGAGGTGTACTTTCACCAAGATCCTGTATAACATCAATCGGACAGACTTGCTCCTGTACTGTAAATCCTCTTTTAGCCAAGGCCAATATGGACTAATCTCCTGGGATTTTCACAAACAATAATCTTTAGAGTTTACAGAGAATGGTGATTTAAAAAAAACACGCAGTGAGTGACAGTTCTGCGGTCAAAAACACCTTGTTAACGAGAGAGGTCAGATAATGGCTAGACTGGTTCAAGCTGGCTGAAAATCAACAATAACTCAAAAAATCACGTGTTAACTAATGGTTTGTGGAAGAGCATCTCTGAATGCACTACACGTCAAAACTTGAAGTGGATGGGCCATAGCAGCAAAAGACCATGAACGTTGACTCAGTAACACAGTTGGCTCTAAGCTGCCTGGGAGCGTGGGTGCACAGTAACTGAAATGCTTCTGTGCACATAGCCTGTGTTGCCACACAGTTAGAATTTCCTTTAATATAATTCTAATATCATTTTGAAAAGTGCCACACTATTTTTGGGCCATGTAAAAATTTCCTGTTCAGAGCACTGGTTGGTCCGCACAGCTATAAAAAATAACTAGAGAGAGTGTTGCGCGGTAGCCACTTTATTAGGTACAGGAGGTATAGTACCTAATAAAGTGGCCACTGAGTATAGACATAATGCTTAGAAAGGAGATGTATACATGAACAAAGGGAAAAGCTGATGTTTCCATTCGAGAAGAATGGAGAAGGAGACCTGCAGAGTGTAAACTGAAGTACAGATAAATAGGTCTGAATGTTCCATCTCTACGGAGCTATGACATGTATTTCTAACAGAGCTCTGCTGTAATCCTGTGGGTTATTTGAGCACTTTTAAAATGCACTGTATTAATTCAATTCTCGGTGCAAGTTCCCCCTACACCCCAAAAATGAGAGCTATTGATGTGACTTCATGTATGTAGACTATGAAACAGAGTACTGGGAGAGGTTGAAGTATAATCCTTGTATTGTAAGCCTTTAACTTTTAGAGGGATTTGTTCCAGAAACAGCTGTAAGTCCTGAAAACTATAATTGTTTGCTGACTTGGAAGATTATTTTGCAGGTGGGATTTGCAGAAGTGAGTAAGATTTCTGTTTGCTGAAAGATTTGCCCTAAATACCTTAAGATAGGTAGGTGAAAAGGCACAGGTGAGACAGAGACTGTTGATGGGGTATTTGATGCTTTACTGGCTACAGGATACCATATGGAGAGGGGTTGAAAATTACACTATATTGACTTAATTGATAATTTTAATATAAAGGAAAATAAAGGCAAAATAAATTAATGGTAGTGATTGAGACAATCTCTGGAGATTATCTCGTGTTAAATATATTGTGCTAGATTATTTCTCATTAGCAGATAAGTGATTGCTTAAATGTCTTGGCAAGTCATATTAGAGGCTACAAAGACTGTATGGGATGTGGATGGTGATAGAATACTGTAACATTTGGTTTCAACACAGTCACACAGCCATGAAAGTTAAGGATTGGCAATATTAATACTAAATTAGCTCAACAGGTAAGTACAATATTCACTAATCATTAGGTAAGACCCATATACATTAGAATATGAAAAAATATTAGCTTATTAATATTTCTAATATTACTGAAATTTGCATCATTTCTCATTTCACCAGTTTTTCCATAACTTAACCGAACCTTGGATCATACAATACTTCCATCCAGCCGTCCACACTTTATTGGTAAATACTAGTTATCTTGACTATTATTTAAGAACCATTTCAATATACCTTTGATAAGGTATTTGGTAATTCCTTATTATTTCTGCATTTTGTATAAACATACCCAGTTTATTCCTTGTGAAGTTTGAAGGAGAATTTGCCAGTGTTGGATATGTTGCCATTCATTCTCCACATGAGTACAGGCTAAACTCACTGTAATATATTAACCACTCCATAACTGCATGATCAACACCTTCTTTATGCTAAGTGCCACTTATAGCTAACAAGGTAAGAAGAATGTCACATATTGAATAGTCACTCTCACTATCTCTTCATAGGAACTCAAGTCATCAAACTTTTTAATTTATTTGAGGTATCCAGCAAATATAGCCTGGTCAATAAAATAATTTTTTAATAAAATTGAGTCTTGTGAACCTCACCTGTGTTTGAGATTAGATCTCTGCAAATGTCAGTAGACCTTAATGAGGCACTGTTCTAGATTTAGACGCCCTTTGTAATGAGTGTAGATAAAAAGTACAGGCTGTTGGTATTTCTAGAGCACTCAAGGACTGCAGTCTGTGGCTAGTGGTGTGCCAGAGATCAGAGGAACATAGAAACATAGAAAACATACAGCACAATACAGGCCCTTCGGCCCACAAAGCTGTGCTGAACATGTCCCTACCTTAGAACTACCTGGGCTTTACCCATAGCCCTTCATTTTTCTAAGCTCCATGTAGCCATCCAGGAGTATCTTAATAGACCTTATCATTAACCCACTGTTGTTTGTCATCTATATTAATGAATTGAATGACAATGTTGTGAACATGATGGTAAGTTTGTGGATGACACCAAAATTGATGGTGTAGCGGACAGTGAAAAAGGCTATCTAAGATTACTGCAGGATCTAAAGGAATTGAGTAAGTAACGCAAGGAATAGCAGATGTAATGTGACTTGCACAAGTGAAAGGTGTTTGGTAAATTAAGTGAGAACAGGACATACAGTAAATGATAGAGCTATGGAGAATGTTGAAGAACCAAAGATTATAGGTCCACAGTTCCTTCAAAGTGGTGACAAGGTGGTATTTGGAAAGGCTGTAATCATTAGTCGGGGCTTTGAATACTAGAGCTGGGACATGATGTGAAAACTGTACAAGTCAATGGTGAGACCACAGTTCTGGTCAGCCAATGATAGAAAGGTTGCCATAAAGCTGGAAAGTAAGCAGAAAACTTTCATCAGGACATTATACCAGGATTGGAGGGCTTTAATGTCAGGAAGTGGTTGGATAGGCGGAGACTTTTATCCCTGGACTGTAGGATGCTGAAGGGTTGAGCTTGTAGAAGTATATAAAATCATGAGAGGCTTAGACAAGGCTAATGGTCAGTGTTTGTCTCTGGGTAGAGTATTTAAGATGAGAGGGGAAAGATATAAAAGGGATCTAAGGGTCAATTTTTTTTTACCTAGAGGGTGGTAGATGTATGGAATGAGCTGCTAGAGGAAACTAAGGAGGCAGATACAATGATATTGCTTAAGAGACATTTGAAAAGGTATATGAATAAATGTCTTTAGAGAGATATAGGGCAAACTCAGACAAATGGGGCAGGCTAAGAGAGACATCTTCATTGCCATGGACAGGCTGAGCTAAAGGGCCTCGTATTCTAGGCAGTATAACTCTATGTCTGTATGAATCTATACAATGGTTCAAGAAGGCAGATCACAACCACATTCTCTAAGGCAACTAAGGATGGGCAGTTAAATGCTGGCCACATCCCTTCTGTGACAACATCATAGGCTGAGTGACCTGTCCAGTGAGGTACTGTTCTTTATTCTAAGAAGCACAGTGATGCACAAGTTCTGTACTTTGAAAAATCTCATGTTCCTGTTACAGGCTTATAAAACACAATAATTGAAAAACAAAGGCTGCAGATGTTGAAAATCTGAAATAGAAATAGTGAATACTAGTGTGCAGTCTAACAGCGAGCGATCATCTTAGTCACTTTTCTTGTGATTGCAAGACCTCTTTGGACATTGTTAATGTGGAATGCCGTAAGTTCAATTTGCTGATATATTGGCAGATGGTGGGGGAGCTGCCAGGCCTCATTTGTATCAAGAACTAGGCCTCAAGCTGCAGTGTCGCCTGATGACAGCCACCCAGGAGAGAGGCGTCAGAGTCGGTGCACTTCACTGGAGTGCTGTGGTGTGGTGTCCAAGCTGGAGCTGGTGCTGCTCCTAGTGTTCACTCAGCAGAAGACAAGCCAGATTGTGTTTGCAGACTGCTGCAACATTCATAGACTCAGGGTCTTGGAATTTTTTTTTGTGTGACTGTATTTAATTTATATATTATTTGTGCTTGCCTATCTTATATGTGCCTTGTGCTACGTGTGACTGTTGGTACTGTGTTTTGCACCTTGGGCCTGGAGTAACATTGTTTCATTTGGCTGTATTCATGGGTGTTCATGTATGGTTGAATGTCAATTAAACTCGAACTTGAACTTGAACTTGAAATTCTCAGCAAGTCAGACTGTATCTGACCTGCTGAGACAGCAGGTAAAGTTTCCGGTTAATATCTTTGCATTAGAACTAAGAAGTTCTACAATGTAGCAGTTAGCACATCAATTACAGCATCACCAATCACCGATCGGTGTTCAGTTCCCACCTCTACCTTGTCGGAAGTTTGAACGCTCCCCCCATTATCTCATGGGTTTCCTCCAGGTGCTCCAGGTCCCTCCCACATTGCAAAGTGATACAGTTAGATTTAGTGAGTCCTTGGCTGGCTATGTTGGCAATGGAAGCATGGCAACGCTTATAGGCTGCCCAGCATAATCATCGCTGATTTGATTTGATGTAAATGATGCATTTCAGAATCAGAATCAGATTTAATATCACCGGAATATATCATAAAATTTGTTGCTTTTTGGCAGCAGTACATTGCAATACATAATAATAAAAACTATAAATTACAATAGGTATATATTGGAGAACTACATTAAATAGGCAGTGCAAAAAGTGAAGAAAAGAATTAGTGAGGTAGTGTACATGGGTTCATTGCCAATTCATAAATCCAATACAGAGGTGAAGAAGCTGTCACCTGAAACACTGAGAGTGTGCCTTCAGGCTCTTATACCTCTTCCTTGATGGTAGCATTGAAAAAAAGACACGTCCGGGTAATGATAGATGCTGCCTTTTTGAGGCATCGCCTTTTGAAGGTGTCCTGAATGCTAGCGAGGTCAGTGCCTTGATGGAACTGGCTGAGTGTACAACTTACCGCAGCTTTTTTAATCCTGTGCAGTGGCCCCTCCATTCCTGGCAGTGATGTAAACAGTTAAAATGCTCTCGACAGTACATCTGTAGAAATTTGCGAGTGACTTTGGTGACATACCAATTCTCCTCAAACTCCAAATGAAATATAGCTCATGTCGTGTGTTCTTTGTAATTGCATCAATATATTGGGGCCCAGATAGATCTTCAGAGATGTTGACACCCAGAAATTTGAAACTGCTCTCCCTTTCCACTACTGATCCCTCAATGACAGCTGATGTGTGTTCCCTTGTCTTCCCCTTCCTGAAGTCCACAATCAATTCTTTGGTCTTACTGATGTTGAGTGCAAGGATGTTGCTGGAACACTACTCAGCCAGCTAACATATGTCGCTCCTGTAGACCTCCTTGTCACCAGCAAATTTATAGATGGTGTTTGAGCTGTGCCTAGCCACACAATCATGATTGTAGAGACAGTAATGCAGTGGACTATGCACACATCCTTGACATGTGCAAGTGTTGATTGTCAGCAAGGAGATGTTATTTCCGATCTGCACTGACAGTTGTCTCCAGGTGAGGAAGTGAAGGGTCCATTTGCAGAAGGGCTACGGTGGGAAACTTTGTCACATGGTGCGAGCAGAATCATCTGCGGCTTAATGTGAAAAAGACTAAGGAGCTGGTGGTGGACCTGAGGAGGGCTAAGGCACCGGTCACCCCTGTTTCCATCCAAGGGGTCAGTGCGGACATGTTGGAGGATTACAAATACCTGGGGATACGAATTGACAATAAACTGGACTGATCAAAGAACACTGAGGCTGTCTACAAGAAGGGTCAGAGCCACCTCTATTTCCTGATGAGACTGAGGTCCTTTAACATCTGCCGGACGATGCTGAGGATGTTCTACGAGGTTGTGGTGGCCAGTGCTATCATGTTTGCTGTTGTGTGCTGGGGCAGCAGGCTGAGGGTAGCAGACACCAACAGAATCAACAAACTCAATCGTAAGGCCAGTGATGTTGTGGGGGTGGAACTGGACTCTCTGACGGTGGTGTCTGAAAAGAGGATGCTGTCCAAGTTGCATGCCATCTTGGACAATGACTCCCATCCATTCCATAATGTACTGGTTAGGCACAGGGGTACATTCAGCCAGAGACTCATTCCACCGAGATGCAACACTGAGCGTCATAGGAAGTCATTCCTGCTTGTGTCCATCAGACTTTACAACTCCTCCCTCGGAGTGTCAGACACCCTGAGCCAATAGGCTGGTCCTGGACTTATTTCCACTTGGCATGATTAACATTATTATTTAATTATTTATGGTTTTATATTGCTACATTTCTACACTATTCTTGGTTGGTGCAGCTGTAACGAAACCCAGTTTCCCTCAGGATCAATAAAGTATGTCTGTCTGTCTGAGGTACAGAGGCCCAAGTTTTGGAACTTGTTGATTAAACTGAGGGTATGATTATGTTGAACACTGAGCTACAGTCAATAAACAGCAGCTGACTACTATTATCCAGGTGATCCAAGGCCGAGCTCATAGCCAGTGTGGTTGCATCTGCTGTAGATCTATTGTAGCAATAGGTAAACCGCAGTGGGTCCAGGTTCTTGCTTAGGCAAGAGTTGATTCTAGCCATGACCAACCTCTCAAAGTACTTCATCACAGTAGATGTGAGTGCCATTGGGTGAATGTTGTTGAGGCAGCTCACCCTGCTCTTCTTGGGCACTTGTATGATTCACTGCATGTTGCAATATTCCAATGCATTTGTGACAAATAAAGCTAATCTTTAGCCTTGTTGAAAAGTTAATAATGAAATGCCTGAAACATTAACACTGTTTATTGCTCCACATCTGCAACCTAAACTTCCGAAAACTTCTGATGTTTTCTATTTCTATTATATATTATAGAAAGCAATTTTAAGTTAGGCCACAATTCTGTGTTGAAGTTGGTAATTGCTAAGCCTACAACTACTGCAGCATTCTGGAAATAAATGAATAATATGTGAAGATAACATGGAAAATATGGTCTCAGTGTTCCAACACATTAAACAGTAACTTGCTCGCTGGGATAGTGGGCTCCTGAACACATGATTGTAGGATATCTTTGTGCAAGTAAAAATGAAGGAATTGTGAGCTCATAGCAGCTGAGTTTGTGGCCAAGCATGATAAAGTAAATTCATTATGAAAGTATGTACATATATGTCACTATATATGTTGTGTATTTATATGTGTAGTAATATTTGAAAAATATTGTAATATATTATTGGGTTAAGCATATGTAAAAATATGTGACTGGCATACACCATTATGCATCATATGTGCACACTTCAGAAAAATTAAGAGAAGACATGCTTTGCCTGGCTGTGTGTTTTTCTTTTGACTAGTTTTGTGTTTTGAGGTTACAAGACATAACAGTAGTGATGAGTAAGTTTTAAAACAAACCCAAGTTGACTACCTACTTGTTAGAGTGCAGCACGTTCTTTGTTTGCAATGGGGTCAAGTAAAAAAAAAAGTACTATACTTTCTTTTTCTTCTGAAGCGCAGCAAGTTCGTTGAGTTTTTAAAAGGGCAGAAAACAGATTAAATTCATGGGTTCATAAACAGACAGTATCAGGTGAAAGTAATACTAAATCAAAAAAAGTGGCTGGCTGCATTGGAAAGACAGACACATTCAATTTCATAACAAGGTAATGGATGCTGTAGATAGATAGATAGATACTTTATTCATCCCCATGGGGAAATTCAACATTTTTTCCAATGTCCCATACACTTGTTGTAGCAAAACTAATTACATACAATACTTAACTCAGTAAAAAATATGATATGCATCTAAATCACTATCTCAAAAAGCATTAATAATAGCTTTTAAAAAGTTCTTAAGTCCTGGTGGTAGAATTGTAAAGCCTAATGGCATTGGGGAGTATTGACCTCTTCATCCTGTCTGAGGAGCATTGCATCGATAGTAACCTGTCGCTGAAACTGCTTCTCTGTCTCTGGATGGTGCTATGTAGAGGATGTTCAGAGTTATCCATAATTGACCGTAGCCTACTCAGCGCCCTTCGCTCAGCTACCGATGTTAAACTCTCCAGTACTTTGCCCATATACTTTGTATACTGAAGCAGTAGTTTGAAACAAATGAAATAGCCAATGAAAAGCAAGTGACAGTGTTACTGAGTGTTATAGGTGGAAAGGCATACAACTTCCTTACAAATTTAGCTTCTTTGATCAAATCAGCTGAAATGAGCTTTGCTGATATCATGAAAGTAATGCAGGGACATTTAGAAGGCTTTAGCTTTCAGAAGTGGAATCAAAAGAACGGGGGCTCCATTTCAGCATATGTTGCTGAATTGAGGAGATGGTCTGAACAATTTCAGTTCCGTGATGGGATAATGAAGCACCGAGAGATCATTTAGTTTTATGGAATCTTACAAGAAAACATTCAATGTCAAGTCTTAACTGAAGTACTACTGATATTTAAAAGAGCAGTTGATCAATGGAAACAGCAGATTGAGCTGCCATCATGAATGAAAGTGAGTGAGAACAAAATTGCAACATCTAAACAGAAACCAGCCTGGCCAAACAAATTGTGTTATCATGGCAGGGCCCCACTTACACCAGGTCAATGCAGATTTAAAGGCATAATTGGCAGATAATGCAACAAAGTAGGACACACGCAAGGAGAACTTCAGACAGACAAAAATAAATGAACTCCACGGGGAAGAGAAAAAGATAAAAAAGTGAAATTAAGTTCAAAAATAGCTCTAATCTGAAAACTAATGCAAGTCACATAATATGGCTTACACCAGAAGGGAATGGCAAATTAATTAAAATGGAATTGGACTCTTGCTCAGCTGTTTCAGTCATTCCACAAAATGAGTTTGAATGGCATTTCAGAGATCCTGAACTGAAGCCTGCAGAAAGCCAACTAAGAAAAGTTAACTTCTGTGGGATTGACATTCGTAACAGTGAAATACAACAACCAACAAGTCATATTGAGCTAGCCCGTGACAAAAACAGGAGGGCCAGCATTGTGGGGATGTGAGTGGCTGAAACAACTACAACTTCATTGGAGATCCATCCACCCCCCGCATGCCACATCCCCCGCAAAAGAGTTGACTGAAAATGAGTTAAGAATAGTACTGGATGATACCACAGCAGTGTTCAAAGATGGCAATGGAAAACTAAAACGTATCATCAATAAAATACTGTTAAATAAAAATGCCCAATTTTTACAAAGTCCATCCAGTTCTTTATACCATCTGTGATGAAGTAGCCAGTGAGCTAGATTGAATGGAGTCTCAAGAAATTCGTTCCAAGGCTGAGTGTAGCCCTTAAGCAAAGCTAGTGGTCCCAGGAGCCAAGAAGAAAGGGCTTGTCAGCATCTGTGGCTATTTTAAGGTCACCATCAACCAAGTACTAAAAGCAGATCAATACCCTCTGCAAACCTTTCTAGAGGGAAACCCTTCAGAAAAGTGGATTTAGCTGAGGCCCACCTAGTTAGAGTTGGAAGTAGAATCTAGAGTGCTTCTCGCTATAACCACTCACAAATGGCATTATTGCTATAGGCTTACGTTTTGGAGTAGCATCGGCACCTGCACTCTGGCAGGAAGCTATGGACCAGGTTCTGCGAGGCTGCCCAGACACTCAGTGTTACCTGGATGACATCCTTGTGACCAGTAAGGATGACAAGGAATATCTACAAAATATCAAGCTAATGTTAAAAAGCTTAGAAGATTATGGGCTCAGAGCACAATATGACAAATGTGAATTGTCTCAGCCAAGCAACATTTATTGTAGTCACACTGTTGGTGCACACAGGGTACACAAGTGTGTTGAGAAAAGTGGTGGATGTCCCAAGGCCAAAGGGCATGCCACAGTTACTATAACAGCTTATTGCCAAACTTGGTTACTGCAGACATCCCACCTCTCCTGGAAGTTCCAGGAGTCTCCTGCATGTAGATAATGGCTCCCTGATGCCCACAAATTATATACAATATCCCAGAAATCGCTTTTTTGAGAGCGAGAGAGAGAGAGAGAGAGTGACAGAGAGAGCATCCTCATTGGTCTCTCTTTGTGCTAAGTAGACCTATCAGTTTTCCCCGTGGGAGGGCTTTCCAGTCAACCTCTCCCCCTCTTTCATTGTTCATCAGTTCAGTTTAGCAGCGCCATGACAGAATGTTCCAAAAAAAGTTCAAGTTGGATCAGAGCGTAGAAGAGCTCCTGCATGACATAGCAAGCAGATTTATTGAGCCAAAGGTATTGAGGGAAAAGAACATTCAGGAGATAGATGTGAGCAAAGTGAGGAAGAACAAGGGATCCCCCCTTACAAGACAAAGCAGTTCTTCAAAGATGCCAAAGCATTCTAGGTCAGGTGCTTGCAAAAAATCTTGGAGGAGTTCCCAATGAGAGACCAAATCTTGAAAAATCTGTCAGTGGTCAATACAGAGAGCCAAGCTGAGGTGAATCCAGAGCAGATTTTGACTTTGGCAGAGAGATTTCCAAATGAGATCAAGGCAGATGCAAGAGAACAGCTCCACTTGGAAGTCCTGGATTATGTCTCAACTAACCTTGAAGGACTGGTGCCAAATTACAAAAGTTTGCCAGTTGATCAGTTCTGGGGGAAGCTGTTCAAAGTAAAATCTGTGAGCAGAGGGCAGGTGAGATTCAAAGGGCTCTGCTAGTTGATGAAGCTGCTTTTGGTGCTGCCAGATTCTAATTGTGATGTAGAAAGGGCATTCAGCATGATGCATCACATTAAGACAGAACTCAGAAGTCAGCTGTCTCACAAAACACTTGTGAATCTGATGTCTTGCAAAATTAACAAATTCATTGACACAGGCTGCTATGAAGTTCAGACTTCCAGCAAAATGCTCAAATCTGCCAAGCAAGCCACGTCACAGTACAAGGAAAGTTTGCAAAAGAAATAGAAAAGCTATTTGCATTAGCACTTAGCTATTAGCATTGAGACCGTCAAAATACTCACCAAGGAATATATTTATGTGTGTGTATAAATAGTTTCAATATGTGATCAAATAAATTGTTGTGTTCTTTCATAATCAAATGTCCTATATACATACACCCTTGGAGGTTGACCGGGTGGGGGGGGGGGGAGATATGGGGTTGCAGGGGGCGGGGTGGTGGTGCTACCTCCCTGAAATGAGTTTTTGTAGGGTGGGATGTCTGTTACTGTGTCCACCCCTTGAACTCATTACTGCAGATCGGGAAGAAATGGAAATGGACAAAGCAATATGCGGTGGCTTTCCAAGAGGCAAAGGAAATGGTGACTTCAAATACTGTACTGTCACATTATGATCCACATTGTCCAGTGAAGCTTGCCTGTGATGCCTTGCCTTATGTGATTGGTGATGTCACATGTCAGGAGTTTTGGAAGTAAAAACCCCATAGCCTTTGCATCAATTTCCCTTACTGTGGTCAGAGAGGTCTCGAGTTTGGGTTGTGGTGCAAAGCATATCAACTAGTACTTCTGTGGAGGAGAATTTACTCTGGTTACTGATCAGTAACCATTAGAGTCCATTTTCAATCCACAGAAGGGTGTTCACTAACAGCAGCAGCATGAATGCAGAGATGGGCTCTGTTTCCTGCAGGACGCAATTACAAGATTGAATTCAAGAGGATGACAAATCATGCCAATGCTGATGGATTTCATGTCTATCCTTGGAAAAGGAAATACCTGAATTTTTTTTTTACAAAAGAGGACACTCCACTTGACATATTCTCCCTAATGCAGATTGGAAGTCTCCCTGTTATGGCAGAGATGATCCAAAGGGAAACCAGAAAAAAAATCTGACACTGTCTCAGGTCTACATGGCCACCCAAAATGGTTAGAATGTGCAGTCAAAATTCCGGTTCCAGCACTGGGATGAACTTGCCCTTGAGGGGGCTTACCTTATGTGGGGATTGAGAGTTGTACCTTCCAAGCTGAGAGCAGAGGTGTTAAAGGAGCTACGTGCCAGTCACCTAAGCTCTGTCTGGTGACCTGGGAGAGATCAGTGGATCGAATTTGGCTCGCCATGCACTATTCCGGATGCCAAAACATCCAGAAGAAAGGTGTCCAGAGCTGTCAGAACAACTTCCTGTAGTCTCAGAGTCAAGTCCTACAACCACCACAGAGGAGACCCCAGAGCTGAGATATATTTCACAGCCACAAGTCTCACCTGCAAGCAGAATGACCTTCAGTCCACTTGACAGATCCTGTCAGATCACCAGCAGGTTGTAAGAGTGGGCTCCCTCACCTCCAACCCTCTGACTCTCAATACAGGAGCCCCGCAGGGCTGTGTACTGAGTCCCCTCCTTTACTCCCCGTATACCCATGACTGTATCGCCACCCACAGCTCCAATCTGCTAATTAAAATTGCCGATGACACTACATTGATTGGACTTATCTCAAACAGGGAAGAAGTCATCTCTCTGACACAGTGGTGTCAAGAAAACAACCTCTCCCTCAATGTCGCAAAAACAAAGGAGCTGGTTGTGGATTACAAGAGGAATAGAGATGGGCTAACCCCTATTGACATCAATGGATCTGAGTTTGAGAGGGTAAACAGCTTTAAGTTCCTCGGCATCCACATCACCGAGGACCTCACATGGTCTGTACACACCAGCTATGTAGTGAAAAAGACACAACAGCCCCTCTTTCACCTCAGATGGTTCAAGAAGTTTGGTATGTGCCCCCAATTCCTAAGAACTTTCTACAGGGGCACAATTGAGAACATCCTGACTGGCTGCATCATTGCCTGGTATGGGAACTGTACCTCACTTAATCGCAGGTCTCTGCAGAGAGTGGTGCAGACAGCCCAGCGCATCTGCAGTGGTGAACTTCCCATGTGTAACTACACTGGTCCAATGAAATAATGGCCACGCATCATACAGATGTCCTTGAAGATTTATTTTTATCTCTCTCTCTCTTTCTTCAGCAGACACCGTGAAAACTACAAGAAAATAAAAGACATAAAAGGTTTGAAACATACATCTCTCAGTCTTTTAAAGTCTCTTAAGCTAGTGTCCACTGATAAACAGGCCCAAAACATATCCCACAACAGAAGTGTGTTGAAATCAAATACAATCACTAAAAATGTATATCACTGTTCATGTAAAGGCACATCAACAACATTATGCACAATATAAAATGAATAAAGACAATTACCATGTGCGACTCTAGGACCACATGCAGAAAAAGATTATTTTAGGGCCATATGTCCTTCTCTGCTTCCATGTTGGTTCTGACCCATAATGTTCACCTCCCTTGGAAGCTTTCATGTTTTATTGTTTTACAATATTGAATCACAATGGATATATTTTGGCTTTTTTGAGTCTGATCAACAGAAAATGACTCTTCCATGTCAAATTAAAACAGGTCTCTACAAAATGATCTAAATTAATTACAAATATAAAATGCAAAATAATTGATTGCATAAGTATTCGCCCCCCCCTTAATATGATACACCAAATCATTACTGGTGCGGTCAATTGGTTTTAGAAGACACATAATTAGTTAAATTGAGATCACCGTATTTAGTCAAGAAGTTTCAATTGATTGTAGTAAAAATACACCAGTATCTGGAAGGTCCAACTGCTGGTGAGTCAGTATCCTGGCAAAAACTACACCATGAAATCAAAAGAACATGTCAAGCAAGTCCATGAAAAGGTTGTTGAAAAGCACAAGTCAGGAGATGGACACAAGATAATTTCCAAGTCATTGAATATCCCTTGGAGTGCAGTTAAGTCAATCATTAAGAAATGGAAAAAAATATGGCACTGCTGGAAATCTGCCTAGAGCAAGCCACCCTCAAAAATTGAGTGACCATGCGTGAAGGGGACTAGTGAGGGAAGCCTCCAAGAGTCCTATGACAGCTCTGGAGGAGTTACAAGCTTCAGTGGCTGAGATGGGAAGGTTCTGTGGTCTGATGAAACCAACACTGAGCTTTTTGGCCAAACACCATACATCATCAAAAACACACCATTCCTACAATGAACCATGGTGGTGGCTGCATCATGCTGTGGGAATGCTTCACTGCAGCAGGCCCTGAAAGGCTCGTGAAGGTAGATGTTAAAATGAATGCAGCAAAATACAGGGAAATCCTGGAGGAAAACCTGATGCAGTCTGTAAGAGAACTGCATCTTAGGAGAAGATCTGTTTTCCAGCAAGGCAATGGCCCCAAGCATAATGCCAAAGCTACACAGGAACAGCTTAAAAACAAAGTTAATGTTCTGGAGTGGCCAAGTCAGAGTCCAGACCTCAATCCAATTGAGAATTTGTGGCTGTACTTGAAAAGGGCTGTTCACTCACGATCCCCATGCAATCTGATAGAGCTTGAGCAGTTCTGTAAAGAAAAATGGGGGAAAATGGCAGTGTCCATATGTGCAAAGCTGGAAGAGTTCTATTCATACAGACTCAAGGCTGTGATTGCTGCCAAAGGTGCATCTACTGAATACTGACTTGAAGCGGATTAATACTTATGCAATTAATTATTTCGTGTTTTATATTTGTAATTAATTTGGATCACTTTATTAAGATCTGTTTTCTCTTTGACACAGAAGAATCTTTTTTAGTTGATCATTGTCCAAAAAACCAAACTAAATCCACTGTGATTCAATGTTGTTAAACGTTAAAACATGAAAACTTCCAGGAGGGGGTGAATACTTTTTATAGGCATTGTATATTTCCAGTACATAAATTCAGATGCATTTTATATTGAGCTGGAGTTTATAGTTAATCTAAGCAGGTCAGTGTCTTATATATTTAATATTTCAGTCATATTGAGTAATATAGTAAATATTTTGTTTGATTAAACATTCTTTATTTGTTTACATAATTCTTGACAGGTTATATGTAAATGTATGTGAATGGCATATGTCATTACAGCGCTACACAATATGTGCGCACCTCACTGAAGTAAATCATTACTCCCAGCTCCATGTTTTTCTTTTGGTTAGTTTTTTGCCCGGGCATTACAAAACATAATATACAACCCTGAGATTAATTTTCTTGCGAGTATTCACAGTAAATACAAGAAATACAATAGAATTTAATACAAATTGCTTGAGAACAGAACACACAACCAATGTGCAAAGGACAACAAACTGTTCAAATAAAAATAAAAATAGAAATTATAATAATAATAATAATAGAGAAAAACTTCTGAGGATATATTTTCATCAACAAAAACAGGATTTAGGACTCCAGGCGAGCATATGCTTACTTACAGCACATAATTATACACCACTAAATGTAAATGGACTCGCAGGCTAGAAAAACGACAAAATCATCACTAGTGAAGGAAACATTAACCAATGGAAGAGCATAACCTTTCATGGAGGAGATCCCCATGATCTGAACGGACTAGATGTCGACAAGGAAGCATCCAATATCTGCTTCGGAGCTGGAGTCTTCTTCCCAGAAACAGAAGGCTTCCTTGCTGCAATACAGGACCAGGTGGCTAACACAAAAAAAAAATCAAAAATGCATAATAAAAGACCAACAAATTCAAAGGTTCAAAGGTCCAATTTAATGTCAGAGAAAGGTATACAATATACATCCTGAAATGCTTTTAATTCGCAAACATCCACGAAAACAGAGAAGTGCCCCAAAGAATTAATGGCAGTTAAACATGCGAACTCCAAAGTCCCCGTCCCGTGCGTAAGCGGCAGCAAGCAATGATCCCACCTCCCCCCATCAGCAAATAAAAGGTGCATCGGTACCATCACGGAGCCCAAGCATATGCTAAGCAATAACAAAGACACAGACCAAAGTTACCCCAAAGGCTTTGCATTTCATCCAACATTCGACAAACTACAGGTTCTCTCTCTTCCTGGCAAGGGAGGGGGAAGTGTCCCCCATTTTCACAGTGAGTGGGAGACATAACAACAACCTGCTGGCTTACAATGTTAAAAGTCCATTTTGTTGCTTTTTTTGAGCTCTGAGTCTGAAGATCACAAAGACCTTGGATCTTTGGGCCCACAGTGAAAGATTTTTCAGCCTCCCCGACGACACACGGGTCTCCTGCCGTAACACCGACCCTCAATCCGCCCGTCTCCAGAGCGCTGAGATTTTAACCTTCCAAACACGAGCGAGACTCTCAGGCCAAACCCTTGGCACCTCAAATAACGGCCAGTGGTGGAACAACGAGAACAGGTCCCATTCCCGCCAAGAACCGAAGCCTGTGAGTAACTCCAGGCCAGGGTCCTCAAAAAAACCCTGAAAGGGAAAAATAAAGATATTAATGGTGAAAATAGAGCTGTTTCCGAAGATGCAAGCAAAGGAGTCGCCGTTAGGCACCATGAACCCTCCAAAGTTCCGCTACATGATAAATGTAGAAAATGTCAAGGAAGAGCAGGAACAATCCAACTCATTACAGGATTCTATAGCAATTTAACACAATCTGATTACTTAAACAGGCAAACATCATTCACAAAAAACTTGCTTTAAAATATAAACCCATACAATAATTCACAGCTTACTATAAATACATGCCTGATCCAGTTTTAGAGTCAGAATCCCAAAAATTATATTTTGACCGATTAGTTATTACGGATAGGACAATCTATAATAACCATCTGAACATAATACAGGATAAACTAGCAAGAACAACTTATTTAATAGATGTAGCCATTCCAGACACACATAACTTACAGAAATCAATAAGTGATAGACACCAGAAATATGCTGAATTAAAAAAGGAAATTGACAGATTTAGAAACATGAACATTGTTTTAGAGTCAGTGTCTTACAAATTATATTATGACCAATCCGTTACTGCAGATAGGACAATCCATAATATCCATCCGGATATATTATTACAGGGTAAACATTCAAGAACTACTTACTTAATGCAGCCATTAATCAGCTCCTTGGTCTCGCTGACATTGAATGAGAGGTTGTTGTTGTGGTATAATTTAGCCAGGATTTCATTCTCCCCCCTATATACTGATTCATTACCACCTTTTATTTGGCCAATGACAGCTGTGTCATCGGCAAACTTAAGTATGACATTGGAGCTGTGCATAGCCTCACAGTCATAAGTTTAAAATGAGCAGAGCAGGGGTCTAAGCACACAGCTTTGTGGAGCACCGATGCTGATGGAGATTGTGGAGGAGATGTTGTTGCCAAGCCAAACCGGATAGGGTCTGCTGGTGAGGAAATTGAGCATACAGTTGCACAAGGAGGTATTGAGGCCAAGGTCTTGAAGCTTTGGGCTGAATGTTTTGAATGCTGAGCTGTAGTCAATGAAGAGCATCCTGATATATACATCTTGTATGTCCAGGTGTTCCAGGGTTGAATGAAGAGCCAATGTAATGGCATCTGCTGTTGACTTGTTGTATTGGTATGCAAATTGAAGTAGAGCCAAGTTACTACTCAGGTAGGAGATGATAAGTTTCAACAACCTCTCTATGGTAAACTATGTGTATACCTGTCTGGACACGCCCCTCTGCTGACTGCTCCTGTGGCACCTCCCACAGACCCCTGTATAAAGGCAATTGGAGGCACTGCTCCTCCCTCAGTCTCCAAGATGTCGTGGTCACGTTTGCAGCTAATAAAAGCCTATCTTTTGCCTCCCGTCTCCGAGAGTTATTGATGGTGCATCACTCTCAATGCACGTCATCACAGTGGGTGTAAATGCCACTAGATGATAGTTACTGAGGCAGGTTACCATGTTCTTCTTAGGCACTGCAATATTTGAAGCCTGCTTAAATTCAGGTGGTTACCTCAAAGTGCTGAACCGAGAGGATAAAGATATTGGTGAATCCTCCAGCCAGTTGATCAGCGCAGGTGTTCAGTACTTGGTGAGGTACCCTGTTTAGGCTGGATGCTTTCTTCGGGTTCACCCTCCTGAAGCATGCTGTCATGCCAGCATCAGAGACTGAAATCATAGGGTCATCAGGGGCTGTGGGAGCTCATGAATGTTTCTCCATGTTTCTTGATAGTCAAAACAAACATAAAAGGCACTGAGCTCATCTAGGAGTGAAGCCTCTGTTGTTTGGTATCACTTTGTAGGAGGAGATAGCATTCCAACCCTTCCATAGCCGTCCAGCATCCTTCAGTGATGGTCCGGAATTGCCCCTTTGCATGTGAGCTGGATTACCCTTTGCATGTGAGATAATACCTTGACCTCTTGTATTTTACCTGGTCGCCGGACCTGAATGCCACTGATATGGCCCTCAGCAGACTGCAGATCGCATGGTTCATCCAGTGCTTCTTTTTGGGGAAGACTGTGAACGATTCTGTGGGGACACACTAGTCTTCGACTGTTTTTATAATATCCATGACATCTGTGGTGTATTCGTTCAGAATTGTGGCTGAAGGATTCCCACTATTTTACATAGTTGTTTAAAAACCCGCTGCCTAATTCAGTGTGACTTTCTGAAAAAAAATTGTTCATTTACAGTACATAACCAAATAAGGAAGATTTCACAGTTTCTTCACCCCACTACTAATTGGATCCAGTGATTTCAAAAGCAATCATACTTTTTTTCACTTATTTTTTTTTTTAATTATTTGCACAATTTGTCCTCTTTTGCCCATTAAATGTTTATCTGTCTCTGGTTTCTCATGAATTCCTTGGTTTTCCTCTGGGTGCCTGCAAGGAAATAAATCTCAAGGTTGTATATGTTACAGATAGTTTGATAATAAATTTGCTTTGAACTTTGAACGTTATTGCATATCTATAATCTCTTGGACAGATTCTCGATCAAGAGAACAGTGTCCCAGAAACTTTGTCTGCCACGTTTCACCTCATTTTATTTACATCTGTAAGCAAACCTTTGACTGGAAAAGGTGCCACAATTTCTCCATCAGTGAGTCACTGTCTAACTTTCCAAGTTGTGTGGGGGTGTTGTAGGTCCTAGACACTTGGGGGAATCTCGGAAGTGGTCTGAAAAAAAATCAAACAATGTTTATAATGAGACCTCAGAAATGTCTGAGCTCTGGACTTATCGCCAAGCTTAATTAGAGCAACCCATGTATTTGTCTAACCAACAATGAGACTCACTTCAGAAGTATCAACAATCACTAAGTTAGCTGTAATGTTAGGCTTACATTATCCCATGTGAAAGTAGTCAGACACTTAGACGCAGCGTATATGAGTAAATACTGATGGTATTCTTGGCTCTGTGCACACATGAGTCGTGTTTAACTTAGGCCAACTCTTTCTGTCAGCAGAATGAGCCACACTGTGCAGGAAAATCTACCCTTCCCAAGTGCAGGTAAACTACCTGGTGTCAGCTGAAGGATGATACACTCTCTCTACGGATTTAGTTGGTCCACTGTCCCAGAATTATCTGGTGCTACAATGAGCCAAAAGGGTTAAAGTGTCAGTCCTTGGTCTCTACTGAGTTAGCTGAGTCCTTTTGGGACATATGATAGAAGTACAGTGTGAAGTTTCGGTAGACTAAAAGGCATCATGGCTTAGCATAGCATCTTCTCTGCCTAAGACCACAAGAAACTGCAGAGAGGCGATGACATATCTCAGCACATTACAACTTCCTCTACACTTCTCGCTGCCTCAGTGAAAGCAGTCAACATAATCAAAGATCCCTCCCACCCCAGACATTCTCTCTTCTCCTGCCTACCATCGGGCAGAAGATAAAAATCACTGAACGCACGTGCCACCAGACTTGCCTCTATCCCCCGTTATAATCCGCCTCCTTGTGCTGTTGCCGTTTTGTTGTTTGCTGTGTTCTGCTGAGCACTGTGAGCACATGTGTGTTGCCACGGGAATGTTTGGTGACACTTGTGGGCTATCCCCAGCACCTCCCTAGGTGGTTGTTAATGCAAACCATGCACTTCACTATATGTCTCAAAGTAAGTAAATCAGAATCTAAATCTGAGTCATGGCCTTGTACCTTCTTGTCTGCCTCCATCATACTTTCTCAATCATTGTGACACTAAATTCTGCATTCTGCATTCTAGTATTGCTTTGCCCTTGCACTACCTCAGTGTACTGATTGGTGAAATGATCTGTGTGGAAAGTCTTCACTGTACCTCAGTATGTATGACAATATTAAACAAATCACTAATTAGCAATTAAAAGGAGGACCAAGATCCTTCTTTTTGATATACTTTGATCGTCATGGTGTACGTGCATATGTGGATACTAAGTGACAGCACAATTAGTATCAGTCCAGTGCTCCAGTATTAAACGCCAGTGGATATTCAAAGGCTGGGCTTTCAATGAACAACGCCATTAGCTTGCAGCAGCAGAGGGCTGAGGGACTCGAAGAATTGTATCCTGAGAAATACAAGAGAGAGCAATTAGGCAGAAACTGGTGTCCGCATGGGTTTTACCAGCATTTAATCTGTAAGAAGTCTGTCACATAGAGAGAATGGAGTTCAAGTCAAACTATTTGATATAAGCATATAACTTGGGTTGATGCTCTGATACAGTAGTGATAGGACATTGTATTTTTGTGAGAGTTGTCCTTTGGCTAAGATGGTAAGCAGAAGTTTTGGATGTAGAATAATCAAAATTAAGTTTCATGAGAGTAAGGAGAACTTCCATTTGACGTTTGCTTGACTTTTGCTCTTTCTCAAGGAAGATCAACCTTGGTAAACTGGAATAAAAACAAACAACACTGAAAATCCTCAACAGGTCAGGCAGTAAGTGGAGAGAGAAAGAGAGTTAACCTGTAGACATTTCAACATAAATAGGAGAAGTTAGAATTGAACATGCTTTAAGTCGTGGAGAAGGGAAAAAGGGGTGCCTGAGAAAGGGTGTAGAGTTGGAGAGGGTAAATGACACAAAAGGCCATTGTGTCTGTTGAGAGAGGGAAATGATTGCTTCCTATTCAAAGCTGATTTGCTTGAAGGAGACGTGACAAAATCTGCAGATGCTGAAAATCCAAAGGAAAACAGCCTGAAGCCCGAAATGTTGACTGTTTCCATAGATGCTGCCTGACTTGCTGAGTTCTTCCAGCATTTTGTATGTGTTGCATTAGCCTTTTTTACCCGGGGAGGGAATGGTTAATACCAGGGGGTATAATTTTAAGGTGATTGGAGGGAACTATAGGGGGGAGGATCATCCTGTAAGTTGGTGGTGCATTCGAACACAACAGCCTCTCAAGGAGCCTACCAAAGGCACACTTTTCTTTTAGAAATGTGTTTTTGTATGACCATAAGACTGTATCAGACTACAAGGACAGTGGGTACAGCGGCCTGCCACATCAGAGATCTGCTTATTGTTCGGAGCAGCTGGTAGGACATCAAACGAGCCAACAGACGAATCTGAGAAGGGGAAGCTGGAAGTCGGGTCGAAGAAGGAGAAGCTGGTAGTCGGATCAGAGAAGGAGAAGCCAGTGCTCTGGTTGAAGAAGGAGCCAGTGCTCTGGTTGGAGAAAGAGAAGCAGATTATTGGGTCAGAGAAGGAGAAGATAGTGATTGGGTCGAAGAAGAAGCCAATGCTCGGGTCAGAGAAAGAGAAGACAGTGATAGGGTCAGAGAAGGAAAAGACAGTGATTGGATTGGAGAAGGAGAAACAAGCGATTGGGTTGGAGAAGGAGAAGCCGGTGATCAGGTCAGAGAAGGAGAAGGTGGTGATCAGGTCAGAGAAGGAGAAGCCAGCGATTGGGTTGGAGAAGGAGGAGCTGGTAGATGGGTTGAAGAAGGAGTGACCAGCAGACTGGTCAGAAAAGAAGAAGCTGGCAGATGGGTCAGAGAAGGAAAAGCCAGTGCTCAGCTTGGAGAAGGAGAAGCCAGCAGATGGATCAGACCGTGTTGCTGCCGGCTACTCAAAGGCATCAGAGTTGGTGCACAAAAGCAGCATGCAGAGTAACCATTAGTGACTGTCTTGTGATCTCTTATCTCTTATGATTAGTGATCTCTTGTGATCGCAAGACCCTGTTAGACATTGATAATGCTGCAGTACTGGCCTCTCCCAGCAGTACTGCCCTCCAGTGTTCAAACTGTGGAATGATAAGCTGGCTTGCCAGGAGCCGTACCGTCAATTTGTTTGTCGCCGAGGGACTTGGACTATAGATGTATTTTCTTGCATAATGATGTTTGTGTTTTTTTCCTCCCTCTCTTGCTATTTTGAATGTATGTTATGCACCTGGCTCCCAGAGGAACGTTTTCTCGTTCGAGTGTACCCATCTATGGTTTGAATGATAACTAAACTTGATCTGATTTGATTATTGGTAAGTTCTTTACACTGAGGGTGGTAAGTCCATGGTATGTCCTTCCAGGAGTTGTGGTGGAGGCAAATACATTAGAAACATTTAATAAACTCTTAGACAGGCACATCCTCCAGGAGGACCACAACCTTGTTCTAGGGTTTGGAGGCTAGTGTGCCTCAATGACCTGCAGAACTATGCTGGCTGGAGTCAGGGTTTTACGCTTTGGCTCTTGGTAGGGTCACCCATGCCAAACATGTCAAAGGGTAGAGGCCAGACTAATAGCAGTCCACCTGTCCTCCAGGTTTGGGGGATCAGCTCAGAGCTAACATTCCCGACTGGTAAAACTGTCACAGAAACAGCAATGAAGATTCCTTTTACATCTGAGTATGATGGTATTCCCAAGTCTCCACCTGGAACTTGCTTGACTGACAGCAGTGAAAACCGAGAGGAAGCTACTGATATGATGAAGGAAGCCCTGAACACCACCAGAGATAAAGCACCTTCAATGCTGCCCTAAACATTAGCAGCATAATGGGCAATAAGTAAGCAGAGAGGCACATGTATGATAGAAAAACAGAGGATTCCTGAGGTGGATTGAACTTAGTCGGTTAAAAGTTCAAGTTTAATTGATATTCAACCATATAGATAAATACAGCTAAAAGAAACAGTGCGCCTCTTAGGTCAAGTTGTGAAACACATTACCAACAGTCACAACAGCACACAGCACTAACAGCACACATCATTATGGTAACAGTAAAACATACAGTTACAAAAAATATGTAAAAAGTAATAATCTAGCCCAAGTCCCTGAGTGTCTTGGCCTGTAGATTGATGAGACATGGATTTTGTCCTGGAGCCACATTTCTGCAAGAACAGCTCATAGCTGTTCCTCATTTAACGTGATGCAGCTGCAGATGAACGCACTCCAGCTTGTCTACCACCGAGCGAACACTGGAGAGCAGCACTGACAGGAGGGAGCATCCCCGACCCAGTACAGAATCCAGTGGCACACAGCCAGTGCTGGCATCTCCTTTCCCAGTGGCAGCAACATGCCAAGCTGAGGCATAAGGTCCTGGTCTGCACCACAACCATATAGCCCTTCTGCTGTCGGTCTCGTAATGAACCAGTGGACCAGATTAGCAGCATTCTACATTACCAAAGCCCAGCATGGTCTGGTTATCACAATAAGATCACACAACATTGTGGGATGAAGGATGTGTACTGTACTGTTGAGTTAAGGCCTCCATTGGTCAGGGTCGTAGAAAGCCCATTTAGTGAGCGCAACCTCTCCACACATCTGATGAACCCAAAGTTACGGCAGAGACCGATATAGTTTGGCACCAGCAGTATTACAGGAGTAGCCCTTCAGTGCTGAACTCAACGTCAGACTGCCTTATGGACTCCAGCACCAGATATTTCCATGTGGTTCACTCCCAAAGCCTTTCTCCATGAGTGAGTTTAGCCACAAGGCAGTGGAGGTTTGAGATCAGAGTTTTCCTTGTCCTAGCTGAGCTGCCAACCACAGATAATGAGCCCCATTTGCCCAAAGCAACAGGTTTTAAGATGGCAGTAACCAGTGTTTGCCCCTTCTCCTGTCAGTAGAAGCTGTTCTGCCGGGCTTGGTAACTAAGCCACACATGAAGGCCAGGAGATGAACTTGGTTGTCAGAGGCTATTTGATATACACACCACTGGGAGCATTTAATAGGTAGTGGGAGCTAATCCGTACTACCACTCCCGGTTATAACAACCTTCAGGAACCAATGTGCTGTAGTGCTCTATCTTTTCTATGTTTACTAAAAAAGGAGATCAATAGGGCAGAAGAGAGTGAAAAAGAGAAGCCAGGTTGGAACTGTGAGGTGCAGAACATTGCAGTCACTAGCAAATTAAATAATTCAGAATACTGGATATATCCAGCTGGTTAAGCAGCATCTATAGAGAGGGAAAAAAACAGCTTTCTGCATTTCACAGATCCAGGGTGGTTTTACTATTCTCTCTCCCCTGGGCTCATTCCTGTCAGCTTGACAGCTCTTTCAGACAGATCAAGTTCAAGTTTATTGTCATCTGACTCTACATATACAACCAATTAAAACAATATTCCTCCTGAACATAGTGCACCCACAATAGATTTATCACACACAGCACGTAAAATTAAGTATTACCACAAGTAAGTTATTAAAGTATCATACCCTGCCTGAGTTGTAGCAGAGTATTCATTAGTTTCACAGTCTAGGGGAAGAAGCTGTTATTCGGTAGGCAGTCCTAGTCCTGATGTTCCCTTATTTCCTTCCTGACAGTAGTGAGTCATCAAAATTGTGAGATGGGTGGTAAGGATCCTCAACAATGCCTTGCACCTTTTGTATACAACACTCATGGTAACTATCACAAATAGTTGTTAAAGTGGGGGCGGGAGCCTTGCATACTTCAATCTCCTTAGAAAGTGTAGACACTGCTGTGCCTGATGAGGAGGTGATGTGGGTCCAGATTAGATTATCCAGTATATGCTCACCAAAGAACTTTGTCCTCTTCACTTTCTCCACAGCAGAGCCATTGATGTGCAATGGAGAGCGATTAACCTGCACCTTCCTAAAGTTCACAATCTAGGTTAGCAAAGTTTTTACCATATCCACCATTATTTGCATTATTCAGTCTCACTTGGTATTTACCCTATCACCCTATTCCATTCAAATTCTTCACCTCATCCTTTCTCTGTAATGTAAAACATATTTGACTTGTATAGTAATTTTTGTTAGTTTTAATGAAAACTCCTTGCTTCACAGAAGCTGCCTGGCCTTTTGAGTACGTGCAATGCACACAAAATGCTGGTGGAACGCAGCAGGCCAGGCTGCGGAATATAGGAAGAAGCACTGTCGACGTTTCGGGCCGAGAACCTTCGTATTTACTTTTGAGTACGTTCCTGCTTTTACTTCAGATTTCCAATCCAGGCTTTTTCTGTCATTTCAGTCATTGTTGTATGTCAGTCAGTTGCCTTGAAAACATCACTAATTACAGCTTGAGGAGCACAGAATTAGCCACAGAGTATTTTTGCATAAGCTGGAAAGGCTGTAGAAATCCATCTATTGTGAAATACTCACAATGGTGTATGTCACCAATTCAAATATCACTTGTCTCCTCTGTGTCTGCAATAAATAAGATCAGGGTTCTTTTTCTGAACACTTGTGACGTAAAGAAGAAACAGGAGAGGAACTCTCAGTTAGACCAGGATTAAGACAATACAAGGCAGATGGAAACATTAAGTCAACTCTGAAATTTTAGACAGAATTTTATCATTTGTTAATACCTAGCAGATGCACTACTTCAAATAAAAACTTTGCTCTGGGATCCAACAAAAGGATCCTCTAGTATTAGTCATTCAGCTCCACAATTGTTTACATTGTACCTGACAATTACTAAATTATCTGTTCATTTTGCATATTCATTAAAATAGATCACTAATGTATTACAAAGATTAATTCTTGTATTGACTTCTTTTCAATGGGATCAGATACAGGTTAAGCGGCAGTACAAGTTTCTTTCCATATCTTTTTAACAAGCCACCCAAACCACATCTGTGGAAGAGCTTTTCATCTAAGGCCAAGCTGGCATCTGTAGTCATAACATTCTTAGTCTTGGCCCTTTCTGAAAAAAAGTACAATAGAGTTGAATGAGCTCTTCAGAAGCAGCTTTGAGTTGACCCCGGGTCGTTCTAGATCATGCATTGCTATAGATTCAGAATGAGTTGGAGACAGTAAGACTGCAGCTTCTTATATACAGAACATGTCTCACTCTTGCAGAAAACACTCATTTGGGTTAGGTTAGCACACAAATATGGATCCCAGAATCAAAAGTATAAGAACAAAAGCCACTGCCACAGCTGGGGTACTATGATTCAGTTAATAAATTAAACAAATATTTATTTTGTTTTTGAATAAAAAGTTTATCATTAAAGTTATCTGGAAACCGTTGGACTGTTGTCAGAACTCATCTGGTTCATTACTTGATCTCATTTACATGTGATTCCAAATGCATTCCAATATGATTGACTCTTAACTGCCCTCCGAAATAGTCAAGAAGACTGTTCACCATCATGTTTTCAAAGGTAATCTGAGACGCATGAGAGTCTGTTTGTGTAGGGTTGAATTCATGAACGGATCAGATATAGCAAAATGCTCACAATGTCTGATCTTGTGCCAGGACTCTAAACTTAGAGTATAACCACAACAATTCTGGAAACTTCAGCAATTTGTTCATGGAAGACGTTATATGATTATCTGGGGGAGAACAATACTCTTGTGCTAAAATCCATATGTTGACTTCCACTCATCCATTTTTTTTACCTTTTCAAACTGTCTGCATTTCATTAACATTACACATGCCAGCAACACCCACGCCTTTTAAATGAATGAAAGAAAAAAAAACTGTTGTATTAAAACCCAAATCAAATTAAATAAATTCACAAGGAATGTCTGGAGGTGCTGACTGATCTGTTTGAAAAGGAATTAACTCAGAGAAGTTCACACTAGAAACAGGAAAGCTTGCGTGAGTACTCCAAATAAAAAGATTTAATTTTTAGTCTGGTATCTAAGTCGGATGATCGGTAACCATTAGTGATGGAGAATTAGCTTGGTCAGGTTATGAAAAGAACAGGAAGAAACTCCCAATTAGCTGATCCAAGTATTGTATTGAAGCCAATTTTAAATCAATAGTGACAATTTATATGTCTACTACAATGAAACAAGGTTGTGCCATAACTCTGAAATTAAAGAAACTTTGGGAAATGAAATGTTTCTGTATTAGTAGTAGAACAATTAGTAGGATTACTGTGTCATATTTGACTGATTCACTTGGAGAGTTTGTAAGATTTTGCAAATAAAATGGCAAAGGCAACTCATTTATTGTACTCCAAACACTGAACACGAGGTGCCTTGAAAACTTTATGTAATTACATCATCATGTCAGATCTGCCTTTTAAAGTTGGCGGTTGTGAATTATTTATATTTCCACTGATTACATTACTCTACACAAGGCCGCCTGGAGTTCACTAAAACTGGCATCGGAAGCCCATCCGGAGCTCAGGTGACCCACCTGGCTAGGGTCCTATATTCCATGGGTGGAGAAACAGCAGGTGCCTCTGGCTTATCCAGAGGTGTGTTGACGTGCTCATGCTCACGTTGCCATGGTAGCGGAACCCTTCAAATCTTGGTGGGCCATTTTAAGGCAATTTGCCAAAATACACTCAGGTTTACTCCTCATCTATGATAAAAGTCTTTTCTCCACATTCCAAAATGCAGAATGGGCCATCATAAGAGGGCCTAAGGGGATGCTGGAGTGCATCATGGCAGATGTAAACAAATGAGACAGAATGTAAGAGAAACTAAGAGTGACATGATGGAAGGTAGGAATAGATGGACAGAAATTGAAATTACTGAGGAGGATGAAACCGCTCACATTGGACTGTGGGTGATACGTCCTGGTGTGATGTAGCCTAGCGCTGAGATTCCAGGCCATTGCAGCCCAGAGATCGGATATGAATTGGGGACTGCGGTCAGAGGAAATATCAGATGGCTGCCAACCTGAGCACCCCAGGTGCTAAGTAAATGGCTGAGCCACATCTGCAACCATTGTTGATGCTGGAGGGACCATCTGGTGGTACAGTCCACCATGGTAAGGGAGGAATGAAAACCAACCAGGTCCACATTGATTTGGTCAAACCCTTGCTCTGGGACCTCAAAAGGTGCCAATGGCACATTAACATGATGGTTAATTTCTGCCGGCTGGAGGCTGCAGTCCAATCATACAGGTCCTTTCGAAGACCGTGCCACACAAACTGTAGTTCAACCAGTTTCGGATGCGGCAGACCATGTATGGAGTCAAAAGCAGTCCACTTCCAGTTTGTGGGCACAATATGATGAGGGCAACCAGTTGAGATATTGCACAGGAGAGAAACCCCAGCTTCCCAAACTTAATGTCAGCCAACTGTGGGCCTGCGACTAGTGTTCGGTAAGCCTGGAACTCTGGGTAAGTAACTTGGTTGGCTACCATAGCAGTACAGTCGGCCCCTGGGTGTACAGTCTCAATGACTGGCCGTCAGAGGCTGTCAGTTACGGTATTCTTTTTTCCCTTGATGTGCTGTGAACTCTGATATGTAGGCCAGGTGGCATTGCTGCCGTGCAGACCAAGTGTCTGATATTTTGCCCATTGCATGCATGAAGGGTTTGTGGTCAACGAACGTTGAGAAGTGGCCACTCTCGAAAAGAAAACGAGAATGGCAGACAGCCGGATAGAGACCGAGAGACTCACAGTCACACGTATGGTACTTCCTTTCAGGGGTGCGGAGCTGACGGCTGAAGAACGACTGTCCTTCATGCCTCTGACCAACCGTTCATGCATAACACCTACTGCGTAGTCTGAAGCATCAGTAGTAATAGTTATAGGTGCGTTGGGGTGCAGGTTCTCTAGTATGGTCAAGTTAGAAAGAGCTTATTTGGTATCATCAAATGTCCTGGTCAAGTCCACTGACCAGCCAAACACATAATTAAGAGTACTGTCTTTATGCACGCTATACAGGCAGAACACAAGTTCAGCGGCTCATGGAATGAAGCACGGATAGAAATTTACCATACCGAAAAACTCCTGTAGTGTTTTTGTAGTGCAGGGTGTTAGGAAATCCATAATAGTGTCTACTTTCGATGGAAGTGATGACTGAGAAAGTGAATGGTTGAAAATCCAAACTGACATTTAGCAGGGTTAATAATCAACCCTTGTTGGCTTAAGCGCCGAAAAGTATGTGGAGACAAGATACATTTTCGGATTTGGATGCAATGGCGAGAAGTATTCCATCCAGGTGAACAAAAAGAAAATCTAAGTCTTTTAATACAGAGTCCATCAGCCATTGGAAAGTCTGTGCTGCAATTTCTAGCCCAAATGACATGCACAGAAACTCAAAGAGGCCAAATGGGATTATTACAGCTATTTTGAGAATGTCCCCCGAGTGCAAAGGCACCTGATGGTTTCTCCTAATTAAATTGACTTTCTAGCTAAACATACTGAAATGTCTTGGATGTATGGGACTGGATAGTAATTGGGAGTGCTGACATCGTTGAGACATCAGTAATCACCACATGGGAAGCAACCACCATTGGACTAAGTGACTATATGGTAGGATGAAGCCCAACGAACTTGGCCGGTGTACAATGCCAAGTCTTTCCATGTTGGCAAACTCAGCCTTTCTAGGTCCAGCCTACGCACACAGGCAGGACTGGTGGGCCAGTTGAGGAAATATGGTGCTCAGCCTGACTGTCATGAAGATTGTGGGCTTGGTGAGGTTCGGGAATTCATCCAGCAGTTGAGTAAACTCCCATGCGGTGGTGCAGGCGCTTGATAGAGTCATGGGAAACTTACTGGCGGAGCAGGGTAATGACCCAAAGTCATAGCAGCTGGGAGAGATATTTGGAGACAAGATCAAACCTTGAAACTATTGAAGATTAATGGATTGTCCATCATGTCTGAAGGTGACTTTGCAACAAGTTGGCACTGATTTGACTGCTTTTTGCTTCTGAAACGGTATCTGAGGAGGAGAAATGGGAAGTAAGGATGGGCAAACAATTTGATTGCCAAGGCTGGACAACCCTTTGATGGAACTGACCAGATGAACCTATCATTTTCTGCAAGCTCAGAACTCTAAACTTTTGGACCTACACCTGTCAAATAAAGAATGGGTACTTCTTATGCTGATCATAGTAATGTTCTGGCATTCTAGTGGAAGGTATAAATAATAAGCTATTCAACTGAGCAGCATCTTCATCCTTGATATTAGTTTCACTAGACAGTATTACATTTAGCCAAGTGATCTCATTTTTTCAGATCTACCCAATAACATTCTTCTGATTTTTTTGAAAAGCGGACAAAAAGCTTTAAAGCACCAGCCATAATGATTAGTGGATTTTAAGTCAGTTAACTCACTCTTTCCAGGCCTTTCAGCTTTACCAATTCCCCACAGTCTTGTATAAATGTTCTAACTCTGCATTAAAAAATATTAAACTGACTGCTTGCAATTGCCAGATTTATTCTTCGTTGTCTTTTTTTGAATAATGCTAATAGTTTCAAAGTTTCAGCCGTCCAGTACCAACCACATCTGTTCAGGATTGGAAGATCATAGAACATTGAGCATAGACCAGTACAGAACAGGAACAGGCCTTTGATCCATAATGTTGTACCGAACCAATTCAATTATTTACCAAATTGTTAACTAATCTGTTCTGCCTACACAATGTCCTTATCCTTCCATTTTTCTCACATTCATGTGCCTATCTAAATGTCTCTTAAAAATCCTTAATGTTCCTGCCTCTATTACTACCACCTGCCATTTGCTGTGTAAAAAATTTGCCTCTCACATCTTCTTTGAACTTACCCCTCTCACCTTAAATGCATGCCCTTGGGTATTTGACAATTCAAAGATTCAAAGTCTCAAAGTACATTTATTATCAAAGTATGTGTGCAGTATACCACCCTGAGATTTGCTTCACACACACACAGCCAGGAAACGAAGAAAACCATGGAACCTGTTCAAAGAAAATTATTAAACACTCAACATGCAAAAAAAAGAACAAATTGCACTAACAGCAAAAAAAAAGAATGAAAAACACAGAATATAAAACATCAAACGATAAAGTAATTGAAACAGTCCAGGGAAATTCAGTTCAGTTCAGTTCAGTCTTGTGCAATGTCCAACCCAATCAAAATCACACAAAATAGCAATAAAAGAGGATTAATCAGAACTAGAAAAACATCATAACATGAACTACAGAGTACAATCCATAGACTGCATGGTTTAAACTTTGCCCAAGACCCAAGACTCCAGCAGCATCGAGCGACAGGCAGAGACTAGTTGAACACATTCTCTGTCCTCCAGGTGCAGCGAGTGAGATCGGGAGAGAGACCCATTAAACGCAAGCAGACGGCACTGAACACCAGCTCGCCTTCCACTCTCATCATCTTTGATTTCAATCGTCATCGGCGATTTAGTCAGTGAGATCAGTGAGAGAGATAGAGTCGATCATGGGCTTGTACCTCGTCTCCGGGCTGCACACTTTGCTTGAAACCTCACTGAATTCCCTCAGTGACAGCAAAGCGCCAGATGGCTCAATCGGCCCAGAAACACACCATCAAAAATGTAAACCATAGGGTTGAATAGTAACAGAACCGTATTTCAAAGAAGTAGTTTTGTGACCTGTCTGAAGGACATCACCTTTGGTCACATTGTTTGCTGGCACCACCCTCTTCAGTCCTTGGAAAAAGATACTGTCTGTCAACTCTCTCCATGCTTCTTATAAACCTGTATCAGATCTCCCCTGGACCTGGTGAAGAAAACATCTGAAATTTGTCCAACCTCTCATTATAGCACATGCTCTCTAATCCAGTTAACATCTTTTTAAGCAACTTCTGCACCGTTTCCAAAACCTCAACATTCTTCCTTCAATGGGATAACCAAAACTGTATGCAATACACTAGATGCAGCCTAACTGGAATTTTATAAAGCTACAAAGTAACTTTTCTGACTTTAGAACTCAGCGCTTCAACTAATAAAGGCAAGCATGCCCTCTGCCTTCTTAACCACCCATTCAGCCTGTGACTCTTAGGGAACTATGAATTTGGACTTGAAAACCCTCTGCTCATCAACACATAAGGATCTTGCCCTTAACAGTGTGTTGTCTCTTTGCATTTGATTTACTAATGTGCAACCATTCATATTTAGCCAAGTTAAATTCTATTTCCATTTTTCCACCCATCTCTGCAACCGATCTATATCCCGCTGTTTTCTTTACCAGTCTTCTATGCTATCTACAACATCACCAATCATTGTATCATCTGCAAAATTACTAACCCTCCCAACTACATTTTCATCCAGGCCATTTACATACAACACAAACAGCAGTGGTCCCAGTGCAGATCACTGTGGAACACTATTAATGACAGACCCTCGGCTAGAGTAAGTCTCTTTCACCACCACCCTCTGTTTTCTGTGGGCAAGCCAGTTCTGAATCCAATTCACCATGGATTCCTTGTATCTTAACCTTCCGGATGAGTCTCCCATGAGGGACCTTGTCAAACACCTTACTAAAATCCATGTAGACAACATCCACAACTCCACCTTCATCGATCACCCTCGTCACCTCGTCAAAAAACTCAATCAGGTTAGTAAGACACAACTGCCCTGCACAAAGCAATGTTAGCTCTTCTTAATAGGCCATGATTTCCAAATGCTTATAAATCCTTTCCCTGAGAACTCTCTCTAGTAACCTCTCTACCACTGATGTGAAACTCAGCATTTTATAGTTTCTCTTCTTGAACAATGTTAGCTACTTGCCAGTCTTCTGGGACCTCGCCTGTGGCTAGAGAGGACACAAAGATATCAGTCAAGGCCCCAGCAATCTCTTCTCTTGCCTCTCTCAATAACCTGGAGTATATCCCACCAGGCTCTTGGGACTTACCCACCTTAATCCTTTTTAAGAAACTCAACTCTAGCTCCCTGTTTGTCTCAAAATGTCTTAGCATATCAATAAGCACAACACTGATCTCCCTATCCCCCACATCCTTCTCCGTGGTAAATACACCTTTCCTTAATCTGCCTGAATTTCTGTTCCTCAATGCTCCAATGGCTACCGGAGGTCTGTAGTGCAATCCCATCATGCTTGCACCCTTCCTACTTCTGAGTTCTACCCACATAGACTCAGTGAATGAGCCCTTCGTTACATCACCTGGGAGAGCAGCTATAATATTGTCCGTGATTAGTAGTGCAACTCCCCTCCCCACCTCTTCTACCTCCCTGTTCATCTTTTCCAAAGCATTGAAACCCTGGAAAATTAAGCACCTATTCCTGTCCCTCTCTCAACAAAGTCTCTGTAATGGCTGCAACATCATAGTTCCATGTACTGATCCATGCCCTTTACCCATGATACTCCTAGAATTAAAGTACACACAGTTCAAACTATCCGTGCATTTGTATCTATTGCTTTGTTAATGCCTGTTTTTACTGGCTCTGACATCTACAGTACCTTCCTCTACATCCCGCCACTTTCTGACCTGGTGCTCTGTTCTCATCTCATCATGACCAATAACTCTACCATTTTTACCTTCACTTTAGGAGACATCTCACCTAGACCAGACAACTTAAACTCGTAACCACAACACTTTGTTGTGTATCCTTGTCATCTGCTCACTTGGTACCCGATTAATGTCACCCCCCTCCACCAACGGAGATGTTGACACTAGCACCTTTCAGACATTCCATTCTTGGTAATATGCCTACAACAGTTTGATTCCCACTTATGCCCTCCACTTCAAAGACAGTGACCACAATGACTTGCTTTACATGAACACAAAAGCATGAGAAAGACAAACAAGATCCTTCAGCCCTCAGATCTGGTGCCCCATCAGCAAGATCATGGATAATCTACCAAAATGCTGCTTTTCCCCTCTATCTCCCTCTCAAGCTTTCGATCAATATATTTGTTTGCATCACGGTCTGGTAGTGAAACACCAATGCCCAAGAATAGAAGAGCCTACAAAAAGTGAAGGGAACCACCCATTCCAACACAGTCAGAACCTTTTCCACTACTGAGTACATCTACACGGAGTGCTGCTACAAGAAAGCAGCATCCATTATCAAGGACCCCTCACCATCCAGGCTATGCTCTCTTCTTGCTGATGCCTTTGGGAAGAGGGTACAGGAGCCACCAGGTTTAGGAACAACCTTTAAGCCATCAGGCACCTGAACCAGTGTGGATAACTTCAGTCACCTCAACGCTGAACTGATTCCAGTACCCATGGACTCACTTACAAGGACTCTACTACACATGTGCTCAGCATTATTTATTTATTGTATTTGCATGGGTTGTCTTCTTCTGTCAATATTTGTATGTGTGTACTTTTTCTATTGTATTTCTTTTTTCTACTGTGAATTCTTGGAAGGCAGTGAATCTCAGGGTAGTCTATGGTAGGACATACAAACTTTGAAGATACATTTACTTTGAACTTTGAACGTTAGTTCTAGTACAAGTAGTCACAGATAAAATCAACCTCCTGAGCTCTGTTTGACTAAAGGAAGGTGATCAGCAGAAATTTCCATTGATCATTTCTGTTACAGCTGACAATATGTAAATTGCGAAAGTTCTGTGGTCCAAATTAAATATTGTAAATGAAGTAATAAATATGGAAACCATATGCAACAGCAGTAGATAGCAAGTACATTACTACACCTTTATCCTGCTATTGGCACAAGTCCACAATTCAGAAAGTACAGGGATTAAATGTTCAGTGTGAAAACCAGGCTCTGTCTCTTCTTCTCCCCCACTCCACCCTTTACTAAGTATAAGCAGCATTTGCTGTTAACGATGTTATACCTGAAGGCTTTGGGCATGCTTCTTCCATAGGCTTCCCCTTCCACCACAATGAAATTATTACAGTGTGCTGGCTCAGGAATGATTCCATCTCCTGTTTCATCCTGTTTTTAATAAATAGCAATTTAGAAGCTTCCAATGTGCAAGCAGGATACACTTGAAGGACTTATGCTTTGGATTATCAAACAAACAACAGTGATCACAACTTAACTCCTGTGCCATTATGGCATGATGTAAAGAAAGATAAGACCATAAGACATAGGGACAGAATTAAACCATTCAGCTCATTGAGTCTGCTTCACTGTTCCATCATGGCTGATTTATTGTCCCTCTCAACCTCTTTCTCCTGCCCTTTCCTCGTAAGCTTTGATGCCCTTATTAATCAAGAACCCATCAACCTCCACTTTAAATATACCCATTGACTTGGTCTCCACAGCATCCGTGGCAAAGAATTCCAGAGAGTTACCAACAACTGGCTGAAGAAATTACTCCTCATTTCTGTTCTAAAGTGATGTCCTTCTGCCCTGAATGTGTTCCCTCTGGTCCTAGACTACCCCCCCAACAGGAAACATCCTCTTTACGTCCACTTTATCTAGGCCTTTTAATATCAATAGATTTCAATGAGATTCCCCCCTCATTCTTCAAAACTTCCTCTAGTGCTCCTCATACATTAGCCCTTTCATTCCTGGGAGCATTCTCGTGAACCATCTCTGAACCGTCTCCAACGCCAGCTCACCCTTTCATAGATAAGGGGCCCGAGAAGTGTTCACAATACAAGTGTGGACTGACCAACGCTGTGAGATTTCAGAACCTCTCATGTTCTGACTTATAGATTATTACCAGTCACCACATGGTTATTAAAATGACTGTGAGAGGCCAAGGTGTGGGGAAGACACCCTCATAAAGAGGTTAGGTGAAGTAAATCAGGAACTGTTAATGAAGCAAGGTGACCTGTCTGAACAATACAGATAACCAGTTCGTGTCCATACTGACGTAAGGTCATCCTCCTGTAAGATGAATACTCTTCTGTCCTCAGATGGACCCAAGCTGCTGAGACTCTTCAGTATTCTATTGTATTTGATTTTCAGCAACAACGATATCAAACATTGTACAGTTCTAGTATTTTTCTCTCTATTCTGCCCTCATTTGCTACTCTTCCTTTATACCTCCTCCAAACACGTTATGATTAACAAGCATTCTCTTAAATGGCACCAAACAGCATTTGTGTTGTACGTGGTCTCTGCCATATCATGTCTTCCTTTTGTTCCCACCACTTCTTGGCAATCTTTTCATTTTCCACACTTCGACCATTATTGACCTGGAACTGCTTCTCTCTCCAAGGATGCCACCTAAATCTAAGCTTCTACTGAAGAATCTGAAAAATGGTTAAATATGGTAGGATTACAGTTCAGTGGTCCTATGTATTCTCACAGTATGGAGTATGTGGGCAGTACTTTTGCATCACTATGGGCCTGGGGTATAAGTTTACATCTGAGTCAAGCCAACCATATCACAAAGGAATGGGATGTGACACATTGGTTGGAGGAATCTCAGTTCATTTCACTTCAGAATCAGTTTGTACTATAACCATAAGATATAGGAGCAGAATTAGGCCATTTGGCCCATCGAGTCTGCTCCACCATTTCATCATGGCTGATCCATTTTTCCTCTCAGCCCCTATTTCCTGCCTTCCCCCCATATTCCTTCATGCCCTGACCAATCAAGAATCTATCAACCACTGCCTTAAATATACATAAACACTTGGCCTCCATAGCTGCCAGTGACTAAGAATTCCACAGATTCATTACTCTCTGGCCAAAGAAATTTCTCCCCATCTCCATTCTAAAAGGACACCCCTCTATTTTGTGGCTGTGTCCTCTGGTCTTAGACACTTGCACCACATCCTCTCCACAGCCACTTCATCAAAGCTTTTCACTATTCGATAGGATTCAATTAGGTCACCCCTCAATCTTCTAAATTCCAGTGAATACAGGCCCAGAGCCATCAAACGATCTTCATATGAAAAGCTGTTTAATCCTGGAATCAATTTTCTGAACCTCCTTTGAACCCTCTCCAGTTTCAGCACATCCTTTCAGAGATAAGGGGGGCTAAATTACACAACATGCTTCAAGTGAGGCCTCACCATGTTACAATGGACAGCTGAGGTAACTGGAAGTGGACCCAAGTGCAGGACACAGGCACGGAGATTTGACATGGAGCCAGACTAGGACTTGGCTTGGACTGGGACTGGGACTTGACCTGGACATGAAGCCTTGACCAGACTCGGAGCCTTGACTGGAGTGGACTCGAAGCCTTGACTGGAGTGGACTCGGAGCCTTGACTGGAGTGGACACGGAGCCTTGACTGGAGTGGACTCGGATCCTTGACTGGAGTGGACACGGAGCCTTGACTGGAGTGGGACACGGAGCCTTGACTGGAGTGGGACCCGGAGCCTTGGCTGGAGTGGACACGGAGCCTTGACTGGAGTGGACTCGAAGCCTTGACTGGAGTGGACTCGGAGCCTTGACTGGAGTGGGACCCGGAGCCTTGACTGGAGTGGACTCGGAGCCTTGACTGGAGTGGGACCCGGAGCCTTGACTGGAGTGGACTCGAAGCCTTGACTGGAGTGGGACCCGGAGCCTTGACTGGAGTGGACATGGAGCCTTGACTGGAGTGGGACCCGGAGCCTTGGCTGGAGTGGACACGGAGCCTTGACTGGAGTGGACTCGGAGCCTTGACTGGAGTGGACCCGGAGCCTTGACTGGAGTGGACCCGGAGCCTTGACTGGAGTGGACACGGAGACTTGACTGGAGTGGACTTGGAGCCTTGACTGGAGTGGGACTCGGAGCCTTGACTGGAATGGGACTAAGAGCCAACAAAGCAAAACAACGACAGACCATTCACCTCCTGGCTCAGAGCAGCAGCAAAATGGCTGGACCCACTCAGCTGGACACAAGATGACAAAAGCAAACAACAGACAAAACGTATTTTGACACGAAGAAATTCATGAAGACGGCCCCTTATCCTTGGCGGCTCGGAAGACGGACCCTTATTCTTGGCGGACCGGAAGATGGCCCCTTATTCTTGGCGGCTTGGAAGATTCATCACCGCCCTGGCTACGGTAACTAACCAGCCTCCTGACTCAAAGCAGGAACAGTGGATGACAGGCTTTCGACTTGACCCCGGAACTGCAACCGGCAGGCCCTCGACTCGACTCGACTCATTCTCGGCAGTTCAGAATGAGCATAGCTGCACTGCTGGGGTGACGAACCAGCAGCGAGTAGATGAAAGCCAGAATTTTTATGCTGCCAGTTTGAACGAGGATCGGGTGCCCTAATCAAGAAGCCAGGTGGAACACAGGGAAAAGGAAATTAACTGAAATGAGTAGTTAACGGACCAGACCATGACACACCAGTGCTTTATAAAGTCTTGAACTTGCATCTTTGCTTTCATATTCTAGTCCTCTTGAAATAAATGTGAACATCACATTTGCATTCCTTATCACAGACTCCATCTGCAAATTAACCTTTAGGGAATCATGCACAAAGACTCCCAGATCCCCTTGGGCCTCAGATTTTTGTATTTTCTCTCCATTTAGAAAATAGCCAATCATTTCACTTCTGCTACAAAAGTGTATGGCCATATGCTTTCCAACACTGTATTCCATCTGCTACTCCATTGCACTAATCTGAGTCCTTCTGTGGACTCCCTATTTCTTTACTACCTGATACTCCACTATCTTCATATCCTCTGTAAAGTTTGCAACAAACCATCAATTCTGTCATCCAAATCAGTGTCATGTAATTGCAGGGTTACATGTTAAAAAAAAATAAAGAGAACATGAAAATCAAACCACTTCGCATCCAAGAAAAACTTCTAGATACACTCTTGCAATGACATTAAAATCACATTATTTAACATGAAAAACTGATTCATGATTTTGATTTCCTAAACCTGAATGGATTGATGAAATATATAGAGATATAGATCAAAGATCACCTGTAGTGTTGAGGAAAAGATCACTCATGAACTAATTGAATCATACATTAGATTAAAGGACTTAATGACATGTCACTGAACTTATGTTCCTAATACTGTGCAGTGTACCCTGATTTTAACTGTAGAGAGCTGGCAGGAAGACAACAAACGGTACTGAAGCTAAATGTTAAATACATGTCAACACCTACATAATGATGAATGGGATCTCTTTATAATTACACAAAGTCACATTTCCTTGCTCATAGTTTGCACAAACATTGCCAAGATGGACCCATCTTAATCCTGACATATGTTTATATTGCTGCAAGATTACAGATTCCTTCTAAGCAGGGCTCACAGGAGGAAATATTTTATACCTCATTTGCCATGAAAGTACAAAGTTATTTTTGATCAAAGCTTGGCTGCCCTAATGAGTGAGCTCATGACCCCAAAACTCAGCACATTGAACTTAGTCATGCTTCTGCACTCTTGTCAAAGACATTATACCCATATGCTTTTAAATGCTTTAGCTATTTTGAATATTACATAGGAGCAAAGGAAATTGCTTACTTGGATATGATTTTTTTTAAAGCCTGTCCAATGAGACTACTCGATTATCACTGTTCTGCCACATAATATGTGCACAAAAAATTTAATATTGGGACTTTCTAAGTTCGTTTCTTAAAGATGAGTTTAAAAACTTAAGTATGTTTTCTTCCTTGTACTTCCTTGTTTAATACTGTGACTTCCTTTACAAAAATCGGGATTTCCAACCATCACATTTTTCTGAGGTGAAAGGGGATGGGGGGGGGGGGGGGACTTCCAGAGCAGTTACAGTGAGGTGGCAGAGAGATGGACGTGTGGTGCCATGGTGTCAGTGTGGTTAAATCCATGCCAAACTGTTAGGGTTGGGTTGCAAATATGATTGAATCTTGATTCTCCCCGAGGATGCCCAAAAAAACGAAATGGTCATCTGACTCTTAACACTGGATGCAGACTCTATGCTTGCTACCTCCACCTGGTTACCAACTATAACTTTGCCAGGATAGCGCTTCCAGATGTGATATGGTTCTGAAAAGAACAAGTCTTATGCATGACTCTTGCTGCCAGATATGATGTACTGTCATCTTCTGAAGAGGACATTCTGGAAAGCTAATTGATTTGAACTGATCAGTTCTAGAAGTACCACCAGATCTATTGTTTATTAGAGAAGCAAATTTCTGTCAAGAACACACATGCTCCATTTGCTGTCTCCAAATTAACTTCTCCATTCTTTACTTCATGGTCTTTTCTTTATTTTTCATCTGGGGGCCTTTGGAAATGTGAAGTATTTAAGTTCAAAGTTAAATGTAAATTTATTATCAAAGTACATATATGTCACCATACACTATTCTGAGATGTATTTCCTTAGAACAATAGAACAAAGAAATACAATAGAATGGATAAAAAACTACACACAAATGAAGACCGATACAAAACAACATGCAAAAGACAATCTGTGCAAATAAAATATAATAATAATCTATTATGAAAACAAACAACAACATTTACTCCCATTTAATAAATGTACATTATTCAATGATAGATAGTGCTTTACTCCAGTGACTACCAGCACAGATTAGCCAATATGGTTCCAGAAGTGAAGTGAGATCATTTAACTGGCATTGAAGACTTGAGCATGTAGAATTCAGCTAATTCATCTTCTGGGCTATCATAAGATGACACTTCAACAGTTCCATCGGCCTAGTTACCAGCATTTTTGGAATTCCCTCTAATCTGTTAATATCCGTGGGAACATTGGGAGATAACGCCAGCAAACAACGCGACCAATGATGACATCCTTCATACAGTTCACAAAATGATTTCCTTCACTTCTTTTTCTTTCAAATTTGGCACTGCTACTGTTGGAGCCAGTGATCTACATTTTGGTGGTGTGTTTTCAAGCCGATTGAGTGGAATGGCGCTTTGCTATCCCCAAGATTGTTCCATGAGGTTTCGAGTGAAGTGTGCAGCCTGGAAACGAGGTGTGAGGTCATGATCAACTCCATTTCTCCTCAATCTTGATGATTAAAGTGTCGAGGAAAATTGAAATCATTGAGGTGCGGGTGTGTTCAGTGCCGTTTACCAGCCTCTCGCTCGCTGCTGCTGGAGGAAGGTGGCTGTGTGTGACAGGCCTCTCTCTCTGCATCTCATCTGGTGCTCACAGAGAAAGATCCCTATGTTCAGATGGTCTCTCTCCCTCTCTCACTCAATGATGCTGGAGGTCAGTGTCTTGGGTAAGGTTTAATCAATGTGGTTTGTGGATTGGACGCTGTAGTTAACGCTATAATGTGTTTCTGGTCATTCCCTTTTTGTTACTATTTTGTGTGATTTTGACTGGGGCGGCCTGCAGATAATGATGACACAGAGCTAGATTGAACTGAACTGGACTGAACTGAATATCACTGGACTGTTCGATGATTTGTAGTTTGGTGTTTCATATTCTGTGTCTTTCGCTCATTTGTTTTTGCCATTTGTGCAATTTGTTTCTTTTTTTTGTGCATTGGGAGTCTGATGTTTTTCTTTGAACGGGTTCCATGGTTTTCCTTTCATGGCTGTTTGGGGGAAGTGGAATTCAGGCTGCATGCTGCATGCATACTAAATGTGCTTTGTATTTGAGAATTTCAACCAAAGGTTTTTGAAGCTGTTAAAGAATCAGACAGTGGGGCGGCATGGTAGGTGTAGAAGTTAGCACAGTGCTAACACAGTGCCAGCCACCCAGCTTCAATTCCACCACTATCTGTAAAGAGTTTTTAAGCTCTCCACATGACTACTAAAGCATTGTCATTGCATCTGTCTCTACCATCTCTTCTGGCAATATATATTAATTGTTTTGGGATTCTCCTTTATCCTGCTTGCCTAGACAATTTTATGTCCACCTTTCCATAATTTCTTTCCTATGTCTCCTATAAACTTCAAAGGACTCATTTGACGGCAATTGCCTACACATGATGCAAGATTCCTTAATCTTGTCATCTTTGCTTCTAACCTTAAAGTAAAATAGAATATAGAGCAGTACAGGCCTTCTGGTCCACAATATTTGTGCCAAAACATGATGACAATTTAAATCAATCCAGCTGCCTGTACACAGTCCATATCACTCAAGTCTTTGACCGTTCATGTGCTTATTTAAGTGTCTCCTCCTCCTGTTCTACTTACTCTCTACCATAGCTGACAAGACTCTGAACCATTTCTCTCCTTTTTATTTTAAACACAAGCATAAATTCAGCCAGAAAAATTGAAAGTAGCATCAAGACCTTAACATTGACATTACCTGATCTGTCATAAATCTGTATTGTACTGAGACTTGTTCCGTTATGGACCTGTTGGTTAATATCATAGCTTGCATGCCTACATAAATAAACATAATTTTTGTAGGCAGCCAGTTTTAAGGAGTTTCATAATCAGAATCAAGTTTAATATCATCGACACATAAGTAGTGCAAAAAATGGAAATAAAGAAGTAGTGAGGTAGTGTAAACACGAGGAAATCTGCAGATGCTGGAAATTCAAACAACACACACAAAATGCTGGTGGAACACAGCAGGCCAGGCTGCATCTATAGGAGAAGCACTGTCGACGTTTTGGGCTGAGACCCTTCATCAGGACTAACTGAAAGGAGAGATACTAAGAGATTTGAAAGTAGTGGGGGGAGGGGGAAATGTGAACTGATAGGAGAAGACCGGAGAGGGTGGGATGAAGCTAAGAGCTGGAAAGGTGATTGGCGAAAGTGATACAGAGCTGGAGAAGGGAAAGGATCATGGGACGGGAGGCCTCAGGAGAAAGAAAGGGGGAGGGGAGAGCACCAGAGGGAGATGGAGAACAGGCGGGGTGATGGGCAGAGAGAGAGAGAGAAAAACAAACAACTAAATATGTCAGGGATGGGTTAAGAAGGGGAGGAGGGGCATTAATGGAAGTTAGAGAAGTCAATGTTCATGCCATGAGGTTGGAGGCTACCCAGCCAGTATATAAGGTGTTGTTCCTCCAACCTGAGTGTGGATTCATCTTGACAGTAGAGGAGGCCATGGATAGACATATCAGAATGAGAATGGGATGTGGAATTAAAATGTGTGGCCACTGGGAGATCCTGCTTTCTCTGGCAGACAGAGTGTAGGTGTTCAGCGAGACGGTCTCCCAGTCTGCGTCGGGTCTCACCAATATATAAAAGGCCACACCGGGAGCACCGGACGCAGTATACCACACCAGCCGACTCACAGGTGAAGTGTCGCCTCACCTGGAAGGACTGTCTGGGGCCCTGAATGGTGGTGAGGGAGGAAGTGTAGGGGCAGGTGTAGCACTTGTTCCGCTTACAAGGGTAAGTGCCAGGAGGGAGATTGGTGGGAAGGGATGGGGGGGACTAGTGGACAAGGGAGTCGCATAGGGAGTGATCCCTGTGGAAAGAAGAGGGGGGGAGGGAAAGATGTCCTTGGTAGTGGGATCCCGTTGGAAGTGGCGGAAGTTACTGAGAATTATACGTTGGACCTGAAGGCTGGTGGGGTGGTAGGTGAGGACAAGGGGAACCCTATCCCGAGTGGGGTGGCGGGCAGATGGGGTGAGGGGCGATGTGCGGGAAATGGGAGACATGCGTTTGAGTGCAGAGTTGATGGTGGAAGAAGGGAAGCCCCTTTGTTTAAAAAAGGAAGACATCTCCTTCGTCCTGGAATGAAAAGCATCATCCTCAGAGCAGATGTGGCGGAGACGGAGGAATTGTGAGAAGGGGATGGCATTTTTGCAAGAGACAGGGTGGGAAGAGGAATAGTCCAGGTAGCTGTGAGAGTCTGTAGGCTTAAAGTAGATATCAGTACATAAGCCGTCTCCAGAGATGGAGACAGGAAGATCAAGAAAGGGGAGGGAGGTGTCAGAAATGGACCAGGTAAATTTGAGGGCAGGGTGAAAGTTGGAGGCAAAGTTAATGAAGTCAACGAGCCCAGCATGCATGCAGGAGGCAGCGCCAATGCAGTCATCGATGTAGCGAAGAAAAAGAGGGGGATAGATACCCGTATAGTGTTGGAACATGGACTGTTCCACAAAGCAAACAAAAAGGCAGGCATAACTGGGACCCATGTGGGTGCCCATGGCTACACCCTTGGCTTGAAGGAAGTGGGAGGAGCCAAAGGAGAAATTATTGAGAGTAAGAACTAATTCCGCTAGATGGAGGAGAGTGGTGGTAGAGGGGAATTGGTTAGGTCTGGAATCCAAAAAGAAGCGAAGAGCTTTGAGACCGTCCGGGTGGGGGATGGAGGTATATAGGGACTGGACGTCCATGGTGCAAATAAAGCGGTGGGGGCCAGGGAACTTAAAATCATTGAAAAAATTCAAAGCGTGAGAAGTGTCACAAACATAGATGGGAAGAGATTGAACAAGGGGGGATAAGACAGTGTCAAGGTATGCAGAAATGAATTTGGTGGGGCAGGAGCAAGCTGAGACAATAGGTCTACCTGGACAGGCAGGTTTGTGGATCTTGGGTAGGAGGTAGAAACGGGAAGTGCGGGATGTGGGAACTATGAGGTTTGTGGCAGTGGATGGGAGATCCCCAGAGCTAATAAGGTTGGTGATTGTATTGGAGACAATGGCCTGGTGCTCCTTAGTGGGGTCATGATCAAGGGGTAAATAAGAGGAGGTATCAGAGAGTTGTCACTGTGCCTCGGCCAAGTAGAGGTCAGTACGCCAGACAACAACAGCTCCCCCCTTATCAGCAGGTTTTATAGTGAGGTTGGGATTGGTGCAGAGGGAGCGGAGAGCAGAGCGTTCGGAAGGAGTGAGGTTGGAATTGGAACAGGATGTGGTGAAGTCGAGACGGTTGATGTCCCGTCGGCAATTAGCAATAAAGATATCCAGAGCAGGATGATCCCCGATGACCCCTTCTCCCATCTTCAACCCTCCTCCTATTCATGGGCACCCCGCTCTGGTCTTCTGCCTGCTCTGGATCCACTGCACTACCCTCATCTATATGTACTCCCTCCTCACCGTCATCAAGTTCCCTTTCATTGGTGAATACTGAAGAGAAGTATTCATTGAGGAGCTCGCTCACTTCCACCGCCTCCAGGCACATTTTCCCACCTTTATCTCTAATCAGTCCTACTTTCACTCCTGTCATCCTTTTGTTCTTTACATAATTGAAGAATATCTTGGGGTTTTCCTTTACCCTACTCGCCAAGGCCTTCTCATGGCCCCTTCTTGCTCTCCTCAGCCCCTTCTTAAGCTCCTTTCTTGCTACCCTATATTCTTCAATTGACCCATCTGATCCTTGCTTCCTAAACCTCATGTATGCTGCCTTCTTCCACCTGACTAGATTTTCCACCTCACTAGTCAGCCATTGTTTTTTCACCCTGCCATTCTTTATCTTCCTTACCGGGACAAATTTATCCCTAACATCCTGCAAGAGATCCTTAAACATCGACCACATGTCCATAGTACATTTCCCTGCAAAAACTTCATCCCAATTCACACCCTCAAGTTCTAGCCTTATAGCCTCATAATTTGCCCTTCCCAAATTAAAAATTTTCCTGTCCTCTCTGATTCTATCCTTTTCCATGATAATGGCAAAGGCCAGGGAGCGGTGATCACTGTCCCCCAGATGCTCATCCACTGACAGATCTGTGGCCTGACCCAGTTTGTTACTTAATACTAGGTCTAGTATGGCATTCCCCCTAGTCAGCCTGTCAACATACTGTGACAGGAATCTGTCCTGGACACACTTAACAAACTCTGCACTGTCTAAATCATTGGACTAATCAGTTGCCAATCAATATTAGGGAAGTTAAAGTCACCCATGATAACAACCCTGTTATTTTTGCACCTGTACAAAATCTGCCTCCCAATCTGCTCCTTGGTATCTCTGCTGCTACCGGGGGCCTATAGAATACCCCCAGTAGAGTAACTGCTCCCTTCCTGTTCCTGACTTCCACCCATACTGACTCAAAAGAGGATCTTACTACATTATTCCCCCTTTCTGCAGCTGTAATAGTATCCCTGACCAGTAATGCCACCCCTCCTCCCCTTTCTCCCCCTCTCTATCCCTTTTAAAGCACTGAAATCCAGGAATATTGAGAATCCATTCCTGCCCTGGTGCCAGCCAAGTCTCTGTAATGGCCACTACATCATAATTCCATGTATGTATCCAAGCTCTCAGTTCATCACCTTTGTTCCTGATGCTTCTTGCATTGAAGTACACACACTTTAGCCCTTCTACCTTACTACCTTTATACCCTTTATTCTGCTTCTCTTTCCTCAAAGCCTCTCTGTATGTTAGATCTGGCTTTACTCCATGCACATCTGAGGAAGACTGCAAAGACTGGTATAACATTTATGGTATAGAGGACAGCAGTAATCTCTGCCATCTTTTTGCTTATGTACTCTGGTTTACCTACAACTGGCATCTCAATTCACTGGAAAAAATACCACAACTTCTTTCTCCATGAAATCCTCCAAATGCAATGTCAAGAAAAGTAAACAAACATTGACATCCTTTCCCAGGCCTTATTACATTCTTTCAGCTCCGTTTGATGGGAACTTTATACTGAGCTACATAATGGCAGAGATTATCAGGCAGACAACACAAATGATTCTCGAAGCCTTGAGTAATGCAGCTTCCCGGTGGACTCCTGGGAATCACTGGCCCGTTGCCACTCAAAGTGGAAAACGAGTATTCAGGATGGTGTTGAGACCCTTGAGACATGGAAACCCAAACGGAACAGTGGCAAGATCATTCCAGCTCAAGCTATCCACCTCTCCTCTCCATGAGGTATCACCTTCCCCGACTCAGATGAACTCTCCAGGTCTCACATTGGCCTCATCAGTCACTGCTGATCCCAAATAACTGGAGTGGAAGCAAGCCATCCTCCATATTGAGGGACAGCTTGCAAGATGGTATTATTAAATGTTAAGTAGTCAAAGAGCACTACAACATAGAAACAGGCCTTTCAGCCCATCTAGTCAGTGCTGAACTGTTATTTTGCCTAGTCCCTGTCCATGTACCTATCCAAACTTATCTTAAATTTTGAAATTGAACCCACATCCACCAGTTCCACTGGCAGTTTGTTACACATTCACACTACCCCGCCCTCTGACTGAAGAATTTATCCCTCAGGTTCCCCTTAAATATTTCACTTTTCACCCTTACACTATGACCACTAATTCTAATTTCACCCAACCTCATTACAAAAAAGCCTGCTTGCTTTAACCCTATCTATACCTCTCATAATTTTGCATACTTCTATCAAATCCATCCCTCCCCCGTACCCCACCCCCCACCATTCTCCAAAGCTTCAGGTAATAAAGTCTTAACCTATTCAGCACTTACCTGTCACACAGATCCACAAATCCTGGAAACATCCTTGTAAATTTTCTCTGTACTTTTTTAATCTTATTGATATCTTTCCTGTAGGTAGGTGATCAGAACTGCAAACAATACTGTAAATTTGTCCTCACTGATATCTTATCTAATTTCAATATAACATCCCAGTTCCTGTACTTAATACAGTACATTCTGGTTAATTCAGACTCACTGAGATCAGTACATTTTGGCTCACTTAAGTGGCTGCTCTAATTAGCTGAAGTTTCCTGAAAATAGTTAAAAGGTATAAAACAGACTACCACTTAACTGAGTAACCAATTATGTATTCAATTAAATACAGAACAAATCAGAACACTACCAATACCTCTACATTATTGTAAAACTGTGTATTAGCTTCTAATAGATAACTATTGATGGAGGAATTCATCTACCGTATTCTTTCAATTGAGTGTAAATGAACAATGTCAGTGGAGACACTCAGTGCAAACAATAGACTGCCTTCATACAATATTTTTGATGATTGTATCCTTCACATCTTCATTTTCATTGTAACATTCAAGATGATTGTCAATACCCTCAAATTCTTCGTAGTTGCTAACTTGTTGAAGTAGTGAAATCATTACATTTTCACCTCCAGCCCTTTCTGGCATTGAAACTGCAGTGAGCAAAACAGTTCTGAATTGTCTAATGGCTTGTTTCCCACTATCAAAGACAACACTCTCTGCTTTTTGAACACAAACACTGTAACTGATGTTATTTAAAACCTGTTTACTCTAAGCACAGTGCAGACAAGAGCACGTGACTGATGCTAGTTAGAACCTGTTCGGTAACAGTCTCCTGTCCTAATTAAGTCACAAATAAATGAAGGAAACCCTGGCAGTTTTATCAATTAGTATTTGTAAGAATTGTCTCAAATGCAGGAAGTGCCTGTTCCAATTAACCGACGGCCCAATTAACTTGAATCCCCTGTACTTTGAAATATGAAGGCCAATGAGCTAAAATTTCTCATGTACATAACCTCTCATCTTATGTACCTGTGTCAGCACTTTCAAGAAATTATGGATCTGCACTCCCAATTAGATGGAAATGAAACATGAAACTAACTTTTTAAAATTATTACAAGTTGTCCATTCAACTTGTGTATCCACTAAGGATATATTTATTTATCACAGTCCTAATCAATACATTACAATTGCTTTTGACATACACTAACTTGAAGTATTTTACAGTACATAATCAAAAAACCCTTGGAAGATTCTCCTTTTGGTCCCATTGCGAGTGTATGTAGTGATGCTGGCAGAGTTACTGGCAGTTCTGTTTTTAATTAAAAGGGATTTCTGAAAAAAAAAGTAAGTGTAATGGAAATATGATGAACAGTCTTTATACCAATGGAAACATTATATTTATGGAAACTTTAGACCTCTTCTTTCATCTGACAGTGGCATTCAGAAAAAAAAATTAACCCCTTTCAGATTGAGACAGGATGAAGTGAATCACTGAATCTGAAGAGAAAGACAAAGCCTTTGTTGCATTAGAAGAAGGAGCGGTGTATAAATAATAACTGAAGGATTGCCAATCTCCCACCATCCTTTGCAAACTGCAACTTATGTCATGGCTGTGTTGAAAGCCTCAGAATACCCAACTATCCTTTAATGCTGACTAACTTAATGTGTGGGTACAAGAAAGCATATTGATTTTGATGGTGTCAAAAACAACCATATAGTTTCTAGCTTGGTACCTAAAGAGGTAGCAGGTCAGTTGTTGATAAAGAAATAATATATTGCAGTTTTAACACAGATATAACCAACAGTCCTGCTGAAGGGTCTCAGCCCAAAACATCAGCTGCTTATTCCTTTCCACAGATACTGCCTGATCTACTCAATTCCTTCAGCATTTTGTGTGTGTAGCCCAAGACAAACTTCAGTCAGAATATTTGCATTTGAAAATCTGAGGAGATACCTCTCTCTACCACAGGTAAGTAAACCATAGTACAGGTTTAACTATTTGTAAATGTGTTTGTCATTTTGCTATAATTAAGAGGAAATCATTCCTCAGCATTTTACTTGTAAGAACAGAGATTTGTTGTACAATTTTATCATTCTCTACTGAGAGGACTGGATAATTCTGTAAGCACTGCATTCTGTGGTCCAAAATTAAACAGATAAGTGCACACTCTTGATGAATATTGAATGTCAGGAAGAGTGATATTTTGAGAACATTTACTCCCACCAAAGGAAATGAGAAAATGAAACATTCTTTACTTTAGAGCTAGTCTTAGTGAAAAGAGGGCATACTAGGCTGAACAGCATCAAGCTGGTGGACAGCTGTTAACCTTGTTTTGCTAGGGATGCTCAAATACCTTCTACCAAATTTAGTGTGGTTTTCTTGCCAGCATGGGCTGAAACTTAATCATTAAGTGGTTGTCAACTTTGGGATCAATTCCAATTACATCCAATGGTCACAATGAATTCAAACCTGCAGGGTTATGAACCAAGGACTTGAGGATATTTAGTCAGCAAGGACAAGATGAACCCAATGTCCTCCTTTTTGTAACTTGAATTTCTATGATTCTGATACAATCTCACCTTGCTGATTTGTACTGAGTAGAAGCCATTTAACCCCTTTCACTTTGTATTGATATCTGACAAGGAGGTTTAGTTTGTTTAACTAGTAAGCATTTTGTTTTGCTTGTATGATTGTGCAAGTGATACACAGTCACTCAAAGAACAGAATTATATTTCAGTTCTTCAGTGAGAAAAAGGTGTAAGGAGAGTTTGGGCCCGGGGCCTCGGGCGGGGCTGCCCAGCGAAGCGCCACGGTGGGCGTGCGGGTGGGCGGCAGGGCGTCGTCCTTCTCGACGGCAGATAACAAGTTAGCAGTGGTCCTGTCACACAAAGAAATAAACAAGACTGCTACTGGATATTAGCTGGGACTTTGAGATTGTAGCTATTTGTATCTACTGATAAAGGCTATTTGACAGGGGAAGCTAACAGTTCTGGTCCATTAAACCTAGACCTTTGACTTCTGAGATATGCTTTCAAATCAGTCTCAGACTCCCAATGTGTGAATCTCCTCCATCTGATATGTACAAACGGTGTAAAATAAAAGTCTTCGTTCTTATTTCAGTGGCATGGAGCCATTTAAAACTGCTTCTAAACTAAATCATTATTTGAATTATTTATTACTATTTGAAAATAGTAAACTGATGTACAATGCTGGTGCCATATCCTCGTCCTTGGCTTTTCTCCTTGGTTTCTGTGATTAAAAGGAGATAGAAGAGAGTATGTGAAAGACCACAATGGGAAAAATATAGTGATAGTGCCAATTTAACACACCACCTGATTTCCTATCCAGATCAATTAGAAGAAATTGTTCTTGGGCTAGCTGTAAAATAGACAGCTAAAGACACATTTTTACCTCTCCCAGATATGCAATTTTGAAACAGATTAGGAGCAAGCAGAACATATTCCATCCCAGTACTTTGCTAAGCACAAAGTCTACTGTTAAAGAATAAGGTCCAAGTTTTGTTCCCAGAATATGTTATCAAGTGCTCAGACTTTTCTCTGGGAGCATAAGGCGGCTGAGAAATGATAAAGCAAGAATATCATTCATACCTTAAAGAGTGCAGCCTTTAAGCTCCATTAAGATATTGCACTGATGCTGCTATACTCCAAATGCGAGATTGGTTGAAGTTCCTAGTGCTGGAAATGTGAACCACCTGCCTGACAATTGATGCCCAGCAACACCCTAACCTGATGATGTCCACATTCCCGTAACTGCCAAATAAGGACTGAATCACTGAATAGTTATGGAAAGAGATCACCAGCCCATTGAGCCTGAGCTAGCTCCCTGCAAGATCTAATCAGCTTATCTTCCTTTTCCCTAGAGCTGTTTCTCTTTTAATCTAATCTCCCCTTTCCCTAGAGCGGCTTCTCTTTCAAATACTTGTCTTGCTTCCTTCTGAATGTTACAGTTAAGTCTACCTCTACATCCATGCTACTACAACATTTAAGCCTCAGGGGCCATTGTTGTTTGCCTGTCACCTTCATTCTGCACATTTCGATTCTTGACCCTTCTACAATCAGGGACAGCTTCTCTCTATGTTTTCTACCTTAGTCTTTCATTATACTCTTGGATCAAGATGCAATCTCCTCCATCCCACTGAAGTCCTGGAACCACAGGAGCAAATGATTATGCTTGCTAGTTGTTGCGTAGTAACCAAGACAACTCCCCAATCACATCATTGGTGGTAATCCTTCTAACATAGCATTTGTATGACCTGGGATTCATGGGGACAGAGTAGCTAAGAGTAGGTGGTTGTTAATGTCCTTGTTCCTTTATTGTCATTCTCTCCATTTGCTCCTCCATTTCAATTGAATGGGTAGACAAAGGTATATATACCAAGAAGCTGATATCTGCTTCTCAGTATGCCTTGGAAAATGCACCAAAGCTACCAAGGCAGGTCTACAACTATTTGTAATGAATACAACTATTTATGATAAATACACCAGAAAAAGGTCTACAGCAGGTGCAATCTGAGTGCAAGGTTTTCCAGTCAACGTTGAACCACCTGGACAGCAGCAATACCTGTATCAGACTGCTAGTTATTGATTACAGCACAGTGCTCATTGCCATCACCCCTCAGTATGAGACAACAAGCTTCAAATCCTAAATCTCCGTACCTCACTCAAAAAATGAATACTTCACTTCCTCTTTGGCAAGCCACAGTCAATGTGAATCAGAAATAATATCTCCTTGCTGATAATCAACATAGGTGCATCTCAAGGATGCATCCTTAGCCCATTGTTCCTGTCTCTCTACACTTATGACTGTGTGGCTAGGCACAGTTTAAAGGCCATCTCTAAATTCACTGATGACACAACGGTTGTTGATAGACTGGTGACCAGGAGGCTACAGGAGTGTGATAGATCAGCTAGTTGAGTGGTGTCACAACAACAAGTTTGTACTGAACATCAATAAGACTATGGAATTGATAGTAGACTTCATGAAGGGGAAGTTGGGAGATCACACACCCCCATCCTCATCAAGGGATCAGCAGAGGAAAGTGAGTAGCTTCAGTTTTCTGGGGATCAAGATCTCGGAGGATCTATTTTGGGCCCAACATATCGATGCAATCATGAAAATGGCAATAGCAGTTGCTATACTTCATTAAGAGTTTGAGGAGATTTGGTAATTAAATTGCTACAGGTGTAATGTGGAGAGTACTTTGAATGGTTGTAGCACCATCTGGTATGGAGGCTCCAATACACAGGATCAAAAAAAAAACTCTGGACAGGTTTGTAGACTCAGGTAGCATTATCATGGGTGCTAGACTCCCCACCACCATCTTTAAAATGAGCCTTAAGAAGGTGGCATCCATCATGAAAGACCTTCGCCATCCAGGACATGCCCTCTTCTCATTACTACCATCATGGAGGAGATACAGAAGCCATTTTAGTGACAGCTTCTTCTCCTCCATTGTCATATTTCTGAACAGTCCATGAACCCATGAACACTATCTCACTATTTTGGCTCTCTATTTCAACTAATTATTCATATTTAACTATTTCTTATTGCAATGTATAGTAATTTTTATTTATTGCACTGTACTGCTGTTGCAAAATAACAAATCTCACAACACATGTCAGTGACAATAAACTTGATTCCAATTCTGATACTGCTTCTAATTAACCCACTAAAGGGGCTCTGATTTTCCCTTATTAACTGTGGGGAGGAGATGCTTGTGCCTGGTGGAGTTTTCCCAATAATATTTCCCTGAGACAGTGTAGAATGCATTGATGATAATATATAATAACAAGTTCTTTCGGGGTCTGGAGGACCCATGTTATAAGGGAAGAGTGAATAGGTTAGGACTTTATTCCTTAGAATGTAGAAGATTGAGAGGAGATTTGATAGAGGTATACAAAATTATGAAGGGTTTCGATAGGGTAAGTGCAAGCAGACTTTTTACACTGAGGTTGGGTGGGACACAACCGGAGATCATGGGTTAAAGGTGAAAGGTGAGAAGTTTAAGGGGAACATGAGGGGAAACTTCTTCACTTAGAAGGTCATGAGAGTGTGGAATGAACTGCCAGCACAAGTGGTGCATGAAGGCTCGATTTCAACCTTCAAGAGAAATTTGGATAGGTACATGGATGATAGGGGTATGGAGGGCTATGGTCCCAGTGCTGGTCGATGGGAGTAGACAGTTTCAGCAATGGCCTGTCTCTGTGCTGTATTTCTATATGACTCTAAATACTGTATAAACACAGGAGATTCTGCAGATGTTGGAAACCCAGAGTAACACACACAAAATGCTAGAGGAGCTCAGCAGGTCAGGGAGCATCTATGGAAAGGGGTGAAGAGCCAATATCGTGAGGTGAAACCCTTCATCAGTATGAAGGGTCTCGGTCTGTAACATCAATGCTAATATATAGCATGGTTAATGAAATTGTTAGCGGATAGATTTTTTGGCAAATATGTGCAGATTTGCAGTGATATGGGAAAAGAGCAGAGAAGCAGGACTAAATGAATAGATTCTTGAAGAGCCAGCACACATAAGATGGATCAAGTGAGCTTCTTCTGTGCTACTAGACTCATTGTCCTAATCAAGCACAAGCTGACAACATCTGAGTGCCCCAGGCACAATTATGTGCATTATTGCAATTGATTCCTGTAAGGGCCTGTGGAATTCTGTAACAATGAGTCACCTGTTTTCTCAACTGTATCAAGTATTTCCATCTTAACTTGGTAATGGTAGGATTTATTCTGAGTGACTCAGTCAGCAAGTGTACCTTTGACAATTTTTTTTTGCTCACAGCTGGATATCAGAAGATAATAAAGTTCTGTGTCAGAAGGCAATGATTAGATGCTGCAAAGTAATTGATGATGGGGCACGTTTTTTTTCATACAGTGGTGAGCTGACAGCCCTCGTTGTTGATCTCGGTGAAAAGAAAGCCAACAAAATGTGTTGTTTGTGTTAGCGACCAACACAGACTAAGGACGTGCCTGCAGCAGCCCATAGGTGTTATCTTGCTTATGGCACCAACATAGCATACTCACACCTTACAAACCCTAGCCATACTGTACACCTTTGGAATGTGGGAGAAAACCAGAGCACCTGGAGAAACCGGCACAGCGATGGGGAGAACGTACAAACTCTCTATAGGCAATGGTGGGAATTGAATCCCAATGTTAAAACTGGCATTGTAAATTGTTGTGCTAACCACAAAGCTATTGTGCTGCCTTAGAAGTTATAATGGTGAGGCTTCTCTTGACCATAGAGATGTGATAGAGGAATATAAAATTCTGAGGGGTGTAGATAAGGTAAGTGTAAGCTCGCTTTTCCCATTGAAAAGACTAGAACTAGAGATCATGGGTTAAAGGTGAAAGGTGAAATATTTAGGGGGGCATGAGAGGGAGCTTCTTCACTTAGAGGGTGGTGCAAGTATGGAACAAGCTTCCAGTAGAAGTGTTGGATGTTGGTTCCATTTTAGCATTTATGAGAAGTTTGGATAAGTTCAGGGATGAAGGGGCATGGAGCACCATGGTCCATGTGTAGTTCAATGAAATTAGGCAGAATAATAATTTGGCATAGGCTAGATGGGCTGAAGGGCCTGTTTCTGTGCTGTAGTGCTCTGTGACTCTGTCTGAAGGTCCTGATGGGGTCAGCTCATGCAAAGTATCCAAAACAAGTCTGCCCCATGACATGAGAAAAAGCGTATTTACAGATGCTCTTTACAGTCATGCCCCAAGATAGATGGAATTGTCACTGACTTTGATCTTCAAGAGTCAGTCAGTCATACAGCACAGAAGTAGGCTGTTCAATTGACCTTGACCATTCTGATGTTTAAATATCTACATTAATCCCTTTGTAATTTTTCCCAAAGCCTTCAATTCCTTGATAACTTGAATGCTACTTTATTGGTAGTGGCACAATGGTCATGATATCTATTGAGTACAATAGAAGCATGGATTAACAATCCAAAATCCTGAGTTCAAATCCTAACCTACTACCTACATAACTAAAAATCAGTTAATAATCTAAAATTTGGGAAAAAATAAATAACTGGTCTCATTGTACAGTTGTTAAAAAGCCATGTGCTTCATGAATATCCTTTAAGAAAGGAAGTAAGTCATCTTTATCCTTTATAATGTATTTGTGACTCCAGGGCCATCCCTCAAGGCTGAGTCATAAAGTGCTCTTTGAAATGGCTCAACAACACATTCAATTGTCACCATAACCTTCTCAAGAAGCAATCAGCAATGGGCAATAAATGCTGGCCTTGCCAATAATGCCCAGATCCTAAAAAATAAATAAAATGTTTGAAAATTTACCAAACAAAAAATATGTGCCCATGCCCACCTATACAGTCCCTTGGGCATTCAAGTGGCATCATCAATTGGCATGCAACACACTTTTGACATTTCTGCTGCAGCATAGGTACGTAGATGTAATTACATGGATCTCAATATACAGGCCTTACCAAGAGGAAGAAGGATTGATTGCTCACATTAAAGGGGATGCCTGAGGATATTTTAGGGATATTGTTATTGAAGTGGGCAAAATTAGGGCACATGGTATTGTGGGCAGTGTACTGACATGGATTGAAAATTGGCTGGCTGACAGGAAACAAAGAGTAGTGATTAACGGGTCCCTTTCGGAATGGCAGGCTGTGACCAGTGGGGTACCGCAAGGTTCGGTGCTGGGACTGCAGCTGTTTACAATATACATTAATGATTTAGATGAAGGGATTAAAAGTAACATTAGCAAATTTGCTGATGACACAAAGCTGGGTGGCAGTGTGAAATGTCAGGAGGATGTTATGAGAATGCAGGGTGACTTGGACAGGTTGGGTGAGTGGGCAAATGTATGGCAGATGCAGTTTAATGTGGATAAATGTGAGGTTATCCACTTTGGTGGCAAGAACAGGAAGGCAGATTACTATCTCAATGGAGTCAAGTTAGGAAAGGGGGAAGTACAATGAGATCTAGGTGTTCTTGTGCATCAGTCAATGAAAGCAAGCATGCAGGTACAGCAGGCAGTGAAGAAAGCTAATGGCATGCTGGCTTTTATAACAAGAGGAATTGAGTATAGGAGTATAAAGAGGTCCTTCTGCAGCTGTACAGGACCCTGGTGAGACCCCACCTGGAGTATTGTGTGCAGTTTTGGTCTCCAAATTTGAGGAAGGACATTCTTGCTATTGAGGGAGTGCAGCGTAGGTTCACAAGGTTAATTCCCGGAATGGCGGGACTGTCATATGTTGAAAGATTGGAGCGACTGGGCTTGTATACACTGGAATTTAGAAGGATGAGAGGGGATCTGATTGAAACATATAAGATTATTAAGGGATTGGACACACTGGAGGCAGGAAGCATGTTCCCGCTGATGGGTGAGTCCAGAACTAGAGGCCACAGTTTAAGAATAAGGGGTAGGCCATTTAGAACAGAGATGTGGAAAAACTTTCTCACACAGAGAGGGGTGAATATGTGAAATGCTCTGCCCCAGAAGGCAGTGGAGGCCAAGTCTCTGGATGCATTCAAGAGAGAGTTAGATAGAGCTCTTATAGATAGCGGGGTCAAGGGATATGGGGAGAGGGCAGGAACGGGGTACTGATTGTGTATGATCAGCCATGATCACAGTGAATGGCGGTGCTGGCTAGAAGGGCCGAATGGCCTACTCCTGCACCTACTGTCTGTTGTCTATAAGTCAAAGGAGCTAAATTTAAGAAGCAGAATTTAATATAAACTGCTATTAGAAATCTACATTATTACAAATGACCACAGACAAATTCCTGTCCTGTTTTCTTCAGGTCCATTTTTTCTTAATTGACAATATTAACTTTTGTAGGGATAACAACGTTTGGCAATTTTGTTCATAGAAGAGAAGGAGCCTTTGGCTACACAATAGTTTCAATGAGTGATAAAATGTACAGAGAAATAGCAGATGGAATTTAATGCTGTATTTTGGAAAGACTAATAAGACTAGCGTATACACAAAACATGATAGGTTCCAGAGTAATAAGGAACCTCAATGTGCAACTCTAGGGATCACAAAAGACAGCAGCAAAGGTATATTCTATGCCAGTGCATAGAATATAATAATAAGAAAGGTGTGATACAACTACAGTATATAAAGCATTAGTTAGGACACAATTCAGAATCAGGTTTAATATCACTGGCACAAGTCTTGAAATTAGTTATGTTACAGCAGTACATTGAGGTACATAGTAATAAAAAATGTAAATTATAGTGTGTGTGTGTGTATATATATCAAGAAGTTAAAATAAATAGTGCAGAAAGAAAAAATGAAAAGTAGTGAGGTAGTGTTCATGGATTTAATATCCAATCAGAAATCAGATGACTGAGGGGAAGCAGCTATTATTGAATCATTGAGTGTGGGCCTTCGGGCTCCTCTACTTCCTCCCTGATGGTAGCAATTTGAAGAGGACATGTCCTGTGTGATGGGGAGGATAGTGCCCACAATGGAGCTGACTGAGTTCACAACTTTGTGCAGCTTATTTCGATCCTGTGCTGTGCTTCCCCCTCCTCCACCCCTGCTTACCAGATGGTGATGCAGCTGGTTAGAATGCTCTTCACGGTAATTCTGTAGAAATTTGTGAGTGTCTTTGGTGACATGCCAAATCTCCTCAAACTCATAATGAAATATAGCTATCATGTCTTCTTTGTAACTGCATCTATATGCTGGATAGATCCTCAAAAATGTTGACATTCAGGAACCTGAAAATGCTCATCATTTCCTCTACTGATCTCTCAGTAGATCATCTGACCCTTTCTGAAGTCCGCAATCAATTCTTTGATCTTACTGATATGAGTGCAAGGTTGTTGCTGTGACACTACTTTATCAGCTGATATATCTCACTCCAGTACACCTTCTCGTCGCCATCTGAAATTCTGCTAATGATAATTGTGTCATAGCAAGTTTACTGATGGCATTTGAGCTGTACCTAGCCACACAGTCATGGGTATAGACAGGGTCGAGCACTGGGCTAAGCACACACCCCTGAGGTGCGCCAGTGCTGATCATCAGCGAGGTAGAGATGTTATTTCCAATCTTCATAGATTGTGGCACACAGACTGTTATCTCCCGGTGAAGAAGTAGAGGATCCAGTTGCAGAAGGAGGTACAGAGGCCCAAGTTTGGAGCTTTTTGATCAAAACAGTTGGAATAATTGTGTTAAATGCAGAGTTGTAATCAATTAACAGCAGCCTGACCTAAGTAATAGTATTGTTCAAGTGATCCAAAGCCATGTGAACAGCCAATGAGATCACATCTGCTGTAGACCTACAAGTCCTTGTATTAGGCAAATTGCAGTGGGTCTTGGTCCTTGCTGAGACAGGAATTGATTCTAGCCCTAACCAATCTCTCAAAGCATTTCATCACTGTAGATGTATGTGCTACTGGATGATAGTCGTTAAGGCAGCTCACCCTGCTCTTCTTGGACACTGGTATGTTTGTTGCCCTTTTGAACCTCCGACTGTAGCACTACAAAGGTGATTCATCAGGATGTTGCACAGAGTTAAGGATTTGAATACAAGGACAGAATACAAGGTTTCCTTTCTTTGGAGCAGAGGAGACTGAGAGACGGCCCGAACAAGGTATACAAAATCATGAGGGGCACAAATGGAGTAGACAGTGAGGGCTTCAGTTTAAGATAAGGGGTAGAAGATTTAGTGAGGAATTTTAACACCCAGAGCGTGGTTAAAATCTGGAATACACAGTCTGAGGAGGAAGGGAGGCAGGTAGTCGCACACCCTTTTTCCTCACTGAAGTTGGGTGGGACTAAAACTAGAGGTCATGGATTAAGGGTGAAAGGTGAAACGTTTAAGGGGAACGTGAGGAGAAACTTCTTCACTCAGAAGGTGGCGAGTGGGAATGAGTTGCTAGCACAAGTGGTGCATGCAAGCTCAATTTCAACGTTTAAGAGAAGTTTGGATAGGCACATGGATGGTGAGGGTATTCAGGTCACTGGACGTAGGTGGTTTAAATGGTTTTGCATGGATTAGATATGCCAAAGGGCCTGTTTCTGTGCTGTATTTTGCTTGGACTCCATGACCCAACATCTAAGAATTTGAATGATCATCTGAGAGATAGTGATATAGAAGGCTCTATACTGAAGAATAGCATTTGTAGAGATGGGGTCTTGATGGGAAGTTTGACACAGTTGGCTTGAAGAGCCAGTATTTGTACTGTACGCTCCTCTGAGAAAGCTAAAGCAGAACAGAGTGTGCAGAATAACTTAGACAGATTAGGAGAACGGGCAAAGATGTGGCAGATGAAATGCAGTGTAGGGAAGTATATGATCATGCACTTTAGTAGAAGGAATAAATGCATAGACTATTTTCTAAATGGGGAGAAAATTCAGAAAGCCGAGGTGCAAAGGGAATTAGGAGTCCTCGCGCAGGATTCCCTAAAGTTTAACTGTCAGGTTGAGTCGGTGGTGAGGAAGGCAAACGCAACGTTAGCATCCATTTTGAGAGGACTGGAATACAAAAGCCAGGATGTCATGCTGAGGCTTCTTCAGCATTGGGCAGACAGCACTTGGAGTTTTGTGAGCTGTTTTGAGCCCGTTATCTAAGATGTGCTGGCATTGGAGAGGGTCCAGAGGAGTTTCACAAGAATGATTCTGGGCATGAAAGGGTTAATGCACGAGGAGGCTCTGGGCTTGAACTTGCTGGAGTTTAGAAGAATGAGGGGGTCTCATTGAAACTTATTGAATATTGAAAGGCCTAGATTATGGAGAGGTTATAGACAGGATGTTTCCTATAATAGGTGAGTCTAGGACCAGAGGGCACAGTGTCAGAATACAAGGGTGCTGTTTCACAATGGAGATGAAGAGGAATTTCTTTAACCAGAGGGTGGCGAATTTGTGGAGTTCATTGCCACATACAGCTGTGGAGGCCAAACAATGGTGGTAGAGTTAAACCAGAGATGGATAGGTTCTTGATTAATGAAGGCAGAAGAATGGAGTTCAGAGAAATAATAAATCAGCCATGATGACATGGGGGATCAGGAGCAATGGACCGAATGGCCTAATTCTGCTTCTGTGTCTTATGGACTTGTGATCTTATGGTTTGTTTTGTCCCTTTTGAAGGGTACACTCTCTTGGAAATGGGACACGTCATCCATTGGACTTTCACAAATGCCTTCATGAGTTTTGTTCAAAAGAATGACCAGAGCTGTTGACAGTTCTCTATTATCCTCACACAGAGGTTACGCTTTGAGTTTCCTTGGAAATCCCCAGCAAACTGCCTTAAGAAACCGGCTTAATCTGTTTTCTTGGGCTGCTGAGTGGAATGTCCCTCTAGGGTAAATATAGATCTTAGAATATGATGTGAATGGATCTTTCTGTTACTAATCTGATTTCTAATAAAATGGTGTTAGAAGAAGTACTAATGCCAAGATCAGTGTTCATCAACAGAATGTAAGGGAAGAGGGAAAATTAATCTTGATTATGAGGATTAAACACAAACACATATCACTTGTCGCATATACAAAATGCTAGAGGAACTCTACAAATCAGGGATCTTCTATGGAGGGGAATAAATGGTCAATAATTTAGGCCAAGATCCTTCATCAGGACTGGAAAGGAATCGGACAGATGCCAGAATAAGAAGGATGGTGTAGAGGAAGGAGTAAGGAGGGTACCCCACCCCCCCCAACAAAAAACTGACCAAAAGGTTTATGCCATTAGATTGGAGGCTATACAGATAGAATTATGAGTTAATGCTTCTCCAACCCAAGTTCAGTTTCTTCATGGTACTAGACAATGTCATGGACAGTCATGTCTGGATGGGTCAAGAAGGTTGAATTGAAATGGGTAGCCATTGGGAGATCCTGCCACTTGTGGCAGACAGAGCAAAGGTGCTCAACAAAGCAGTCTCCCTGTTCTCATCACAATATAGAGGAGGTTGCACCCTGAACCATGGATATGGAAGGTGACCCTGGCAAACTCACAGGTGTAATGCTGCCTCACCTAGAAGGACTGTTTGGAACTCTGAATGGTGGTGAGGGACAGGTGCACACAGCATTTGTTACACTTACAGGAGGGATGAGTGGACAAGGGAGTTGTGTAGAGAGCAATCCGTGTGGAAAACAGAGAGGGAGAGGAGGAAAAGATCACCTGCCAGTTGTATTTATCTCCATACATTTGGACCCATTAATTATTAGCCATTTCCTTCCAGCTCTGCAAAGACAGGGCTAAATCTTCCAAGATTTTCATTACTTCCTAGAGTCACACTCAGACTGATGATTAGGGTCTTTTGTTTAACATGGAACTCAATTAGTACATGTAATGCAAGTACCTTCTTAAATACAATAAGTACCCCTTCAAATGTCAGCTGTTGTGCCTAATTTAAACCTACTGCAGGCAAAAATGAAGTTACTTGAGTTTCCCACCTATCAGAGTGAATAAACAACTTCCCCTTGTCTAGTGCTACCTACTTTTATTTCTACAAAGATCAGCATATTTAAGAAAAGCTTGGACATTTGTGAATCTGCTTCTAAGAGTTAAATTTTGCTCTAAAACAGATATGCTAATTCATATATTGAGAGGAAAGGTTTTCTCTTTTCCCCTACCCCATTTAATTGGTGGGGTATTTCAAAGGTTCATTTATTATCAAAGCATGTATGCAGTATACAACTCTGAGATTCATCTTTTCCAGATAGCCATGAAACAAAGAAAACCATGAAGTCAAAGAAAACATCAACTGCCCCTTCTACACAAATCACACCAAATTACATCCGCACAATGGTAACAAGAACATCAACCACCACACACGCACGCACGCGCACGCACGCACACACACACACACACACACACTGTGAGAACATCAAACACCACTCCCTCAAAAAAAACTTACAAATTGCGCCAAATGTAACTCACGCAGCGGCAGATAGAGCATCAACTTCGACTCCCCTCCCCCCCCATGCAGAAAAACAAATCAGGCGAACTGCAAGAACATCAAACCCCCGGCACACACACAAAAAAAACATATTGGTCGCGCCAAAAAGAAATCACTCAGATGACAAGAAGAAAAAACGGGTGAGAACACGGAACATAAAAGACATAAAACCGACAATTAAAGGTACGGTCTGATAACGTGATGAAAGACATCATGAACTTAATGGATGATCTCACCCAATTGGTGTTGTTACCAGCATTTGCTAGTCTTATCACTCACTCATGTCTGTTCAGCTTGTGTGGCCATTCAGCTTTTAATCCTGACATGTGTTTTGCATTTTTAATTTGATCACATCAAAACAAGCTCTGTGCAGCTGGAATTCAATAATTATACTGTTCCAATATTTATTAACTAATATTTACCCTGTCTTAAAACATAGGGGATAGGTTAAACGTATTTGCCCTCTGCTCAGCACTAACATCAGAGAGCAGGTACAAGAGCCTGGAGACACACACTCAATGTTTCAGCGGCAGCTTCTTCCACTTTGCCATCAGATTTCTAAATGTACAATGAGCCCATGAACACTAACTCACAATTTTTGCACTATTTAATTTTATAATATATTACTGATATATACATTTTATGATCATTTATAATTGTTTTGGGGGGTAGCAGGGTTGAGATACGTTTCTAACAAAGGAGGTGTGAGGTGCTCCTTCCCTCCGCTAGCCAGCAGGTCACCCTTGGGCAAGGTGTAGCACCTGCTTAGTCCCCGGATCAGGGTCAAGTGAAGCCATGGGAACAGGTGGTGGATGGCTTTGTTAGTACCTGGTGCATATCACAAGTCCTGGTTATGCAACCACTGACAAGGCAGACAATCTCTGAACAGTGTTGATAATGGCTGGGTTACCCATCTTGCAAAGATACTACCCAGAAGAAGGCAATGACAATCCATTTCATGGTCAGAGACCATGATTGCCCTTGTCATATGCTGTGGCACATAATGATGATGATGATAATGATGAGTATTTTTTGTCTTGCACTCTAGTGCTGCCATGAAACAATATATTTCCCAACATATTTCAGTGATAATAAACCTGATTCTGACAACGTACAACTGCTGGAGGCACTCAGCAAGTCAAGCACGTGTGGTGTGAAAGAAGCAGCCAACATTTCACATCAAAATCCAACATCAGGATTGAGTTTGAAGGTTCCTTTCCTCCCACAGATGCTGCTCAACCTGCTGAGTTCTTCTAGCAGTTCATTTGTTGGTCCAGATTCCAGCATCCATGGACTCTTGTGTCTCCATTAAGCTAATGGGATTGGATCAACTGTGTGAAATGGAAGGTAAAGTGGAGTCACCTGTGGAGTGGGCCACAAATTCTATTCTTTGTTTCCTGCATGGCAGTACAAGTTAAATTTGATCAATGGTGCTGGTCTAGTGTGCCTTAAGAGATACCAGACTGCCTTTGCTTTACTCATTAAAAGCCAACGATGCCAAGGTAGTGATTGGGGCAAGTCTTACAGAAAAGCACGTATTATAGATGTGCTTGTGAAAAGTGGGGAGAAGAGTCAGTGGGGGAGAGCCAGTTATAAGCCTAGGCTTTATAAAGGGTTTATGATTGAGCTGCTGATGGACCTGTTGCATGACATGTGTTACTAGTACTTTGACCTTGCAGCTGAGGGTCAGGCCATTTACATCACTCAATTAATAATATTGTACTGTACAATCACATGGTTGGTTCAACAGATATTGCTACAGTGCTAGCTAGTAATAAGCCCCAGTCATAGCTTCTGAGACGGAGGTTAAGCCCATGGCTGCCAACGTCCTCTCTGAAGATGGACAATTCTCTCAGGGACTGCTGAAATGATAAGGTTCTGCCTTTTCTTCCTTCATTAGTTCCTTTATGTAGGAAGAACGCTGAGTCAACGCGGAGTAGAGATGCTGGAGTGTCCTCTCCAGGACGCAAGCCTGGGCAGGAAGATTTGAAGAACCGGCTGTTGCCCATGCAGTGAGTTCACCCTCTCCATATTACTGATGTAGTTCAAGGGACAGGCAAACGCTGATACAGCTTGGCACCAGTGTTGGCGCAGAGGTTGCCAGAGTGAAGTTGTAAACAACGTCAAACTGCCTGAGGGACCCCGGCTCCAGATTTCTTCCTCGGGGTTTACCCCCGAAGCCTCTCCCATGGGTAGATAAGACCGCAAGGCAGTGGAGGTTTAAAAATCAGAGTTTCCCTTCTCCTAGGCAGCCTGCCATCCAAGGCTGATGGGACACACCTGCTTGAAGCATCTAGGAGCTAGTGGTCTGCCTTTTCCCCTTCTCTTGTCAGTAGAAACAGTTCTACCTGGCCCCGTAGCTAAGCCACACATGAAGGCCAAGAGTTGGACTTGGTTGTCAGAGGCTGTTAGAGTCACACGCCATTTGGAGCACTTTATAGGTAGTGGGAGCTATGACAACCTTAGGAACCTGGAAGAACAAGCCATTAAGTAATGGGTTATTGCCACCAAACTGTAGATAGTTAGACTTGCCTCAAGAACCTTACACCTTAAAACACTAAGGCCATAAGTGGATGAAAATATGAACTTACAAAGTTGAGCAGAGAGAAACAGCCCATTGAGGGTCTGAGTAATTGGAGCAAAGACTTGAGAGTAGTCTTATTTCTAAAATGTAATGCTTCATCTGTAAGGAAATGGATGTGGGCTGTTTGTGTAAAGATCCCTGAGCTTCTAAATATCCATTATCTCTCAAAATATGTTCAGATCTCTGTGTCTGTTACTGCTCAGCAGAGAAAAATAAGATAACATCTATTTCAATGTCAATGTGCAGTGGCCAAGATGTTGTTGAAAATAAAAGATTGATACTTAAGCATCCAAACAAGTTTTCTTAGAATGAAGTGGACAAGGGTTAACTTTCTATTGGGGGAGGGGTTAGTTTATACTCTTCTGCTAAAATAATATTGGTTTAGAGATTCTACTCTTAAATTGTGAGCCAAAATAGAAATCTGTGCCATTTTCATGTGGGATCACAGAATTCACTGTGAGTATATGAATGGCAAATCTCGGCATTTCTTTGTATTCAACAAATGGGGATTCTTTGCGAGAATGGATAATACGATAATGCAATACCAGAAAGCAAATGTTTAGCTTGACTGTCTTCCCTATGATCCTCTCTTGAGATAGATCTTACATGTAACAAAATTAAAGTTATGAGCTGGCTTTGGTGACAAACTTCCCAACAGTGATTCCGTTGAATGGATCCCAATGGTATTAAGGAACCCATTCAGTTGTTTGGGTTCATACCTGTCCCACTCTTCCACTATTTCCTTGTATCCCTACAGCTTACTCTTTCTCTCTCACATCAGCATCAGCAAAATGAAAGAGCAGATTGTTGTCTTTGAGAAGGAGAGTAATCATGCATCCCCTAAAGAGAGATTAGCAGTGGAGAGAGTTAACAGCTTTAAATACCTGGGTATTAACATATCGGATGACTTATCTTGAGCCCAGCATGTAGATAAAACCAAAAGGAAAGTACGCCGGTGTTGTTACTTTCTTACGAGGTTAAGGAGGTTCAATTTGTAACTGAGCTCTCTAACAAATGTCTACAGATGTATTATTGAAAATGCCCTGGCTGGATAGGTCATGATCTGTTATGGCAATTTGAATGCACAGGAATGCAAAAAGCTGCAGAGGGTAGTGGACACCTCCCCTTTAAAACATGGGTTTATCACCCTCCTCCATCAGTAGTGGACACCTCCCCTTTAAAACATGGGTTCATCACCCTCCTCCATCAGTAGTGGACACCTCCCCTTTAAAACATGGGTTCATCACCCTCCTCTATCAGTAGTGGACACGACACATTTCAAGAAGGCAACAGCTTTCATCCAAGATCCCCACCATCTGGGCCAGACCATCTTTTCACGGCTACTATCAGGTAGAAAGTGCACCTAGTTCAAGCTCAGTTACTTACCTTCAACCATTCAGTTCTTGAACCAAACTACATTGCCCTAATCACTACTGCAGTTTGGCAACTTTCTGATCACTTTGCACTAAAATGAATTTTATTTTACTGGTCCAATTGTGTTTTTCTCTTGTAAATACTGTGTATAATTTATTTTTAATTTACTGCATGTTTCTTGTGAATATTCTATGTTTCTAGTTCTCCAAAATGCTTGGAACAGCCTACCAATCTATCGACTGATTTTCTTATAAACCTGAACAACAGTGTACCTAAAAGATTTGATGCAGTTTTAAAGACAAAGGGTGGTCTCACTAAATATTAATTTGATATAGTATTTTTTCTGCCCTTCAGAGTATTTTTTGATATTTAGAAACTTCTGATTTCATTATTTCTGAAAGCATTTTCACTTTACAGATTTTTTTTTACATGGGCTTTAAGACTTCTGTATAGTACGTTTAGAAAAGAGATGAGGAGGAATTTCTTTAACCAGAAGTTAGTAAATCTGTGGAATTCATTAGCACAGATGACTGTGGAGGTCAAGTCAAGGGGTATGTTTAAAACAGAGGTTGTTAGTTCTTAATTTGTCAGGGTGTCAAGTATTACAGGGAGAAGGCAGGAGCATTGATTTGAAAGGGATAATAAATCAGCTCTGATGGAATAATGAAGCAGACACAATGGGCTGAATAGTCTGATTCTGCTCCTATGTTTATGGTTTCATGTGTTGCTAAGTAAGTTTTGTATTGCACCTATGCATACTTGTAATTATGCATATGATAATCAGGCGACTTTGATATTCACATTGGCCTTCCAATAGTGAGCATAGAGTCACCAACTGCTGTGGGGATTCACAGAGGTTTAGTGCTTTTCTCCCCTTTAAAGCATGCCTAATTGGCATTGGGTTTGTCAGGGACTGAAATATCAATACCATTTATGCTGTTAGGTCTTGCCTTATAGGAAGAAATGGCATGTAAACCCTGCCACAACTGTCATGCATCCAATCCAGTCTCCAGCTTCACTCAAAATTGACATTTTGCTCTCACAACAACCTTCTGTAGATTGTTTCTTGACTTGGAAGATAGTGGATTGCTGGTCCTGAGCGCCACAGATCGAGCCTACAGCAGACTGCTAATCTTCTGGTTCATCCATAGCTTCTGGTTTCATCTATTTCAGTGTTGAACCAAAATATTGTGTTCAACAGTTTATAATAGAGTACTGTAGCTTAAACTAGGATATTTGCAGTTAGCCAGACATTTACCAAACACTAACCCTAATCCTAACCCCCTTGTGATTTGCAATTTAGCTTAAACAGCAGTTCTCACTGATGTAGCTGTGCTAGCAAAGTTGGCCGATTTTCCTATAAGTACTTAAGCACCTAAGCACCAAGTATACTTGAAGAAGTAAGGATTATACATTGTCCAGTGCATCCCGTATTTCATCAAGATAATGTTATACTAAAATCTCACAAAGAGATTAGTTGTTAAGGAAACTTCCAAAGTGGGCACCTGATAGAAAAAAAGAAATATCAACCTATTCTGCTAAGCCACCTTATGTGCTTGTTAATGTAGTAATAAGTCCTAATAGAGTTATGAATTGAAATACCGTATGCATAAATACATGTTCTGCAGATTTAGCGATCTGTGTGTCTATTGCACATGGCAATGGAAAATGGGATTGAGAGAGATAATAGAAGATGGAATGGAGAAGACTAGGTGGGCTGAATGGCCTAATTCTACTCCTATGTTTTATGGAGTTATGGTTTTAGGACATGGGCCCTCCTGTACACAGTAGAAACTGTTTCCTGGTAACTTCACAGAATAAGACCCATTAACAAAAGACTACATTTTTAAACATGGAGTGATTCCTTCTCCAGATGTGGCAAGGCTTGACAGGTCTGATATACATCATAACAGTAGATGAAGTTATTTTAGGCTGTGGTGTCCCGCAGCCAACCGAGAGGCAAAGCAGCTTTATCCGCAAAAAAATCTTAGCCTTTCTGCAGTATTGGAAAACAAAGTAATTATTTTGTAACTGAGAATAAATAGTAAAGGACAGGTTGAAACATAGAAAATTCCCTGACCTTCTGGCTACGTATTACTTAAAGTTAAATCCTTTTAAACATTTTGAAAACATGATTCTTACTGCTGCTGAACCATCACATCTGGGTCAGACTAATAGAGAAAATTTATTCATTTCAAAAATATGTACTGATGATTTTATAGAATGCCTTGCTTAAGCAAAATGTTGTTCCTGAAAGAAATTATTCTCCTTTCCAAGTTCCTGTGACAATGTCTGTTAACTATTTAATTACTCTGTCTTTATTTTTGTTAATATCTTGTCCGCTTAACCACCTTGACTTTGTCTCTTCTGAGAAATAGGATTAGATGTCAGGAAACACAAGGAGCTGTGCGACAGCAGAAGTCTTGTTCACGGAGATGGTCTGATAAGAGGTTTCCCAGGGATGTGCCGTGCCTATCTCTGCCTCAGCACCACCGCTTTCCTTCCTGTTTTGAAAACACTCACAAGCAATCTTTATAATCTGTCTGAAAAAGATATATGCTCGTGTGTCTTGAACTGGGCTTGATTCAGAGGCTGCCAATTCCTTCCTCATATTGTCCAACATCTGGATGCTGATATAAATTAAGAATTCATTTGAAGATTCAGTTGAGAATTAAAACACAAGAGGATGCCTTGAGGCATGGAGCTAACTTGGTGTTCTTTTCTTGCATATGTTTTTAAATCCCTGCATAGTCTTTAATCTAAGGCAGTTTTATGCCTTTATAACATTGCGTATAGTAGTCCATTCATCAGTGCAATAGCAGCCTGTGATTATCAAGCTGTGCTCTAACAGTAATGCATAGCAGCAAATTTAGGCCATTCACCCCTTTCAGTCTTCTCTGCTATTCCATTATGGTCAATTTATTATCCCTCTCAACCCCCTTCTCCTACCTTTTCTCCATAACCTTTGACACCCTTACTAATCAAGAACCTATCAGTCTCCACTTTAAATATACCCAATGACTTGACCTCCACAGCTGTCAGCGGCAATGAATTCCACAGATTCATTGTCATCTGGCTAAAGGATGTAATTGTTACTATAAAGCTGTGCCCTCTGGTCCTAGATTCCCCCACAAAAGGAAACATCCTTTCCTCATTCACTCCATTTAGGCCTTCCAATATTTAATAGGTTTCAATGAGAAACTCCCTCCCCATTTTCTAAACTCCAGCAAATACAGGTCCAGAGATCTGCTGAGCCTTGGATACAAAGGTTTCAATATGATTTGTTCAACACCTTTGCTTATTGCAGCCAAGATGATCTGAATGCTAGACAGGGTATAAACCTTCCCAGATTCTTGGCCATGAAGTGTTTTACCTTCCACTGCATGTGAAATTCACTGACATGGCCATTCCCCATTGCCCTTTGAATGCCAAACAGACTATCGAGAAACACCATACTGTATGAGCCTTACACTCAGGCCAGACTGGAACATCAATCAGAAGGTTCTTGACAAGGTACCCCACGAGAGGTTAATAATCAAATTACAAGAGGTAAGGTTTCAGAGTAAGGTGTGCGAATGGCCGCAGAATTGGCTCAATAAACAGGAACAATGAGTTATGGTGAGAAGATAACTTTCACATCTAGAAGATGTCAAAACTATGGACCCACAGGAATTGCTTTTGGGGCCGTTGCTGTTTTTAATTCACAGTAATGATTTGGATAAGCCCATAACAAATAAGTTTGTAAAGTTTGCCGATGACGCAAAATTAGGGGAACAGGCTGATAACATTCAGGCATCAGAGTCAATACACTTGGATCTAAACAAACTTTAGATGTGGGCAGATAAATGGCAGATGAAATTTAATGTAAGTAAATGCAAGGTGTTATAGTGCCTACAAAATGTATTCACCCGCCTCCCTTTGGAAGTTTTCACATTTTATTGTTTTATAACATTAAATCACTGTGGATTTAATTTGGGTTTTTTGACACTGATCAACAGAAAAGACTCCTTTGTGTCAGACTGAAGGCAAATGTCTACAAATTGGTCTAAATTTATTAGATTATTAAACACTAAGTAATTGATTGCCAAATTACACCCTCTTCATGTCAGTATTTAGTAAATGCACCTTTGGCAGCAATCTTGACAGTGTGTAGATCAGTCTCTATCAGCTTTGCACATCTGGACACTGCAATTTTCCCCAATTTTCTTTACAAAAGTGCTGAAGCTCTGTCAGATTACATGGGGATCATGAGTGAACAGCCCGTTTCAAGTCCAGCCACAAACTTTCAATTGGATTGAGGCCTGAACTCTGACTTGTCCACACCAGAATATTAACTTTGTTGTTTTTACGCCTTTCCTGAGTAGTTTTGAGTTTATGCTTGGGGTCATGATCTTGCTGGAAAACAAATCTTCCCCCAAATTGCAGTTCTCTAGCAGACTGCATCAGGTTTTCCTCCAGGATTTTCCTGTATTTTGCTGCATTCATCCTACCCTCCACTTTCACAAGCCTTCCATGGCCTGCAGCAGTAAAGCATACCCACAGCATGATGCGGCCACCACCGTGCTTCACAGTAGGGTGATGTGTTTTTGATGATGTGCGGTGTTTGGCTTACACCAAACGTAGCATTTAGTCTGATGGCCAAAAAGCCCAATTTTGGTTTCATCAGACCATAGAACCTTCTTCCAGCTAACTTCAGAGTCTCCCACATTCCTTCTGGCAAACTCTGGCCAATATTTTATGTGAGCTTTTTTCAGTGTTGGCTTTCCCTGTGCCACTCTGCCATAAAGCTGCAACTGGTGAAACACCCGGGCAACAATTGTATGCATGGTCTCTCTCATCTCAGTCACTGGAGCTTGTAACTCCTTCAGAGTTGACTGAGGTCTCTTGGTGGCCTCCCTCACTAACTCCTTCTTGCACAGTCACTCAGTTTTTGAGGATCGCCTGCTCTAGGGAGATTTACAGCTGTACCATATTCTTTCCATTTATTGACAATTGACTTAACTGTACTCCAAGGGGATATTCTCTGACTTGGAAATTTTCTTGCTTCTATCTCCTGATTTGTGCTTTTCAATAACATTTTCATGGAGTTACTTGAAGTTTTTTTTTGTCTTCATGGTGTAGTTTTAACCATATACTGACTCACCAGCAGCTGGATCTCCTTCTCCTTTCTCTTCCTCTTCTTCCTTTTAATGGCGATTGGCAGTCCAACGTAAAGGTGCATTACCACCACCAACTGGACTGCAGAGTAGTGCAGAGCATTGGGAAATAAATCCCTGACTTGTTCCTTATCAAATTAAAACTAAATTACCCCAAAATGCCCTATAGATTGTAAGTAATGAAAGACAAAACTGTAAATTAAAGTCAGTTCCATAATTTAGTAAAGTTTTTTTAAACGTAAACTATCATCCCCCAAATATAGTAATCCAGCCTGCCTTTGCTTTCTTTCAACCTTATATGCTTCACATTTTGAAAGAATATGTTTAAATGTTTCATAATGATGACAACATTTATAATGTGTTCAAATGTCTCAGAGTGTTTTCCAACAAGATATAAGGAATAATTGAGCATAGGATGCCCAATTCTAAGTCAAGTCAATATAATTCCTTTCCTTCCTCTTTTCTCCCATCAATCCAACAGTTTTATGTACTCTGAAAAGTTGACTCCCCTTATGCTCATTATCCCATAAGTCTTGCCATAATCCCCTAATTCTTAGCCGCATCAACCCCTCAGCTTCTGATTTGCTAACTGGATGGTCTATATTCACAGTCGAACTTTTAACAGTTTTTTTGGCCAAACAATTAACCCGCAGGCACAAAAACAGCCATACCAACGTTCTCAGTTAAATTATCTTTTGATCCATCAGTAAAAATGTTTAACATATCACAATAATTTTCCTTAGCATATTGATGAACCAACAGACTCTTCAGCATATCAGGATCCTTGGACTTCATTAAACTGTGCAGCCTAAAATCAACTAAAGTCATTGGAAAAAACCAAGGTTGGGTTACCAAAAAAGCTACAGAGAGACATATTGCATAATCCAGCAAACTCGTATTCCTCAAATGATAAGAACCCAGCCACCCAAAACTAAAAACATTCTTCTTGTTATGTTCCCAACAGCCTTCCAACACACCTTTAACAGGGTGATCATTCCTCTGCCCCCTCAAATTAATCTGGTATGCTAACATCAACGTCAACCTCTGCAACTGTAAGGGTAATTGTCCCATTTCAACCAGTAAAGCCGAAACAGGAGACAACCTTACTGCACCACAACATAAAGCCTGTGCTTGTATCACATCCAAGTACTTTAAATTAGAATATAAAGCTGGTCTTAAGCCATACAGACCTAATGAAACAAATACAAATGATGAACAGACAGTTCCGTGTAGCACCCCTAGAGTATCCACATAGACACCCAAGGATACTTAATTCCCCTTTACATTTGTCAGTTATTTGACTGATATGGTGTTTCTATGTCAGCTTATGATCCAGCCACATGCCGAGAAATCTTCAACGATTGACCCTATCATTTCAAATCAAGTACAGGTCTATTGATCCTCTTTGTAAAACACATAACTTGTGTCTTAGCTACTGAAAGCCTAAAATCTCATTGAAGCAGTTGAACCTTCCAGCTGCAGGTGTATTTTACTACCATTAATTGAAACCCATTGACTGCAACAGTTGTATGCGCAGTCTCTCCCATCTCAGCCACTAAAGCTTGTAACTCCTCCAGAGTTGTCATAGGTCTCTTGGTGGCCTCCCTCACTAGAACCCTTCCTGCATGGTGACACAGTTTTTGAGGACTGCCTGCTCTAGGCAGATTTACAGCTGTGCCATATTCTTCCCATTTCATGATGATTGACTTAACTGTACTCCAAGGGATATTCAGTGACTTGGAAATTTTCTTGTATCCATCTCCTGACTTCTGCTTTTCAATAACCTTTTCACAGAGTTGCTTGGAGTGTTCTTTTGTCTTCATTGGTGTAGTTTTTGTCAGGATACTGACTCACCAGCAGTTGGACCTTCTAGGTACAGGTGTATTTTTACTACAATCAGTTGAAACACCTTGACTGCACATGGTGATCTCCTTTTAACTAATTACACGACTTCTTAAACCAATTGGCTGCATCAGTAATGATTTGGTGTGTCATATTAAAGGGGGTGAATACTTATGCAATCAATTATTTTGTGTTTTATATTTTAATTAAGTTAGATCACTTTGTAGAGGTCTATTTTCACCTTGACACGAAAGAGTCTTTTTTCTGTTGGTCACTGTCAAAAAAAAGCCAAATTAAATCCATTATGTTTCAATGTTGTAAAATAATAAAACATGAAAACTTCTGGGGGGAGGGTGAATAGCTTTTATAGGCACTGTACATATGGGAAGAAGAAATATTATATATAAATATATAATGGGGGGAGTCTTAAGTTAGAAAGTGCACTGTATGAGAAGGATTTGGGTGTCCTAGTAGACTCATTACTATCAGCATTTAGACAATGCACAGAAACGATTAGGAAGGCTAATAGAATGTGGGCTATATAACGCACTCAATGGAATTCAAGTCCAGAGACGTTTTCCTTAAGCTGTGTAATGCACTTGTGAAACCACACCTTGAGTACTCTGTACAATTTTGGTCTCCATACAGTGTGAGGAATGTGAATGCACTGGAGAGAGTTCAGAGAAGGGTGACTAAACTCATTCCCAGTCTGCAGGGTATGAGCTATGAAGAAAGATTGTAAGAGTTATGTCTTTTTAGCCTAAGTAGGCATAGAATGAGAGGAGACATGATAGAAGTGTTCAGAATCATTAAGGGTATAAGAAGGTGGATGCTAGCTGCTATTTCAAAACTAATCCATCATCAAGGACATGGGGCCATAGCTGGAGACTGGTTAAGGGGAGATTTCAGACTAACATCAGGAAGCATTTCTTTACACAGCAAGTTGTGGACACATGGAACAAACTACCTAGTTGTGTAGTTGAGAGTAGTACCTTAGAGACTTACAAATCAAAACTCAATAGTTATTTCAACACACTATGTGAATAGAAATTTGGTAAGCTTATTTGGACAGAATGGCTTTTTCTTGCCAAAACTTTCTAATGTTCTAAGTATCTTTATCTAAGGGGCATTTAGTGAACCAGATGAATTTTGCAACTATCCAGTTGTTTCATAGTTATTAACTATTCATTCCAAATTGATTTCATTGTTTGAATCATATTCTCTAGCAGCTCTGGTGGGATTTGAATTCAGGACACGTCCTTTTCTCATTGCCACCATTAGGAAGGAGATAACTCATTCGACAGTTCTTCCCCTCTGCCATCAGATTTCTAAATGGATGTTGAACCCATGAACTACCTCACTACTTCGTTTCTCTCTTTTTGCACTACTTACTTAATTTAACTTTTCAATACATGTTTCCTTCTGACTGTAATTCACAGTTTTTATTAGTGAGTATTGCAATGTACTGTTGCTGCATGTGTCAGCGATATTAAACCTGATTCTGACAATATCCTTTACTGGCATTTATGTAGGCACTTCACAATGTCTTAAAGCACTTTATGGTGAAGCAAGTACCCTGTTATTTTGTAACATGGAAAATATGGCAGACAATTCCAAGTTCAAAGTTCAAAGTAAATTGATTATCAAAGGACATACATGTCTCTACATACAACCCCAAGATTCATTCTATTGCACTGAGGAAGCTATCACAAATAGCAATCTGTGCATTCCAGCAATTTATGAAGGATAGGCAGTGTTCTAGACTTTGAAGGAACACCTCTGAAATTTCTCATACAATGGCATAGTATCTCGAATGTGCCGCTGTGGGCAAAAGTTAGGATAGTGGTGAGAAGAATCACATCTCCCACCTCTGTCTGTAGGGAGTATGTGAGTCGTCCCCGTGACCAATGGGTTTCCTACTACATTCTAAAGGCATTTGGTTGGGGTTAGGGTTAGTGAGTTGTGAGCATGCTACACTGAGCCCAGAAGAATGGTGACACTTGCAGGCTGCCCCCAGCACAACCCTCGGACTGTGCTGGTCATTGACACAGGGTGTTTTAATGCACTATACATGCGACAAATAAAGCTAATCTTTCTCTTTAATCTAACAGGTCTTCATTTTAATAATCCACCCAGAGCACAGCACCTATAACAATATAGCTCTTAGCCTAAGACTAGTATTATGTGCCAAAGGGTCTGGAAAAGGACTTGAATCTAAAATACAGAGCGATCTTAGGGTCCAAGTTCAGAGGTCCCTGAAAGTTGCCATGCAAGTAGATAGTGTGATAAATAAGGCATATTGCACGTGCCTTCATGGGTCAGGACATTGAGGAGAAGAATAAAAATGTCATATTGAAGGCAATACAAAACGTTGGTTAAGCTGCACCTGCAGCTTACTCTGCAGTTTTTGTTGCACAGTTGCATGAGGTATGTGGAGGCTTTCGACAGGGTACATTTCCCAGGATGCTGCCTAGATTACAGGGTATGAGGAGCATTTGGACAAACGGGTTATTTTCTCTGGAGTATCGGAGACTGGGGGAAGTTTACTAAAATCTTTCTCCCAGGGCCGGAAATGTCAGATACCAGAGGAGATGCATTTCCAGTGAAACAGGGGAAATTTACAGGAGATGTGACGGCAAATATGTTGGTGCCTCAATCATGCTGCCAGGGTAGTGGTGGAAATTGTTAAGAGGCTTTTAGATGGACACATGAATATGCAGCGAATGGAGGGATACGGATTATGTGCAGGCAGAAGGGATCCTCCAGGTTCGAGGGTTCAGCTCAGGGCTAACAACCCTGACTGCTCAAAGCTGCTTCAGAAACAGCAATGAAAGATCCTTCTACTTCTGAGTGCGATGGCATTCCTGAGTCTCCACCCAGGGCTTGCATCACTGACAGTAAACTGAGAGGAAGCCACTGACACGATGAAGGAAGCTGTAAATACCACCAGAGATGGAATACCTGCATCTTTGCACTAGTGGTGCAACGGCAAAAGAAGAACGATGCAAGAGGGATTAACTTAAATTGACATCGAATTTGACACAAACAATGTGGGCCTGTTCCCGTGCTGTGCTATTCCAAGTCCCATGTGCTCCCTAATTTAGGTGTGGGAATGCTATTACAAAGTCACAGCAAAACAAATCTGAGGAAAATTAACATAAGGTCTGCATGATTTAGGTCTTTCCTGAGAAGCTTCTCTGGACAAATCTACCCACAGTGAAGTCGGTGTATACAACAGCAACTATGGCAACTCTAGTACTTGCAGAAACAAATGCAGTTTAGTAGTAGAGGGAAGAACTTGATGAAGAAGTGAAATGCTTTCTTTTATATTGGGAGGATGTTTCATTAGCTGAGAAAATAATAACTAGTTTGCTTAAGAGAAAATTGCTCCCGAACTCTCTCATCTTACAGTCAATGACCTGGTATTTTCAGAATCCTGTAATGGTGTGTTGGCGTTGTGTCAGCATGTAAAAGGTCCAGAAAAAAAATGACATTGCTCTCGTGTGACATTAAGGTTACCATGCAGAAATTCTTGGATCACTTTCAATGTATCTTCATTTAATCAGTTAAGGGGTAATTTTAACAATTTCTTCTCACCCAAGTAGAAGACTAATCTCTACAATCAGGCTTCATGTGACTCCACTTAGGCTGCCGAAGGCACACAGCACTTCCAATCTGTGCACAATTGAAAATGGAAAACAATTTAACTTTTAAGCTAAAACTTTCAAATCCCTCCATATTCGTATCTTCCAGCCATACAAACTCCAAGACACCCATACTTCTTTGATTCTGGTCTCTTGGACATCCCACATTCTTGCACCTCATCTTTAGTACGTTGAGCTTCAATATATTTCTAGATTGTGGTCTCAAGCTCAGTTTCTCTCCCTACCTGTATCTCATGTCCAGTTTCTTCCTTTAAGAGTGGATATTGGATTCTATCTCTTTGACCAAGCTTTCAGTCACCTTTGCCTCACACCTTTTCCCTCGGAGAACTTCGGATCTTTTGTCCTGCTAATATTGTCATGTAAATTCAAGATTGTTTTGTTATTAATGATGAATAATTAATTACTGTAAATGTAATTATTTGTACGATATGATTAGTGCCTCCACCTGAGGTTGTAAATGTAAACCAATAACAGAAATTAATGTTTCTGTACTTAGAAACATAGAAACATAGAAAACCTACAGCACAATACAGGCCCTTCGGCCCACAAAGCTGTGCCGAACATGTCCCTACCTTAGAAATTACCTAGGGTTACCCATAGCCCTCTATTTTTCTGAGCTCCATGTACCTGTCCAGGAGTCTCTTAAAAGACCCAATTGTATCCGCCTCCACCACCGTTGCCGGCAGCCCATTCCACACACTCACCACTCTCTGCATAAAAAAACTTACCCCTGACATCTCCTCTGTACCTAGTTCCAAGCACCTTAAAACTATGCCCTCTCATGTTAGCCATTTCAGCCCTGGGAAACAGCCTCTGACTTTCCACATGATCAATGCCTGTTATCATCTTATACACCTCTATCAGGTCACCTCTCAGCCTGTGTCGCTCCAAGGAAAAAAGGCCGTTCACTCAACCTATTCTCATAAGGCATGCTCCCCAATCCAGGCACCATCCTTGTAAATCTCCTTTGCACTCTTTCTATAGTTTCCACATCCTTCCTATAGTGAGGTGACCAGAACTGAGCACAGTACTCCAAGTGGGGTCTGACCAGGGTCCTATAGAGCTGCAGCATTACCTCTCGGCTCCTAAACTCAATCTCACGATTGATGAAAGCCAATGCACCGTATGCTTTCTTAACCACAGAGTCAACCTGCGTAGCAGTTTTGACTGTCCTATGGACTTGGACCCGAAGATCCCTCTGATCCTCCACACTGCCAAGAGTCTTACCATTATTACGATATTCTGCCATCGTATTTGACCAACCAAAATGAACCATCTCACACTTATCTGGGTTGAACTCCCTCTGCCACTTCTCAGCCCAGTTTTGCATCCTATCAATGTCCCGCTGTAACCTCTGACAGCCCTCCACACTATCCACTCATTTACTGTTTCTGGTTTTGTGTTGCCTTCTTCTGAAAAACAATTCTTTGCAAGCTTAGAACTGCCAGATATACATGTGATTACAGCAGAGAATGAACTTAGGGTAGTATTGCATAACAGGGCACCGAGACAACGAAATTTTTGCATAGTTTGAATCTTAAAAGGCATGAAATAGCTTTTGGCTGTTTTCTTTTTCATTTGAGAAGAAATGCAAACTTGGATGGCTTCATTTGTATTATGACATCATGCTTTATCTGTGTTTTAGCTTGCCTTAACATCCATTTGAGTTCATGGGAAATCTTTAAGAAAAGGTCATTTAGCAGATTGAGCCTGCACCAACATTCAAGAAGATCACAGCCTACTTTCCTCCCTAATCCCCCAAACCCCTGATTTCCCCTTTAGCCCAAAACTTTATCTATTTCAGTCCATCTGAGGAAGTAAACATTGAATCAAAGGAAACTTAAAACCAGCTATGTAAAATATTTGTGCATGAGCCACCCACCACATGGGACCATTTAGATGCCTGTTTCATGCCAGGAAAGCGTGTGTAGCACAAGCTTGGTTAAGGCCAGTGTCTGCTCAACCCAAAGGGAGAGTTTTCATGAATTTTTGGACAGGTATGTAGTATCGCAGCATCATTACTTCTTACCTTACAAGGACTTGGCAGTGTCAAGGCCTTTGCTCCAAGAACTGGAGCCTCTTGACTGTGCCGAACATAACCGGTCAGTTGGAGAGGAGGAGGACAAATCTGAGAAATTTCCAGGGGATAAATATTTGGCATTTCTTGGCTGGTATTAAATGTTCCCATATTTTGTTTTCCAAATCGACAATGCATTTTGAACAGAATTAAATCCCCAGTACTTTTGCTCTCCAAACCTTTTAACAGGTCAGAATATGCAGCACATGCAATAGGACAGCAAATTCAAGGAAGAGTCAGATGAGGGATAGCTGTCAATGTCCTGAATTTGTTTACTGAGTTATCTCACTCCACCCTCAGCATTATGAAAAGTGCACTATCTGCTTTAGATCACCACAGAGGCCGGAGGATGATTGACGTTCTTCCATTTGTGTGAGGGATGCCAGCACTGCAAAAACACAGTGTCTCCTGGATACTGACTATCTGGTAGTTCAACTTCTGCTATACAAATGCAGCACCACTACAAATTAAGTATAGTATGTATGCAGTTTAATTCCTTCTGGTATTAACTTTGATAATTTTAATATTTTCTATAACCTTTTTAAAATGTTGCTGCAGCCCTTTATTAACCCTATTTTCCTTTTTTTCTGTGCTTCTTTTGGTCTAGGTTCACCTTTTCCTAATTGCCATTTCCTATTCCAGTATTAGGCTATAAAATGTCCCTTTGTCCTTCATGTCCCTTCGATTACGGGGAAACATGTCCTACATGGGTTACAGCAGGGTTCTGCTCCTATAAAGTGTTCCTCACCCACACAGTTCGAAAGCCAGAACTGTGGCCACAAACCAAGTTCCTAGGCAGCAGAAGGTGCCTGCAATGCTGCTGTAGCAGCCAGCAAACCCGTCCCACCGGTCTCCACAATTATGTATGGGCTGTGTATAAGTCTGACTTTCTGGGGGCAACTTGTACTCAGAACTCCTTGCTTCTCTTCCTATGACACTATCAGATCATACTGTCAGAAATGTGTGAGGCTTAAACAACCCACAAATGCAGAGAGACTGACACCATTGGTGCCCTACCTTTACAGATAATGTACTTTATGGTTCAGCTGCTACATTTCTCTGCCGGTTGCATAAGTTGGATCACATTCTCGTTTAGCTAAACTGGAAATCTGAACTGTAAAGATAAAGGTAAAAGATTTGCTTCAGTTGTCACACGTACATCAAACCAATACAGGGAAACATGTTTTTTGCATCAATGATCAACGCAGTCCAAGGACGTGCAGGGGGCAGTCCACAACTGTTACCATGCTTCCAACGCCAACATAGCGTGCCCACAGGCAGTGGCAGGAATTGAATCTTGGTCATCGACATGGTGAGCTGTTATGCTAATTACTAAGTTACCGTGCCGCCTGATAATCAGGTATTGTAGCTGCAATCAAGGGTACAGTGTAAGGGTGAAAAGTGAAATGTTTAAGGGGAACATGAGGGAAAACTTCTTCACTCAGAGGGTCGTGAGAGTGTGGAATGAGCTGCCAGCACAAGTGGTGCATGCAAACTCACTTTCAACATTTAAGAGAAGTTTGGATCGGTACACAGATCGGAGAAGTATGGAGGGCAATGGTCCCGGTGCAGGTCGATTGGAGTTGGTTTAATCAGCATGGACTAGATGGGCTGAGGGGCCTGTTTCTGTGCTGTATTTTTCTATGACTCTAAATATTAGTGTGGGCATATTCATATGGCATTGTTATACTTACTATTCTAATGAAGATACTGAAAGTAAAACTTACATTTCTGATTTCAAATAAAGAAAGAAAATAATAAAAGGTCTCAGCTCGAAATGCCAACTATTTCTTTCCATAGGTACTGCCTGAACTGCTGATTTCCTCCAGTGTTTTGTGTGGCTTATATTAGACATAAGTTGAGTGCTGTTCTGCTAATGTCAGCAGGACAGAATTGTAGAGTGAAAGTTATCCTTCACGGAAACAGGCCACTTGATGCACCCTACCCCATGCCGATCGTCGAGCACCCATCTACAGTCATCCCTTTTTTCAGCACTTGGCTCCTAACCTTTAAAGCCCTAGCAATTCAAGTAGCCATTATTACTTGGCTCAAAAGAAAAGGGGGAGTTGACAGATCATGTGTCTTTAAAACATAACATGAGTGAACCAGGTTGAGTGTGTTTTGTCACTTGTAGAGCTGGATGAATTCTCCTTTTCAGATAAGACTGTGACCTTCTAGTCACAGTTACAAAGCAACGACATGACTAATATTTAACACAGCATTCCCACTACTCCTTCATAATAAATCAGCCAGTGTATTTCCTGTTTACTTTGCTGCGTAGTCACAGGGGATAGACAATTAAGAGCTGAGTAGCACCAGCATTTCCACATGAATAATTAACCCTTTTATTCTCCAAGATGATAGTACAGTGGGATTTTCCATGTTTTGAAGTTAAGAAGTGACTACAGCTTACACTCCAGTCCCACTTTAATCTTTACTTCAAGCTTTAGGAAAGGGAGGAATCTGCTCGAGTCCATAGCTCATAGAACTGTTATTATCCTTCATCCATCAGGCTCTTGAACCAGTGATAAATACACTCAGTTTAAAAGTGAAATGATTGTACAGCCACATCAATTCACTTTCAAGGACTCCAGAATTCATGTTCTCAGTATTATTCATTTACTTATTATTATTAATTGCGTTTGTATTTGCACAATTTGTCTTCTTTTGAACACAAGTTGCTTTTTAGTCTTTGTGTGTAGTTTTTCATTGATTCTATTGTTTTTCTTTGTTCTACTCTGAATGCCCGCAAGAAAATGAATCTCAGGGTGGTATAAGTCTAAGGCACCGGTGACCCCTGTTTCCATCCAAGGGGTCAGTGTGGACATAGTGGAGGATTACAGATACCTGGGGATACGAATGGACAATAAACTGGACTGTTCAAAGAACACTGAGGCAGTCTACAAGAAGGGTCAGAGCCGTCTCTATTTCCTGAGGAGACTGAGGTCCTTTAACATCTGCCGAACGATGCTGAGGATGTTCTACGAGTCTGTGGTGGCCAATGCTATCATGTTTGCTGTTGTGTGCTGGGGCAGCAGGCTGAGGGTAGCAGACACCAACAGAATCAACCAACTCATTTGTAAGGCCAGTGATATTGTGGGGGTGGAACTGGACTCTCTGATGGTGGTGTCTGAAAAGAGGATGCTGTCCAAGTTGCATGCCATCTTGGACAATGACTCCCATCCACTCCATAATGTACTGGTTAGGCACAGGAGTACATTCAGCCAGAAACTCATTCCACCGAGATGTAACACTGAGCGTCATAGAAAGTCATTCCTGCCTGTGGCCATCAAACTTTACAACTCCTCCCTCGGAGTGTCAGACACCCTGAGCCAATAGGCTGGTCCTGGACTTATTTCCACTTGGCATGATTAACTTATTATTATTTAATTATTTATGGTTTTATATTGCTATATTTCTACACTATTCTTGGTTGGTGCGGCTGTAACAAAACTCAATTTCCCTCGGGATTAATAAAGTATGTCTGTCTGACATACAGATGTACTTTAATAATAAATTTACTTTGAACTTTGATGGAGTAATCTTACATCATAGAAACAGACTGTTCGGTCCTCTGAGTACATGCCAACCAACCACCCGCTTATACATATACTATTTGATTCTCCCTGCATGCCTTTCAGTTCCACACCACCCCACCCCCCACAAACTGTGCCACTTAATTGAACATTAAAGTCAACCTACAGTGGGTAACCAATGTACCAACTCCTGCAACTTAGGGATGTGGGAGCATCCAGCAGAAACCACACGGAGAACAGGCAGACCACAGTTCAGCATTGGAGAGACAGGATTGATCCTGGTTCAGTGGACCTGTGATGTTCAAAGTTCAAAGTAAATTTATTACCAAGGTACATATATGTCACCATATACAACCCTGGGATTAATTTTCTTGTGGGCATACTCAATAAATCCATAATAGAATAATGACTATAATAGAATTAATGAAAGACCTCAGCAACTTGGGCGTTCAACCAATGTGCAAAAGTCAACAATCTGTACAAATACAAAAAGAAATTAATAATAATAATAATAATAAATAAGCAATAAATTTTGAGAACATGAGATGGAGAGTCATTGAAAGTAGGTCCACAGTTTGTGGCAATGTTTCAATGATGGGGAAAGTAAAGTTATCCCTTTTGGTTCAGGAGCCTGTTGGTTGAGGGGTAATAACTGTTGTAGCACCACTCTTCCATATAGAAGCAGCAATCACTCAAAGCATTCTTTGATATATCTAAAGATCAAAAATTAATCCAGTCCACTGAAACGCAGTGTACAAATCTTCTGAGAAAGGCATGGAAGTGTACTTAACTTGAACCTCATTGTGATGTACTGTATATCTTTGTGTGCGGTTAATCTTAAGGACACAAGCCAGGCTTGACAAGAAGCTCAGAGACCTCGGCCTTCACCCTAACTTGTGTGGTTGGATCCTGGACTTCCTGTCAGATCACCGGCAGGTGGTAAGAGTGGGTTCCCTCACCTCTGCCCCTCTGACTCTTAACACAGGTGCCCCCCCAGGTCTGTGTCCTAAGCCCCCTCCTTTACTCTCTGTATACCCATGACTGTGTTGCCACCCACAGCCCCAATCTGCTAATTAAATTTGCTATGATACTACACTGATTGGCCTTATCTCAAATAATAATGAGGCAGCCTACAGAGAAGAGGTCATCACCCTGACACAGTGGTATCAAGAAAACAATCTATCCTTCAATATCACAAAAATAAAGGAGCTGGTTGTGGATTACAGGAGTAATGGAGCCAGGCTAACCCCTATTGACATCAATGGATCTGGGGTTGAGAGGGTGAACAGCTTTAAGTTCCTCGGCATAAACATCACCGAGGATCTCATGTGGTCTGTACATACTGACTGTGTGGTGAAAAAGGCATAACAGCACCTCTTTCACCTCAGATGGTTGAAGAAGTTTGGTGTGGGTCCCCAAATCCTAAAAACTTTCTACAGGGGCACAATTGGGAGCATCCTGACTGGCTGCATCACTGCCTGGTATGGGAACTGTACTCCCATCAATTGCAGGACTCTGCAGAGAGTGGTGCCGACAGCCCAGTGCATCTGTAGAAGTGAACTTCCCACTATTCAGGACATTTACAAAGACAGGTGTGTAAAAAGGGCCCAAAGGATCATTGGGGACCTGAGTCACCCCAACCACAAATTGTTCCAGCTGCTGCCATCTGGGAAATGGTACCACAGCATAAAGGGCAGGACCAGCAGGCTCTGGGACAGCTTCTCCCACCAGGCCATTGGACTGCTTAACTCATGCTGACACAGCTGTATTTCTATGTTATATTGACTGTCCTGTTGTACATAATATTTATTATAAATTACTATAATTGCACATTTAGATGGAGACGTAACGTGAAGATTTTTATTCCTCATGTATATGAAGGATGTAAGTAATGAAGTCAATTCAATTCACTAAGTGTCTCTGTCTGCCGGGAACTTATTCTTCCCCAGTGTTGTACAGCAGGTCCTTTACATTGAATACCGAACATACAGTAGAATTGGAATAACCCATTTGGTCCATGATGTCTCTGCCAAACATGATGCCAAATTAAGCAAATCTCTTCTACCTGCACGTGATCCATATCCTTCTATTCCCTGCCTATCTAAAGGCTGCTTAAACACCACTATCCAATCAGCTTCCCTCGACACCCTGGCATCCCAGGCAGCACATTACAGGAACCGGTCTCCGCTCTATCGGTTATAATTCACGGTGCCTCAGTAAAGTAGCTGGCATAATCAAATACCCTCCCCAGCACGAGACATTCTCTCTTCTCCCCTCTCCCATTGGACAGAAGATACAAAAACCTAACAGCATGTACCAAAGTTCAAAGTTCAAAGTACATTTATTGTCAAACTATGTATACATTATACAACCTTGAGACTCATCTCCTAGCGGGCAGCCAGGAAACAAAGAAACCCAAATGAGCACGTACAAAAGAAGGCTGTTGAGCAACCAACATGCCGAGAAAACAAATCAAATCATGCAAACAATAACTGCAAATAGCAATCTGAGCTGAAGTCTGCAGAGAGGCCATCCTAAGACCCCTAGTTCATTGCAGAGACGATTAAACTTGTGGAACAGCGAGCTGAACCAGATCATCCCAACACCCTGACCTTACCGATCTGGCCCAGCACCTAAATCTTCATCCAAACATCAGGCTCAGCAACTTCAGAACCTTCTGTGGCCTGGACTCTGTCGCCTCAATTCGGCCCATCCCAGATCTTGCCATTTTGGCTCGGGGCTTAAATCGATCGAACCTTGGCAACAGGCCCGCTACCTCGCCTCACCTCAGTTCTGTCACATTGAATTGTCTCCAAGTCCAAAGTGAAGCTACAGACCATTGCTTATGGTGACTGTTTACTATAAAAAGACTGATTAACGAAGTATTTAGTTGTTTTACTTGTTTCATCAGTCACCATCCAGAAGTCTCTGAGATTCACCAATGCCAAAAGCCACCAGTCTCAAAGATAGTTTCTATTCCACTGCGATCAGATTCCTGAACAGACCTCTCGAATGGTAAGATGAACTCTTAACCTCAAAATCCATCTCGTTATGAATTTGCACTTTATTGTTTACCTACACTGCACTTTCTCTGCAGCGAATACTCTTTATTTTGCATTGTTATTGTTTCACCTCAATACACCATGTAATGAGTTGATCTGTATGAACAGAGCACAAAACAAGCTTTTCACTGAAGCTTGTTACATGTGACAATAGTAAACCGACACCAATATCAACTAACCAGCATTCATCCAGTAACAATAAACTAAAGGTAAACAAATCTGCCACTCACCGTGTACAAAACTTGCTCTGTATGTATCCTTTAAATTATCCCGTTCTCGCCCTTAAAGCTATGATCTATGCCAATACTAATTTAACCATTTATAATATATATGGCAAGAGAAATAATGGCGTAACACTAAAGATTGATAACTGGCAGAATTGGTCAGTACTGATACAAACAGAAGGATATTAAGAGTTATCTAAAACTGTTGAAGTTACCTAAAACGTAGAGCACTGCAGTGTGCCCAGACTGAAGATATCTTCTTAAATATACAGAAGACATTTGGATTACATTTCTAACAAATGATGTGGTTATATCATCTTTCTAAACCATCTTGAAATGTTTGAATTAAGATGATCTTTAGTTCTATAATGTTTTAGTAATTTTCAATAGCACGTGACACAAAAATAATATTTTATAGTTGGGCTTTTTCATTGGAATTGCAGAAGCACCTAACAGAAGCTTCTTCTTGTAAAGTAAAAAAAGATGGATTCTCCCTTTCTATGTTCTGTTGCTTCATGAATCTGTGTTGGATTACAAGTACAAATATTACCATTTAAGTGATGTCTTATTGGCCCACTTTGTGGAGGAGACAACATTCTCTGTCAAAGGTCCTGACATGTTTGGATAACCTTGCTGTCAAGTGTAATTGTAGAAGTCTCATGCCAGAGATTAGAACTGCTACCTAAGCACATGAAGGGTTGTTTCCTGCCCCGTGGCCTGCACTGCCCTCAGTTGCTTATAAATGTTGATGTAGAGCAAAGCAAGTACAGAAATGATCGGAAGTGTACTGCAGAAAGCTGTTGGTTTACAGTGCTCAGCCTAAGCATCACTGGCACGATCTGTTCTCTTTCCAAATGGTAGTCATTAAAAGCTTTGCTCTGAAGTAATATAATGCTGGCCTGCTCTCTGAGCTATGAAGCTGACTAGTAAACAGGGCATGAAAAAAATCTCTGGGTAGTCTGTGTCTTCTTTAAACTCTCGTGTTGTCATCTAATATCACTAATTATGCACTAGTGACACTTAATTAGTACCTCAACTGACAAAGTTGTTCCACTACCGTTTCATTGAACAAAAGGCATTGAGTTGGGGCAGACGGTAAACTAAAGCATCAAAAGGAAGAGATCGAGGAAACTGTCGGAGGAAGTGCCCCACAGCTCTCATTACATTTCACAGAGACTTGGTCAAGCAGATGCATAGCATATTTCAACCTGTCTCTTAACCGCTCCCAATTAAACAATAGCTGCAGCTTGAGAATTGCATCTCTGTTCAGCTTGCCACAGTTTTGTGGCATTATTGAGTAATTGTGGATTCAAGTCCCACTCTAGAGATTTAAAACGTATAATCTTGGCTGGCGCTCGAATGCAGCAGAGAGCATGTGCTACATTGTTAAGAGTGGCCATCTCGTGGATGGAACCCGTTCTCAACTATTTGCTCAGGTGAATATAAAGCTCATTATCTGAAAGAAAACCACAGCCATTCTCCTAATGTCCTGCCAATGTTTTTCGACAAATAGCTCTAAGAAAATTATTTTCTGTTTGTGGAAACTCGCTGTGTGGAAATCACAATAACTTGCATTTTGTTTCTTAATTTTTTGTTCATGGGATGCAGATGTCATTGCCCAAGTCAATCATTATTGTCCTTCTCTGTTTGTCCTTGATCAGTGAAATAGCCTGTAAACCAGAGGGCAATTATGTGTTAATCACATTACTGTGAATCTGGAGTTACATAAAGATCTGGCGAGGGAAGGAATGCAGATTTCTTTTCTTAGAGCACAGTATTGAAGCAGATGGGACTTATGAGAATTCAGTGGTCATAGGGCCACTGTTACTGATGTGGTCTTTTTATTCCAGATTCTTAGTCTGATTCTTTCCTGGCCCCAGTCCTGGTGATATATAGAAAGTGTGTCTGCATCAGCAACCAGAAAGTTTGGCATTGGTAATAGGTCATTGTGTTTTGCACTGTCATCTCTTCACCATTTAATCATTCCTGTCCATCTCCAGCCCACCATAAACATTTCTTTCTTTTTGCAGATCCCATTTTCCCAGCTCCACAAACTCTTGAAGGAGATATTTGCAAATGATCTGAAAGACATTGTGCTGAAATTGTTGTCTCCTCTGGTGCACCTGCACACGCATGCGCACGGTAGAGTTTAAAGTGCTGAGAACGTGAATATTGAAAGGAGAAACTTTACTTCCTGGACCAGTGCTGAGGATGAGAGCACCATGAACTTTTTTACTTTATCAAACAGCAATGTGTAAGGGGATTGTGATCTTGCTAACATTGTGAGCTGTGGTGTGTGATGTTGCATGATAGGAATTGCTGCTAACTGCAAACATTTAATCGATGCATTTGCTTTATCTACCAGAATTTCCTAGATTCTAGATTGATTGCATAGATTAGAAGGAGAGACTTGCATTTGCAATGTACTTCTTCACCTCAGGATGCTCTTACAGCCAATGAACTGTGATCACTGTTTCAGGAAATGTAGCAGTTAGTTCAAGTTAAAACAGTGCTGTAACAATCACACACACTCATTGACCACTTTATTACATACACCTGCTCAATCTAATCGGCCAATCATGTGGCAGCAACTCAATGCAGAAAAGCATGCAAGGGGTCAAGAGATTCAGTTGTTGTTCAGACCAAACATCAGAAAGGGGAAGAAATGTGATCTAAGTGACTTTAACTGTGGAATGATCATTAGTGTCAGACGGGGAGGTTTGAGTATCTCAGAAACTGCTGATCTCCTGGGATTTTCACACACATCAGTGTACAGAGAATGGTGCGGAAAACAAAAAAAAATTCCAGTGAATGGCAGTTCTGTAGGCAAAAGCCCCTATTTAATGAGAAAGTTCAGAAGAGAATGACCAGACGGGTTTAAACTGACAGGAAGGCAACAGTAACTCAAATAACACGTGTTAATACACTGTATGCAGTGGAGCAGCTCTGAATGCACAGCGCATTGAAGCTTAACATGGATGGAGTACAGCAGCAGAAGACCATAAATTTACCCTCAGCAGCCGCTTCATTAGTTACAGGAGGTACCGAAAGTGGCCTCTGAGTGTAACAACTGTTACTTTATTGATTGAGTGATAAATATTGGCCAGGACACTGGAATACTTCTGCTTCTGTTCATGTAGTGTCTTTTTGTCCCCTCAGAAGTACAAGATGAGGTTAACCATTTATCATCACTCTGAAGTACGAGATGGTTAACCATTTATCATCACTCTGAAGGTGCAACACTGACTCTATATTGCACTGGAAGGTCAGCCTAGGCTTTTGAGTTCATGCCTGGAATGAGACTTAAAGCCATACCCTTCTAATTCAGGATTGTTATTAAGTAACAGATACACCATAGGCAACAATACAGGACTCAAAGAGCCCGGTGGAAGATAGTAACCTCATGAATGGCTGGATCCATCATGGGTAAAGCCCTCCCCACCATTGAGCAAATCTGCACAAAGCGGTGACACAGGATCTCAACATCCATCATCGGGGACTCCTACCATCTACGACATGCTCTCTTCTCACTAGTGCCATCAGGGACCTCAGGACTCACACCACAGGTTCAGGAGCAGTTATTATCCCTCAACCATCAGGCTCTTGAACCAAAGAGGATAACTTTACTCAAATTCTCTTGCCCCAGCATTGAAATATTTCCACAATCTTTGGACTCACTTTCAAGGACTCTTCATCTCATAGTCTCAATACTTATTTATTATTATACCTACTTTCTTTTTGTATTTGTACAGTTTATTGTCTTTTGCACACTAGTTGAATGCCCAAGTTGGTGCGGTCTTTCATTGATTCTATTATGGTTATTATTTTATCATGGATTTTCTGAGTATGCCCACAGAAAAGTGAAACTCGGGGTTGTATGGAGACATATATGTACTTTGATAATAAATTTACTTTGAACTTTGAATTTTGAGTGGTGGGGGAGATGGGACAGAACTGATGTGGAGGAAATGGAGTTGTCAATCTGACAACACTGGATTATTGGCTCTAGATTTCTCAAGATACCTTCGGGCCATCTGGGCGAGGCCACAGATTTTGGACAGCATACGTTGTTGGGACTGGTGGGAGGACAATCAGCAATCAGGAAGCAGTCCTGAAGTGGGTCCACTCTTTTGTCCAGGCACTTCCAGTCTGTCAGATGTTTACTTGCTCATTTGCTCTCTAACAGACTTGTGCTCACCATCTACCATATAAACACGCCGTGCTTGAAGAAGCGCTTTTCAGACGATTTTTTAACACCTGACCCTCTCCCTGAAGAGCAGCTTGCAGCACTGTGACTGGCCCCAGTAAGCTACCTTTTTAATTTCACTTACAGTGCTGAGAAATACAGAGATTACAGATTTTGCATGTAGCAGAAAAAAAATTTCTCAATAGTATTAAGCAAGGGAGTTCCTGAGTTTATTCAAAGATACCTTCAGGATCTTGAAAAGCTACAGAAGAGAGCATGGCCTGCATGGTGGATGTCCTCGATGATAGTCACTGTTTTCTTGTGGCAACACTTCCTGTCATTGTACTCATTGATGGAGAGGGCTTCATCTGTGATGGGCTGAGCTTCTCCGGCAGATTGCCTGTTGAGCCTGTGTGATCTGTTATACATTGGCAAGGTTGCAGGCAGTGACTCCAATCCACGGCTTTTGAAAGAGACTCTCTCCGTACTGTTCCATCGCACATGCTTGGTACTGAGCAAGTGCTCCTCTGTGCTCCATTTGTTCTTTTGTTTTGCATGTTGTGGGTTTGACATTTTTTCTTTGAACAGGCCTCACGGCTTTCTTTGTTTTGTAGCTGGCTCTGGGAAGACAAATCTCAGAGTAGTTTGCTAGATACATACTTAATATTCTCACACACTGCACAGAGCTGAGGGCAAGAACAGATCAAACAGAAGTGAGCACAATACAGAAACAAGAACAGGAGTAGGCCATACCATACTTGACTGGCTCAATCATTCATCGTAACAGACAACTATCATCCCTGTTGTATCATTGATTTTGTTGATTCCCTTAGTGCCTGAAAACCATTGAATTCGGACTGAATATATTCAATCCACAGACCTAAGGATGGCAAATTCCAAAAATTTATAAAGCTCTAAGTGAATAAATTTCATGTCAGTCAGAATTGTATGCTCACCAAGAAAAGAGGCTGAACACCTTTCACCTGCGCTGTCTCAGACGCATCCTCCGGATCTCATGGAAGGACAAAGTTACCAACAACAGTGTCCGGGCTGCCCAGCATGCAGACCCTTCTGAGACAGCATAGACTGCGGTGGCTGGGGCACGTCCACAGGATAGAGGATGGAAGAATACCACAAGACATCCTATATGGGGAGCTGGCCTCCGGCAATCAACCAACTGGACGGCCCCATCTGCGCTTCAAGGATGTATGCAAGAGAGACCTGAACAACCTGGAGATCAGCGTGGATAGTTGGGAAGAGCTAGCAAATCACGGCAGATGGCGGCAGGAACTCCACCAAGGTCTGGAAAGAGGTGAAGAGAAGCTGAGGCGGATGGCTGAGGAGAGGCGCATACACAGAAAGCAGAAGCATCAAGAGGTGGACCTACAGGACACTTATCACATTTGTGCTATATGCGGCAAGGACTGTCACTCCCTGCTGGGCCTCTTCAGTCACAATTTATGCTGCAGACTACTGTGATTAGATTTTTCAAGGGTGCAACTCCATGGTCTCTTGAGACTGACGGATGCCTATACTATACTATACAGAACTGAAAAATGCTTCGACTCTCTAGCCAGAGGACACAGTCTCTCAGTATCTCTATCTTAAATCATAATTGGGCAATCCTTTTTCCTGGTACTTGACTCTCTATCCAGAGGACACAGTCTCTCAGTATCTCCATTTTAAATCATAATTGGGCAACCTTTATTTTAAGACCTCTTCCCTGGCACTTGACTCCCTAGCCAGAGGGCACAATCTCTGATTTTAAGAGCTCCAAGAATTTTATACAATTCACTGAGTTGCTTTCCATTTGTCTTAAGTCTGGAAATTATAAATCTAATGAAATCTGCATAACAGCCCTTGCATCTTGGGAAATAATCTAACTAACATTATTTCCAAGGCCATTGTATTGTGCCTTTGGTTAGGGGATTAATATTGCCCATGATATTGCCTGATCTTTATCCAGATTTTCTCTCAAATTATGTTGAGCAAGGTACTTGTACAGCAAAGGAGAGATGCTGCTCTTGGTTAAGGAATTACAAAGGTCAGATGAAGACTTACTGGCACAGCTTTGGGCGGCAGGATGGTACAGCAAATAGAGCCACTGCCTCACACAGCACCTGAGACCCAAGTTCAGTCCTGACCTTTGTTGCTGTCTGCATGGAGTTTGCACACTCTAATTGTGACCTTGTGGGATTCCTCCACCTCCAAGAGGACCACAACTTTGCTGTGGTTCGGAGGCTGGCATGCCTCAATGACCCAGAGAGCTACGTTGGTTGGAGTCAGGGCTTTATGCTTTGGCTCTTGGTCGGGTCACCCATGCCAAACAGGTCAAAGGGTAGAGGTCAGAGTAGGAGTGGTCCTCCAGGTTTAGAGATTCAGCTCAGGGCTAACAACCCTGACTGGTAAAACAAAATTGTTATGGAATCAGCAATCTGAGTGTGATGGTATTCCCGAGTCTCCACCTGGAACTTGCATGACTGACAGTAGTAAAAACCGAGAGGAAGCTACTGACATGATGAAGGAAGCCCTGAACACCACCAGAGATGGAGGACCCACACTGCTGTCCTAAACTCCTGTGGTGACTCAGGCAGTGGCAAGAGAGAGAGGGGGATTCCTCTAGGTATTCCAGTTTTCTCCCACATCCCAAAAACACGAGGGCTTTTAAAATAAATGGCCAATGTAGATTGTCTGTAGTTTGAGATAAAGATTAACTTTATTTGTCACATGTACAATGAAACATACAGTGCAGTGCACCATTTTCATCAAATCAGATCAGCTAGTACCATGCAGGTGTCACCATGCCTCTTCTGCCAAGGTAGTATGCCCACAACTTACTAACCTTAAACTGTATGCCTTTGGAATAAGGGAGGAAACCCACCCAGAAGAACATACAAACTCCTTATTGACACTGGTGGCAATCGAACCCCGATCTTATAGCTGGCGGTGAAGAGAGCTACGTTAACCACTACACCACTGGTAGAACTGGTAGTTGGAGGTGGGTGGCAGGGATAGTTGATGAATTTTTGAAAGGAATTAAAAAAAATATATGGGATTAATGTAGGAAGAGTATAAATGTAGGACTAGTATAAATGTCTGGTTCAGTTAGCTTGTTTCTCTATATGGATATAAGATTCTTTAAAGAATTTTCAAAGTACAAACATGGGCAACAGGACTTCTCACAAGATCAGATGAGACAGTAAACTTGACACTTCTTGGAAGAGTGTGTATAATTTCAGGTTGCAGACACATCCTTTTTGATTAGTCTGTTTCCTGTTTTCACTTATTTTAATGGGTGGGTCTCCTCTTCCTTCATGATCAGGTGTTTATATTCTAAAGTGTGTCGATATTTTTTGTCGCGGTGTTAGATCTCACTGCAATCTGGCTGTTGGGGCTGTATTGCCTCAATCTGTCAGTGGTATGCTTTCAAACAACTTGTCATTGAATTTGCATTCTGCTCCAGTTAATAATTGTAAAGAAGGACTTGCATTTATGTAGCATCTATCAGAATCTCAGGCTATCTCAAATTGCTCTGCAGACAATGAACCATTTATAAAATGCGATTACTGTTGTAATGTAGGATATGCTGCAGATAAGTTATTCAAACCAAGCTCCCAACACAGCAATAACAGAAATGGTTAAATAATTAACAGTTAAGTACTGGTCAGAGTGCAGGGGAATGACCGTGACCACCACTGTCTGTATGTTCTCCCCCTGACTGTGTGGATTTCCTCCGGGTGCTCTGGTTTCCCCTCACAATCCCAAGACCTACTGGTTATTTGTACGTTGTCCTGTGATTAGATTAGGTTTAAATCCGAGGATTGCTGGGCAGCACACCTTGAAGGGCCAGAAGGGCCTATTCTACACAGTATCCCAATAAATAAATAATCTTTAGAAATAATGCTGAGAAACTCTAGGTCAGGAGTTCCCGACCTTTCTTATGCCATTAAGTGAGGGATCCTTGGATCCCAGGTTAGGAACCGCTGATCTAGACAGTCTCCTTCTTTACGCTGTCTATCAGACACTACTGGTACTAGGGAAATGATACACTATTGGAAGATGTTAATAGTGCTATGGTTTTAAAGAAATCCACCTCAACGAGTAGATGGGTAGACATAAAGTCACAACAGCTTTAACAACTCCTCTAACACTGTAGCATTTCCTCAGTATTGCACTGAATGATCAGCCTAGATTTTTGCAATCGGTGCTCTGGAGTGGGTCCTGATTGCAGAAGCTTTTGATTAAGAGGAGAAGGCCACCCCAGTGAAGTGATAACCGGCACATTAGCATGTGGTTAATCAAAACCGAAGAAGGTATCATGGGACTCCAGATTTCTAGAGCTTCACTTTCACACAAGGCAGTCACACCATTGTAAACAGGGAAAGACCCCTGCGCAACATCATGTCAGTGTGGTTAGTGATAGGGTCAACCACCTTTCCAGGTTGACCAAACTGTGGCAAATCAGACATCCTGCCACCAAAGCTCGGTAGGAAGCAAACCGCTAATAGTGCTGGTGATGAAGCTGCAGGCATTTCTTTGACTGATACTCTTTGGCCGAGCTAGAGATAATTACTAATGTTCAACGTCATTGAGGGTTTTTTTTTCAGACCCCTGTACCTCCCCACTAATGGAAAAGGGTATGTCATGGGTGCAGAAGGTCCTTCATATGGATACTGTCTCTTTGAAGCATCGCCTTTTGAAAATGTCCTCGATGATGGGGCGGCTGGTGCCCATGATGAAGCTGTGGCTGAGCTTACAACCCTCTGCAGCCTTTGTCCAATCTTGTGCAGTGGCCCCTCCATCCCAGATGGTGATACTCTCCATGGTAAATCTGTCGAAATTGGCGAGTGTCGTTGGTGATTTTACTTTCTCTCCAATTAACGACTGACTGTCAATGTAATCCACTGTGAATAAGTGCATGCTGGGAAACAATTGGGTTAGGGAACTAGAATGTGCAGGATGCGGAACTTCTACATTCTGCACACCTTTGCGTACAACATTTTTGCTCAGATAAAACTTACTTCACCAGATAACAATGAACAACTAATGAAAACGCTAACACCTTGCATACTTGGCTGCCAGACAGAAATCATGCCTGTTGTTCGATGTACATGCTGTTCAATGATGTATGCTTATTGTCGTGTCTTTTTCTCAAAGTATCACTAGGATCGCCAATGTGTCTTTCTTTCCATTTATCCTAATTGTTCATAAGTGAGAAGATGCCATTTTTATTGCCCTGCAATGCTTGATCTGTTCACCTCAGAGAGTATTTAAAAAGCATTTAGTGTCTGTGGTCTTACTATTAGCACTTGAGTAGGTGGCTTTTTTTTAACGTAAGTTACTTGTCCAGGAAGGTTACATGTGATTAACACCTTCCATGTTTAGTGCAGTATCACTATCTGTTCTTATCTAGCTTACTCTGAATGTGGAACTGTGCAGCCCAAATCACATTTTAACCCTATACTCATCAAACAATATGATTCAAATATATCACACCTTTCCTGAAACTTTCGAGGCATTGACAGAAATGTGAATGAAACGGCTGCGAATAAAAATGTGAAAACTGAAGTTCGAGGTCAGTAGTTCTATTTACCCACCTTCTCAGTGTGGGTAGGGTCAAATTTTGCTGATCATTTGCTGTTTGCAGTTTAGAATGAAATAACCACTTGCTGCTTTCACACCCTCATCTGCACTTTTCCCTTTTGTTCTGGTTTCGGTATCAAGCCTAGCTTACTCCTTCATTTCCTTTTTTGAGAACACGCAGACCTAAAACTCCCCCACTTTAAAAAAAGACAGGGTTTTATTTGAATGTTCTCCGGCCTGTGATAAGACGACTTTCTGTTTCTGCAGTATTTGCATTCTGTTTGCAGAGAAAAGAACAGGCTTCATTCAGTTTCTCTCTTTATTTGCATCCAGCACAGCAGGACAGGCAACAATAACTGAAACCGATGCAAATATTTCATTGCTAATGCAAAAAAAAGTTTCAATAACAACCAGTTCTCTTAATTTATATTTTATAGAACATAGAATAGTACAGCACAGTGCAGGCACTTGGCCCACAATGTTGTACCGACACTTAAACTCTGCCTCCCATATAACCCCCCACATTAAATTCCTCCATATACCTGTCTAACAGTCTCTTAAATTACGCTAGTGTATCTGCCTCCACCACTGACTCAGGCAGTGCATTCCATGCACCAACCACTCTCTGAGTAAAAAACCTTTCTCTAATATCCCCCTTGAACTTTCCACCCCTTACCTTAAAGTCATGTCCTCTTGTATTGAGCAGTGGTGCCCTGGGGAAGAGGCGCTGACTGTCCACTCTGTCTATTCCTCTTAATATCTTGTATACCTCTATCGTCTCCTGTCATCATCCTCCTCTCCAGAGAGTAAAGCCCTAGTTCCCTTAATCTCTGATCATAATGCATACTCTCTAAACCAGGCAGCATCCTGGAAAATCTGCTCTGTACCCTTTCCAATGCTTCCACATCCTTCCTATAGTGAGGCGACCAGAACTGGGCACAGTACTCCAAGTGTGGCCTATCAGAGTTTTATAGAGCTGCATCATTACCTCATGACTTTTAAACTCTATCCTTTGACTTATGAAAGCTAACACCCTATAAGCTTTCTTAACTACCTTATCTACCTGTAAGGCAACTTTCAGGGATCTGTGAACATGTACCCCCAGATCCCTCTGCTCCACCACACTACCAAGTATCCTGTCATTTACTTTGTACTCTGCCTTGGAGTATGTCCTTCCAAAGTGTACCACCTCACACTTCTCTGAGTTGAACTCCATCTGCCACTTCTCAGCCCATTTCTGCATCCTATCAATGTCTCTCTGCAATTTTCAACAATCCTCTACACTATCCACAACACCACCAACCTTTGTGTCATCTGCAAACTTGCCAACCAACACTTCTACCCCCACATCCAGGTTGTTAATAAAAATCACGAAAAGTAGAGGTCCCAGAACCGATCCTTGTGGGACACCACTAGTCACAACCCTCCAATCCGAATGTACTCCCTCCACCACGACCCTCTGCTTTCTGCAGGCAAGCCAATTCTGAATCCACCTTGCCAAACTTCCCTGGATCCCATGCCTTCTGACTTTCTGAATAAGCCTACCGTGTGGAACCTTGTCAAATGCCTTACTAAAATCCATGTAGATCACATCCACTGCACTACCCTCATCTATATGCCTGGTCACCTCCTCAAGGAACTCTATCAGGCTTGTTAGACATGATCTGCCCTTCACAAAGCAATGCTGACTGTCCCTGATCAGACCATGATTCTCTAAATGCCCATAGATCCTATCTCTAAGAATCTTTTCCAACAGCTTTCCCACCACAGACGTAAGGCTCTTGCCAGCTGGAAGTGTCTAATTTGAACTTATCAGCCGGACTATCACTACTACCTTTTTTGAACAAGGGGACAAAATTCGCCTCCGTCCAATCTTCCAGTACCATTCCCATGGACAATGAGGACATAAAGATCCTAGCCAGAGGCTCAGCAATCTCTTCCCTTGGCTTGTGGAGCAGCCTGGGGAATATTCCATCAGGCCCCAGGGATTTATCGGTCCTAATGTATTTTAACAACTCCAACACCTCCTCTCCCTTAATATCAACATGCTCCAGAACATCACCCTCACTCATATTGTCCTCACCGTCATCAAGTTCCCTCTCATTGGCGAATAGATAGATAGATAGATACTTTATTCATCCCCATGGGGAAATTCAACTTTTTTTCCAATGTCCCATACACTTGTTGTAGCAAAACTAATTACATACAATACTTAACTCAGTAAAAAAATATGATATGCATCTAAATCACCGTCTCAAAAAGCATTAATAATAGCTTTTAAAAAGTTCTTAAGTCCTGGCGGTAGAATTGTAAAGCCTAATGGCATTGGGGAGTATTGACCTCTTCATCCTGTCTGAGGAGCATTGCATCGATAGTAACCTGTCACTGAAACTGCTTCTCTGTCTCTGGATGGTGCTATGTAGAGGATGTTCAGAGTTATCCATAATTGACCGTAGCCTACTCAGCGCCCTTCACTCAGCTACCGATGTTAAACTCTCCAGTACTTTGCCCACGACAGAGCCCGCCTTCCTTACCAGCTTATTAAGACGTGAGGCGTCCCTCTTCTTAATGCTTCCTCCCCAACACGCCACCACAAAGAAGAGGGCGCTCTCCACAACTGACCTATAGAACATCTTCAGCATCTCACTACAGACATTGAATGACGCCAACCTTCTTAGGAAGTACATTCGACTCTGTGCCTTCCTGCACAAGGCATCTGTGTTGGCAGTCCAGTCAAGCTTCTCGTCTAACTGTACTCCCAGATACTTGTAGGTCTTAACCTGCTCCACACGTTCTCCATTAATGATCACTGGCTCCATATGGGGCCTAGATCTCCTAAAGTCCACCACCATCTCCTTGGTCTTGGTGATATTGAGACGCAGGTAGTTTGAGTTGCACCATATCACAAAGTCCTGTATCAGTTTCCTATACTCCTCCTCCTGTCCATTCCTGACACACCCCACTATGAATACTGAAGAGAAGTATTCATTGAGGAGCTCACTCACTTCCACAGCCTCCAGGCACATCTTCCCACCTTCATCTCTAATCGGTTCTACCTTCACTCCTGTCATCCTTTTGTTCTTCACATAATTGAAGAATGCCTTGGGGTTTTCCTTTACCCAACTTGCCAAGGCCTTCTCATGCCCCCTTCTTGCTCTCATCAGCCCCTTCTTAAGCTCCTTTCTTGCTACCCTATATTCCTCAATAGACCCATCTGATCCTTGCTTCCTAAACCTCATGTATGCTGCCTTCTTCCACCTGACTAGATTTTCCACCTCACTTGTCATCCATGGCTCCTTCACCCTACCATTCTTTATCTTTCACACCAGGACAAATTTATCCCTAACATCCTGCAAGAGATCCCTAAACATTGACCACGTGGCCATAGTACATTTCCCTGCAAAAACATCATCCCAATTCACACCCGCAAGTTCTAGCCTTATAGCCTCATAATTTGCCCTTTCCCAATTAAAAATTTTCCTGTCCTCTCTGATTCTGTCCTTTTCCATGATAATGCTAAAGGTCAGGGAGCGGTGATCACTGTCCCCCTAGATGCTCACCCACTGACAAATCTGTGACAAGAGGCAACAAACCATGCAGGTGACCTTCTCACATCCACAAAATCTCCTGTCTGCTCCCCGACTATCGAGTCCCCAACGACAACAGCTCTTCTCTTCTCTGTCTCACCCTTCTGCACCACAGGGTCAGACTCAGTGCCAGAGGCCCTGCCACCGTGACTCACACCTGGTCGGTCGTCCCCGCCAACAGTATCCAAGATGGTACACTTATTATTCAGGGGAATGGCTACAGGGTGTTCTGCACTACATGTCTACTCACCTTTGCTTTCCCCCCTCGGACTGTCACCCAATGACCTGCTTCCTGCAGCCTAGGTGTGACTACCTCCCTGTAGCTCTCATCTATGACTGCCTCATTCTCCCTTATGAGTTGAAGGTCATCCAGCTGCTGCTCCAGATTCCTCACACGGTCTTCCAGATCGCCCAGCCACAAGCACTTCTGGCAGATGTGACTCTGCGGGAGAGGGGAGTTCCCCCAAGACTGCCACATCTCACATGAGAGGCACTTCACCGTCCCGGGAAGCATTGTAAAGCCTAACAGGGAGCAAGCTCGTCCTCTGCCTCTTCTCGTCCAAGCCTCAAAGCTCCACTCCTTCACTTTAATTTAATTGTTAAAGAATTTGTATTATAGAATTTTGTGACATGTTCAAGAACAATTTTCTTCCATGAAATTATAAACTTTTAAAATTATTTTCCTTTTATTTTGTCTTAGATCTGTATTAGAACAGACAATTATTTGTACCAGTAGTCTATGGACTACCAGACTCTTCAGCAGTACCATTTTTAAAATTTGTTTACCAGGAGATGAGTAAAAATGAGTCAAGAAAATCCCCCTATAGCATCTACAAATTTACAGTGAAGTTCCTGTTCCCATTTCTCTATATCCGTCAATGTTGGAATTTCCCATACAACAGCAAACTTGTGTTTGTCTAATCCTTTGAATTCCCAAAGTGCTGCACATGCATAAAATCAAACAAGTTTAACACCAGCCACATAGTGGCATGAGGATTTAGGATCTAAGCTTTAGTTAAGCAGGTAGAATAGCTTCAAGGAGGTGTTAGGGATGGAATGGGAAGAGAAATTCAGATCAGGAATCTCAATTTGTAGGGCTTTGGGCCCTTATGTCTGATCTGACATTTGTGGAGCATATAAAATTGGGAATGAATATGATTCCAGTTATCAAGAAATGTAGACATATTAGGAATAAGATCCATCTAAATCAACAACCGTGCCACATTCACTGACTAAAACACCAAAGTCGGATGTTTGAATTTCATTTAGGATGTCTTCATACTGGGGCATGCTTCTGAGGATTTGCCAACTCTTGAACTATCCAAGTTAATATTTAAATCTTGGCATGTGAACCTTGATTGCAAACAGCGCCTCATCCACAATCTCCATCAGCTCAAATGCCCCACGAGGCTGTGTGCTTAGCCCCCTGCTCTACCCACTTTACACTTATGCCTGTGTGGCTAAGCGCAGCTCCAGTGCCATATTTAAGTTTGCTGATGACACTACTCTCATAGACTGAATCAAAGGTGGTGACTCATCAGCACTTATTGCTATTTATTTATATCTGCATTTATTTTTGTTGTCCATTGATCCTGTTTACAGTTACTGTTCTATAGATTTGCTAATTTTACCTACAGAAAAAACATCTCAGGTTGTATGTGGTGACATGTATAATCTCTGATAATAAACTTTACATTGACTTTGATATAGGAGGGAGATTAAAAATCTGGCTAAGAGGTGCCACAGCTTACTCAATGTCAGCATGACCAAGGAGCTGATTATTGACTTCAGGAAGAGGAAACCAGAGGTCCATGTGCCAGTCCTCACTGGAGGATCAGAGGTGGAGAGGTTCAGCAAGTTTAACTTCCTCACTGTTATCATTTCAGAGGATCTGTCCTGAGCCAAAACATAAGTGCAGTTACGACAAAACCATAGCTGTGCCTCTAATTCCTTAGGAGTTTGCGAAAATTCGGCATGACATCTAAAACTCTGGCACGCTTCTATAAATGTGTAGTGCAGACTACAGTCTGCAATGGAAACACCAACGTCCTTGAACAGAAAATCCTACAAAAAGTAACGAATATGCCGCAGCCCATCGCAGGTAAAGCTCTCCCTGCCACTGAGCTACGTGCAGTTATCGCAGGAAATCAGCATTCATCAGCAGGAACCCTACCACATAGCACTTGTCTCCTCTCTGCTGCTATGGAAAAGCCTCAGAACTGACACCACTAGGCTCAGGAGCAGCTATTATCCCTCAACCATCAGGGTCCTGAACAGAGGGGATAGCTTCTATCAACTTCACTTACCCCATCATTGAACTGTTCCCACAAACTATAGACTCATTTTCAAGGACTCTTCATGTCATGTTCTCAATATTTATTGCTTACTTATTTATTATTTTTGTCTGTCTTTCTGTTGTCAACCCTGTTCATGTGGTCTTCCATTGATTCCATCAGGGTTACTGGATTTATTGAGTATGCCTGCAAGAAAATGAATCTCAGGGAGGTATACTTTCATAATAAATTTACTTTGAACTTCGAATTTTGATGCAGGATATAGCAAGACTTCACAAAAAGCTAGAAAAAAGTAAGTCACGTCCTTTTAATGCATTAAATGGCTGCTGTGTTTGCAATAGTGCCAAATCAGATGACCTACACAAAAATCAGAAAGCAAGCAAAATAAAAATATTAAAGATATCATATTCACAAGATATTCTGCAGACGCTGGAAATCTTAATGAACACACATAAAGCACTGGAGGAACATGGCAAGTGAGGCAAGGGAGGGGAATAAACAGTTGACATTTCAGGACTTGACTCATATTGATACAACCAAATCATTTTGGTGGTTTTCACCCTGTCTGATGTGTTAAAATTTTACCTGCCTGCTGCCAGTGACTTCTTCAACTTCATTGCTGCTATGAAGCATAGAAAGACTGTCAGAACTTTAAATCCACTTCCTCCGTGCAACAGTTGTAGAAAAACACATACAAAATGCTAGAGGAACTTAGCATGTCACACAGCATGTATGGAGGGCAATCAACAGGTGAAGTTTCAAGCCAAGATCCTTCATCAGGACTGGAAGAAAGTGGGGCAGAAACAGTTATATGAAAGTGGGGATGAAGAGGAATACAATCTGGTAGGTAATAGGTGAGATCAAGTGAGAGAGAAGGTGGGAGGCTAGGGGAGGAAGATGAAGTGAGAAGCTGGGAGGAGATAGGTGGAAGAGGTAAAGAGCTGAAGAAGAAAGAACCTAATATGAAAGGACAATGGTCCATGAAAGAAAGCACTGGGGGAGAGGAACTGGAGTGAGGTGATGGGCAGTTGAAGAGAACCAAAAGGTTTGAGAGGAGAACCAGAAAGGGAAATATAATCAAAAAACAGAGAACGGGGAGAGGAGAAAATTGCTGGCAGTTAGAGAAATCAATGTTCATTCCATCCGTACTCCTGTCAGAATATGAGGTGGTGCTCCTTCTACTTGAGCTTGGCCTCATTGTGGCAGTGAGAAGAGGAGGCCTTGGACAGACATTTCAGGATGGGAATGGGAACTCCAATTGAAATTGGTAGCCATCAGGAGATCCTGCCTTTTGCAGCAGACAGAGTGAAGGTACTCAAAAAAGTGGTCCCCAATCTGCAGCAGATCTCACCGATATAAAGTAGCCAACACTGGGACAACTGGATATACTGGATGTGAAGGAAAACATAAGATTAAGGTGGGGGGCCCATATTTTCAGTGAATCAGGCCACTCTTCCACTACCCTTCCCTTACTCATCTATATAATCACGTGGTGAGCAGCACTGTCTTCACACCAGTGCAATGCATGGGCTCATTTTGTTGAGAGAGACTACAGCATGTGTCTAAGCCGTGAATTATGTACAATGGCTGACGTAAGCTATCCAGCAGCCAGAAATGCTGATAAATTTTAAAAAATGCTCACAATGCAGCAATTGATTCATCAATGGAAAAGTTAAGTTACATTTTGCTGCTCTGCCATGGGGTTCGCTCTTTGTCTTTCTCCAAGTTATAAGCACAGAATTATTGGTCTCTCACTTAACAACTATTTTTTATAGATAAAGGTAGAGAGTCACAGGATCAAACAGCATCGAAGCAGTTCCATACTAACAACAAAGACTCCATTAATCCAGCACCAACTGTATCTAATTCTCCCCCCCATCAACTCTTCCCCAGAGTCTATGGCCGAGAACACAACAGCAAGAACTGAGGTGGCCAATTAACCCGGGAGCAAACAGAGCAGCTGGGTAGATAGATAGATAGATAGATAGATACTTTATTCATCCCCATGGGGAAATTCAACTTTTTTTTCCAATGTCCCATACACTTGTTGTATCAAAACTAATTACATACAATACTTAACTCAGTAAAAAATGATATGCATCTAAATCACTATCTCAAAAAGCATTAATAATAGCTTTTAAAAAGTTCTTAAGTCCTGGCGGTTGAATTGTAAAGCCTAATGGCATTGGGGAGTATTGACCTCTTCATCCTGTCTGAGGAGCATTGCATCGATAGTAACCTGTCGCTGAAACTGCTTCTCTGTCTCTGGATGGTGCTATGTAGAGGATGTTCAGAGTTTTCCATAATTGACCGTAGCCTACTCAGCGCCCTTCGCTCAGCTACCGATGTTAAACTCTCCAGTACTTTGCCCACGACAGAGCCCGCCTTCCTTACCAGCTTATTAAGACGTGAGGCGTCCCTCTTCTTAATGCTTCCTCCCCAACACGCCACCACAAAGAAGAGGGCGCTCTCCACAACTGACCTATAGAACATCTTCAGCATCTCACTACAGACATTGAATGACGCCAACCTTCTAAGGAAGTACAGTCGACTCTGTGCCTTCCTGCACAAGGCATCTGTGTTGGCAGTCCAGTCTAGCTTCTCGTCTAACTGTACTCCCAGATACTTGTAGGTCTTAACCTGCTCCACACATTCTCCATTAATGATCACTGGCTCCATATAAGGCCTAGATCTCCTAAAGTCCACCACCATCTCCTTGGTCTTGGTGATATTGAGACGCAGGTAGTTTGAGTTGCACCATATCACAAAGTCCTGTATCAGTTTCCTATACTCCTCCTCCTGTCCATTCCTGACACACCCCACTAAACCCACGTCATCACAGGGAGAATATGGAAACTCAACACAGACAACTTTGGAGGTCATGTTTGCACTCATTTAGCCAGTGCTGTGAGGTAGCAGCTGTACTAGATGTTGAACAGAGCTGCCCAGATGGCCATTGGGCAATAAATAGTTCCATTAGCTCATGACTGAGCCAGGGCAAGTGTCAGTGTGCTGAGAGGAATCACATTCAGAAGTGTCTAGGCCCATTTTCTAACAATCAAGTCTATCTCACATGAACTTTATAAACAGGCACATATTGGACCAATTTCTTCACAAGAGTACACATTAAGATTGGAGAAACATAGAGCATTGTGGTCCTTCAGCCCACAATGTTGTGCTGACTTATATAAACCTACTACACGATAAAACCTTTCCCTCCTACACAAACCATTTTTCTCTTTCTTTATTACATCCATGTGCCTATATAAAAACCTCTTGTACGTCCCTATAGATCAACCTCTACCAACACCCATGGCAGTTCATTCCAGGCACCTACAATCTCTGTGTAAAAAAAGCTCTGAAATCTCCCCTAAAAATTTCTCCATTTCACCTTAAATGTATGCCCTCTGGTGTTGGCCTTTGCCTCCCCGGGAAAAAAAATCGCTGGCTGTCCACTCTGTCAAGATGTGTAATCTTACACAGCTCTGTCAAGTCGACTTTCATCCTCCTTCGTTCCAAAGAGAAAGGCCCTAGCTTGCTCAACCTTTCCTCGTAGGGCATCTTCTGTAATCTAAGCAGCATCCAGGTAAATCTCCCCTGCAGCCACTCTAAAGATGCCACATCATTTCTATAATGAGGGGAGCATTTTATCATGTACTTATCAGCAAACTCCATACAGAGTCTTGAGGAAAGGTCTCGGCCCGGCAGTTATTCATTTTTATAGATGCTGCCTGACCCGCTGAGTTCTTCCAGCATTTTTTGTCTGTTGCTTTGGGTTTCCAGAATCTGCAGTCTTTCTTGTGTTTGTACTCCATACTGTTTTATAAGACTATCGGTTTCATACAAAAGATCTTTCCATTAAGTGCTACCTACAATCATCCTGCATCTTTGCTTGAAAATAAATGCAAGAATGACCAACTGCAGAGACAGGCAGGACTGATACCGCTTATGGGTTTTGGTGTCACTGAAACCTATGGGGTCTGATAATGTAAAACTGCAAGGGAAGTACGTACATGTGTAAAACAACAAACAAACAAGCAGTTAATTAATGAGCATTTTGTAGATTCAACTGTTCGCACAGATCAACAGCAGGCATTTTGAAACAAAATAGATGCTGCATTGTGTTTCAATTTGCATATTATCCATTTCTGTGTAGTGCCAAGTCTATTCTAAATATTATTTACCTCCTGCACCTATTCCAAGAAATCTACATTCCGACTTTTCTTTTTTTTTCTTGGAAGAGATATACAGTATATGGACATAAGTCAGCACATTAGTATAGTGGTTAGCACAATGCTTTACAGTACTGGAAACACGGGTTCATTTCTCATTACTGTCTGTATGGAGTTTGTACCTTCTCCCTGTCACCATGTGGGTTTCTTGTGGGTGCTTCAGTTTCCTCCCACAGTTCACAGATGTACCAGTTGGTAGGTTAATTGGTCATTGTAAGTTGTCCTGTGATAAGGCTAGGGTTAAATCAGGGGACTGCTAGGCAGCATGGCTCAAAGGGCCAGAAAGGCCTATTCCATGCTGTATCCCAATAAATAATTTCAAATAGGCTTAGGTAAGGTATACATTTAACTGCTCATTAATTCAACAGATAAAGAATACCACATACAAAGGTTTAATTTTTTAGACCATAATTCACGATGAATTTTTTTTTGCAGTCTTCATCCCTTCTGGCTAATTTTTTCCTGATCCACAGATAATACAAATTTCCAAGTGGTCTTACAACAATTCAGTGTGGCAAGAACGTCCTTGTTGCCACTAAACTGGCAGAAACATTTGGGGTGGAGAGTTACACAATGGAAGATGGTTCCCAAGAAGTAAAAGACCGCAGATGCTAGAAATCTGAAATTTAAAAAAAAAGCACTGTAAATAATTATCGGATCAAACAGTATATGTAGAGAGAGAACATGAGCTAATGTTTGAGGTCAATGATCCATTAGCAGAAAGTAATTGTTTGAGCTCAATTAATTCAACTATAAGATTTCACCTAAGGCTGTTTTCAGAATATATGACAGACAGGGAAAGAAAGGATATGATCCTTGTAGAGGCAGAGAGTTCAGACAAGGATTGTGGTTGGCATATACATTGCAGGCCAAAGGGTCTAGTCATGTACTGTCCTGTTCTATGTTCTATGATAGTGTCCCAGCTCAATTTCCTTGAGTTACACTATCCCCATACATTCAATTCAAATAACTTCAATGGGCCTCTGATGTGCAGAGCAGAACAGCAGGAGATGCTCATGACTGGAAGGAAATTTCTATTTGAATCCCACTTGCTACCACATGTTGACTCACTTTGGCCACTTCTGGAATTGTCGGAGCAAAGAAATAAAAGCGAGAGATGCCCTCAGGTTTTGGGCGATCATTCACTTCTTTGTGCTCATGCTCAGAGGTGGTGCTTTGCTTCTTTTCACACTGTTTGTCTAAATTTAGCAGCTGCTGGAAATACAATAAAAACAGGAATGTTGGAACCGCTGGAGCAGTGGTTTTATAATTGGTTTTCCCTGTGGTTCATGAGCAGTATCCTACGCAAAGTCTATAAACTAGCAAGTGCTTTAGAGTCATTGGGACATAAAGTTATACAGCATGGAACAGGCCCTTTGGGCATAACTCATCCATGCCAAGTAGGGTGCCTTTGTGAGCTATCTACACAAGATGTTGCCTAAAGAAGGCAACATCTATTATCAAAGTTTAAAGAGAAGATTGAAAAGGTTAGGACTATTCCTTAGAACATAGGAGATCAAGGGCAGAGTTGATAGAGGAATTCAAAATTATGAGGGGTATAGATAAGGTAAATATAAGCAGGCTTTTTCCACTGAACGGGACTAAAATTAAAATTAGAGGTCATGTGTTATGGGATAAAGGTGAAAAGTTTAAGTGGAATATGAGAGAAAGTTTCTTCACTCAGAAGGTCGTGAGAGTGTGGAATGAGCTCCCAGCACAAGTGGGAGCAAACTCGGTTTCAACATTTAAGAGAAGTTTGGATAGGGACATCCAAACTTAGGAGTATAGATGACTATGGTCCAGGTGCAAATCAACAGGGCTAGGCAGTCTAAATGGTTCGGCATAGACTAGATGGGCCAAAGGGCCTGTTTCTGCACTGTATTTTTCTATGACTATGACTGTATTAAGATATCAATAATTCAAACCATGCCAACTTTTTGCAGATACCTTTGGGGAGGAGCTACAGAAACCTGAAGTCCCACACCAGCAGGTTCAAGAACAGCTACATTCCTTCAACCATTTGGTTCTTGAAGCTATCAGCAGCCCCCTAATCACCACAGTTTAACAATACTGTGAACACTTCGACCGCTTTGCACTAAAATGGATGTTTTTTGTTCTAATTGTGTTTTCTTGTTTAAAAAAAGTGCATAATTTATGTCTAATTTATGTTTCGTTGCTGTGAATGCTGCTCATATGTTACTAAGTGCTGTTGCTGCAAGTAAGTTTATAATTGCACCTGTGTATACAGATACTTGTGTGTACAGCTATGAATTTTATTTTGACTTTTGTTATCTGTATAACTGAGTTTTCAATATTGTGATTGTACGCACCTCTATTACTTCCTCTGTAGCTCGTTCCACATGTCCACGATCCTATCTGAAGCTTACCCACCACCTTCTATGTGAAACTCATTCCATATACACCACCACCACTCTCTGTTTCCATGAATCCTGAGCCTTATTTATGGTTTTTAGTTTAAATGTAGTCTTGTTTTTGAAAACCAGTACTACTTCAATTAAGTCACAACTACAACCCATAACCCATCAGGAAACCATCTAGCTTATTCTCAGTGAAATTCCCTTTCGAGGATAGCATGAGGCTGCGCTAACCTTAATGATTAATAATGGCTGCTGTTAGCATACAGTGAGTGCTGCACAGTCTTGTCAGTTCTGCCCTTTGTCTTACACTCATTGAAGCAAACTTACTATACCTCCCTTAGAAGAAAGCACAGCCTGAGTGAACAATAGCAGGAATTGAAAAGGAGGATTACTCTCCAGCACTCTCCTGTTTCAAATGTTTTCTTAACCCTTCTCTTCACCTGCCTAGCACCTCCCTTTGGTTCCCTTCCTCATTCCCTACTTCCATGGTCCATGTCCTACTGAATATTGAAAGGGCTTGATAAATGTGGTTGTGGAGAGAATGTTTCCTACAGTGGGATGTTTATGACCGGGGCACAGTGTCAGAATACAAGGACATCCCTTTTAGACAGAGTTGAGGAGAAATCTCTTTAGCCAATTGGTGGTGAACCTGTGGAATTCATTGCCAGAGACAGCTGTGGAGGCCAAGTCATTGGTTATATTTAAGCAGAGGTTGATGTTTGAGATTAGTAAGGCTGTCAAAGATTACAGGAGAATGGGATTGAGAAGGATAATGAATCAGCCATGATGGAATGGCAGATCAGACTCAATGGACCAAATGTCCTGATTCTGCTCCTATGTTTTATTGTCTTATGGTCTCTCGGATTAGATTCCTTCTTCTTCTTCAACCCTTTGCCCCTTTCACCTATCCTTTGCTGAGCTTCTTACTTCATCCCCCTCCTCAACCAACTTACCTTCTCACTAACCTGGTCTCATCTATCATCTTGCAGCTTGCAACCCTCCCACCCCACTCCACCGACACACCTTATTTTGGCTTCTAGCCCTTCCTTTCCAGTCCTGGAAAATGGCTATGACCCAAACCATCAACTGTTTATTCCCCTCCTTAGATGCTGCCTGACCTGCCGGGCTCCTCCGGCCTTTTATGCTTGTTGCTTAAAATTTCTAGCATCTGCAGAATCTCTTGTGTGTGTTTTTTTTTGTGCTCTTTATTAGAATTTCAATGATCATAAAGAGTTGTCAAGTCTCATTATGTGAATCAAAATTCTGATCTTATACACTGCTTTGTTGGTTCCTTACTGACTCTGCAGCCTTCATGCCGAGAAAGATGAAGAACAAAATGAGAAAAGACAAGCCACATGGCAGCCACATACAGAGCAGTAAAGGCTTAAGCACTGATTGTAAATTAAATGGGTTAAACTGATACCATCTGAATTTGGGCTATTATCCAGGAGCATTACATCAGTTCAGCCGTAAACCATTTGAACCTTCATATTTGGGCTTCTGTTCAGCTGATAGAAGCTTCTCTTCCTTTTCAGTTACTGGGGTTGCAAGTATGCCTTACCTAGCCTTCTCATATTTCAGCAATATGTCAAGTCTGGTCAAAGACCCTAAGAAAGTTTTACATGGAACCTTTCATTAGTCTCCCAACATTTTGCCACCAGTGACATACACGGGTCAAGCTGCTCTGTTTCATGGAACATGACTCCAATCCGATATTTATGTGTAGTGATAGCATATGCGGTAGACATGTGGCCCGATTTGGAGAAGAGGGAATCTTTATCATTATATTTACATTCAACACCCACTGTGGAGTTGGCAACCTGATTTCATGTTAATGGTTTGAACATTGATAGGACATTGTGAAGTCATCACTGTCTGCATTTCTGGAAGATAAGGTGGTCGTGGCATGTGGAAGGCACATGTGTATCATCTCTCTAAATAAACTTTGCATTTGGGAACTCACCGAACTTGGCCAGTTGCCTATGAGAGGTCAGAGAGGGATTTTGCATTGAAGTCTTTAGAAATATTGATAGTCTTTAGAGAGCTGATACATAGTGGTAAAATCTGTCAAAATATGTTGAGCTTATATTAACCAGAGCTTAGTATATTAGCAAAAACAAAAAGTCATGCCTACCACAGAGGCTGGAGCTGACTAATTTTAACCTGACAACTGGTTCGTGAAATGTGAAACACATTTCCACTGTAGGCTCACATCAATCAATGGTGAGGGCACAATTTGCTACATTGTTGATAACTTATTGCTGTTTTCCAAAACTTATTATTCAGAACCTGGTCTATTATCACTGACCTATGTTATGAAATTTATTATTTTGTGGCAGCAGTACAGAACAAGACATAAAATTACCAAAAGTTACAAATATAAATAAATAGTGCAAAAGGTGAATAACAATGTCATTTTCATGTGTTCATGGACATTTCAGAAAATTGATGGCAGAGGCAAAGTAGCTGTTCCTAAGATGTTCAGTGTGGGCTTTCGGTCTCCTGCATCTACATCCTGATAGCAGTAATGCAAAGAGAGCATGTGCCAAATGGTGAGCATGCTTAATGATGGAGCTGTCTTCTTGAAGCACCACCTCTTGATGAGTAGGTTAGGGGTGAACAGAAGGGGTACAGTCAAAAGCTAGGGGCACACGTTGTTTGGAGACCAATTCTTGGAGTCAAGCATTTTGACTGTGCAGCGGTGTTGCACAGAAGAATAACCTCACATGACTTCTTCACCTCTATATAAATCACATAAATCTCCCCTTCACTTCCCTACTGTTATATTGTTGTTAGAAATATACATAGTGCATTAGCTATGGCCAAAATAATGTTTAAAGAGATCTTAATTAGCTAATCTTAGCTTTATTTGTCACGTGTACATTGAAACATCGAAACATACCTGCATCAAATCAAATCGGTGAGGATTGTGCTGGGAGCAGTTCACAAGTGTTATCACATTTCCAGCGTTAACATAGCATGCCCACAACTTACTAACCCGAACGCTAATCATACGTCTTTGGAATGTGGGAGGAAACCAGAGCACCTGGGGGAAACCCACATGGTCATGAGGAGAACATACGAACCCCTTACAGACAATGGTAGGAATTGAACCCCGATCAGTAATCCTTGGCTCTTTAAAGCAATTATGGTAACTGCTATACCACCATACCACCCTTTATATATTTGCAAACTTTCTTCCCTATTTTCTAAGATGCCTCAGCCAAAGGTACTAAATGCATTCTTAAACACCCATCCTACTTTTCCCATGATCTGTAAACATGCACTCTCTCTATTCCATTACATTTCTAAGCACTTACTGAGTTTTCCCTTCCTATGTTTTTCTTTCCTGAAAATATTACCTCATCTTGCCATTGAATAAATTCTATTTGCTACTTTTCTGCTGACATGACCACTCTATTGCCTCCTTCCTGCAGCTTTGGTACTTCATGTAAACAGATCTCCAAACACTAGAGATAAAGTAACAATTTACTTGCACCTCCAGTTTCCCGCATTTGGTGATCAGCATGTAGTCTCGTCTATGTCGAAGAATGTGTGGCAGCTGTGTAGATCATCTGCTTTCAGGTCATAGTGGTGACCGTGAGCAATTTGTTCTCTGTCGTATTAAATCCCCTTCTGACTCACACTTTGACCTCTGGCTGTGGTCTCATTCACTGTTACAATGTCAGCTTGAGTAGCAACACTTCATCTTCTCTTTGCTTGTTATCTTTCCCTCTAACAGACCTCATAAATTATCAGCTGGTCGAGCTTCATCTACAGCTTATCACCATGCCAATCATGGTTTCATCCAATCAGAGTTATTTCCTTTGTCCTATCCCTCCTTGATTCTCTGTGCAGTAAAAACAAACTTGTGCTCTCCCTTTCCCTGGTCCGGCAAAGTATTTTTTACCTGAAGCAATCATTCTGTTTCTCTTTCCACAGATGCCGTCTGACATGTTGAACATTTTCAGCATTTTTAAAATTTTATTTCAGATTTTCAGAAGCTGCTGTTTTTTGACTAATTTCAAGCTAATTATCATCCTCCAATCGGAATTACCAAGCCACTCATTGATTTTGGTTTTTCAAGAGATTGAATTTGCATTAAAGTGACTTGCAAATGTACCAACGCCACATTACTTTTGTTCATTCGTTATGTGCAGTGACATAAGATGTAGGTGATCATGGTCTTTCCGTGACTATGATTGTTCTTGACAAATTTTTCTACAGAAGTGGTTTAGACCATAAGACCATAAGGCATAGGAGCAGAATTAGGCCATTCAGCCCATCAGAATTGCTCCACCATCTCATCATGGATAATCCCAGATCCCACTCAACCCCATACACCTGCCTTCTCCCCATATCACTTGATGTCCTGCCTGATCAGGAAATGATCAACTTCCACCTTAAATATACACGTGAACTTGCCCTAAACTGCAGACTGTGGTAAACCATTCCACAGATTTACTACTCTCTAGCTAAAAGAATTCCTCCTTACTTCTGTTCTAAAGAGTTGCCACTCAATTTTGAGGCTGTGCCTTCTAGTTCTGGATACCCTTACCAGAGGAAACATCCTCTCTACACCCACCCTGTCTAGTCCTTTCAACATTCAGTAGGTTTCAATGAGATCCCCCCACATTCTTCTCAATTCCAGTGAGTACAGGCCCAAAGCTGCCAAACCCTCCTCATATGTTAACCCCTTCATTCCCAGAATCATCCTCGTGAACCTCCTCTGGACACTTACCAATGATAACATATCCTTTCTGAAATATGGAGCCCAAAACTGTTAACAATGCTCGAAGTGCACACTGACTACTGTCTTACAAAGGCTCAGCATTATCTCCTTGCTTTTATATTCTATTCCCCTGAAAATAAATGCCAAAATTGCATTTTCCTTCTTTACTGTGGACTCAACATGTAAATTAATCTTCTGGGAGTCTTGCACGAGGACTCCTAAATCCCTCTGATCCTCTGATCTTTGAACCTTCTCCCTACTTAGATAATAGTCCATGCTATTACTCTTTTTACCAAAATGCATTTTCATATATTTGCCCCTTTTATTCCCACATGCTGCCTCCTGCCTGTCAGCCTTTCCTCTATCCATGCCAGTATCTTTCCTGTAACACTATAGGATTTTATCATGTTAAGCAACCTCATGTGTGGTACCTCATCAAACACCTTCTGAAAATCCAAGTAAATGACATCCACTACCTCTCCTTTGTCCACCTTACTTGTTACTTCCTCAAAGAAGTCTAACAGATTTGTCAGGCAAGATTTCCCTTTACAGAAACCGTGCTGACTTTGACTTATTTTATCATTGGTCTCCAAGGACCCCGAAGTGTCATCCTTAATAATAGACTCTAACACTTCCCCAACCACTGAGGTTAGGCTGACTGGCCTGTGATTTCCTTTCTTTTTCCTTCCTCGTTTTTTAAAGAGTGGACTGACATTTGCAATCTTCCAGTCCTCTAGGACCAGAATCAAGTGATTCTTGAAAAACCATGACCATTGCATCCATTATCTCGTCAGCAACCTCTCACAGGAGTCTGAGATATAGTCCATCTGGTCCAGATGACTTATCCGCTTTAAGACCTTTGAGTTTTCATAGCAGTTTTTCCTTTGTAATAACAATGCCACTCACTCTTACTCCCTGACACTCATGGACTTCTGGCACATTACTGGTATCTTCCACAGTGAAGGCAGATGCAAAGTACTTATTAAATTCATCTGCCTTTTTTTGTCCCCATTCCTACCTCACCAACATCATTTTCCAGTGGTCCAATACCAACTCTAACCTCCCTTTTACTCTTTATTTAAATGAAAAACTTTTGGTATTCTGCTTTATATTATTGGCTAGTCTGCCTTCATATTTAACCCTTACAAACTGTTTGGGTCAAATTCGACCCGTTTTGACATTTGACAGCAGTAAAAACACCCTAACTGCCATTTTTTCAGCCGAAATTTGTTGACTTTCCCTAAAGTGGCACAAAATGTGCAAAAATGAAAATATTTAAAAATGTTATACTTTTGTACAGGTGCTACAGATTTTTGTACATTGAGGCTGTTCCAGGTCAAATTTGACCCATATCTATTCAAATGGATTTTAGATCTCTGAAACATTAATTAAGGATTAATCATCCATTTATTGATGTCAGATAGGCTATTTATACATTCTAAATAGATCTGTGTTTCAAAATTTGGTATAGACACTTGTTATGAGGGGATTCTTGGGCTGGGTCAGAATTGACCCACGCCATACTGTAAAGGTATAGAATATGAACAGGTTGCCTGAGTTAATTTTTTCCTTTCTTATAGCTTTTTAGTTGATTTTAAAAGCTCTCCAATCATCCAACTTCCCACTTACTTTTGCCATTGCCTTCTTCTGAGCAGTGTCTTTACAAGATGGGTGACCCCAGCCATTATCAATTCTCTTCAGAGATGGTCTGCCTGGCATCAGTGGTCTCATAACCAGGACTTGTAATATGCACCAGCTGCTTATACAACTATCCACCACCTGCTCCCATGGCTTCATGTGACCCTGATTGGGTGGGGGGTGGGGGTTCTAAGCAGATGTTCACCTTGCCCAAGGGTGGCCTTTGGTAGAGATGTGTCTCCACCCCGCCACCTATTAGGTTAGTATCTGCATTTTAATGTATGTAGTGATGACTGATATGTATAAACATATGCTTTGACTAATGGACCAAATATTTGTCAGTAGGTTCTGGCAGCATCGTGGCTAAAAAGAGAGTAAATTTCTGCTGAGGAATGCGTGCTCCATTGCCCCTTATATTGGTGAAATAGTTATTTGCATCCAAATTCAAGGCAGGCATCCATGGTATTTAGCCTGAGTGTGAAAATGGTCCATTGCTTGATTGCTGCTGATGTTGGGTGGACGACAACATGGTTCCCCTTCAACTGATATTAACTGGCCATTCTCCATTTTCCACTTGTGGGACTCAAGTTAAAGTAATCTCCAGATGTACATCCGACCCTCCTTTCTCAAGACAGCTATTCAACATTAAGTTTCTTGTTCTCTGAATGTGAATTCACACTGACAGTTGCTGTCAGTGGGAATCAGTGTCTGAACACCAACATGGATGGGCCAGATTTATCAATAAAATGTCCTCTGCATTCTTTTCAACTCTCTTATGCTTGCTTTTGTGTGATGTTCTGAGATATTAGTCATAGTCATAGAGAAGTACAGCACAGAAACAGGCTCTTTGGCCCATCTAGTCCATGCCAAAACCACTTAAACTGCCCACTCCCATTGACCTGCACCGGGACCATAGCACTTCATATCCCTATCATCCACGTACCTATCCAAACTTCCCTTAAATGTTGAAAGCAAGTTCACATGCCCCACTGGTGCTGGTATCTCATTCCACACTCTCATGACCTTCTGAGTGAGAAGTTTCCCCTCATGTTCCCCTTAAACGTTTTACCTTTCACCCTTAACCCATGACCTCTGGCTGGCAGACTTTCAGCTCTAAAATCTATTACAGCTTATTGTATATGCCTCCTGTAAAGTAAGATTTGCTAAATCTTCATTAGAGTTAATCTGACTTACTTTTGGATTAATAAAATATTTGGTGATGAAGTTTGCTATATTAATTCATACACAAGGAACATCTCAAAAGCAGCATTACTATGAGTGGGCCCTAATTTCATTAATGCAAGTGGATTTTGATTGAATGGAAGATTTGGAAGCAGGTTGGCATTCACTCTTCATTTATATAGTGGTAGATAATCCACTTATACTTTATTTATGAAACTGGCAAGACATGATTAAGATCAAAGTCAATATGCAGTTCGAACATTGAATATACATGGAAAGGATAGATCACCCTGAAATGCTAAATTTTTATACATGGATACATAGAAATCAAGTAATGAATAAATAACAAGCAGTATTCAGTACAATACAAGGAACATCTGTAGAATTGCTCCACGGCTCTTTCACAAAAGAAATTAAATGCAGACTTTGTACTCTAAGCCAAAAGCAATTTCCTGCAATTACAAGAGATCTAAACATACTTGTGTGGCTAAGATTGAATTTTCACTGATATTCAGTGAAGATGATGCAGTAATCACAATGATGCAGCTGAGAGAAAAAAACATTTCTATCTAGTTGTAAAGCAATATTAAAATTACCATTTGGTCTACATTCATCAATGGTAGGGTTGCTACCTCCATGTGTCTGTAGCCTTGTGATTTGGATTTGGATGGTAATTGCATGCAGAATACGGTTAGATTACGTTGCATTGTTTCCATTAAATACTGGGAGATCAATGGGGTGAAGAGGTAGGTTTCTTAGCAGTGTGGAGGAACAGCGGGATCTTGGGGTTCAAGTTCCATAGATCTCTCAAGGGTGTCCCACCAGTTGATAGGGTAGTTAAGAAGGTGGATAGTGCATTGGCCTTCATTAGTCAGGGGACTGAGTTCAAGAGCTATGAGGTAATGTTTAAAATTCAACGTTCAAAATTGGTTAAAATCATTTCCACTGAAGTGTAAAAGGAAAATGAAATAATTGCTACCCAGATCCAATACAGTGCAGAAAAAAACACAAAAGGATAAAGAGCAAAATAATTTTAAAAACACAATAAATATAAATGCATAAGATAGTTTATATGTGTAGATTGATCATATGTACATAAAGTGACACTAGGTACCGGAGTGACTGTATATAGGGTGAATCTGATAGGAAATGATTAAGTCATTTGTTGGGGGGGTGTGGTGGAGTGGGTTAGTGGATGGAGGTACTGATCAGCCTTACCGCTTGGGGATAGTGAGTGTTTTTGAGTCTGGTGGCAATGGCATGGATGCTAATAGCCTCCTTCCTAATGGAAGTGGGACAAAGAGTCCATGAGCAATGTGGGTGGGATTCTTCATGACATTGTTGGCCTTTTTCTGACACCTCTCTGAAAATGCTGTATGTCCTTGATAGTGGATAGGCCAGTACTGGTGATGGACTAGGCAGTGTTACTAAACATTGTAAAGTCTTCTTGTCTGCCGCAATGTAGTTTCCACGCCATGCGTCAATGCAGTACATTACGATGCTCTCTACTGCGTATCTGTAAAAGGTCATGAGTATTGATGTGCATAGTTCAGCTATTTCCACCCTCCTCAGAAAGTAGAGGACCCTTCATCTCATGTTCTCAATATTTATATATTTATTTGTTTGTTTATTTATTTATTATTTTCTTTTTTGTATTTGCCTAGCTTGTTTTCTCTTGTACATTAGTTGTTTGTCTGCCCTGTTGGGTGCAGTCTTTCATTGATTCTGTTATGGTTCTTGCATTTATTGAGTATGCCCGTAACAAAATGAATCTCAGGATTGTATGTGGTGACATATACGTACTTTGATAATAAATTTACTTTGGACTTTGATAATGTAGGAAGTGTTCTGGGAGGTTGTGAGGCTGTGTAAGATGAGCTCTCCAAGGAGTTTGAAACTGCATGCCATTCCACTGCTGTGCTGCCGGTGTAAAGAACAGTGTGAGTTCTCCAGAAGTCGTTCTGATCTCTTCTGTCTTGGTGACATTGAGGAAGAAGATATTTGCCTAATTGTAGCTCTATAAAACTCTGGTTAGATCATACTTCGAGTATTATGTTCAGTTCTGGTTCCCTCATTATAGGAAGCATTAGAGAGGGTGCAGAGGAGGTTTACTAGGATGCTATCTGCACTTAAGATCATGCATTTGAGTAGGTTAAGAGGCTGGCACATCATCATGGGCTGAAGGGCCTGTACTGCTGTGTACTATTTGTTCTATGTTCTATGTTATCTAGTACCAGAGTTTCTTAAAAGGCTTCTAATTGCCTTTAAGGTTGAATTTGAACAGCAAGAACCTAACAATGATCCTGTACGTGCTTGAATTTCTGAATGTGTGAAACATTTGTAATAAGGGAGATGAATTAATAGCAAAGATAGATGTAAATATAATTGACATTATAGAAGCTTGCTGAAGGTTGACCTAGATTAAATGTTGAAAATCTATGGATATTTAATAATTAGGATAGTTGGGCAAAAGGAGAAAGGAGCTTTGAACTAGAGTTGCAGAGGGATGGAGCCAGAGTTCTGAAACACATAGTGGAGTGGTTGTGGAGAGAGATATGGTTAAGCCTACATATAAAGTCTAGAATCAAAAGGTCGAGCAATGTTCTAAGCTGCGACTTAATGTTCTGAGCTACGCATATTTGAATGCAAGGAATGTTGTAGGCAAAGGAGAAGAGCTTAGGGCACGGATCAGCACATGGAATTATGACATTGTAGTCAATAGTAAGACTGGTTTGCAGGAAGGTCAGGACTGGCAGCTCAGTGTTCCGGGGTTCTGTTGCTTTAGACGTGACAGAGCAGGAGGGATTAAAGGAGGAGGAGTGGCATTACTAGTCAGGGAAAATGTCACAGCAGTGCTCAGCCAGGACAGGCTGGAGAGTTTGGCTAATGAGCTTTTATGGGTGGAACTGATGAATAAGAAAGGTATGACCAGGGGATTGTAGTATAGAAACCCAACGGTCCACAGGATTTAGAGGGGCAAATTTATAAAGAGATCACGGACTATCATGCTGTCTCTAGCTAGGATTTCTACATACTGATTAAGGAAACTTTCCTGAACACATCTGACAAATTCTTTACCACCCAGTTCTCTTACAGTATGGGAGTCACAGTCAATATGTGGAAAGTTAAAATCACCTACTATCATTAAAAAAAAGGTTGAGTCTTTCAATTAAGGTAGATTCAAAATATTCCCTGCATCTCACTTTGAAGAAAGTTAGGGAGAGCATTCCTAGTAAACTGACTCAACATTATTTCCTGAACCAATCAGGTTATTGCATTGAAGTTTCTGGAGTGCAAAGTGTGCACACAGACTTCAAAATATTTCATTGGCTTTAGACAATAGACAATAGGTGCAGGAGTAGGCCATTCGGCCCTTCTAGACAGCACCACCATTCACTGTGATCATGGCTGATCATACACAATCAGTACCCCGTTCCTGCCCTCTCCCCATATCCCTTGATCCCGCTATCTATAAGAGCTCTATCTAACTCTCTCTTGAATGCATCCAGAGACTTGGCCTCCACTGCCTTCTGGGGCAGAGCATTCCACATATCCACCACTCTCTGGGTGAAGAAGTTTTTTTCAGCTTTTTCATTAGCTTTCTTCACTGCCTGTTGTACCTGCATGCTTGCTTTCATTGACTGATGTACAAGAACACCTAGATCTCGTTGTACTTCCCCTTTTCCTAACTTGACTCCATTTAGATAGTAATCTGCCTTCCTGTTCTTGCCACCAAAGTGGATAACCTCACATTATCCACATTAAACTGCATCTGCCATACATTTGCCCACTCACCCAAACTGTCCAAGTCACCCTGCATTCTCATAACATCCTCCTGCAGTTTCATACTACCACCTAGCTTTGTGTCATCAGCAAATTTGCTAATGTTACTTTTAATCCCTTCATCTAAATCATTAATGTATATTGTAAACAGCTGTGGTCCCAGCACCGAACTTTGCGGTACCCCACTGGTCACAGCCTGCCGTTCCGAAAGGGACCCGTTAATCGCTACTGTTTGTTTCCTGTCAGCCAGCCAATTTTCAATCCATGTCAGTACACTGCCCCCAATACCCTGTGCCCTAATTTTGCCCACTAATCTCCTATGTGGGAATTTATCAAAAGCTTTCTGGAAGTCCAGGTACACTACATCCACTGGCTCTCCCTTGTCCATTTTCATAGTTACATCCTCAAAAAACTCCAGAAGATTAGTCAAGCATGATTTTCCCTTCATAAATCCATGCTGACTTGGACTGATCCTTCTGCTGCTATCCAAATGTGTCATAATTTCCTCTTTTATAATTGACTCCAGCGTCTTTCCCACCACTGACGTCAGGCTACTTCCCTGTTTTCTCTCTCCCTCCTTTCTTGAAAAGTGGGACAACATTAGCCACCTTCCAGTCAGCAGGAACTGATCCTGAATCTATAGAATGTTGGAAAATGATTACCAATGCGTCCACGACTTCTAGAGCCACCTCTTTAAGTACCCTGGGATGCAGACCATCAGGTCCCGGGGACTTATCAGCCTTCAGACTCAACAGTCTATCCAACACCGTTTCTTGCCTAATATAAATTTCCTTCAGTTCATCCTTTACCCTAGTTCCTTTGGCCCCTGTTACATCTGGGAGATTGTTTGTGTCTTCCCTAGTGAAGACAGATCCAAAGTACTTGTTCAACTCATCTGCCAATTCCTAGTTCCCCATAATAAATTCACCCGTTTCTGTCTTCAATGGCCCAATTTTGGTCTTAACTATTTTTTTGCTATTCACATACCTAAAGAAGCTTTTACTATCCTCCTGTATATTCTTGGCTAGTTTACTTTCGTACCTCATTTTTTCTTGGCATATTGCTTTTTTTGTTATCTTCTGTTGTTCTCTAAAAGCTTCCCAGTCCTCTGGTTTCCCGCTCATCTTTGCTATGTTATACTTCTTCTCTTTTATTTTTATACTGCCCTTTACTTCCCTTGTCAGCCACGGCCGCCCCTTACTCCCCTTAGGATCTTTCTTCCTCTTTGGAATGAACTGATCCTGCACCTTCTGCATTATTCCCAGAAATACCTGCCATTGTTGTTCCACTGTTTTCCCTGCTAGGGTATTGTTCCATTAAACTTCGGCCAGCTCCTCCCTCATAGCTCCATAGTTTTGACACTGAGGGAAGTCATTTAAGAAAAGGGACTATGTCAATGCACCCCAGTCTGAAAGAAGTGAAGGAAGAGTTTTATTCTCTTTCACAGATATCATAGTAAGCTTTGATTTAACGTTGCAATCTAGCCTTACCACAGTTATAACAATGCTCATTGTACTGTATCTGAGAGAAAATAACACCAGAGAATATCTGGCATAAAATTTATTCTATGTCATTTCAGTGTACATCTGTTCAAAAGCTTGTAACTGCACTAATAGGTTTTTATTTTAACAAGCACTCCATGCTGTTTTTATACTGATATACTTATCTTGTGGAACATACTGTTTTGAAATATCAATTATTCATCATATTATGACTTTACAAATATGCAAAGCGATTCTGCATTAAAACAGTGGGGTTGGTGTGCATTCCAGCATCCAGCTCCCCTATCACAAGTGAACTTCAAGTGACTGTACTAGCATGGACAAAGAGAGCAAGGGAGGTGGGGTGGGGGGGGGGGGGGGGAGGAGGGAGGGAGGGAGAGGGAGAGGGAGAGAGAGAGAGAGAGAGAGGATCCAGCCTTTTTGATTAGCTTATTTAGTCTTTCTGCATCACCAACACCAATGCTGCTCCAATCAACATAAAATGCTATTAGTGTGGTGAACATTTATTCTCTGCTTATCATTCACTTCTGGTTTGTTCATGAGTCAGAGAGCTATAGAGCCCGGAAAAGAGACCTTTGGCCCATCTTGTCTATGCTAACCATTGTTGACTTTAGCTAATCCCATTTCCCTACAACTGGCCCATGTAACGTTCCTATCTATGTACCTGCCTAAAAAGCTCCTTCCACCACTTCCTCTGGCAGCTCATTCCACATACCCACCACCCAATGTGAAACAGTTGCCCATCTCTTCCCTTTTAAGTCTACTCCTCCACCTTAAACCTATGCCCTCTAGTCTATAACCTTTCACCTTATCTGCGCTCCTCATGATTTTATAAGGTCACCTGCCAGCCTTCTACGCTCCAGAGCAAAAATGTTCCAGCTTAACTAGTCTCTTCTGATAGCTCAGTCTTTCCAATCCCAGCAACATCTTTGTGAGTCTTTTCTGCATCGTTTCCAGTTAATCAGATGCTTCCTATATCCAGCTGCCCCGAACTACACATAGAGATGCACAAATCTGTAAAATGATGGTAAAATTTGACTTAAAATTGACTGAAAATTATAAATTATCAGTTTGTTAGCATTATCAATAACAGGAATGAATCTTGGCTTTCCCTGCCCTTGTTATAAATATGTTCTAGTCTAATTGACATACTGATGTGCATGTTGTGATTGTTGAGATGGAGTTTTCAAGATGACAGATCTTCAAAGATTCAATGTATATTTACTATCAAAGTATGAATGCAGTATGCAACCCTGACATTCGTCTTCCCCACAGACAGTCATGAAACAAAGAACCATGGAACTAATCTGTTCAAAGAAAACATCAAACATCAAACACCCTTCCCCCCACACACACAAAAAAATTGCGCAAACAGCAACAAAAAATGAGCAAAAACACAGAGTATTAAACACAAAATCAAAAAGCATAGTTCAGTACAGATTTGGTTGGATTGTGAACAAATCTGATCAGTAGAAAGGCGAAGCCACTCATGATGTTACAACAAATTCTGAGCGGACTAAAACTCTGAAGACCATGTAACAGTCACTAAAGAATTCAAAGGTAACAGCCTGTTCCAAAAGGCCAATGGAGGCAACAGCTTTGATCTTTGCTACCTCGAGCAGACTATTATCACTGACATATGTTGTAAAATTTGTTGCTTTACATTAAATATCACTTCAGGTTACAACAAGAAATATAACTATAAATCAAAAGTACAAAAAGAGAAAAGGAATTGGAAGCAAGTCGGTTTTCTTTGATAACAAAATATATTTAGAATAAATAAAACTGCTTAATTTCTTGTTAATAAAGGTGAGGACTGGGCACAGGCCACTGGAGCTGTGCAGTATTAACTCTACTGACTGTGCCACTACGTGCCTTAAGTGTGGACCCACCGATCAGTTACCTGGTAATACCAAACAGCAAACGTTTTCAGACTATTTTGATTCCCTGTACAGGAAAGAACATTCTGAAATACTGATCAAAAGTCATGCGGCATGACAAATGAAGTAGAATTTGGAAGGAAAATGGTGTACTTTGAAACCAGACTGGCACAAAAATGTAAGCTATGAACAATCATGGCCTTGATCTTTTTGAAATGTTAAAACTGCATGGTAATATAATCATTGTTGGTTCTATCAAACACTTGTTAGCAGCTGCCATTTGCTGTCATTCAACATTCCTTTGATCTGACCATCTTCTCACTTTTCTTTTGCAGCTTTGTAAGATTATCTTTAAGAAGCAACTGACGCACTATAAAGTGGGTCAATCAGAACTCAGCCACACGCCACAGAGAAAATCACCTTTGATGTAATCACTAACAAAATTATACATTTAAATATTTCAAAGCAATTCGTTAAAATTCTACATGAAGGAGCTCAAACCCATGAGAATTCCAATTGAAATTGGGGTTTGGATAAGAAATTAGTGGAAGAGTTAATAATGCCATCCAATGAGAACGGGGTGGACTGTACCTGGTTAATTTCATCGACTGATTGAGAAACCCAGTGCAGATGATACCAGACCAAGATAAGCAATGGGAATTAACCATTAGCCCTGGTGTTGCAGAATGAATTAAATATCCAGAATTGACAGTCATATTGAATAACAGAGCAGAATGAATGGAAAATTGCCCCTACAGTAAGTCATAATTTCCTTTTGTTATTACCTGGGTTCCTCCCATGGCAAATTTAATGGATGGATAAAGGCCAATTAAAGGACATAACTGCAACTCTCTAATCAGTGCCACAGATAAAACCACAGAGGTGGATGAGCATGGTCAATCCCAAGTCTTAGAGGGATGATATGTTCTGTCCAGAGAGTTCTGCTGCCTGCTGATTAGAGTGTTTGCGGCTGCATTCTGGGAAGTCTGTAACCACAGTTATGAAGGTGGTGCTTTAATGCTGCTCTGTGCTTATCATTTCTTCTGCCATTTTCCTGAGTGCCTAGGCATGCGAGCTACTAACAATGGGCTTCACAGAATGATATTTTACAGAGAGAATGCATGTATTTAAACATTATTGAGAAACTAATTAGTGTTCCAACTGCAGTAAAAATAGGTGAAATAAATTAACTAGTGGATCGCTGCAGCAACTGATCATACATTTACTTTTCACACAGGGGTCCAAACATGATTATTCATGATCTTGAATAGATTCAAGGTCTGCAGCTCTCCATGCTGAGGAGCTCTGAAAATGACAACTTTCTGAGAGAAAAATTATTTTATTAATAATTGTCCTAGTTTGGGGGCAGCCTGGTAGTGTAGTGGTTAGCATAACACTATTACGGCTCTGGTGTGCCTGGTTCAATTCCACCACTATCTGTAAAGAGTTTGTACAGTCTCCCGTGACCAAATGGGTTTCCCCTTAGAGCTTCATTTTCCTCCCACGTTCTACAGACGTGTGGATTAGTATCTAAATTAGTAATTGGATGGTGCAGGCTTGTTGGGCCAGAAGTATCTGCTGTAACTTAAACAAAAATAAAAATAAAATATCTGGTTGACCAGCTATCCTGAGACCATGACTTTTGATTCTGGACTTGAAGTGTTAATGGGTGCTTAACTTTATTAATGTAGGAACCATACACAATTAGTGATTGGAAAGCAGGATTTGCCAGTTACTCATGAACAATGCATATCATACTGCTTTTAGTCTTCTGGAAGTGATAGGTCATCATCAAATTTCCCAAAAGATTCAAGAAGTTTCCCCTTCACATGTAGTTGTTAACTAAGCACATCTGTTAATCATGTCTGGGATGCTACTTAATAGAAAGAGTAATCCAGTCATGAACAAGGGACAGTCCTGATGAAGGATCTCGGCCCGAAACGTTGGCTGTACTCTTTTCCATAGATACTGTCCAGCCTGCTGAGTTCCTCCAGCATTTTGTGTGTGTGTTGCTTAATAGGAAGAGGTCCATTTTAATGATGGGATTTGGAGGCCTGCCATGCCTCACCTGTTCCTGGCCCTAGACAATTAACAATTAAAGCTATGAAACTTTCAATGTCAGTTAAAGGCTTTCTTAGAGATTTCAGGTAAAAGCCTTAGAAATATTGGAATGCAAAATATCTTTCTGCTTTTCCTTTCCTCCCTTTTTCACGGTGTCAGTAGGGAAGCAGGTTCTTTGTCCTATCAAGTCCACATCAACCAAAGTCAAAGTACATTTATTATCAAAGTTTGTATGATTTATATGACCTTGAGATTTGTCTTCTTACAGGCAATTACAAAACAAAGAAACCCAACAGAACCCACTAAAGCAAGACTGTCAAACACCCAACATCCAGGGAGAGAAAATGTGCAAACAATAAAAGTAAAAAAAAAAGCATTCAGTATTGAAGTTCACAAAAATGTCCACTCTGTGATAGTTGCAGACCACAGCCACAGTTGGTGCAGAGATGAGTAAACTTCATGGAGCAGTGATCTGAACGGAAGTGCCCTGCCTCCAGCCCCAACACCCTGCCTTTTTCAATCTGGCCCCGGTGCTTAAACCTTCCAGATCTTGCTGTTGGACCTGGACCCTACCGCTTCAATATGCCCTCAGGCTGGTGCCCCACCACCTCTATTTGACCCAACTTTTCCAATTCGGCTTCAATCAATCAAACCTCAGATACTTCCTCGATCTCTGGCCCAGATCTGAGCCCCCACCATCTCGACTCTGCATCGCCTTGTCTCAGTTCTGCTGAATCAAATTGCTTCCAAGTTCACTGCTGGAATGGCCAAAAGTAGGCTCATTTCCTGCTCTCTGGCCCAGACCCACCACCTTGATTCAGCCCGTGAACACCACGCCGCAGCTGTCCCGCACCTTCCAAACTTCAGCTCCCACTGCAAAAATGCCAGGTTGTTCAGGCGGTTCAAAAGCTCCGCTCCAACACGGACCTTACAGTCTGTTGTTTGCAGTGATTGTTTAGCAGAAAGTGTGTAATTAATGAAGTATTTAGTTGTTTTCTTTGCCACCAGCAAGTGGTTGCTGAACTTCACCAGCGCCATCTTAAATCAAAACGCCATCTGGTAAACTAACAACCATTAAGCACACATTAAACTAACATTACATTATCCCATTTAAAATCCTTCCCATCCTCGCATCATATCTTCCTAGATTATTCCACTGATCTGTACAATGTTGCAATTTGCAGTGAAAAATTAACATTCCAACATGCACGAATTTGAGATACAGGAGAAAACCAGAGCACCTGGAGGAAACTCTCCTGGTCACGAGGAAAACATGCAAACTCCAAACAAACAGCACCTGAGATCGGGATAAAACTGGGTTTCTGACCTTTACAGATGCGAATCAGTTATTTTCTCTTTTCGCTTCTCTGTTGGGCTGCCGTTTCATTCTGAATCATTAAATCTCATTGTCTGCAATGAAATCGAATTTAGTTTGCATCCCAAACCATAAAAAATATGACACTCCCCACAATTCATTTACATGGTTGCACATGCAACATTTACATGGTTGCACATACACAGTTAATGAATTTACATTAATCCTCTTAACATTTCCAACAGGAATCAAATTGAGTAATGCAAGATTATTAATTCCAATTGAACAGCTCCAATAACTGGACTGCGGCAAACTGTTAGATAATGCCTGTGTGTGAAGGCTGATTGCAACACTCCCACAACAGACTACTCCATCCTATTGCTGTCTTAAGCACTGCCATATTACAGGCATTTTGCCAGGTGATATATGAAATAGAGTATATTCTTCATATTAATTTTAGGGACATGACATGAAACAGCCAGATAAAAGAATGTCTAGACAGAAATTGCTGGGGAGTATGTTTGACCTCTTTTTGTTTCTCAGTAGGCTGCATACTGATAGTTCAGTAACTTACAAGAAATTTAAGTGATATTTTCTGGGGTTTGTTCTATCTATCAACTGCCCTCCTGTTGTTTCTGGGCTTGTTGTTACTGTATGAACACAGAAGGTTTTCTATTGACTAATTAGCCAAAGGTACATAAACTCACTCTGAACCAGCCAAAATCAATCATTGAGTGACAGTGCTGAGTCCCTCCTTAATAATCTGTCATGGACAAATCGAGAGGTCAATGGTACAACGAGGAAATAGCTGTTTATTTGTTCTACAAGAAGACATTGTGAACAACTGAAACATAAATTAAGCCATCAATGAAAATCTGGGATGAAGAAACTTGAAAGAAGGGAAAGCTGACTGACTTCTCTCAGGATATAAGGGGATTTAAAATTCTCCAGTTGAACAATAGAGATCCCACAATGTCTGGTTTAGGAAATATGAATTAAAGTGAAGTCTGTCAGTCACAGGAAGCCATTTACTGAGAAGTCTGGTCACAGCCAGGTTTCAACAGAACTAAGGAACCAAACAAGAGCAAGTTTGGGATTGGTAGACATGTGACAAATCATCTACTCTGGAAAAGGACCTAATCTACCTCGAACCAGACAAGGAAACAAAGCTGAACCAATGTCATATTTTAGAAGCAACTTCAGATGTGACATCATTTCAACTTTGTTTGCTCGCCTGATTCAAGGGTGTTTGGTCCGTGGCCTCATTCAGCTTACAATCAATCAATTTCCTCAATCTGCACCACATTCAGGAGCTTCTCCTATCAGGCTCCTAAACCAGTGTCGGTAACTTCACTCACATCAACTCTGAGCTGATTTCACAATCTGTGGACTTAATTTTAAGGACTCTACATTATCTTAGGGGCTCTACAACTTACGTTCTTAGTATTATTAATTATTCATTTATTTGTTACATTTGCTTTTCTTGTATTTGCACAGATCGTCCCTTTTTGTACGTTGGTTGCTAGTCAGCCTTTCTTTGTGTTTGGCTTTTCATTGATTCTATTGTTTTTCCTTGTTTTAATGTGAAAGTCTGCAAGAAAATGAATCACAGGGTAGTATGTGGTTACATATAAGTACTTTGATAATAAATTTAGTTTGAACTGAACCACTGACCTGAGCTGTGATCAGTGTCTCTTCAATTCAATTACAGTGAAAAGTATTTTCACAAAGAGGTCATCAGCTACTTTGTTATCGAGCCATAGAGTTCTACAGCACAGAAATGAGTCTCTCCGCCCACCACATCCGTGACAATCGTTTGGCCCATTTATACAGATCTGATTTCCCTAGAATTGTATCATTCTTATGCCTTGCCAGTCTAAGGGTTTGTCCCTATACCCCTTAGATGTATCTGACTCCACCAACTCCTCTGGCAGATAATCATTCTTTATGTAGAAAATTTACCCCACAAATACCTCTTAATGCTCCTTCCTCTCACTTTAAACTTTTGTCCTTTTGTTTCTGATACCCCTACCATGCGTAAAAGATTTTAACTATGCCTCTCATAACTTATTACACTGACATCACGTCACCACCCTGCCTCCTGTGATCTGGGGAAAACAAACCCAATCTCTCTCCACAACTAAAGGCATTCAATCCAGAAAGTATCCCCGTCAATCACCTCTGTAATGTCTTTTGCGCGATCACATCCTCCCTTTAGCGTGAGTCTAGAACGCACATAGCACTCCAAGTGTGGCCTAACAAGTGTCTGTAAAGTTGCAACATAACATTCCCAACTTTTATATTCTAACCTAAGAGGGCAAGCATGCCCATTGCCTTCTTCACCATCTTATCCATCTATGTTCCCACTTTCAAAGAATTTGGACCTGAACAACAAGATCCCTCCGAGAATGAACGCTTCTTAGTGTTCTATTATTTACTGCGTATGTCCTAATTCTTATCTAAAAAAAATATCGCCTTGCACTTGTTGGGAATAAATTCCAGCTGCTAGTGCTCCACCCAATTTAACATCTGATCTAACCTCAGTATATCGAGCAGGATATATTGCAGCTGTATAAATCTTTGGTTAAGCCACATTTGGAGTATTGTATGAGCTCTGGTTGCCACATTACAGGTGGATGTGAAGACTTTGGAAAGGATCAGAATCAGAAGCAGGTTTAACATCATCGGCATACGTCGTAAAATTTGTTGGCTTTGCGGCAGCAGTACAATGCACTACATAATAGAAAAAAAACTGTCAATTACAGTTGGTGTTTATATATATAGTAAATATTTAAATTAAAGTAAATTAAATTATAGTAAATTATTTAAATTAAATAAGTAGTGCAAAAATAGAAATAAAAAAAGTAGTGAGGTGGTCTTCATGGGTTCAATGTCCACTCAGAGGGCAGAGGGGAAGAAGCCATTCTTGAAACACTGAGTGTGTGCCTTCAGGTTTCTGTGCCTTCTTCCTGATGACTGCAATGAGAATAAGGCATGACTTGAGTGGTGGGAGTCCGTAATGATTGCTGCCACCTTTCGGAGGCATCGCTCCTTGAAGATGTCTTGGATACCATGGAGACTAGTGCCCATGATGGAGTTGACAAAGTTTGCAACTGTCTGCAGCTTATGTTGATCCTGTGCAGTAGCACCCCCATACCAGACAGTGATGCAGCCAGTTGGAATGCTCTCCACTGTACATCTGCAGAAGTTTGCAGGTGTCTTTGGTAACATACCAAATCTCCTCAACTCCTAATGAAATATAGCAACTATTGTGCCTTCTTTGTAGCTGCATTGATGTGTTGGGTCCAAGTTAGATCCTCAGAGATATCGACACCCAGGAACTTGAAATTGCTCATTCTTCCAACTTCTGATCCCTGGTGTGAGTTCCCTTGTCTTACTCTTTCTAAAGTCCATAGCCAGTTCTTTAGTCTTACTGGAGTGGAGTGCAAGGTTATTGCTGTGACACCACTCAACTAGCTGATATATCTCACTCCTGTATGCACTCTTGTCACCATCTGACATTCTCCAAACAATAGTTGCATCATCAGCAAATTTATTGATGTCACTTGAGCTTGTCTAGCCACACTGTAGAGAGAGTAGAGCAGTGAGCTAAGCAAATATCCCTGAGGTGCGCCAACGCTGATTTTCAGCGAGATGGAGATGTCATTTCTGATCCGGTTAGGAAGTTGAGGGTCCAGTTGCAGAGGATGGTACAGAGGCCCAGGTTCTGGAGCTTTTCAATCAGAACTATAGGAATGATTATGTTAAATGCTCAGCTATAATCAATAAACAGCATCCTGGCATAGTATTTGTATTGTCCAGGGGATCCAAGGCCGTATGAAGAATCAATGAGATCACATCTACCATAGAATGTGGTAATAGGCAAATTGCAGCAGTTCCAGGTCCTTGCTGAGACAAAAGTTAATTCTAACCATAACCAACCTTCAGAGTACTTCATCACCATTGATGTGAGTGCCACTGGACGACAGTCATTAATGCAGCTCAGCCTGCTCTTCTTGGGCACTGGTGTTCTTTTGAAGTAGGTGAGAACTTTTGACCGTGGCAATGAGAGATTGAAAATATCTTTGAACACCCCCACCAAATGCTGCATGGATTAGATATTAGCTACAAAATAAATTGGAATTGTTTTGCCAGGGTGTCTAAATATTCTAATATATTCTTCCCTTTGCCTGTAACTCACAAACTTTAAGTGCTTCTCTGCTGGTAACATAGAAGATAGGACAGTACAGCACAGTACCAGATACCTGCTCCATGATTTTGTGCTGGCATCTTAACCTTCTCTAAGATCAGTTGAATCCTTCCCTCCCCCATAACCCTCCATTTTTTCTTTTATAAATGTACCTATCTATGATTCTCTTAGATGTTCCTAGTGTATAAGACAATAAAACACAGGAGCAGAATTAGGCCATTCAGTCCATCGAGTCTGCTCCGCCATTCCATCATCACTGATCCTGGATCCCACTCAACCCCATACATCTACATACCTGCCTCTACCACTAATCCTGGCAGCACATTCCATGCACCTAACACTCCCTGTGTAAGAAACCTACTTCTGACATATCTCCTATGCTTTCTATCAATCACCTTAAAATGATGCCCTCTCATATTAGCCATTGCTGCCCCAGGAAAAAAGTGCTGTCTGCCCATTCAGTCTATGCCTTGTATCATCTTGTACACCTCTACCTAGTCACCATCCACTTGAAGATAACATTAGTATTTTGGATGCTGTTCATACAGGGAAGTTGTCAAGGCCTTTTTCAAAGATTCAAAGTACATTTAAGTTCAAAGGAAATGTTATCATCAAAGTATATACAGTATATATCACCATATACAACCCTGAGACTCACTTTCTTGTGGGCATACTCAATAAATCTATAAAATAATAACCATAACAGAATCAATGAAAGAGCACCCAACTAGGGTATTCAATCAGAGTGCAGAAGACAACAAACTGTGCAAATAAAGAAATACAAACAAATACAATCTTATCAAAGTACGCACGCAATGTACAACCCTGAAATTCGTCTTTCTGCAAGCAGCCATGAATCAAAGAAACACCATGGACACCATCCAAAGAAAATATCAAGCACCCAACAGCAAAAGAATTGTGCAAACGGCATAAAACGAGCAAATAACACACAAAATATTAAACACCAAACTGCAGAGTCCTTGAAGCAGTCGAGAAATTTTCAGTTGAGTTCCGTTCAGTTGAACTTAGCACTATGTTGTTCATTGACTGCAGGCCACAGAACCAGTGCAAAATTGCAAAACAAAATAGCAATTAAAAAAGGATTAACCATGAACCAGAACACATATAACATGAACTGCAGAGTCCCCTAAAAATGAGTCTGCAAGTTGCGCTGGTCAAACCTTGCTCAAGGCCTTCTGCCGACAGCAGCGAGCGAGAGGGAGAGGGAGGTCAGTCAAATGCAGGCAGATGGCGCAGGGCACTTGCTCACCTTCTGCTCTCATCTTCACTGCAAATAATTGCAAATGTCACAACATAGCTGATGATGTTAAATCTGATTCAAATTCAAAGTTCAAGTTCAAAGTACATACATTATCAAAGAATGTATAAATTATACAACTTGAAATTCGTCTGCTTACAGGGAGCCACAAAGCAAGAAACCCAAAAGAACCCAACCTAAAAAAAGGAAGACAAACACCCAATGCACAGCAAACGAGGAAAAAAAAACACAAATCATGCAAACTATAGACGTAAGCATTCTGAACCAAATACTAATTCCAATTTCAATCTTGCTCAATGCTTTAATCAGTGTGTTTGTTGAGTATTGACCAACAGGAGGCTGCATACGAAATTCCCAACCTTGCTCTCACACATGCCGAATTCCCTCAGAGACAGCAAAAGGCAACGAAGGGATGTGGATGATATATGGAATCAGGGTCAGCACAGCCATCATGGGCCAAAGGGCCATTAATATGCTATGTTATGTTTTGTGTTCTATGTTCTGAGAACTTCCTTGTTATTTATAAGACCACTAGCTGTTTCGTCATCTGCAAACTTACCAGCCATGCCTCCCACATGGACAGTGTTCACCTATTCAAGTGATTATATCAGTCAATATTGGTAAAAATAAATGAATGCCCAGAGCTAATTAGCTTTCAGAAAGTTTGTAGAACTATCAATCCTCAGGCCTTAAGCATGTAATAGTTGGCACGTGAATCAAATATCTGTGGCATTAATTGGCTGCTTCTCGCATACTGAGTTCATCCCATAAAAAAGTGCTGCAAAATAATAACTCTTTAACTAATAAATGAAGCTACTTAGGAATTTAATTCAACCTATCTCTATGGAGATAATTGGACAAGTATTGGCATTGAGTCTTGTGGTATGAATTGCATGTTAGTTTTGGTACGATATCTAGAATTTTTGTCAGCTCAGAACTCACTGTATTCAAAGCACAGCTCTAATGAGTCCTTGGCAGCCTGTAACACCATAGGGTATTTATTGTGCCCACTTTCCTGAAAGTTCTACTTGTAATAGGGCAGTGTAAAATTAGATGTGTGGGGGTGGAGGAGACTTAAACACTGGACTGTTGGTGCATTATCTTAAAATATTTTTCTTAATATTAATGCATTCTCCCTTTTGCCTGTAACTCTCAAACTTTAAGTTCTGTGCTGATAGCTTCAGTGTTTCACCAGATTCGTACAGTAGAGGAACTGCCCACAAGAGTAGATATTTTGAAAGCTTCAGCCCATCAACGCCCAACTTGAAATATTTTCCGGTATCTTGTCCAGCACGGGTGAGTTGGGCCGAAGGGCATATTTCTGCGCTGTATGGCGCTCTAACTCTCTCAAGATATCTTATGAAGCAGATTGGAGCAATTGTCAGAACTGGTAAGTGTGCATGTGGCCGACTGATCGCAGGGCAAATTGATTAGGCCTTCTACGCATGGCAGGCTCTCTCTCTTTTGGACTCGGGTTTTCGAGTGCACATGTTTTTATTTCGCTAGGCCAGGTTCATTGCTTCTACGTTGTAAGTAGCCCAGTGTGTATCATTACTGATATGACTCAGTAAAAACATTTAATCATGCTACTCCATTCTCATCCTTGCTCCATGCATACATAGCACCTAATGGCCTTTCTTATGTTTTGTAGCTTCAAAGGATTAAACTAATTCAAGGGAAAACAAGAAATACAAGTCTTAATTTGTTCTTTTCTTTAAGCAAGGTTTAAGATGGTGCTGATGAATCTCAGCGATCTCTAGCTGGTGGCTGATGAAAGAAGGAAATCAACTAAATAATTTGTTAATCACTCTTTTCTATGGGAAAAGATCATTGCAAGCAGTAGTCTCCAACTTCCCTTTCCACTTGGAAGCATTCAATGTGGCAGACTGAGACATGGTAAGGCAGTGGGCCCAGTGTTTGATTGATTTAAGCACTGGGCCAAATCAGAAAGGTTGGGTACAGGCTGAATCGAGGTGGGGGGGTCCAGGCCCCAGAGCCTATCGAAGCGATTGAACTGATGTTTGGATGACGATTTAGGTGCCAGGCCAGATTGCAAAGGTCAGGGTTTCAGTTCATTGCTCTGCTCTGCGCTGAATTAAGCGTCTCTCTTCGTGGACTCCAGTTCAGAACACTATTTATTGTTTGCATTATTTTTTGTTTTTCTCTGCACATTGAGTTTGATGGTCTTTTGTTTTGTGGGGGGTTCTTTTGGATTTGTTTGCTTTGTGATTGCCTGTTAGAAGACAAGTTTCAAGGTTATATAATATATACATACTTTGATAATAAATGTACCTTGAACACATATCATGTGGTAGCATCATGACGTATGCAATTCACATATTTTATGAATGCTTAATCAAACAATATATTTATATGATTATTCAAATATTACTGAAATATTAAATACACAACAGTACCAATGGAGACTATTCTTTATATGGAGAGTATGGTTTATGGATAGTGGTAAGTTGTCAGAAATGTATCACTTGCCACAGGGTCCTTGGAAATCTAACATTTTGCTCTACTCTCCATCTTCTGTTTTCTTCAGAATTTCTCTTTAATTATATTTTGAAAAAGATTTCAACGCCTGTACTTGCAGAACAGATTGACTGTCATTTTCCGCAGATGGTGCTTGTATGTTTTCATTCCATGGATTATCACTCTTGATCCCTCTGAGCTGGTCAAGGGGCCAAAGGAGAAGAGACAAGGAACTGTAAATAAACAGGTTCCCGCAGAGGGAGCAGCGACAACTTTGAAATGGTGCTGGCATGAGAAGAACATGCAAAAATATTCCTGGGATCCTATAGGCAAAAATATGGATATAAATAAAAACAATGTAATGATAGCTGATCCGTAAAGGGATGCAAAGTGAGAGTGATTGTGTTTCAAAAGATTACTGACTGAATTTGAAAAGCTACTTCTTCAATCAAACCTACTTTGCTATACTTATCATTATAAATATTAATTCTCGTCTGGTCTTGAATTTCTCCATTAAACTTCCAACCTGCATTCCAGGATGTTGTTCTTAGACCTCTCTGCTATTAAGTAGGGTGAGATAGTGAATGTTTATCTGTCCTGTGAGTAGTCTCTCTGATTTAAACACACAGGTTTCTTCATTATTATTCTTTTATTCAAAGTTCAAAGGTCAAAGTAAATGTTATTATCAAAGTACAGATATGTTGCCATATGCAACCCTGAGACTCATCTTCCTGTGGGCGTACTCAGCAAATCTATAAAATAACAACTATAACAGCATCAGCGAAGTATCAACCGGAGTGCAGGAGACAACAAACTGTGCAATTGCAAATATAAACAAATAGCAATAAATAACAAGAACATGAGATAATGAAATGAAGAGTTCCAAAAGTGAGATAATTGCTTGCTGGAACATTTCAGTGATGGGGCAGGAGAAGTGGAGTGTAATATCCCCTTTAAATCAAGAGCCTGATGGTTGAGGGGTAGTAGCTGTTCTTGAATCTGGAGGTGCGAGCCCTGAGGCTCTTGTACTTCTACCTGACAGCAGTAGTGAGAAAAAAGCATGACCTGGGTGGGGATCTCCAGTGACGGACGCTGCTTTCCTTATGACAGCGTTTCATGTAGATGCACTCAATGGTTGCGAGGGCTTTACCCATGATACACTGGCCTAAATCCTGTACTAGTCATTGGGATCTCTTGCTGCCAGGATGCAGTTGAGATGGGGGTAAAGTGGGTATGAGGTTTTTTTTGCGATACCTGTCTAAGACATTGTATTCCATTACAAGAGGAGGTGTCACTAGCAAGGCTAACATTTGTTGCCATTCCTGATTTTTCTTGAGAAAAGAGGTGGCGAGCCAAATTCTTGAGTTACTGAAGGCTTATTCACTTTGTTGATGTGTAGGCAGTTCCAGTAACAACGAAGGGTAGTTATCTACAGGTATATCTGACCTAGGATAGAGAGTGATTATGTAGGGGAATTGTAGATAGCTATATTCTCATGCATCTGCTGCCCTTGTCCTTCTTAATGGTATATATTTCTGATTTTGTCAAGGAAGCCTTGTTGTGAATCTGCAGTTAGTGTACACTGCAGTCAGTGGATCAGCAATGAACAGAAGGAACATTTAGATTTATGGATGTGTTGCAAGACAAGTGGGTTGCTTTGTCCCAGATGGAACATATACTGTCGCATTCTTGACCTCTGTTTTACAGATGGTGGAAGGGGGTGAGTCATATTGTGTTGGATGCTTAGACACCTACTTTGTTCTTACATTCCCCTTTCTGCCTTTTTCTGAACTTCCTAAAGTTGCTCATCTTATTGCACATGCAGTTGGGCATGAATTTCTGTTAAAGCTATTTTAATTTACACATAGTCATATGGTGTGGGTTTTGGGTTCTGGTTTTTAGGTAAAATAATTAAAGGACTTTAGGATCATGTTATTCTGACGGAGAAGCCATCTCCACCATCTCATTGGAATTGGTATTGGCATTGGCTTATTATTGTCACACGTACGGCTATACAGTGACATTGTTTCACATACTGTTCATACAGATCAAATCTTATACATTTGTATTGAGGTAAACACAAGGCATTCTGCAGATGCTGGAAATCCAGAGTAATATGTACAAAATGCTTATAACAGCAGGTCAGGTAACATCTGTGGAAAGGAATAAACTGTCAATGTTTCAGTCTGAAAGCTTTCATCAGTCCTGATGAATTGTCTTGACCTGAAATGTTGACTAATCATTCCTTTCCACAGAGGCTGCATGACCTGATGAGGTAAAACAGTAACAGTGCAGAATGAAGTATAGAAGCTACAGTGAAAGTGCAGTACAGGTAAACAGTGAGGTGCAAGATCGTAATCAGGTAAATTGTAAGGTCAAGAATCCATTGTATCATACAAGAGGTCTGTTTAAGAGTCGGGTGTGAATGGGATAGAAGCTGTCCAGGAGCCAGGTGCTACATGCTTTCAGGCTTTTGTATCTTCTGCCCAATAGCAGAACGTGGAAGAAAGGATGTCCAGGGTGGATGGGCCCATTGATTGTACTGGCTGCTTTAACGGGGAGACAAGAACTGTAGAATGAATGGTAAGGGTGGAACATTTAGCCAGGAATGTGCTCAATGTGGCTTATGGTGGAACATGGAATGTAGCTTGAAAGTATATCACTTGTTTTGAACAACAGGACTACTTTTTATTTTTCCACGTACGTTTCAGCTTATTGACCAGAAACATTATTTTTTCTCTATTAGTAGTGGCTGGCCAATTGTTTGCTCCCAACATTACAGTACCTGCTTTAATTTCAGAGTTATGACATCTGTTGTGTTTCGTGTTTGGTTTATTGGGCTCAGCAATAAATTATCTGTCTTATTCTTGACTCACTGTGAAGGGAATGAATGTTTAGGGATGTAGATGATGTGCCAGATAAGTAGGTTGCTTTGACCTAGACAGAGCATATTCCATTGTACTGTACTCTTAACCTATGCCTTGCAGATGGTGTAAAGACTTTGGGATGTCAAGAGGTGAGTCATGTTGTGTGGGATCCTCAGATATTGACAATGTTCTAGCTCTCCCCTTTTTGCCTTTCTCTGAATTTTCTGAAGTCAATCTTTTTGCACATGATTACCAACTGTGAATATGTTAGTGACTGCAAACTTCATTGACTCAAGTTCTGCATTTAACATCACAAAGTGACTCCTTACAACTCAAGAGGAATGGTTAGTAGCTCACACAACATGCTGAAAGAACTCAGTAGATCAGGCAGCCTCTATGGACGCAAATAAAGAGTCAACATTTTGGGTCAAGACCCTTCTTCAGGACTGGAAAGGAAGGGGGAAGATGCCAGAATAAAAAAGGTAGGGGAAGGAGAAGGAGGCTAGCTGGAAGGTGATAGGTGAAGCCAGGTGGGTAGCAAAGTTAAAGAGCTGGAGAGGAAGGAATCTGATAGGAGAGGAGAGTGGACCATAGGAGAAGGAAAGAAGGAGGGAATCTAGGGGAGGTGATAAGCAGGTGAGAAAAGGTAAGGGGCCAGAGTAGTGACTAGAAAGAAAAGAAGAGGAGGGATTTTTTTTAACCGTAAAGAGAAATCAATACTCATGCCATCGGGTTGGAGGCTACCAAGATGGAATATCTGGTGTTGCTCTTCTACCTTGATGGTAGACTCATTGCGGTACAAAAGGAGGCTAAGGACTGACATTTTGGAATGGGAATGGGAATTGGAAATATAATGTTTGGCCACTGGGAAGTTCCACTTTTGGTGGATGGAATGGGAGTGATCAACGAGTGGCTCTCCAATTTATAACAGGTCTAACCAATGCAGAAGAGGCCTCATCAAGAGCACTGGACTCAATAGATGACTCAAGGAGATGTACAGGTTGCTGCATCTGGCACGACTATTCAGAACCCTGAATGGAGGTGAGGGAGGAGGTGAATGTTGCAGGCATGGGACCCAGGTTAATTCTCAGCAGTGTAGTCAGCCTCAGATACAATGCAAGTTAAGAGGTGGACAAAATCTTTATTTGAAGGAATAAATTATTCAATGTATTTTCCCTGTGATGATGATGATTCACTGTCAGTGACTTCAAGGCTGAAATTACCAGGGCTGCTTTGCTACTGACCTGTACTTAACAGCATTGAAATCTCATTGCTGGCTGCCGATTACTGCATTTATGTTCTGGAATCCTTGCACCTCTATGTATTTAAAGCATGAATGCTTATCTCACATGTATGTCCATTGATCCATTGTATTAGCAAATGCTATTTATCATGGCAAATAACACACAGTATTCTAACTTAACAGCAATATTCGTGATGTCTTTGATTGGGGAAGACAGGGACAACAGGTGCATGGGAATGCCATGATCTATATGTTCCCCTCCAAGTCATTCTGACTAGAAGTTATATCAATCTTCCTTCATTGTCATGGGGACAGAATCTTAGATTTACCTACCAAACATTGGTGTGGGAGTAACTTACCAGAAAGCCTTTCACAGTCATCTTTTAACATCTCAAATTCCCTTTCAGTCTGTAAACCTGCATCTGCAAGTAGGATGAGATTATCTAATTTAATTTTAGCTTTAAATCCAACCCATATTTAAATTTTAATTTCATGTAGCACACTTAAGGGTATAGAAGACATGTTTATTGCTTTTAGGAGCAGAATTAGGCAATTTGGTCCATTGAGTTTGCTCTGTTATGACTATCATGTCTGACTTATTGTCTATCTCAGCCCCATTCTCCTGCTTTCTCACTGTAACCTTTGACTCCCTTACTAATTAAGAACCTATCAACCTCCACTTAGAATATCCCCAATGACTTGGCCTCCATAGCTGCCTGTAGCGATGAATTCCACAGATTCACCACCCTCTGGCTAAAGAAATTCCTCCTTATCTCTGTTCTAAATGGACATCCCTCTATTGAGGCTCTGCCCTCTGGTCCTAGACTCTCCCACAATAGGAAACATCCCCTCCATGTACACTCTACCTCGGCCTTATTTTTGACAAGTGGCTCTCCAAAGTCTCTGTGTAGCTCCCGTGTTCAACAGGGAAGGAAATTCAGCATAGAAAATATTATGATGTGTCTTCCAATATCAGAACTTGCATATAGAAAAAAATTGAATTGAGTGTGGGGCTGGTCTCAGCCCTGAGAGTCCAGTGTGGGGCTCCCGGTATCTGAAAAGCACTCAGACAGGCATGATGTGAGTACGCCTGCAGCTTCAGTTCGGGTTGACTGCACGGACTGTCAGGATGCTACGATTTCCCACCAGTCTCCTGTCCCCTGGTGCTGCTCTGTTCGTGATTTTTGCCATCTCGCCTCTGTCATCTCTGCTCCCTTTTGGCTCATTTGTAGCTGGAGTCCTTCCGAAATCAACGATGGAGAAATTTGCTGTGACAAGCCTCGGAATATGTAAGAGGTTTCTGCCAGGGCATCCTGTCACTGCAGCTTTATATAGGAAAATCCTACCGGAGATGGTAACAAAGTGGGTGCACAGAGAGTTGAAAAAAAATGACACTCTGCTGAATTAGCTTTTCTGTTTATGTTTTCCTGTGGTACATTGGTTCTGGATCATTTTGGGGTTAGTGGCTCCAGGGAGTGTATATGTATGTGGTATAGTACAAACCACATAACGAACTAAGCCTTGGCTTTTGCCACATATCTCGGAAAAATAACAGTACTTACCTTTTAAACACTCACCTCAGTTGTTTCACTGAAATGTGCTACCACTAATTTTGTTATTTTAAAAACTGTTGTGGAGAAAAGATAAAACAGGGAATTTTTGGGATCTAAGTTCTGGAATTCTTCCAAATCGTCCATAGTTTTCTGTCTCCCTTGACACATCTCTTTGGCCAGTCCTTTGGACATCTGACCTAGCCACTGAATAATGCTCCTGTGAGGTGATATTTTTGTTATACCAAAGGTACTTTATAAATGGAAGCTTGTTGAATTTTGCAAAAACATTGGGTGGTGGGTGGAGGTATATCTCCACCCCACCATTGTGGGGGTGAGATAAGATGTAAGGAGCTCCTTCATTCTGTTAGTCTGCAGGTCACCCTTGGGCAAAGTGTAGCACCTGCTTACCAACCTCACCCCCCCCCCCCCCCGAACAATCAGGGTAACGAGAAGCCATGGGAGCAGTTGGTAGATAGTCATATGAGCAGCTAGTGTATACCACAAGCCCTGGTTATGTGACCACGGATGCCAGGCAGACAACCGCTGAAATGTATTGATGATGGCTGGGGTCACCTGTCTAGTAAAGACACTGTCCAGAAGAAGACAATGGCAAAGACTTCTGTAGAAAAATTTTCCAAGAACAATCATGGCCATGGAAAGACCATGGTCGTCTGTGTCATACGACATGGCATGGAATGTACGAACAAATGAGTATTATGATTTCGGGTAAATGTGGTTTGTACTACATATGCTTGATTTTAAAAGCCAGCTATGTCGTAGCACCCTTCACAATCTTATATATCCATCACATAACACGGGCTCTACTCTTTATAACCTCATCTTATCTTTGCTTTAAGGAAGAACCACCTCCAACAAGAGAAAGTCCAGCAACTTACCCTTGATATTCAATGGAATTACCATTGCCAAGACCTCTGGAACCAGTATCTTGAGGGTCCATAACCAGAAAACTGAATGAGGCACTTAAGTATAAATTCTACAGGTGTAGATCAGAAGATAGGAACCTTGAAGCAGTGGCTCATTTTCTGATATACTGACGCTTTCCACCATCCACAAAACACCATAGTGGACTGTGACCGAGTTCTCTCCACTTCTCTGGGTGAGTACAGCTGCAATAACTTCCAAGAATTTTGACACCATCCAAGGCAAAACAGCCTATCTGGCTGGCAACCCACCAACCACCCTAAATATTCCTTCCCTCAACCATTATCGCACAGTGGCTGCAATGTTTATGCAATAAAATGTACAGTCTGCAGTTACTCACCATTCTTCTCTCACAGCAGGCATTCACTACCATGAAGTACAAGGCCAACAGGTGCCACCACATGCAGATTCCACTCTTGTTGCACACTCTCTAGATGTGGAAAAACATTGTCAGTCCCTCATCCTCAATTTAAATTCTGAATTCTCTATGCAACGGCACAGTGGGAGTTCCAGTCATAAGAAGGACTACAGTAGTTTAAGAAGATTGCTCCACATCAACACATTGAAAGTAGTCAATCACCTTGTTAGATCTCTACATGTGAAGGCGGTAACAGTGGCTTTGCAATAATACAGATGTTCTCATGTATAAATATTTCAGAAAACTATTGCCAATGCTGCCTTCAAGTAAATTGCTAAATTTCTAAATATGAACCCATTCTGACCTTGTAGTCAAGATACTTCTGATTGTTTTTATAAGTTAGATTTCAGCATTTAAAGTCATGCCATTTGGCCCATCTAGTCCATACCAAAACCATTTCAAATGCCTACTCCCATCAAAGTATACTGGGATCATAGCCCTCCATACCTCTTCCATCCATGTACCTATCCAAACTTCTCTTAAACATTGAACTCAAGCTCACATGCAACATTTGTGCTGGCAGCTCATTCCACACTCTCATGACCATATGAGTGAAGAAATTTCCCCTCATGTTCCCCATAAACTTCTCAGCTTTCACCCTTAACCCATGACCTCTATTTGTGGTCCCACCAAACCTCAGTGGGAAAAGCCTGCTTGCATTTACCCTTTCTAGACTGCTCATAATTTTGTATACCTCCATCAAATCTCCTTTCAATCTTCTATGTTCTAATTAACAAAGTTCTAACCTATTTAATCATTCTTAATAACTCAGGACTCTCAGACCCAACTATCCTCCAATGCTCTGGTACCTTTCCTGTCACTAAGAATGATTTAAATATCTGTGCTAGAGCTCTGGCAGTTTCTGCACTTGCCTCCCATAGGATCTGAGGGAACATCTTGTCAGGTCCTGGGGATTTATCCGCCCTGATTTGCCTCAGACTAGCATACACCTTCACCTCTGTAATCTGTAGAGGGTCCATGAAGTTGATGCCAGTTTGTCTCACTTCTGTAAAGTGTGTGCCTGTCTCCTGAGTAAGCACAGATGCATGCAATTTATTTAAAATCTCCCCCATCTGTTTTGGCTCCACACATGGATTACCATTCTGATCTTCCAGAGGACAAATTTTGTCCCATGCAATCCTTTTGCTCTTAACATATCTGTAGAATCCTCTTAGCCCTCCTAATTTGTTTCTTAAATCTTCTCTTGAATATCTTATACTCCATAAGCACTTCATTTGTTCATACCTGCCTATACATGCTATGCATCTCGCTTTTCTTCTTAAGCAGGTGATGCACCATCAATAACTCTCGGAGACGTGAGTCGAGATAGGCTTTTATTAGCTGGAAGAAAGCACCGTCAGCAGCAAGAGACCACCACACAACACCCTGGAGACTGAGGGAGGAGCAGTGCCTCCAACCGCCTTTATACAGGGGTCTGTGGGAGGAGCCACAGGAGCAGTCAGCAGAGGGGCATGTCCAGACAGGTATATGTAGTTCACCACAGCAGGGCCTCAATCTCTCTTGAAAACCAAGGTTCCCTGCACCTTTTATTCTGACAGCACATACAAGCTTTGTACACTCAAAAGTTCACTTTTGAAGGCCTCCCATTTACCAAGTACACTTTTGCCAGAAAACACAGCAATAGTTACTTCTGATAAATTACCAATCAGTTTCTCAAGGTAAAATGCAGAGGATAATCATAATCCTAAACCGACATTAGAGGTTCAATTGCAGGGGCTTGGTCTAGGGATTCAGATATGTGATTTTGCACCCCATCATGGCAACTACAGAATTTAAATTCATCAGTTTAAGAATCATATAATGGTGAACTAGAAACTCATGGATTATTGTATAAGCCCATTTAGACAATGATAGCCACATTCATGAGCAACTAAAAATAATACGGTTTGCCTGCAACTCCTCCTTTCTAACTGGAGCAGCTGAACTCACTTGCTTTAAAGATCTACAGATTTGATTCATAGATGATCAATCAAAAGTATCTGCAAGCCATATATATCTCTTCAAAAGTGGTTTAGTTCCTTTTAACCTTTAGAAATGTGTGACAAAATGCTGAATTGTTTATGTTGAGTAAGTTAGTGGCATGATTGTAGCTATTGCTAATTTTCCTTTACTGGTGAAAGTCACGTCCAAGATTTCAAAGGATACTTGTATCCTAGAGATCAAGCCAGATTTTCAGGCCCACATGCAAATCAGTTCTAATTTGGTTAGTGCCATTTTAAGAGCTGTCTGGATGTTAAATGTGAATAGTATTAACAGTTCTGCTCCAATACTAAATGTATGCTAAGATACAGTGCATTCAGGTTTTCCTGTAGTGACATATGAAGCTAAAAGAACTCAACCATTGAAAATACCAATCTGCAGTCAAATGTTAGTGAGGTGCACCATTAAACCCCAGCATGGTTAGTGGATGATTTTGAGGATATGTTGCCCGAGATGTTCAGAACCTGTAGTCCTCTCAGAAGCATGCCACGGAGCAAAACCACAGATCAGCTTTAGAAGAATTCACGATGAACATTTACAGACTATTGCACGGGGAAAATCCCGGTGTTGTGTGGAAATCAACGACATGGTTTCAACTGATGACAGAGCTCAGACGTAGGTGGCCATGATCTTTCTTAGTGTGAATGTACAGCAATGTACGGGGTTCAAATGGCAGTACCACCAGCTAATGTCTTCCACATGTAAGTATTTTACATGTTAGCAATTTGCATACAGAGTAAGACGCATTTTTTTGTTTTATTTTACTGTTATGTAGAACTTTAACATCATGATAATCTGTGACAGGTTGTTCCAACAGAAAATTAAACTAATCATTTTCCATTTTTCCTTTAAGCCAGACAGACATGCAGATAGTTCTTTGAGATTAGCTTCAAAATTTAGCCTTTAAAACACAATATGGCAAAAAGCTGGTGGGATGCAAAAGGCCCGTGAATGAAGTATATAATATTTAAAGACCATTACTTCCGCACAATCCCTTAGGCTTTTATTTTAACAGAGGGTCCAGGATGATAAATATTCAATGATACCATTTTCCATCCAGTTAAATACATTTGTGAATAATCTTATCTACAAAAGTTCATTAAAAAATTATATATGATTGACTTGAAACCGTTGTAAGAAATTTATATTGACCAATAATGGCCAATAATCAATTCCTTGTTGACAGCTCATGCATACATTCATGATTCAAGAGCTGTAATGTGCATTATCTGTAATCAAGTGATTTTTAGAAAGTGCATGATGGAGCAAAGCTTCATCTTGCAGTGCAGCCTTCATCTGATCTGCCTCACTTCAAATACAGCTCCAATACAAGTTCTAAAGTGGCTCTTCCGCTTGTGAAACTGGCAATGTAATGGTCACACAAAGGGTTAACATGCTGTATTAATGCTTCTGCTTGCAACTAACTGTGTAAATCTACTGAAATAGAACAGAAATAGAACACAAATTTAACAAATTTCACGACATATGCCAATGATTCTGATTCTGAAATTTGCAGAGTATGTTCAGCCTTTATAGAATGACATCTTTTAAGGCGTTAAAAATCAAATCACACGAAATTACGTGGTAATAAAACCATAAGACAATAAGACATAGGAACATAGTTAAGCCATTCAGCCCATCAAGTCCGCTCTATCATTCAATCATAGCTGATATATCTTCCCTTTCAACACAATTCTTATGCCTTCTTTCAGTAACCTTTGATGTCCTTACTAATAAAAAAACTATCACCCTCCGCTTTATATATACCCAATGACCTGGCCTCCATAGCCATCTGTGGCAATGAGTTCCTCAGGGTCACTACCCTCTGTCTCAAGAAATTCTTCCTCATCTCTGTTCTAAAGTAATGTCCTCCTATTCTGAGGCTGTGCCCTCTGGTCCGAGACTCACCCACTGTAGGAATCATCATCTTCATGTCCACTCTCTCTAGGCTCTTCAATAATCAATAGGTTTCAATGAGGTCATTCCTCATACTTCAAAACTCCAGCGAGTACAGCCCAGAGCTATTGAACACTCCTCATACGTTAAGCTTTTCATTTCTGAAATCATTCATGTAAGAATAAGTGTATTACAAAATGGTAATTACAAAATCTCTGCAAAGAGTGCATAGAGGACAAATGAAATAAGAGAAATATATATGCCCACGATGGAAGCTCTGGATATTCTTGCTATTGAAGGTAATACTTGTGGCGATTGAATTTGTAGACTGTTCTTGCTCATTGGTGATTTATTCACTAAAAATCATTCCAACTACCTGGACAAAACTGTTCCCTTCTGCATCAGCAAAGTTCTTTGTATGATAGGGCCTTTCACAATGTTAATCTAACATATGGGAGAATCAAGAACAAACCTGGCCCACAGAACAACTTAAAATTACAAATAAGTAAAGCTATTAACTTAACTGGGAATCAAAGTTGTCTTAAACTACTCTCCCTCCATACTCATGGCTGTGAGTCAAAACACAGATAAGTGTCATCTGTAGACTTGCTAACGACAGCACAAGATCTCAGATGGCATTAGGGAGGCACAGGAGTGAGGTAGATCAACTGTTTGAATGGTGTCACAACAACAACCTCACGTTCAACGTCAGCAAGGTCAAGGAACTGATTGTGTATTTCAGGAAAGAGAAATCGGGAGATCAAACCGCAGTCCTCATGGAAAGGGTGAGCAGCTTCAAACTGGTGGCATGGCTCTTTTGGTAAAAACTAAAATCAAATCTATAGAAAGAAGTGACACAGGATCAGAAGATGTAGAGTCTTTGTGGGGAGAGTTAAGAAATAGCATGGGTAAAAAGATACTGATATGGTTATATACAAGCCTCCGAACCAGAAATTGCAACAGAAAATTGAAAAGAAATGTCAAAAGGGTAATGTTATGATAGTAATGGAGGATTTCAATATGCATTGGGAAAATCAGTTTGGTGCTAGATCCTAAGAGAGAGAATTTGAAGAATGCCTACCAGATGGCTTTTTTAGAGCAGCTTGTGATTGAGCCCTCTAGGAGAATGTGAAAATGGCAACGTTACGATAGACACGGGAATTTCAATATGCAGGTAAATTGAGAAAATTAGGTAGGTGTTGGATCTCAAGCTTGTGGTAGAGCCCAATAGGGGATCAGCTATTCTGGATTGGGTGTTGTGCAATGAAACGGAATTGCTTAAAGAACTTAAGGTAAAGAAACTCTTAGGGGTATGTGATCATAATATGATAAAATTCACCCTGTAATTTGAGAGGGAGAAGCTAAAGGTTTTTTCATACATCACAGGTAAAAGCTGCTTAGCCATTGAGCACACCTATATGAAAAGTTGCTGCAGGAAAGCAGCAATTATTATCTTATTAAAGATGCACACCACCCAAGCCATGCTCCTTTCTCACTGTTGACATTAGGTAGAAGGTACAAGTGCCACAGGACTCACACCACCAGATTCAAGAACAGCTACTAGCCCTCAACCATCAGGCATTTGAACAAAAAGGCTAACTATACTCAGTTATGGACTCTTTTATCTTGTTATTTCAAGCTCATTATTTATTGCTATTTAGTTATTATCTGCAGTTGCACAGTCTGTTCACAGTTTACAGTTCCTGATGTTTACAGTTTACAGATCTTGTTTACAGTTACTGTTCTATAGATTTGCTAAGTATGCCCGCAGACAAAGAGTCTCAGGGTTATATATGGCGACATGTATTTACTCTGATGATAAATTTTATTTTGAACTTTGAACTTTTGAACTTTAAAGTCAGATGTATCAGAATTGAAGCGAAGTAATTGGAATTACAGACATATGAGTGAGGAGCTGGCTAAAGTTGATTGGAAAGGGCCACTAACAGGGACAATAGCAAACTAGCAATGGGTGGGGTTTCTAAAGGCAATGCAGAAGGCACAGGATAGATACATCCCAAAGACAAAGAAGCATTCTTGCAACTTATAATAATTTTTTATAGATTTGCACTGTTCTGCTGTACAAACAATAAATTTCACATAAATGAAAATAATTGATAATGAACTTAATTCTGATTTATTATCATTTAATAAAATACTAAAAAGATACTTTAAACAATCAAAATATCATAAATGAAAACAATGTGTATATATATATGTAAATTAGCTGAGATTTACCTTAATCCCTTTCAAAATAAATGGAGAGACTTTACTTCACCAGGCTGTGGGTTGCTTGGGCATATATCCCTGTGTATGTATTGGGGAATTGCCAATTTTCCATGCGCCTGGTTGGACTTCTTGAGAGGAAGTCATTGTGGGCTTTAGTTGGCAAAATGCTGACAAACTTCTGTCAGCCAGTTTTGGATTCCACATTCAAGTATAAACGTTTGTAAATTAGACGAACATTTGTTAGAAAGTGCTCTTGCTGTGCAATTCAACTTTATTTTCTTCTTATACTCTTTCAAAGCAATTGTTTAATGTTGTCATCTTTCAGGCAATGACGAATATGCTGCCTTCTCTGAGGCACTGGTTAAGACTACATGTTCCAATCCAAAGACTTGACTGTTCAAATAAGGTGGACACTACAGTCAAAGGCATCATATTGCTCGTAAGGTGATTGAATGCAAGACCACAGGTGGCTAAAATCTGAAGAAGATGGACTGCCTTAAGTATGTGAGTGGACAGGGAGGAAGCAAGTGGCTTGTTTTGCTGTTGTTTTGTTGCTTGTTGTGTTCAATTTTGTTGCATTTTGTGTTGTTCTGCCAAGCATTGTGAGCTATGTTAGCGCCAGAGTATGTAGCAACACTTAGAGGGTGCCTTCAGCATACCCTCGGGTATGTTAGTTGTTAACAAAAGCACACATTTCACTGTATATTTCAATATACACATGATAAATAAACTTGTATCTTGAATGTTCTAATCTGACATTATTTCTGACTCTTCAAGTAGGCATAAAAAGTTCTATGGCATTATGGAAATGGCAGAGGAAATTGCCTGGTTGTTCCAGGGTGTTGACCATGTTCCTACCACAGGCCGACATCAATTAAACTGTTTGTCTGACCATCACATTAGAGTAATAGAAACATTAAGTATGTGTTTTTGTCTCTATGCTGATAATCTCTGAATTGACAAATGTGTTTTTAAATTAATACAATGCAATGAGCTGTAAAGATGACAATTGCAATGTTGACCATAATTACTATTATGAGGGGATATTTGCTAAGAAGCCAAGATGTTTTACTGCAATTATATTGGGTATAAGCAAGACTATGCTCTGCTTACCTTAAGAAAGTTGTACTTGTTGTAGTGGAAGTGCATGATTCTGGTTTCAGAGATGGCAGATTTCTGTATAGGGGAGATTGAGTAAGCTTGAACTGGTTTTTCTGAGGTTAGAAGAATGAAGTAATATCTCATTGAAACTTATAGTACCCTCAACAGTATGAATGTTTCCCTTGGCTGCAGAGTCGAAAACTGGTAGTCACCACCACTCAGAGGAAGGGATATGACATTTAGGACTGAGATGAGGAGAAACTTCTTCTTTATGCAGAATATGATGATTTCCTTTTGAAGCTCTTTGTCCCAGAAGGCTTTGCCAATGCTATTATTGACTTTAGTCAAAACAGAGATGGATAATAACAGAATTAAGGGATTAATGATGAGTAGGACAATGAAGCTGAGATAGAAACCAGTCATGGCCTTAATAAATGTTAGAGTAGATTCAAAGGGCTAGCTAGCCTATTTTCACACCTATTTCTTACGTTCACAATAAAAAAACACAATTCACTTGCCTCTTTGACCATATTATTAGACCTGATCATTCCTGATCCAACCAGGTCTCAGGTTCAGTCATTGTGTGAGCCCCACAGCTTATTAACCTCATGCAACCAACTTCCTGAGGCTCCTACCTACAGACTTTCCGTATTGCTTAAGTAGCTCGGATAATGAAAGACATTTAAGAATAATTGAAATTGATTTAACTAATATTAAAAGTTAACACACACAAAAATACAAGAAAATACAGAAAGACGAACAAGGAACTTAACTAAGTTAAGAGAAAAGACCATTTCCAGAACTGTTAGAATCATACACCATGGAAGCAGGCCTTTCAGCCCAACGTACCCATGTTGACCATGGTGCCAGTAGCCGAGTCCAATTTGCTCACGTTTAGCCCATATCCTTCCTATCCATCTACCTTAAAATGTCTTTTGACTGTTTCTCCACTGATCCTGTCTAACCTGTTGAGTTTTTCTCACAGTCTTTACAATGTGGCCAAATTATTTTTTTATTGTGTACAATGTGCTGCGTATGTTAATCAAAATGGCTTCTTTGTTTTGTTAAGAGTAGGAATGCTTCCTTGGTATGATAAGTGCTTTCTCTCACAGTTTGTTTAGCTTTACAATTGCTGATAATGGGGATTGTATTCATTTGTTAACCAATGGGGGGATGGCATTTTGTCTTGTGGGTCTGGGAGCTGGGTTTCGTGGTCTTTTTCGGGGAGTCGGGAAGAAGACGCCGAGGAAGGTGGACGTGTGCTGCACTGCTCGGTCGACCACCAGGGTGGTCCCAGGTGCAAGGATGTGGAGGTCGGAGGAAAGTGACGAGGGGTCAAATGGTTCAATGGTTGAGCTCCAACGATGTGCACTAAACTGACTGAACTCTGATAAGTTTGGCACCTTTTACTGTATTTTCTTTTCCTTCATATATACTGTATTGTCAGTACTCATTTAGTTTTAGTAAAATCTTTAAAGTATATTCCATAACGGTATCTGGTGTGAGTTTGATATTGTGTGTGCGACGCGGCATAAACTTGATTCCCACAGCACCTGCGTATACGGCAGGCGGGGTTGGTGAGTGGCTGGATTTTTTTTCCCCTAGACATATACCAGCCTGTTGGACAAGTGTTATAATTGAATAACTGGAAAGGACATATCTTCTTGGTGAATTTGTTAGTTCTTAGACACGGCACATAGGAGTGGAATGGTTAAATTATCGGTGAATTCCACCATGGCAATTTGGCAAATTGAATCCAATAACTTATAAACTGAAAAAGAGTTATGATGCAAACTGTGAGATAGTCATAAACCATATAACTATATAACCATATAACAACGACAGCATGGAAACAGGCCATCTCGGCCCTTCTAGTCCGTGCTGAACACTTACACTCAGCAAGTCCCACCGACCTGCACTCAGCCAATAACCCTCCATTCCTTTCCTGTCCATATACCTATCCAATTCTTTTTAAATGACAATATCGAACCTGCCTCTACCACTTCTACTGGAAGCTTGTTCCACATAAAAATACATTTAATTTATTATTTCTTTTATATGATTGACCACTGCTTCATCTTTCCTTGAATGTGCAAGACAGTCAGTATTTTGAAAAGGCCTACACTCTCAGGCCAGTAAATGCAGCTTTGCAAATGGCCATCCAGATGTACACTTTACGTATTAAAACAGAGAGGCATGGAGGGAACAAGGATCCAGTAATAGATGGGTCAAACTAAGAGAGGGGTAAGAGGAAAAAACAAGGGAAACAATCACCTAGGATTATGAAAGTCTAGGTTAGTCACTATAGAGATCAAATGAATTCACGTTTACTTAGTAGAAACTATCAGAGATCTAACATAATCAAAGATTTCAAAGAGTATAAGCAAAGTGACAAAGAATCACAGTTGTTGTTGTTCCTTTCCATGCCTTGTGGTGCATCGGGTGGCAACTTTGCCATTTCTTTAGCATTTGTCTGTTTTTTATGATGCTGAGTTGCTAGCTCGACTCTCAACCCAGCACAGATAGGAAGCGTTCAAGGAGCCAGCCGGATTTGAACCGGGGACGACTTACCTTGAAGTCCAGTGCAGATGCCACTACACTGCCGGCCAGCAAAGAATCATAGTGGCACCCCTAATTTGAAGCTGTCGCTAGGTTAGTTTGTTCCTTTCATTGATACAAATACATTCAATGGCCACTTTATTGGGAACACCTGCTTATTAATACAAATATCTAATTAGCCGACAATGTGGCAACAACTCAATGCATAAAAGCATGCAGACATGGTCAAGAGGTTCCGTTGTTCTTCAGACCAAACATCAGAATGGGGAATAAATGTGACCTAACTGACTTTGAAGGTGGAATGTTTGTTGGTGCTAGACGAGGTGGTTTGAATATCTCAGAAAATGCTGCTCTCTTGTGATCATCATATATAACAGACTCCGGAGCTTACAGAGAATGGTGTGAGAAACAATAAAAGATATCCCGTACGTGGCAGTTTTGTAGAGAAAACACTTTGTTAATGAGTGGGCGAGAAGAGAATGGACAGACTGGTTCAAGCTGACAGAAAGGTGACCATAACCAGGCGTTAAACAGTGGTGAGCAGAAAGGCATTTCTGAATGAAGTGAATGGGCTATAGCAGCAGAAGACCACAGACTTACACTTAGTAGCCACTTCATTAGGTCTAGAAGGTACCTAATAAAGTGGCCACTGAGTTTTATTTTGAATCAATCTAGCAGCAGCTGCACCAAAAGCTGCTAAAATCTAAACCATCAATAACTCTTGATGTTTTACCACTGCTTTGCGTAATGACTGCTACCATCAAAAATATCTTGGCTAACATCAGCTTTTCTTTTATTTCTTCTCAAGAGGTGAAAGTCTGCGCTTTAGTAAATCTTTCTTTATTTACCACACCAGAAAATGACTTTTAGGGAAAATGTTGTTTTTCAACCCTTTCCCTAAGCTCTCCTGAGGCAGCTGCCTGCTGCATATTATGTATGCACAATATCATACACTTGACAGATATAATTGCTGTGTTTGTATAACGTGGGAGCTAAGTTAGACTCCCAAATGAATTATGAAAGACAGTTTGTCTTCATTCAGACTGTGGTTTGTGTGCACTACATGACCTTCTGAAGTGGTTACACGCACAACAACAGCCTCAAATGTAGTGGGTGTTCTAGGTGAAACTGCTACCTGATGCTTAACCACAAATGCTTGCATAAATGAAGACTATTCTGCATTGCTCAACCAGCTCTCTTTCAAATAGTTCCTGACCACTTGTTTCTGCTCTGAAAGATAAAGAGGAAGGTAATAAAGTGAGCTTCTGTTTAAAGCATGTCTGTTACCTACGTAAGAAAGCATGGGAGTTTTCATTTTCAACTGGGGCAAATGCGCAGAGCAGTGAAATAAGCTTGTAAGAGAACGAGAGACCTCCATGATGACCTAGATCTCCACCAATATATATCACACTTCTGATTGCTTAGGCCTTGACCTTAGATTGGGTACTACCTCATGGAATTATTGGAAGAATGGATTTCAGGTTTAGTCCACTGGCATGCAGCCATGGTGCGTGTGAGACTATGAATAGATTGATGTGCCAGAGAAGGGGAATCCCTTCCTCTGGCTCTTCAAGAAAGGTTTTATAAATATAATAACTGTTCCTGAACCTGGTGGTTTGAATCCTAAGGTTTCTGATGGCAACAGTGAGAAGAGAGCGTGACCTGGGTGGTTGGGATCCCTGATGACGGATGCTGCTTCCTTGCGACGACGCTTCATGTAGATATGCTCAATGGCGGGGAGGGCTTTGCCCATGGTGGTAGTGATAGATGTGTTTTACTGTCACTGCCAAATTACATAGAAATTACCATATAAGCCAAATATGGATGCATCTTCCTAGGATTATTTTTAATGGATATAAAACATTTTTACTCAAGAAAATTCTGGAACAGAAACAAAACGAAAAGAAGATTTCATTACAAAATATTATCATTTTACATAGAGCAGAATACTGTGGAGAGGTGATCTCTACTAATGTAGCCACTAGTATTCCCAAGGACAAGAGTTCTAACCTTTCTCTGTCTGCTTGCTGCAATTGATTTTCATATAATTTAGGCAAACAATTAGTTGTAATAAAACCACTTCCAATATTTTCCATACTTCCTATTGCACAGTCTGTTAATGCCGAAAGCTTAAGAAATTGATAAAATGCCCAGGGCGATGAGGCTCAGCGATGAAGTAACTGTGGCCTGTGAAACACTAGTAGTTAATTTGTCACTATAGAAATCAGTCTCCAACAGGGTACTTTTTCTTTTTGATTTATCTGATGATGTAAGAAATATGTAGCATTTTTTAAAAAAAATTCTGATATGTAATGCCTATAGTAGCTTTATGGGGGCTACTGTTCATCAATTCCTAAGCAGTAACTGCATTGAATAGGCAGCATAGAAACAGGTTATTTGGCCCAAATCTCCAACACCCAGGACATGCCCTTTTCTTACTGTTACCATCAGGTAGGAGATACAGAAGCCTAAAGGCACACACTCAGTGATTCAGAAACAGCTTTTTCTTCTCTGCCATCTGATTCCTAAATGGACTTTAAAGCTTTGGACATACCTCACTTTTTTAATATACAGTATTTCTGTTTTTGCACTTTTTAAAATAATCTATTCAATATATTAATTGATTTACTTGTTTATGTATTATTATGTTTTATTTTAATTATTGGTATTTTTTTCTCTCTCCCGCTGCTAGATAAGGTATTGCATTGAATGGCTGCTGCTAAGTTAACACATTTCATGTCACATGCTGGTGATGATAAACCTGATTCTGATTCTGATTCTGATAACAAAGCAGTGCCTTAAGAAGACAGCATCCATCTTGAAAGTCTCCACCATCCAGAACATGCCCTCTTTACATTTCTACCATCAGGGAGGAGGTACAGGAGTCTGAAGACCCACACTCAACACTTTAGAAATAGCATCTTCCCTTCCGCATTCAGAATTCCAAACAGTCCATGAACCCATGAACACTACCCCACTATTTTGCTATTTTATTATTATTTATTTATTTTAAATATATTTCTTATTGTAACTTGTAGTAACTTTTTGTACATCACACTGAACTAATGTTATAAAACAACAAATTTCATGTCATCTGTCAGTGATAATAAATCTGATTCTGATCACCAACAAGTTCTGGAAAACAGAAACAAAGATTAACTTTATTTGTCACATGTACTAGCATTGAAACATGCAGTGAAATGTGTCATTTGCTTCAAATCAGATCAGTAAGGATTATGCAGGGCAACAAGTGTTAGGAAACTTCCTGTGGCAACACAGCATTCCCACAACTGACTAATCGTATGTCTTTGGAATATGGGGGAAACCAAAGCACACGGAGTACCCACAGGGAGAATGTACAAGGTCCTTACAGACAGTGGCAGGAATTAACACCTGATATTACAACTGGAGCTGTAATAGCATTAAGCTAACTACTACGCTTCCATATCAAGAGTGTTGCATATGGGTCTCTCACTATTGACTGACAGGTTTCTGATTCTACCTTTCCACATTTCTGAAACATTTTCTCTCTCACCCTAGCTATGCAATTCCCTTTTAATCCATTTATCCAATTCACCCATCAGTAATCTTTGGGATGTGGAAGGGAACAAATGCACCAGATTGGTCACAGAGAGGAAGTGCAGAGACGGCAATCATGATCAGGATTAGAACTCACGTCTGTCCCTGGATTTATAAGGAAGCCGCACCAACTGATGCAGCTCTATGACAGGGATCAGCTGGTCCAAATCAGTATTTATGTTCCTCAATTATTCTACCATAGTTGGCCACTGAATGGAAACTTCTGCATGACTTCCCATCCCAGGGATGCATATCCCAGATAATCCATAACTGGGACATTCTACATGCAAAGCAGGTCAAAGTGGATAAATCCAGTCTAAGTGCTACATATTGCCGGAGTGACAACACCAATGGTATTGCCACTGGCTGCTCGGCTATTCCATAGTCCTGCCTGCAGCAGCATTAACACAATTCTGTTAAACACAAAATTCAAGTCAAATCCCAGTCTCAGACTTTAAATCCCCAAAGAAATTTCAAAGCACTTTCCTTTGAAGGGTGAAATTAATTCCCAACCTTACACTTTCGTTTGTGGTATTTTTCACTAGTTTAAGGAAAATCATTCCACTATAGCTTGGCCTATTTGAAATAAATGGAGAAAATGTTGGATTTGCTCAGAATCCAAAACTTTGAGCTTCAGTGAGACAATTGGAGAGAGTAAAATAAAGCAAAATAAACAGAGAATGCTAGTTTACACAGCCTGGAATTTTGATTTAAGAAGCTCACCACTCTGCACAGTGCTGAAGTACACAGCTCTCTCACACCTAGCTTCAGCATATCTGTAAATCAAAGGACACATTGCTCCAGGAACTGCTTGCTACCATGACCTCAGGCACAATTAAAACAAAGTCCATTGTAGTCACACAGCAAACTGGTTAGAAAACCTCTGACAGTTGTCCCAGCTTTCTTGTTGCCCCAAGCTCAATTCATCCAATTCACAACAAATTAAGAATGGCTAAAAATGAAATTTAAAAAGTTTAAGTATTAAATTTTATTTTATACAATTTACTAAAATGCAAAGATACTCTTAAAATTAATAATCATATTACATTGACTGCATCATTTTATAAGGTGCATATTATTCTTCTATTCTGGTTCTCTTAAATATCCGTTCAAATAAATGGGTTATACATTAATTTTGAACCTGATTCCACAGTTTAAGTTGCCGGGGAATCCATCAAAGTTAAGTTTGGCTGGTGGACTCAGTGTGGAGTCCGTAGATAATACATGGTCATAGATTCATCACGTCCAATCTTTCAGCAAGGATGAGAGTTTCATGTTCTCTCTGTATTGAAATACACAGCTACTTCTTTCAGACATTTGGTTCTTGAACCAACATGCACAACCCGAATCTCTGCCTCAGTATAGCAACACTGTGACTACTTGGATTACTTTGCACTACAACGGACTTCGTTTTAATTGTGTTCTTTTTACAAGAAAAGCTAATTTCTGCTTTCCTTGTAGTTGTCTGATGCTTGTCTGTGGTGCGGCTGCAAGTAAGATTTTCTTTGCACCTGTGCATATGACAATAAACTTGACTTTTATTTCCACTTTGTATTTGCATGTGGCAAACTTTTAAAGTTTTTGGCATTTATGCACCTCTGACATGGATTTACTGCCAAAGCTCCATAATTTCTGGATCACTTATTGAAAAGATTGAGCAACGCCGTAAAATTAGTAAATATGTGTGTTAATATTAACAGAGAAAGTTTTACATTATTTAAACATACACCTAGCTCTCTATTATTGAATGTTGAATGGGACAAATGCACATTCAATTGGTCTATGAAATCACTGGATTTAATCACATTTAGTATATGCGCTGCTTGTAGATTACCAACTTACTTCACTTATAGAAATAGTGAGAACATTTTCTTTCCACTCTAGTTGGCAAGACCCCTTGTGACAAAACGATGATTTGCTTCCACTCTTCAGTTCTGTGGGATCTGAGAAGACTGATGAGGCTAACATTGGTCCTGCAGATTGTGTGACTGGTGGGACAAGTGGTGGACAGTTTATGAGGTGATATGTTGCTTCCCCCATGTGCCTTAGGCTTCAGTATGTTCCTGATAAACAAACAGGAGGTTCTGAATACCATCTCTGTGGTGAACTACATATACCTGTCTGGACTGCTCCTGTGGCTCCTCCCACAGACCCCTGTATTAAGGCGATTGAGGCCTGAGCCCGGCCTCATTCTCCAGGATGTAGTGTTGTTCATTCTGCCAGTCAATAAAAGCCGATATCTTGCTTCATACGTCTCAGAGTGAGTTATTGATGGTGCATCAATCTCAAAAGCCATTTTCTTGTTCAAGCAATTACGTGCCAAGAATTTCAATGTATGCGGATTTTATTCTTGTCAGTTGGGATTTTTATACCTTTTCAAGAAGACTTTGAATACTGACTTGAATCATTTTCTTTGTCCTCTTGATATTCTCTTAGCACAAGGAAGCTTGCAAAACTGTGTCAGCATGTGTGTGGTGTGCCTTGCCCATCGCTCCTGACTAATTAGTGCCTTGGTGCTAGAGATATTGGTATAGAGAGGGTGCTGACATTGGCTCATATGCAGTGGATTTGGAAGGTTTTACAGAGGCAGAACTGGTAGAATCTCTCCAATGTTTAGTCGGTCTTCTAATGGTGGTCCTTGTATCAGAAGTGTAGAGGAAGACGAGGAGAAATCAATGAGAAGTTTAGCTCAGTCTGAGCCCTTGACACCACCCCCCCCCCCCCACCCCAGACACTTTATTCTTTGGGCAGTCCAAAATTATACAGATGCATTGAAAGCACCGATGAATTTCATTATTTGTTGAACGGTGGCTCAGTGAAGATGAACTCCCCGCGCTTCACGCTGAAATTCAATTAAACCAAAGTGTCAGAAGTCTAAAATGAAAACATAAAATGCCAGGAAAATACAACAGGCTAGGTCAAGTCTGTGAGAAAAGATCTGACCAAGGGTCTCTGACTTGAAATTTTAACAGTTTCTCTCCCTGTAGTGTTTTCAGATATTGTATTATTTTAACATTTACTACTTGTTTATAGAAACTAATCATTGATCTCATGCACTGAGCATGGGCTTACTGACTACTGGCTGAGGGAATTAAAGGCCATCGGTATACTGTGGCTTGATTGAATGGCTGAATGAACAACCTGTTAAAAAAGTGAACTCCAACTCTCATCCCATAAAACTGAAGCAACTCCAATCCCATATGCAGGACATGCCTCCAGAGCTCAATTAAAGTATAGGGTTATGTACTTGTGGAAATCACAACCATCAGCTTTGAGTTGGGGTTCACTTTAAGAGGCTGTTCAGGCATGATAACATATTATATGAAGATCTGTTACTGTGCTCTGAGTGTTCAGTGTTCGGAGTACAATAAATGGGTTTATATGGTTTTTCTTAAACATAAAACACCTCACGTTATTTTATTTGCGCCTACAAAAGAAATGATGGTCAGAAGTTATTACATTTCTTTGTGTCATTTTATCAGCTGTTTCATGTGATTATATAAAATTTAGCACCATCTATTATGACGTTATATTGAATGATAGATATTGATTTACATGACAGACTCTGTCAAAAGTTATTTTAGAGTTAAGGTTACTTTACAGTTTAGGATACTCATACAAAATAACAAACCAATAAATTGAATTTTGTCAAAGAAACATTTTTGCTAGCTATAAAATGTTTAATTACAGCTAGCAATATAACACATAACTAGCTGAAATGCTGCTTGCCTTTTATCTCTTTCAGTCTACTAATCTACAGCAGACATGATTCAATCTGTACTTACTTTAATTTCTATCAGTGCTCAAAAGAAATTGACTGGGTAATGCACTCTGAGGTAGTACAGTGAGAAAGTGAAGTTTTGGAGGCTTGTTATTGTAACAGGGCAGAAGTAGAAAATCACAGTAGATTCCTTTTGAATGTTATGAACGTATCACATTATTGGGACAAAAATTAGAGGAGGCCATCAGTGGTTTGATGCATTGGGATCTCCTTGTTGACACCAGCTCTCATTTCCTTTCTCTCTGTTAATTTAAGCAAAGAGGTGAACCTGCTTACACCCATCTCATTTCAGATATGTTGTACATAAATATTTGAGTTGGGCAAATCTACAAACACTTACAACCTTGCCAACACTTAGATCTCTTGTGTTATTAGCCTGCTGTATTTGGTACTCTGGGGTTCACTGGCCCAACCACTGGCAAGGGCTGGTCAAGTGTATGATGCTCTTAACCAAGCCTTCTAATCGATATATTGTGGCTGTTGCTACACTAAAGTATGCTATAAATATTTTCATGAAGTGCGAGTGGGAGGCCAGCCAATTCTGCAGTAATAATTTATCATCCCATTTTTATAAAACCTCAGACATTAGATGATTAAAAACATATAGAACATCTACTGCATTCACAAGACATAAAACAATCATTAAGTGCGTACTTCTAAGCGGCGGTTGGCAAATTGGCAGCCCGCGTAAATCAAAGTTGAACTTTTCCAGCTATGATAGATATAATAAAATGTCAAAAGGCCTACAGATGCTTTCACACTAGTCAAAGAGTTTAACTACAAGAGGCCACACTGCCAATGACCCTGCATTGATGGGGCCTCTGATATCATTACACAGATGAAGTGTGAAACAGGAAGCAGACCTTCCACATGGAAGTGAGCAATGAGTTTTTACAGTAAATGTCAAATCCTTGCAAGAGTCACAGTAAATCATTGTAACCCATGCCAAAATTATGCCTGCTTTTTTTTCTCTTCAATCTTCACTGGTGGCATTCTCTGAAATTTTTCTTTCCCCCCATATTCCTCCTTTCACTCACTGCTTCAAAGTTCAAAGTTCAAAGTAAATCTATTATCAAAGTACTTATATGTCACCATATACAAGCCTGAGATTCAATTTCTTGAGGGCATGGATCTAAGAAAAACCATAGAATCAGTGAAAGACTGTACCCAATATGATGAACAAATATCCAATGTCCAAAAGACAACAAACTGCAAATACAAAAGAACATAATAATAATCAGAATCAGAATCAGACTTTAATCGCCAAGTACCTATGCACATACAAGGAATTTACTTCTGGCAGATGTTGTCTCCCTGCTCATAACAATAATAATGATAAATATAAATGAAAATATAGATTATACATACAGGTAGTGCAATCCAAGTAATAGTTAGCCGACAGTTGACCGGCAGTTAACTGTTCAGCAAAGTGACCGCAGTAGGGAAAAAACTTCTCCAGTGCCTATTAGTCTTAGTCTGGAGGGATCTGAAGCTCCTACCAGATGGAAGCAGATCAAACAGTCCGTGCGCAGGATGGGAGGAGTCCTTTATAAATAAGCAATAAATATCAAAAATATGTGATGAAGAGTCCTTGAAAGTGAGTTTATAAGTTGTGGGAACAGTTCAGTGATGAGCTAATGAATTTGAGTGAAGTTATCCCCTCTGGTTCAAGAGACTGATAGTTGAGGGGTAATAACTGTTCCTCAAACCTGGTGGTGTAGGTGCTGAAGCTCCTGCTTCCTCTTCCTGAAGGTAACAGTGAGAAGAGGGCATGGCCTAAATGGTGGGGTCCTTGGTAACGGATGCTGCTTTCTTGCAACAGCACTTTGTGTATATGTGTTCAGTGGTGGGGGGGACTTTACACACGATGGACCTGGCCATATACTTTTTGTAGTATTTTCTATTCAAGGGCATTCGCTTTTCCCTATCAGGCAGTGAGGCAACCAGTGAATATACTCCCCACCACATATCTCTGGAATTCTGACAAAGTTTTAGGTGTCATGCCAAATCTTTGCAAACATCTAAGGAAGTAGAGGTGCTGCTGGCCTTTTTTTGAAATTGAAATTACGTGCTGGACCCAGGACAGATCCTCTGAAATGATACCACCCAGGAATTTGAAATTGCTGACCCTCTCCACTTCCGATCTCTCGATAACGGCTGGCTCAAGGACCTTCAGTTTTCTCCTCCTGAACTCAAAAATCAGTTGCTTGGTCTTGCTGACATTGAATGAGAGATTAGTGTTGTGGCACCTCTCAACCAAAATTTCAATAGCTGCATGCAACATGCTGCCATGGTTCAACAGCGCCATCTTGTCTTAGCCCTATAACAGCCAGTGTCTAATCATCTGTCATGATACTCCAGACTGTGACTTGCCATTACTTCCTTCACACTGTACGGAAGGAATTTAACTCTAAGTGATGCCTCCCTACTGTCGTTCCAGTTAACCTTGGAGAGAGCAACCAGGATTAGTCAAGGTTACTACAGACCAATGACAGCAGACTGCAAAAGTGGCTAGGCAGGCCAATATCTTGCAGGAATTATTCACTGGCTTGAATTTGATTTTTAAGGGGCAATTGTCATGCGATCTGACACACTTACCAATACCAACCTTCAGAATTCTGAGGATAAATAATGATGAAGATGAAGAGAAGTAACAAACGGGACACGTTTTGGGAAGTGTAGTGGTTAGCGTAATGCTTTACAGTACGGTGATCGGCGATCGGAGTTCACGTCTGCTGCTGTCTGTAAAGAGTCTCTGTGCTCTCCTCCCACATGAGATTCCTCTGAGCGCTCTATTTCCCTCCCACATTGTACGGATTAGTAAGGGTTAGTAAGCGGTGGTGCCAGAAACGTGGTGACATTTGCGGGCTGCCTCCAGTACACATTCGGACTGCGTTGGCTGTTGATGCAAAAGAACACATTTCACTCTGCCTCAATGTACATGTGGCAAATAAAACTAAGCTCTTTAAGGTCAGAAGTCGGATGCCATTGCAGAGCAAAGTTCTGTGAGGAATGGCTGACTGAAACCGCCACTTTGAAAACACGATTAAAGAGGTAATTATGCAAACGCAGAGGGCAATTATGCAAAACTGGTTTACAGCCTCTCCCGTTTAGGGTGACTATGAGGAACCGAGGAGTGTACTCCCAGGGATTTCTATGGACGGTATGGTTGGGAACATGAGATCAGATGCCTGGTGTGTGTTCCCATTGAGCGTGGGAAAGTAAAATGACACTCACTGTGTCAACTTATGGAATTCCTCACCACCCCCATACTTTGCTTCCTCTGGCAATCTAATCAGCCTTCACTTTGCCAGAAACTAATTATTTTTTGACAGGAATACCTTCCTCAACCTTGACAATATTCCGTATGTTATAGTTCCTCAGTTTGAAGCAATTCTTCTTGACAAGCAGAAAAGCAAACCAGGATCGAGATCCTCAGGCCAGACGTATATCATATATTAAATGTCAAAGTTTTTGAGGCTAAGTAATGTCCTGGAACGTGCTGTTGGTACCCATTAATTGATATCTCTGGGAAATGAATTACTTACGGTCGTAGTGCCAAACTTCCAAGAGCTGCATGAAATTTGACCAGTTTAGTCCATAAGCTGGAAGCCATTTCTGATCAGCTTCATTCAGAAACGTGGAAGCTGAACTTCCATGAATGTCACCCGAATGTTCTCTGTAAGACATCTGTGGAGCTCCAGAGAAATCAGATTAGTAGTTATGCTATTGCCTTCCGTGAACCTTTCTCAAAATTCCAGCTAATTTTTGAGAAAATAATGACTGAAATTCCAACCATTGTCCATACAAGAACAACCCTAATTCAGTCTTTCAGGCACAGAGTCAATTACCCTGTGCAACATTTCCAGGATAAACAATCCATTGTGAAATTCTTGTCATTGTTTTCAAGATCACCGATTGGTTCACTCCTTCTGTATGCTATAAACAGTTCCAGTCCAATTGCACGAATCATCTAACAGGGAAACATACTCTCCAACCCATCAGGTTTGTAGTGACTATCAAGCACCCATTTACATTTCTTGTTGATCCTACTTTTAGCATGGCGTTAGTTAATGCTCTATCAATTCTGTTCTCTGGAGGCCTCCCAATCTGTAAATATACCAATGATCTACACGCCACAGCCACCAATGGCAATGACTTCAACAGATCCACCATCCTCTGGCTGAAGAAATCCCTCCTCATTTCCATTCCAAATGGACGTCCCTCTATTCTGAGAGTGTGCCCCCCAATCTCCTGACTCCCTCGCCATAGGAAACATCCTCTCCATATCCACTCTATCCAGGACTTTCAACATTCCATAAGACCACGAGATACAGGAGCAGAATTAGGCCATTTGGCCCATCGAGTCTGCTCCACCATTTCATCATGGCTGATCCAATTATCCTCTCAGTCCCAACATCCTGCCTTCTCCCCGTATCCCTTCATGCCCTGACCAATCAAGAATCTATCAATTTATACTTCAATATGCATAAAGACTTGGCCTCCACAGCTGCATGTGGCGACAAATTCCACAGATTCGCCACTCTCTGGCTAAAGAAGTTCCTCCTCATCTCCGTTCGAAAAGCATGCCCCTCTTTTCTGAAGCTGCATCCTCTAGTCTTTGACAACCCCACCATAGGAAACATGCTCTCAACATCTACTCTATCAAGGACTTTCACCATTCAACACACACAAAATGCTGGAGGTACTCAGCAGGCCAGGCAGCATCTATGGAAAAGAGTACAGTCGACATTTCGGGCTCAGGAATGCTGAAGGGTTTCGGCCCAAAAGCCGACTGTACTCTTTTCCACGGACGCTGCCGAGTCTGCTGAGTTCCTCCAGCATTTTGTGTGTGTGGCTTGGATCTCCAGCATCTGCAAATCTTCTCTTGTTTGTGATAGGCCTTTCACCATTCAATAGCTTTCAATGAAGTCACCCCTTATTCTTCGCAATTCCATTGAATGCATACCTAGAGCTATCAGACACTCTTCATATGACAAGCCATTCAATCCTGGAATTATTTTTGTGGACCTCCTTTGAACTCTCTCCCATTTCAGCACAGTCTTTACTAAAATAAGGGGCCCAAAACTGCTCACAATACTTCAAGTGAGGCCTCACCAGTGCTTTATAAAGTCTCAACATTACGCCTTTGCTTTTATATACCAGTCCTCTTGAAGTTAATGCTATCATCACATTTGCCTTCATCACTACTAACTCAGCCTTCACATTAACCTTTAGGGAAACCTGCACAAAGACTCCCAAGACCTTTGCATCTCAGTTTTTTGTATTAGAAAATAGTCAACCCTTTAATTTATTCTACCAAAGTGCATGACCAAACACTTCCCGACACTGTATTCCATCTGCCATTTCTTTGTCCATTCTCATAATCTGTCTGTCCTTCTGTAGCCTTTCTACTTCCTCAAACTACTTGCCCCTTCTACTTTCATATCGTCTGCAGACTTTGCAACAAAGCCATCAACTACACCATCCAAATCATTGACATATAATATAAAAAGTATCTGTCCCAACACAGACCACTGTGGAACACCACTAGTCATCGCCAGCCAACCAGAAAGGCTTCCTTTATTCCCACTCTTTGCCTTCTGCCAATCAGCAATTGCTTTATATATGCCAGAATCTTTCCTGCAATGCCATGGGCTCATAGCTTGTTAAGCAGCCCCATGTGTGGCACCTTGTCAAAGAACTTATGAAACTCCAAACATGTGGAATCAAGCAATTCTTGTTTGTCTATCCTGCCCGTTATTTCTTCAAAGAATTCCAAACTATTTGTCAGGCAAGATTTTCCCTTGAGGAAACCATGCTGACTTTGGCCTATTTTATCATGTGTCTCCAAATACCCTGAAACCACATCCTGAACAATATACTCCAACATCTTCCCAACCACTGAGGTCAGACTAACTGGCATATAATTTCCTTCTTCTGCCTCTTTCCGTTCTTGAAGAGTCGAGTGTCATTTGCTATTTTCCAATCTTCTTAAACCAATCCAGAATCTAATGATTCTTGAAAGATCATTTCTAGTGCCTCCAGAATCTCTTCAGCCACATCTTTCAGAATCCTAATGTGCATTCCATCTGGTTCAGGCGACGTATCTATATTCAGACCTTTCAGTTTCCCAAGAAACTCATCTCTTGTTAAAGTAACTTCACACACTTCATGACCCCTGACACTTGGAAATTCAACCATACTCTGCTAGTGCCTTCCACAGTGAAGACGGATGCCTATTACTTATTCAATTCACTGGCCAATTTGTTGTTCCCCATTACTACCTCTCCTCATTGTTTTCCAGTGGTCCAATATCCACTCTCACCTCTCTTTTACACTTAATGTATTTGAAGAAGATTTTGGTATCCTCTTTAATATTATTGGCTAGCTTACTTTCGTGTTCCATCTTTACCTTCTTAATAAGGTTTAGGCGCTTTCTGTTGGTTTTTAAAAGCTTCCCAATCCTCTAACTTCCCAATTATTTTTCCTCTATCATGTGGCCTCTCTTTGGCTTTTATGTTGGTTTTGACTCCTCTTGTTAGCCATGGTTGTGTCATCTTACCTTTAGAATACTTCTTCCTCTTTAGGAAGTAGATATCCTGTGCCTTCCGAATTGCTTCTAGGAATTCCAGCCATTACTGCTCTGCCGACATCCCTGTTGGTGTTCTTTTCCAATCAAATCTGGCCAATTCCCCTCTCATGCCTCTGCAATCCCCTTTACTTCTGTAATACTGACACATCTGACTTCAGCTTCTCCTTCTCAAATTTCTGGGTAAATTCAAACATATTATGATCACTTTTCCCTAAACATTCCTTTACCTTAAGCTCTCTAATCAAATCTGCTTCATTGCACAACACCCAATCCAGAACAGCTGATACCCTCATGGGCTCAATCCCAAACTGCTCTAAAAAGCCACCTCATAGGCACTCTAGAAATTCCCCCTTTTAAAATCCAGCCCATATGATTTTCCTAATATACCTACATATTGAAGTCTCACATGCCGTTTTGGCAAGCATTTTCTATCTCCTGTTGCAATTTGGGAGTCTGTATACAACTCCCATTGGGTTCTCTTTAACCTTGCAGTTGCTTAGCTCTATCCACAGTGATTCAACACCTTCTGACCCTATGCCACCTCTTTCTAATGATTTGATTTCAGCAGAGCAATGCCGGTCCCTCTGCCTTCCCACTTGTCCTTTCGATACATTGTGTATCCTTGGACAATAATCTCCCAGCTATAATTTTCTTTCAGCCATGATTCAGTGATGCCATCGACATCAAACCTGCCAATCTGCAACTGTGCTGCAAGTTAGAAACAGAAACATAGAAAACCTGCAGCACCTTTGGCCCACAAAGCTGTGCTGAACATGTATTTACTTTAAAAATTACCTAGGTTACCAATAGCCCTCTATTTTTCTACGCTCCACGTACCTATCCAAGAGTCTCTTAAAAGGCCCTATCATTTCCGCCTCCACCACCATCGCCGGCAGCCCATTCCACACACTCAAGTCAAGTCAAGTCTCTTTTATTGTCATTTCGACCATAACTGCTGGTACAGTACATAGTAAAAATGAGACAACGTTTTTCAGGACCATGGTGTTACATGACACAATACAAAACTTAGACTGAACTACGTAAAGAAAAACAGAGAAAGCTACACTAGACTACAGACCTACACAGGACTGCGTAAAGTGCACAAAAACAGGACAGGCATTACAATAAATAATAAACAGGACAATAGGGCAAAAGTGCCACTTTCTGCAGAAAAAACATACCCCTGACATTTCCTCTGTACCTACTTCTAAGAACCTTAAAACTGTGCCCTCTCATGCTAGCCATTTCAGCCCTGGGAAAAAGTCACTGACTATCCACATGATCAATGCCTCTCATAATCTTATACATCTCTATCAGGTCAGCTCTCATCCTCTGTCGCTCCAAGGAAAAAAGGCCGAGTTCACTTAACCTATTTTCATAAGGCATGCTTCCCAATCCAGGCAACATCCTTGTAAATCTCCTTTGCACCCTTACTATGGTTTCCATGTCCTTCCTGTAGTGAGGCGACCAGAACTGAGCACAGTAATCCAAGTGGGGTCTGACCAGGGTCCTATATAACTGTAACGTTACCTCTCAGCTCTTGAACTCAATCCCACTGTTGATGAAGGCAACCAGAACCCAAAATCCCTCTGATCCTCCACACTGCCAAGAGTGCTATATTCTGCCATCATATTTGACCTACCAAAATGAACCACTTTACACTTATCTGGGTCGAACTCCATCTGCCATTTCTCAGCCTAATTTTGCATCCTATCAATGTCCCGCTGCAACCTCTGACAGCCCTCTATACTATCCACGACACCTCCACCCTTTGAGTCATCAGCAAACTTACTAACCCATTTTCCTCATCCAGGTCATTTATAAAAATCATGAAGAGTAAGGGTCCCAGAACAGGTCCCAGAGGCACACCACTGGTCACCGATCTCCATGCAAAACATAATCCATCTACAACCACTCTTTGCCTTCTGTGGGCAAGCCAGTTCTGGATCCACAAAGCAAGGTCCTCTTGGATCCCATGCCTACTTACTTTCTGAATAAGCCTTGCATGAGGTACCTTGTCAAATGCCTTGCTGAAATCCATATACACTACATCTACTGCTCTACCTTCATCAATGTGTTTAGTCACATCCTCAAAAAATTCAATCAGGCTCATAAGACACAACCTGCCTTTCACAAAGCCATGCCGACTATTCCTAATCATATTATACCTCCCCAAATGTTCATAAATCCTGCCTTTCAGGATCTTCTCCTTCAATTTACCAACCACTGAAGCAAGACTCACTGGTCTATAATTTCCTGGGCTATCTCTACTCCCCTTCTTGAATAATGGAACAACATCTTCAACCCTCCAATCCTCCGGAACCACTCCCATCCCCATTGATGATGCAAAGATCATTACTAGAGGCTCAGCAATCTCCTCCCTCGCCTCCCACAGTAGCCTAGGGAACTTCTCGTCCAGTCCTGGTGACTAATACAACTTGATGCTTTCCAAAAGCTCCAGCACATCCTTTTTCTTAATATCTACATGCTCAAGCTTTTCAGTCTACTGCAAGTCATCCCTACAATTGCCGAGATCCTTTTCTGTAATGAATGCTGATGCAAAGTTCTCATTAAGTACTTCTGCTATCGCTTCCAGTTCCATACACACTTTTCCACTTTCACACTTGATTGGTCCTATTCTCTCACGTCTTATCCTCCTGCTTGTAGAATGCCTTGGGGTTTTCCTTAATCCTGTCCACCAAAGCCTTCTCATTGTGTCCTTCTGACTCTCCTAATTTCTTTCTTGAACTCCTTCCTGCTAGCTTTATAGTCTTTGATCTCTATTATTACCTAGTTTTTTGAACCTTTCGTAAGCTTTTCTTTTCTTCTTGACTAGATTTACAGCCTTTGTACAGCACGGTTCCTGTACCCTACCATCCTTTCTATGTCTCACTGGAACATACGTACTCAGATCCCCACGCAAATATCCCCTGAACATTTGCCACATTTCTTTTGCACATTTCCCTGAGAACATCTGTTCCCAATTTATGCTTCCAAGTTCCTGCCTGATAGCCTCATATTTCCCCTTACTCCTATTAAACACTTTCCTAACTTGTCTGTTCCCTTCCCTCTCCAATGCTATGGTAAAGGAGATAGAATTGTGATCACTATTGCCAAAATGCTCTCCTACTGAGAGACCTGACACCTGATCAGGTTCATTTCCCAATACCAGATCAAGTACAGCCTCTTCTCTTGTAGGCTTATCTACATATTGTGTCAAGAAACCTTCTTGAACACACCTAACAAAATCCATCCCATCAAAACACCTCGTTCTAGGGAGATGCTAATCGATATTTGAGAAATTAAAATCTCCCACCACAACAACCCTGCTATTAATGCCTCTTTCCAGAATCTGTCTCCCTATCTGCTCCTCAATGTCACTGTTACTATTGAATGGTCTATAAAAACACTCAGTGGAGTTATTGACCCCTTCCTGTTCCTAACTTCTACCCACAGAGGCTCTGTAGACAATCCCTCCATGACTTCCTCCTTTTCTGCAGCCTTGACACCATCTCTGATCAACAGTGCCATGCCCCCACCTCTTTTGCCTCCCACCCTGTCCTTTCTGAAACAGCTAAAGCCTGGCACTCTAAATAGCCATTCCTGCCCCTGAGCCATCCAAGTCTTTGTAATGGCCACAACATCATAGCTCCAAATACTGATCCATGCGCTAAGCTCATCTGCTTTGTCCATGATACTCCTTGCATTAACATAGACACATGTCAAACCATCAGTCTGAACACCTCCCTTCTCTATCACTTGCCTACCCTCCCTCTCGCATTGTCTCCAAGTTTTCTCTTTTTGTGAGCCAACCGCCTTTTCCTCCATCTCTTCATTTTGGTTCCCAGCCCCAGGCAATCCTAGTTTAAACTCTCCCCAATAGCCTTAGCCAACCTCCCCACCAGGATATTTGTCCCCCTGGGATTCAAGTGCAACCTGTTCTTTTTGTATAGGCCACTCCTGTTCCTCTACCTTATTCCATATTCAGTGCGCCTTCAAATATAACACCTTCAGTCCTGTATTCACCCTTTTTGATTTTGTCCACCTTTTACATTGCAATTCATCCTGTTGACTGCAACTTTGCCCTATCAGCAGCTTGCCTTTTCTAGGATTCTCATTACACATTGGCTCTATTTGTAAACCAGCTACCTCATCTTCAGCACTATCATCCACCTTTCCTATGATACTTCTGACATTGAAATATATGCAGATCAGGACACTAGTCGCACCATTCTCAACCTTTTGATTCTTAACTTTATCTAAGGTCTTACCAACATCTGCCTCCACAACCTCTCCACTAACTGTTCTGGCAAACTGATTCCCATCCCTCTGCAACTCTAGTTTAAACCCCACCGTGCAGCATTAACAAACCTCCCCGCTAAGATATTAGCCCCGCTCCAGTTCAGGAGCAAACACTTCCCTTCTGTACAGGCTCAACCTTCTCTGGAAGAGAGCCCAATGATCCAAAAATCTTATGTCCTCGCTCCAACACCAACTCCTTAGCCACATATTAAACTGCATAATCTCTCTAGTTCTGGACTCACTAGCACGTGGCACAGGTAGCAATCCTGAGATCATAAGTCTGGAGGTTTGCTCTTTAACTTCGTACCTAACTTCCTGAACTCACTATGCAGAACCTCTTCAGTTGTCCTACCCATGTCATTAGTACCTCCTTGGACCATGGCTACTGGTTGTTCACCCTCACACTTAAGAGGGCAGAGGACTTGATCTAAGAGGCAACATACATTCCAGGAATCTCAATCTCACCCACAACACCTCCTGTCCTTTCCCCTAACTAATGAATCACTTATCACCACAGTGTGCCTCTTCTTCCCCTTTCCCTTCCGAGTCACAGAGGCAGGTTCAGTGCCAGAGACTCGACCACTGTGACTCTCCTCTATTTGGTCAACTACCCCCCTTCACCCCAACAATATCCAAAGTGATATACTTGTTGAGGAGGTACCCTGTACAGGCTCCTTAACCCCTTTGTCCTTCTTGACTATCACCAGCTCCTTCTGTCCTACACTTTGGGTGTAGCTACCTCTCTATGTGCCCCATTTATCACTCCCTCCAGCCTCTTGAATGATCCAGAGTTCATCCAGTTCTGCTCCAACTCCTTAACGTGGACTGTTAGAAACTGTAGCTGGATGCACTTCTCACAGGAGACACTGGATTCTTTCTGCCTTCCCACATCCTACAAGAGGAGCATTCCAATATCCAGCCTGGCATCTCCACTGCCCTACCTGAGCAGATATAAAGAAGGCAAAGAAAAAAGCCCTGAGCTTCTCTTTTCTTTTGCTTTCTCTGACTGAAGACTCTCTTCGGTGAAGCCTCGAAGAGCTATAGCCTCAAGATCACCACTCTGACTCTGCCCACTCAGACAATGGCCACTGCAACAATGGCTGCTGCGCTTGCCCCTGCCTTCCTTTAATTTGCTCGTGCTAATCAATCCCAAATGCCAACTGGTTGCTGGCCAAAGTTCTTTATCACTGTAGCAACACATTGCTGCCTTTTGTACCCAAGCAGTGGACCTGATTGAAGTCCCCTCATCTCAAAACTTCTGATGTCCTGATGAGCCACTGGTCAAAGCTCCTTTTCAAAAAGTTTTAGTGAAATTCCCCCCTCATTTTCCTAAATTCTAGTGAGTTAAGACCCAAAGCCCTCAATCACTTCTCATACCATAAGCCTTTCATTCCTGGCATCATTCTCGTGAACCCTCTGTAATGTCAGCACATTCTTTCTTAAATAATGAGCCCGAAACTGCTCACAATATTCCAAGTGAGGTGTCACCAATGCCTTGTAATGCCTCAGCATTACATCATTGCTCTTATTTGAAATTGAATTTATTTAAATCGTAAATCCATCCCCAGTAAAAATCTTTGTGTTATGACTCCATCGCAATGTACAGACGTGTGAATTTATAAGTCTAATGGGTGGTAGAAAGAAGCTGTCCCATAGCCTGGTGGTACTGGCTTTAATGCTGCAGTACTGTTTGCCAGACGGATGCAGCTAAAACAGTTTATGGCTGGGGTGACTGGTGTCTCCTATGATCTTCCAGGCCTTCGCTACACATCTGCTGCTGTAAATGTCCTCAGTGTAGGAAAGTTCACATCCACAGATGTGCTGGGCTGTCCGTGCCACTCTCTGCAGTGCCCAGCGATCAAGGTTGATGCAGTTCCCGTACCAGGCAGTGATGCAGCCAGTCAGGATGCTCTCAATGGTGCCCCTGTAGAAGGTCTTGAAGATTTGGAGACTTATGCCGCACTTCTTCAGTCACCTAAGGTGGAAGAGATGCTGTTGTGGCTTTTTCCGCCACGCAGCCAGTGTGTACAGTCCAGGTGAGATTATCAGTGATGTGTATACCAAGGAACTTGAAACCACCCACCCTTTCATCTGCAGTCCCAATGATGTTGATTGGGGTGAACCTGTCTCCATTCCTCCTGTAATTCAAAATCAGCTCTTTTGTTTTTCTTGGACATTGAGGGAAAAGTTGATACCTTGGTACCACTGAACCAGGGTGTTAACCTCTCCTCTGTAGGCTGTCTCTTCACTGCTAGAAATAAGGCCAATCAATGTTGTGTCATCTGCAAATCTTATATTCTAGTCCTCTCAAAATGAATGCTAACATTGCATCTTCCTTCTTTGCTGTTTGCTCAACCTAGATAGATAGATAGATACGTTATTCATCCCCATGGGGAAATTCAACATTTTTTCCAATGTCCCATACACTTGTTGTAGCAAAAACTCATTACATACAATACTTAACTCAGTAATAATATGATATGCATCTAAATCACTAACTCAAAAAGCATTAATAATAGCTTTAAAAAAAAAAAAGTTCTTAAGTCCTGGCAGTTGAATTGTAAAGCCTAATGGCATTGGGGAGTATTGACCTCTTCATCCTGTCTGAGGAGCATTGCATCGACAGTAACCTGTCGCTGAAACTGCTTCTCTGTCTCTGGATGGTGTTATGTAGAGGATGTTCAGGGTTTTCCATAATTGACCGTAGCCTACTCAGCGCCCTTCGCTCAGCTACCGATGTTAAACTCTCCAGTACTTTGCCCACGACAGAGCCCGCCTTCCTTATCAGCTTATTAAGACGTGAGGCGTCCTTCTTCTTAATGCTACCTCCCCAACACGCCACCACAAAGAAGACCTGCAAATTAACCTTTAGATAATCCTGCATGATAATCCCCAAGTCCCTTTGCACCTTGGATTTTTAAATTTTCTCTTATTTAGAAAATAGTTTGTGCTTTTATTCTTCTACCAAAGTGCATGACCATACACTTCCTGATATTGTGCTCTATTTGATGCATTTCATTTTGCGGTAAATCTGGCAGTCCTTTATTAGCATAACTGCAAAGACATGGAGCATACATTTCCTGCTCTCATGCTGGGTGGGCATCACAGTGCTATGGAGAAAACATTTTCATTTGAAGGGTTTCAGCCTGAAATGTTGACTGTCCATTTCACTCTACAGATGCTGCCTGACCCATAGGAATTATCTGTGGAATTCTCTGCCCCATGAAGCAATAGAGGCTACCTCAGTAAATATACTTAACCATATAACTATATAACAATTACAGCACGGAAACAGGCCATCACGGCCCTTCTAGTCCATGCCGAACGCTTACTCTCACCTAGTCCCACCGACCTGCACTCAGCCCATAACCCTCCATTCCTTTCCTGTCCATATACCTTTCCAATTTTTTTTAAAATGATAATATCGAACCTAAAGATATACTTAAGACAAGGTTGGATAGATTTAAACATAGTAGGGGAATTGAGGGCTAAGGGGAAAAGGCAGGTAGATGTGATGAGTCCATGGCCAGATCAGCCACGATCTTATTGAATGGTAGAGCAGGCTCGACAGGCCAGATGGCCTAGTCCTGCTCCTATTTCTTATGTTCTTATAGAGTTCCTTCAGCAGTTTGAGATTTTCTGAGGCTGGAATTCTTGTAAAGCATGGAAGCAGATATCACATTTCCAAGTAAGAGGCCTGATGTCCTGATTTTAGATCTCATTGCAGAAATTAGTTTTGATTGAGTACTTTGAGCTCAATTTCGTTCAAGTTGCTGGAGTCCGCAGTTTAATCTTATGGCCCCAAGATAGGCTGTAATCATTATCTATGTGCTTTATCTCTCTTTGTAAGTTGAAAAGCTTCACAGCGCCCTGTAATGTAAGGCAAATGTTACAGAACTATCAGATATTTGTTGACTTAGCATGAAATCTTCAGATAAGTCAGTGTTCTATACTTTGGCTGACCTATATCTTTTATCTGTGTGCTTGCACATTCATGATACAAACAGAACATGATCTACTAAGTGTTGGATGATGCATTGGTGTTTCCTCATATTGGCTTCAACAACTCAAAAGTTTGCCAATCCAAAACAAATCAATTTACTGTAATGAATAGCACCTGGTGAGCAAAGCAATCTTAATCCCGTGTGTGTTTATCAAACTGGAAGCTTGCCTAATTTTTATCTGTTGATAGTGGCTTTCCACAAGCATACCGCTGAGGTCAGAACCTGATGGTTCCCCACAACCTCTGTGGTTTTGTCCCACTCAAGTGACTCCTGTTGCAAAGTAGCAGTAGTCACCCATTGTTTGGTGCTTTTCATTTTCCCTTAATGAGCCACAATATCAAATATGTTCACAATACACTTTCCCACTGTGGAAAGGTCGCGAGGTTACTAACCAATAAGTCTGACTAATTATCGCAAAGCAATATTCTGAATGGTTTGACTATAGACAATAGGTGCAGAAGTAGACCATTCAGCCCTTCGAGCCTGCACCGCCATTTTGAGATCATGGCTGATCATCTACTATCAATACCCGGTTCCTGCCTTGTCCCCATATCCCTTGATTCCCCTATCCATAAGATACCTATCTAGCTCCTTCTTGAAAGCATTCAGAGAATTGACCTCCACTGCCTTCTAAGGCAGTGCATTCCAGACCCCCACAACTCTCTGGGAGAAGAAGTTTTTCCTTAACTCTGTCCTAAATGACCTACCCCTTATTCTCAAACCATGCCCTCTGGTACTGGACTCTCCCAGCATCTGGAACATATTTCCTGCCTCTATCTTGTCCAATCCCTTAATAATCTTATATGTTTCAATCAGATCCCCTCTCAATCTCCTTAATTCCAGCGTGTACAAGCCCAGTCTCTCTAACCTCTCTGCGTAAGACAGTCCGGACATCCCAGGAATTAACCTTGTGAATCTACGCTGCACTTCCTCTACAGCCAGGATGTCCTTCCTTAACCCTGGAGACCAAAACTGTACACAATACTCCAGGTGTGGTCTCATCAGGGCTCTGTACAAATGCAAGAGGATTTCCTTGCTCTTGTACTCAATTCCCTTTATAATAAAGGCCAACATTCCATTAGCCTTCTTCACTGCCTGCTGCACTTGCTTATTCACCTTCAGTGACTAATGAACAAGGACTCCTAGATCTCTTTGTATTACTCCCTTACCTAACTCTACACTGTTCAGATAATAATCTGCCTTCCTGTTCTTACTCCCAAAGTGGATAACCTCACACTTATTCACATTAAACATCATCTGCCAAGTATCTGCCCACTCACTCAGCCTATCTAAGTCACCCTGAATTCTCCTAACATCCTCATCACATGTCACACTGCCACCCAGCTTAGTATCATCAGCAAATTTGCTGATGTTATTCTCAATGCCTTCATCTAAATCGTTGACATAAATCATAAACAGCTGTGGTCCCAGATCAGACAGAAAGCAGTCCATCATTATGACTGCAGAAGGTAACGTAGGGTCATCATCTCAAAGTACTCCCACTGGTGGAGAAGTTCAAACAAGTTTTGCTCCAGCTCATGGACTTAGAAACATGTCCAAGTCATAGAGTCATAGAGCAATACTGCACAGAACCAGGACCTTCAGCCCATCTAGTCTCTTGCAACCTGAATGAAAAAAAACCTGTTTGCATTTGCCCTATCAATACCTCTCATAATTTTGAATACCTCTGTCAAATGTTCCATCATTATCTTCCCCTCCAGTGAAAAAGTCCTTATCTAGTCAGCTTTTCCCTATAACTCAGATCTCAGCAAAATAATAAGGTGATTTATTTTTAATGTCTGTAACTGCAAAGGCCATAGCCCACAGAAGAGCGGCTAGTTTAATGCTATTATAGCATCAGCAACCTGGGTTCACTTACTGCTGCTGTCTGTAAGGAGTTTGTACATTCTCCCCATGACCGTGTGAGTTTCCCCTTGGTGCTCGGGGTTTCCTCCCCGGTTCCAAACACGTATGGGTTAGTAGGTTAATTGGTAACAGGGTGTAATTCGATGGCACATGCTGTGTTAGCGTGCTGTATCTCTCAGTAAGTAAGCAAGTAAGTGATATTTACCCAGATATATTTTAAAACATGAACAATGCTACTCATGATTAACTTCAGTTTACTCAGTTTTCCACAAAAATAAAGTTATCTCATCATACACAGACAAGCATACAAGGCATATAATTCTTCTGATATGCAATCTACTTCCTATTTCAGTCTCAATCTGTGGAGGTCTATTGCTCCTTGTATAATCTTTCCACCGTCCTATTGATCAGAGTGGCAACACTCATCTCATTTTTCTCATTTTCATCTTCCTAAGAAGCTAGAATTTCCTGATGGCAAGATTAACTTTAGTGTCTATTCTATCCAACTATGTAACCTGCAACACACACAAAATGCTGGTGGAACACAGCAGGCCAGGCAGCAACTATAAGAAGAATCACTGTCGACATTTCGGGCCGAGACCCTTCGTGTAACCTGCAAGTGGACAATTTCATTATTAGGTCATGCAGTGTAGAATTTTCATTCCTTCAACCAGAACTTGAGCAAGGTAGGAAGAGTAAACTTTCGCCTCCACAGATGCTGCTTGACCCATTGAGTTTTTCTTCTGTTTGTTCCAGATTCCAACATCTGTATTTTCTCCTTGCTTGCATCCTTTAACAGGCTGACACCAGGCTGGAAATTGGATGCTTTCTGAGCCAAGGACACAGGGTGCAGTTGGCAAGAGAATCTGCCAGTCACCATGCTGGAGTTTGCAATGTGTATTTGCAAAGTATTACAGAGATTACAAGAGTATAAGAAACAGGATAAGGCAGACACAGATGACTCCCTGGGCTTGTCTGTCAATCAATAAGATGATGGAAAATCCAACCTTGCCTCTGACGCCATCTTCCCATAATCTTTCTATAACCCCTAATTCCCTCATAGTTTAAATGTCATTGAGTCAAGTCTTCACCACAAGTATATTCAATTACTGTCTCCCCAAACTCTGATATATAAAATCAGATGACTTTTGTCAAACAAGCAAAGAATGGTCAAAAATATTACAATAAAAAGTAAGATAGCATATAATATTGAACAAACAGGTAAGGGAAAAACAGAATGAGATATTTTACAGTTAAATAAAAAGGTAAAGAGCAACTGAAGTAGATGTTAGCCCCTTAGAGGATGTGAATGGGAAGTTAATAATGGGGTGTGGGGAAATACAAAGAGTTTAATGATCATTTTGGATCAGTCTTTAGAAAAGATGACACTTAGAACATCCCTATAATGATAGAAAATTGCAGGGTTAATAGAAAGGAGGATCTTGAAGTAATTGCAATGATTTCTATCATTGGAGAAATAGTCCTAGTCAAACTAATGGGACTAAAGTCTAACCAGTCCAACAGAATTGATGTTTTCATCACATTGTTTTCAATGAGGTTACTGCAAAAATAGTGGATGCCTGTGTTGTGATCTCCAAAAACTCCCAGAGGAATGGAAAACTGGAATTGTAACATCACTATTTAAGAGAGAGGGACATAAAAATAAGGAAACTTAAGGCCAGTTGTCCTTCCACCACTATTCCTGAGGAGAACATCCTCTCAGCATCCAATCAGTCAATGCCCCTCAAAATCTTACAAATGTCAATAAGATCACCTCTCATTTATCTAAACTGCAAAAAGAAAAGGCTTAACCTGCTTGACTGTTTGTCACACATCATCTTCATTCCAGAAATCAGCCTGGGTGAATGGTCTCTGCCCTGCTTCCAATGCAAAGATATCGTTCCTTAAATATGGAGGCCAAAGCTACATGTAGTCCTTCTGGTACAGTTTCACTAAAGTCCTGTAAAATTGCACCAGATCTGCTCCAGTCACACAGTCTTTATTCCTCCTTGCTCTTCCTGAATGGCAAGTATTAGCTTTGAATGTTAAGTCGAGTTTTTTGTCACATAGACAAGTACATGTACCCGCAAGTACAATGAAAAGCTAGCTTGAAGCAGCATCGGAGGCAAATTGCTTCAGAGAATCAGTATTCTCAAGAAAAACATGAGTCATACAATTTTTACAAAAGGCAATTAGAACAAAAAAGTACAACGAACATGCAGTAGGACACCAGGATTTAATGTGAAATATTTTGTAGTGTCATAAAATTTGAATAATATCTTGATATTATTTAGTCTTCCTTAAAAAGTAGACAACCTCAAATGTCCCCACGTTGTCCCCCACCTACCAACTTCTTTCATACTCACTTCACCGATCTCTGTCCCTTTGCACTTTATTTGTATCCAATTCATGACCTGCTAATCCATCCTTCTTTGTATCGTCAACAAATTTGGATAACTAAACGTTCAGTCCTTTCAACCAAGTCATCAGTATAAATAGTTGACACCCCAGCACCGTGAAATCCCAGGAGTTACTGACTGCCTGTCCAGAAATGACCAAATGCTGCTTGCTATTCCCCTATCCATGCAAATGTATCACCCCCCACCCCACATGCGGAAACTTCTGTTGGTCCACATTGTCAAATACCTTCTAGAAATTCAAATACACCTCAACTACTGATTCACTATTACCACACACTCTGTTACAATCCAAAGAAACTAGTAAATTTGCCAAGTATGACTTCCCATTTTCAATAGGTCAAAAGGTACATTTAATGTCAGAGAAATGTATACAATATACAACCTGAAATTCTTTTTCTTCACAGACACCCACAAAAACAGAGGAGTGTCCCAAAGAATGAATGACAGTTAAATGTTAGAACCCTAAAGCCCCTCCCAGCTTCCCTTCCCACACACAAGCAGCAGCAAGGCGAAACCACCCCCTCCACCAGCAAAAAAGCATCAGCACCCTCCACCAAGCACTCAAGTTTGCAGCAAAGCATCAATAAAGACACAGACCTGCAGTACCTCAAAAGCTACTCATTCACCTGGTACTTTGACACACCACGGGCTCTCTCTCACACTCTAATAAGGAAAAAGAGGTGTCCCCATTACACAGTGAGAGGGGTGATATAACAAACAACTCACTGATTTACGATGTCAAAAGTCTGTTGCGTTTCTTTTTCCGAGCTCTGCGCCCAGAGAGTCGACGCCAGAAAGGGCGGCTCTCCAGGCACACAAGTCCCGGCAGCTAACCCGCTGCTCCTGATGTTCCATTGTCTCCCATAATGCTTCAGTCGGGGGCACCGGCCTAGAATCAGCACGTCCCCAGAGCCACGAAATCCCAGAACCCTGAAGGTGCGCTTGTCTTCCAGGCCACGTCCTTGGGATATCAAAAAGCGGCCGGTCCTGAGCCCCTGAAAGCGGGTCCCATTCCTGCAAAGAACCAAAGTCAGTGTGTAACTCCAGATCAGGGTCTTCAAAAGAATCCCCCACCCTGAAAAGGAAAAAAAGAGATATCAAAAATAGAAATAGAGCTGTTTTTCAAAGATGCAAACAAAGGTGTTCGCCCACCTCCAGAATTTTAGTCCACGTTGACTCAGGTTGATTGTCTCATGATTTTTTAAACATTCTGCTAACCCACCTCATAATGAATTCCATTAATTTCCCAATGATAGATGCCAGGATAACTGGTCTTAAGTTTTCTATTTTTATGTCCCTCTCTCCTAAATAAGGGTCTTACAGTTCCAAATTTCCATTCCTGTGGGAATTTTGGTTGGACACAACAAAATTATTCTCAATTTGTGCAGAAACTTTATTGAAAACAATACAATGAAACTATCAATTCTGTTGGACTGGTTAGACTTTAGTCCTATTAGTTTGCCTAGGACTTTTTCCCAATGATGGTAATTGCTTCAAATTCCTCCTTCCTACTAACCCTGCAGTTTTCAATCATTGTAGGAATGTTCTAAGTGTCATCTTTTGTAAAGACTGATCCAAAATGATCATCTAAAATCTTTGTATGTCTCCACTCCCATTTATTAACTTTCCACTCTCACCCTCTAAGGGACCAATATTTACTTTAGTTACTATTTACCTTCTAACATTACTGTAAAAGATCTCACTTTCTGTTTTGGCCATATTTGCTTGTTTATGCTATCTTATTCTTTATTATTATATTTTGGCTATTCTTTGCTAGTTTGTAAAATAACAATCATCTGGTTTACCACTGATCTCCACAATGTAGTGTGCCTTTGGCCCAAGGTGATATCATCCATAACATTTTTATGGATAGTTTATCCTTTCCATCCTCACTGGAATATACTTTTGTAGAGATTTAGAAATATTTACTTGAATGGCCTTTGCTTTTAATCTAGTCTTTGACCCTTTAATCTATTTTTGGGGCCTACTTTAGCCAACTCGATCCCAATTTCCCTAATTGAAATGCTGAACTTTTGCTTCAGACCTAAGTTTCTCACCCTCAAGATGAATTTGAAATTCTACCATCCCACTAACCAATCTTTCCTGGGGAATCTTTTCCTTGAGATTGTTAACTACTGCCCTCTCTTTACACAATACCACTTCTAAAAGAATCTCTTCCTTGGCTGTTTCTCCAATGTATTGCTCTAAAAACTAGCTCAAATATAAACAATAAGCTCCTCGAGGCAAATTTGCCAATATGATTTTCTGAATCTGCATGATGTTAAAAATAACCTGCATATATTGGAGAACATCTGTTATAAGACTTTATCATTTCCGGATTTATACTCTACCCCTCATTATAGCTACAATGAGGGCATCCATACAGCACTTCCATCAGTTACTTCTTACTCTCGCTATTTTTTTATTTCAAACAAATTGATTCTCAATGTTTAGTTCTGGGACAATATCATTCCTCACCACTGCAATGATTTCATCTATGATTAACAGACCTATCACTTCTCCTTGTCATTCTGCTTCTTAGAAATGTCAAAGTCTCTTAACATCCAGCACCAAACATTAGTCACTCTGTGGTCATACCTTTATCTTCGTGGATATCAGCTTAAAATCGACTTATTTCTATTGTGCCATTCTATATTACAATGGTTGCTGCACATATTCAAATAAAGAGACTATTTTTATCTTATAGTCTTTACATTGTGTAACTTGTTGCTGGTGCTTGTGATGGCTGGATGCTCAGAACTTTCTCAATATATTTTGTTCATCGTTACTCTGTTCACTGTTCTCCACTACTGCCTGTTTCTTTCTCATTAATTAATCACCTTATCAAATCATTTATCAATTTCCAAGTGGTTCTGCAGTAATGCAACACATTTTGATAACTTCCAGCGACCAATACTTCACCTCTTTCAAATAGTGATCAGCCTATCAAAGAGGTTAGGGTTAGTGCATCACTTTCACCTTCAGAAGAGAAAAATGCAGATTAAAGATTAGATTAGAGGTTAGCTTCAGCTGTTGCATGTACATCAAAAGATACAGTAAAATGCATCATTTGCACCAACAACCAACACAGTCCGAGAATTGTGGCAGGACAGCCCAGAAGTATTGCCAACATGGCATGCCCGAAAGTTACTCACCCTAAACCTAACTGCACATCTTTGGAATATGGGAGGAAACTGAAGCACCTGGAGGAAGTTCATGCGGCCAGGGGTAGAGCATACAAACTCCTTGTGAGAATGAGCTCCAAACGGTAATCACTGGCACTGTAAAGTATTGCTCTAACTGCTATGCTGCCATACTGTCCTAAAATAACACCCTTTACACTATCATGCATTCTTAATATATTATACATCTAAAACTTTCTTTATACTGTACAGTTACTATTGTTTCATGAGAAGAAATTAAATCAAACACTTGATCATCTGTTTATCATAATCATTGTTGGGGATAAATGTAAGCAGGACATCAAGACAGAAGATCTGTTCTTTTCAGGTAGTGTTGTAAGATCCTTTAGGAAGGCTAGACAAAGTGTGAGTTAACACTTCATCTGACTAGGTTTAACACTGCATGCAATTCTTGTCCACACATTACAGGAAGGATGTAGAAACTTGGAAAATGATACAGAAGAGATTTACTGGGATCCTGCCTGTATTAGAGGGTTGAGCTATATGCAGAGGTTTGCCAAACTTGGGCTGTTTTCTCTGAAACATTGGAGGCTGAAGGAAGGCCTGATAGAACTTATAAGATTTTGAGAGGCATAGATTGTCAAAATCTCTTTCTCAAGGCTGAAATGTCAAATACTAGAAGATATGCTTAAGAGGGTGAAAGTTTAATAGAGATATGCAGGGCAAGTTTCTTTTTATACAGGAGTGTTGGATGTCGAGAATGGGCTGCCAGTAGTGGTGATGGAAGTAGATACAATACTGGTGTTTAAGAAGCTTTTTGATAGACTGATGAATATGCAAGAAATAGAGAGATATGTGTCATGTACAGGCAGAAGAGATTTAGCTTAATTTGCACTAGACATCAAGGGTCGAAGGACCATCCCTGTACTGTAATGTTCTCTGTTCTATTGCACCTCTAACTCCTCCTTCTACCCATAAGACCATAAGACACAGGAGCAGAATTAGGCCATTTGGCCCATCAAACCTATCCTTTCTCCCCTTCCTCTGAGCGCACCTAGTCAGGTCCTGCAATAAGGCTTGTGTATGTGATCTACACACTGAATGCATTGTAACAAGGCTGAGGTTGTTGAGAAAACTTGAAGCAAGTGTGTGAGCGAATAGACTATGAGTTGATGCATTTTCCACTTGAGATGACGTCAGGATTTCAACATTTGTTTTGCAGTTAGAAATAGGTTGTTTATCAATCGCTCTGCAGACTTCGGAATGTTTCTCATATGCACACTACCTTCTGTATAGACAGGCTGATGATGGCCAGATTTCCTTCATCACCAACTCTCTGGAACAATAGTTAGCAACTGATCTAGATAATGGGACGCACTTGCACTTCTCACTCAGGCAGTTTATTTCCTGTGCATCCATTTATAATATTGTTTTAAGCAGGATGATTCCTAGTCCAAAGTGTTGTGCTGATTGAGCCACATGTGCCCTTTCTACTGGATTCGCCCTGAAATGTAACACCTAAAATGAAGCCAATTCAATTCTCTTATCCACCCACTGGTTATCGATCTTGAACCTCTGTAGAATTGCTGTTTCTTTATCTATTACTCGATGACAAGATCAGAAATCAGAAGTATTCCTAGGACTGAGACAAAGACTCTCCTAGCTGACAGAAAAATGTAAAGTAGAACTCCATCATTGACATCATGGGCACTGATCACCCATCATCGAGGACATCTTCGAAAGGCCATGACTCAAAAAGAGGGCATCCATCATTAAAGACTCCTACCAGCCAGGACAAGCCCTCCACAATTTCTACTATCAGAGAAGAGGTACAAGAGCCTGAAGCAACAGACACAACATTTTAGGAATAGTTTCTACCTCTCTGCCACCAGATTTTTCAATGGACAATGAACCCATAAAAAACACCTATTTTTTGGCTCTTGTTATGCACTACTTATATTTTTTATATATTTCTTAATTTATGATATCTGTTATGCATTGCACTGTATTGCTGCTGCAAAATAACATATTTCATGATATATGTCAGTAATAATGAACATAATGGTTGTATGGTTTTTTATATTCTTGTACTTCCTCATTTTTTGTACAGGGGAGGTGGGTTTGGGGGTTGATGATCATGTTGCCATTCTTTTCTGTGTGGGGATGGGTTGATGTTTTTCTTTGAATGACTTCCATTGTTTTCTTTAGTTTGTGACTATCGAGAGAAGGCAAATCTCAGAGGTGTATACTGCATTTGTACTTTGATAATAAATGAGCCTTTGAACCTTTGATTCTTGTTCTGATTCTGATTCTGAGCAATAGGAAAGAGAGAGCACAAGAGATCAGTAGGACTGGTGGAAAGGACAGAGAAGCTTTTCTCTGTGTTGTGATATTTCAGTGATTTTACTAAAACATGACTTGTTGTTATTCTCTTTGTAGAATAGGGCCACCCGACCCTGAAGTTCCACAACATGTCTTTGCAACCAACTCCATCCATCATTGATTATCTGTAAGACTCACCTAGTTATCTTAAGGACTGCTTGAATATGCCTGTTAGTAATCTACAATTACACAGGTTGTAACATATACACTATCAAGTTTATTTTCAGCAGAAATTTTTGGATGCTGAGGACAGGAATCATAAGTAAAAGATGTAATAAGTAGTCTTTGTCAGCTAATCTATTGTGAGACACATATTAGTTACACCATACACTACTCAAAGATACACAGACACTTTATCTGGTACACTTGTATACCTGCTTGTTAATGCAAATATCTAATCAGCCAATCACGTGGCAACTCAATGCATAAAAACACGGTCAAGAGGTTCAGTTGCTGTTCAGACCAAACATCAGAATGGGCAAGAAATGTGAACTAAGTGACTTAGAATGATTTTTGGTGCCAGACAGGCTGGTTTGATTATCTCAGAAACTGCTGACCTGCTGGGATTTTCACCCACAACAGTCTCTAGAATTTACAGAGAAAGGTATAGAAGCAAAAATTGGTTCTGTGGGCAGCAGTTCTTGTTAATGAGAGAGGTCAGGAGAGGAGAATGGAAAAAAACAAAATACTCTGCAGATGCTAGGGTCAAATCAACACGAACAAACAAACTGGAGGAACTCAGCAGGTCGGGCAGCATCCGTGAAAACGAACAATCAACGTTTCAGGCCAAGTGTTCATCAGTCACTGAAGGTGAATGAGAAAGTGCAGCAGGCAGTGAAGAAGGCTAATGGAATGTTGGCCTTTATTACAAAGGGAATTGAGTACAAGAGCAAGGAAATCCTTTTGCATTTGTACAGGGCCCTGGTGAGACCACACCTGGAGTATTGTGTACAGTTTTGGTCTCCAGGGTTAAGGAAGGACATCCTGGCTGTAGAGGAAGTGCAGTGTAGATTCACGAGGTTAATTCCTGGGATGTCCGGACTGTCTTACGCAGAGAGGTTAGAGAGACTGGGCTTGTACACGCTGGAATTAAGGAGATTGAGAGGGGATCTGATTGCAACATATAAGATTATTAAGGGATTGGACAAGATAAGAGGCAGGAAATATGTTCCAGATGCTGGGAGAGTCCAGTACCAGAGGGCATGGTTTGAAAATAAGGGGTAGGTCATTTAGGACAGAGTTAAAGAAAAACTTCTTCTCCCAGAGAGTTGTGGGAGTCTGGAATGCACTGCCTCAGAAGGCAGTGGAGGCCAATTCTCTGGATGCTTTCAAGAAGGAGCTAGATAGGTATCTTATGGATAGGGGAATCAAGGGATATGGGGACAAGGCAGGAACCGGGTATTGATAGTAGATGATCAGCCATGATCTCAGAATGGCAGTGCAGGTTCGAAGGGCCGAATGGTCTACTTCTGCACCTATTGTCTATTCTATTGTCTAAGAACTGAAGAAGGAGGGGACAGGGGCCCTATAAAGAAGTGGGGGAGGGTGGGAAGGAGATGCTGCCCGACCTGCTGAGTTCCTCCAGCTTGTTTGTACGAGGCGAATGGCAAGACTGGTTCACACATTACAACAGTGGAGTGCAGAAGAGCATCTCTGAAAGCACATGTCAAACCTAGAAGTGGATGGGCTACAGCAGCAAAGCACCACAAATGTACACTCAGTGGCCACTATGTTAGGTAACTAATTTGGCTGCAATAAGAGTTAGTATTGATTTGTGTAATCTAAGTGCTAATTGTCACTAAGGATTTGAATGTTCATAGAATGGATTTTTTTTCTCTATAAGCAGCATTGTGTGAAGGGAAAAAGAGAGTCACCCAGATACAATCATAACTTTTGAAACAACTCTGAAATGGCAAGAGTCCCCAAATCCTAAGGACTTTCTACAGGGGCACAATTGAGAGCATCCAGACTGGCTGTATCACTGCCTGGTATGGGAACTGTACCTCCCTTAATCACAGGACTCTCTCTCTCTCTTGAGAGAGAGAGAGAGAGAGAGAGAGAGTGTTGCAGGAAGCCCAGCACATCTGTGGATATGAACATCTCACTATTCAGGACATTTACAGTGACAGGTGCGTAAAAAGGGCCCAAAGAAGGATCACTGGGGACCCGAGTCACCCCAACCACAAACTGTTCCAGCTGTTACCATCTGGGAAATGGTACCACAGCATAAAAGCCAGGACTGATAGGCTCCGGGACAGCTTCTTCCACCAGGCCATCAGACTGCTTAATTCATACTGACACAGTTGTATTTCTACGTTATATTGACTGTCCTGTTGTATATCTTACTGTACGTACTTTTTATTACAAATTACTATAATTTGCATATTGCACATTCAGATGGAGATGTCATGTAAAGATTTTTACTCCTCATGTATGTGAAGGATGTAAGAAATGAAGTCAATTCAATTCAAATCAACTTCGATTGGGTGTAAACACAAAACTTTCTTCTCATGTCTAATAAAGTTCTGATGAAGTGTCTTTGACCTGAAACGTTAGCTCTGTTCTTCTTTCCACAAATGCAGCCTGAATTGCTGATTATTTCCAGCATTTCCTGCTTTTATTTTAGTTTTCCAGCATCTAGATTTATTTGTTGACTTTCTCCGCACTTCTTCGGCCTGCCTATGGAGGAACTGAACTGGTTTACCCAACCACCCAAGGCACTATTTCATAATGCCAGCTGATTGACGAAGAGTGACAACCTGGGATGATGTGAAAGTTCATGCACCTGGCAGGTACTGGCAACGTCATTTCTCTGGAATAGATCAGCACACAGATTCTCAATGGTTCAAATTAATGTCAGAGAAGGTATACAGTATACAACTTGAAATCCTTATTCTTCGCAGACATGCATGAAACAGAGAAATGCCCCCAAAGAAGGAATGACAGAAAAATGTTAGAACCTCAAAGCCCCCCTCCCACGCTTGAGCAGCCACAAAGGCTTCAGTCCTCTGGCCACCACCCACCAGCAAACAATAGCAAGACCCCAGAATCCAGAATCTAGAGTCCGTCAAAACGACTGTTCATCCCAACACTTCAACATCTCAACAGGCCCTCTCTCTCACTAATGAGGGAGAGAGAGAGATATCATTCCTGCAACAGGCGAGACCAACAGCTTTCTGTTTTGATGCTACAATCTGCAGCACGAGATTGAGTTCCCCCAACTCAGAGCCAACAGACTCTTACTCACCATCGAAAGAGAGAGGTATCGCTCGAGAACAAAGGCCTCCGACAGCTGCGCTCACTCTCAATCACCCCTGACACTTCAGTCAGCGACATCAGTGAGGAATCAGCTCGTTCACAGGACCACATCCCAAAGGTGCACGTCTTCCAAATCGCTCCTGAAGATACTGAAGTGCAGGCCAAATTTGTGTTTCTCTTCCCACGGATGCTGCCTTACCTGTTAGGTGTTCATAGCATTTTCAGTTGTTCTTTCAGATGTCCAGCACTTGGATTTATTTTAACTTTCATTCAAGTTGATGTGTTCAAGTTTAGAGTGGAAGAGGTGTTATACCTGTCCTAGTTTTGAAGGCATTTTGACTTGAAACCTTATTTTTTCTCTCTCTGCAGTTTCTGCCTGGCCTGTTCTGTTGAATATTTCCAGCAATTTTTTTTTGTTTTTGTTTTTGGGAAACATCAAATACTTTCTTAGTTTTTGAATAAAATTAACTACAAAAGAAAATTAGAATATACTTTCGGTAAGGATGAACTGGTGACAGGTTGGGACTCATCCTGACATTACCTGGGAACAAAGCAGTAATACAAGAAATATCTTCACAGTACAAAATGTAATATATTTTTAATAGACAATAATCTGGTCTGCTTGGCAAAATAAAACAATCACAAGACAGGAACAAAAGAAGTTGTTAATAGATTGCTGAAACTATGATTATCTATCATTTGCTAATTTTAATTACTTTCATTACTTGCACAGTACTGTAGTAATTTTATGTATTACACTGTACTGCTACCACAACAAAAACAAATTTCATGACAATTACAAGGATGTTGCCTGGATTGGAGGGAGTACCTTATAAGAATAGGTTGAATGAACTCGGCCTTTTCTCCTTGGAGCAATGGAGGATGAGAGATGGAGATGAGAGAGCATAAGATGAGAGGCATTGATCGCATGTATAGCCAGAGGCTTCTTCCCAGGGCTGAAATGGCTAACATGAGTGTATAGCTTTAAGGTGCTTGGAAGTAGGTACAGAAGGGATGTCAGAGGAAGGTTTTCACACAGAGGGTGGTGGGTGCGTGGAATGCACTGCCAGCAATAGTGGTAGAGATGAATACAATAGGGTCTTTTAATAGTCTCTTAGGTAGGTACATGGAGCTTAGAAAATAGAGGGCTATGTGGAAGGGAAATTCTAGGTAAGTTTCTAGAGGAGGTTACATGGTTGGCACAACATTGTGGGCCAAAGGGCCTGTAATGTGCTGTAGATTTCTATGTTCTATGTTCTTTGACATATGTGAGTGATGATAAACCTGATTCTGATGTGGGTCTCTGTTGTGGACTGACAGTGGGAAGGGGGTAAGGAGAGGAGAATCATGGTGGGGAAAAGGGGAAGGGAGAGGAGAAGGAGAAGAAAGCACCAGACAGACATTTTGTAATGATCAATAAACCAACAGATTGGAATCAAAAGATCTTGCCTGATGTCTCAGAGCTGGGTGTGGCTGCACCCCTGTCAGCCCCTGCCCCTGGTACTCCTTCTCTGTCACCTGTCCCACAGGCTTCCCATGGTGCTCCACCCTCATCATTCCCAGCACCCTTTGCTCCTGCTAGATTTACAAACTCGATCTCTGCTCTATTGTATAATGGCAGCGTAACAGTTACCGTAATGCCAGTCACCCAGGATCATTTCAGTGGCTGTCTGTAAGGAGCTTGTAGATTTTTCCCGGGTGCTCCCACATCCCAAAGACACGCGGGCTAGTAGGTTAATTAGTCACATGGGTGTATTTGGATGGCATGAGCTTGTTGAGCTGAAAAGGCCTGTTACCAATTGTATCTCTGAAACAATAACCTAAAATAAAAACTGGAGTTGTGTGGAGCACTAAAGCAACACAGCTGGGAATACTGTATGCAGTGGTGACGTAGACCTCTACGTATCGTTGAACTAGTGCTGAGAGAGTACTGACTGAGAACAGCATTGAATGAGTGCTGAGCATAGGGCTGAATGAATGCCACGTGTTGTGGAACATAGAACAGTATTTATTAGTTCAATAATATTTGATGAATATTATAACCGTATTGTTTGAACATTCTTTGTTGTTTTAAGAATTCATTATAGGTTATATGTAAAACGACATGAATGGCATATGTCATTACATTGCCATGTCATTTGTGTACACCACACTAAAATTAAAACTAAGAAGCATGCACTTTATTCCTTGCTGTGTTTTTCTTTCGATTAGTTTTATGTTTTGAAGTTACATGGCTTAAGCATATGACATTGTGCTGACTTTTAACCTGCTCTGAGATCAATCTAACCCTTTGCTCCTATGTAGCCCTCTATTTTTCTATCACCCATGTGCCTAGCTAAAAGTTTCTTAAATGCCCCTAATGTATCTGCCTCTAGCACCACCCCTGGCAACGCATTCCAAGCACACACACTCTCTATATAAAATCCTTACCTCTGATACCCCGCTATGCTTTCTTCCAATTGCTTTAAAGCCATGCCCCTCAGATTAGCTATTTTCCAGCCTGGGAAAAAGTCTCTGGTAATCTCTGATCTGTGCCTCTTATTATGTTTTACACCTTTATCAAGTCATCTCTCATCTTCCTTCACCCTAATGCTCTCAACTTAACTTCACAATGCAATTGTGTTGAACTTGTGCTTTGTGTATAGTCGAATTATGTACCTCCAGTACTTAATAAAGTGGCCACTGGGAGTATGCTCATGGTCTTTTGTTGCTGTAGCCCATCCACTTCAAGGTTTGATGTACTGTGAACTCAGAGACACTCTTCTACACACCAATGTTCTAATGTGTGGTTATTTGAATTGCTCTCCCTTTCTTGTCAGCTTGAACCAGTCTGGACATTCACCTCTGATCTCTCTCATTAACAAAGTGCTTTCACCTACCACTCAGTGAATGTTCTGTTTTTGCTTTTCACCACATTCTCTGTCAACTAGAGACTGTCGTGAGTGAAAATCCCAGGAGATCAGCAGTTTCTGAGATACTCAAATCACCCTGTCTGGCACCAACAATCATTCCATGGAGAAAGTCATTTAGATCACAATCCTTCCCATTGTTAGAACAGCAATTGAACCTCTTGATCATATCTGCATGCTTATATTCATTGATTTAGCTGCCGGACGATTGGCTAATTAGATACTTGTGTTAAGGAGCAGGTGTACGAATGTACTGAATAAAGTATTCACTAAGTATATGTATAGAGATAAATACCTGCAAAGGGCTTGATGAACAAATGTGGGGCATGTTGCTAACTGCATTATTGGGTTACTGATAAAATGTCACAAAATTGGTGAAAATGGATTGAAAACTTACTTGAATACTTTTCTTGCAACTGGAGGTAAAAAGATGAGGAGAGGAGTTAAAAGGTGAAAGTAGGGGAGGAAGAAACATGAGGTCATAGGTGAAACTGGGGGGGTGGGGGGTGGTGAGGGATGAAGTAAAGAGCTGGGAAGTTGATAGGTTATCCGCAACCAGCACATAATTCTCCGGAACATCCACCATCTCCAACGGGATCCCATCACCAAACATATCTTTATCTCCCCCCCACTTTCTGCTTTCTGCAGGGATCGCTCCCTACGCGACTCCCTTGTCCATTCGTCCCTCCCCACTGATCTGCCTCCTGGCACTTAACTTCGCAAGTGGAACAAGCGCTACACCTGCCCTTATACTTCCTCCCTCACTGTCATTCAGGGCCACAAACAGTCCTTCCAGGTGAGGCGACACTTCACCTGTGAGTCTGTTGGGGTCATTTTCTGTGTCCAGTGTTCCTGGTGTGGCCTCCTGTATATCGGTGAGACCCGACGTAGATTGAGAGACCACATCGTCGAGTTTCTAGTCTCTGTTCACCAGAAGAAGCTGGATCTCCCAATGGCCATCCATTTTAATTCCACTTCTGATTCCCATTCTGATATGTCAATCTGTGGCCTCCTCTACTGTCACGATGAGGCCACACTCAGGTTGGAGGAACAACACCTTATATTCTGTCTGGGTAGCTTCTAACCTAATGGCATGAACATCGATTTTTTGAACTTCCTTTATGTCCCATCCCCTTTTCTCTCTCTCACCTTCTCTCCTTACCTGTCCATTTTGTCTCCCTCTGGTAGTCCTCCCCCTTTCTTTTCTTCCATGGCCTTCGGTTCTCTCCTATCAGATTCCCGCTTCTCCGGCCATCTATCTCTTTCACTAATCAACTTCCCAGCTCTTTACTTCATCCCTCCCCCTCCCAGTTTCACTTAACCCCTTGTGTTTCTCTCTCCGCGCCCCCCCAACCTTTTAAATCTACTCTACATCTTTTTTTCTCCAGTCCTGCCGAAGGGTCTTGGCCCGAAACTTCGACTGCACTTTTTTCCATAGATGCTGCCTGGCACGCTGAGTTCCTCCAGCACTTTGAGTGTATTGCTTGGATTTCCAGCATCTGTGTATTTTCTCTTGTTGTGATTTGGCTTCACACGGCAGCCTCAGCACGATAGATTAAACTGTTGCCATGGAGCTGAGGGAAAGCCACTGCAGGTTTGTGGGTGTCGGAAGGAAGTGTGTGATTAGTGTGGCTTGTTCCACCCAATGTATAAGTTGCCACTAATCACTGCAAGTCAAAAATCAATGATGGCATTAGCTTTTTAAGAGGTAACTATTTAGAGACTCTGCAGACACCTCTGGTGATGTTTATGAACAGTAGTGGGCACAGAGCCTGGCACGCACAGGGTAGTGTGAGTGTGAAACAAACTCCCAGAGAAAGTGGACGGATGTGAGTTTGATTTCAATATTTTAGAAGAGTTTGGATAAGTACATGGACAGCTGAGGCATGGAGGCCTGTGGTCCAGTCCGAGTGCAGATCCATTGGGCTAGGCAGAATAACTGTTAGGCTTTGACTAGATGGGCCCAAGAACCTATTTCAGTGCTATAGTGTTTGATGACTCTAATTGTCCCAGTCGATACAATCATATCTCAAACTGTAAAGCTGCCATCTCTGGAACGGGTCTTGTTAATCTTCACCACACTCCTGCTACAGCAAGTCCATTTTTTTCTGAGTTAAGGAGAGCAAAGCTGAACACAATACTTCACACTCAGTCACACTCAGGCCCTATTCTAATTGTAACAACACTTTCATACTCATGTAATCAAGTTGTCTCATAATAAAGAATAACATAAGGAAACTAGATGTAGCAGAAGGGTTTCTCGGGTATAGGATAATGTGGAGGGCAGTTTGCTCAGGAGAGCACGCGCAGAGTCGCCAAATATCGGCACCATCTTGTATAATCTAAGATATAAATATCACCAATAGCATGTCCTGGCCCAGCCACATAGACCATGTAGATGCCTTAACCAAGGAAGTACACAAGCACCTCTGGTTCTTCAGAAGGATAATGAAATTCATGTTTGCCCATGAAATTCATTATGTCTCCTTTGACTAGCCTTCTCTTCCCATTGCCTCAGGAGATCAGCCAACATAACCAAAGATCCCTCCAAAACATGGTATTCTCTCTTCTCCACCTTTCCATCAGACACAAGATACAAAAGCTTGAAAATATGCTTCACAGAAGCAGAAGGACAATTTCCATCATATATGATTAAACACTTGAATAAACTTCTTTTATGATAAAGAGGAACTCTTGATTTCCAAGCCATGGACCTTGCATCTTACATGTTAACAGCAAAATTCCAAGTAAATTTGTTATTTAAGTACATATTTGTCACCATATACAACCCTGAGATTCATTTTCCTGCAAGCATACTCAGTAAATCCAATTACCATAAAAGAATCAGTAAAGACTGCTCCAACTTGGTGGAGAACAATAATGCAAAAGATAACAACCTGTGCAAATACAAAAGGAAAGAAAAAAAGAAATAATGACAATAATAATAATGATAATAAATAAATAAACAATAAATTTGAGAACATGAGATGAAAAGTCCTTGAAAGTAAGTCCATAGATTGTGGGAATAGTCTAGTGATGTAGCAAATGAAGCTGTTTTCCATGTTTCAGGAGCCTGATGGTTGAGTGGTAAGAACTGTTCCTGAACCTAATGGCATGAGTCCTGACATTCTTGTAACTTCTTCCTGATGACAGCAGTGAGAAGAGAGCATGACCTCGGTGGTGGAGATTTCTGATGATGGATGCTTCTTTCCTGCGTCAATGCTGTGTGCAGATCTGCTTAATGGTGGGGAGGGCTTTACCTGTGACGGCCGTATCCATTACCTTGTGTAGGATTTTCCATTCAAGGACTTTGGTATTTCCATATCAGGCAGTGATGCAGCCAGTCAATATACTCCTCCAACAGACATCTATAGAAGTTTGTCCAAGTTTTAGATAGTATGCCAAATCTTTGAAAACTTCGAAAAGGAAGTGCAGTTTCTCTGTAGTGGTAACTTTAACACAATATTCTGCATTCAGTTATTATCTTTCCCTTTGTACTAACTCAATGCATTTAAAGTTTTGGAATCATTTGTAGGGATGGCATACCAAACAATTTTTTTGCTGTATCTCGGTACATGTGACTATAATAAAACAATTGCCAATAACATATCATCGGGGTTTTAATCACTTGCTGCACTTGAATGCTGGCTTTCCACCATCTCGGTCCATTTGAATATCAATACCACCAAATCTGTCACCACTTGACAATAATCTTCTATTTTGCTATGTGCATCAAAATGGATGGCTTCATATTTTTCAACTTATATTTCATTTGCCATGTTCTCTCCCATACATTCAGCTGATGCATACTCTCTGAAGTATTTTGGTATCCTGTTCCTGACACACAACCTTGGCTAGTGTGGCATGGTTATCAAACTTGGAAATCTGGTCTGTGGCTTTCCCCAGCCAAGTCATTGACATAAATCATGGAAAGCTGTATCAAAGCACTGATCTATCAGACTCAGCATATCAGCTACAGCAGGTCCATTTATTCCCACTCTGCTTTCCACTAATTCTACAATTCTTAAGCTAAGTCAAAACATTGCCCCCATTTCCCCTTGCTTTAACTTCCTTCATGTGTGGGAACTTCTAAAACTCTAAATGCGACACATCTACTGGCTTCCCCATATCTAATTTACCAATCATAATACAAAGAACTCTAGCAGATTAGAAAAATATAATTTTCCTTTCATAAATCATGCTAGTACTGTACTTATTATTCTCAAGGTATCATGCTCTTATGTCCATCCTAATGGATTCCAGCATCTTCCCTACCACTAACATCGGGCTAACATATCATTAGTTCCCTATTTTCTTTTCCATCTTATTTTTTTTAATGATGCAGTCACATTTCCTATCTTTCAATCTTCAGGGACAATTATAGAGTCAGTCAAACTTTGGAGGTCAACAGCAAAAGCACGCACTATTTCCATGCACTGTCTTCAACTTATAGGATGTAAGTTGTTGGATTTATAATAAGAACATGTGAACATGTGAAATAAGAGCAAGATTAGGCTATTTGGCCCATCCAATTGCCTTTTTCCCAGAACCCTTAATTTCCCTACTTGCCAAAATCTAACTGGGTCTCAAGTGTATTTAATGAGGCAGAGAATTCTACAGGTTCACATCTCTCTGGGAAAAGCAGGTCTTCCTCATCTCCATCCTAAATCTATTCTCTGAATCTTGAGGCTATACCCTTTGTTCTAGTCTCACCTACAAGTGGAAAGAACTTTTCTGGCTCTCTCTTATCTATCCCTTTCATAATTTTATAAGATCCCCTCTTATTCTTCTGATTTCCAGGAGATTCAACCTTTCTTTATAGGCTAACCCCCTCATCTCCAGAACCAACCTGGCAAAGCACATCTACACTGCATTCTATCTTTCCTCAAGTAAGGAGACCAGTACTGCACATATTATTCCTGATGAGACCTCACCAGTACCCTGTACAGTTTCAGCATAACCCTTGTGCTCTTAAATTCGATCCCTCTAACAATAAAGGCCTGTTGCTAGCCTGTTGCACCCGCAAACCTACATTTTGCAAGTGCTGCACAAACACCCCCAAGCCCTCTGCACAACAGAATGCAACAATCCTCCATCATTTAGATAATAATCTAATCTTCTATTTTTCATTTCAAAGTTGATGACCTCACATTTGCTAACATTGTACTCCAACTATTGAATATCATATTTCAAGTTCCTAACAACAGCAAGGGCCAAACTGTCCCGGGCCATCAGAGGGGCAAAGCGTACACACGCCCAGCGAATCCACAGCCACTTCCGGGACAACGGCGACATGCGGTGCATGTGGAAGGGCATCAGGACATCACCTGACTGTGCGGGTGATGCCTCCCTCCCAGATGCGCTGAATAACTTCTACACCAATATTGAGGTGGAAATGACATGGCAGCGAGGAAGTCCACCTCTCCTACAAATGACCAGGTGCTGTGTCTCACCGTGGCTGATGTGAGAAGAACCCTGTGCAGGGTCAACCCACGGAAGGCTGCTGGACCAGACAACATCCCTGGTAGAGTGCTCAGAGGATGTGCAGACCAGCTAGCGGATGTTCTCACTGACATTTTCAACATCCCCCTGAGCAACGCCACCATTCCAACGTGCTTCAAAGCCGCCACCATCGTCCCTGTGCTGAAGAAGTCTTCAGTGTCTTGCCTAAATGACTACAGTCCCGTTGCACTCACATCCATCATCATGAAGTGTTTCGAGAGGCTCGTCATGAGGCACATCAAGACCCTGCTGCCCCCCTCACTGGACCCCCTGCAGTTTGCGTACCGTCCCAACCGCTCAACAGACGATGCCATTGCCATTACCCTCCACCTGGCCCTAACCCACCTGGACAAAAAGGACACATACGTTTGAATGCTGTTCATAGATTTCAGTTCAGCATTCAACACAATCATCCCTCAGAAACTGATTGGAAAGCTGAGCCTACTGGGCCTGAACACCTCCTTCTGCAACTGGATTCTAGACTTCCAGACTGGGAGACCTCAGTCAGTTTGGATCAGGAGCAGCATCTCCAACACCATCACACTGAGTACGGGGGCCCTCTAGGGCTGTGTGCTCAGTCCACTGCTGTTCACTCTGCTGACCCACAACTGTGCTGCAACACACAGCTCGAACCACATCATCAAGTTCGCCGATGACACGACCGTGGTGGGTCTCATCAGCAAGAACGACAAGTCAGCTTAAAGAGAGGAGGTGCAGCGGCTAACAGACTGGTGCAGAGCCAACAGCCTGTCACTGAAAGAGAACAAAACAAAAGAGATGTTTGTTGTCTTCAGGAGGGCACGGAGCGACCACTCTCTGCTGAACATCGATGGCTCCTCTGTAGAGATTGTTAAGAGCACCAAATTTCTTGGTGTTCACCTGGTGGAGAATCTCACCTGGTCCCTCAACACCAGCCCCATAGCAAAGAAAGCCCAGCAGTGTCTCTACTTTCCGCGAAGGCTGAGGAAAGTCCATCTCCCACCTCCCATCCTCATCACATTCTACAGGGGTTGTATTGAGAGCATCCTGAGCAGCTGCATCACTGCCTGGTTCGGAAATTGCACCATCTCGGATCGCAAGACCCTGCAGCGGATAGTGAGGTCAGCTGAGAAGATCATTGGGGTCTCTCTTCCCGCCATTTCGGACATTCACACTACACACTGCATCTGCAAAGCAAACAGCATTATGAAGGACCCCACACACCCTTCATACAATCTCTTCTCCCTCCTGCCATCTGGGAAAAGGCACCGAAACATTCGGGCTCTCACGACCAGACTATATAACAGTTTCTTCCCCCAAGCCATCAGACTCCTCAATACCCAGAGACTGGACTGACACCAACTTACTGCCCTACTGTCTTGTTTATTATTTATTGTAATGCCTGCACTGTTTTGTGCACTTTACGCAGTCCTGGGTAGGTCTGTAGTCTAGTGTAGTTTTTTTTTCTGTGTTGTTTTTTTACATAGTTCAGTCTAGTTTTTGTACTGTGTCATGTAACAGCATGGTCCTGAAAAACGTTGTCTCGTTTTTACTATGCACTGTACCAGCAGTTATGGTCGAAATGACAATAAAAAGTGACCTGACTTGACTTGACTTGACCAGCTACTCTACTTACAACTGTTTAGTTCCTTTAGTGCCTCATTCACACTAGACCCTTGAATTCTGTAATATATCTAAGATCTTGCTTGTCTTCTTCCATTGCTGAAGTCTGCAGATTGACTTACATGTGAAATACATTTCCAATAATCTTCACTTACATGGCTCAGCTAATTCCAGGAAATTGTGGTACCTCGTTGAACAACTTAATTTGCCTGAAGGCTTGTCAGATTTGAATGAAACTTCTGATAATGATTTCAGTTAAATTCATCCTGATAGATTTCAGGAAATGAGCTCTATTTTGTTTAGAACAGAATGGGATTTCATTGGCCTGCAAACCCTTTTGGAATGATTTAGGTTTTGAAAGGTTTATGAAGGAATATAAAACGTCTTCAGAAGTGAGGGGTGACTTTACCATTAAGAAATGCAATCTCCTCAGCATGATGGGGATAAAAGCATAATTGTTTAGCGTATGCTCTCCCTCATTGTCCCTACTGAGGTCCTTTGTTGTCATGGCAATGGTTTTTGATGCTAGATGTAGACTTGTCTAGCAACATGGAACAAAATTGAAGAAATAACTGGTCTTTATGGTCTGTCATAGTCTCCTATTTAAAGAATGTTGCAAATTTACACTTGAGTAATTGAAGCAACATTTCAGTACAAGCGTTTTAAACATAAAATGTTTTATTACTCAAAATCTGTAATCTTCAGAAAGGACTGAAATTGTGCATGTTTGATCAGCCCTGTCCCTGGGACATGACATTATTGGTATTCTCAGCTAAGAGGTGTCAATGGAATATGAAAGAGAAGTGCTTAGAGCCTTGGCTGCACAAGAGTCAATATTGAATAGTGATTTAACTAATTTGAGTTTTGCAATATAAGAAACAATTTAAAGCATCCGGCTCAGCTGGGGTACCTGGCCAAGTATTGACCTGTGCTGATCAACTGGTTGTTGTGATCACTGAGATCTGTACTCTCTCACATCAGCAGTGTGTGGTACCCTCCTGCTTCAAGCAGGCTTCAATTGTATCAGTGCCCAAGAAGAGCATGGTGAACTGCCTCAAAGACCATCGCCCAGTAGTGCTTACATCCACCGTGATGAAGTGTTTTGAGAGCTTGGTGAAGAAACATATTAACTCCTGCCTGAGAAGCAACTAAGATCCACTCCAATTTGCCTACTGGAGCAACAGATCCAGAGCAAATACCATCTCATTGGCTCTTTACTCAACCCTGGAATATCTGGAAAACAAAGATCAGGATACTCTTTATCAACAGCCACTCACTATTCTATACCATCATTCCATCAAAATTAATCAATAATCTCCAAAACCTTGACCTCAATACTCTTGTGCAGTTGGATCCTGCACTACCCCTCCATCAGCACAGGTGTACCACAAGGCTGTATGCTTCACCCCCTACTCTACTCACTTCACATTTGTGACTGTGTGGCTAAGTACTGCTCCAATGCCATATTCAAGTTTGCTGATGACACCACTGTTGCATGCCAAATCCAAAGGTGCTGATGAATCAGCATATGGAAGGGAGACTGAAAATCTGGCAAAGTGGTGGTCAAACTCTTACTCAGTGTCAGCAAGACCAAGTAGTTGATTATTGACTTCAGGAGAAGGAAACCAGAGGTCCATGAGCCAGTCCTCATTGGAGGATCAGAATTGAAAGGTTTAGCAGCTTTAAAGTACTCGGTCTTATCAGTTTGGAGGATCTGTCCTGGGCCCAGCGCTTAAGTGCAATTGCGAAGAAAGCATGGCAGTGCCCCTACTTCCTTAGGAGCTTGTGGAGATTTGGCATGACAGCTAAAACTTTTACCAACTTCTATAGATGTGTGACAGAGAATATATTGACTTGTTGGATCATACCCTGGTATGGAAACACCAATGCCCTTGAATAGAAAGTCTACAAAAAGCAATGAATACAGATGACCCAGTCTATCCCAAGTAAAGCCCTCCCCACCATTAAGCACATCTACATGGAGCACTGTCGCAGGAAAGCAGCATCCATCATCAAGTACCCCCACCATGCTCTCTTCTCACTGCTGCCGTCAGGAAGAAGGTATAGAAGCCTCAGAACTCACACCATCACGTTCTGCAACAGTTATTACCCCTCAACCATCAAGCTCTTGAAGCAAAGTGAACTCAACATCACTTGCCCCATCATTGAAATGTTCCCACAACAATGGGCTCACTTTCAAGGACTCTTCATCTCATGTTCTCGATAGTTATTGCTTATTTATTTATTATTATTATTATTATTTCTTCTTTTACCATTTCCACAGCTTGCTCTCTTCTGCACTCTAGTTGAACACCCAAGTTGGTTCAGGCTTCCTGTTATGGTTATTATTCTAGAGATTTATTGAGCATGCCCACAAAAAAATGAATGTCAGTGTTGTATAAGGTGACGTATATGTAATTTGATAATAAATCTACTTTTAACTTTAACTGTTTTGTGCCACTGAACTACAAGACAGAGTTGTGATTAGCTGATGTGGATAAGCCAATTGAATAGAGTTACCAAGAAATTAAAAACTCCTTAGAAAAGATAAGGAACTTTAGAACATGTTAACACATTGTTACAACTATCACTTGCCTTTGTTATACAAACCATTGTGCCATTACTTCACACACATATGTATGACTCATTTATATTTTTACATATAAGATGGCAATGCATTCAATCATAGCAGCTTATACAAGGTCAGCCAAAGATGTTATTGACCTTTTTAAACATTTTTTTTACGATTGCCAGAGCCTGCTGCTTATTAAGAACTTAAAGTACAACAGGTCTACCCTATCAGCGAGTTGCTCATTGGCGGGGAAACTGAAGGAGCAGGGCTTGGTGTGGATCGTGCTGCTGCCTGCAATAAAGAGGCATCGGAGGAGTTGGTGCGTGAAGTGCTAATCACTTTTCTTGTGATCGCAACTCCCTGGTGGACATTGTTAATGAGGAATGCTGCAAGCCCACTTCACTAATTTATTGGTGGACAGCAGCGGTAGATGGCGGGGAACTGTGTGGTCTCAGTCGTAGGGAAGACTAGGCCTCAAGCAGCAGTATTGCCTGTTTGCAGCTGCCCAGGAGAGAGGTGTCAGAGTTGGTGATCCAAGCTGGAGCCAGTGTTGCCCCCCACCCCCCCCCCCACCCCAGTGTTTGCTCAGCAGAAGACAAGCTGTATTGTGTTCGACTGCAGATTTCTGCAACATTCAGGGTCTTGGACTTTTTTTTTGTGTGACCGTATTTTGCTGCTATCTTATTTATATGTGCTTACTGCCCTATATGTGCCTTGTGCTGTGTATTGCACCTCAGTTCTGGAGTAATGCTGCTTCATTTGGCTGTATTCATGGGTATTCATGTATTGTTGAATGACGAACTTGAATAAGAATACCACACTGCATTGACTTATTGACAAGACTGTTTTCCATATGCAAAACATTTGCAGTTCAGTCAATAAGCTGGCCTTTTCAGATACTTGGTACTTCTTAACTATATTTCGATCTCTGATGTTGATTTCTTGATATAAAAAAATCTGTTCTCAACCCACTATTGGCTTGTGTTACCTCTTTAGTGAGTGGTTCCTATGTCCACACCTGGAATGTCTTTTGTTGTCATCGTATTATCAATGACCTCTGCTCCAATTTGAAGGTATTGTTTTTGCACAGGCTTGTGCTATTTCACCATTATCACGCTTTACAAGTTGCTCTTGTTTGTCAGTTTTAGCACTTTCACTTCCCTCTATTGTTCGAACAGCTTCTCTTTGTTCTTTCCCAATGAATAATAAGGATCCATGCAGAGACATTTTGTTTCAGCTGCAGTTCCCCCACTTTCTCCTCCAAACTGGAGTGTAGTAGATTCAATAGTGCTCAACCTCAATGAAAATGTATAACAATATCTCTGCCAAAGTGAATCCTGCAGTAGAATGTAGTGTTGTGTGACGCCTGATTAAAATATTAGATTAAAAAGTGACTAATAGTTATAAGTAAATCATCTTGGAAATCTTGTCTCTTCAAAATGAACCCCAAAAACTCAAGAGATTCTGCAGATCAACACACACAAAATGCTGGAGGAACTCAGCACATCTATGGAAGTGAATGAAGAGTTAATGTTTTGGGCCAAGACCCTTCAATGGGACTGAAAAGGAAGGAGAAAGATGCCAGAATAAGAAAGAAGGAGAAGGAGGACAGGCAAGAAGGTGATGACACGAGACCTGATGAAGGGTCCACACCGAAAACATAACTCTTTATTCCTTTCCATAGACGCTGCCTGACTGCTGAGCTTCACACTAGCTTTTTGTGTGTGTTACTGAGAATGCACCCAGCCATTTTTGTTTCACTGCTATGGGTTGAATGATACTGGGGAGCAAACTGAGCTTTTACAGCAAGCATTTAGGCACAAATAGCCTGACCTAAGGTCTAGTTTTCTAAAACTAACTCTTCAATTGTGAAAGTAGAGCTCAGATTCATGACTGTACATTCTGCTGCTGTGCCAAATCCCATCATTGAACTTTGATCCATTCAGAATGAGTATCAGGAAGCACTAGAACAATGGATTTGCCCATCTAACAAAATTCAGTGCTCTGATGACCACTTTTATGGAAGTAGGGTATTTTATGTTTCATTCTTAACAGACTGTAAATGTTCAAATTAAATTGGTTTTGCTGGTATATAAAACATCTGATAATAGCCTTCACATTTATAATGTGGATATGTTCTGAATGCAATTCAACTAAAGTATTTCTCAGGACATTCAGAATGACAGTTCTATGTCTTCACTTCTTGAACAATGAATAAATCAAATCTTTTAGAGTCATAGAGCATTACATCAGAGAACAGGCCCTTTGGCTCAACTATTATTCTGTTTAGTCCCAATGACCTGTATTTGGACCTTTGCCCTCTACACCCCTCCCATCTATGTACTTATCCAAACTTCTCTTAAATGTTGAAATTGAACCTGCATCCATCACTTCCACTGGCAGTTCATTCCACATTCTCACCAACTTCTGAGGAAACAAGTTTCCCCTCATGCAAAAATGTGTGCATCTGGAGTCCACAGATGAGAATTTGGTTCGGTGTGCAGATAGGGACAAGGGCAGGAAAGGTAGGTTGGTGAGCAGCTGGAGACAGGGACCAGGAATAATACAGTGCAGCCATTAAGGCAGGCATACCAGGCCCAGGAGCTTCAGATGATCCTAGGGAGAACTTCTACTTCAACCTTGAAAGTTCCTGGTGCACATTCTGAAGGGAGACAAATTGGTCTTTCAGTGCCAAAGTGAGAAGCAACATGATCTGCCTTCAAGATGTGATCAGCAAAGAGTAGGGAGGGCTAACTCTAACAGGGTCTGTTTATTGACTAAATGCTTGGAATAGGCCTCCAAGTAACAAACACCCTGTTTTGGCAGAAAGACATTCAAAAGTAATCAGGAAAACAGCCATAGTCAAGCATTGGCACCTTATATAATTATCGAAGTAAATTTGGGCATCACCATTTTACATTAAGCTCCAATGACAACTGGAAAGACTACTGTTGAATACATTCTATTGTCACCATCAACCTGGTCACAAAATGATCAACATCAACAGAAGTGTTGCCACAAGAGGATCAGTGTTCAAGTTATCAAGGACCCCAGAAAAAAATAACATTTTTAAATAGCCTGTCAAAACCCAGTTTACAGATACCATGGAGTTGCCACAGAGTCCTCTATAGTTTGCTCCCCTGGCTTCTCTACCAATAAGAATAAGAATTGGTTTGTTAAGACTGACCAGGAGATTGAGAAGATAATTAACTGCAAAAGTAAGTTGTTCCAGGATCAGAAGCTCCATCCTTCCTCAAGGAAAAAGTAAGAGCTTTTTGGACGCCAGAAAGTAGAGGTCCAGCCAGAAACCCTGTGAGCTAAATGACAGATGGTGGATGGAGAGAATAAATGAGCCCAGCAACACACTGAAAGCCAAAACAAACGTATCATTTCAATACTCTAAAAGCCACCTCCAGCTCAGAGACCCATGTTCCACCCCATTAATATTATTGGACAAAAATACTTACAATTTTCTGCAAACCTCTCTGGTCTAACATTGACGTGAGTTTCCCACGTTTCCCAAAATATCTTGACCTCAAGATAAAGAAAGCAAATGCAATATTAGCATGCGTTTCAAGAGGACTAAAATGTAAGAGCAAGGATGTAATGCTGAGGCTTTATAAGCCAATGGTCAGATTACGCTTGGAGTATTATTTTGGATCTCTGGTCTAAGTCACGCTGTATTGGCATTGAAGTAGGACTAGAGGAGGTTCACGGAGGTTCTGGGAATGGATCCTCAGCTTCCCAACCAAAAGACAACAATCTGTGTGGATTGGAAATAACACCTCCACCTCGATGACAATCAATGCTGGTGCATCTCAGAGATGTGTGCTCAGTCCACTGCTCTACTGTCTCTATACCTATGACTGTGTGGCTAGGCACAGCTCAAATGCCATCTATAAAATTTATTGATGATACAAGCATTGTTGGCAGAATCTCACATGGTGACCAGAGGGCATACTGGAGCAAGATGTACCAGCTAGTTGAGTGGTGTCGCAGCAACAACCTTGCACTCAACACCAGTAAGAGCACAGAGCTGACTGTGGACTTCAAAGAGGTTAAGATGAGGGAATACACACCAGTCCTCATGGAAGGATCAGAAGTAGAGAGAGTGAGCAATTTCAAGTTCCTGGGTGTTAATATCTCTGAGGAGCTAAACTGCCCCAACATATTGATGCAGCTACAAAGAAAGCATTGGCAGCGGCTATATTTCATTTGGAATTTGAGAAGATTTTGTGTTTCACCTAAAACACTCGCAAATTCCTACAGTTGTACCCTGGAGGGCAATCTAATTGGCTGCATCGCCACCTGGTATGGGGGGGGGGGGGCGCTACTGCACATGATCGAAGAGAGTTGCAGAGAGTTGTAAAATTATTAAGCTCCATCATAGTCACTAGCCACCGTTAGTATCTAATACATCTTCGAGGAGTGGTACCTTGGGAAAGTGGCGTCCATCATTAAGGATCCCCACCGTGCAGGACATGCCTTCATCTGATTGTTACCGTCAGGAAGGAGGTAGAAGGCACACACTCAGTGATTCAGGAACAGCTTCTTCCCCTCTCTCATCCAATTTCTGATTGGGCATTGAACCCATGAACACCACTTCAATTGTTTCTTCTTTATTTCTGTTTTTTCACTACTTATTTAATGTAACTATTATATGTATATATTTAACTATAAATATATATATATATGTTTTTCTGTAATTCAGTTTTTTTCTATATTAGCATGAATTGCATTGTACTGCTGCCACAACTTTAACAAATTTCATGACATATGCCAGTGATATTAAACCTGACTCTGATTCTGAAAAGGTTAACATATGAAGACCATTTGATGGCTCTGGGCCTGTATTCACTGGAGTTTAGAAGACTGGGGAGGTGGGGTGGCAGATCTATTGAAAGGTCTGGGTAGAGTGGATGTGGGGTGGATATTTCCTATAGTGAGTGAGTCTAGGACCAGAGTGCATAGCTTCAGAATAGAGCAATGTCATTTAGAACAGAGTTGAGGAGGAATTTCTTTAGACAGAGGGTGGTGAATCTGTGGAATTCATTGCCACAGACAGCTATGGAGGCCAGGTCATTGAGTATATTTAAAGAAGAGGTGATAGGTCCTCGATTAGTCAGGGCAACAAAGGTTATGGGGAGAGGCAGGAGAATGGATTCGAGAGGGAAAATAAATCAGCCATGATGGAATGGTGGAGCAGACTTGATGGGCCAAATGGTTTAACTCTGCTCTTATGTCTTATAGTCAACATCTCCCACCAGATTATAACCCACTCAGATTTCCTTACCACCAGCTACTGGTGATGTCTTTCCTTACCCATGCTTCTGCCGGAGTCTTTATTTATGGATGTTATGGGAGGGTAGTGGTTAGCGTAATGCTTCACAGTGCCAGCTGGGTTAAATTCCCGCCACTGTCTGTAAGACGCTTGTATGTTCTCACCATGATTGGATGGGTTTTCTCTGGGTGCCCTGGTTTCCTCCCGCATTCCAAAGAGATTTGAGTTCGGGTTAGTAAGTTGTGGGTGTGCTCTGTTGCTGTCGGAATCATGGCGACACTTGCAGGTTGTAGACTGTATTGATTTGTTGATGCAAAACAATACACTTCACTGTATGTTTTGATGTTTCAACGTACGTGTGACAAATGAAGCTAATCTTTAATATTTCATCCCCCACACCCCACCTCTCTCATTTGGCACCTTTCCACTGCTCATGACCTGAGATCCACAGCTATCAATGTACCTGCCTTTATCAAATGAGTGGACAAAATGTTAAGTATTAAGAACTTTTTTTTGAAATGTCTTAATGTTTAATATTAAGAAATATTTTGTACATATTTAGCGTGTGAGGCCTATTCTAATGGAGTTTGATGAAATGATACCAGCAAGTTGCCTGCACATTGCTAATCTCAATGATGATTTAGCACTGAATTTTGGATTATTGTGGGAGGCTGTAAGTTATTTGATGTGGGACTTAAGAGCAAGTTCAGAGAAGTATTTTACAAGAAACTTACCTTTATAACGTGCTTCCAACACACATGGAAGCAGCTGTGTGGGCCAAATCTGACTGACTTTACCTGAATCCAGCTGGCCCAGAGCTAGTCAAGATCCGAGCAGGCCGGTTCTGGGAAAGGCACTTTGCATACATATGCAAATAATTAACACCTGTTCAAAGCATGACCTCTGTGTCGCCTTCTTCCTGTCTTTTACTCGGAAAACGAGTGATGCACTTCCTGTGTCCTCTGCCTTTTAGAATGCTTTGGTACCAATTTTTGGAAGAGGGAGGTTAAGGGAAACAGAACAGTGGATGGCAGCAAATATTGAGGATTCTACACAGTCAAATAAGGAAAATCCTCATGGGTGTAGTAACAGAAGAAGAGAAATAGTTTTACTTGTGGAATTCAAACTGGAGATGAGATGAAGGTGATAGAAAAGAAGGCCAATAATATAACTTGACTTCAACCGCATGAAGACGCTAATAAAAGTTAATGTATGCAGTCTCAGGGCTGCCTTACAATGCAAACTATGGTTATTTTTCACATTAGTAAACATGTGGTCCAATGAAGAACTAATCATTTGGTTCAGAAGATTTGACTGTCTGTAAGTGAATGTTCAGAACTAAATCCACAAAGATAAGGACTACTGATTTAACAGTCACTGAGGACAAGAAGAAAAGTGGAAAGAAATTGCAGAAGGCTGAACGACAGAAAGCTTTGATACAGGAACAAAAAGATGTTGAGGTAGAGGTATTCCACTTTTTCGGAGAATGTGGTCTTACCACTGGAAAAAATAAAACAAAAATCAATTTCTGAATGGGAAGAATGGTAGGATTCAGTTTTAATCTGGTTGTATCTTATCTGAGAAGCAATACATTTGATGTGACAACACACACACAAAATGCTGGAGGAACTTGGCAAGCCAGGCAGCATCTATGGAAAAGAGTAAGCAGTCAACAGTTCGGGCTGAGACCCTTCATCAGGACTCACAGCATCTGCAGAATTTCTTCTTGTTTGACATTTGATGTTGTTTGTTTTTTTTGGGTGACTGTTCAAGCAAAAGGACGTCAATGATCATGATGAGTTTAATGTAGTATTTTAAGAAAGCAATGACATTTGTTTGGACCAAGTTGCCAAATCTGGTCTAATTTGGCAACCAAATATCACAGCTTTATATTAGAAAAATAGTTTCACCTTATTCACTTTTTCACTTCTTGCAGGAATTGATATTTTACTTCTCTTGGTTGCCTTGTGCTAAGTTGCTCTAATGCTTACACTTGACTGAGTCCCAGCAATGAGTAAAAAGAAAACCTACTTAAAATTTGAGTCAACTGTTAAACCACAGCAGCTGCGCAGGCTGTGGAGACAGAAAAGAATTTGAAAAAAAACTTCTTCAACAGTGTCTAAAATTAGAGACACATAACCTACTAATTGAGCTGAAGGCCAGTTCCAAGGCTTAGAATTCAGTGGCCACGTATTACCATGGCAATGTTCTCCGACATTCAGAGAAATATTGCCATGCAAAAGTGATGTAAGTTGACGAATGCAAAGCACAAAGGAACGACATTCCTTATAATCAATAAAAATAAAAGGTCTGGAATTTCTGTTCCATGCTGAATGATTTTGCAAATGCAGTGGTCTGGCAATGTAATAATTGAGCAAGTGTGCCCTAAAGTAGCAATAGAGACCACGGACAAAATACAGACAACAATGCATTTTTAAAGCAAAAAATAATGCAGCAAGACTTCTGCAAAAGCTAACTCCAGCCTTTTCAGAAGAGAAACTTTGTGATTCCAGTCAATGGCCTTTTTTAAGCTACTGCCCTCTTTCTTCAACTAGGTAGACTTTAGTTTAAAACACAGACATTAGGATCAATTGGCCATTAATTTTGATCACGGAAGTTGACATAAACATTCCCTGGAACCGGAATTTGCAGCTAGACAAATACAAGAAATCAAAGCAGGTCACAAAGACCCAGTTTTACAAGATCATGGGTGATCTTTCTCACCCACTCCTCAATCCTCCTGCTTTTCAGAAACTTGTCAGTCTCAGATATGACTCTCAATGGCTTTCAAGACATTTAAGAAACAACTAGATAAATATTTGAACCATCAAGCTATAAAAAGCTCCGGACCTGATGTGGTAAATATGATTAGTGTAGGTGGGTACAGCAGGCTGCATGGACATGGCAGTCCAAAGAGTCAGTTTTCGTGCTATACAGCTCGATGAATCTATGACTCATCCACAGCTGCAAGAGTGGAGAATTTCAAAACATCACTATTCCCACGAGTGATGTGAAATCCTTCTGACTTCTGTAATAAATGTCCAATTTCTTGCTCTGAGGCTATTCCTGTAGCTCTAGAACTAGGTGCCACTATGTGGTGTAATACATAATTATCAGTGTTTTCATAAGGCTCCTTTCAAAAGTTAATTCAGTAATTACTTCAACTCAAATTGTTTTCTGATCTAGACGATTACATGCTGGCTGATAAAGATAGGCCTCATTTGAATGAATGAAACCATGGCTATCTGTTTATCAGAAGAGAATGTTAAAAAAATGCTTATTCATATTGAAACCACAGTCTAGCCAAAGACTATATTTTAAGTTGCCATACATATAGAATGAACAAAGAAGCATTGCTCAGCTGGGCACCATATTCCAAATAAAAACATTATGTTATGAAGAAACACTAACGTTATTTTGAATTCATGATAGACATTCAGTCAGTATTGTTTTCTCCTTCAACATATGTAAGGATATTATTTATTTTAGTTTTATTTAGATATATAGCATGGTAACAGGCCCTTCCAGTTCAACATAGCTACATCACATAGTTACACCCAGGTGACCAATTAATCTTACTAACCCGTAAGTCTTTGGAATGTGGGAGGAATGGAGAGCACCAGAAGGAAACACATGCACTCATGGGAAGAACGTAGAAACTCCTTACGGACATTGACAGAATGGAACTGGGGTTGCTGGCACTGTAACAGCATTACACTAATGCCTACGCTAGTGATATTGTGTGAGGATTAACAAACTTTTTAATGTAATTTCTTACGAACTTGAATTTCTGCATCTCTGCAGATCTTTTTTTCTCCCAGATAACTTTGGTACAGCCTTCCATTTTTAGAGCTAAAATTCCAGAAACAGGACATCCTATTCTAACTGATGAATGAAAGCATGGCTGTACATCTTAAAATTGCCTTTGTATCAAACAAAAGTACAGAAGCCTGCAACCTGCACAACAATTTGTTCAGCAACCACGGACAAGTCGGCATTCAGGCTAAGTGTGGTCCTGACGCAAGAAGGGAAAAGTAAACCTTGAAGTGAAGTTCCCAGTGATAACCAATGACTCTTCCTGGAAAGGAACATGCATGTGTCCATTGGATGAGACCTTTCATGTTTGTGGCTCTCATTTTGTACAAGAGAAAAAAGGTTACCTTTGGCAAATTGAGAAAATATCACAGCAGCATCATTAAATGAGGTTACTAACTTCTTTATAAAAGATATTGGTGTATTTCAAAATGCATTCGGGAGGTTTATATGTAATGAGTGGTCAGTCGTGCAAAGTGCTGGAGGACTGTTAGTAAACTCTGGATAATAAATTGACTCTGGGAGAAGATGCAAAATAGATTTCACTTTGACTACGTGTTCTATGTAAACCCTGAATTTAATTCAATTGAAGACAATTTATATCAAAAGCAACTGATCTGAAGTGGTCCAATATTATTGGCCATAGTCAAAACAACATCTATCAATCTATATTAGCAGGAAATCTATTAATTCCCTTCCTAATATGCAATTACTAAATGACCAGAAGTTTGCGGATTGTGTAGTTGGTGATTTTCATCTGATATACGTACAATATTCGTTCATTTGAAATTCTAAGCTTTAGCCCACAGTATGTCCACAGGATGTTTGCTCAAATAGATTATTCAAATTACTTCATTTTTTTAGTTGTTCATTTATTTATTTTTAATAGCTATTAAGTGGCCGATTTTACTGGGAAAGTTGTAGGAAATTTTGCTGAATTTGAAGTTTGCTTCAAACTGGAATAAAGGGATTCAGTAAAAGTTATTTTCAGCCTTATTCCCATTGTCTTAAATTGAAACTCATTATTAGAATTAATTATTATTATCACTATTTTTGTACAAACATGAAAAAATGAATCAAACATTTTTAACTTCCATTGTGCTAAAGTTTCTAATACATTTCTTGTATATTAAAGTATCTGCGATTGTGCTTGAAGGATATATTCTCGAAACAAGTCTCAAGAGTAATAGTTTGGAGAAAATTTCTTCACGAAAGGTACAGATGATGTGTGTCAATGTTGTGATTTTAATATTCACAAAGTAATTGCAAATTTTACCCTGGAAATAGTAAAGAAAGGTGAGGGATGAAAAAAAACTGGAAGTATTGTAATAACATCAGAGAGCATAAATACTGGATTCAATTAATACTAGTTAAGATAGCCTATTTACTTAAAATATATATGCAAGGAATATTGCTATAAACAGAAAAGGTGACATAAACAAAATAAAGGGAAAGTTAGCTAATGCCGATAAATGATATGAAATATAGAGTATATTGTTCCTTTTTTGAAAACCGTGATATTTTATACAATTTTGTCTTTGTGAATGACAACAACCTCTCCTGTCATATTCAAATTTGAAGAATATTAACAAGTAACTCTCATTAACAGGCAACTAGGTTCAGTACAGGTTGTTAAAGTGATTCTTTGTCATTAAGTAGCTCAAGATCCAAGCTGAGATTTTGCTGGGTTTTGGGATTTCATGCATTGGTATGAAATTATTGGTGACAAAGAAGGAATAAACTTTTAAAGCTCTATTTAGTACATTGAATACTAAAGCCATTTAGAAAATTATGCCCTGAATTTTCATGTAGATTGTCTCAAATTATTTTTCTGGGACTTCCACTAATTCCTATCCAAATTGGTCAGGATAATTTTCTGTTTATTTAACTTCATACAACTGTGTCCTGGGTGAATGAAAGCACTTCTCTCTTTGGGATTGATTCATTCAAGTATTCAGTCCAGGACATAGAATGGTTTCTCTCACAAAATGCTGGTGGAACACAGCAGGCAAGGGAGCATCTATTTTGTGTGTGTTTGAATTTCCAGCATCTGCAGATTTCCTCCTGAATGATTTCTTTGCTGTTCTGAATACTGGGTAAAAAAACACCCCATTCCACAAAAGCCATTTCTGCCACAAAGTAAAGTGCAGTGTACAACTAATCTTATGAAAGTGTTCAGACGATTACTACTTCATAACAGAAATTGTAACAAGCTGCGATGGGAGGTAACTGTGATTTTGTTAAGAAAACATTCTAATTTTGTATTCCAAATTGCTCTCAACAGTTTTCAAGAGATTAATCCTCAATTTTTGGAGACTCCCTGATAATTCATGCTAATCTTTCCAACAATTCCATGATTGAATCTCTCCAGTCAGCCATCCATGCTTGTCCCATCACTGAAGCAATCCTTATCAAAGTAATAAGTATTATCACTTGGAATTGAGATTGAAGTAAATTATCCCTATTTATTTCTGTCAAACATGCAGTCTTTTCAAGGTTAACCACAATATCCAGTTCTAAAACCATTTTTCCTCTTCTTTTCCTGGGTGTAATTGTCCTTGACGATTTTTTTATTGATCCTGTTATAGGAAGATAAGTCACAGAAATAACTTTGTTCTCAGTCTTTCTGGAATTCCCAATGGTGTGTATTTGGCCCTTCATCGTTGCACTGTTTAATGGTGGCATCATCAAACTACAGATCACCAAGATTCCTTATTTTAGTTTATTTTCCATATATGGACACACTGCACTCTTATTGGATGAGAAATCTATGTGATATTTGTATTTTTCAACAGCCATGCTAGCTAGAGCGATGAGTCTGGAGTAACAGCTTGTAGGAGTGAGATGTATTTGGTTAGGCTTCCAGTTTTCAATCTTGTTAAATCAACATCACACAAGATTTTGCTGATGTTGTAAATTCTGAGTAACACAAACAAAATGCTGGAGGAATTCAGTAGGTCAGGAAGCATCTATGGAAAGGAATAAACTGGCCAAGAGCCTTCATCAGGACTGGCTGCTGAGTTCCTTCACCATTTTGTATGTATTACATTTGCTAAATCAACATTGGTTTTAATATTTGTTGAGTTTGCCTGTGTTTGTTTGCACAACATATGGAAGATTTTACACACATATATGCTGAGGTGTCCAGCTCTATTTCTGATTTTTCTGCAATTTGTCCAACAATGGAAACAGAAACTTCCTCACATTCTATGTCGGAAAGACCAAGACCCCTATCTCAATCCCCTACGGAATGACTCCTGGACAACTGTCTAAGATAATCAGATGGCTTGTAAACCATGGAACATTGACCTCAGGATTCTCTCTGCTGGTCACTTCCTGTTCTAATATCAAGATATCTACTATCTCTAGTGCCATCCAATTGCACGTAAGCTGGCTAATGAAACTTCCCCTGGATCTGGCTGTTCCCATTCTCACCTAATTGCAATTCCTAGATAAACTGGATCTCATATTCACCCTTTCTGTCTCTATTTAATATATACTAGATAACCCTAATCCATCTTCCCCGTGCTCACAGATATAGATTGCTGTACTGTCTGGCAAATATTTCTCAAATAAATTCTCAAATAAATTCTCCTGTATTTGAGAATTAATACAGAAGACGCTGGAAAATCTCAGCAGGTCAGGCAGTATCTGTGGAAAGAGAAACAGAGTTAATGTTTCAGGTCAAAGACCCTTCGCCAGAATCACCAATATTAAAACTCATGTTTGAATTCCTGTGTATCTTGCTTCTTCAGTCAATAGACAATAGGTGCAGAAGTAGACCATTTGGCCCTTCGAGCCTGCACCGCCATTTTGAGATCATGGCTGATCAACAAACCTTCAGAATCTTCGCACTCTACTCTTATTAGGCTCTTTTGCAAAACCATTTTTTGGCATATGGTTTGCATCCAGAGACCAGATTAGTTGGAATTTCTTCTCCAAATGCCATAACCTTTTCCTTCTCCTTTAAAATTCAAAAGCTACCAATGTCACCAGGTTACCATCCATCAGTTCTGATGCCACCTTTGGCCTAGTGTCAAGTTTTAGCTCATCACATCCTGTGAAGGAACGTGGGATCATTAATTGCATTAAAGGTGTTATGTAAAATCATGCTGTTTTACAGTTAAGAACCTGAGCTGAATATCATGTCCATTTCTGAGTGCTGGCATTTAAAGTGGATGCCAAGGTCTTGGCTAAAGTGTAGAAAAGGTCTCCCAGAATAATACCAGGGAAAAGCACTAATTAAGAGAAACTGGGATTATTCATTCCAGAACATATAACAATGAAGGAAGTTTCAAATTACTTTTTCAAATTAATGAATTGATTTCCTTGAGAAGACAGGATAAACTGTTTCCATTAATATGAAGGTCAGTAGCACAGCACAATGTTTTAAGATACTTTGCAAAGAAAACAGAGGGTGAATGAACTAAGTAATATTATGTTGCTGGTTACAATCTGGAATGTAGGGTGTAAAAAGGTGGGTGAAGAAAAATAGTAGGAAAGAAGATTTGGATAGATGAAGTTCAAATTCAAATTTATATTGTCATAGGAATATTTACTTTGGGTATAAATGCCCTATGTAATACAGAACATTACAATCTCCATGGTAGTATAGTGCATTTTGTGTGTGATGCTATTACAGCTCAGAGCATTCTGTCATTCTGAGTTCAATTCTAGTACTGTCTGTAAGGAGTTTGTACTTTCTTCCCATGAACTGGATGAGCTTCCTCCAGGTGCTCTGGTTTCATCCCACAGTCCAAAGATCTACTGGCGAGTAGGTTAGTCAATCATAAATTATCCGGTTATTAAGCTAGTGTTAATTAGGTGGGTTGCTGGGTGATGTGGCCCATTGGGCCATAGGGCCTGTTCTGCATTGTATTTCAAAAAAAAAATTAAAATGACAAACGTAAGTTTGTATAAAATTAAATTAACATAAATTATATAAATTCAGATTCAGGTTTATTTATCAGATGCATATAAAAACATGCAGTGAAATTTGTTGTTTGCATTAACAGCTAACACACCTGAGGATGTGCTGGGGGCAGCCCGGAAGTGTCACCACACATGCCAACAATGCTCAGCAGCACACCACAACAAGCGACGAAGGAACAAAATCAAATTGAGCTGCTTTCCTGCCACCCAACCACACAGCCACAAAGACTACCAACTCCAGGACAGGCCTCCCATCTCCAGGCTTCAAGTTTCAGCCAAGGCGCTTGCCCTCTGATCAACCTTTGGCATCAAAGTTCAGAAGTTCAAAGTGTAATTTATTATCAAAATGCATAAATTTCACTGTATACTACCCTGAGATTCATTTTCTTGTGGGCATTCACTGCAAATACAAAGCAACTTAATAGAATGAATGAAAAGTCACAGGCAAGGTGGATAAACACTGTGCAAGCATGAAAAGATTTTAAAAAAACACAAAAAAAGATAAGTAAGCTAACAAGCAGTAGTAAATCAAGGCAATTGGACTTGTATGTTGTCTAGAAGATGTTTCACCACTCATCCAAGGGGCCTCTTCAGTTTTGATCCATGGGGGGTAGTTTCTTGGCTTACTATCAGCTATTGTATGTGCCTAAGAATTTTGCACAACACTGCATTGCATAGTCACAATGCCTATAAAAAGTATTCACCCCCCACACCATGGTAATTTTCATGTTTTATTGTTTTACAACATTGAATCACAGTGGGTTTAACTTGGCTTTTATTGACATTGCTTGAGAGAAAAAGACTCGTGTCAAAGTGGAAACAGATCTCTACAAAGTGATCTAAACTAATTACAAATATAAAACACAAAATAATTGATTGCTTAAGTATTCACCCCCCTTTAAAATTATGCACAAAACCTTCACTGGTGTAGCCTATTGGCTTTAGAAATCACGTAATTAGTTAAATGGAGATCTGTTTTTGGAGACCTGTGTACAGCCAAGGTGTTCCAATTGATTGTAGTAAAAATACACCTGTATCTGGAAGGTCCAATAGCTGGAGAGTCAGTATCCTGGCAACAACTACACCATGAAGACAAAAGAGCACTCCAAGCAACTCCGCGACAGCTTATTGAAAAGCAGAAGTCAGGAGATGGATACAAGAAAATTTCCAAGTTACTGAATATCCCTTGGAGTACAGTTAAGTAAGTCATCAAGAAATGGAAAGAATATGGCACAGCCGTATATCCGCCTGGACCAGGCCGTCCTCAAAAACTGAGTGACCATTTAAGAAGGGGAATAGTGAGGGAGGCCACCAAGAAACCAATGACAACTCTGGAGGAGTTACAAGCTTTAGAGGCTGAGATGGGAGAGACCATGCATACAATAACTATTGCACAGGTGCTTCACCAGTCACAGCTTTATGGGAGAGTAGCAAAGAGAAAGCCACATTGAAAAATACTCACATGAAATCTTGGCTAGAGTTTGCCAGAAGGCATATGGGAGATTCTGAAGTCAGCTGGAAGAAGGTTCTATGATCTGATGAAACCAAAACTGAGCATGAGCCAAACACCGCACATCATCAAAAACACACCATCCCTACTGTGAAGCATGGTGGTGGCTGCATCATGCTGTGGGAATGCTTCACTGCAGCAGGCCCTGGAAGGCTTGTCAAGGTAGAGGGTAAAATGAATGCAGCAATATACAGGGAAATCCTGGAGGAAAACCTGATGCAGACTGCAAGAGAACTGTGACTTTGGAGAAGATTTGTTTTCCAGCAAGACAATGACCCCAAGCATAAAGCCAAAGCTACACAGGAATGGCATAAAAACAACAAAGTTAATGTTCTGGAGTGGACAAGTCAGAGTCCAGACCTCAATCCAATTCAGAATTTGTTGCTGGACTTGAAAAGGGCTGTTCACTCGCGATATCCATGTAATCTGACAGAGCTTGAGCAATTCTGTAAAGAAAAATGGGGAAAAATTGCAGTGTCCAGATATGAAAAGCTGATAGAGACCTATTCACACAGACTCAAGGCTGTAATTGCTGCCAAAGATGCATCTGCTACATACTGACTTGAAGGAGGTGAATATTTATGCAATCAATTATTTTCTGTTTTATATTTTTAATTAATTTAAATCATTTTGCAGAGATCTGTTTTCACTTTGACACAAAAGAGTCTTTTTTAGTTGATCAGTTTCGAGAAAGCCAAATTAAATGCACTGTGATTCAATATTGTAAAACAATAAAACATGAAAACTTCCAAGGGGTGAACACTTTTTATAGGCACTGTATATGCAAAACAGAGAGAGAATAAGAAATACTGTATAGGGTGCACGGTAGTGTTCGTCCTTTTCAGGTTGTTTCAAGAAACTGATGGCAGTGGGGAAGTAGCCTTGTTGAACCCAGCAGTATGGTGTTCAGGCACCTGTATCTCCTGCCCAATGGCAACCATAGATGGTTCAACCTGAAGAATAGGGATTCCTGATGGTGGATGTCACCTCCTTAAGACATTATTTCTCATTGATGTCCCCGACGGTGGGGAAAGCTGTACCTGTACAGGAAAGAAAAGGTTTGCACATGTAGTTGAATCACCATTTCAAAGGTCGAGTAAAGCATAGTGGGCTGATTGGCTTGCTTCTCTGTTGTATAATCCCATTGCTCTGTGCTCAATTCCAAATTTTAATTCTGCACCTGACACAGTATGTAATCAAGTTTGATAGAAACATAGAAAACCTACAGCACAATTCAGGCCCTTCGGCCCACAAAGCTGTGCTGAACATGTCCTTACCTTAGAACTTCCTAGGCTTACCCATAGCCCTCTATTTTTCTAAGTTCCATGTATACATTCAGGAGTCTCTTAAAAGACTCAATTGTTTCTGCCTCCACCACTGCCACCGGCAGCCCATTCCACACACTCACCACCCTCTGCATAAAAAAGTGACCCCTACATCTCCTCTGTACCTAAGTGGAAATTAATTTAGATGAAAGGGAGTTGAGGGCATTTGGAACTTTCAGCTTCCCCTCCACCATCCAGATCTTGTGCCTTTCTCACTGCTCCCACAGGAAGGAGGTAAAGAGGAATCTTAGGCGGCACACCACCAGGTTCAGGAACAGTTATTACCCTTCAACTATCAAGTTCATGAAACCATGTGGATAACTTCAACACCGAACTGATTTCAAAACCTATGGACTCACTTTCAGGAGTACTACAATTCATGTTCTCAGTATTATTTGTCTACTTATTATTATTTATTTTTTCTTGGCTCAAGCTGGTAAAACCTGAGGTACGGGCATAGCCAAGCACGCTCATTTGTCAATTGCTAGGAACTTTCAGACTATTCTAGTGGTGTTTAGTATTGTGGCTTCTGAAGATTTACACAGGTATTACTGTGTATCCCTAATTGTTTAATGCTATTGTGTAGTGCCTTTGGGATGATACCAGTTGTAGATATTCCTATCGGAACAACGTGTACCCTATTCAAAGCCCTGCAGTTTCCTCTTTTAATTCAGCATATTTCTGGTGTTTTTCACTTATTGATTTCTGTAAGTTTAGTGTGTTTGAAATGACTATATCTGTTAAGTAAGACATTCTCGCTTGTTTATTGAGTATTATTATATTCAGACGGTTATTATGGATTGTCCTATCTGTAATAACTAATCGGTCATAATATAATTTGTGGTATTCTTACTCTAAAACTGGATCAGGCTTGTATTTATAGTGAGGTGTGATATCATTTATGAGTTTGTATCTTAATGCAAGATTTTGGTGAATGATGTTTGCCACTTGATTGAGCCTGTGTAAGTAATCAGGTTGAGCTAAACTGATACAGGATCCTGTAATGCATTTGATTGTTTCTGGTTTTCCTCAGCATTTTCTACAATTATCATCCTGAATTTTCATTCTTTTATTATGCATTTTGATCATTTTTATGTGTTAACCCCTGGGTCCTGTATTGCCACAACCCTTTGTGGGACCATTTCTAGGAAGAGGTCTTCAACTCTCAGCCAAGCATTCAACACTTCCTTGTCGACATCTAGTCTGCTCAGATTGTGGGGATGTCTTCCATGGAGGATCATGTTCTTCCATTGGTTAACTTTTTCTTCAATAGTGATAATACCTTAATTTTTCTGGATTGAAGTTTAGTGTTGTGTATCACTTATCAGAGTTGCATATGCTCGAGTGGAGTACTGAATTCTGTTTTTATTGATGAAAATATATCCTTATTGTTTGCCACAATCATCATCAAATTGCTGCATTGTATCATTAACAATGAAGGAAGTACAAAATCTACAGGATTAATGAAATGTGATACCAGACCCCAACTAGAACCCCCCCCCCCCCCCACCATATGAGAAGGAGTACGGTCTCAAGCTATTGAAAGGGAGTTGCATTCATTCATCAGAAATCTGCTGCTTCAGTTAACTACATTTGGAAATTGGCAGGAAGCTCATATTTGAAGTCATTTATTCCATATTAGAAAGTAAATCAACCTAGAAGGAGGATTGGAGAGTAGGTGGGCATTTGTGAAAGCCTATCCCTTGGTTTATCCCCGCTGAGCAATGTGAGCGTACCACGTTTCTTTTGCATAGACAGAATACTGATTAGAGCTATTCCCAAGCTCACAGCACAGCTATATATCTCTTGCATATTGCACAACAATATGTCCCTATATGCCTGTTAAGTCAGAGATATATATTACGGACTTACATCGTTTTGCTGCAAGGTTTTGAGTGCCAAAATTTATTTCCAGATCATTGGGTTTCTTGTTTTAGCTTACAAGGAGTATGAGAATCAGCTTAACTAGTTTAGCAGTTTAGAAGCCTACTAGTTCTGCTATCTCAGAGCATAAAACTGAACTTAACCTTAAAAATTAACGTTTAAAACAGGGGTTCCCAACCTGGTGTCTATGGAACAAAGGTTGGAAAACCCTAATTTAAAGACTATAACCACTTCACGGACTACGTTTTGACGACATGGTTCTTTAAGTTTGTTACAGCTGGGGATTGTAATGGGGACAAGTTTTAACAACCTATTAAATGCTCCCAATGGCCTGCGCCTCAATTGGCCTCTGACAACCAAGTCTAGCTTCTGGTCTTCACATGTGGCTTAGCTATAAGCCCAGTGGAACTGCTTCTACTGACAGGAGAAGGGGCAAAGTCGGGTTACTGGTGCCTTAAAACCAGTCACTTCGTGCAGATGGGGCTTATCAGCCATACTTGGCAGCTCATCTAGGAGAAGGAAAACTCTAATCTCAAACCTCTGCTGCCTTGCAGCTATGCCCACTCATGGGGATGGCTTTGGGAGTAAACTCTGAGAGAAAACTCCAGAGCTGGAGTCCCTAAGGCAGTCCTACATCGAGTTCAGTGTTGACTGGCAATTCCCGTGATGCTGCTGGTACCAAAATGTATCAGTCTCTGCTGTTCCTTTGGATTCGTCGGATGTGTGGAGAAGGGGAGCTTGCTATATGGGCATCAGTTTTCTGTCCATATTGTACCGCCCAGGCTTACATACCTAGACAACTAGGACGCAATATCCAACGGAGGCCTCAGATTCTGAAGACAGTATTGGTTGTAAAATTGAGTTGATATAGGATTAATGTAAAAGGGTTTCTGTTTGTTAATGCAGACTTGATGACCCTTTCCTTGCTGTGTGACTCTATGACCATAAGGTTGTGAAACACTCCATATATTTATATAGTATTTGTTTGTAGCATTAGAAGGAACCCAGTGAGTTACAGATGAACACGCTCATTGTTGTAACACAGGAAACACAGCAGCTAATCTGAACAAACGTATGGATTGGGTAAATGCAAACAGGCCTTTTCCACTGAAATGGGGTGAGATGAGAACTAGAGATCATGGGTTAAGGGGGAAAGGAGAAAGGGAAACAAGAGGGGGAACCTTTTCACTCAGAAACTGGTGAGCATGTGGAACAAGCTACCAGTGGAAGTGATGAAAGCGGGTTCAATTTCAGTATATGAGGAAAATTTGGATGGGTACATTGACGGGAGGGGTTTGCAGGGCTGTGGTCCAGGAGCAGGTCAATGGGACCAGGCACAGTAATAGTTTGACATGGACTAGGCAGGCCTTTTTCTGTGTTGCAGTGTTCTGTGATTTTAAACTTCTAAAATAGTGGTGACATAACAAACGAATCACTTTTTTTTGGTTGCTTAAGAGTTAAATAATGAGGCCAATGGGAGCACTTTGCTTAGAAAGGGCTGTTGTTGCTTTTCGCACCTTGGGGCACATCGGGCAGCATTTTTACCATTTCTGTAGCATTTGACTGTTTTTACGAGGCTAAGTTGCTAGCTTGAAGCTCAACCCAGCACAGATGGAAAGGGTGCAAGGAGCCGGCTGGATCTGAACTCAGCACAATTCGCCTCTTAGAACAGATACCATGGGATTATTAAAGATGACTTGAGAGTCTAATGCCTGATGTAACATCACTTGGTCAGAAGTCAGGCAAATACGTTACAACCATATTTCTACAGTGCAGCATCATTGTGACTCTGCTCTGGTCAATATTTTGACAACACTTTGGTCTCAGTGCCACAGCCAACCCAGAGCTAACTGATAGAGTGGATCTTCCAAAAATTTGAAAGTCGTTTTAACCACATGGGAGAAATATAAAATTGAAAAGATCTAAAAACCCAAACTCACACCCTTTCTTTCCCATCTCACTTCCGGGCATAAGAAAGGCTAATTTGGGCATTGAGGTTTGTCCATCCCTAACCCACTCTTGATCAGTCCAGAAATCCATGTGATTCACCCCAAATCTGGCTGACCCTTCTTCACAGTTATTCCATCCCCGTAACATGTCTGGCTCAAAACAATCTGTCATACCCACCAAGATCTGTCTGAACTTCCCAAAATTTACCCACAGTCCTCATTCTCCATACCTCTGTGATCTGTGATCTGCCTAAAGCCTTCACTTATCTTCCCCTGGGATCAATTTAATCCCACATCATGATCAATACAGCTCTTTCCCCCACAATCTCTCTGATTTCTCTTCCATGACTGTCAACTAATGACTCAGTCCTGCTATATTCTGCTGATAATTTGACCATAGAACTGTACAACACAGGATGGGGCCTCTTGGCTCATGATATCCTGTGCTGAAATGATATGACTTGCAAACGATCACTTACTGCCTCCCAATGAAAGATTTCCTACCTGTTTCAGTCTGGCTGGCACCAGACAGGAAACGGATTTGGTTGAATATCTATAGTCTATCTATCTTCGAACCAAGTTGGGTAGTACTCTGACTGCTCACTAATTCTATCACCTACATCCTTCTTGCCCCTCTGATACTATCAGGCTCCCCAGCTCATTGCTCAAGCAACCTGACACTGATTGCATTGATCACTTTGAGCATTCACCTCTCCCACCCCCAAACACACACCTCCCTGAGCATGCATCACCGTCACCCACTCAAACTTTCTTAAAAGCTACAATAATCTCTGCCTACTCGCTCTGAGTAACAGTCCTCTGAGAAAAGTGATCTCATCCAACTTCCTTCTGAGAACAATTCCAAACCTGTGATCCTTGATCACCAACTCCCTAACCAGAAGAAGCTCTAATTCCCATTCCACCCAATCAAAATCCTTCATAATTTGAAACAAAACCTTGTTTTCTGCAGCTGCTTCTGTGGGAAATAGTTTAGCTTGAGTATCGCTATATAATATTAATTAATCATCCCATCTCAACCCCATTCTCCTGCCCACTCCCTGTAACTTTTGACACCATGACTAATCAAGAACCTATCAATGTCTGCTTTAAATATACCCAATGACTTGGTCTCCACAGCTGTCTGTGGCAATGAATTCCACAGCTTCACGCCCTCTGGCTAAAGAAATTCCTTCTCATCTCTGTTCTAAAGGGATGTCCTAATATTCTGAAGGTGTGACCTTTGGTCCTAGACTCCTCCACCATAGGAAACCTCCTTTCCACCTCCACTCTATCCTGACCTTTCAATATTCAATAGATTTCATTGAGATCCTCCTCCACCACATTCTTCTAAACTCCTGCGAGTACAGGCCCAGAGCCATCAAATGCTCTTCATATATTAGCCACTTCATTCCCGGAATCATTCTTGTGAACCACCTCAGGATCCTTTCCAATGCCAGCACATCTTTTTTTAGATAAGGGGCCCAAAATTGCCCATAATACTTCAAAACATTGGCTATTCACCTTATCTAGGTCCACCATGATTTTATAAACTTCTATGGGGGAAAAGATTCATAGCCTATCCAGCCTCTCCTAATATCTCTAACCCTCCAGAACCAGTAACATCCTCATAAATCTTGTTTGCACCCTCTCCAGTAGGGCAACCAGAACTCTTTTCAGTTCTCCAGATATGGGCTTTCTTACAGCGAGTACATCTGCAATATGAACCATCATCTCGGACAGTTGTAACATTGAAGGTGTGTTAAGAATATGCTTTCTCTTGTGGGATAATTTAGTATTAAGGCTCAATGATGAAAAATAATATGTCACCCATTTAAGATGGTGATGAGGCAAAAATTTGATCTCTCAGAGAATTGTAAGTCTTTGGCACTCTTCAAATGACAGTGGAGGCAAAAATTTTTAATATTTTAAAGATGAACTTAAGTTTCTTTTTGATAAATAAATGAGTGAAATGTTGCAAGGGTAGATAGGAATTTGAAGTTAAGCTTAAAATTATGGCAATAATGATCTAATTAAATGGTAGAACAGGCTAGTGGGGGCATTTGCCCTTTGCTGTGTCCAATACATATCTTCATATTTTTGTAAACAGAGGGTAGATCGTGCGTCACCACGACGCCATGATGATGTTGCCTCCTGAGCACCTACTAAAGACTTGACGTCGTGACTTGTCTGGTCTATAGCAGTGATCAGCTGCCATATTTAATGCTGCTCCAGGCCCACCCTGGCACAAGTTGTATCAGGTGGATACAGATATGGCACATTTTGTCATTTATCTTGGGCCCCACTAGCGTTAAAATACAAGTTCTCTGAGAAATGCACACTCAAAATTTTACCCTCCCCCCACCCCACCAACAGATTTCTGAATGGTCCATGTACACTACTTCACTATTCTTATTTTGCACTATGGATTTATTTACTTATCTGTAACTTATAGAAATTATTATGTCTTGCCCTGAACTACTGCCTCAAAACAACAAAGATCACGTCAGTGATACTAAACCGGAGTCTGATTCTGAATAATTCCATGTCAGAGCTACTGTTTTCTACATGAGATGCTAATTTCAATCTGTCCTCAACACTGAAGAACTCTTTTTCTAACATTACCTATATGAGAATGTTATTGTTATCTTGAAGATATTGATAAATTATAATGTAAGTTCAATAATCTGAAACACTCGCTCTGTTTTCCCCACAGCTACTGCCTGACCTCCTGAGAGTTTCCAGCATTTTCTGTTTTTTCTTTCAGATATCCAGCATGAGTGATATTTTGCTGCTGTGCGGCTTCTTACATCAGACTAATTTCCCTAGGATCAAAATAAGCTGCAGAGTTGAAAACGTAGTCAGATCCAGCTCTATCATGGGCACTAGCTTCTGTAGCGTCCAGGACACCTTCAAGAAGCAATGCCTTAAAAAGGCGGCATCCATCATCAAGGACCCCATCACCCAGGTCGTGCCTTGTTCTCATTGCTACCATCAGGAAGGAGGTACAGGACTTTGAAGGCTCACATTCAATGATTCAGAAACAGCTTCTTCCCCTCTGCCATCAGATTTCTGAATGGACATTAAACCCATGAGCACTACCTCACTACATTTTTTTATTTCTATCTTTGCACTACTTATTTAATTTAACTATTTAAATATATATGTAATACCCTGGCAAAGGTTTCACTGCTAATTTTTCAGGGTATTTCATGTAATGGTCCTTCTGTAGCAACAGTGTTTGAGTTATTGTTGGAGATAAGGTGGGCCATCCAGTCAGGAGAAAAGGCTGGGAGAGTGCCCGACACTGGTGTGAGCCTTTGTCTTTGTTCGGCAGGAGATGAAGAGATAAGTTGCTGGAGAGAACCAGTCATAAGATTCGATCCGGTGGGGACCGTGATTTGATGGAGCAAGGGGCAGGAGGGAGTCTACTGAGGATTGCTGAATATGACTTTTGGAAGATTTGAGCTCCAACTTGTGCACATTTGACTGTTTAATTATAATGGGCCCTTTTTGATTTTTCTTTCTTTTTTTTAAGTAACCGTTCAGTTAAGTTAATATTCATAACTATACTTCCTTTAATTGTATGCAGTGTGGGGTCTGTTATTTCCTGCCGACGAGCTGTAACACAAACCACACAGCATTCACACAATCCAGGGGTTGGGTGGGAGAGACATCCCAATCTCATGGATTTGGCGGGACCAGAGTGAGTATACCCTAGGCATACGACGCAGGAGAAAGGGTCTCTCAGCGCTGAGTTGGGAGACTGCCAGCGAGGGGTAACGAATCGTTTCCTGAGATGCCCGGGAAGAAAGGGGGTTCATATACTTACTGTAATTCATGTTTTTTCCCTGTAATTATGTATTGCACTTTACTGATGCTGCAAAGACGACAAGTCTAATGACATACACCGGTGATATTAAACCTGATTCTGATTCCTTCATTTTACCCTTTTACTCTAGCTCAGAGACTTTAGGGAATTTTCTACATCGAAAGTCAATGCAATGTAAAATCGTTGTTTATTTGGAGGTTACGCTTGTTAGCCCCCACTACATTTTTTATTCATCATTGCAGTCAATGATTTCAAAATTAGTGTCAGTATATTTTATATAACTATTGACAGTGAAGCTTTTTAGCATCTGAATGATGTAAAATACCAATAGTTTTCCTTTCCAAATTATATCTACCTCTTCCAATTAGCACTGCAAATCTTGATGGAAATTATACTGGAGGAAATGCAAAGCTAACAAAAATCACTTGAGAACTGAAAGACTATGCCAAGCAAAGAAAATATGAATAGGTTGGAGGTGATTCTTCCCTGGAAAAGAAGATAGCTGAGGAATGATCTCCTATAGGAAAACGGGAAGCTAAGTGGCCATATACTCAGTGGCCACTTTATTAAGGACAATCCTGTACCTGATAAAGTGGCCACTGAGACACGTTTGTGGTCTTCTGCTGCTGCAGCCCATCCATTCCAAGGTTTGATGGGTTGTGCATTCAGAGATTGTAACACATGCTTATTTGAGTTACTGTCACCTTCCTGTCAGTTTAAATTAGTCTGCCCTTTCTCCTCTGTCCTCTCTCATTAACACGGCATTCTTGCCACTCAGGACTGACATTTTGTTCTGTTTTTCACGCCATTTTCTGTAAACTCTATAGAATAGCGTGCATAGAAACCTCAGGAAATCTGCAGTTTCCAAAATAGTCAGACCACCCCATCTGGCACCAACAGCTGTTCCACTTAGATCATATTTCTTCCCCTATTCTAATGTTTAGTTCAAACAACAACTGAACCTCTTGACCATGTCTTCATTCAGTTATGCATCGAGCTGCTGCCCCATGATAGGCTGATTGGATACTTGCTTTAACAAACAGTTGTACAGGTGCACATGAAGTGATCATTGCGTGTACATAAGACTGGTAAGAATATGGAACTCATTGTCACCTTGAGCTCCTGTGATAGCTGGTGCAGGTGTGTTAATGAGAAACTGGATAGAAAAATGAAGGGAATATTGATAAGATGCCATGAATAGAAACAAGAAGAGTGTTGTCTCAACAATTGGAACAAACAAAATGGTCAGTATTGCTGTTTAACCTTCTCTGAAATTCTGGCAAAACCTCAAACTGCATAGTTCACACCAAGTACCATGCACATTGGTATGTTCATTAACCTGTTCTCTGTATTGAATTAATCACTTTGTATTTTGCTAGAATTTAGTCTATTTCATAAATTCCACTTTCTGAAATACCAACAATTTTGCTATGTTTGTGCTTATTCACATTTTTTTTAGTCAATAGATAAGCGTTTGTGAGTCATCTTTGAGCGCCATCTTGTCTTGTCTTTTCAGCATACTCAGAAACCCAAATGTCCCTTTGGGCATGTATTTGTTAAGCTTCCCAAACTGTTGCACCTCTCTCAGCAGTTTCTTTGCTCTTGTTGCACTTTCCCCAATTTTAATGGAGTATGTGAGCCTCAGTTGTCTCTCTTCACTGGCTGTAGTTTAACATTCCATGGAACAAACTACTAGGCCCCAGCTTGGAGAGCTCCAATCCTGGCTTGGTCCCAGGTCATCACTGGACTGGTCTGAAATTATGTCAGATCTTCCAAAACCACAGAATGACAAAAATCCTGACATAACTAAATATCTATTTCCTGGAGCTTCCTGCTGAAAGGCCGCAGGAATAGTCTTTATGGCAAAAACAACAATAAAGACACCTATAATTCAATAGGTAATACAACTCTCAGAATGCACTGGAAAACAGTCTGACATCACCAAACCTGAGGTGACAGTTGCAGCAAATTCTCAATGATAGGACCAAAGTGTTGGCTGGCTGTCAAGATGGGTATTCAGATAACGCTGACCACAGGAATGTGCCTACCAGTGACAGTGACTGGGAAGGTGACGAAGATGTAAATCTCTATACCACAGAATCTTTCTAATCCATTATGTGTGAGTTCTGGCAGTCAGGACTGCCTGATGCATGTGAGTAAATCACGTAGGTGACTGAAGAACAGACAAGTGGTGTTAGAATTTCACCCATCCTCCACCTCCTTTCAATTAACTAAAGGCATCTGAACTAAAAATCCTATGAAATACACTGACATCCACAGGCAAAACACTGCATCAGGATTTATACTATGGAAAGCCATTCTCACAAAGTATCTCCTCTCTCATGGTTTATACAATAGTCCTGTCATTCTCAGTTTATAAAACATCATCTGCGTCTTTCTTGGGAGAATGGTGCATTTGGATTAGAACCCTAACATTTTAGACCCACAACAAAAAAATTGGCGCTTGATATAGGCTAACCGTATGAAGTAATATCAGAGACTGGTTCCTGGAGCCATGGAGAACTTTAGCCCAGAAACAGGCCCCTTGGCCCAACTAGTCCATGCTGGCCTGGTTTTCTGCCCAGTCCCATCTACCTGCACCTGAACCATAGCCTTTCATACTTCTTTCGTCCATGCACCTCTCCAAACTTTTCTTAGATGATACAATTAAACCCAAATCTACCTCTTCGGTTGGCAGCTCATTCCACATTTATACCGCCCTTTGAGTGAAGAAGGTATTCCTCAGATCCCCCTTAAATATTTCCATTTTCACCTGAAACCTTCATTTCTAATTTCACCCAACCAGAGAGGAAAAAGCCTGCATAAATTCAAATGATCTATACCACTCATAATTTTGTATTGTTCACCCTGTGATCATGTGCGGTTTCCTCCCCCATTCCAAAGCTGTATGATTAGGGCTAATGGGTTGTAGGCATGCTATTTTGGCACTGGAAGCGTTACAACACTTACAAGATACCCGGCACCTTCCTCGTTGATTTGAGTGGATACGTACGGCACATTTCCCTGTATGCCTTGATATGTAGGGATATGGAATACTATGGCTCCGGTGCAGGTCAATGGGACTAGGCAGTTTAAATGGCTTCAGCATGGACTAGATAGGCCGAAGGCCCTGTTTCTGTGTTGTACTTTTCTATAATTCTACGTGTGACCAATAAAGCTAATCTTTATTTTAGGATCTCCCCTCATTCTCCCCCTAGGCAATATGTTAAACAGATAGCGCATCTGCTTGTATGAACACTTGATAAGACTGATAGGCGTTATCAGAGTTTCATACTTGGGTTCCTGATCTGCCGTCTCAGCAGGCAAGTCTCATCACCGGTGGCGCAGGCTCAGAAGCCTATTTCCTGTAACACTCCTGTTTCCAAAATAAGAACAGCTCACCAACTGTTGTGGTCTAAAATGCATGCAGATAGAGTTGCTTTAAACTGCTTCAATTAAGCAAGGCGTGGAAGTGAGGACAAACTGACAGTGGGATAAATAATGAGGGCTGCTGCGGAATGGTATGCTGCAAGTTGGAAGCGCTTCCTTCTCCAGCTAAGCTTGCTGAAACTAAGTCAGTATTTGGTTACTGAGTCTTGATCCTTCTGTTACTTTCACTAAAACCACAGATCAAAGGGTTACACTCACTCAACAAGGCCTGAAGTATAATTCCATTCTGTCACCACCTGGAGCGTTAGAAGTGTATTTATTATACTACACTGTGGTGCAAATGCAGTGCAGATCTGGTCCTGACCTGACCTTGAAGAGGTTGAATGAGGTTCCTTGGAGTTCAACTGACACTCCACCTTACATTGGCTTAGTCACATGAGGAATGAGGGGAGATTTTATGCGGATATGGAAAATTATGAGCGGTATAGATAGGGTAAATGGAAGTAGGCTTTTTCCACTGAGGATGGGTAACGCTAGAATAGAGGTCATTGATTAAGGGTAAAAGGTGAAAGGTTTAAGAGGAACCTGAGGATGAACTTCTTCACTCAGGGTGCGGGACAAGCTGCCAGTGTAAGTAGAGGATGTGGGTTTGATTTTGACATTGAAGAGCAATTTAGATAAATACATGGATGGGAGAGTTATGGACCAGGTACGGGTCAATGGGACTAGGATAGAATAACAATTCAGGACAGACTAAATGGGCTGAAGGGCCTGTTTCTGAGCTGCACTGCTTATTTAAAAGCAGAAGAACAGAAAGAGGCTGTTCATTACTTTGAATGCTGTTTACCATTCAGTAACATCATAACTGATCTGTATGCTGGAGGAATTCAACAGATCAGGCAGCATCTATGGATGGAAATGGACAGTCAACATTTTGCATCTGAGACAAATGAGCCCAGATGAAGAGTCTCAACTCAAACGTTGATTGTCTATTTCCCTCCACAGATGCTGCTGGACTTGTTGAGACCTTCCAGAACTTGTGTGTTGCTCTAGATCTCAGCATCTGTAGTTTCTTGTGTCTCTATTACTGATCTTTGGTTCAGATTCACTTTGCAACTTTGTTCTAATTTGCTTGATACCCTTTAACCAAAATAATCTATTTGTCGATGAATCATTCGTGAAGACAAGTTCCAGATTCCAGTTACCCTTTTCGCTATTTTGAAGTTTCAATATTAAAGGACTGAACTTTGACTTAAGCACTGTTCTTCCTGTAATGGATTCCACAGCAGTTCAAATGTTTTCACTAAATTTGCTTAATCACATCCCTAAGTATTTTAAATGCTTTATTTAGATCACCCCTTGATTTTTTTTTAATTCAAGGGAGAAACAGGCCATGAAATCTAACCCCTTTATGCCCCAACACTTTTCCATTAAATCAATCCTTTATTCTCACTGAGGCAAACTAAATGTTCATGATCAAGGCCACACACTGCCTTCTTCATGGAATATACCAAGGCTCTACACAATTGTAGCATCATTCATTCATTTTTAAGTTTCAACCTGCTTGAGATAAATCCCAAACACTCTATCAATCAGTTGACTACTTTTTCTTAGGAGCCCAGTTAACAAATGGAAGGAAGATTACTTCCTGAAAGAGGTGAGTTCTTTGAGACTAGTAAAAAGCCCCTTCCAAAATGGCACCTAAAGTTGAGGATATAGGCCCTCATTTTGAGGTTGTAACTGACTATAGCCATCCAGAACTACAAATTAAAAATATATTTACCTCAGAGCAACAAAGAGTTCCCATTGTTTCAGCTCTTGTGGAGCCCAATAACACTAGTTATACTAGAATGCTGAAAGATTAAGATGCAATGGATTTGCTAAAGGAGAACAAGATACATATGGGATCCACAGTGATTTGGTAGTTTGGATTCAGAACTGGCTTACCCAGAGAAGACAGAGGGGTACGATGGAAGGCTCTTATTCTTGCTTGAAGTCCGTGACCAGTGTAGTTCTGCAGGGGTCAGTACTGGGATCTCTGATATTTGTGTTATATAAATAACATGAATGAAAATGTAGATGGGTGGGTTTGTAAGTTTACAAATGAAACAAAGACTGGTAGAGTTGTGGACAGTGAAGAAAATTATCTAAGTATACAGTAAGATATAGATTAGTTACAAATATAGGTGGATGAGAAATGGCAGATTGAGTTAAATCCTAGCAAGTATGAGATGTTGGACTTTGGTGTGGCAATTATAAGGGGAGAGTTATTGGCATGAACCTTAACAACACTGACACACAGAGGAATATGGTTTCAAATCCATTGGTCCCTATAAGTGGCTGTGCAAGTAGATAGAATGGTAAAGAAGGCATATGGTGTGCTTGACTTCACTGGTTAGAGCACTGGGTATAAGAGTAAGGAAGTTACGTTGCAGCTATGTAAAGCTTTAGTTAGGCTGCACTTGTAAAATTATGTACAATTCTGATCGCCCCATTACAGGATGTATGCAAATGTTTTGGAAAGGGTACAGATGTTATTTACCAGGATTAGAGGGCATGAGATATGAGGACAGGTTGGACAAACTTGGGTTATTTTCTCTGGAGCATCCAACAGAAGTTAATAAAATTCTGAGAGGCATGAAGAGGGTAGAAGTGTCAAGTGCTGGGGGATATGCATTTAAGGTGTTGGGGGGAGAACATGAGCAAGGCAAGTTTTCTTTTTCTACAGGGTATAGTAGGTGCCCGGAACTGGCTGACAGGGTTGGTAGTGGAAACAGCTATAACAGTCGTGTTAGGAGCTTTTTAAACACACACATGGACAAGCAGGGAATGGTGGATATGGATATTGTGTGGGCAGGAGAAATTTAGGTTAAAACAGCATCATGCTGTGAGATGAAGGACCTGTTAATGTGCTGTACTGTTCTATGTTTTATTTGAGCTCAGAAGAATTTGCTGTAGAATGAAACATTCCCTCGGAATGTTCAAAAGTAAGAAAATAGACAACATTTGCCTCTCTATAAACACAGTGAACCAAGTGGAGATGAATTATATTGGCATGCTACTAACGCAATTTTAGTCAGCAGATACAGTGCAGAATTGCCAGAGAACGTGGAGTAACCCAAATGTTCTGCTGGTCATTTTTCATACCAGATGCTCCCTTGCATAAAGTCCTTACTTGTATAAGCAGACTGACAGGCAGAGGCTCCACATTGCTGAAAACTTTGTCTGTTCTCCTGTTAGTTGTAAATTTGATGAATCATGTCTGACATACAATTAACACAACAAAAGAAATCAAGCAGAGAATGCGGGAAGCACTCTGTAGGACAGACAGCATCAGTGGAAAGAGAATTAAAGTTACTGTTTGACATCAAGAGCAGTTTATTAGAACTGTTTCCCTTTTCACAGATGTTGCCTGGCTTGCTGAGTGACTTCAGCATGTTCTGTTTTTATTCCAGATTATCCAGTTATTCAGATTCAGGCCCTTCAGCCCATCATGCTCATGCTGAATATCAAGTACTTGTCATCCTAATCCAGCAGATTTACTCCATGTCATTCAAGGCCTTGTCAATTCAAATGCTCGTCTAGATACTCAAATGCTTATCAATTCAAATGCTCATCTAGATACTCAAATGCTTATCGATTCAAATGCTCGTCTAGATACTCAAATGCTATGTGACTGCCTGCCTCCACAGCCCACTCAGACACTGCTTTCCAGATTCCAAACACCTTTTGGGTGAAAGAATTCTTCCTCAGATTCCCTATAAACCTATTATCCCTTGCTCTACATCCATGTCCCCAAACTTCTGAAAGCTCTGACAAGGGGAGAAGTTTCCTAGTATCTGCCCAATGCATCCATACCTCAGGCAAGTTCACCTTTGGCTTCCTCTCCACCAAGGAAAACAAATCCAAACTAACGAGTCTCTCCTTGTAAGTGAATTGTTCCACCCCAGGTCTGTCCTTGTAAGTGAGTTGTTCCACCCCAGGCACTATCTTGGTGAGTCTCTCTCTTCACCTCTCCAGTGCGATCACGTCTTCCCCATAATGTAACAACCGGAACTGCACACAAAACTTCAGCAGTGGCACAATCAATATTGTACACATTTGTACTATAACCTTCGTGCTCTTATTTCTATGCCCAGGCAAATGAAAGGAAGTATCTCATACACCTTTCCACCCTGTGCTGCCATAATTTGGGATCCCTGGACATACACCAACATGTTTATGCTCTGCAATGTTCCCAAAAGCCCGATCAGTCTCTGTGTGTGTTCTACCATTAATGCTCCTCCCAAAGCTCAGCATACTGCACTTATCAGGATTAAATTCCTTCAGCTATTACGCTACCTAACTTACAACTGTTCAATATTGTCCTGAAGCCAGTGACTAACATCCTCACTGTCAACAGCACCGTCAGTGTTACAAATTTGACCAAAAACATTCTTAGATCTAGCCAGATAAGTATGCTTTAAGGCAGATAAACAAAAGTTGCTCTAAAGAATTTGGTTTGCAGGGTATGATAATAATTATAATGCAGAGACCTGGAGACACTACATAAAATAAATTAACCTAAAAAATAAAAATAATATATCTACAATATAAAATGAATCTAACATATACATATAAACTAAAACACTAAATAAATTTGTCTTTTCAGTAATGGTAACTATGAGATTGTGAATTTTTCATTTTAAAAAAATCATCTGGTTCACTTATGGCTTTCAGAGGAAGTAATCTGCCATCCTCACCTCCTTTTGACTCTCAACCCACCAATAAGGTAATTTCTTAAATCTGAAGATTTAATCGTGGATGGACAACAAGAATACTGGCCATGCCTTTTGAAGGACTCAGTAAAAGAAGTGGGAGCATGGCTTGGAAACTGGGCAAGCACATTCTCCAGAGCGTCACTTCCACAGGTGGAAAGATAAACATAAGTGGGCTGCAGAAGACCAGCAGTTAAGGAGAACAGAGACGACAGAAGGTTGTCTACTGGGACTGAGATCAAGCTTCAAAGGAAGATGGGAAGGCCAAAGCTATGGAGGCCTCGGTTTTCCTTGTGTGGTCCAGAGAATCAGTGCTTTACGCCTGAACCATAAAGATCCAACAGAAAAAAGAAACAAAAAAGAGCATCTTTTGTAGCTCTTTCAGAATGATCAAAACCTCTTCATAAACTTTGAAGTACAGCTACCTATGAAATGTAGAATAGTTAAAGATAATGCTTTGCTGGGCCTCTTTCATTCCAGATCTTTGATTTTCTCTCTGATTAGTTTGTCCTACTAGTAGGGTTTTCCTAGTAAGCCTGTGAATTAGTTATAATCAGCTCACAGTAATGTTTTCAGAATTCCGTCTGTGTATTTCAGATGAACTGGTTAACCTTCAGGTGAACTTCCTGCTTACCTTTGAGAAAACAACAGGCCCTGCTGACAGACAATGGGATTGGAGGATGTAGGGAATACAGCTCTTTTTAAAAATTTCCTGATGTTTCGGTGACCAGTTTTCTGGTGTACAAACCAGCGAAATCTAAGTATAACCTTGCTTTTATGATATATTATGTTTTTCCACTCCATTCATTCACATTACTTCAGAAAAATCATCTTTCAATCCTTCAGGATTTTAAACTCAAGACTTAACAAATCTCCTTCAGTTTTTCCAACTTTGACACAACCTCCGGCAATCTATTTTGTAGACTTTCACACAACTGTATCCACAGGAGTGTTTCTGGGACAATATACAATGATGTGGTGGAAACGGTGAGGAGCATCGACCTACATGTATTGTTCAGGTAAACAATACCTGTGTAGAAAGAATCCTGGTCAGACTTTCAGCCTCCCATGGATCCTCACAACTGAAATATTTTGGTTAGAAAAAATATTTCCAGACACATTTGAGGGTTTGAAGTGTGAAAAAAACGGTGATACTGCAGGAAATATTTAACATTTTGGTGGTCATTTTTATTGTCACTCATTGACTGCAAACAATGTTAATGGGGCTAATTTAACATATGTGCATGGGTTAAGTGTACAGTGGGAAAGAAAGTGGGGTGTCTTAACATCAGCTGCAGTTTCCACTAGCCTCTGGTTATATGAATTCCACACATACCTCCTGGATTTGTAGAACAGTGAGGACTGTTATACCCACCACAGCCTATACTGTTCTCCTTTTAAATCTATTAAAACAGTGTGTAAAAATGTTGCTTTGAAGCTGGGCTGCTAAAGCACTGTAGTGCATTGATTAAAGAGGAACTAATTGTAGACAGAACACGATATACTTTATATTAAAGAAAGCTTTCTTTTTGTTCAGCTAAACTTAGAACATCATGCTCAAAGACCAATTCACCATTATTTTATCAGGACAATATCACTGTGAGTGAATTTCTACGCAATATAATTTATTGACCCAAAGGTAGGATACTTACACAGATGGATTTTTTTGCATCATTTTATGGTGGATGTACATGGAGTCCTGGCTTTTTATTCAAAGTGTATGGGTGAAAGGAGAAGCAATAGGGCTCCCTGCTGGTGAGGCAGTGCCATTTTAGTTCCTGACTTCCTGCAGAGTACAGCAGCACCTGGTTTGCTCCTAGTAAAATATTTTGTCTTGCCAGCAAACTGGTAAAATTGACTTTTTTTTTATTTAACCGGAAGGAAAACGTAAGTGGGCCAGTTTTTTTTTGTCTACAATTGACTCCATTCATTTTGTTAAGGATTATGGCTTTCATTTTGATCTGCAGCTGATTCAGAGCTTTGACTGGCAAAGGAAAGAAAGAGCTGCATTCATTTAGCCTCTTTCATGACCTTAGGATGCCCCAAATCACATTATAATCAATGACGTTCTAGACTGAAGTCTGTACGTGGAGAGAATAGAACAGCCAGTTTGCACACAGTATGGTCGGACGTACAGAAATTTAAAAATAATCTGATAATTCTACATTTTATTTTTGTACTTATTGAGGTACAGTGCAGAATGGGCCTTCTGGCTCTTCAAGCTGTGCCAACCAGCAATTGGCAGATTTAGTTGTAGCCTAATTGCAGGAAAATTTACAATGACCAGTTAACCTACCCAGTTAATTGGTGTTAGTAGCAGTATAATTATTGACTAACATTCTCCAGCATTCAAATTTGTATAGTGTCATGAAACCTTCCACGTCAATATGAGAGGGTAGATAGGATAGCTTAATGGTCCAGAAAGATGACCTGTTGATCATTACCCTCATGGAAACACTTAATGTGATTTTCCTTCATGATTTAGAGTATGAAAGGATTTTCTTAGGAGTAGCTAGACAGTAGTAAATGTGGAGTTGAAAAAGAGGGAAGAGTCCTTTTATCAATATCTCCAAATGACAGAACAGTAAGTCCCTTGGTTAGAATTTGCTTGGTTGGAATTAGTAGGGAGTAGAATGCTTCATAAGGATAATTGGGTTATGAAACCTGATGTGGCCATAAAAATGTCGATTAGAAAGCCTCAATATGGTCTTTCCATCTGGCGATTATGAATGGATTTCAATCTATGACTTGCCTAACAGCACATGAGCTAACGTACAGGTTGGATGACGTGTAGTTTCCTGTGTTAACTTTGAAAACGCAAGTTCACCCAAGTGAAGCCAACAGAGGCCTGAGCTATTCACTCCAGGACAGATTTTCTAGGTGTTCATATAAATCACATTAGTCCTCTAACTGCAGACAAGGTTAAATATGTGAACTATCAAACTGTAATTAAACTCAATGTTACTTCTATCCGACTCTTATTTAAATAATATTTAATTACTTCAAGACTCAAATAGTATAAGTTGCTGCTACCCAAAGAGATGTGATTGAGCAGCTGCGGGACGCTTTGTGATGTAGTTTCAATACTGTGGCTTGTTGTCTCCCTACAGTCCCATAAACGTGTCTCCCACAAGGCAGTCTGCGTCACTGCCAATATTTAACTACTGAAGAAACCTCTTTGCTTACTGGAAGTGATTTGCATCTGACCACCAGATCCCGTATTTCAATGAATGCACCAGTGAGCACAGACAGACACACTGAGCTACTTCTGTGCAAGGATTGCCTTGCTGGAAGGAAGCCGACAGCTTTGACTCCCACATGCTGAATGTCAAAGAAAGAAATGAAAGACTTGCAGAGTTGTGGCTGTGACTAAGTCCGGGATATCAATACATTCGCACTTCCTTTACGTTAAGACACTAACTGGACAAGCACGCTTCAAAGGGGTAAACTCTATTCTATTTCTCACACTCTCCCATCCTCATATAAGCCGCTCTCCCTCCCCTAACTCCCCCTCCCATTTCAATCTGTTCTGCAAGCTTGAACATAGGCATGCCAATTTTAACAAACAGCAGCTCAGAAATCACATGAGTGACGGGATATACTTGGCAATGCTAAAGTAAAACAGATGACTAACAAATAAAGGAGAATATTTTACACAACAGTTTGAACATTATTTTAATCATCAGTAAATCACAAAAGCTTTACATAATGCTTGAAGTCTGAAGTTCAAAGTGATGGGAAGTGTATTAAAATCAAATTATGTTTATGAATCGCACCTGACAGAGACAAAATGCAGTCTTTTAATTTAGTCATTTTTCAACATTAAACCAGCCCTAGGTTTACAAGCTTTGTTCTAGATATCATTAGAGAGCATGCATTATAGTGGGAAAAACACATCATAATTCTTATAACTTAACATTGGAGGAATCTTACACAAATTCCAAATAAAATCAGTTTACTTGCTGCTGAATGTTTCTCCTAATGACAAGCTCTAAGACAACAGATTTTAACATCCCTTGTTGCTGTAATTCAGAATGAAATGCGGTTTGTACAGAGAGCTCCCTGCCACCTTGCTTCAAACTGTTTATTTTACACAACATATCATGATGTAGCAAATGCGCAGAGTGGCATTTGGACGGAGAGTATCAAGAACCGCAGCCTCAAAAAGTGATTGAACAGTCCACGTGTAACTGCCAAGTATGCATCAAACATTTGTATGCAATAACTGGCTGAAGGTTTATGGCCATACAGGATGACATCATTTTAAATGTACCAAGTATTGCAAAACTGTGGATGCTGGAAATCTGAAATAAATGCAGGGAAAGGCAAGAAACATTCAGCGAGACAGACTACAAGTGTGGAGAGGGGAACAGCATTAATGTTTCAAACCTTTCATCAATACTGACACAGCTGTAGAAAGTAACTAAACGCTTCCACATTTATTTGGAAATGTTTATTATTCAACATAACTTATTAGCAATACATAGAGCCCTAGCAGAGAAACAATGAATGGCATGAAGTTTTTAGCCAACTTAAAATACTTTAAACCATAAAGAATAAAGCAAGCCTCAAAGAAAGGAAGTTGGAAATAATTAGCAGCTGAGGTTTGGACATAGAGCCCATCAAATCACTTCCTAAATTTCTATGAGGGGGAGCCGAGTAGATCCAGTTACTGAACAATAACGTTTATTGCACTGAAACGCTCAAAAGCTGGAGCACATTTAAAGAAATATGGGAAATACACTCTGTGGCTCCGTTATTATATGATGGAGTAGGACCCGGTGTGGTCTTCTGCTGCTGTAGCCCATCTACCTCAAGATTCAAGGTGTCGTGCATTCAGAGATGATCTTTTCTTGGTGTTCTTTGGGCAGCATTTTTGCCACTTGCCTTAGAATTTGTCTGTTTTCTTTACCAAGCCAGGTTGCAAGCTCGACACTCAACGCAGCACGGATAGAAAGTGTGCAAGGAGGCAGCCCAACTCGAGCCCAGGACCATTCGCCTCGAAGTCTGGTGCTAATGCCACTACACCGCTGACCGGCTATACCACTATTGTAACGTTTAGTAATTTAAGTGACTGTCACCTTCCTGTCAGCTTGACCCAGTCTGGCCATTCTCTTTTGACCTCTCTCAAGAGCAAAGTGTTTTCAAGCACAGATCTGCTGCTAACTAGATGCTTTTCTTTTGTTTTTCACACCATTCTCTGTAAAATGTAGAGATTGGTGTGCATGAAAATCCCTGGAGATTCTGAGATACTGAAACCATCCTGTCTGGTACCATCAAGTATTCCACTGTCAAAGTCAGTTAGATCACATTTCTTCCCCATTCTGAAGTTTGTTCTGAACAACAACGGAACCTCTTGACTGTGTCTGCATGTTTTTATGCACTGAGCTGCTACTAGATTATTGGCTGATTAGATATTTGCACTAATGAGTAGGTGTACAGGTGTACTTAATAAAGTGGCCACCTAGTGTATAGTCTTCTTCTGCTGTCCGTCGATTTTCGATGATGACTGCGGCCTGGGCAAGGTTGTATGGAAGACCTGCAGTTGCCCAAGCTGCAAGTCTCCCCTCTCCACACCACCGATGTTGTCCAAGGGAAGGGCATTAGGACCCATATACCCATAAACTTGTGTATAGTAGAAGTAGGGTTTACATGGCAGAGAAACTTCTGGTTGTGTATCTAAACCACTTAAAATTATAGACAGAGATGCACTCAATATTTCTGGGCCAGTTTTAGTTGATGCAAAGAAAGTATTCTCAAGATCATGCTTTCAGCCCCAAATTATATTTTGGCTCATCAATATCCAGAGCAGGCAGGCTCTGGATTGCCGTAAAGTACTTAGGGTTCCATGAAAAGCAGCATGGTAGGGTGGTGGTTAGTGTAATGCTAATATAGTGCCAACTGTAATCATCAATCGATCACCTGCCTGTTACGCCGCTGGTGTTTAGGATTCAAGCCAGCTGTGAGAACGGGGTTGAATTCCCATTGCTGTCTGTGAGGAGTTTGCACGTTCTCCCCCTGGTTGTGTCTGCATCATCCAGGTGCTGCACTTTCCTCCCATGTTCCAAAGATGTACAGATTAGAGTTAGTAAACAGTCAGCATGTTAAATTGGCACTGGAAGCGTACTGCCCCCAGCACAATCCTCACTGATTTGATTTGACGCAGGCAACACATTTCACTGCATGTGACAAATAAAACTAACCTTCTTTTCTTTCAGATTGTCCTGGCTTACAGATGAAGAAGAGATGAGCTGTTGTGGCTCTCTTGTCTGACTATGAATGTTATTCACTGGAGGAACAGTGGAAACTTTAGAGCAAAACTTTGCTGTGGTCAGCAGAGAAACTTCCAGCCTATGGAAACAACTGGGAAATAGTTTTTAGCATAATTCTTTCCAACAATGTTTGCTCATTCTGCTGCTATAGCCATTCATGGATGCAATGAGTCTTCTGTGACTCATTTCTTTAGCAATTAATCCTTTTTCATTGTTATACAGTGCAAAAACAGCCCCATGTCTCACCACATCTTTGCTGATCCTTAAATACCCAAGCAAATTAATTCCATTTTATTCCTCACATCAGCAGCAGCTTCCCCCGGATTCCCATGCACCCACCCACATTTGGAGAAATTTAGACTGGCTAATTAAACTACGAGCCAGCTCTTCTTTGGCATTGAACACTGGTTCAATGAAGAACGTAGGAGAGCATGCCAAGAGCAACACCAGGCACACCTCAATATGTGGCATCACCCTGGTGAAGCCACAATACAGGGCTACTTGCATGTCAAACACCATAAGTAGCAGGTAATAGACAGAGCTAAGTGGTCCCACAACTAACAGATGAGATCCAACCTCTGTCGTCCTCCCACACCAGCTGTGAATGGTGGTAGACAATCAAACTGGAGGAGGAGCTTCCACAAATTTCCCCATCCTCAATGATAGCCATTGCAAAATGTGCAAAAGATAAGGCTGAGGCATTTGCAACAATCTTCAGTCAGAAGTGCCGAGCATTTAATCCAGCTCGGCCTCCTCCGGAATTCCCCAACGTCCCAGATGTCAGTATGCTGCCAATCCGAGTCACTCCATGTGATACTACGAAACAGCTGAAAGCACTGGATACTGTGACGGCTATGGGCCCAGACAAAACCCCAGCAGTAGTCCTGAAGACTCGTGCTCCAGAACTTGCCACGCCACTAGCCAAGCTGTTCCAGTACAGCTACAACACCGGTATCTACCCGGAAATGTAGAAAATTGTCCAGGTTATGTCCTGTATAGAAGAAATAGAACAAGTCCAACCCAGTCAATTACCACCCTATCAGCCTATTTTCCATCATTAGCAAAGTAAAGGAAGGGGTCATCAACAGTGCTATCATGCAGTACCTACTCTGCAATAATCTGCTTACGGATGCCCAGTTTGGGTTCAGTCAAGGACACTCAGCTCCTGACCTCATCACCTCCGTGGTCCAAACATGGACCAAAGAGCTAAATACCAGAGGTGAGGTAAGAGTGATAGCCCTCAAAATCAAGGCAGCATTTGACTGAGTATGGCATCAAGGTTCCCTAGCTAAAATGGAGTCAATGGGAATTAGGGGGAAAAGCCTCCGCTAGTTGGAATCATACCTGACACAAAGGAAGATGGTTGTGGTGGTTGGAGGTCAGTCATCCCATCCTCAGGATACCACTGCAGGAGTTCCCCAGGGAAGTGTCCTAGGACCAACCATCTTCAGCTGCTTCATCAATGACCTCCCTTCCGTCATAAGGTCAGAAGTGGGGATGTTCGCAGGTGACTGTGCAATGTTCTGCAACATTCGTGACTCCTCAGATAGTGAAGCATTTCATACCCAAATGCAGCAGGGCCTGGACCATATCCAGGCTTGGGCTGGCAAGTAACATTCAAGCCACGCAAATGTCAAGCAATGACCGTCTCCAGCAAGAGAGGCTCTAACCATCATCCCTTGACATTCAATGGCATCACCATCACTGAATCCCCTACTATCAACATCCTGGGGGTTACCATTGAATGAAAACTGAACAGGTCTAGCCATATAAACACCGTGGCTACCAGAGCAGGTCAAAGGCTGGGAATTCTGCTGTGTGTAACTCACCTCCTGACTTCCCAAAGCCTGTCCACCATCTACAAGTCTCAGGTCAGGAGAGTAATGGAATACTCGCCACTCGCCTGGATGAATGCAGCTCCATCAACACCCAAGAAGCTTGACACCATCCAGTACAACTTGATTGGTACCCCTTCCACAAGCAACCAATCCCTCCACCATCAACAAACAGTTGCAGCAGTGTGTACTATCTACAAGATGCCTGGCAACAACACACCAAAGCTCCTAAGGCAGTACCTTCCAGACCCACGACCACTGTCATCTAGTGGTCGAGAGCAGCAGATACCTGGCAACACCACCACTTGGAAGCCCCCCTCCAAGTCACTCACCCTCCTGACTTGGAAACATATCGCTGTTCCTTCATTGTCGCTGAGTCAAAATCGTGGGATTCCCTCCCTAACAACACTATGGGTACCTACACCTCAGGGACCGTAGCGGTTCAAGAAGGCAGCTCATCACCACCTTCTCAAGGGCAACTAAGGATGGACAATAAATGCTGGCTTAGCTGGCGACGCCCAATTGTGAGGAAACTAAGCATTGGTTAAAACCCACAAGGTGACAAAGAAAATACACAAACTCTAGACACACAGGGTCAGAACTGAACCTATGACCCTGCAGCTACAAGACACAGAAGGGCTAACAGCTGCGCAAATAAGCAAGTTTAAAAATAACTTTATGCTATGCAGTATGAAAGCTAACAAATTGACATCATGATCCACATTAAAATTAACATTTCCAGAGGGCATGTGTGCACTGAAATTAACGTCTGTTTTTAAGACAGCCAGCACAGAGCAGGTTCTGACAGTTAGGAAGCCAGTTTGGAGACCATAGTGGTTAGCACAATGCTATTACAGCTTGAAGCATCGCAGTTTGGAATTTGATTCCAGCATCCTCTGTAAGGACTGTCCTCCCATGGAAAGCGTGGGTTTTCTCTGCGTTTCATCCCATACACCGAAGACATACCAGGTATGTTAATTGGTTATTGTAAATCGTCCCGGTATTAGGTTAGGGTTAAATTGAGGTTGTCAGCCGTGGCCAGACGGTACAGTTCAAAGGGTCAGAGGTGCCTACTCCATACTGTATCTCTAAATAAAACTCTTTAGGCTGAAGGTGGCAGGCTCATGTCCTGACACTGCTTCGAGAAGGTGAAAGGTCAGCACAGCATTGTAAGGAGAAACAGAATCAAGGTGAACCCAAAGCTAGAATTTATCTTAAAAACTCACAGTTTGGTCACTTTGAAAACGTTCTCAGAGGTGTGCTTGAAGAGCTGTAAACTGGAGGGCTATAGACCCAGTTCTTTCTACTGCCTGTTACATTACAGGCATTTAGGGCAGCACTGAAGGTCCTCCATCTCAGACAGTGTTCTGGCTTCCTTCATCATGTCAGTTTTCATCAGTATCAGACATACAAGTTTCAGGTGGAGACTCAGGAATACCATCACACTCAGATGTAGAAGGATTCTTCATTACTGTTTTGTAACAGTTTTGTTTTATCGGTCAGTGTGGCTAGCCCTGAGCTGAACCCCTGAACCTGGAAGACCGATGAACAACTCTTAGTTTGGCCTCTACCTTTTGACCTGTTTGGCAAAGCATAAAGCCCTGATTCCAACCAACACAGCTGTCCGGGTCATTGAGGCACGCAAGCCTCCAAACACTACGATAAGGCTGTCATCCTCTTGGAGAAGACCCAATTCTGGAAGGTGAAGTAAGATTAGTTTACTCTTCTTCAGTCCAACACAGACATGATGAGTTAAAGGGCCACATCCACTGTTGTAAAGTTTATCTGATTCTACAGTGTATTTCGTATTCAGAGAGCCAAGTGCCTTCCTTAATCTTCCAACCCAGTCAGAAGTTTTACAGTTTGCCAGATACAGTCATATTAAATTTAGCACTGTTAAACTCTTCTAAAACTGACAGTAATCATTAACCAGTTATGCCATCTTTCCCAGCGGCCCGGTTTAATGCACAAGCACAGAAATATATTGTTCTCACATGCAACCCAACAGTTGAACACTAAAATTGACTTTAATATTCTGAGCTGGGAAGAAACACACACTCAGGGTTTCTGGTCTTGACAATTATCCAATGATACTTACTGGAAAAGAACTGGCTGCAATCTGGTATCTTACCCAAGTTTTTGTTCTTTGTCTTTGACTCCAGACAGGGAGCATTGGCAGACTACTTGAACATGATGAGGGGCAAAAGGCCAAGCTTCTTCCTGTTCCCCATGTACATGCACTTTCCAGTAAATGCTGCACGAAGAGAGTGATCAGAAATGAGAAAATGGCATTTGTTTTCTCCCCCTTTCTCAGCTTGGACAACCATCAATTATAGATCAGCAAATTATAGTTCTGATGAAAGGTGATTGGCCTGCTTCACTCTCCATTGACATTGCCTGAGCTAAGTAGTTCCAGTATTTTCTGCTTTATTCCAGGTATACAGGATCTACAATGTCTTGTCTTCAGCTCTCCTATGCGTATCCAGAGAACTTAGGATGTTGCTGTTGTCTGTAGCCTAGCATACAAAACATATGCATGCATTTCCATTTTAAGAGAACCTTCTCATGATTTTCATTGAACTAAGTACAACAGAAAACAGAAGAAAACATGACTGCATCCAACAGATTTGAAGAATTGAGTTTACTGTATATTCAAAAGCTGACTGTTCCTAATGAATTAGTTTAAATAGTTGTGTATTGGGTAACGCTTTCTCTTATTACCCACGATGGAACATGACAAACAGTATGTTACTTACTAAACAGTTAAAAAATAGAGGACACATCTCCTTTTTGTTTTCTCTCATCCTGGTGACTCTCTCACTCTTCCTCCTTCCCTCCTCTGCTCTTGTAACCTGCCCATGACCCTCCTCTAGTTCCTCCCCTTCTCCCCTATATTCATAGTCCACTGTCCTTTCCAATCAGATTCCTTCTTCTTCAGCCCTTTATCTCTTCCAACTATCACCTCGCAGCTTCTCATATCTTACCACCTTCCTCACCCAGCCATCTTCCCCCTCACCTGGTTATACTTATCACTTGCAAATTTGTCCTTCTCCCCTCCTCCTACCTTCTTATTCTGGCTTCTGTTCCCTTCCTTTCTAGTCCTGAAGAAAGGTCTCAGACTGAAATGTCGACTGTTTTTTCTCCCTCCATAGATGCTGCCTGACCTGCTGAGTTCTATCAGCATTTTGAGTGTATTGCTTGGGATTTCCAGCATCTGCAGAATCTCTTATGTCTCTAACAGAAAGTGATCTCCCACAAAACATTCATGAGGGAAAGGCAAGATATTACCCTGGAAATACAATAACTCACGATAGTCTTTTTCAGCAATTTGCAATGGAAGATTATATTTTCATTTATGTTTCTTCATGTGATTGGAATGTCCCTGGCAAGAACTGCATTTATTACTCTCAGATGGTGGTGATGAGCAAAGCTCTCATGTTAACCCCTGCATTCCCAGAATCATTCTCGTGAACCTTCTCTGGACTCCCTCCAATGCCAGCACATCTTTTCTTAGATAAGAGGTCCAAATCTGCTCACTGTGCGCCAAGTGCAGTCTGACCAATGCTGACAAAGCCTCAATATTACATCCTTGCTTTTGTATTCTAGTCCTCCTGAAATGAACATCAGCATTGCATTTACCTTCCTTACCACAGACTCAACCTGCAAGTTAGCCTTTAGGGAATCCTACACAAGAACTCCCAAGTCTCTTTGCACCTCTGACTTCTGAATTTTCTCCCCATTTAGAAAACAGTCTACACCTTTATTACTTCTTCCAAACTGCATGACATACACTCCCTTACACAGTGTTCTATCTGCCACATCTTTGTCCATTCTCCTAATCTGGCCAAGTTCTTCTGCCAGCTCTCTGCTTTGTCAACACAACCTGGTCCTTCACCTATCTTCGATGTCTGCAGACTTGGCCACAAAGCCATTAATTCCATCATCCAGACTATTGACATGCAAGAAGTGGTCCCAACATGGACCCCTGTGAAACACCGTTAGTCGTTGGCAGCCAACCAGAAAAGGCCCACTTAATTCTCACTCTTTGCCTCCTGCCAGCCAGCAGCTCTATTATCTGTAGATGCTGCCAGACCTGCTGAGCATTTCCAGCACCTTTGTCTTTAATTTAAATTTGAACAGTATTCAACTGTTTTGCTTATCAAAGTTTTTAAGAGGTGAGGAAGGAAGAGAGATATAAGAAGTCTAGTCATACATCAGCCGTGGTTTCATAGATTAAGGATTTCTGTTATAATGGTCAATGATTACTTTGTCATCTCAGCAGTAACAAACAGAATTGGCATTGGGCAGTCATCAGTGAACATCTCCACTTCTGTCCTTATGACATCTCAGATGAACCAGACGATTGGAGTAAGAATTGCCTGGGGAATTCCTGATTCAGAATCAAGTTTACTATCACTGACATATGTCATGAAATTTGTTGTTTTGCAGCAGTAGTACAGTGCAAGACATAAAAATTACTATTAGTTATAATAAATAAATAGTGCAAAAGAGGGATAATAAGGTAGTGTTCATAGATCCATGGACCATTGAGAAATCTGATGGCAGAGGGGAAGAAACTGTTCTTATAACATTAGGTGTGTGTCTTCAGGCTCTTGTAGCTCCTCCTCTTATGGTATTTACAAGAAGAGGGCGTGTGCCTGATGGTGAAGGTCTTTAATGATTGTTGCTGCCTTCTGGTAGGTGGAGAGGTGTGCCCATGATGGTGCCAACAGAGTCTACAACTTTCTGTAGTCTTTTGTCATGCTGTTCCTTAGAACCTCCGTACAAGGCTGTGGTGCAACTAGTCAGAATGCTCTCCAACATATATCTGTAGAAATTTTCAGATGTCTTTGTTGACATACCAAATTTCCTCAAGTTCCTAATCAAGTAGAGCTCTGCCATGCTTTCCTTATGAATCTTTGGATGTGTTGGGCCCAGGATAGATCCTTTGAGATGTTGATGCCCAGGAATTTGAAGCTGCTCACCTTTTCTAACACTGACCCCTCAATGAGGACTAGTGTATGATCTCCTGACCTCTCTTTCCTGAAGTTTTTTGTGTCTGTGCACAACTACATATACATTAGATAAAAGCATGCATGCAGATGATGGTTTAACTGGTGTATTCAGATTGCAGCGAGAGAGAATGAGAACAATGCGCGTGCGCAGACAACAGAAAAATATGTATTGCTAAGGTGGGGGGGGGGTCATTGCAGTAAAAGTAATAGATCCATACATTACGTTACCTCCCTGTTTATGTACAAAGCATTCACTTTCTCTTTCATAAGTCCATATTCCAAATAAACATGCTTCCACCATAACAGTCCTTAACTAACTTCGCAGTTCTAAAGGTTCAGTCTTTTGGGTGGCAATCTGTTTCTTTCAGGATAGCGCCTCTAGATCTGTGGAGTGGCATCATGTTTTGTAGATGTCTTGTCTAAGACAACCTTCTCAGTTTCCAGTGACACGTTGCTGACAGTGACATCATCACTGAGAGGTGAGTCCACTGACTATAATGTGTCCATCTTGTCAGATGCAGTCGGCTCAGATGCATTCTTCAGCTGAGCATCCAGTATCTAGTCCAGATGACACCACCATGTCTGATCTCCATCATCCACTGTGTACATCAGTGGCCCACTTCTTGTAGCTATCCTAATGGGTGTCCACTTGCTTTCTTGGTGATCACGCACGAGGACTTCCTGTCCCGTCTCGAAGCTCCTTGCTGCTTCACTTGGCAACTGGCTGAACTGTTATTCTGCACTTCTCTCCAGAAGTCTGTCTCAGGAGGTCTATGTGAGATCTCAGATTCCTGCTCATGAACAGCGTTGCAGGAGTTTGATTTGTCATCACATGAACAGAGTTCCAATACACAAAAAGGAAGTTGTCCACCTTGTGCTGTAGAGGAACAACCTCCTTATCCATCACTTTAATGGACTTCTGAATGTTTGGGTAAACTTTTCAACTAACCAATTCGTTGCTGGGTGGTGAGTAGCTGACTTGAAATGCCTGAAGCCATTTTTCTTCATGAACAGTCCAAATTCTTCTGACATGTATTGTGGTTCATTGTCACTCACAACTTGTTCTGGTAAGCCATTTCTGGTGAAGATAGTCCTCAGAGTGGAGACAGTCATTGCTGAGATCATTGACTTCATTGGTATAACCTCCAGCCACTTCAAATGAGCATCCACAGCAATCAGAAACATGGAGTCCATGAATGGTCCAGCAAAGTCAACATGTGCTCTTTGCCATGGCGATGATGGTCACTCTCACAGGTGTGACGGTGCCTGTGGGGTGTATTTTGAACTTTGTGGCATCCTAAACAGCTTTCGGTCAAGTCTTCAATTTGTTTATCTACTCCTGGCCACCACACGTACCTTCGGATGAGGCTCTATAACTTGATTGTACCCAGGTGTCCTTCCTGCAGATTTTCTAACATTCTGGTGAGCAGTTTAGAGGGAATATCAACATGAGATCCACACATCAGCGTTCTTGGACATACCAAGAGTTGGTCTCATCTCACCGAGAACACAGGAAACATAGGGCTGCCCAACCTTGCATGTTGATATCATAGACTTTTGACAATGTTAGGTCATTCTTGTTTCCCTTTCCCTTGAGACGAATTTCACAACCCATGCCAGTGATAATAAGCCTGATTCTGATTCTGAACTGAATCTGATTCTAATTCAGTTCATCAGATGTTATTAGTCCCTTTGTTTCCTTGAATGCTCTTTCACATCTTTCTGACCATTCTCGCTTTGCTCCTGTTTGTAATAGTACGTTCAATGGGTGCGGCACTATAACAATGCTTGGGAGAAACCAGTGGTAGTAGTTTACAAGGCCTAAGCGTGACCTGCGTTCTGCGTTGTGACACATTTCTGCTTTGGGCGTCTGTAGCACTGCTTCAATCTTCTCTTGAGAATTATGTCAGCCATGCTTGTCAATGACATGTCCACAAAATGAGACTTCATTCTTGAAAAACTCACGTTTCTCTCTCTTTATACGCAGACCATACTCACTCAGCCTGGTAAGCACTTTACCAAGGTTCTGGAGGGGCTTTTCATCATTTTTGCCAATCACGATAATGTCATCAAGGTAACATTGTGTTGCAGGGATATGTTGGAGCACTTGGTCCATTGTTCTTTGTCAACTTGCTGCAGCTGATACGACACCAAAGATGAGACGATTATACTGGAACAGTCCTTTGTGAATGTTGATTGTGAGGAACTTCCTGCTTGACTCCTCCATCTCCATTTGCAGATAGGCTTGTGACAAGACAATCTTGGAAAACCTCTCCTCACCTGCCAAGAATGCATAGCAGGGCATACTGCGCTGTACGCAGCACCGGGTTGCTGCACACCTTGAAATCCCCACATACGCAAACAGTTCCAGCCTTCCCCTTCTTGATCACCGGAGCAAAGGCCGCGGCCCAATTGCTCCACTCAACCTTGTAGAGAATTCCAGGTATCTCCAAGCTCTGCAGTTCAGTATCCACTTCAGGACACAGTGCATAAGGTACTGGACATATTTTATGAAAATCTTGGTGTTACTATTTCATCCAGTTCAATTCTGGCCTTCATGTCTTTGAGTCTCAAACACCTTCTCAATAGCATTAAGTAGCTGTGTCAGTCTTTGGTTAGTGCTACCATTTGGGCTGTTGTTGCTTGTTGATGTCACACTGAGAGCTTTGATTAAGTGCCAGTCTAGTTGGATTTTTCTCAACCATTCACATCTGAAAAATGCTCCACTTTTCAATACATAAACCTCAAGCTGCTGTGTTTGGCCTTCATATGTCAAATGTGCCTTCAGTTTGCCATTAGGAGACACATTCTTCGCTGTGGAAGTCTTTAGCATCACTGAGATCTTCTCTAACAGTATCTTAGAAAACAGTCTGTTGTAGTCAGCCTCTGGAATTATGGACAAAGCTGACCCTGTATCCAGTTCCATTGTCAGTTTTACACCAGACTCATCAATTGTGATCCAGATGATTTTGTGACCTGCTTCAGTTATACTATGCAGTCCTAAGCATTACAGCTCACCTTTGTCAGACTCTGTGTTGTCTGATTCTGTTTTGCATTAGGTAACTTTATGCATTTACTTAGTTTTGTGTTTGAGACTTATCACTCGGTTGTGCTTTTTGTCTGCCTTGTACACTCTCTCTAAGTGACCTCTTCAATGACGTTTTCTGCAAACTTTTTCTTTGAACCAACAGTCAATTGCATCATGGGAGGATTTGCCACATTGATAACATTTTTGGATTTTTGCACCATTCAGGGATACTTTGTGCATTTCACATTCTAACCCCCTTTCTGTAGTTCTGCTGCATCCTTTGCTGCAGTCTCTAATGAACTTGCAATGGTCAATGCCCGTTCTAAGGTTAGGTCTCTTTCTGACAGTAGTCTCTTTCGAGTGCTCTGACTAGGCACGCCACCTATAAGCCTGTCCCTTAATGCATCAGAAAGTCCATCTCGAAGGTAACAGTACTGGGAAAGTTCGCGCAGTTCTGCAATGTATTGAAAGGCTTTCATCTTTTGACTAGTCCCCTGTGTAAAATTTATACCTCTCAGCTATTACCAGTGGTTTTGTAAAATTGTAACAATTTCATTGAATGTCTTGCTTGCTGGCTTTGCAGGGGTTACTACGTTTCATGAGAGACTGTCCATCCTTGCACTCATTAAGCTAAGAAGCATAGGGACTTTTTTTCACTCCTCCACATTTTTCACATTACAATACAGTTCCACCCTCTGGATATACAACTTCCAGCCTTCAATAGTAATATCAAATTCATCAACTTTCTCAACAAAAGCCATCACACGTTATTTTCACTTTAAATTCAGTGTGTCTTTCACTGTGTACCATGCTGTTCTCACACCTTTGTTATTGTCCATGACAGCTTTCTTGTGCTGCTTAAAGGTTGATTTATACTTGTGCATCGCATCGACGCTGTAGGTACCACGTACCCTACGCCGCAGGGTGACACACACCTCCCCAAAAAAGTAACTCACGCATTGCGGCGGCGCAGACCGCAATGACTGCGATTGGTCCGCTTGGTAGCATCGCATTTCCGGTTGCTTCTTCTCCGCCATGTCTGTACACCGATGCAAAATAGATGAACCAAATCGTCAAATCTACCTGCCGACATGCAAACATGTTTGAAAAGTATATCCTCATCCATGTCTCTCACGAAGAAACTCAACACAGTGGCATAGAAACCCCACCGCCAACTAGCGTTTTCATGCATACCAATGTGTGCTCGCTACGGCGTAGAGCGACGCAGAAGTGAAATTCAAGGCTACAGCGTAGGCTGCGGCATAGCCCGTACGCACAACTATAAATCAGCCTTAACTCACACTGCTTTGTCCCGTAACTGTCGATGCAGTTCATGATATTTTCTGACATTCAAGTTCGTACTCGTCGTCAATTTGTTGTGCCTGTGCACAACTACATATATATTAGATAAAAGCATGCACATGGAAAATGGCTTTAACTGGTGTATTCACATTGCAGCGAGAGAGAGAGAGAGAGAACAATGCGCATGTGCAGACAACAGATCAATGATTAGTTGCCAGGGGGGTGGGGGAGGTAGTCATTGCTCTAAAAGAAATAGATCCATGCATGACAAAGTCCACAATCAGTTTATTGGTCTTGTTGATGCTGAGCATGAGTCCGTTGTTACACCACTCCGTGAGCTGATCTATCTCATTCCTGCGTGCCTCTTAGGCTACATCCACACTAGACCGGTTAATTTTGAAAACGCCGGTTTTGCGTAAAAACGATAGGCGTCCACACTATGCGTTTTTAGAAGTATCTGTATCCACACTGAAATGGAGATTTCGGCGAATCTCCTCCTTCTGCGCATGCGCGGGACACATCTACCAAAAACAAGCGACGTGTTTGGTGTCAAATCTCGCCGTGAAAGTGCGCGTTTGTGTAGTTACAGACTAGAAAAACTTAAAACGACGGACAGCTGTTGGCTCTCGCGCAGGAGAACTTAAAAGTAAAAAGAAAACAAATACTGGAGCATACGGAGGCAACCGACAGGGAGTTCACGGGCAGTATAAACCGGCTGATGACGAACATTGAAAAATTGATTAATTCTGTTGCATTAATAAAGCACCTTGTTAAATATATAAAACATGTCTGCATCAGTGTTATCTTGTATTTCCATACAATGTTACATTAGGCTGTTACACATCTATTGTCGGAGAAGTACTTGCATAAATAGGTAAACCACCTTCACACAAGCAAGGACAGAAAACGGCAAAGTGAGTACAGTATACTTATTTATTCAGTAAGTTATGGGTCAAAGTATTTGGTGAGTACATTTCTAACTGTTCTGGCTTCAGTCTCGTTGCTGTCTGTTCTGAAATTGTTAGGTTGCATTCAAGAAAACAATTAAATAGCGCACTGGCGTCTGATAGCATATTCAGAAGTCTCCGGTTACCCCGTCCATGCACGAGCAGCATTTTCAAAAATACCCACCCTAGAAAGCATTTCTGAAAAGCTCCAGTTTCGGAAGATGAAAACGCTGTTTTAGTGTGGACGAAGGGTAAAAACTAAGAGAAAAAGCTTCGGTTACGGATTTATCCGGCGTCGTGTGGACGTAGCCTTAATCATCATCTGAGATTCTGCCAATAATAGTGGTGTCATTGGCGAATTCTGCAGCACCGTCCTCCAACAATCACATCCATTTTTCTTTGCACTAAGGAGAACAGTATACTTAGTTATCCCACAGTGACTTATGTACAAGATGTACTACGACATATCAGAGAAAATAACTAATCAGAGATCTGCCCCTCCAAGAACCTGCTGTCAATGTATTCATAACTGCTGCGTTAGTACAAGTGAAAGGCCTATCACAACTTCATTCCAGAAGCATAACACCAATGCTCTTCAACCCAATAGAGGCGAGCCTTCTCTTCCAGATCCATCCCTCCGAGGGAGCGCGACGCCAGTAGATGTCTCACATACCGGAGAAATCTACAGCTGCAGGAAATCCAAAGCAACACACACAAATTGCTCGAGGAACTCAGCAGGCAGGCGGGATCTATGGGAAAGAGTAAACCAGTCAACATTTCAGGCCGAGACCCTTCATCAGGACCTGAAAGAGAGTATCAGCCTGAAATGTCAGCAGTTTACTCTTTTCCACAGATGCTGCCTGCCCTGTCGAGCTCCTCCAGTATTCTGTGTGTGTCCCAGCAGACGTCTGGTAGTTTAGTCCCCTTCAAGATGAAGGGTCAAGTTTGATTCCCAGAAACATGATATTCACCAAGGGGAAACTTTTCTGATGACCCATGACCATCTGCACATTGGTGAATAAATCGGGGTTTTTAATGGGGGTCCTAATGAGCACATAAAATACTGTTAGCTCCCTGAATGGGATTGCTGGCAAATCCCAGTACCTAAGGTGCTACCTATAGCCCACTCAAATCAAAGGGAAATCTTTTATTTTTCAACTCAATTGGTGAGCAGCATACTGTGCGATGTAGCAGAATTTATTCACGGCCACTGGGGACTATGCTGCAATAAGGAAATTGAGAATCAATATGACTCTGCCCTCCATGGAACAAGCCATCCAGACAGGAGAGTGTAGCTACTGTATATATTCACATGCCTTGGAAAACCTGAGTTTTTAGATACATGCCTGAACCTGTCACACTCACCTCAATAATAATCAAATGCTTTGAGAGGCTGGTCAAGGACTACATCTGTAATATACTACCACCCACACTGGACCCCCTACAATTCATTTACCAACACAACCATCGACAGCCGACTCAATAGGCACTGCTCTACACACTGTCCTTACACATCTGGAGAAGAAGGATGCTCATGTGAGAATGCTGTTCTTTGACTACAGTTCAGCATTCAACACCATAGTTCCATCCAGGCTCGACAGGAAGCTCAGAGACCTCGGCCTTCAGCCTGCCTTATCCAGCTGGATTCTGGACTTCCTGTCAGATCGCCAGCAGTTGGTAAGAGTGGGCTCCCTCACCTCCACCCCTCTGACTCTCAACACAGGAGCCCCTCAGGGCTAAATCCCCTCCTTCACTCCCTGTATGCCCACGACTGTGTTGCCACCCACAGTTCTAATCTGCAAATTAAATTTGCAGATGACACTACATTGATTGGCCTAATCTCAAGCAATAACGAGGTGGCCTACAGGGAAGAAGTCATCTCTCTGACAAGTAGTGTCAAGAAAGCAACCTCTCCCTTGATGCCGCAAAAGCAAAGGAGCTGGTTGTGGATTACAGGAGGAATGGAGATGGGCTAACGCCTATTGACATCAATGGGTCTGGGGTTGAGAGGGTAAACAGCTTTTAGTTCCTCGGCATCCACATCACCGAGGACCTCACGTGGTCTGTACACACCAGCGCTATGGTGAAAAAGGCACAGCAGTGCCTCTTTCACCTCAGACAGTTGAGGAAGTTTGGTATGGGCCCCTAAATCCTAAGAACTTTCTACAATGGCACAATTGAGAGCATCCTGACTGGCTGCATCACTGCCTGGTATGGGAACTGTACTTCCCTCAATCGCAGGACTCTGCAGAGAGTGGTGCAGACAGCCCAGCACATCTGTAGATGTGAACTTCCCACTATTCAGGACATTTACAGAGAGAGGTGTGAAAAAAGGGCCTGAAGGGTCACTGGGGACCTGAGTCACCTCAATCACAATCTTTTCCAGCTGCTACCATCCAGGAAATGGTACCACAGCATAAAAGCCTGGACCAACAGGCTCCGGGACAGCTTCTTCCACCAGCCCATGAAACTGATTAACTCACGCTGATTTGAGTGTATTTCTATGTTACATTGACTGTTCAACTTATTATAAATTACTTTGATTGCACGTTGCACATTTAGACTGAGATGTAACATAAAGATTTTTACTCCTCATGTTTGTGAAGGATGCAAGAAATAGTCAATTCATTCATTCATTCATTCATTCATTCATTCACATTGTTCATTGGAGAAATTCAGGGACGATATGTTTTTTTTCCAGAATTTCTTGAAGTAGATTCTTCACAGATGGGTTTGTCTTAACTGTGGACCTATGCTAAGGGGCCCAGATATTGTCATAACAATGATACAGGAACACACACAAAATGCTGGAGGCACGCAGCAGGTCAGGCAGCATTTATGGGGACGAATAAACATTCAATGTTTTAGGCCGAGACCCTTTGTCAGGATTGGAAAGGAAGGGGCTTTATTTTCACCTTCTCCCTCACCTGGTCTCACCTATCGCTTGCTAGCTTTATTACTTCTCCTCCCTATATTTTCTTATTCTTGTTTCTGCCCCCTTGTTTTTCCAGTGCTGATGAAGTTTCTCAGCCCGAAACATTTACTGTTTGTTCCCCTCTATAGATGCTACCAGACTTGCTGAGTTCCACCAGCATTTTGTGTGTGTTGATCTAGACTTCCAACATCTGGAGAATCTCTTGTGTTGATTCTGTCTATTGAGAAATTGGAGGCAGCGTCGTTCCCACTGAGGGAACCGAGGAGTATTACTGTACCTAAATGGTAGAGAAAACACTCATGGTTCACACGGTACTTTGGAAGGTTCTTGACCAACCTTAAGTGAGTTCCTAAGCTGCCCAGTCAAATCTTGCAAAGTAGGCAGTATGCCTTTAAATAATGGAAAGAGCAACACAGAAAAGAAATTGCAATGTAATGTTCAGTAATGGTTGTGGTTTACATCCATTAGCCCGATTTGTACTGGTGAGGGCAGGAATGGGCAGTGTGAGAATTATAAAGCCATTAGGTGCACTGAGCAAACATCAGACATGCTAATGTGAATAGCTCACAGAAGTGCCTTACCCAGTTTCCCATGGGCTCCATTTCAGCCAGAAATGATTGCACACATCTAATTTTGACTAACTTGCTCTCATGCTCTATCTGCATATAAAAAATTAGAAACTAATCAATTAAATTTCTGGGTTAATATTACAAATATGATCTGACCAGTGTGTTGTAGAATGCCGGCAAGTCTCTGGAGACTTGGCCTGTTTGAGCTACATATCCCAGCATTCATGTTTGTTTTCCAATTGCTTTGCCACGTTGCTCAATCATTCAACAAAATAATTCAACCATCCACCTCAGATCCTTTATTCAAGTTTCACACTGCCAACTCAAGTCCATTCATTTATACTTATGTTGAAAATGCTTTCACACACGATGCATGCTAGCATTCAGTAAGGTTCTATATATTTGCTTTAACTCTATCGAAGTGCATGAAGTATCTAATTCAGACTTTTAATTGTTTTTTGTTCAGCCATTTATCCCAATGGTTGTTCTATTTAACACTGTCAGCATATTTGACAAGCTTATTATTGGTTTAAGTATCCATCTATTAACGTAAACTGGATCTACAGAAGTCCAAAGAATGAATCCTATGAGGATTTGTTCAAAACTGCCAAATCTATCTGCCTGTAACAGTATCAGGCCACACTGGTGATAACACAATAGTGTTTCAGTCTTCAATAAGTGTAACATGAGCAACATTTACACTGTTGTCAGCTTCCTTCTAATTTTATTGAGACCATGGCATATATTATAACAATTACACTACCTGGCTCAAAAGTGACAGAACAATGAGAGTGAATATATGGGGGTAATTCAATCCTTAAGTTCAAAAGACCTCTATAAACCAGTCATACATTTCTCTCATGGCTTATGATGTCACCTTAAAGTAAATTACAGCCTCATTACTCAGAATTGCCTAATCCAGCTGCTGTTATTTTTTAATGTATTGAACAGCAGGGGTAGCCAAGACATCCATTTGCCCTTTACCTATGAAGCAATAATGGTAACACAAAGCACAAGAAATGTAAATGCTGCAGGACAACTGTTTTGATTTTGTCTCATCATATCCCATTTCCAAAAAGAGCAAAATATTGCTGCTTGATCAAAAGCAAAATATATAAGATCGTAATAAAAACACAAAATGTTGGCAGAACTCAGCAGGCCAGACTGCATCTATGGGAGGAGGTAGTGACGACGTTTCAGGCCGAAACCCTTCATCGGGTTTTGGCCCGAAACATCGTCACTACCTCCTCCCATAGATGCTGTCTGGCCTGCTGAGTTCTGCCAGCATTTTGTGTTTTTATTTATTTCCAGCATCTGCAGATTCACTCGTGTTGCATATATAAGATCGTGATCAAGCAGTGGTAAATCAAAGCAACTGGGCTTGCCGTATTGTCTAGAAGATATTTTACCACTCATCTGAGAGGCTTCTTCAGTTCTGATCTGTGGTGGGTAGTTTTCCGGCTTATAAATTCTGTGAGTTGTTTAAAGGTATAGCAATCACATGAGGGTCATTAAAAGTAATAGAGGTAATGAGAAGGTTATTAGTCTTATCTTTGCTTGAATGGAGGTGTGAAATGTTAGGACTGTATTATAAGTAGCTGATAGGTGGTGTTGTACCCCACCACCTCTGTTCAGGGATGGGTTTTCCAGTTTGACAAAGATGCCTTCTTTCAAACTACCAGCCCTCTCTGTCCAAATGTGCACATTGTTATCATCAAAGGAGTGTCCCTTGTCTCATTGCATTGCATTGGATAGCGTATGTTTGGGTGTAGGATCCTTGGGGTGAACAAGTTTCTGTCTGAGTGTGTTTGTAGGTTTGAAAAACACAGGGAGACAACACAGCAAGTCCAGTTGCCTTGATTTACTACTCCTTGATATACAATGACCTAGATGACTGAGAACCTTCATAGACACAAAATGGTGATGTTTAATTCAATACTTCAAAGTTACTGCGAAGAGGAAAAGTTGAAATTTGTTGGTGGAAGCCACTTGTGTTTAGGCTCAATTTTGAAAGAAGGTGAACTTTTGACAAAAGTTATAATTCAGTATTATATGGAAGGTTATATTATATTATATATAATATTATAATACATTATATAGTAAGGTTGTATGGGAGACCAGCAGTTGCCCATGCTGCAAGTCTCCCCTCTCCACACCACTGATGTTGTCCAAGGGAAGGGCATTAGGACCCATACAACTTGGTGCTGGTGTCATCGCAGAGCAATGTGTGGTTAAGTGCCTGGCTCAAGGACACACACACAGCCTCAGAGACCTTCAGATCACTAGACGAATGCCTTAACCACTTGGCCACGCACCAATGCTATATGACTGCTCTGGGGAGGACGAAGTTCAGCTATGTCGCTCCAGACATTATTACTATAGGAAATCATCCAGTCTTTTCCTTTCTGCATTTAAGGTACCAAAGTGGCTCAGCTAACACAGTCCAATCTTGGCCTCTTGTGCTATCTATGTGGAGTATACACATTTTTCCCGTGATGGTATGGATTTTTTTCTAGAAACTCTAGTTTCCTTCTATTTTCTAAAGATGTGATGAAAGAGAACTTCCCCTGTAGATTGCCCCCTAGTGCATAGGTGAGCAAGTGACAGAACCTGCTAAGAGTTGATGAGAAGGTGAGGAGAATCAAATTAATTTAATTTAGAATTGGTGTAAGTGGGGGCTTGATGGTTACTGCAGATTTGATAGTTACAGAGACTTGCAGGGCCAAAAGGCCTGTACGTAGTTATTTGATCTCTATATAAATGGAAATACAATTGTCCTACAGAGTTCGTTCATTCATGGTGAATGTATTGAATGGCTATAAGTTTTCGTTCTGACCGATGAAGCACTGAGCTTTCTGTGGATTCAAAGATGAAGAAATATTCTAAAGGGAAGGATGAGGCAATCGTGGCTGACAAGGGAAGTGAAATACAGCTTTAAAGCAAAAGAGAGGTATATAATATAGCAAAAGTTAATGGGAAGTTAGAGGATTGGGAAGCTTTTAAGAGTAATCAGAAGACAACTTAAAAATTATAAGAAGAAAAAAGATGAAATATGAAGGTAAGCTAGCCAATAATCTCAAACAGGATACCAAAAGTTTTTTTCAGATATTGAATGAATAAAAGAGAGGTGAGAGTGGATAATGGACCGTCGGAAAATTATGTTGGAGAGGTAGTAATAGGGTGAAAAGAAATGGGGGACAAACTTAATAAGTATTTTGTGTCAGTCTCCACTGTGGCAGACACTAACATTATGCATGAAATTCGAGAGTGTTAGCAGGCAGAAGTGAGTGTAGTTGCTATAACTAAGCAGAAGGTGCTTGGGAAGCTGAAAAGCCTGAAGGTAGATAAGTCACCTGGACTATACCCCGGGGTTCTGAAAGAGGTGGCTGAAGTTGAGTCAGTAATAATGATCTTTCAATAATCACTAGATTCTGGAATGGTTCCAGAGCACTAAAAAATTGCAAATGTCACTCCATTCTTTAAGAAGGAAATAATAGGACATTTAGACTGACTTCAGTGGTTGGGAAGATGTTGGAGCACATTAATAAACATGTGGTTTCAGGGTACTTGGAGGTGCATGATAAAGTAGGTCAAAGTCAGTATGGTTTCCTAAAGGGGAAATCTTGTCTGACAAATCTATAGGAATTCTTTAAGGAAATAACAGGCAGCTTAGACAAAAGAGAATCAGTGAATGTTGTTTACTCAGATTTTCAGAAGTCCTTTGAGAAGGTGCTGCACATGAGGCTGCATAACAAGTAAAAACCCATGATATTACAGGAAAGATACTCACAAGAATAAATGATTGGCTAATAGGTAGAAGGCAACGAGTCAGAATAAAGGAGAACTATTTTGATTGGCTGGCGGTGACAAGTGGTGTTTCAGAGGGGTCGGTATTGGGACTGCTTCTTTTCACATTATATGTCAACAATTTGGATGATGGAATTGGTGGCTTTGTGACCAAGTTTGCGGACCATACGAAGACAGATGGAAGGCAGGTAGTGTTGAGGAAGCAGGGAATCTGCAGAAGGACTTGGACGGATTAGGAGGATGAGCAAAGAATGGCAGATGAATATTGTATAGAGAAGTGTATGGGCCAGCACTTTGGTAGAAAGAGTAAAGACGTAGACAATTTTCCAAAATGGAGAGTAAAATTCAAAAATCTGAGGTGCAAAGGGACTTTGGAGACCTAATGCAGGATTCATTAAGCTTGCTGGTTGAGTCAATAGCAAGTGCAATGTTAGCTTTTATTTCAAGAGGACTAGAATATGAGCATTAAAAGGCATTATTTAGACTGTATTTGGAGTATTTTAGCAGTTTTGGGCCCCTTATCTAAGAAAGGATACGTTGGGATTGAAGAGGGTCCAGAGGAGGTACAGGAGAGTGATCTGGGAATGGGTTAAGGTATGAAGAGTTTTATAGCTCTGGGACAGTACTCGCTGGAGGTTAGAAGAATGAAGGGGGATCTTCTTGAAACCTATTGAATATTGAAATGCCTAGACAGAATGGATGTGGAGAGTATGTTTCCTATAGCGGGTGAGTCTAGGACCAGAGGTCACTTCCTCAGAATAGAGGGATGTCTATTAACAGAGATGAGAAGGAATTTCTTTAGCCAGAGGGTGGTGAATATGTGGAATTCATTGTCACAGATGGCTGTGGAGGCCAAGTCATTAAGTATATTTAAAGCAGAGTTCTTGGTTAGTCAGGGCATCAAAGGTTACAGAGAGTAGGCAGGAGAATGGGTTGATAGGCATAATGAATAAGCCATGATGGAATGGCGGAGTAGAGTCAATGGGCCAAGTGGTATGGACAAAAATGAGGTAGGGGTGTCCAAGCCCCAGAACATTTCAAAGCGATTGAACCTGATGTTTGGACAATGATTTGGGTGCTGGGCGAGATTGAAAGGATCAGGGTGTCAGGACCCGAGGTGAGAATTGGACCATTTCAACTTGCTGTTCCATGAGATTTACTCGGCTCTGCACTGAACTATGGCTCTTTGTCTCTCTTTACGGACTTCAGTTCAGAATGCTGTTTGCTTGTGGTTGTTGCTTGCATGATTTGTTTTTGTTTTCTCAGTATATTGGGGTATCTGACTATCTTTTTTTTTAATGGGTTCTTTTGGGTTTCTCTGTTTCCCGGATGCCTGTTAGGAGATGAATCTCAAGGTTGTATAATGCATACATACTTTGACAATAAACATACTTTGAACTTTGAAAATTTTTCAGCTCTGTTTAGCAATTCAATATACTGCACTTTATCCAGTTGTTGCATAACCTTCTCTGGAGTTGAGCTTGATTGTACATGGGTAGTGAGTGAGGGCCTCCATCGGTCAGAGTTGACCATGGATATTGCATCCTTGCTGCCTGGATATGTAAGCCTGGGCAGTACAATATGGGGAGCAAGCCTTGGCCCTCTCCACGTATCTGATAAATCCAAAGGAGTGACAGAGACCAATAGAGTTTGGTACCAGCAGTATTGCAGGAGTGGCCAGTCAGCATTGAACTCAACATAGGTCTACCTTAGGGACTCCAGCTCTAGATTTTTCCCTTTGAATTTATTCCTTAAGCCTTTCCCGTGAGTGGATGTAGTGGCAAGGCAGTGGAGGTTTGAGATCAGAGTTTTCCTTCTTCTAAATGAGCTGCCAACTACACCTGATGAGCTCCATCTGCCCAAAATAGGTAGTCCGTGTAAGGATATGGATCCTTTGCGTCAATATCAGTCTTTGATTTCCTGATGCAGCAATGGGCATTCAAAGGCCACAATGCTAAGCATAAACTGTGGGCCAAACCGTGATGGACATTTGCTTCCTGGGTCAATAGGCCTCTTCCTTTTTTTCTTAGCTCAACTTTCTAAACATAGCAACTGCCACTTTTAAGATCAAACAGTGTAAATCGAACTTCCAACTATATCCTTTATTTAGCTTCTAGTTGTAAATGGCAGCCAGTCTTCAATACTTAAAATGTAAATTGCAAATAGTAATCAGTTTGAAGTTTGAAAGCACAGCTTTGTAAACAAGCTCTGCATACAGCAGATGCATTGTCTGTAGAAAGCAGGATGTTGGTTTCTGCACCTGGTTTATTGCTGGTTAAAAGGTGCACTGTCAGAAAATGGAATATTTAATTTGGCTTGTTTCAAAATAGACAACACTAGCTAAATTGAGTAGTTCAAAGAAGATTACAGACCAGATGCAGACCAACACTTAGCATGTCAATAACTGATCTATTAATAAGCCGGAAGGTTTATAGACTCAGAGAAGTTAGATTTAATTATGGGTGGCTGGAAACTGTGTTTCTAAAAAGCTTTTAGACCATTTGTGTAAAAAAGGTATCCGAGAAAATATCGTATACATGTGAAGTCACTCAAGAGGCAGGGAAACTGTATAAATGGTGAGAGCAGTTCACTATTGTTAGGAGTGGGGTAAGGAACATCAGGAATCTATGAAAGAAACATGGGGTGAACTAGAATCCATTCCCCAGGCTTTGATTTCTGTGATAGACAATTCCTTCATCTGTATCATACGCCGGTGATGTCAAACCTGATTCTGATTCTGCTCGCTGGTATGTCCTTTCAGATTATAGGAATTGTACCTGTGTTTTTGAAATCCTTTATGTTTTAGAAATGGTTTGTAATTTAGAAATGTTTTATAAGATAGAAATCCTCAATGAATTTTAATTGTGTTTTTAAAAATGTTGTTGGGTTTAAATGTGCATCACTGAAACGAAATGAACTGGGTCTTAAACTACTTTATTAGCTGCAAGTATCTTCATCATGGGGTGGGGTGGGTGACCCACTGCTCAAATAGTGGGTATTGGCAGCTAAACTCACCATGGAGAATAAACAGGAAAATAAACTATTCTTTGAAGATTGGGTGGTTATAATATAATCTCCTTTTAGTGAGAGTACTTGTGGCTATTTATATCCGATAGGGTTTAAGGTCTTCGTTTGAGTTTAGAACTTTGTGGTCAGCAAACCTAATACCATCACAAAATTATAAAGCCTCCATTGTACAGTTTATTACTGACACCATTAACATCTGAGATTCAGAGGGTCAAGTTCAGGTTTATTGTCATCTGACTGTACATACTGTATACACAACCAAACATTTCACTGAACCACGCCGCACTCACAAAACATACATTACACACTGTACATAAACCAAAGTAATACCATAAAATATAATTTAAAACCCATGTAGTGCACAGTACAGGTAAATGGTAAACAGCTCACCATCCCGGTGACGATACTTTGGTAATGGCAGGGTATTCATTAGTCTCACAGCCTGGGGGAAGAAGCTGTTACCCAGTCTGGTGGTCATAGTCCTAATGATGCTGTTCCTTCTTCCTGATGGTAGTGGGTCAAACAGATTGTGGGGTGGGTAGTAGGGATCCTCATCAATGCTTCAGGCCCTTCATCTACACCACTCCTGGTAAATGTCACAAATGGGGCAGGGAAACCCCTGTGATTAGCTTTGTGGTTTTTACAAACCTCTGTAAGATCTTGTGGTCCGATGCCTTGCAGCATCTATACCACACAATGAATGAATGAATGAATGCTTCCTACAGCTTCATCTCTCTATTGAAATATCAGGAAAAGAGTTCTGACACAAATTGATTCATCATATGTTCAATGGCACACTGTATAATTTCCATATTTTAGGCTTGATATTCAACCAACATTATTACTTGTGACCTTTACTCTTATGTCGTCACCTTCACCTTTTCATCACCGCTCTGGACTATGGTTATAATGCTGAATGCATTTAATGCATTCCCTTTAATGCTGAAAATGGGAACTTCTAGTTCATTGTTCATGCCTCTTAAAAGGAATTTTTCAAAAAACTCACATCACAATTGTTATAAAAAAAATCAAATATTTAGAGGTTCTTAAATGTCCTCTAATTAAACAATTTTTCTTTAAGTTGCTGTTGGCATATTATATCCAAAACAAACACTAATGCTGGGTTAATGTCAGTAAACATAAATATGAATTTTACCACAGTGGCAGTGAGTTTCGACTAAAATATGAATATAAGAAAGCACAAATCCTTTATTTTATTTACACATTGCAGGCATTACAGGCAATGCTGATATTTATTATCCAACACTAATTACCCCTGAACTATAATGGGCATGAAAGTTGAGGGGGAGAAAGTAGGAGAATGGGGCTGAGAGGGATAATAGATCTGCCTTGATGGAGCAGACTCAAAGGGTTGAATGGGTTAATTCAGATTCTATGTCTTATGGTCATATAAAGCTGGCAAGAAGGATTTTTTTCTCCAAAGAACATTAATGAACCAGATGCATTTTATTTACTATTTAAAATTTCTATTCTTTTACATGCAGTGATAACCTCATCTAGAAATGATGGAATGCTATCCCAATTTCTTGCCATCAGCCTTTGCACAACTCAGTCAACATTTCCATCAACTCAGTCAGCTTGTGCTTTTACCGATTTCTATTGAAACTACTCCATGAAGGAACATGCCACAGTTAAATCAGCCAAGTCCAAGTAACTACACTTGGATGGCTGCAGAGAATATCAGACCAGAGTGATTATTCCATTCTCCTCTTTTAACCTATCACTCAATGTCAGCAAGACAAAGGAATTGGTTGTTGACTTCAGAAGGAGTAGCGGACCGCACAACCCCATCTACATCGGTGGTGTGCAGGCGGAACAGGTCAAAAGCTTTAAGTTTCTCGGGGTGAATATCACAAATGACTTGACTTGGTCAAACCAAGCAGAGTCCACTGCCAAGAAGGCCCACCAGCGCCTTTACTTCCTGAGAAAGCTGAAGAAGTTTGGCCTGTCCCCTAAAACCCTCACTAATTTTTATAGGTGCACCGTAGAAAGCATTCTTCTAGGGTGCATCACAACCTGGTATGGAAGTTGTCCTGTCCATGGAAGAAGCTGCAGAAGATCGTGAACATAGACCAGCACATCACACAAACCGATCTTCTGTCCTTGGACTCACTTTACACCACACTCTGTCAGAGCAGTGCTGCCAGGATAATCAAGGACAAGACCCACCCAGCCAACACACTCTTTGTCCCACTTCCCTCCGGTAGAAGGTTCAGGAGCATGAAGATTCGTACGGCCAGATTTGGGAGCAGCTTCTTTCCAACTGTGATAAGACTGCTGAACAGATCCTGACCCGGATCTGGCCCTGATCTGGGCCATAACTTCCAAATATCTGGACCTGATTTGCATTACCTTACTTTCCCTTTTCTATTTTCTAATTATGATTTATAATTTAAATTTTTATTATATTTATTTCGATTTGTACTTCAGGGAGCACGAAGCGCAGAAACAAATATCACTATGATGATTGTACACTCTAGTATCAATTGTTTGGTGAAATAAATAAAGTATAAGTATAATTAAAACCACTGAGTACTTAACTGAAAAAAAAATCATTTCAACAAAGTTAGTTTAGAGCTATTATGAAATGTTATCCGGCCCACAGCTGAGTAAACAGTTCATAATTTCTTAAGGATTTCACCCACATTAAAGTCATTTTTATGACACTGTGACATTTTGGAGCAGAACTGGTCACTGACAGAGAATTAACTCATAACTCTAGTCTGAACCCTAAGAAACAGTAATGATTATGGCTAATGATAAGAAACTATCTCACTCTTTTGAAATGAAGTGGGGAAGTATTCTTTTCAAAGATTTGCATAGATTTAGTCAGTATATACAGCTGTAATAAAATGTGGAAATAAATAGCACATTGAGAGCTGACAGCATTTACAAGACAGGGATGAAGTTCTTTCTATGAACTACCTACATGCAGAAGGGTAGACTTCTGAACAATGAATGGATGTCTTGCTTATGCATCACTGACGAATGGGGAAGCCTGATGATGCAGAATGGATCACACAAAAATGATTTTATCCTTCAAGCAAGATGATTTCATTTTTTCCAAACAATAAGACACCCTGGTGGCTATTCCTTAGAAAAGAAGTGAAGGTCCAGGAGAAGGTGCAGGATAAACTACTAGGATGATGAGAGAAGATCTGAGGATAACTGCTTCAGATGGGGTAGATAGAAGAAACTATTCCAATTAGCAAATGGTCAAAGACTAGAGGGCACAGATTTAATATTCAGGGAAAGATTAAAAGAGGGTGTAGGGAAAATTATTTTTACACTGTTAACAGTTGTCTTCTGGAATTCATGCAGACTGTAAAAGTAGAATTAATTGGAGTTTTCAAAATGGAAATAGCAAGAACAAATTACAGCGCAGTCAGGAAGGAACTGGGAAATTGGACAGAAAAGCTGTTGGATTAGGAACAAACAAACAAGTCACATTTCTTGGATTATATTCTGTACTTTGATGGAAGTTTAGGAGTCTGGAGTCACATCACTCAACATAGGCTGCTTGTTTATGTTTGAGTGTTGGTCAAGGTTAATGATTGTTTCTGCTATTAGTTAATACTGCAAGTTACATCCCGGAAGCTTCACAGTAAGACTTCTTCACATTACAATTAAATATAAGCAAATGAAGTATTCCCCCTGCTTTCCTCACTCTTGTCCTTTCCTGCTGCTTAAAACGTGTCTATTTTCTTGCTTTGTCTAACACATACAGCATGCTGGAGGAACCTAGCAGGTCTGGCTACATATATGGAGAGGAATAAAGAGCCTATGTTTAGGGCCAAGACCAGTTTTGATCACATCTCTGTTGTCAGATACAAAGAATCCTAACATCTTCAAACATCAGACAATGGACAGCCTTTACACAGAGATTACTTGATCTTTACAGGCAGTTTTCTTCAGCCATTTCTGCCGCCTGCAGAATCTTTGCAATTGATACTTCCAGAACATCAGCAGTTTATGCAACAAACTTAGCTATTCTCATCCGTGAAGCATCTCAGCAAATGCATGATTCAGCCATCAAACTAAAACATGCCTTAAGGCTTGAAGAAGGATTAATTTACAAAAAACTGAGCTTAGTTAATAGCTGTTCCAAATCACAAAGTGTTTGGAAAACAACAATGCATAATGGTGTATTGTCTGCAAATAACTTTTGTATCCATGATACTTGACATATATTGGTTAATCTGTAGAATAAAGGCAAGAAATCTCATTAAATTGGGCTTCACTATATGGGATAGTCTAGCCACCTGTTGTATTTGTGTATCCAGTCAGCTTTCTTTCACAATTCAATTGTAAAACAGGATTCCTGAGTTTTAGAACATTTAGAATATAAATGTGAACCAGTTTGCTCCAGCAAAAGTGGCTAGAATTTCAAAGTTGCTTCATCACTTGAAATATGCTCTCTTTGTGAGTATACAACCCTGGAACATGAAATTTAAAATGATGGTGTTATAATGTTAAATTTGTAATTACAGCTGAGACAGGAAAGGGGAAAAGAAAGCTGAATGTATTATTCAAATAAAAAGTTCCAAGTAAATCTATTATCAGGGTATGCATTTGCATACTACACATATACTACACTGGGTTTCATTTCCTTGCAGGCATTCACAGTAGAACAATGAAATTGGGTAGAATTAATGAAAAACTACATACAAACATAAACTGACTAACAACCAGTGTGCCAAGAGAAGACAAACTGCAAATACAAAAAAACAAATAATAAAAAATAAATAGATAGATAAACAAACAAGTAAATAAATAAATAAATAAACAGACAGACAAACAATAAATAAATAAATACTGAGAATATGAGTTGTAGAGTCCTTAGGTTATGAAATTAGTTCAGTGTTGAGGTGAGTGAAGTTATCCACACTGGTTCAGGAGCCTGATGGTTGAAGGGTAATAGCTGTTCCTGAACCTGCTGGTGTGGGACCTAATTCTCCTTTACCTCATTCCCAATGGCAGCAGCAAGAAGAGAGCATGGCCTGAATGGTGAGGGATTCCTGGATGATGAATGCTACTTTCTTGAGGCAGTGCTCCTTCCAGTTGTGCTCAATGATGTGGAGGGCTGTACGCATTATTTTTTGTAGGCTTCTCCATTCTTGGCCATTGGCGTTTCCACACCAGGATGTGAAGCAAGTAGAATGGAAATGTATACTTAACTACGAGTGAAGGACAGGGTGCCTAAAGAGACAAAGGGAAAATTGCAGTGCTTTCTGTTTCTGGCAGACACAAAGTTACTGCAGTCAGACAGATTTTGCAATCAAAGAGAAGGAAACTAGTCACTCCCTAACAGAAGTTGGCAGTGGCCACAAAGGCAGGATCTCCTGTCACAAAAGTGAAATGGGAAGTCATTTCTCATGGGGTACCTGGTAGATCATCGATTGTATTCATCATAGGACAGGATTGAGGTTTTGACAAGAAGTGGGGAAGAGAGACAGAAAGGGAATCCCAGGATCAGATGGTACATTATGGTTGTTGGGGTTGACCAACTTCAAATATAAACATTTTACTAAAGAATGAGGAATTTTGGTTTGTTGCTATTTACTAAAAATCCCAAGTGACAAATGGAAATCATATTATATCCCATCATTAAATAAACAGGACAGGGGAATCTCTAGTTCTACACTTCCTACGTTACTGGATGACAGCCAACAACTTAAAATACCAACATATTTTTATAAAACTAAAGAATTTAAAAGAAGCAAGAGAGAGTTTCTTTTTTGTATGCCTAAAAGAATGTTACATATTTCAATGAGATCACTTCTTATTCTTTAAAGCTATGGGAATTCAGGCTACTCAATTGCTCACTATATAACAAATCTGTAATCCCATGAACCAACCTATTGAATCCACATTGAATGCAATCTTCAGCAAATATATCCTTTCTCAGGCAACGAGATCAAGCCCTGCATAATTGTTGCAAGATATGCTTATTTCTGTACTCAAATCTCAAAATGAAGTCAAATATATGAAAAAGGGTCTTGGCCCAAAAAGGTCAACTGTTTGTTGAATTCCATGGATACTGCCTGACTTGCTGAGTTCCTCCAGCATTTTGTGTATGTTTAATATCTTATTTGTCTTCCTGAAGTACACTCAATGAAATAATTGATATAGATTGTGATTGTTAGTTGCAGAAGCTCTACAGAGCCCAACTGGTCACAGCCGGCCAACTTAATGGGCAATATTTGCTATCTTGCCCATTAAACAATTCTCAATCCATGTCAGCATATTACTCCAGTTCCCTTTGCTTTTAATCGGTATCTACCTCTTTTGTAGGAGATTTTGGAAGATTTCTGAAAGCGTAAATGCACTACATCTACTGGTTCCTCTTATCTATTCCACTTGTCACACCTTCAAAACAATCCAACAGCATAGTCAGCAATGACTTCTCTTTCATAAATCAGTGCTGACATGGCCTAATCCTATTTGCTTCTTAGTGTGTTGATATTTTCTCCGTTTAACTTGCAGTTCTCTACCCCTGATGGAAGGTTCATGGGCCAGTTGTTCTCTCTAATACCTTTCTTAGTGGTAGCACTTCGGGTAAGATGGCAACATGTCTGAACAAAGCAGCCTCTCGGGGGCCAACCAAAGTTGCTTTTCTCTTTGTAAATTTGTTTTTTTATGACTCCACTAGAAGAACACCGGATACTACAGGGCTACTCCATCAGTCATCTGCTGGCCGATCGGAGTAGCTGGACTGGTATTGGCGACGGAGCCAGCTGAGGAGTCGAAGGGACCGGCTGGGATACCTGGACAGGAAGCGGTTGGGTTATCGAAGGAGCCCACTGGGATGTCGGAGGAGCTGGTTTGGGTTCAGAGGAGCTGATCTAGCTGCAGACTGTGTTGCTGCCTACTATTTAAAAGCATATCTGTGAGAAATGGTCTTGGATATTTCACTTGTGATCGCAAGACTCTGTTCGACTGTGATAATGTAAATTGCTGAAGGCCTGTTGCCTTCGTCTGGTGGAGGGAGAGGCGACATGCGACCTACGTAGCCTCAGTTGTAACAAGAACTGGGCCTCAAGCCTAAGGTTTGCTTGTTGCTGCAGACTCGATGAGCAACACAAAAGCACTACAGCGTGGTGAGCTCGGCTGGGCTGTCTCCCCCTCAGTGCTGCCCTCTCATGTTCAAGTGGTGGAATGACAGGCTGAATTGCTTACGTCTGTACACTGCCGGGAGACTGTACCATCGATTGCTGGACATTGTTGCTTAGGGTCTTGGACTATTTATGGTTGTTTTTGAGTGAATATGCGTCTTTGCTCAATATTTTGAATTACATTACTCATTTTTTTAAATGTTTGCTTGTTATTTTGAACGTTTTGCACCTTGGCCCCAGAGGAACACTGTCTCGTTCTGCTGTATCTATGTACAGTTTGAATGATAATTAAATTTGATCTGCTTTGATTTTAAATAGTGGAATTATGTTTGCTACCCTCCAATCTACAGGAACAATTCTAAAATTTATGGAATGGTGGAAGGTAATAAACACTGTCTCTACAACTGTCTCTTCTGAAATTCTGAGATGAAGATTATTTGTCTCCTTTCAATCTCATCAATTTCAACAGTACCACAAACAAAATACTGGAGGAATACAATGGATCAGGTCATTCAATATCCTCTTAATTGTGCACTGTATGTAGAGACAATTTTTCCAAACCATGCTTGTGCACATTTTTTCCGTCTGCAAGATAATTATTTCTCAGGCTCTCAGCTCACCATTCACAACAATAACATCTAATTCCACCCCAATGCGACTTGAAATAAAAACAGAACTGGTGGGGAAGAAACTCAGCAGATCAGGCAATGTATGTGGAGAGAGAAACAGTTATAGTTTAAGGTTGAATGCCCTTCATCAGAACAGAACCACCACCTCCACCCCACGGTCAATATTGATACTCGAGCACACCTATTCCTATCCCAGCTTTGAAGGAAACAAAATGGATATAAGCTAGATAAGTTCAAAAATTCAAAGTAAGTTTATTATCAAACTACATACATGTCACCATACACCACTCTGAGATTGATTTTCTTCTGGGCATACTCAATAAATCCATAATAGAATCAATGAAAGACCACACCAACCTGAGTGTTCAACACATGTGCTAAAGACAAACTGAAAATACAAAGAAAAAAATAGTAACAATAGATTAGTAAGCAATAAATATTGAGAACATGAGATGAAGAGTCCTTAAAAGTGAATCCATAGGTCATGGGAACATTTCAGTGATGGGGCAAGAGAAGTTATCCCCTTTGGTTCAAGAGCCTGATGGCAGAGGGGTAATAACTGTTCTTAAACCTGCTGCTGTGAGTCTTGAAGCTCTTGTACCTACTTTCTAACAGCAACAGTGAGAAGAGAACATGACCTGGGTGTGGGAGTCCTTGATGCTAGATGCTGTTTTTCTGTGACAATGCTCGATGTAGATAGGGTCAATGATGGGGATGGTTTTACTGGGCCGTGTCCACTACTTTTGGTAGGATTTTCCATTCAAGGGCATTGGTGTTTCCATACAAGGATGTGATACAGCTAGTCAATATAAGTAGAAATTGATAGAGAGTTTATTCCACCTCACATGGTATCTTTTCTCTCAAAGTTGGACTCACACAGACGACAAACCATCAAGTCTCAGATGAACTAGCCTTGCAAAGCTGTAAAGCAGTAATCATCTGCTGGCAGATTTTCCTCCATAAACAAAGAGCAAAGCATCCTTCCAGCTTTTGATTGTGAAAAAATCAACTCTTTCATTTCTAATCTTGTCACACTGCGATGTATTCTCCAGGGTCTCATTTGAGGGTTTATGATAATGTAGATTTCTCTGCTCTTGTGATCAATAATTTATAATACCATCTTTATTTTCAGCTGTTCGAGTTTATCTTGCATGGCCAGCTCAATATAGAGTATGAAGTTTTCTCTCCAGTGTCTCCATTCTTTAGACAAGCTATCTTTAAACTTGGAAATCTTTATTTGTTTTCCAATGTGTTTCATCCCTCTTAAATAACTCAGCTCACTCATGGTGTCATTTGAATTTTCAGACCAAGAATCCAAATTTTGTAGCTTCATTAACAAACATATCTAAAACCAGCATCATTTTCCAAGATGTCGAGGATAACCAGTAGCTTAAATTAAGAAGGTCCTTTATTAAATGAAAGAACTTCTGGGAAGAGAACAATTTCCATACCTACTCAAGACAAACAATAAATTCAAGCTTGTTTGGTATTCAGTGTAACAACTAAATATATGGGTCAGATAATATATTCTTAAAAATGTGAGTGTTCATTGACATTTCCGGCATTTGCAGTCTCTCTTATGTCATAATTATAATTAAAAGCTTATTTATTTCAATAGAACAAACACAAAATGAAGAACTCAGCAGGTCTGGCAGCATCTATAGAAGGAAATGTACAGTTGATGTTTTGGGCCAAGACCCCTCATCAGGACTGGAAAGGAAGAAAGAAAGTAGGAAGAAGCCAAAATAAGAAGGTTGGGGGGGATGGGGGGGGGGACAGGAGCACAAGCTGGCAAGTGACAGGTGAGGATGAAGTTAGGAAGGTGGGGGAGGTGGAATGAAGTGGGAGGTGAGAGTGTTAAGCTAGCATAGCATACTGTGAGATTTGGTGCTAGTATATTCCTTCTGGCAATGTGCCGGTGTACATACATCCCTATGCTATCGTGATACGGGATTTCAAATATTGTTTCATTACGGCCTGTGTGGATGAGTGTGTGCCTTCAAGATTATACTGGTTCAAAAGTCATGGATGAACCAGGAGACTCTTAGTCAGATGAGGACTAGATCTGTAGCATTCAAGACAGGTGATCTAGAACTATACAAGAAGTCCAGGTACAACCTATGGAAGTCTATTTTAAGTGCAAAAACATAACTCCAGTTGAGGTTAGAGATGGAATCGGATGCACCTCAGCTCTGGTAGGGTTTGAAGGTCATTAGTTCTTGCAAAGCAAAACTTAACATCATGAATGGCTGTGATGCTTCATTCCCAGATGAGGTCAATGCCTCTTATGCTTTGAAAGAGAGAACAAAACTACACCTGAGCGAATCCCTGCAGCATCTGGTGACCCCGGGATCTCTGTCTCAGAGGATGATATAACATCTTTCAAGAAGGTGAACTCTCACAAGGTGTCAGGCCTTGATGGAGTACCTGATAGAGTTTCGAAAACCTGTGCCAATCAACTGGTGGGAGGGTTTAAAGACACCTTCAATCTGTGAATGCTGCATTTGGATGTTTCCACCTGCTTGACAAGGACAACAATCGTACCAGTGCCCGAGAAGAGCAGGGTGAGCTGTCTTAACAACTATCTCCCAGTGGCACTCACATCTACTGCAATGAAATGCTTTGAAATGTTGGTCATGGCCGGAATCAACCCCTGCTTAAAGAAGGGCCTGGAACCGCTGCAATTTGCCTGTCACCACAATATATCTACAGCAGATGCAATGTCATAGGCTCTCCACTCACCCTTCGACCGCTTGAACAATAGTAATACTACGTCAGGCTGCTGTTCATTGACTACAGCTCAGCACTCAACACAATCATACCTTCAGTTCTAATCAACAAGGTCCAAAACCTGGGCCTCTGTAAACCCCCTCTGCAACTAGATCCTTGACTTCCGCACCAGAGGACACCAGTCCATGTGGATCAGAAATATCACCTCCTCTTCACTGACTGTGGTGAACTACATATACCTGTCTGGACTGCTCCTGTGGCTCCTCCCACAGACCCCTGTATAAAGGCGACTGAGGCCTGTTGCCCTGCCTCGTTCCCCAGGATGTAGTGTTGTTCATTCTTCCAGTCAATAAAAGCCGATACCTCGCTTCCTACGTCTCAGCGTGAGTTATTGATGGTGCATCACTGACAATCAACACTTCAAGGATACATGCTCAGCCCACTGCTCTGCACACTCTACAGTCACAATTGTGTGGCTAGGCATAGTTCAAATACTATCTATAAATTTCCCATGACACAATTATTGTTGGCCGAATTTCTGATGGTGACGAGGAGGCATACAGGAGTGAGATGGATCACCTGGTTGAGAGGTGTCGCAGCAACAACCTTGCAATGTCAGTAAGACCGAGGAATCGATTAGGAAGGGGAAGATGCGGGAATGCACAGCAATCCTCATTGAGAGATCAGAAGTGGAAAAGGTGAGCAGTTTCAAGTTCCTGGTTGTCAATGTCTCTGAAGGTCTATCCTGGGCTCAACATATTGATGCAATTACAAAGAAGGTACAGAAGTGGCTACATTTCATTAGGAGTTTTGAGGAAAATTGCTATGTCACCAAAGACACCCACACATTTCTATAGATTATCATGGAGAGCATTCTAACTGGTTGCATCACTGTCTGGTATGGAGGAGCCACTGCGCAAGTTTGGAAAAAGTCTGCAGAATGTTGCAAACTCAGTTAGTTCCATCATGGGCACTAGCCTCCCCAGCACCGAGAACATATTCAAAAAGCAATATCTCAAGAAGGCGACATCCATCATTAAGGACCCCCATCACCCCCAGGACGTGCCCTCTTCTCATTGCTACCATCAAGGAGGAAGTACAGGTAACTGAAGGCACATTCAACTTTTCCAGTAACAGCTTCATCCTCTCTGCTATCAGATTTCTGAATGGACAATAAACCCATGAACTCTACTTCAGTATTTTTATGGTCTATTTTTGCACTACTTAATTATATGTATATATATTTACAGTAATTTATAGTTTTTATTTTGTATTGCAATATATGGCTGCCGCAAAACAGTAAATTTCATGACATATGCCAGTGATATTAAAGCTGGTTCTGATTCAGATCTTAGTCACAGTGAAGTCTCAAAAGATTCATTTTCATTAATTATAATGTTGAGCAAGTCTGCTGATGTTGATGCTCATTCTTTACAGTCAATTATGTAATCTGCTAATAATGTCAAAAATACGACTAATTATGTTTTTGTCTGTTTTCCTTTCCTGTGTGCTGTCCTTCCACTTCCTGCCTCTTTTATGTTTACCCTGTGCAAAACTATGTGAGATTTTCATAGAGAAGGTAAGACCCTTTCCAAGGTGTAGTGAGTCCAGTTTTTTTTATTAAACAAAATATACTTTATTCAAAAATAAAATTATGTACAATAAACCAGTTCAGACATCGCAGCTATCGGATTTCAGAACACCTGTAAAATGTATCTGGGGTAAAACTGGGATCTTGTCCTCCCTTACCCACTTCATATTTACAATGGGTTGGTATGGGAACAACTACCATTGTCTAAAAGCCTGATTTAGAGATTTCATAAGTGACCTATATGACAGTTGTTATATTTCGATATCATTCCTTTTCTCACTAGCCCTTTAAGTCACGAGCTGACCACAACAGTCTCCAGTGTTAATCTGCTGACATATATGAGGCGCAGCACATTGTGGCTGGCCAAACCACACTTCTCAATCACAGCCCTTGCTTCAATGTATTGACCACTGCTCACGAAGACCAGTCAACTCTTCAAGACCGTGGTGCCCACATGACTATGGAGTCTTACTTAAGAGATTTGAGTAATTGTAACTTCCACCTTGATTTAACATTGGATTTTTCACTGTCACCATCATTGTCCCCAACCACCCTGCCTGCTCCATCATCCCAGAACTGCCAAGTTCATAAAGTCATATATATAAGTTCTAAACATCTAGGTTATGTACCCAGTGCCTACTAAAATCTAATTGTGGGAGTCTGATGAATTAAAAATCATCAAAAGTGCATCTTGGCTTTGAAAGGAGTTCCATCTAAGTGGTCCTCACACTTGAAGTGAAATGCTCTTCAATTATTTTCTGAAGTCATTTTGGGAATTCTATGTTAACCTTAAGTATCCTGGCTTTTCACTGATAGCATTCCCAGTAGTACTTTCTCTTAATTTACTCAACAAAGGGACATAAATAATTTGAACATCCAAAGAAACAATTTTAATATCTCACTTTCAAATAAAATAATCTAGGTGCAGACCTCTAATCATCTGGCAATTCCCATGTTCTCAGGTGCCTCTCACCAATCCGCAATATTCCAGGCAACATTTTATCTGAATGTTTTCATGGTATATTTGTTTGCATGTGAATAGCGCAGATCACGTTCATAAAAGTTCAGCCAGAGATAAGAGCCAATAGGCAGACAGAAGCAGAGGCACAGCTTTGGGGTTTACAGGCAGTGGGGAGATGTGGGGAGATTAATTTGGTAAATTAATGATCTGGATAATAATCTATATCATCAATCTGGATTATTATGTGGTAAACTGGATCAACGAGTTTGTGGATGATACCAAGACAAGGGACATAGTGGACTGTAGGTACAGAAAAGATTTACAAGGACATTGCCTTAACTTAAGGACCTGAGTTATAGTGAAAGGTTGAACAGATTAGGATTTATTCCCTGATTCATAGGAGATTTGATAGAGATATACAAAATTATGAGTGGTAAATGCAAGCAGGCTTTTTCCATTGAGGTTGGGTGAGACTAGAAGTCATGGGTTAAGTGCGAGAGGTGAAATGTTTAAGCAGGACATGAGCGGGGACATTTTCACTCAGAGGGTGGTGAGAGTTTGGAACAAGCTGCCAGCAGAAGTGGTGGATGCAGGTTTGTTTTCAACATTTGGATAACTACCTGGATGGGAGGGCTATCTAGGGCTGTAGTCCAAGTACAAGTCAATGGGGATAGACAGAATAAAAGATTGGCATGGACCAGATGGGACAAAAGGCCTGTTTCTGCGCTGTAAGACTCTGTGACTCCATTACTAAGTGGTCTGACAACACAGAACTGGTAAAAAGGTAGACAGAGATACCAGTGAGCTGGAGCAGATTATCTCCCTACAGACCTGTGGAAAATGACACCACACAGTGCCCTGAAATAGGATGATTGCCTTTTTATTTAGTTTCAAAGACACAGGCTCAGGAAATAAAGTTTCAGGAAATTTCCTAGTCAGAACTGAATGAATAAAATCAGAACCAAATGAGGCTGTACAACTCATCTGGTCAGTAGAGCAGGGGCATTGGAAGGGAAAGGGGCAGTCAGGCATATCACAGGCTACATAGAGGCTAACGTATTTGTTCAGTAGGAGATGGAAGTTTGCATTCCTGTTTCATTGCCAGTTGGAAAGGAAGTTCCTACCTTTTCCTCCTGCATGTCTAAAACAAATTTGATGGACCAATTGGACATTTCAGATCTGTCTCTCCAAATGTGTATACTTATAGTCAAGTAATATATTGGGTATGAAGTGCTTTAGGATGCATATGAGAGATGTAATTAAGCATTTTCAGAATGTACATACATCTGCACAGTGATGCATTGCATTTAGACAGCAAATTCCATTTGCTGAATCATTCAATGAAGAACATTGATGTGTCCAAACATGCCCGGAGCCCTTAGCAAGGTTGTATTAATTGTGGGTTTAATACCTGTACCTGATTCAGTTTTCATGATCCTATTGCGGTTCAGACAGTCGTACTTTTAACTTTTAAATTAGGTGTGATATAAAAACTAAATTTGGCCTGATGTAATTGACTAAGTCCAGTTCACTGAATTGAAATGAAATCACATTGATCACTCTCTCTCTTATTGCTAACCACAAATGTAATAAAAATAAATATACTCTGCTATAAAGAGGCAAATCCATTAGTGTTAGCCTTGATCCTTGTCCAATCAGCTACCAAGACGTTCTCTAACTCTTCCACCCTGATTCAACAAGCAGATTTCTGCTCCTTCGTGTTTTGAAATGTCAACATTTCTTTCTTTATTTTTTTTTTATCACAATCCAGTTTTGTTTGGAAAAGCTCTATTGGTACTTTGTATTAATTATTCACCACAAGTTACTGCCAAACTCTTCAAACTCAATTTTCTTCTTTTTTTTCCAACTTTGATTTACTATTCTAAAGTAAAATTCTAAAGTGCAGTAAGTGCTCCATTCAAAGTAACACAGTGGTGAGTGTGGGACAGGATCAGACCATTCGACCCATTGAAGTCATTCTAAACATATGCATATTAGCGTATTCCTAACTTTCCTAATGATATAAGCCAGATGATAGCTTATCACATTGCCGAGTTTTACCAGAACACTTAGATATCACATTTATTCAAATTTTGCCCTCATGCCAAGAACCTTTATTTGCATCTCACCTCTGGAATTTCACCAGATGTGCCACAGCAGGAGAGAGTCCTTTGCTTTCATAATTGGATGGGATTCCTCTATGTATTCCTGCTGATACTCAGATGCCCATAAAGAGTATTCGATTCCATTTAAACATCATGAGGCTGATATGTATCCACAGGTAGCGGGCGGTACACCGGCCTAGGTAATTTATGATTCATTCCTTATATCTTGTTCTCTGTTTTCAGGATGAAAGAAGAAAGGTTGTTGTGTGGTGTCAAGTGCTCTTAGAAAGAACAATCAAAACCTGCAAATACTGGAAACCTGAATTAAAGGTAGAAAATGTTTGAAACACTCAGTGGGGTAGATTACTTGTAGTGTCTAAAGAAAGTTGAATACTTACAAGGAAGGTATTTGCAAAGCTATGTTGGGAAGCTGGGTAGTTAAATGATTCCATAGTTACAGAATGCTATTCCTATTTTGCAATCAGCATCAGAATCGGGTTTATTATCACTGACATGTGTCATAAATAAACAGTTGACAGTTGCAATCCTTCATGTGAGGGGTATCAGCCCAAAATGTTGACTGTTTATTGCGCTGCATAGATGCTGCCTGATCGGTCAAACAGGATCTATAAAGGCAAAAGTTTAAGTCATTGATTCAGGTGTTACGAATGATGAACAACTCTGATGGGCAGAAGGGTACAGAATCGCCAATGCCCCCCCCCCCCTTTTGGAGAATCGCAAATCGCTACTATTCCGATGCTGTTATCAAGGGAGATGAGAGAGACACAGGAAAGCTGCCAAGACAGTTGTTATTGATAACAGCTCATACAAATTTATGAGAGAGAGGCACAGCTAAGGTGGAATGTCTCCAGCTAACAAAAGAGAACGGAACTATTGATTACTGCTATTGTCTTTTGGAGAAGGTTTGTGTACTAGGTACTGTTCTATTCATTGAAACCCCTCAGGGGGCAACCAGAGTGGGCTGGTTTGATGGGTTGCATCATCTCAACCTGATTGACACCTGAGACCCCGTGAGTGGGGATAAAAGTGAGGTCTGGGGAACACCCCTCAGACGCACCAGGACAGACGCTACGAGACCAGTGGGGGCTTGTGTGTGTGTCCATCCTTGCCTGGGTGATGAGTCCGCCACGGAAGAACGGTCTAGCTAAAGGACGGAGGGGTCATACGTGAATGGCCACAGCAACAACGCATCGACTGATCAAGATCGTAAAGGAAGGTTGGCAAGTCAATAGCTGTTACTTCTCTCTCTCTCTCCAATAATTGAAACACCGCGACCAACAACTACCGCAGCCTGCATGAACTGAACTGAACTTTATATTTCCATCTGACAATTCATTATCCCCTAGACAACGATAGAGCTTATTTCTTATTGATTATTATTATACCCTCACTTTTAGGTTTAGTATTGATGACGTATATTGTCTGTATATTTGCATTGATATTATTTTTGTGTATTTTTACAAATAAATACTGTTGAAAATAGTATCACCAGACTCCAACGGACACTTCTATCTTTGCTGGTAAGACATCCAGTTACGGGGTTCGTAACACAGGTCTAAACTCTACATCAAGGTCAGAGGGACAATAAGGTTCATAAAATTCTGAGTATCACCGGGTATATTAGATTCAATATGTTGTCCAAATGTTTTTATATTTGCTGTGATTTAGGTCTCCAGCCAAAACAACACAGATGCCACTGAGTTCTTCTGGTGCTCTATAGCTTGCTGTATAATTTAACTGTTCAGGGTAAATGATTTTCCTCTGATGGAAGAAGCCTTTTTTGCTTGTGAAAACACTACCAGCAGCTCCCATTTTAAATTACTGATGAAGGTAACTCCAATGTTAGGTGTAAAACTTAATTCTTACATTTTTTGATGTGAACAAGTAACTGATTCCACAACTTTGAGCCTTAGAATGTTACGACACATAAACAGGCCATTCAGCCTCTCTAGTCCAAGCTGAACTATTAATCTGCCTAGCCCCATGACCTACACTTGGACCATAGCCTTGCATACCTCCAATTCATGTGCCTATCCAAATTTCTCTTAAATGTTAAATCTAAACCGCATATACCACTTGTACCGGCAGCTCATTCCACAGACTCACCACCATCTGAGTGAAGAAGTTCCCCCTCATGTTCCTCTTAAATATTTTACCTTTCACCCTTAACCCATTGACCTCTAGTTCTAGTCTCACCCAACCAAAGTGGAAAAGCCCTATTTATCTATAACCCTCATAATTTTGTACACTTTTATCAAATACCCCCTCAATCTTCTATTTTCTAGGGAATAAAGTTCTTTTCTATTCATCATTTCCCTATAATGCAGGTCCTTAAATCCTGGAAACATCCTTGCAAATTTTCTCTGCACTCTTTCAATCTATTTTCATCTTTCCTGTAGGTAGGTGATCAAAACTGTACACAATACTGCAGATTAGATCTCACCAATGTCTAATACAATTTCAACATAATAAGCCAACTCCTGTACTCAATGCATTTATGAAGGAAGGCCAAGGTGCCAAAACCTTTCTTTACGACCCTATCTACCTGTGACATGACTTTCATGGAGTTACGGATTTGTATTCCCACATCCCACTGTTCTACACCACTCCTCAGTGCCCTACTGCTTACTGTGTGAGACCAACCCTGGTCAGCCCTCCCAAAGTGCAACATCCCTCACACTTACCTGCATTAAATTCAGACTATTTTTCCAAACTTTATTAGTCTTCCTCACTGTCCACTGCAACCCCAATTTTGGTACCGTCCAAAGATTTGCTGAAGCAGTTTAAAATATTATCATCCAAATTGTCAATATAGATGACAAACAACAATGGACCCAACACCAATCCCTGCAGGACACCACTAGTCACAGGCCTCCAGGCAACCATCTACTTTATCACTCTTTGGCTTCTCCCTTGGAGCCTAACTACCACATTTTGAATGCTAAGCAACAGACCATTCTTGACCAAACTCCAACATTGGGCCTTGTCAAAGGCCTTGCTAAAATCCTTGTAGCTAACATCCACTGCCTTGCCTTCATGAACTTTTCTAGTAACTTACTCAAAATACTCCATAAAATTGGTTAGACACAAATTACCACACACAAAGCCATATTGATAATCTGTAATCAGTCCATATCTTTCCAAATACTTATATATCCAGTCCCTTACAATATGATCCAATAACTTTCCTGCTACTGATGCAGGCTCTCCGGCCTATTATTTCACGGCTTATTCTTACAGCATTTTTTAAAACACAGAACAGTAGCAATTCTCCAATCCTCTCACACCTGACCTGGGACTATGGATGTTTTATTTATCTCTGTTAGGATCTGTGTAGTTTCTAAGCTAGTTTCCCACAAAGTCCAAGGGAACACCTTGTCAGGCCCTGGGGATTAATCCACCCTAATTTGCCTCAAGACAGCAAACATCTCCTCTTCTGTAATCTGTATAGGGTGCATGCCCTCACTACTGCATTGTCCCACATCTATAGACCCTATGTCTGTATTCCAAGTAAATACAGACACAAATAACCAATTTAAAATCTCCCCCAGCACTTTTGGCTCCACGACTAGAGTACCATGCTGATCTTCCAGAGAACTACTTTTGTCCTTTGCTATACTTTTGCTCTTAAAATGTCTGTAGAAGCCCTTAGTTTTCTACCTCACCTTATTTGCTAGTGCAACTTCATGTCTTCTTTTAACCACCGCTGATTTCCTTCTTAAGTGTGCCCTTGCATGTCTTATACTGCTCAAGTACCTCATTTGTTCCTATCCGCCTGTACCTCCTTCATTTTCTTAACCAGGGCCTTAATATCTCTCAATAACCAAGGTTTCCTAAACCTGTTATCCTTCCCTTTTATTCTGACAGGAGCATTCAAACTCTACTCTCAAAATTTCAGTTTTGAAGGTCTCCCAATTACCAAGTACAAATCTGCCAGACTACAACCTGTTCCAATCTATATTTGCCAGATCCTTTCTGATACCACCAAAATTTGCCTTTCTCTAATTTAAAATGTTAACCCAAGGACCAAGACCTATCCTTTTCCATAATTACCCTGAAACTAACAGCGTTGTGATCACTTGATGCAAAGTGTACCCCTTCACAAAACTAAATCACCTGCCTTATATCATTCCCTAATAGGATATCTAGTATCACACCCTCTCTCTAGTTGGGACTTGTATGAACTGATTAAGGAAATTTTCATGAACACATTTGACAAGCTGTTTCCAATCCAGACTTTCTACAGTTTGGAAGTCCTAGACAATATGTGGAAAGTTAAAATAACCTAATATCACAACCTTCTGCTTCTTGTAACAGTCTGCAAACTCTCTACAAATTTGCTCCTCTAAATCCTGCAAATTTAAACTTATTGAACTGAATTAGCAAATTATACACATTAGAGGAGATCATTTGGCCCATTGAGTCAATGCTGGCTTCCAATGGGACAATTCCATCAGTCCTTTAAAGTTATGCTGCATGCACCACCAAAAGCAAATTGCAGTTAAATCAAATCCTGAAAAAACTAAACAGGTTTTAAAAGAGCACTTTCTCAATAAGTTGGAGAAGAACAAGAGATGGACATATTACTTACAATAAATAAGGCCACTGACAGATAATCTGAGCAGATTTATGAAAAAAGATGCAGCAATCACACTTTATATAATCAGGAGATGAATGGAATCAGCCGCAATATCGATCATCAAAGCTCACTTTGAATCATTAAGCTGCTGAGAAATAAATATAATAAAACAGTGAAAAAGACAGAACAGCCTGTGGCTGTGATGCTGTGCAGAATATGCGAGTTCATCAGTAGTGGAGAATGGAGGATGATTTTTTTTAATAAGGGTTTTAGACAAGGAAAATAGAAGCTGCTTCTCCTGATCTGATGCAGCAATGTTCTAATGTCCGGAGCTGTTAGCAATTGGCAGAATTTTGCTGACCGACCTGTCAGATTTGAAGGGAAATGCTGTCCATCAGCCACCTATACCTTAAAATGCCATTGATTTGGCAGCATGGCTAAAGGTGGAAGTCAAAACACGCTGAAGGTGAGATACTGGTGCTTTTTACTCCACTCCCTCACTGAACTAAGTACTAATCCTTGAGCGTACGGAGGAAAGCTACAGGCTTACTTCACATCTGACTCTTAGCTTTGTATGCGGGAGTGCTGATGTGTCAACAACAACTCCATTCATCTAAATGGGTTCGTCAACCCTGTGGAAAAATACCTGTTTTACCAGTCGAAGGGTCTCGGCCTGAAGCGTCAACTGTACTCTTTTCCATAGATGCTGCCTGGCCTGCTGAGTTCCTCCAGCAATTTGTGTGTGTTGCTTCCACTGTGCGGAACTGTTCTTGGTAGTTTACTGATGATTCAATATGCTTTCAATTAGACTATCAGAAACCCTTAAAACATGTTCAAAATCCCAGTGAACAGAGATTCATACAGAACAGAAGCAGATCCTTCAGCAACACTTGGGACAGATTACAGCGACCAATTAGCCTATTGACCTGCACATCTTTGTGATGTTGCAGGAAAACAAAGCATTTGGAAGAAACCATCACAAGTTGTCCTGGTGAACAGAGCCTGCTTAGCATCCCTGGATGTCTTGTTAGCTGCAGGGAATCAGCTTGTTTATAAGTATATATATCAAAGAAAACTTTATTCAAAATAGAAGAAAAATCACAAGAATAAAGCGTACAACACCTTATCATTCTTACGTTCATTGTCAATGAATTATGTTCCATTGCATTCCTTGAACCCAATAGGACTGTTGGCACTCATTTTGGCCACTGGAGTGGAACACTCCTACAATCATTGAGGGGCTTCCTCAGCTCCTCCCTCTCCAGTAGTGGAAGAACCCTATATTGTGATCCTTCCTCACTGAGCCCTTCTGGTGACTTCAACAATCTTCACTCTGTTTCTCAGCATGGACTCCTGCAGCTTATAATGTGCCAGTCGGCAGCATTCCTCCCTCGACATCTTGGTGTGCTGGCAGACCAACAAATTTCGGGTGGACCAAAGGTGTCTTCGGTGACCTGTCAGCAGCAGCTGATGTCCATCTTCATGTGTGTCCCAGGATCAGAGTCCTCTGTTACACAGCTGCTCGGGTTGAGCCATGACACTGGCCATCTCTATACCCTCTTCACAAAAACAACAGTCTGAAGAGAGGTGAGCAACCATCGTACAATCAGCTTGATTGCCCTTCTGCAGCAGAAGTGTAGTTTGGTGAGGTCTATGCTTCATGGTTCTGAGCTACACCCATTCTTCAGGTCACACAGTACAGTGAAACAAAATTGTGATAGCTCTCCATACATGAAGCACATTTTCTTGCCATATCTTCCATTGCATCCCCCGAATTTAAGCACCAAACTTACAGCATTGCTTAAAATTACTGCAGTGTGGTCCATTTTAGAGAAATGAGAACAAATTACTGTGTTGTGAATCAAATTCAGATTTCCAGAGAACCAACAGTATCTTTAAAATTGCTGGTGACAAGGTATATTTCATTCAATTTGATGTCCAAATGTTTTCACGCTTATCCCTCTACTAGCACTATCAACTAATTAAGGCGGGTTCTGACATGCCATCAGTGAGTTCCTTTGCACAAATAACATGAGAGCAGATTTCCCTGAATTGCCAGAGTGTAACAAACACTGGAAAACAAGTCAAATTCTCTTACAAGTCCCAGACAACCACGAGTGCCAACATCATTGAACTCAGGAAATCGAGGTTACCTTCTCCATCTCTAAGGCTGGCACAGTGTCTCAGCTAGTGGAGCTGCTGCAGCACAGCACCAAAGACCAGGTTCAATTCTGGTTCCCGGTGCTCTCTGTGCAGAGTTTGCATATTCTCCCGGCGAATGGGTGCTCTGATTTCCTCCTGTATCACAAAGGTGTGTGGGTTGGTAGGTTGACTGTAAATTGGCCCTAACTCTCAGGTGATCTAATTGAAGAAAATGTTCAAAGTTCAAAGTCTCAGAAAGGCAGCGTCCATTATTAAAGACCTCCAGCACCCAGAGCGTGCCCTTTTCTCAATGTTATCATCAGATAGGAGGTACAGAAGCCTAAAGGCACACATTCAATGATTCAGGAACAGCTTCTTCCCCTCTGTCAACCGATTCCTAAATGGACATTGAATCTTTAGACACAACCTCACTTCTTTTTCAATATACAGTATTTCTGTTTTTGCACATTTTTTAATCTATTCAATATATGTAATTGATTTACTTGTTTATTTGTTATTTTTTTATTTTATTTATTTTTTATCTCTGCTAGATTATGTATTTCATTGAACTGCTGTTGCAAAATTAACAAATTTCACGCCACATGCTGCTGATTATAAATCTGATTTTGATTCTGACCTTATTATCAGAATACATGCGTGTTACCGCATACAACCCTGAGATTCTTTTCCTGAGGGTATACTTAGCAAATCTATAGAACTGTAACTGTAAACAGCATCAACGGACAACAAACTGTGCAAATGCAAATATAAATAAATAGCAATAAATATTGAGCATGAAATAACAAGATAAAGAGTCCTTGAAATGAGACCATTGGTTTTGTGAACACCAGAAATAGAATGAGTGTGGTATCCCCTTTTGTTCAAGAGCCTGATGGTTGAGGGGTAGTAACGGTTCTTGAACCTGGTGGTGCGAGTCCTGAGGCTCCTGTACCTTCTACCTGATGGCAACCGTGAGAAAAGGCGTGGCCTGAGTGGAGAGGATCCTTGTTGATTGATGCTGCTTTTCTACAGCAACATTTCATGTAAATGTGCTCAGTGGTTGAAAGGGTTTTACCCTTAAAGTACTGGGCTGAATCCACTACCTTTTGTAGAATTTTCTGCTCATAGGCATTGGTGTTCCCAAACCAGGGCCGTAATACAACCAGTCGGCACACTTTCCACCACTCATCTACAGACGTTTGCCAAGGTTTTTGATGGCATGCCAAATCTCTGCAGGTTCCTGAGGAAGTAGAAGAAAAAATAAATGGGATTGATTCAGGATTATTATAAATTGGGTGGTTGACGGCTGATGTGGACTCGATGGGTTGAAGGGTCTGTTTTCATGTCATATACCTCGCTCTGCACGTATTCATCGGATAACCATTAACAGTCTTTGCTCTCCTTGCACTTCCACTCTTGGAGCACACTTATCCCAATGAGAAGTCATTCTTTATTCCTATAGATTTACAAATGAGTAGCTGAGTCCTGAAGAAGGGTATCGGCCCAAACTGTTAGCTGCTTATTCAATTCCATTGATGCTGTCTAACCTGATGAGCTCCTCTGACATTTTGTGTATTTTGCTTGGGATTTGAAATAGTTTGAATATGACGACAAACTTAAGAAAAGAAACACTACAGGTTCTGTCAGAGAATGGTACTGATTTAGAGCTCCCTCTGGATGGCTCACAAGCTGGAACAAAGTGAGGTTCCATCACTTGGATGTTGGAACACCCATGTGATGTCATCCTTGCAAAGGAATTCAATGATACCACTACAGAGGGGCTTAAAATCAGGACTAATGCAAACCCAGAGGAACATCTAAGTCTTTTAACTGTATACCCATCAGAATGCAAGCAGACACCTAGGATTAAACTCCCCCCACTCCCGACCCCGTTTAGCAGCATGTCTCACATTAGAAGGTCAAAGGCTCAGGTCTCAGTCCAAGAATAAGTTAAGTAACCCGGACTAATGCCAGCAGAGCAATATGTTTCTCATTATTAGATAGGTTGTTAAACCCAGGACCTGTCTGCTAGTAAATGATAAAAGTCCCATGGGAATCTGAGGAAAAACACATTACACCACCAATAATATGGTCACTCATCTGATTCCGATTAGCGAGAACTCACTGTGTGCAAGATGTTTGCTACACTTTCCACCATGTACGTGGCATATTGAGAAATAATTTAAAGTGGATTACCAATAAGCACTCAAAATTTTAAATTTTTATTTAAAAATTTGAAAAATGTACTGTATGCACTAACTTGAAATTGTTCTAAAGGTAACATGGAACGGGAATGGCCTGATTTCATATTTCACAACATGGATCACAGCTGTAAGCACATCTGGGTTACAGGGATGCTCAGCCTTTCATGCAACAAGATAAAATAAAATATTCTTATCAGTTGTTTTTCCTTTTTGCACCTTGAGGGGCATCAGGTGGCATTTTTGCTGTTTCCATAGTAGTTGACTGTATTTTTACAAGGCTGAGTTGTAGTTCCACACTCAACCCAGCACAAATGGAAAGCACGCAAGGAGGCAAATGGATTCGAACTCAGGACCATTCACCTTGAAGTCCAGTGCTGATGCCAGCTGATTCTTACCAACTGGGAGCATTCATTACTTTCTCTTTTCTCCCCTCTCCTATCAGGTTCTTGCCATCAGGCTCAAGGACAACTTTCATCCTGCTGTTATCAGACTATTAAACGGTTCCCTAGTACAATCAGTTAGACTCTTAACTTCCCAATCTACCTCATTATGATCTTGCACTTTATTGATTACCTGCACAGCACTTTCTCTGTTACGGTTGCACTTTATTCTGCATTATAATTGTTTTAAGTTGTTCTACTTCAATGCACTATTTAATCTGTATGAACAATATGGAAGACAAGCTGTCACTGTATACCAGTAAATATGACAATAATAAACCAATACCGTCAATATTGCTAAATCAGGCAAAATGGTTAATATTCATGAATTGATGTTTGCAATGAAAGCATTTTAAAATGGTGATGAAGTTCGACCTTGGTGGTATGTTCTCTAGCTATGACTGAACACAGAAGAAAAACAACTGCCTTCTATTCTCACTTTGACCGTCAAAACATGGAGGAACCTTCACAAATTCCCACATCTCCTGATGACCCTGTGATTTCAGACACTGACGCCAACGTGAGAACATCTTTCAAAATCAGATTTAATATCACTGGCATATGTCATGAAATTTGCGGAAGCAGAACAATGCAATATATAATTAATAAAAACTGTAAATTACAATAAGTACGTGTATGTAAAAAAAAATGAAATAAGTAGTGCAAAAAAAGAAAAGAAAGGTAATGAGGTAGTGTCCATTCAGAAATCAGATGTCAGAGGAGAAGAAGCTGTTACCCATTGAGTGTATGCCTTCAGACCTCTGTACCTCCTCCCTGATAGTAGCAATCAGAAGAGGACATGTCTTGGGTGACGGGGTCCTTAAAGATAGATGCTGCCTTTTTGAGGCATTGTTCCTTGAAGATGTCCTGGAGATTGTGGAGGCTAGTGCCCATAACGGAGTTGACTGAATTTACAACTTCCTGCAGCTAATTTCAATCCTGTACATCAGTTCCCCCCTCCCCTATGTCTAGATGCAGCCAATTAGAATGCTCTCCACAGTAGATCTGTTGAAATTTGCGAGTGCCTTTGGTGACATACCAAATCTCCTCAAACTCCTAATGAAATATAGCTGCTGTTGTGTCTTCTTTGCAAATGTATTGATATGTAGGGCCCAAATCAGATCCTCAGAGATGGTGACACGCAGGAACTTGAAGTTACTCACCCTTTCCACTTTGGACCCCTCGATGAAGACTGGTGTGTGTTCCCTCATCCTACACTTTCTGAAATCCACCCTGTGCAATGTTGTTACTGTGACTCCTCTCAACCAGCTGATATATTTCTTTCCTGTACACTTTCTCATTCTCGTCTGAAATTCTGCTGACAAGAGTTATTTTGTCAACAAATTGTTAGATAACATTTGTGCTGTGCCTAGCCACGCAGTCATAAGCATAGCAAGAGTAGACCAATGGGTTAAGCACACGTCTCTGAGATGCACCAGAGGTGATTGTCAGCGAGGTGGAGATGTATTTCTAATCCACACAAAGAAGAAAATGATAATGTGCCTCAATGACCATCATTCACTAGCACTTATATCCACTGTGACGAAGTGCTTTGAGAGGTTGGTGATGAAACATATCAACTCCTACCTGACAAACGACTTGGACCCACTCTGAATTGGCGATCATCACTTCAGGTCAACGGCAGAAGCTATTTCGTTGGCTCTTCACTCAACCCTAGAACATCTGGACAGCAAAAATGTATACATCAGGATGATTTTTTTCTGCTTCAGTTTGGCGTTCAATACTATCATCCCCTCAAAACTAATCAATAAGCTTCAAAACCTTGGCCTCAATACTTCTTTGAGAAATGGATCTTGGATTTCCTCACTTGCAGACCCCACTCCAACAACATCTTCTCCACAATCTCCATCAGCATTGGTGCACTGCAAGGCTGTGTGCTTAGCCCCGTGCTCTAATTGCTTTAGACTGTACGTCATATTTAAGTTTGCTGATGGCACCACTGCCGTTGACTGAATCAAAAGTGGCAATGAATCAGCATATGGGAGAGAGAGCGAAAATCTAGCAGAGTGGTGCCACAGCAACAAACCCACACTCAATGTCAGCAAGGACTAGGAGCTGATTATTAACTTCAGGGTAGGAAAGCTGAAGGACCATGAGGCAGTGCTTACCAGGTGATCAGAGTTGGGGAGGGTCAGCAACTAAAATTCCTCAGTGTTATCATGATCTGTCCAGGGCCCAACACGTAAATGCAATTACAAAGACAGCACGGCAATGCCTCAACTTCCTTAGGAGTTTGCATGGATTCAGCATGTCATCTAAAGCTTTGACAAAATTCTATGGATGAACAGTGGAGAGTATATTGACTAGTTGTATCATGGCTTGATATGTAAACACCAAGGCCGTTGAATGGAAAATCCTACAAAAATTAGTGGATATGGCCAAATCTTATGGGTAAAGCCCTCCCTACCATTGAGCACGTTGAGATGGAGCGTTGTCACAGGAAGGCAGCATCCATCATCAGGGACCCCAGCAACCAACCCATGCTTCATCTCACTGCTGCTATCAAAAAGAAGATACAGGAGCCTCAGGACCCACACCACCAGGTTCAGAAACAGTTATTACCTCTCAACCATCAGGTTCTTGAACCAGTGGAAATAACTTCACTCGCCGCATCATTGAACTGTTCCCACAACCTATGGACTAACTTTCAAGGACTCTTCATCTCACATTCTTGATATTTATTGCTTATTTATTGCTTGCTTGCTTATTTATTTATTTATTAATATTATTTCATTTTCTTTTGTATTTGTAAAGTTGGTTGTTTGTCCATTCTGTCAGTTCAGTCTTTCACTGATTCTATTATATTTCTTGGATTTATTGAGTATGCCTGCAAGAAAATGAGTCTCAGGCTTGTATATGGTGACGTACTGTATGTGTACTTTAATAATACTTTGAATTTTGAACTTTGAACAGAAAAGGCCTTCTTTGGCCTTAAAGCATTGTGGGAAATCAATGATAATAAAAGCACATCCTTCCACATTCTGTAAAATAATTGGAGGGGCCTTTCACAGTCTCGTGGAACAAGCATGAAAAGGAGGGCTTTCCTCTCAATAAGAGAAGGCGAGAAGTGATTTTACTGAGTGCAAAAAGAAAATAAACGAGTTTCATTGGCTTAACCTGCTAAAGACATTCCTACTGGGCAAAATCAGAAGTCTTAAACATGTAATGGGTAAACATGAAACTATACCCAATTTTGAGAGAATTTTGTCTTTCCAAAGGGTAATAAAAATGTGAAACACATCTCTACCTGGAATGCAAAGAGCATTGATGTGTCAGGTGTAAAACTCGTTAAATACAGAGTATGTTTTAATCTGATTTTGAAAAAGGATGGGAGTGGCTCATGTAGGCACAGATGTCAGAAATAAATCAGCCGGAGCAGTTAGCATGGTTCTGTGCTACTGACTTAAAGTCATTGCATATACTGTGAATGGAATTTGAAACTCTTTAACATCGATTTCCAGTGCAGCATAACAGTATATCAGCAAGAGGTTTCTACAGTAATCCCCTTCACCTCCCCTCAAAACTTTTAGACTCAAACCTTTCCCATATTGTTGCAGCTTAATTTTCAAATAGTTACTCAGTAGCTCATTATCCTGTCTTAGATATATCCAATTATCACATAGAATCATGAATGGTCTGGCGAATATATTTTGCACCTTTAAGAAAGTATGAAGATTGTTATGTCTGAGACCTCAATGGGGGAGTGTTGCAACCCTGTCTCCATGTATTTACTTGATCTCTAAACAATGCTGGAGCCAGTTAACCCAGTGATTATTACCACCAATACAAAGTGCACTGCAATTGATAGACCACTGGTGATGACTAATTATTAATCACATAGGACATTTTCCCAGATTTCCCCATCTTGCCATTTCATCATGAGACAAGAACCAACAAATGCTGAGATAATTCTTCTGCAATTCTCCTTGGAATTTTGGCACCGATGTTGGTCTATTTTGATAGACAGAAGTTTCTTCTAAAGTGTCAGAGAGATTTCGGATGGAATCTACACACCACAGGATTGTTGAATGTTTCCAGTGAGGACTATCTCAAAAGGAAGGCAAGCTCGGCATCAGTTTTACTTCCTCAGAGAGTCAAGATGAGTGGACCTACACTTTCAAAGAATACTGTGATTTCAAGGCCTTGTTTCCCCCTCAGATGAACTTTTTTTTGTTCACTTTTATTGATGATAAAAAGGTTAATGGTTAGAACAGCCTCTCGAAATTTCAATGAATGAGTTTCCAGTTTGGCCAGAGAAAAACTCAAGTATTTAAGTATTTGCAAAACTTTGTGTTTAAGTCATGACAAAAATGTAAAAATTGCAATGGTTTCCCTGAATTGATTATTCTTTTTTCTTCTTTTATCGCTGTCTTTTGATTGGTGGGAAGATAAGCCATGATCCTTTCCTTCTTTTCCCTTTCCATGACTCAGCCTGCAGGTTATCTGATTCAGATGTGGCGAAGCTCAAATGAACCTTCGTAGTTCAAGTAATTTTCCACAAGGCTTCCACCATACCTTGGATAGAAGGAAATTGGAAAACTTTTACATGCAATCTTTTTAATAGTGCAATAAGATGATTAGAAGAAAGTATAGAGGGATGACAGAGGTAGGTATCTTACACAGAGAGTGGTGAGTGTGTGGAACACTCTGCTAGCGATGGTGGTAGAGGCAGATCTTAGATATGCACATGCATGTTAAAAAAAATGAAGGTCTATGTAAGAGGGAACCTCCAAGCGGACCTCAGGCTTGTCCTGGTTTCAAGGTGTGTGGTCCTCAGTGACCCAGAGAGCTATGTTGGCTGGAGTCAAATGTTTTATGCTTTGGCTCTTTGTAGGGTCACCCATGCCAAATAGGACAAAGTGTAGAGAACAGACTTCAGGTTTGAGGGTTTAGCTCAGAGCTAACAACCCTGACTGGTGAAACAAACTTGTTACAGAAACAGCAATGAAGATCTTTCTACATCTGAGTGCAACGGTATTCCTGAGTCCCCAGCCCAGACCTGCATGACTGACATAGTGAAAACCGAGAGGAAGCTACTAACATGATGAAGGAAGCCCTGAACACCACCAGAGATGGAGGACCTTCATTGCTGTTCCTAACACCAGACGCATAATGAGCAGTACATAGGAGGGAAGGGTTAGATGAATCTTAGAGTAGTTAAAAGGTCAGCACAACATTGTGGGCCGAAGGGCCTGAAATGTGTTGTTTGATGTTTTTCTAATTATTTGTAATGTGACAATCAATATTTACATAGCACTGAGTTAATGACCAGTTAATCAGGCAAAGAATTGTGTATGACTGATCTCTCACAGGAGGAGAAATTATGTAGGCTGGGCCTTTACCTTTTCGAGTTCAGGGTTTTGTTCAGACTGCACCTCAAGTGTTGTGTATAATTTTGGCCTCCTTACCAAGAGAAGGGATATACTTGCCACAGAAGAAGTACAGCAGAGATTCATTGGATTGGTTCCAGGGATGCCAAGATTAGCAGGTTCTCCGGAGTTAAGTAAAATGAGAAGTGACCTTATTGAAATGTACACATTTCTTAGAGGCTGGCTAGGATAGATATACAAACAATATAACCCTGACTACAGGGTCTAGAGCGCTGCAGCAGCCCACAGATTTAACCCTAGCCTAATCACAGGACAATTTACAATGACCAATTAACATACTAACTGGATATCTTTGGAACATACAACCTTGCTTACAGAGGACACTAGAATTGAACTTTGAACTCTGTTGCCACGGGCTGTAATAGTGTTTGCGCTAACTGCCACACTACCTTGGTGCCCTATTGAGGCGTGAAAAAGTCTAGGACTAGATAGCACTGCCTCAGAATACAAGGATGTCCCTTTAGAACAGCAATGAAGAGGGATTTCTTTAGATACAGGGTGGTAAATCTATGGAATTCATTGCCATGATAGATGTGGAGGCCAAGTCATTAGGTATATTTAAAATGAAGATTGATAGGTTCGTGTTTAATAAGAGCATCAAATGTTACACTGAGAAAGCAGGAGAATGGGGTTGAGAGGGATAATAAATCAGCCATGACAGAATAATGGATCAGACTCAATGGGCCAAATGGCCTAATTCTACTCCTACGTCTTATGGTCATAAGGTCACTCTGGGTACTCTGTCACTGGCTTCATTCAAAGCTGCAGTTTTCTAAACATTTTCATATTCAAGGAATTAAAGGGTAATGGGATAAGACAGAAAAATGGCGCTGATGCAAAAGATCAGCTGTGATCTTGTTCAAGGGTGAAGTGGGCTTATGGGATGAATTGTCTACTCACTTTTCTGTTTTGTTATAAATATTACTTGGGACTACGACAGAATCACATTTTGTATTATGGAGTGTAGAAAGACCTCTGCTTGATGATGCATCTGAAATGTCCTTCAAAAACTGCACAGTAGCATCATATTAGGTAACATGTTCAATTTACCAGAAAATAATTTGAACTTAAAACCTTCTGACTCAGAAGCAAGAGTCTGATCAAATGAGCTAACAGTACAAAATAAAATAACACAGAAACCTTCTATGTTGCTTCTCCGGCATTTCATTGGTCCCTCTGCTAAAAGTAACAGCAGACTTTGGAGAAACGGTACAGGAACTTGCTCCCAGTACCTTTACATGGTAAACACATGCAGGGTCTCTGTTGCAGTTCCAATCATTCTCAAAATGCAAGATCAGGCATTACTTCATCTTGAAGTGAAAGGCCTTTTATCACAAGGAATAAATTCCTATCAAAATGATAGAACCCAATTGCTTTGAAACGTAGACTAATTAAAAGTGCAGTCTGACTGTGCTCATGAAAACTGGAAGTCTATCAAGGTACAGATGCAAAAATAATTCTTTAAGACTTCTTGAGAAGCCAATATGCCACTGAACTAGAAAATATGCCAACATGGGTTAGTGTATCTACATTTAAGTGGGAAAATTAATGAAAGATAAATGAGAAACTCACAATTGACAAGAGAATCTCTTCACATGCTGGCAAATTCCATTACAGAAGAAGTTGATGAGCGAGGAGAGACTCTAAATATAGAATGAGATGTGACTCTCAAGAACACATCAATCAATTTGAGAGTTCTTTCTGAACGATTTGCATGACACTGATAGGAAGCTACGGGGATCTATCTGATTCAAGACCAGAAATGGTTGCTGTAATTGTAAGACAACAATAGACTTTTATACACATTAAGACATGTGGTTATCAAAATAAAATCACAAAGCACTACACTGTCCCAAAGAAATGATAGCAAGAATTTAAATAGCAGTGTATTCCAAGTGAATCGTGCTGGTTTACAGTAACTGCATTGAGTATGTGGCTAAAGTACATGCTCCAGTCAGTAATCACTCTGTTTTGATTCTTCTCAACCCTGCCATTCTGTAAAATGTAAACATGTGGGACAGAAAGTTGTGTACTGCACTTTAAACAATTCAATCAACTAAAAAAAACTTTAAAAAAGTGGACGTTGAGTATCTGAAATAGAAACAGGAAATGCTGGAAATGCTCAGCATGATGGGCAGCATCTCTGGAGGAAGAAACAGAAAAAATATAATGTTTTAGTTCAACTTCGTGAGATTAATGTGAATGGGTGACTTAATGCAGATTTAACTGGCTGAAGGCTCTGCTTCCATGCTGTATGGCTCAATGGTTTTAATATATAGAATGGTGGTAGTCCATCATATCCAATGATGACAGGAAACCTATGCGGAAGAGTTTTTAATGTGGAAAAGCCATTGCACTGGGGCAGTTCCACACTCTCGACCTCAGAAGTCTTGGTCTAGTGGTATGAACAAATGTCACAAACTGGGGTCTTCCTTGGTTGCAGTGGATGTCCATGACATCTTCTGTGCCTTGCTCTCCACAGAGCATTGCAGCATCGTCTTCCTGGCCGTTGGATCTCACTGTAGATCTCATTTGTCCAGTCTGCTGACTTTGCATGCTAGGTCGGGCATGTCCCCATCCCACCAAGGTATGAGATCACTGGCTACCCTCCCCTGGTTCAGCCCACTTGTCAAAGCGGTGTACCGGGGTGTGGCCACCATCTCAAGCAAACAGCTACTTGGAGTCACAGGTGAGAGCTGTGTATGGTCTAAAGGTGATTGAGCTGCCCCAGAATGGACATGATAGGCCCTTTCATTAGAGGTGCCACCCCTCCCTGGACACCCCATACACCCCAATATCCAGAATAAATATATGTACTGTATAATAAGACAGTCTCTCTTTGCACCCCTCCCATTGACAGAAGATAGAAAAAATTAATTTAGATAGGAAGCTTATGCAGTATATATCAATCCATGGAACTATGAAAATGGCATTTTATACATTGTATGCTAATTATATGAATGTGCTCTTGCATATTATTTGTGCATAATTGCTTTACACAAAATACTTTATATGTTTCTTTACCTGGAAATCCATGAAGGAACATAACAGTAAAATAGCTCTAAACCTGGCATCAAACTTCTAAAAGTCTAGTTAGGTAGCTCCATGTATGCATGAGCTAATTTGATGACAAATCAGCAGTTTCTTAAAAGGATGCTCTGCTAACTTAGTGTTCAGATATTTTATTCCCAGCCATCTTGTTTCATTAAACCCAGCAATGAATGAAAAGAGGGTACCTAGTTTTTAACAACCATTTAGCCCAGCAAGTCCTCTTAGGATGAGTAATATTCCCCTATTCAGAACCACAGAAAGGCTCAAAGCTTTCTAAAGTGGGCAGCCTAGTCAATGAAATAAACAAAAGCATCAGCAGCTAAATATCACCAGCACTTTAACTGAAAATAATTCCAGAATTTGACAGGAGGTTCATCAGAACAACACTGCAGAATATTCATGGAGTATAGATCTGAGGTAACTTCAGGAGAATGTTATTGTTTTAAGCCAAAGTGGAGGCATTCAGCGAAAATATTGCATATTTTCCACTCTGTCTTATTTGAATCTAATCCTGGACTGTTTAAGATCGGAACGGGGAATCCTGAACATTATCCTAGTTTCACTCCTGGAGCTGGGAGCCTACACAAGTAGCATTTTGTTAAGTCAGCCGCAAAGCATTTCCAGTGGGCAGTATTAGGTTAAACTACATGCCCAGGCCATGTTTCCTTTTCCCCTGAGAAGGCCAGCTAATTAATGCATTTCCTAATTCCCAGTTCAAGCCAAGTGAACAGTCAAGAGGTGGGGGTTTTTAATTCTGAAATATGATCAGAGAAAATAAATGATGACTGCGTAGTGCAACTTCATCAAGTCTGGGGTTACTTCAATCCTAGAACAAGCAAATACTACGTAATTGGACTACTGTGAATCTATACCGCATGGAAACATGATGTTGCTTGAATCATACTGTGAAGGAAGCAGAGAATTCACACTGTTCACTCTTCAAGTACAACGTAATGTTATTACAGCGCCAGTGACCCATGTTCAATTCTGCCACTGTCTCTAAGGAGTTTGTACATTCTCCCCGTGACCACATGGATTTCATCCTTAAGTCCCTCTTAATATGCCTACAGTACAATAATGATTGAACAGATTGTGCAGTCTGTTCAATGTCAGGTTTGTTTTTCAATTGCCCAGCTGCTCTCAAAGTGGCTGGGAGACCCTGAACAATATATAAAATACTGGAGGAACTCAGCGGGTCATACAGCTACTATGAGGAGGGATGAACAGCCAATGTTTCCAGCCAAGACCCTTCCTCAGGCTGAGAGACCCTCACCATTAGGATCTGGCTCAGCACCACATTTGCTGACTTGGTTCAGGTCAACTAACTCAATACCAGAATTGAAGCATTTAACTTGAGAGTTATGCTGTCTATTATCTCTACCTGGTAAACTAATTGAGGAAATTTTTTCATCGTTGCTGTTGAGCGTAACACTATAAGATGGGCTTTCTCCGACACCTGCTTTCATGAAACTCCAAATAATAAATAGTAACAAACCAGATAACAATAGATTCTGGGTTGATCACAATTCCTAGCTCTTTTACAATAGCCCTTCAGGTCACATTCAAGCAGATAGGGCTCATTAGCCATGGTCAGCAAGTCATCTTGGAGAAGAAAAACTCTGATCTTAAACCTGTGCTGCCTTGTGGTTGTACGCACTCATGGAGAAGGCTTCAGGAGTAAACCCTGAGGGAAAAGTACGGAGCTGGAGTCCCTAAGGCAGTCCTACGTTGAGCTCAATGCTGACTGAACTCCGATGATGCCGGTACCAAACTGTATCGGTCTCTGCCGTTCCTTTGGGTTCATCAGATGCTCGGAGAGGGGGAGCCTGCTACATGGGCAATAGCTTGCTCTCCATATCATACTGCCTAGCCTTGCATATCTAGTCATCTAGGACAGAGCATCCATGGTCAACCCTGATCAATGGGGGCCTCACTTCAGGTCACAAGACTTCAAGTGTTCAGGCAATGTTTTTAATATACTGTCTCCACTACCCATCATTTGGGTGAAATATGTTTTTTTCAAGCATCCTCAAATCTGATTCTGTGCTGTGTTGCACAATGACATTAGTGATGCTAATCTACAGTGTGCCAACTAGTTTCTAAGTCCTCTAAGAGAATTAGGTGGTATCTTTCTGTTTCCCTTGTCTAGGAGTTTCAGTCTTGTATGTCTTAATTAAAATCTCTTCTCTGTACTAAACAACTCAACTTAACTAGTTTATCATGATAACTATAATTTTTTTCACAATCCAGGAAGTATCTTTATAAATATTTTCATCTCCTTATTTGGTGTTAACATATGTTTTCTATAAGATGATGTTAGAAAGTACCCAGGACATCTTCAAGGAGTGGTGTCTCAGAAAGGCAGCACCTATTATCATCAAGGACCTCCAGCACCCAGGGCATGCCCTTTTCTCACTGTTACCATCAGGCAGGAGACACAGAAGCCTGAAGACACACACTCAGTGATTCAGGAACAGCTTCTTCCCCTCTGCCATCTGATTCCTAAATGGACATTGAAACTTTGGATACTACCTCACTTTTTAAATATATAATATTTCTGTTTTTTGTACAATTTTTAATCTATTCAATATACATATACTGTATAAAGTACACTGAATAAGATTTACTTATTTATCTATTATTATTATTATGTATTGCATTGAACTGCTGCTACTAAGTTAACAAATTTCACGTCACATGCCGGTGATAATAAACCTGATTCTGATTCTGAGATCTAAACACTGTACTGCTGCGGAGATCTAACTAGCTCAAGCATGTCCAGTAAAACTCTCAAACTCAAATGAGGGAACAAATAAAGTGTTGATCCATGGGCTATCAGGCCATATTATAGGGAGATACAGAAGTTGCATTGCAGCAATTTTAACATTGCTGTTCAGTGTAATTCCTTATGTTGTATTGGTAGACTTGTGTTAAGAATCATCTGGAAGAATCCAGAAATCATTATTTTAGTCTAAATGAGCATTAAAATTCAAATGCAACAATATTTCTTTGTAGTAGAATAATTTGGTACTGAGTACAGGGACATTTTAAGTATTGGACACTGCTGCATTCACATAGACAGTTTTCCACTGAAATATTGCCTTTGGTATCAAAAGGTAAAACATGCATGTATTGTATCAATTAATCCTTTGGCAAAGCCCACACAACAGATGTGTATTTGAGCTTGAAGGCTTAGCAAGAGTGTGACCAATAGCTTCCACATTGGGAAATTTGCCTTGTGATGTGGGGGTGTGAAAAAAATGTGTATGGCCCTCTATAGAGTTTGGTATGCACTAGTCACGCAATGTGAGCATGAATCTTGCATTACATTGACCTTCAGTAACATTTACACTTGGAGATCAATTTTTATCTCATTACGGAATTTTCAGGTGAGAACTTTGTGATGGTGAGATAAAAATCTGTCCCAAAGTACCCATCTTCCACCTCTCCAGTATGACTTGTGGAGTCAGTTTTCCAAAATTCAGTGGACACCTCATCAATGTATTTAATCTGATGCCTTGTGGCATAATTAGTAAATGTGATATAAAAGTGGGCTTTATTCCTTAAGACACAGGTGCCCACAGTAGAAGTAGCAAAGAGCTAACTAACCACTGGTGTTTAAAGAAAAATTATTTATTATTTTGCAGGAAGCAAAACACAAATGATTTATCAACTTACAAAGAATAAATTCCAGCTGCTCCTTGTCTCCTGCTTCCTTCTTTCACTTCTTAAAATAATCCTGAAGTCTCATCTCCACAATGGAGCCTCCAGATTGTCCACATGTCCTAATCGATGAGCTTCCAGTGCTGAACAGGCAGTTGGAAATTTTACGATAAAGCAGGACAACTATTAAATTAATTATTGCCAGCAACATGAAGCCTGGTGCAAAATTTACTCAAATCAACACCGTTGATTTTACTGAGTAAAATTCAGTACTTCAACTTCAGCCATGCCCAACAGTAAAACTGTGTATTTTAGCAATTCAATGTTACAACAAAGATTATTCATAAAACAAAAACTCTGCAGATGGTGAATAATGGAATTGGAGGCAAGTACTGCCTACTGAAAAAATTCTTGGACAGAGCAGCACATCTAACCATTTCTGGATTAATACCATCAGTGGAACTAGGGTTAGCTGACAGACTGACACCAAGGCACTGAGAAAGACAGAAACAAACCATCTGTCCAATACATAATGCACAAGTATTTTGGAAATACATGCTTGCTAAGTTGGATGTATTGCAATGGAATAACCACTTCCCTTAATTTGATTGCTAATATAGTGTAATAGTTTGCTTGCCATAATATATTTAAAATGGCATTTCCAGTTAATACAACAGGATATGGATAATATTACATGACTGTGGAAATGGAGAAATGGTAAAACAGGAAATAATTGATGAGCACTCAATTCCATTACATACTTGGGGATAGTAGTTTCAAAGTTGCCTTCAAAAAGGAGTGGAATGAGCAAAAAGAAAATACTGAGATGTTTGGAAAGAGTCGTACGGAAAGAAATTTGCATGGATCAGATGTTTTTTTTACACCACTCCACTTTGCTACGATTCTATTAATGAGCATCCCTGATAAGTGGAACTTCTGAGAACCATACAGCAATGTTTTGGATCATTTTTACCATCACATCCCTCTCACAATCACTCCTTGCCTGCTCCTCTCCCCCTTTCTTTCTCCAGCCATGATGCTTTCCCTTCTCCAGCTGTATCCCTTTTGCCAATCAACTTTCAAGCTCTTGGCTTCATCCCTCCCCCCCCCCCCCCCCGTCTTCTCCTATCATTTCAGATCTCCCCCTCCCCCTCCCATTTCCAAATCTCTTACTACCTTTTCTTTCAGTTAGTCCTGACGAAGGGTCTCGGCCAGAAACATCGACTGTACTTCTTCCTATAGATGCTGCCTGACCTGCTGCGTTCCACCAGCATTTTGTGTGTGTTACTCAATTTGCTCTCTGTGTGTCCAGAGCTGGAAAATATCTGAAAACCTAGACAGCTACACTGGCTTTCTCCTCTTTTATACTGACCATGTTTAGTTAAATTCTGAATTCTGAATTCCTAATTCATCTGCATTTTCATCCTTGAGAACCAAAATAAGTCAGCTACAGATTGAACATCTCTGAATTTAAAGATTAAAGCAAGTTCCTTTTGTAGAGTAATAAACACAATCAGATTCTGCAGATGCTGGAAATCCAGAGCAACACACACAAAATGCTGGCAGAACTCAGCAGGCCAGGCAGCATCTATGGAAATAAACAGTTAATGGTCGGGCTGAGATCTTTCTTCAAGACTGGACAGGAAGGAGGAAGATGCTCAAATAAGAAGAGAGGAGAATGAGGACAAGCTAGAAGATGGTGGACAAAGCCAGATGGGTGGGGGAGAGGGGTTGAAGTAAAATGCTGGGCGGTGATAGGTGGAAAAGGCAAAGGGCTGGAGAAGAAGGAATCAGATAGGAGAAGAAAGTATACCCTGGGAGAATGAGAAAGAGGAGGGGCACCAGGAAGAGGTGATGGACAGGTGAGGAGAGGAGATGAGAGGCCAGAGTGCGAAACTGATGAAAAGCGAAGGAAGTTAGAGAAGTCGACGTTCATGCCATAAGTTGGAGACTACCTAGGTGGAATAAAGGTGTTTCTCCTCCAACCAGAGAGTGGCTCCATCATGGCAGCAGAGGAGGTCATGGGCTGACATGTCAGAATGGAAATGTGGATAGAAATTAAAATGGTTGGCAGCTGGGAAGTACTGCCTTTTGCAGATAGAGCATGGTGGTCAACAAAGCAATTCCCTAATTTACATCGGGTCTCACCAGTATAGAGGTGTCATGGTCCAGATCAGTTCCCCTTTAAATTTAGTTAGGTTGTGATCCGGACCATTGACGCCTTGTTCCCTTTTAATTTTGTTTCACACGTCCCTTGAGCTTGGCAATCAAGGTAATCTACCCTCGACCCGAACCAGCAGCTTATAAACCCTTGGCTTTAGCCGTTCGGGGCGAGGGTGTTAAAGAATCCTTCGTAAGTCGCTACGACAAGCCAGAGTAATCCAGCCCGTATCGGAGTGCCAGCAATTCGCCTTCCGTCACCAGAGTGGGTCCGGGCAAGGTCAATCTACCAAGAGTGAGTTGAAGGCAGAGTCCTGACTCGAAGTTCATGCCCCTTGTCCATGTCTACCCTTTGAAGAAGTCCCTGCTCAGTGCCTGAGTGGAAGGCAGAGTCCTGACTCGATGTTCCTGCCCGTTGTCCATGTCTACCCCCTAAAGAAGAGTCCCGGCTCGGTGCCTGATCTGAAGGAGGAGTCCTGGTTCAAGATTCCTTGTCCTGTGTTTTGGTGTCCACGTTTCTGGCTGCAGTGATCCATGGTATCCAAGTGTCTGGTGGTGGTGAATCAAGGTCCCAAGGTCCAAGTCCAAGGGCCGTGGTGGTCCCAGTCCCCAGGGTCCAAGTCCCAGGTCCGCGGCGATCCAAGTCCCTAGTCCCCTAGTCCAAGGTTCGTGTTCCTCTTTATCCTCGATTTCCCGATCTTCTGTGTCGCAAGTAATAAACGCTATTTTATTATACCTAAGAAAGACAAATTAGTGTCCTGCGTGTGACCTTGACCATCTCTAAACATACAGCACATTGAACCTCGAAGTGGATGGACTACAGAGCAAAAGACCTCACCGGATTCCACTCCCATACTGAATAAAGTGGCCACTGGGTGTACGTTCAACATGTAATAGTGAATGAACAAATGCACCATGTTATGACAACAGGGGCCAATATACTTAGGTTTCAAAGTGATGTCTTAGTTCAACGCATTTGGTTTTTATTGATGGAGGAGAGGGTCACTTGATTTTCCTTTGGATGACACACCAATTAATCGTTAACTGTCATCTAACTTCGCACAAGTTACCAATTAAGGAACAGACTTGCATTATCAGAACTTCAAACAATGCTAAACATTCCTGAACAGCCAATGAGATACAGTAATTTTGCTGTTCTACTGTAGGAAAACCTGTCAACCAATCTGTGGGCAACAAGTCTCCACATCCAGTAATGAGGTATCAGTTGTGTAATCTGTTTTTTGAGTTGTTCATTGAATAATATTATAGGAAATTACTGAGGGAATTTCCCAGTTTTTTTTTGAACAACAGAATCTCACACATCTCCCAGAGGCCAGATAGGCCTCAACTGAGATCTTGTACGTTGGTGCAGCACTCTCTCAATGTTGAACTATTCAAGATCTATTCCTTAAGGAGGAAGATGCTCAAATAAGAAGAGAGGAGAATGAGGACAAGCTAGAAGATGGTGGACAAAGCCAGGTGGGTGGGGGAGAGGAGTTGAAGTAAAATGCCGGGCGGTGGAAAAGGCAAAGGGCTGGAGAAGAAGGAATCAGATAGGAGAAGAAAGTATACCCTGGGAGAATGAGAAAGAGGAGGGGCACCAGGAGGAGGTCATGGACAGGTGAGGAGAGGAGATGAGAGGCCAGAGTGTCTATTCAGTCTTAAAAGTGAATGGTTCCATTATTCAAAGAAAAACATGGAAATTCCCCCGATATTTAGTTGATATTATTCAACAGCCACCTAAAAAATCGGATTATGCCTTTTTGTTGAACAGTCCATGTTCAAATCCTTCCCCAGTAACACTCCCCAACTCTTCCTCCGCTCATCAGTTTTATCAAATATGTCTCTAACATCTACCCTGCCCTTACATTCACTTGGTCCATCTCTGACACCTCCCTCCTCTTTCTCAATCTCTCTCTCTCTCTCTCTCCATCTCGGAAGATAAACTGTCTAACATTATTATTCATAAACTTACTGATTCCCATGGTTATCTTGGTTATTCCTCTTCCCACCCTATCCCCTTTTCTCAGTGTCTTCACCTCCGCCGCATCAGCTCCCAGTCTGCAGCTTTCCATTTCAGGATATCAGAGATGTCCTCCTTCTTTAAAGAGCGGCATTTCCATGTCTCCATTATTGATACTGCCCTCACTCGCTTCTTCTCCATTTCCTGAGCATCACCACTCACCTCATCTTCTCACCACCTTAACAGTGATAGAGTTTGTTTTGTCCTTACCTACCACACCATCAGCCTCCGTATCCAACTCATTATCCTCCACAACATTCCAAAGGAATCCTACCACTAATCATATCTTTATACCCCCCGTCACTACTTTCCACAGGAATTTCCCCCTCCACAATTTTCTTGTAAGTTCATCCCTCCCCACTAATTTCTCTCCCAGTACACACATAAGTGCTACACCTGCCCATACACCTTCTCACTCACCTCCATTCCGGGCCCTAGGCAGTCCTTCCAGGTGAGGCAACACTTCACCTGTGAATCTGCAGGGGTTGTCTATTGTGTCCAGTGCTCCCAATGTGGCCTCCTCTACATTAGTGAGACCTGTTTAAATTGGGGTCCACTTCATTAAGCACCTCCGCTCCATCCACCACAAACGGGATTTCACTGGTCACCTAACATTCCCATTCCCATTCTGACATTTCAGTCCATTGCCTCCTCTTGTGTCAAGATGAGGCCACCCTCAGGATGGAGAAGCAATGCCTTATATTCTGTCTGCGTCTCATTTTCTTCTATGGTTCACTCTTCCTTCCTAGCATATTCATTCTTCTCCAGCCTTTGACCTTTTCCACCAATCTGGCTTCACCTATCATGTTCCAGCTAGCCTCCTCCCCTTCCCTTTTTATTCTGGCATCTTTGTCCTTCCTTGCCAGTCCTGAAGAAGAGTATAGGCCTGAAATATCTCTTAATTTCCATAAATGCTGACTGGCCTGTTGAGTTTCTCCAGCATTTTGAAACATTGAAAACCTACAGCACTATACAGGCCCTTCGGCCCACAAAGTTGTGCTGAACATGTCCCTACCTTAGAAATTACTAGGTTTACCTATAGCCCTCTATTTTACTAAGCTCCATGTACCTATCTAAGTCTCTTAAAAGACCCTATTGTATCCGTTTCTGCCAGCAGCCCATTCCACGTACTCACTACTCTCTGAGTAAAATACTCCCTGACATCTCCTCTGTACCTACTCCCAAGCACCTTAAACCTGTGTCCTCTTGTGGCAACCATTTCAGCCCCGGATAAAAGCCTCTGACTATCCACACAATCAATGCCTCTCATCAATTTATACACCTCTATCAGGTCACCTCTCATCCTCCGTCGCTCCAAGGAGAAAAGGCCAAGTTCACTCAACCTATTCGCATAAGGCATACTCCCCAATCCAGGCAACATCTTTGTAAATCTCCTCCACACCTTTTCTATGGCTTCCACATCCTTCCTGTAGTGAGGCAACCAGAACTGAGCACAGTACTCCAAGTGGGGTCTGACCAAGGTCGTATATACTGTAGCTGCAGCATTACCTCTCGGCTCCTAAATTCAGTTCCATGATTGATGAAGGCTAATACATTGTACGTCTTCTTAACTACAGAGTCAACCTGCTTTGAGCGTCCTATGGATTCGGACCCCAAGATCCCTCTGATCCTCCACACTGCCAAGAGTCTTACCATTAGTACTATATTCTGCCATCATGTTTGACCTAACAAAATGAACCACTTTACACTTATCTGGGTTGAACTCCATCTGCCACTTCTCAGCCCAGTTTTGCATCCTATCAATGTCCTGCTGTAACCTCTGACAGCCCTTCACACTATCCGCAATACCTCCAACTTTTTGTATTTTGTATGTGAGGTTTTGGATTTTGAGCATCTGAAGACAATTTCATGTTTAGAATTTTGCAGTTGGTAGGTCCAAGTGTACTGCCATAGTATCTCAGCATTTCCAAAAGCCTTGCATGATCTTGCCTTGAGCCTACAGGGCAGGGTGTAGGTAACCAGCACATGGTGGAGGGATTTGGGGGTGAGAAGTCAATGGGGAACTAATCCAGCCAAAGGAATGGAACTGAACCCAAAGAAAAGGTGAGGTCTTTCACTGTACACAGGAGACTGAAGGAGAGGGGGCAGGTCTATTGGCTGCCTAATACCTCACGCGATCCTAGGCAGGCACTGAATCATAGCTGCCTGCAGCAAGCTTTCACTGGAGACTGGAGAGTTGATGCAGCCATGTAGATTAGGGCTCTCCTGCCGGTACTGCGATCTCTGATGGCTTCTGCCCGCAGTTTGGTACGTATCCTTCTGCATTGACTGCTGTCGGAAGAACATGGATTGTTTGGCCAGCTCTTCTGAACTGACGTGAAATTCGCAAGCGTCTGTTCCACAGCCACAGGCTGTTAACTTATTGTTGTTGTGCAGTCTGGAACACTTATCATATAATGAGCAAAAACTGCTGGCACAATTGTGGATGTCTAACTGTGTCTGGACAAGACAGGAAATCTGCACTAGACATTTTTTTCATGTTTATTCCTCCACTTAGCAGTTCTTTTAAGTGACGGATTTTCCAGACAAAGGTATAAAATAACATTTCAAACACTTTTCTTTCCAGCATGCTTTTCTGATAGCCTAACAGGTCCTGTTTATGAAAAATCTGCTGCAGCAGCATAGGATGCCAATAAATGTAAGTATTCAAAATCTTAGCATAGAGAAAATGCCAAAGCTAAATTCAGGACAATAATAATCTCAGCTTGGCCTTTAACACCATGCAGGATACGCTTTGCTATTTCTGACGGCCCGTGGATTGCCTTAGCCTCCTGGCTGTGATCACAAGGAAAACAACTTTACAACCACGTGGGTTGAGCGGAGATGGGGCCTTGATTTAAATGCTGATCTGAGTACAGTAGCCGAGAGATTCATTGGGACCAGCACTGGTGTGCCAAGACATATTTGCATGGAGCACCAATTACAATTTGGACAAGAGCCTGATATCACAAAATTCTGCAACGCTTGATGCCACAAGGGGTTTGGTCAGAGGCTCAGGTGGGGGTCAAAGAGAGCAGCATGGATTTCAGAGAACGGTTACTTATTAGCAAACATTCAAAGTGAGAGGGGGAACATTTAAAGGAGTTTTGTGGGCAAGTTCAATTTGCCTCCTTCTAGGAAAGATGTGGAAGCTTTAGAATGGGTGCAGTGGGGACTTACTAGTATGTTGCCTGGATTAGAAAATCAGAATTAGAATCAGGTTTAATATCACTGACATATATCGTGAAATGTGCTGTTTTGCAGCAGTAGTACAATGCAATACATAATATAATGTAAATTACAAAGATTGTAATTTGTGTTTTATATTTGTAATTTAATTTGGGTCACTTTGTAGAGATCTGTTTTCACATTGACATGAAACAGTCTTTTTCTGTTGATTAAATCCACTGTGGTTCAAAGTTGTAAAACAATAAGACTTGAAAACTTCTAAAGGGGGGGGGGTGAATACTTTTTATAGGCACTGTGTGTGTATGTATGTATATATATATATATAATATATATATAAAATAAGTAATGCAAAAAGAGAGACAAAAAATGGAAAAAAAATAGTGAGGTAGTGTACGTGGGTTCAATGTCCATTCTGAAGTCTGATGGTGGAAGGGAAGATACTGTTCCTAAAGTATTGAGTGTGCATCTTCAGGCCAGGTACTTCCTCCTTGATAGTAGCAATGAGAGGAGGGCGTGTCCTGTGTGATGGGGGTCCCATTTGATGGAAGCAGCTTTTGTTGAGGCTGTTCTCAGGCCAATGCCCAAAATGGAGCTGGCTAAGTCTGCATTGCTCTGCAGTCTTTTCTGATCCTGCACAGTGGCAACTCAATACCAAACGATGACACTACCTGTCAGAATGCTCCCCATGTTACACCTGCAGAAATTTGCTGGAGGTTTTAGTGACATACCAAGTCTCAAACTCCTAATGAAATATAGCCTCCACCAGACCATACTCCATATGTCATGCCCAGGATAGATCTTCAGAGATGATGATACCCAGGAACTTGAAACTGCTCACTCTTTCCACTTCTGGTCCCTCAATGAGGTCTTACTAACGCTAGGTGCAAGGTGGCTGTTGTAACACTACTCCACCAGTTGAGCTATCCCACCCCTCCTCATCACTATCTGAAATTCTACCAACCATAGTTGTGTTATCGGCAAATTTATAGATGGCGTTCAGACTGTGCCTAGCCACAAATTCGTGGCTGTAGATAGAGTAGAGCAGTGAGCTTATCACACAAACTTGAGGTGCGCCTTTGCTGATTGTCGACACTGACTGTGGTCTCCTGAGGGAGGAAATCGAGGATCCATTTGGCGAGGGAGGTACAGAGGCACAGATTTTGGAGCTTGGTGCTTAGCCCTGATGAGATGATGGTGTCGAACACTGAGCTGTAATCAATAAGCAGCAGCTTGATGAAGGTATTGCTATTGTGGATGAACCAAGAGATTGGTAGTCTGCTGAGGGCCAGTTCTGTGGCATTCAAGACTGGCGAGAATTCCAGGTACAACCTATTGAAGAATATGTCTCAGAAGGAAAGGTTGAGCAAGTTAGGCCTTTCCTCTTTAGAATGAAGGTGACTTAATAGAGGTGTATAAAATGACAAGAGGCATAGATAAAGTGGACAGCCAGCAACTTTTTGCCAGAATGGCATAATACAAGAGGGCATAGTTTTAACATGATTGGAGGAAGGTATAAGGAGGTTGTCAGAGGTAGGTGTTTTTTTTACACAGAATGGTAAATGCATGTAAAACATGGCCGGGGCAGATACAGTACATTAGGAACATCTAATTGACGTAGTTAGGTGCACGGATGAAAGGGAAATGAAAGGCTGTGTGGGAAAGGTTGGTTAGATTGATCTTGGAATAGGTTGACAAGTCAGCACAACATCATGGGCTGAAGGACCTGCAATGTGTTGTACTGCTCTCAGTTATATGTTCCACGTGCCAAGTTTTTTTATAGAGAGTAGTGGGTGTTGGAACAGGGTGCCAGGTGGAGTCTGTAACTGGAAGCAGATACAATAGAGAAGTTTAGGGGGCTTTTAGATTGACGAATATTCAGGGAATGCAGCAATGAGGATCAGGTTCCGGTAGAAGAAAATTAATTTAGTTCAGCATCATATTTGACACAGACCTTGTGAGATGAGAAGCCTGTCCCTGTGTTGTACAGTTTTAACCTCTGTGTTCTATGATATGCAGCAGCTAGGTCCTCAGTACAAATGGGCATAAGTGGAAAGTGCACAGTAATGCATTTTGAAATTACACTCTGCTTTGGAGCTAGTGATTCTCGTAATCACTTTGTTCCAGCAGCAGGAATTAGAATGTTTGGGCCACTATCTCTGATAACACAGCATTCCCGCAATACTGAAGAACCATAGGTGAGATTACATGTTAATTCACTGGAGCAGGATTGGAACTTTCAAATTCCTGATAGCTCCGATTGTGGTTAGAGAGGAGGGCAGTACTGAGTGAGAGGCCATTCTGGTTACAGTCCAGCTTGAAATGAGTGGTTGAAGCCAGGGTGAACAGTTATATCACCCTTGGAATAAAATCTACTTCAATCTTTCAGTTTTTGTGCTCGGATTATGATCTCGATAAAAGGAAATTAAACCAAGAATGTCTGATCCTGGTTGTCCGAACCGAATGTCTAAACCTCGGATAGAAAGTTGATTCATTAATCTGGGCAACACAAATAAACAAATATCTACACAAAGCAAGTACCCCTTCACTCTGACTTAAGAGATCTGTTGTACTTCAGCTCCACCTCACTGAACCTCTGACTGCCAACTATCTCTCTGCCCACCCTCCTTCCCTGGACAGGAAGTCCTTGAACATTACAGAAGTTTGCAGTGGGGAGCACATGACTGAAAGGATCATCAATGTGCCAAAAAAATGACCACACTGCCTACTTTCTCCAATCTCGAATCTTGTGCTTCCATTTATTGTATAGGATTCCATTTGCTTTATAAACTGCTTTCTAAACCTGTCTGTAACCTTCTAGGATTTAATAGCATCTTCATCATCTCATCATCATCAGACATAGGAGAGGAATTAGGCCATTTGGCCCATCAAGTCTGCTCTGCCATTCCATCATGGCTGATCCAATTTTCCTCTCAGCCCCAATCTCCTGCCTTCTCCCTGTATCCCTTCATGCCCTGACCAATTAAGAATCTATCAACATCTGCCTTAAATATGCATAAAGACTTGGCCTCCATGGCTGCCTGTGAATGAATTCCACACATTCACCACTCTCTGGCTAAGGGAATCCCTCCTCATCTCCATTCTAAAAGGACACCTCACTATTCTGAGGCTGTATCTTCTGCTCTTAAACTCCCTCACCATAAGAAACATCCTCTCCACATTGTCACTATCAAGGCCTTTCATCATTCAATAGGCTTCGCTGAGGTCACCCCTCATTCTTCTGAATTCCAATGAATTAAGACTCAAAGCCACCAAACGCTCTTCACATGACAAGCCATTTAAACCTGAAATCATTTTGTGAACGTCCTCTCCAGTTTCAGCACATTCTTTCCAAGATAAGGGGCCCAAAAATGCTTACAATACTCAAGTAAGGCCTCACCAGTGCTTTATAAAGTTTACATCCTTGCTTCTATATTTTATTCCTCTTGAAATGAATGCTAACGTCATATTTACCTTCCTCACCATAGACCCAACCTGCAAATTAACCTTTAGGAATCCTGCACAGGGACTCCCAAGTCTACACTTTAGTTTTTTTTTTGTATTTTCTCTCCGATTAGAAAATAGTCAACCCTTTTATTTCTTCTACCAATGTGCACGACCATACACTTCCCGACACTGTATTCCATCTGCCATTTTTTTGTCCATTTCCCTAATCTGTCTAAGCCTTTTTGTAGTCTCTCTACTTACTCAAAACTACCTGCCCCTCCATCTATCTTCATATTGTCTGCAATATTTGCAACAAAGCCATCAATTCCATCATCCAAAGCATCGATATATAATGTAAAAAGAATCGGTCCCAACAGAAACCCCTGTGGAACACTATGAGTCACCAGCAGCCAGCCAGAAAGGCTCCTTTTATTCCCATTATTTGCCTCCTGCCAATCAGCCACTGCTTTAACCATGCTAGAATATTTCCTGTAATACCATGGGCTTGTAGCTTGTTAAGCACCTCATGTGTGGCACTTTGTCAAAGACCTCCCGAAAAACCAAGTACACAACATCAAGCAATTTTCCTTTGTCTATCCTGCTTGTTATTTCTTCAAAGAATTCCAACAGATTTGTCAGGCAAGATTTTCCCTTGAGGAAACCATGCTGACTTTGGCCTCTTTTATCATGTGCCTCCAAGTACCTTGAGACCTCATCCTTAATAATCAACTCCAACATCTTCACAACCACTGAGTTCAGACTAACTGACCTATAATTTCTTTACTTCTTCCTCTCTCCCTGCTTGAAGAGCGGACCGACATTTGCAATTTTTCAGTCTCTGGAACCATTCCAGAATCAAGTGATTCTTGAAAGATCACTATTAATGCATCTACAGTCTCTTCAGCCACCTCTTTCAGAACCCTGGAGTGTATACCATCTGGTCCAAGTGACCTACTTACCTTCTGATCTTTCAGTTTCCCAAGAACCTTCTCCCTGGTAATGGTAACTTCATACACTTCATGACCCTTAACACCTGGAACATCCACCAAACTGCTAGTGTCTTCCTCAGTGAAGCTTGATGCAAAATACTTATTCAGTTCATCTGCCATTTCCTTGTCCCCCATTACTATATCTCCAGATTATTGGCCAGTGGTCTGGTATTCACTCTCGCTGGCATTTTATACTTCTTATACCAAAGAAACTTTTGGTATCCTTTTTAATGTTATTGGCTAGCTTACTTGCGTACCTTCTTTATGACTTTTTAGTTGCCTCTGTTGGTATTTGAAAGCTTCCTAATCCTCTAACATCCCACGAATTTTTGCTTTATTCTATGCCCTTTTTTTAGCTTTTATGTTGGATTTGACTTCTCTTGTTAGCCACAGCTGCGTTATCTTGCCTTTAGAGTACTTCTTCCTCTTTAGGATGTATATATCCTGCACCTTCCAAGTTGCTTTCAGAAATTCCAGCCATTGCTGCTCCGCCGTTATCCCTGCCAGTGTTCTTTTCCATCATTTCCAGCCAACTCCCTCTCGTGCCTCTGTAATTCCCTTTTCTCCACTGTAACACTGATACATCTGACATTAGCTTCTCCTTTTCAAATTTCAGGGTGAATTCAATCATATTATGATCACTTGCCCTAAGGGGTCTTTTACCTTAAGCTCCTTAACCATCCAGTTCATTGCACAACACCCAAGCGAGAATAGCTGATCCCCTCATGGACTCAACTACGAGCCGCTCTAAAGAGCCATCTTGTAGGCATTGTAGAAATACCAACTCTTGGGATCCAGCACCAACCTGATTTTCCTAGTCTTCCTACAAATTGAAATCCCCTATGACTATTGTAACACTGTCCTTTTTGCATGCATTTTCTATCTTCCATTGTAATTTGAAGATCACATCTTTACTACTGTTTGGGGGCCTGTATACAACTCCCAACAGGGTCTCTTTACCCTTGCAGTTCTTTAGCTCTATTCATAATGATTAATCACCTTCTGACCCTATGTCACCTCTTTCTAATGATTTGATTTAATTTTTTACCAACAGAGTGCACCGCCCACCTTTCTGCCTTCCCGCCTGTCCTTCCCATATAATGCGTATCCATAGATGTTAAGCTCCCAGCTATAATCTTCTTTCTGCCATGATTCAGTGATCCCTATGACATCATACATGCCAACCTGTAACTGCACTACCAGTTCATCTACCTAATTTGTTTAATTTGTGAATTCCAATATAACACCTTCATCCTGTATGCATCCTTTTTGATTTTGTCCACCTTTTACATTGCAACTCATCCTGTTGACTGCAATTTTGCCCTATCATCAGCTTCTCCTTGCGAGGAGTCTCACTGCTCATTGCCTCTGTTTGTACACCGACCACCTCATCTGCAGCATGGTCACTTCAGTTCCCATCCCCCTGACAAATTAGTTTAAATCCACCCGAACATCTCTAGCCACCCTGCCTGCAAGGATATTGGACTCCTCAGATTCAGGTGTGCCCATCCCTTTCGTACAGTTCATCCCTTCCCCAGAAGAGAGGCCAATGATCCATAAATCTAAACACCTGCACCAGTTCCTCTGCCACACATTCACCTGCCATCTTACCCTCAACAGCACGTGGCATAGACAGCGATCCAGAGATTACTACCCTGGAGTACTGTTTCTCAGCTTTCTGCTTAGCTCCCTTAAATCTCTCTTCAGGACCTCCTCAGCTTGTCTACCTGTGAAATTGGTGCCAATATGCACCAAGATTGCTCTCCCTCGCCACTGCGAATGCGATGGGCACCATCGAGACATCCCTGACCCTAGCACCTAGGAGGCAACATTCCATCCAGGTGTCTCTATCACACCTACAGAGCTTTGTCTCTTTTCCTCTGTCTAAGGAATCTCCTATCAACACTGCAGTCCTCTTCACCTCTCTACTCTTCTGAGCCACAGCACAAGACTCAGTGCCAGAGACCCGGTCACTATGGCTCCTCCCTGGTAAGTCGTCACCCTCAATAGTATCTAAAGTTGTATGCTTATTATTGAGGGGAATGGCTACAGGTGTACTCTGCACTGGCTGTGTACTTCCCCTCCTTCTCCTGTCACCCAGTTACCTGTTTCCTGCAACCTTGGGGTGATTATCTCCTTGTAGCTCCAGTCTATCACCTCCTCATTCTCCTGTATGAGTTGGAAGTCATCAATATGGAACTCTTTAATACGTTCTCTCAGGAGCTGCAGCTCAGTGCACCTGGAGCAAATGTGTTTATCTGGGAGACTGAAGGTTTCCCAGACTTCCCACATCCCACACAGAGTCCAAAACACTGCCCCTGGAGCCATTCTTGCCCTAATAGATGAGGAGTGAACAAATAAGGATTGAGAGAGAGAGAGCAGCTTACAAGGGAATGTCTTTCTCCAAAGTTCAATCTTGCCTGAGCCTGATGAGCCAAGCACACTCTAAACACTGACACACTCACAAGAGTGACTGCTCCACTTGCACTTAAATCATTCTCACTATCCCTTTCTAATAAATTCCTCTTGCTGTTGGTCCCTCCTCAACTCCTGCAAAACTCCGCCTTTGAAATCTCATTGGGCTTCCTGATGAAAAGGTAGCTCTTTTTGCACAGCTCTGAGGCGAATCATCCAGCGTCAACCTGAAGATGTGTCAACGTCCTTAGTTCTCACTCAATCGCCTTTTGAATTTGCCAGTTGCTTTATACTAGCTCTCCTCAAATCAAATGAAAATCAAATCAAATTAAATGATTTGATTTGACTCGATCTCTTTCTTTTTATCAAGAAGCTACACTCAACATTTTTGGAACAGCTTCAGCCCTCTGTCATCAGGTCTCTGAACAGGCCGCGATCACTACTTCACTTCATGCTCTCTCTTTTTAATGCTACTTAATTATTTTTATCTACTTCTTACTGTACCTTATAGCGACTTTTTATGTATTGCACTATACTTCAGCAGCAAAACAACAAATTTCATGACATATGACAGAGTCAATAATGATTCTGATTCTAACTTGTCATTATAACAGTGCAATAAGAGTTCAAAGTAAAATTTGTTATCAGATTGCATACACGTCACCACACGCAACCCTGAGATTCTCTTTTCTTGCAGGCATAGTTAGCAAATCTATAGAACAGTAACTGCAAACAGGATCAATGAACAACAAACTGTGCAAATGTAAATATAAATAAGTAGCAATAAATAAATAATGAGGACATGAAATAACAAGATAAAGAGTCTTTAAAGTGAGATCATTGGCTGTGAGAACACTAGAAATAGAATGAATGTAGGTATCCTCTTCTGTTCAAGAGAGTGATGGTTGAGGGGTAATAACTGTTCTCAGACCTGACGGTGCGAGTCCTGAGGCTCCGATACCTTCTATATGATGGCAGCAGTGAGAAAGGGGCATGGCCTGCAAGCATCTTTGATGATGGATGATGCTTTTTTACAGCAACTGTGTTTCATGCACATGTGCTCAATGGTTGGGAGGGCTTTACCTGTGATGAACTTCACCAAATCCACTACATTTTGAAGGGTTTTCTGCTCAAAGGCTTTGGTGTTCCCATACTGGGCCATAATGCAGCCAGTAAGCACACTTTCCACCACACATCTATAGAAGTTTGTCAAGGTTTTTAATGCCATGCTGAGTCTCTGCAGACTCCCAAGGAAGTAGAGGTACTGTAGTGCTTTCTTTGCAAATACATTTCTATGATGAGTACAGGGCAGGTCCTCTGAAACAGTGACATCCAGGAATTTAAAGTTACTGACCTTCTTTGCTTCTGATCCTCAGATGAGTACTGGGTCATGAACCTCTGGTTTCCCTCTTCTGAAGTCTACAATCAGTTCCTTGGTCTTGCTGATATTGATATGATATGACACCATTCAGCTGAATTTTCAATCTCCCTCCTGTATGCTGACTCATCTCCTACTTTGAGATGGCCCACAACAGTGGTGTCATCTGCAAACTTGTGTTAGGTGTTGGAGCTGTATTTAGCCACACAGTCATCAGTGTAAAGCGAGTAGAGCAGGGGACAAAATACGTATCCCTGTGCTGCAATAAAATAAACTTAATTAATCAAACATGGGATTCCATACTTAAAATCACGCTAAGAAAGTTACATTCTTATTGTGTTCCTCATTGTACTTCCAAATGCTTTCAGCAGATCTGTGTAATATGGGGGATTATTTCACAACTTTTGGGGTTTGTAATTGCAGTAATATATTCACTTAAATTTGAGTCCAGACAATGTGTTGACATTATAAATTTACTTTTCAGTTGCTGATTAGAGGTAAAATAGCCCACAAATAAATGCTCATTAAGATATTGAGGAAGAAGAGAATGCACAGTAAAAATATATTCTGCCACAAATAACCTTGAGCACCATCACCAAAGTCTGGATTGCTTCACGCCTGTTAATACAAACTTTAGACTGTCCCAGTACAAGGGAACTATCTATCCAGTTTGTAGTAACTGCTATCAGACAGACCTTCCCTCTTGTACCATAGCTGAACATGTTTTTAATATCGTCCACCATCAAGCACATTGCACAAGGACAATAATATCTTCAATAATGGGGATATTTTTCTTTTCCTTTCATTTAATAAATCAGTTCTGCACATGGTTGGGTGACGTACACAGATATATGATGGCATGTAAAGTCAGTTCAAGAAGCCGTTAAAGTAGTCCGGACTAGACTGCAGCTCAGTGGAAAAGCAAATCTTTCCTTCTAATTAACTGTCTGTCCCAGAGATTTGGTTCTTGGACACCTATCTTGTAAATGCTAATTTGCTTACTGAGGAATTTGTTCATTAAAAAAAGTTTTCCTTTGTGAATGTGTTTTTAAATGTAAATTAGATATGAAAGATCAATAACTGGGACATAAAACTAGCAGTAATAAATTATCTAGCCATTATGTGCACAGCATGCATAAACAGGATCAGAGATTTGGCAGGTATCACAGACATATACAGACACTACAGAGAGAACTTTCTTATCAGAATAATATATTTTACACTGCTCTATGTACCAGAAAATTGTTTGGGCAATTTGCAGTTTCTACTTCAATTCATTTTAACACCTGGTTCAATATCCCAGATTGATCAGTCCTGAGTCAGTTACTGTTTGAAGTTGACTATCTTCTATAGATCTTGTATTATTTCCTGCATTTCTGTCCTCAGCCACTCTCTTCGCAGCCAGAACACAGACAAGGTTTCTCTTGCATTTATCTACCAGGCTCTATCCTCAGTGGACTAAACCCTGTCATTTCTGTCACTCTTCAGTGTAATAAGGGGACAATCCCCTCCGTGACTTGCTGTTTTGGTCTTCAATCTTATTATACTCTCTATCTTAATTTTCGTTTTGAAACTTTTAAAGCCTGAGACTCTCAGTCTGTAGTTTGATCGAGTGAGCTAGCGCTCTGCTGCCTCAGGAAAAACTTCAGAAGAGAGATGTGAGCACAAGCTACCACAAGGAGAAGCTCAGAGACAAGATGAGGGGCCATGATCGATTACATTTCTCGCTGATTAAAGCGTCTAAGAAGATTGAAAAATTGAGGCAAGTGCAGAGGAGAACGAGTGGTTCTCAGAAAGCCCACAGGATTTGAGTCACTGCCCCTGGAGGGGTTGCTGGTTTGTGTCACTGCCCTCGGAGGAGCTGTTGAGTCCTGATACTCTCAGAAATGTTATTGAAGTTCTAAAATTTACGGATTGGACTGTAGTTTATATTAGTCTCTTATAGTGTTTTTTTTCATGTTCTTGCTCGTTCTTTTTTGTTGCTGACTGCCACGCCGGGCATTTGGGGTTTGTTGTTTCTCCATGTGTGTGATCTATTAGTTTTTGTGTGAGAGAGGGATTGGGGAGGTGCCTTTGGTATGCAAGTCCTTGTTTCTTTTTCTTGTCATGCGGGGGGGATTACAAATTGAGGTTGAGGAGGAATGATGTCTTTCTTTCAACTTCTTCTATGGTTTTCTGTACTTTTTGGCTATCTGGAGAAGACAAATGTCAGGGTTGTATTCTGCATACACGCTTTGATAATAAAATGAACCTTTGAACTGTCTTTTACAACTTCCACTCCGTTTCTCACTGCACCTTCCCACGCAGCAATCCCACTCCTTCCACCGCTTGCTCTTCCACATACCCAAGTATTCCATCCAGGTGTGGCAACAATTCATTTCCAACTCTTCTCCACTGGAGAAACCAAAGCCAGGGGCCTTGTCTGCTTTGGAGAATGCATCTGTTCAGCCCACAAAGCTGTCTGTCACCTTGGTGGTCAAAGTCAAATAATGTTGTTATTAAATATACATATATATATGTTACCATATGCAGTTTGAGATTCATTTTCTTGAAGGTATCTATATGAAAATAAGGAAATATGATAGAATTTATGAAAAACTGCATAAACAAATGATGCACAAAAGAAGGCAAATTGTAGAAATATAAATAAGTAATACTGATAACATGAATTGTAGGGTCATTGAAAGTGAGTCTGAAGTTTATAGAATCATTTCAGAGTTGAGCTGGTTCAGGGGCCTGATGGTTGTATTTTCTTTTAGTATAACAATGGCCCGTTCTGATGAAAGGTCAACCACATGAAATATTTTACCTCTTCCCAGATGCTGCCTGACCTGTTAGGCATTTCCATCATTCTCAGTTTTTACTTCAGGTTTCCAGCACATTAAGACTTTTGTTTCTCCAGTATTTTGCATCTCACAGTTGTAGCAATGTTCTTTCACCTCTATCTCCCTCCTTTTCTGTTCTCATTAAATCCTTTTCTGACAGATCTGCAGCAATTAACACCACCCTGTCTCAGCCGGCGCCACCACATGTTGTGTCATTCAGGTTTTTTTTTGGCCTCCACCCAATCACAGACATTCATACTTTTTTTCTCTCCCCCTTCCTCTACAAAACATTCCATACAGGTGAGGCAGTGATTCATTTCAAGACCTTCCAGTTTTTGATTCTATATTGGAGAAGGCAAAGGCAGGGGGCTAAAGTATGCTTTAGTACTTGTGTTTCTCAAGTACTCTGAAGGGTCATGAAAGAGAATGATTAACTCTGTGTTCCTCTCCCAACAAACACAGTTTAATAGAGCCCTAGAGTCTTGCAGCATGGAGGTAAGTCCTTTGACTCAAATGGTCCTTACCAACTGAAATGACCATCAAAGCTAGTACCGCTTGCCAAGTTTGGTTTTATAACTTTCTGAACCTTTCCTATCCATGTACCTGCCCAACTTTCTTTTAAAAGTTGTTATTGTCCCTGCTTCCCCTGCTAACTGATTCCATAGACATACCACTCTTTGTGAATAAAACGCTTCTCAAGTTCATATTAAATCTTTCTCTTCTTGTCTTAAACTTTATACTTCTGGATTCCCTCAAACCTGTGGGAAAAAAACTGAACATTTTAACCATATCTATGCCCCTCATGACTTAATACTCCTCCCTAAGATGACTTCTCAGTTTACAAGGAAGAATGTTCTGGCCTGTCCAACATTTCCTTATAACTCAGTCCCTCAACTCCTGGCAACATCCTTGTAAATCTTTATTGCACTCTTTACAGTTAAGCAGCATCTTTTCTGCAGCAGTGCGAGCAAAACCAAACACAATATTCAATGTGTGGCCTCGCTGGTATCTTGTACAACTGCTAACCTTTATACTCAGTACACTGACCAATGAGGGCCAGCGAACTTAAAGCCTTCTTCACCACAATATCTCCCTGTGGCTTTCAGCAAGCCATGTGGTACAGTGTCCTTCAAGACCCTACCATCCACAGTAAAAGTCCAATTTTGATTTGACTTTCCCAAGTGCAATACCTCATAGTGATCTGAATTTACTGAATATTCCTCCATTTCCTGCACAGATGCCTTGTGCAGGAAGGCACAGAGTCGACTGTACATCCTTAGAAGGTTGGCGTCATTCAATGTCTGTAGTGAGATGCTGAAGATGTTCTATAGGTCAGTTGTGGAGAGTGCCCTCTTCTTTGTGGTGGCGTGTTGGGGAGGAAGCATTAAGAAGAGGGACGCCTCACGTCTTAATAAGCTGGTAAGGAAGGCGGGCTCTGTCGTGGGCAAAGTACTGGAGAGTTTAACATCGGTAGCTGAGCGAAGGGCGCTGAGTAGGCTACGGTCAATTATGGATAACTCTGAACATCCTCTACATAGCACCATTCAGAGACAGAGAAGCAGTTTCAGCGACAGGTTACTATCGATGCAATGCTCCTCAGACAGGATGAAGAGGTCAATACTCCCCAATGCCATTAGGCTTTACAATTCTACCGCCAGGACTTAAGAACTTTTTAAAAGCTATTATTAATGCTTTTTGAGATAGTGATTTAGATGCATATCATATTTTTTACTGAGTTAAGTATTGTATGTAATTAGTTTTGCTACAACAAGTGTATGGGACATTGGAAAAAAGTTGAATTTCCCCATGGGGATGAATAAAGTATCTATCTATCTATCTATCTATTTATTTCTGGTATTGAACAGAGTTGGTTGTAAGTTCTTCCCAGCCACAATGGACTGGATACTTGGTGGGATTCAGCATTGTTACTGATGCTGGAGAAATTGCTATCAAGCTTGAATACGACAACACAGCATGCGTGCATACTTGGTCCACTGTGTTTATGCTGGTTGTCAGAGCTTGCCCATTGGTCGCACTCCAACACCACTACAAGTTTGCTGATCACACATCCATAAGCTAACTCCTGATACTCCTGACACACACCTATTTTCGAGGTAACATTCAATAACTAATCAAGCTCCAATTAATTGACTGTCTTTTTGATGGGGAAGTAAGCTGAAACACTCAGGTATACTCATGTGGCCACAAGGAAAGTAGCAAACACCTCATGGACAACAGCAAGGGTCAGAATTGAACACTATCACTGGAGCCTGACATTGTTCCACATTTTAGTTAACTCAAAATTATCAGAATAATTAGTAAAACAATATTGTCTTTCTCTCCCTCACTAACATCTACAGCACATAGGTCCCCAGTTTTTCTGTCTCCTCCATTGGACAGGCCATGTCCAGATTCCAGAGATAAAACCTTATCCTAAGTTGTGTCCCGGGACAAGATGGGCAGAAAGAAATGATCAATGATATGCTTCAAGGATCTTCAAACAGGTGCAATACCTCCAGTTGACTCATGGAAACCTCTGGCCCATGACAGATCAAAGTGGTGAAGGAGCACTTGGGAGGCAAGGGGAACCTTGAGGAGCCAGCAGAAAGTGTATGTACAAGTAGTCAAAGGAGAACTGTATCTCACAAATTATTCATGCACCCATCTGGGCAGACAGGCTCTGCCACATCTGTGCAAGACTCTATGGTTCACATTTTAGCCCTAATAGCTGTGTCAGAACCCGGAAAACCAGAGTGAAAGTAAGTCATACTCAGTCCTCAGGGACTACTTCAGATGCAAAAACAGAACAACTTGACTAGTAATCATAAGACCATATACCATAAGACATAGGAGCAGAATTGGGTCATTCAACCCTTCAAGTCTACTCCTCCATTTATTCTTGGCTGATTTATTACCCTCCTCAATCCCATTCTCCTGCCTTCTCCTGGTAACGTTTTAATGCCCTGCTCATCAAGAACATACCAATCTCCACTTCCAATAAACACAATGACTTGGCCTCTGCAGCGGTCCATGGCAATGAATTCCACAGATTGACTACCCTCCAGCTAAATAAATTCATCTTTATCTCTGTTCTAAATGACCATTCCTAGACTCACCCACTATAAAAAAACATCTTCTCCACATCTACTCTACCTCGGCCTTTCAATATTTAATAGGTTTCAATGAGATTCCTCCTCACTTTATTAAACTCCAGTGAGTACAGGCCCAGAGCCATCAAGCGCTCATAAGTTAAACCTTTCATTCACAGAATCATTCTCGGGATCCTCCACTAGAGTCTCTCCAATGCCAGGACATCTTTTTTTAGATAAATGGCCCAAAACTGTTCACAATTCTCCTAGTGGTATAAAACCTCAGCATAACATCTTTACTCTTATATTCTATTCCTCTCAAAATGATGCTAACATTGCATCTGCTTTCCTTACCACTGACTTGAGCTGCGACTTAATATATTGGATGCCCAAGTTCTTTTGCGCCTCTGATTTTTTAACCTCCTCTTTGTTTAGAAAATAGTCTATGCCTTTATTCTTTCTATCAAAGTACAATTCCCTACACTATAATCCATCAGCAACTTCTTTGCCCTTTGTCCCAAATTGACCATGACCTTCCCCAGATTCCCTGCTTCCTCAACACTACCTGCCTCGCCAACTATCTTCATATCATCCACAAACTTGTCCACAAAGCCTACAATTCATCATCAGAATCATTGACATGTAACATGAAAAGAAGTGGGCCAACATGTCAGAATAGGAATGGGGATAGGAATTTAAATGGTTGGCCACTAGGAAGTGGATCAGAGGTGCTCAATAAAGCAGTCCCCCAATTTGCGTTGGGTCTCACCGGTGGAGAGGAGGCCTCATGGGGAACACTGGATACAGTAGATGACCCCAGCAGATGTACAGTTGAAGTGGTGCCTTACCTGCAAGGACTGTTTGGGGCCTTGAATGGAGGTGAGCGATAAGATGAATGGGCAGTTGTAGCATTTCTTTTGCTTGTAGGAATATGTGTCAGGAAGGACATTAGTGGGATGAGATGAGATGAATGAACAAGGGAATCATGGAGGGAGTAGAAAGTGGAGATTGGAGAGGGGGAAGTAAGGATATGTTTGGTGGTCGGATCTGTTGGAGATAGCAGAAGTTCAGAGAATGATGTGTTGCATGTGAAGGCTCATGGGGTGGTAGGTAATTCAAAAGGAACTCTATCCTTGTTAAGACAGCAGGAAGATGTGGTGAGTACAGGTATCCGGGAAATTGAGGAGATATGGGTGAGGGCAACATCAATGTTGGAGGAAGGCAAACCCCATTCTTTCAAGAAGAAATACATCTCTGATGTCCTGGAAAGGAAAACCTCATCCTAAGAACAGATGCGGTGGAGACTGAGAAAAGGGAATAGCATTTATACAGGAGACAGGGTGGGAAGAGGCATAATTAGTATAGCTATGGGAATCGGTAGGTTAATAAAATATATCATTAAACAGCTTCTCTCCAGAGATGGAGACAGAGAGATCGAGAAAGAGAAGTTGTGTGTCAAAAATGGATGAAGTGAATTTAAGGGCAGGGGAGAAGTTGCAGACAAAGTTGATGAAATGGATGAGTTCAGCATGGGCGCATGAAGCAGCACCAATGCACAGAAACGGTTGTGGAGCATCACCAGGGATCCATGTAGTCAATGAAAAGGCAGGTAAAGCTAGGGACCTTAGCTACCCCTTGAATTTAGAGAAAGTGGGAGGAACCAAAGGAGAAATCTTGGAGGGTGAGAACCAGTTTCATCAAATGGAGGAGGGTGGTGGTGGAGGAGAACTGGTCGGGTCTTTTATCGAGAAAGAAGCAGAAGGCTTTATGACCTTCTTAATGGGAAATAGAAGTGCATAGGGACTGGACCTGCAGGGTGAAAATGAAGTAGGCAGGGCCAGGGAATTGAACGTTGTTGAGCAGTTGTGTTTACCTGCAAGGATTTTTACAAACAGAATCAACACGCCCTTCTGCCTACCTGCCCATCCTTTCAATACAATGCGTATCTTTGGATGTTAAGCTCCCAACAGAGGTGAGTTTTTTTCACAGATAGTGGTGAGTGTATGAAACTCCCTGCCAGGGCTGATGGTAGAGGCAGATACAGTAGGAGAACTTGAGACACCCTTAGATAGGCACATGGACAAATGAGAAATGGAGAGCTATGTATGTAAGATGGAAGGATTAGATTGATTCGGAGTAGACTAAAATGTCAGCACAACATTGCTGAATGGTCTATACTATGCAGTGCTGTTCGATGTTCTATAATCTGTTTCTGCTGCATACCAAAATTCTATATTGCACAGCAGGAGATTGAGCCATGTAATTATATCCAAGTCTGAATGCTGTCTTTGCAGAAGAGGGAAGACAAACCAGCTCATACAGCACGAGGAACTCAAAAGCAGCTGGAAATCTGCTGTGGAGAGGTCCCATCCCAGCTTCTCCAACCCCAACACCACCCCTCCCTCCAATAGTAGCTAGACATGCCAAAGACTTGGTAATTGCGATTTCACACTGACTAACTGCCTCACTAAGTGATCTAATTAATCCTTCTACATGTTGAAACTTAACGAACTCCTTCCAAGCATGCTCTGAGTTACTTCACTCACATCCATTTTCACAACACCAGTCTGGTGTGGTTGTGTGGCAGTATGGCAAGTTTCAATATCATTTACTTATAATTGTTAATCAGCACCTCCTACACATGCACTCATAACACCCAAATAGAATACCTTAAATTGTTTCTTTTCAAAGGGGTTCCTTTGTTTATGAGGAAGGTTTGCATTTCATAATCTTAAGATAAATCAGAGGGACTTAATGAATGCAATTGTAGCAGGATCTAAGTCAATTGCTGATCTTAATTATTGGCCATGACTCTTGGCTCCTTGGGATTGTGGTAAATTGCACTTACTAAAATTGTCCATGGTTTCCTCAAGGGAAAGTCTTGCCTGACAAATCTACTGGAATTCTTTGAAAAAATAGCAAGTAAGGTAGACAAAGGAGAATTGGTGGATGTTGTACACTTGGATTTTCAGAAGGCCTTTGACAAGATGCCGCACATGGGGCTGCTTAACAAGCTACGAGCCCATGGTATCACAAGAAAGATTCTAGCATGGATAAGGCAGTGGCTGAATGGCAGGATGCATAGAATGGGAATAAAGGGAGCCTTTTCTGATTGGCTGCCAGTTCCAAAAGGGTCTCTGCTGGGACAGATTGTTTTACGTTATATCTCAATGATTTGGATGATGGAATTGATGGCTCTGTTGTAAAGTTTGCAGACAATATGAAGATAGCTGGAGGGGCAGGTATGTTTGAGGAAGTAGAGAGGTTGCAGAAGGACTAAGACAGATAAAGAGACTGGGCAAAGAAATGGCAGATGTAATACAGTGTTGGGAAGTGTATGGTTATGCACTATGGTAGAAGAAATAAAAGCATAGACTATTTTCTAAATGGAAAGAAAATTGAAAAATATGAGATGCAAAGGGAATTGGCAGTCCTTGTGCAGGATTCCCCAAAGGTTAATTTGCAGCTTGAGTAGGTGGGCAAGGAAGACAAATGCGATGTTAGCATTTATTTCAAGAAGACTAGAATTTAAAAGCAAGGAAGTAATGGTGAGGCTTTATGAAGCCCTGGTGAGGCCTCACTTGGAGTACTGTGAGCAATTTTGGGTCCTTTATCTAAGAAAGGATGGGCTGACATTGGAGAGGATTCAAAAGAGGTTCTCAAAAATTATTCCAGGATTGAAAAGCTTGTCATATGAAGAGTGTTTAATGGCTCTGGGTCTGTTGTTACGAATGTGCCGAAACTCTGAGGGGCCGAAGGGTACAAAGTCGCCCCCTCCTTTTTGAGAATCGCAAGATCGCTATTAATTCGGGTCTGGGACCCAGGAAATGAGAGAGAGACACGCAGAATCCACAAGGTTTGGAATGTGTCCTGGCCTCAGCGAAACAAAGCCACTCATAATGGCCATTGTCTCTTGGAGACGGAATTGTGTATTGAGTCCTGTACTATTCATTGAAGCCCCTCGGGGGACGACCAGAGTGGGCTGGCTGAAGGATTGCATCATCCCAACCTGATTGACATCTGAGACCCCGTGAGTGAGGATAAAAGAGGATCTGGGGAACAACCCCTTTAGATGCACCAGGAGAAACGCTAGAAATCCCGTGACAGCGTTTAATAGCGACAGCCGGTGGGGACTCGTGTGCATCCTTCCCTTGCCTGGGATTGGCGGGCTCACCACGGAAGAACGGCTTTAGCTACAGAAGAGGCCACAAGTGAACGGCCACACCAACAAGACTCCGACGGATCGAAATCATAAAAGGAAAGCCGGCAAGTTTTTTCTCCCAAACTCTCTCTCTCTCCAACCATTGCAAACCCAGCGGTCCCCAAAGGCTGCAACCTGCATGAACTGAGTGAACTTTGTATTTCCATCGGACAATACATTATCCCCTAGACAATGATAGAGCGTATTTCTCATTGATTATTATTATACCCGCACTTTTAGATTTAGTATTGACGACGTATATTATCTGTATATTTGCATTGATATTATTTTTGTGTATTTTTACTAATAAATACTGTTAAAAATAGTATCATCAGACTTCAATGGATCTCTCTATCTTTGCTGGTAAGTGACCCAGTTACGGGGTTCGTAACACTGTACTCACTGGAATTCAGAAGAAGGAGGGGTGACATTATTGAAACCTATCGAATGTTGAAGGGTTTCGATAGAGTGGATGTGGAGAAGATGGTCCCTATGGTGGGGGAGTCTAGGACCAGCCTCAGAATAGAGGGTGTCCTTTTAGGTCGGAGACGAGAAGGAATTTCTTTAGCTAGAGAGTGGTGAATCTGTGGAATTCGTTTCCACAGGGCTGGAGAGGCCAAGTCATTTGCCATCTTTAAGCTAGATAGTCAGGGTGTGAAGGGATACAAGGAGGAGGCAGAAGATTGAGGCTGAAAGGAAAAATGGATCAGCCATGATGAAATGGCAGAGCAGACTCAATGGGTCAGACAGCCTAATTCTGCTCCTATATCTTATGGTGTGTGGCCTAGTGGATAAGGCATCAGTCTAGTGATCTGAAGGTCACTGGTTTGAGCCTCAGCTGAGGCAGCGAATTGTGTCCTTGAGCAAGGCACTTAACAACACATTGCTCTGCAATGACACCGGTGCCAAGCTGCTTGGGTCCTAGTGCCCTTCCCTTGGACGACATCGGTGGCGTGGAGAGGGGAAGGCCTGCAGCTTGGGCAACTGCCGGTCTCCCATACAACCTTGCCCAGGCCTGTGCCCTGGAAAAACCTTCCAAGGCGCAAATCCATGGTCTCACGAGACTAACAGATGCCTATATATATCTTATGGTTTTATGGTCTATATGAATGTCTACCATTTTTGTTCTGTACTGCAATTTTGTTTTAATTCTCTTTTTGAATGAGAGCATCAACGACAAGGCCAGTATTTAAAGGCCCCTGACAACCTGGTTGTGAGTTTCCTCCTTCAACTACTTTAGTTCAGATTGAACCACTTCCAAGAGCTGGAAGAGTTAATCCCATCACAATGGGACAGAAGGCACACAGGAAGTTCGGATTTTCTGAGGTCAGAGGTGATTTTTACAACCAAGGAGTAATTCAATTTTAATGCCAGATTATTTAATTAACTGCATTTGATCCCCCAAGTGCTACAACAGGCTTTGAATTTGTGTCATTGCATCATTAATCCATGCCACCAGATTATTAGTTAAGAAATATAACAACCACACTTCCATTTCCCAATGTCAGTAGAGACGCCTGCATTTAATATCCGTGCATAATGAAATGTATTTGCAAGTGCAGACGGTAAGTGACTCCAATTAACCCTCATGTATAGTATGCAAATTATTTAATGCAGATGTATTATCTGATTTAATAACAGGAGATTATGTGAAGGGGCCAAGTCATAGAGTAATATAGTATAGAGACAGGCCCATCCATCCTAATGGTTCATGATTCAGATTCTCAACACAGCATCCTCCCTGCTAGTCTCAGTTGCCTGGGTTCAGCTCATAACCCTCCAAATGCCTCTTAAATGTTGCAATTGTGCCCACCTCAACCACTTCTTCTGGCAACTCGTTGTGTTCATTATAACTTATGGTAATGTATAATATATTTCATAATACTGCTGCCGCAGAGCAACATGTTTCATGACATATGTTATTGATAATAAGCCTGATTGTAAATAATAAGCAAGTTCAGTATGCAAGGTAACGTCGACAAAGTTTCTACTTGTTTTACTCTGGTACTGTTTGGCTATTGGAGCTGTCCAATAGACAACGTGTGCTACATAAGCCTAGAGCAAGTTCCATCCCTTTTAGGAAAGGTGGTGGAAATGTTGCAGCCTAAATCAACTCAGCTGGATTCTATAATGCTTCCGATGTTGTGTGATTCCACAGCAGTGAAGCAAACAGCAGGAAGTTAATATGCCCCATATTTATCCTGATTTGTGTACACAAAGGGGTAGATAGAACAATTTGATATAAAAATACTTCTATTAACAAAGGCAAGATAGAACAATCTGGCATAGTGCCAAACTTTTCTAGACTAAATAAATTTCTCTTGAAACCACAACATACATTTAAGTGGTCTACAAGTTCAGAGATCATTAAACAATCTGTTACTGTCATCTAAATCTAGTCTTTATGTGCATGTTATTACCCCTGCGAGAACCAACACCATGCCATCTGCTAATAGAACTTCTGAGCACCACAGTATTATTAGGTAAAGGTGACCAAATTCAATTACCTCTGTAAACAGACCATGAGCTTGTGATGTAATATTAACCCACCCCTTATACAATGGAATGTGTGCAACATGCCAGTTTTGGGTCACTTATTCATTTGTCAGTAGTAACGATGTTATGAATTAAGAATATACAAACAAAAATTGAAGTAGAACTAGGCTATCCAGTCCCTCATGCTGACCATTATGGTTGACATTTTGGCCTCATCATCACTTTCCTACCCTATCCCTATATCCTTTCACTTACTGAGTAACATACACAAAATGCTGGAGGAATTCAGTAGGTCAGGCAGCATCTATGAAGAGGAATAAACATTCAGTGTTTTGGGCTGAGACCCTTCGTCAGGATTTCCAGCATTAGCAGAATCTCTTGTGGTCCTTTCATTTTCTTAAGTCTAAATGGATCTTGGTGAAGGATCTGCCCCAGATATACTGTAGGATATTGGCCTCCTTTTGTGAGATTGTTACACCAACTCTTACTTTTCTTATTCCCACTTCTTGCAGCCGCTCTACATACCTTCTGCTCATTCTCCCAGTCACTGAATATTCCAAGGACTAATGCACACTTGGCTTGGAACCACCTGGTTCTGACAGAACCCCAAAGTCAGCATGGAGGTCAACAGCTTCCACATCACTCCCTGCATACTTCAGCAACTCATACTGATTCCAGCCATCACAAAACTCTGCAGGAATTCAGTTTCAAGAGCAGAACATCAACAAACAAGTAAGAAGCAAGAAGTGATCTTGATTGGGAACCTTTCTTGATGCTTGATGCATGCACAGCAAGGGTTACAAAAGAGTGTTAGTCAGCCTACTGGCACGTAACTATGCACCCCCACAAACTGTCGCTGTCTGCCTATCGCAGAGAGACGTTTTGTCCTTTAAGAACATCCGTTGTTCCCAAAATATGAATTCTACTGGGTTAAAGATGTTAAAGATGTTAGTTTTTATCTTTATATCAATGAGTAATGGTTCCTGACTGCATCTTTTGACTACCAAGAGCAATGATCTTAACAGTAGTCATTTTGTTAAGGTTTCTGCTCAACCATGCACCTACACCTATAAGTAAGTGTACAAGCATTGCTCAGTATTCTTATCCATATTGAATAAATGTTAGTTTAACCATGCACATACTAGAGATCCTGTAGGTGCTGGAAATCCAGAATAATACGGACAAAATTCTGGAGGAACTCAGCAGGTCAGGCTGCATCTATGGAAACGAATAACCACTTGGCATAAACGGCGACTGTTTATTACTCTCCATAGATGCTGGCTGACCTGCTGAGCTCTTCCATCATTTTATATGTGTTACATGCCTGTCCATGTTTCTGCGATTGTGTATTTTAGCTCCTAAACTCAATATTCCCAACCATTTTACAAAAGCAATACCTTATCAGATTTAAACTGCATTCCAGGAATTTTGACACATTGTTTTCCTGAGCACTGAGAGTAACAGACTATTCATTAAAATAAAAAGTAGGTCTGTAAAGCAACAACTCACTGGCATTGCAACAAAAATTAGTATAACAAATATTTGTAAGCTGAGAAAGTATAATACTTTATAATTTGCTATTTTTCTCCCAATTATTAGAAATGTAGGTAATGTAATATTGGTTAGCATGTCTTTAATAAAAACTGCAGCAATCATCTACTCTTTATCTTTATGATACATTTCTGATAGAAAGTGTACCTGCTTCTATAAAAGCTTCAGGAAGCTGTTGATCCTTGCAAACAAAACCACTGTAAGAAATATTCCATTAATCAACATATAACCATATAACCCTATACTAGTATTTTCTTGTTGGTTTAAATTATTTGCTGTCTACCTGTGTTTTGGAGAGAAGTGCTGAGACAGGAACAAGTTATCTGAACCTCTATTGGTAAGGGTCATACCATATAAAACCGGATTAAGCTATCGGACTAAAGTGAAGTCTAATTCTGGCTAGAGGTGATACAGGAAGACATTGTCCCCAGAACACATGGTCTGGCTGGTGGCTTCAAGTGATATAAACATGGCTGGGTGCAATAGTTCATTTTATTTTTGGAGTATTATGTAAGCTGACCACAAACCAAAGGAATAAAAAGCAAAGTGCTGGTGATAATGTGGAAAGTTCATCGACTTGAAACATTAACTCGGTTTCTCTCTGAAAGAGACCCCCTTTCTCTCATTTTTCCTGCTTCTGAGAAGTTTCCCTAACTTTTCTCTGAAGAACAAAAAAAAATAGGTGAAATTTGTCTCTGTTTGCTAACACTAAAAGTGTATTGCTGACGTGTACTATCCTCCTGACGTTCACTGCCATCGACTTCCATTAAGTGCTCTAAGATGAGCTGATTAGATACAGAGAATGTCACTTACACTGCTGGCGCATGCTGGGAAGTTTCAGGCTGGCTCAAGGACCAAATGAAGGGGCCCATGTTTCTCAGTGGAGGTACTGGTGTGGTCCATTGACCTATCCTGTATGTAGAGTGCGGAGCTGTCCACAGCGTCTCCTGGAGCAGCTCTAGCTGTTCTCTACAGTCTCATGATGTACCCCATTTCCTCCTGCTGATGTGGCATGATCCTCTGCAAGATGGTCATGACCAAACACCCCCCCCCCCACTTTCTCCTTGAGCTTTAAGGTAAGGGGAGGGAAGTTCAAGGGGGATATTAGAGGAAGGTTTTTCACTTAGAGAGTGGTTGGTGCGCGGAATGCACTGCCTGAGTCAATGGTGGAGGCAGATACACTAGTGAAGTTTAAGAGACTACTAGACAGGCATATGGAGGAATTTAAGGTGGGAGGTTATATGGGAGGCAGGGTTTGAAGGTCGGCACAACATTGTGGGCCGAAGGGCCTGTAATGTGCTGTACTGTTCTATGTTTTATGAAAGTTCTGTCAAATATCCATCAAGATATTGCAGTACACACCTTTCAGTTTCAGTCCTCAGGGGATTCCTACTGTTAAGAAGTTTTGACAAAATCCCCAGAAAGTCTCTCTTCAGTGTTTTAAAACTGCTCTTCAAAGCTCCAGTAGCATATGAACATAAAAATGATATGTTTAAGTAACACTTGAAATTCTCTTCAGTGACATGTTTAATCCCAGTCAGCTGGTTGCTCTTAGGAGAGGATATCAGGTCAAGGGCTACCCATCATAATTTTGTGATCCTCCTTAAAAACCACTTTTTTATGCCAAAAATGCATTTTATTGATTAAAAAAATAAAATGTACCTAATGCAGAATATTTATGTCAACACTTTAATCTCAAATCACTCCATTTCACTTACCTCTTTTTTATTTTTTTATTTGTGTAGTAAAGGGATGACCAGTTAGGGACCAGCAACCACAACTCCTTAAATTCCAGGATAGCAATAGATAAGGATAAGAATGGATCTTGCGGAAGAGTAAGAAATTGGACCAGGGCAAATTACAAGTGCATCAGGCAGGATCCAGGAAGAATTTATAGGGAACAGCTATTTTTAGGCAAGTCCACATCTAAAATGTGGAGGATATTTCAAGAACAACTGCACAGAGTAGAGGGGAGGCATGTTCCAGTCAGAAGGAAGGACAACGATGGCAAGGTAAGAGAACCTTGGATGTTGAGAGAGGTGATGAATTTAGTCAAGAAGAAAAAGGTAAAGTATGTAAAGCTTAGGAAGTTGGGATCAAACAGAGCCTTGGAGGATCACAAAGAAGTGAGAAAAGAACTCAAAAGGGAATTAGGAAAGCCAGGAGGGGCCATGAAAAGTCCCTGGCGAGAAGGATTTAAGAGAATCCCAAGGGATTCAATACATACATCAAGAGCAGGAGGATAACGAGAGAGAGAGTAGGACCACTCAAGGATAAAGAGGGGAACATTTGTTTGGATGTGAAGGACGTGGGTGTGGTCCTTAATGATAACTTTATATCAGTATTTACCAACAAGAAGAATGTGGAGGATAGAGAGATCAATGCTGAGGGTATTGAAATGATCTGGGACATTTTAAAGTAAAGATGGTGTTGGGTCTCTTAAAGAGCATTAAAGTGGATTGGTCCCTAGGGCCTGATGGGATATGCCACATGTAATTGACAGAGGAAGTGAAGATATTGCTGGGATCTTGTCCAATATCTTTGTGTCCTCCCTAGCCATAGGTGAGGTCCCGGAGAACTGGTGAACAGCTAATGTTGTTCCATTATTCAAAAAGGGAACCAGGAATAATCCTGGAAACTATAGACCAGTGAATCTCATATCAATGGTAACAAAGTTACTAGAGAGAATTCTTAGGAATAGGAACTATGAGCATTTGGAAAACCATGGCCTATTTATGGAGAACCAGCATGGCTTTGTGTGGGGCAAGCCATGTCTTACTAACTTGACTGAGCTTTTTTGATGAGGTGACAAGGATGATTGATGAAGGTAGAGCTGTGGATACTGACTACATGAAATTTAGCAAGGCATTTGAGACAGTCTCTCGAGGGAGGCTTATCCAGAAGATTAAGATACTTGGGATCCATGGTGAATTTGCTGTTTGGATTTAGAACTGTCTTAGAAACATAGAAAACCTACAGCACAATACAGGCTCTTTGGCCCACAATGCTGTGTCAAACATGTGCTTACTTTAGAAATTACCTAGGGTTACCCATAACCCTCTATTTTTCTAAGCTCCATGTACCTATCCAGGAGTCTCTTAAAAGACCCTATCATATCTGCCTCCACCACCGTTGCTAGGAGACCATTCCATACACTCACCACTCTCTGCATAAAAAACTATCCACAACATTCCCAACCTTTGCGTCATCTTTAGAACAATCTTCCTGAGAAGACAGAATGTTGTGGTCAAAGGGATTTATTCGAGCTAGAGGTCTGTGATTAGTGGTGACCAGCAAAGATCTGTTCTGTAACATATATAAATGATCTGAATGAAAATGTAGATGGGTGGATTAGTAAGTTAGCAAATGTTATGAAGATTGGTGGTGTTCTGGATAGCATAGAAGACTGGCAAAGAATATGGGATATACATCAGTTGCAGATATGGCCAAAGAACTGGCAGGTGGAGTTTAACCCAGCAAGACCCTTAACAGTGTTGATGAGAGGATTCTTGGGGTCCATGTTCATAGCTCCTTGAAAGTGATTACACAGGTTGATCGGGTGGTTGAGAAGGCATATGACATACTTGTCTTTATTAGTCAAGGCATTAAGTTCAAAAGTCAGGAAGTTATGTTGTAGCTTTATAAAACTAGTTAGGCCCCATCTGGATTATTCCATACAGTTCTGGATGGATCATTATAGGAATTATGTCAAGGCTTTGGAGAGGGTGTACAAGAGATTTACCAGGATGCTGCCTGATTAGAAGGCATGTGCTATAATGAGAGGTTGAATAAACTTGGGTTGTTTTCTCTGGAGTGGTGGATGCTAAGGAGAGATCTGTTAGTGGTTTATAAGATTATGAGAGGCATAGATGTCTTTTATCCAGGGTTGAAATGCCTAATACCAGAGGGTATGCATTTAAGGTGAGAGGGTTTAATTTTAAAGGAGATGTGAGGGGCAAGTTTTTTACACAGAGAGTTGTGGGTGGCTGGAATGCACTCTCTGGTATGGTGATAGAGGCAGACACATTAGAGACTTCTAAGAGCTGTTTAGATAGGCACATAATGTGAGGAAATGGAAGGATCTGAACTTTGTGTAGGCAGAGGAGATTAGTTTAGTTAGTGATGTGATTGCAAATTGAACTGGTTCAGCACAACATTGTGGGCCTAAGGGCCTGTTCCTGTGCTGTATTGTTTTAAGTTCTGTCTTCTAGGTACTGCATGTTAACAGGCCCTTCCGGCCCAAATGAGTCCGCGTTGCCCAATTACACCCGTGTGACTGATTAACCTACTAACTCACACGTTTTTGGAATGTGGAAAGAAACTGAAGCACCCGCAGGATGTACAAACTCCCAAAAGACAGCAGCAGAATGGAACATGTGTCACAGTTGCTGTAATAGTGGTATGCCAACCACAATGCTACTGGGAAAACTTAAATGTTAACACAACATTAATTTCAAAGCTTAATGTTCAAAGTAAATTTATTATCAATGTACAAATCTGTCACCATATAGAACCTTGATATTCATTTTCTTGTAAGCATACTCAGTAAATCCATAAGAGAATAATAACCATAATAGATTCAAGAAAGACCATTCCAACTTGAGCATTCAACCAGTGTGCAAAACTCAACGAGAAGTGCAAATACAGAAAAAGAAATAATAATAAATAAATAAGCAAGAAATATTGAGAACGTGAGATGAAGAGTCCTTGAAAGTGATTCCATAGGTTGTGGATATATTTCAATGATGGGGCAAGTGAAGTTGAGTGAAGTTACCCCCTTCGTTTCAAGAGTTCATACAGTTCATGGGGTTTTAACAAAGATTCCCACCCATTAGTCCCCAAAAGCTCACTGGTAGTCTTTTGAAGAATTTAGTAATCCATGAGGAGCTGTTTCAAGTGAGAGCTTCAATGCATTTACAAGGATGGCACTTGCCAGTAAGCACATTATCGACAGTAAGTATGTCCTCGATGGTAAACTGTCCTCAACTATGCTTTAGCTTATCTTGGCCGTTTTGGAGGCATCTTAAGTAGCTTTCTGGGGATGGAAGAGTGACGTAACTGCTACTTCACAGCTACTGCAACCTGACCTCTGGCTCCACCTGATTAGAATTTGCACATTCTCCCCAGGTCTGCATCGGTTTCTTCTGGGTGCTTCCATTCTCTCCGACATTCAAAGGCAGTATGAGTTGGTAGGTTAATATGTCACTGTAAACTGCAGCTAATGTGCAACTGAGCAGCAGAATTTGGGGAAGGTGGGGTTGGTTAATGAGAATATGAGGAGTACAAAAATCAAAATCAGAATCGGATTGATTATCACTGACATACGTCGTGAAATTGGTTTTGCGGCAGCAGTACAGTGCAATACATTGAAAATGATGATGGGTTACAATAAGAAACATAAATAAATAAATAAATAAATAATACAAAAGGAGAGAAAAGTAGTGAGGTCATGTTCATGGGTTCTTGATCCGTTCAGAAATCTGATGGTGGAGGGGAAGCAGCTATTCCTGCAATCGTCACTGGGAGTCTTCAGGCTACGGTTCCTCCTCCCTGATGGTACTAATGAGAACAGGACATGTCCTGGGTGGTGAGATTCCTTAATGATGGATGCTTCTTATTAAAAACTGGTACTAGTGTAGGATTAGTGTAAAAGTGGGTGCTCGATAGTTAGTAGGGACTTGGTGGGGTTGAAGGGCCTCTTTCTGTGCTCTATGTCTCTGAGGCATCATTGACTTGTTTACAATCATTGCAGGATTCTCCTGATTCTATGTGAAATTATGTATTTTAATAAAGAAAACATCTGTTTAGTGTGTTTCATTTTAATCTGATTTTATGTTTTGCACTGTACGACTGGAACAAAACGAATTTCATGACAAACTATTCATGACATTTTATAAAGTGACTAGAGGCAGTATAGAAACTCAGAAGTCCTTTTTCTCAAGGTAGTAATCTCATATACTAGAGGAAGCTGCCTTTCAGTGAGAGCGGAAAGTTTAAAAAAGATATGCAGAGTAGGTTTTCACACAGAGGTGACTAGAACATGCTGCTAGGGTAATGGTGGGACTAGACATGATAGTGGCATTTAAGGATCATTTTGATAGGTACATGACATGCAGGGAATGGAGGGATATGGATCACGCATGGGCAGATAGGTTCCACTAAATTAGGCATCATAGCTGGCACAGATATTGTGGGCCAAAGGGCCTCTTCCATTGCCGTACCGCTCTATGTTCCATGTTGGAGAACCAGTGCCAAATTTTCCTTTCCGCTTTGGAATAAGCTCTAAAGCTCCATCTAGCAGCCTGCCCAAGTACTAAGATAAAGTCCTACCCATTTCAATACAGCCCAATCCAAATGCCCAAGTGCCAACCTAGAACACCAGCCTTAATCCATGGTTTAGCCATGGGTTATCCAGATCCAGCAAGAGCTGCAACTACTTGTAAGGGAAAAGTCCCAGAAATTCATTCACACAGCTTCCAAATTAAAAGTGCTGGGCAGTGGGAGATCAGCTTACCTGGAGCAATGCAATTTTATTCCCAGTCTTGAGTCTGTATGTACCCACTGAAAAATCCAACCCCTGACCTTCTGACACTTTACTGCTGTCACAAAGCCCGCCAAATGTAAGCACAATAATGCAACACATAAAGTGTGTATGCAGTGGGATGTTCAAATTCACTAGTTTAAAAGGAGATATCCACTCAATGAACACCTGTGTTTTAAGGAATTTTGGGCCATCCCATTTATTCTGAAGCCGTGCTATTTAAAGGTCAAACACGCAAATTGCATTCGTCCTCTTTGAGAACTGTGACCTCTTACAACATCAAAAGTAGGCTCTTGTGTATTCCTGGACTGACTTGCCATGTCAGGGTCACATGCATTCTCAGCCCTATAGCCTAAGGAACATTCCAGGTTTGTGCTGTTGCTGTCTGCCACATACTCTCCACCCCCCTTCACATGAATAAAACCACCCAAATTCCATACTTAAGGAGAGAAACTTCACCTTATTTCCTTCCAGCCAGAACAGCAAACAGAGCCAACAAATGTGTTTGCCTACCTTATAAATTTCTTCAGAAAGTGAGCTCTTGCAGACAACAGTTATGCACTTATAAAACCCACCTGCAATTGTACCTGCATCAGCCTTGTAAGATTTCCATAATTGCCTTGGACAAAGATATTTCTTCATGCTGGTAGAATCCTTCACCAGCATGTTCAGATCCCTCTGATCTCTTTAGAGCACCCTGACACTTCTCTTATATCATTGGGTTATTCAGTAGCAACACTCCCTTGTAGCTGGAAGAGTGCTGTTCCTACTGTGACATGCCACTTTCAGAGCTGGCTACAGAGATCACACCTGCTGGCCTAAATGCCTATAACTGCGAGAACCTGAAACACATCATTGGCAATGCCGTAACAAAGGAAGTCCTGACGACATTGATTTTTGAAGCTTGCAAGTGAAGTTAGTGCTCTTTATGGGGGTTTTACAGCCAGTATTTGTGAGATGCACAGCACAGTTTTAATACATTAATAGATCTTTATATAATTCTAAATTGCTATGTCGCTCTACTGCTCCTCCACCTCTAGAACCCAAAAACTGTAGGAACCTACTCTGGAATTTGTTGCAAAATTTGGCAATTTGCAGATCAAATAGCGTCTGGTGAACATTATCATTCTATCTGCAATCATTCTGAAAAAAATAACTACTTTTAGCTTTGCTAAATGACAGCCTTCAGATTTTCTCAAAAAAACTTATTTGACATTTTATAACAGATTACATTTTATAAACAATGATTTTGTGATCATAAGTCCTGATAAAGGATCTCAGCCCAAAACATTGACCTTTTATTCCTCTCCATAGATATTGCCTGACCTGCTGGATTCCTCCAGCGCTTTGTGTGGATTATGCTGGAAGCATCTACAGAACCTCTTGTGTTTATTCATTGAAGTTATGTGACAAGAGTTTATGTCTATAGGCCCTCTAATTTATTCTTTGTATTAGAACATTTCTTTCCGAGTGAAGGATAACCATAACAATTATTTAGTTTAATTTTACAAATATTAGAAATGTTGTTTCATATGCAAGCTTCTCCAAAGGCACCCAGGATTAGGAATGCATGGAAGGCAAAGCTTTTGAGGATGTTATGCAATAGAAATTATGTACTTCTAAAAATATATGCCAAGGATATTCAGTACTGGAAGAATTTAATTGCATTGCTGGCCATTATGTTGACTGACTGCATATTTATCCAAACATGCATTAATAGACTTCTTGGTTTAATTAAAAGCAAGATGAAACATAGTTATCAAATTAATAACAATGGACAAGGTGTGTGCTCAGTACAATTCCATCTTGCAGAAGCTGTTTTATTGGGTCTTGGCAATGGATTATTTGAGTTTTTAATTGACTAAGTCTGGATCTGACAATGTTGCATTTAGACAATCATTTGCCTCTCTGCAATAGCCACTTAGTCCCATTCACACTTGGACAGGTGTAAGGCTGACTCTTTATTATTCAGCCCTAGTGATATGGAACTGGCTTTATTGTTAATAAGTCTCCTATGAACAAATCGTAAATCTAAATGCAAATAACTCACATCAACAATCTGGCATGCATTCAAATTAACACAAATGTTGTGCCAATCTTATACTGGCTTCTGAGGTGCCAGGAATCCACAAGAGCAGAAGCTTGGCCACTCTTGACCTTGAGTGTTCACAACTTGTGTCTTGAAGTTAATGCTTGATAATTTGTCTCTGTGTATTGTGCTCAGTTTTTGAAATCTGACTTCATCAGTATCACAAACCTGATGATATCTGCAGAATCTCTGTGTCTTAGTTACACAATCTATCCAATTGTCCTTTGTTCGGCTACCATTATGCCAAAGTGTTGTAAAATTTACACACCTTTCTGTTTTTAGCAATGGGAAATTACTCTGATACTCTGTTTAACTTTATAACCATATTTTTCCCAGTTTTAACATTACTGAAAACATAAATGAAATGAAGTCCATTGTCAATTTTTCTTGAACTGAGGTGGCCTGCCCTGGGGTTGAGTACTGTCTGTGTGTGTGAGTGGGTGGAAGGGTGGTTGGGTGTGAGGAAAGGGGCTTGCTTTGCTGTTGTCTTGTTGCTCTGAGGAACACTACAGGCATGCAATATTGCCGCCAGAATGTGTGGTGACTGTTGTGGGCTGGCCCTGCCTGGAACATCCTTAAGTGGGTTGGTTGTTAATGCAAATGACTTATTTCACTGTATGCCTCAATATGCAAGTAAAAATAATGAATCTGAGATTTTTCAACAGACCTGACCACATGAGGCTAATCTGCTTGTCTGTGCAAAACCAGAGTGATTTTCAATTTGGGATCTTATCATAGTTGTTGGGTGCAAACACAGGACTAAAGGGTTTAACAAGATCAGTCTCTTTTACCAGAGATAATCTGCTATCACTTTGGAGACTGTACATAAGAGAGCCTCAGAACAAAAAGCTGGGAGATGGACACGATAGGGGTTTACCTCTAATCAAAAGCATGGTAGATATGATATCTAGCAACTGTCTCTAAAGGTTACTGGTGGATTTGAAACGATCCCATTTCTATTTATTTTGAAGTGCGGCATACAGACAGAAAACCACTGAAGACTGTTTATATGTTCTAGATAATTGTGGCCAGCAGCTATGGCTTGGCAGTAAGACTCTCAATAAAGGAGATTTTCTGTCAGACTTGTCTACAGTGCGTTGTGTAAACTCTATTCTTAAATTTTAATGTCAGCAGCTTCATGTTTATACTGTTCATGAATGCTTGATCACTCTTACAACAGAAGAGAATATTGTTAGTGGGTTTGTCATGTGTGGCTCCATCACCACTGGTGGGCAAAAAGCCTGCCACCACTATCTTGAAATGTTCCCACAACCAATGGACTCTCTTTCAAGGACTCTTCATCTCATTGTCTCGATATTTAATGCTTACTTATTTAGTATTATTATTTCTTTCTTTTTGTATTTGCACAGTTTGTTGTGTTTTTCTCACTGGTTGAACTCCCAAGTTGGTGTGGTCTTTCATTGATTTCTGTTATGGTTATTATTCTATGGATTTATTGAGTAAGCCCACAAGAATATAAATCTCAGGGTTGTATATGATAACATATTTGTACTTTGATAATAAATTTACTTTGAACTTTGATTCCCACAATATCCAAAAATGGATAGATGCTGAATGTACCTAATAACTGAGCCTCCACAACTCGTTTATATGGAAAGTGTTCAAGATTCACTACCCTACAGATATACAAATGTCTCCTCAACTTCAGTCTTGAATGGACAACCCATTTACTTTGAGACTGGTTTCTGATGCCTCATGAAACATCATCCTTAAATCTACCAGTCAGACACCACAGGAATTTGACTTTACAATGAGTTCACCTGTCATTTTTCTTAACTCAAGAATTTGGTGCCATGGTATCATAGCAGATAACACAACATTATTACAATGCAAAGGTTTCCAAAGTTCAGATTTCAATTCTGGTGCTGTCTGTAAGGGCCCAGTAACCAAGTGGGTTTCCTAAGGGTGCTCGGGTTTCCTCCTACAGTCCAAAGACATATTGGTTAGAAAGTTAATGGTCATTATAAATTGTCCTGTAATTCATGTTAAATCAGGGTCTGCTGGGGCAGTGTGTTTCGTTGGGCCAGAAGAAACAATTCCATGCTGTATCTCCAAATGAAAAATAAATAATTTATCTCCCAGAGAGCTTATCCTTTAAACTGTAAGTAGATTCTGCTCTAACTTTATTTCCAAATTTGTGGATGACATCACTACTGTAGGCCAAATCTAAAATGACAAGGCCCTGTTGGCCATTGATAATGTGAAATGCCTGTTTCCCTTGTTTGGTGGCGAGTCAGGCAGCAACGTGTAGCAAGGACAAGGTCTCAGGCTCCTGCTCTGCAGTCCAGGTGAGATGACACTGGAGGCGGTGTAGTGTGGAGTCTGTGCTTGGTTGGAAGCTGGCCTCTCCCAGCAGTGCTGCCCTCCAGTGTTTGACAGGCGGAAGGACAGGATTGATTGCTGGGAGCTGTACCATGAATTTGCATGTCACTCAGGACTTGGACTGTGTGTGTGTGTGTGTGTGTGTGTGTGTGTGTGTGTGTGTGTGTGTGTGTGTGTGTGTGTGTGTGTGTGTGTGTGTGTGTGTGTGTGTGTGTTTCTCTCTCTCTCTCTCTCTCGCTATTTTGAATGCATGTTATACATCTGGGTCCCGGAGAAACGTTCTCTCATTCAACTGTATCCATGTATGGTCTGAAAGATTATTAAACATGGTTTAACTTCATTTGATTTTATTCCTGACTAATAAAAGAATAAAAATCTGCCAAAAATCAAAAAATAAATTTGAAAAGAGCACATTTTGAAATTATGTCATGGATGCTCCCAAGCCTGGTTGGAGAGTTGGGCATAGGACTAGCAACCCCATCTTGCAAAAATCCAAACCTTCAGAAACACCAACAGAGGGTCCAAAGATCTCGTTCCTGGGAGAGGAGGGATCTTTAAAGATGGACCTCACCTGGGGACATCTTGAAAGACTGACCTGGTCCAGGACGGAGGACTCTGGCAAACTACTCTCAGTAGCCTCTGCCCCAGCTGGGGTGATGGGGTAAGCTATGTCGTGTTAATCATGCACAAAATCTCAAGGAAACAAGAGTGAATGGTGTATTAAAAAGCCACAGAAACAGAGAAAAGGCAAAGTGAGAACACACGAAACATGTGATATACATAATCCCTAGCAGATAAAACAGGTAACATTCACAAAGACAGCATGCCATGCATATAATGCCACATACGCACAGCATATGAAGTACATAACACAAAGCACATTATATTACTACACATACACGCATAGCATGCAATACACTTAACACGTAGCATGTGATAAGTGCATACATGCATACGCACACATACCCTAATGCATTCACAAATACTGTACACATACACACTCCCACACACACAGACTCACATCCAAACAATCACGCAAGTTTGCATGCACACTCTCATATGCACGGCCCACAAGGCACACATATAACACACCCATGCCTATTCATTCTTACACACTGGTACAAGCACACAAAACATACCCAAGAAATAAAATAATAGGCAATAACTTTTTTTTAAATTGGGAACAGGCAATGGTTACATGATAAAAGTGATATTTTAACAGTAAATAGGTTGCTTTTTCTTCTCTCATGGCTTTTTGCTTTGTGGTTTTGCCGGTTTTCCTTGCTTCTATTTTTGTCTTGCCTATTCCCCATGGTCTATGATCCTCACATGTTTGCTGTTTCATAAATATCTTTACCCCAGTCTACCCCCTTTTCTCACATCAGGCACTACTTTTCCACTTTAACACTTTTACAAATTATTTTATTTCTTCCCATATGTGTATGTCTGAGAGCTTGTTTATTCTCTTACTGCTCAGATTGTAGAGAAAACAAAATCATCCTTCCCAAGTTTATATTCAAATTTTTCTTACTTATTTTCTTCTGGATCTTTTTATCATTAAAATACTAAAATTAAATTAGGCTGTTACTAACAAACACTTAGCCGCTAATTCTCCCTCATCTCATCTAACCATGACCAGTTGCTGCTCTCCATGGATTATGCCTTTGGGATTGGGCCTTGCAATGCAAGAAAGTGGAACACTATTCCAAGTCTTCCTCCCATGACAGTTCACACTGATTATGATCTGAGTGGTTCTGTTCATTGATTTATCCAAAAGCACTTGCACCACAATCACAAACAAAAGAAAATCTGCAGATGCTGGAAATCCAAATCAACACACCCAAAATGCTGGAGGGACTGAGCATCTATGGAAAAAAGTAAACAGTCAACATTTCAGGCCAAAACCCTTCATCAGGACCCTTCTTTACCAATACATGCTCAATTATAAGCCTCCAGGAGAATAAAATGGATGAAACTGGTGGCAGGGTGTGGAAAGAATGAAAGAAGAAATGTGATTCGATATGGCAAAGTTATTTCCCATGGTAGGGGATTCTAGGACAAGAGGGCACTGTGGTGATATCACGTGTCACATGTCAGAATGTGATTAGACAGAGTTCAGAGCATGCACAGAAATGACAGAATGATCTGGAAGCATGTACGGTTAAGACGTGGTTGCTGTTAAATAAGAATTCTAGTTATGTTCTTCCAGAAAGCATTTCTTTATGAGTAACCCACGGTACATATAAAGAACACAACAGGCACGATTTCAGGATTGAAAGACGTCCATTTAAAACTGAGATGCAGAAAAATTACTTTAGTCAGAGGGTGGTAAATCTGTGGAATTTGTCGCCATGAGCGGCTATGGAGGCCAAGTCATTGGGTGCATTTAAGGCAGAGATAGATAGATTCTTGATTAGTCAGGGCATCAAAGGGTACGGGGTGAAAGCAGGGGAGTGGGGATGACTGGATGAAGTGGATCAGCCCATAATTGAATGGCAGAGCAGACTCGATAGGCTGAATGGCCTACTTCTGCTCCAAAATCTTATGGTCTTATGATTTGGAAGAGATTAAGAAGTCATCTCAGAAGAGATGTGATTCATTTACATTTTTTCATCCTTGCAGATACTGTCTGACCAACCTAGTATTTACAGAATATTTTCTTCATTTCAGACTCCATTATCAGAATATTTTCATTTGAAATTTCAATTACAAACTATACATTATGGCTTAATGTATGGCAATTATCCAAAAATGGATGGAGGTGTGAATGGAACATAAGCAATATTAATTTGAACACACCTTTTCATTCCTTCCACACCCTGCCACCTGTTTCATCCATTTTATTCTCCTGGAGACACATACTTGAGCTTGTGTTGGTGAACCATCCAAAATATTCTGCCTTTCCACCTATCCTGCATGATGAAATAGCAGACCTATTGCCTAATCATAACAATCAAAGTCTATCAAAGCCACAACAGAGCCAAACATGATACAAAGCAGAGACCTGTACAGAAAGATTTGGAAACCATGGGCCCTTTGAAAAATATGATATGTGGAAATTCTGAAAGTTATTAACATTAGAGAGATTCTCAAACTACTCAAATTAGTCGAGGATTGTTCATTCAATCTTTGAACAGAGAAAGAGCCAATGCTGCATTCTGTTGGTAATCAGGGAAAGCACAGAACCTGTATATTCCATAGAAGTATAGACCGGTTGTAGCAGGGAAGGTGGCCATTCAGCCTATCATGTCCATGCTAGCCCTCTGCTGGAACAAGTCACTTGATTGTGCTTTTAATTAATTATTTAAGCCCAGCGTGGACTGTTTTTATAATTAATATCAATTGCTTAATATTTCAGCACTATCACCATATGACCATAAGATCATAGAAGCAGAATTAGGCTGTTCAGCCCATTGAATCTGCTCTGCCATTCAATCATAGCTGATTTATAATCCCTCTCAACCCATTCTCCAGGATCTCCTCCTTAATGGCAAAGTCAGTAATTATTCTCCAACTTTAATTGCTCCTGAGGAGAATTTGCCGAGCCAACGTTGTGAGCTGCTGAAGTCTTTTAGGAAGAGCAAAGTGCTGTTAGGAAGGATTTAGACTGAGGTATTATGAAGGAGCATGATATCTTATCAAGTCGGGGTAATGTGCAACTGGGAAGGGAACCTTAACACTTGGTAGGAGAGATATTCTGATGGTTTTCAGCCACAGACCTTTCCTCAGAATAGTCGTGGCAAATATCCTCAAAGATGGACATTAGTCAACTCGATAGAGGATTCCAGCACAGTAAAGACCCTGCAGCTCATGATATTGTGCCAATCTTTTAACCGACTCTAAGAACAATCTAAACCTTCCCTCCCACTTATCCTTCCCTCTTTCTACCATCCAGAGTCTACCTGAGAGCCCTTTAAATGTCTCTAATTTATCTGCTTCTACCACCACCCCTGGTAGTGCATTCAAGCACCAAAAAATCTGTCTTTAAAAAACCTATCTCTGACATCCCCCAATACTTTCCTCCAATCACCGCAAAATTAACCCCGATCTCTCCCCTGGGAATGTCTCTGGCTGCCCACTAGGTCTATGCACAGCCATCCAGTAGTTTGTTTGCTAACAATTTAGCTTCTTCAGTTGCTGAATTCTTCGTCAAAGATCTTTGAATTACACATGCATTAAATTACCAGCTGCCCCAACACTGTACGCAACCATTGAGCACTGTCGAAATGCCTTCACATCATCAAAGTGTCCAAAAGTGTTCAGCTGATAACTAATTGTAATACAAACATGCACTACAGCCAGTTTGCACACTGAAAGATTCTGCAAACAGAATGTGATGAAAGCCAGTCTAGTTTGGATAGGCTAACAAAATGACACCATCAATCTTAATCTGCCCCGGTTAATTCTGTTTTATAATGACTGAGTAGTGACAACCTCACCACCATGTAGGCAATTATAGATTTATTCCCTGTGAACGAAATTCATTCCCTTGTACCTTGCGCTCAAACTTGCACTCAACATCAGCAAGACCAAAGAACTGATGGTGTACTTCAGGAAATGGCGGTCGACAAAACAAACCCCAGTCATTATTGAGGGATCAGCAGTGGAAAGGGTGAGCAATTTCAAGTTCCTGGGTATCAACGTCTCTGAAGATCTATCCTCGGTTCAACATATTGCTGCAATTACAAACAAGGAGCTTGGGAATCAGTATGTCACAAAGGACACTTGCAAATTTCTACAGAGAGAGTTTTGTCCGGTTGCATTGCCATCTGGTATGGAGGGGCCACTGCAAAGGATCAGAAAAAGCTGCAGAAATTTGTGAGCTCTGCCAGCTCCGTGATGGGCAATAACCTCCCCAGCATCCAGGACATCTTCAAAAGGAGTGATTCAAAAAGGCGGCATCCGTCATTAAGGACCCTCATCACCCAGGACGTGGCCTCTTCTCATTACTAAACTTATGGAAGAGGTACTGGAAAGAGCCTGAAGACACACACTCAACATTTCAGGAACAGCTTCTTCCCCTCCACTATCAGATCTCTGCATCGACAGTGAACCCATGAACATTCCCTCAGTATACTTTTCCTCTCTTTTCATACTACTTATTTATTATATATATATTTCCTATTGTGATTATTATGTATTGCAATGTACTGCTGCAAAAAAAATTCATGTCAAATGACAGTGATATTAAATTTCATTCTGATTGTAGTTTTGTCAGAGAGTCAATACTGCTGCCTTTTAGAAGCCAGGATGAATAATATCCCATAGCACAATCTGAAACAGAGTATGAGACATATGCTGCTGGCTAAAACAAATGCTTTAATCAAAACCTCATAAAGAGATCGTGCAGTCTTTTACAGAGAAGTGTTAGAGAATTGACCACTGCATTAGCCTATATAACAGTAGTGACTGCATTTCAAAAGTAATCTTGTTAAAATTGACAGCGGGGGGTCGGGGGGGGGGGGTTGTTAACCTTTCCACCTGAACTCTGACAAACTAGATCAGTTGCCCTTCATTGGGCTCATACTGATTTATGTTCCATCATTTCCATTGCTGAGTATGGTCCTATTCCAATCCAGTACTGCAGTACAGGTGGCAGGAGATGGCACCTTCCAGCTGAGGTGTTAAACTGACAGTTTGCTGCAAGGCTCTTTGGTTGTTGGAGGAAGGATCTTGCGGAGGCGCTCGACACTTCCAGCTCTCCTGTGGTTAGCCACAAGTATTCTTGTGCATTGTCCTAGACACATTACTGAAAGCTCACCTAAGTATGAGGGTTAAGGTGGATTGGAATTCAGCCTTCTGGGAATAAGTTAACATATGGAAACTTCTATATCTAGAATAGGAAGAATGCAAGAATGTATTCAGAGTAAATGATGGAAATAGCATCTGTGGTGAGAATAAAATAGAATTAAGGATTTAGTTTAGGATCTCTCATCAGAACATAAGCTTACCAATCTGATATTTTAGGGCTATTTCTCCAACCACAAACACCGTCTAATGTGTTGAGTATTTCTAGCATTTGTATCTCCAGTTTTCATTCAGTCTTCCAGCATTTACAGAGTTTTACTTTCACAAGAATTAAAATACTCAAGCACAACATAGATCACTGCAGCACAGTACAGTCCCTTTGTCCCAAAATCTAGTGCCAAACTTTTGATCCACTTTAATACCCTTCCCTGCCACATATTCCTCCAATTTTCTATCATTCATGTGTCTATCTAAGAATTTCTTAAATGTCCCTGATGCATCTGCCTCTACCGCCATCCTTGGCAGGGTGTTCCACACACACCACTCTCTGCAGAAAAACTTTCCTCTGTACTTTCTTCCAATTACCTAATTATGCCCTCTCTGTATTGGCCATTTCCACCCTGGGGAAAAAGTCTCTGGCTATCCACTCTTATCATCTTGTACACCTCTATCAAGTCACCTCTCATTCTCCTTTGCTCCAAAGAGAAAAGTCCTAAGGCAATATTGAATTATAAAATATATGAAACTCTGTTGTTTGTTCTTTAATGCTTAATGGTTCACTTCCAGTACGATGTTTTATGAAAGAATTTAGCAAGGCTACAATGTACGTTAATGATGTACAGATGAAAACTAAGGGAATACACATAATGAAGTATAAACTGTTCAGCATTTCTCTGTGCCTTTATCATTAATTCCCCAGAGGCCCCTATCCAGTTTTTCCCACATAAAATCTGTTTTAAAAGCCTGACAGTTTCAAAACCCTTTGCTGGAGCTTCTTGTGAACTTGCTATGGCTAAGATTCTTAGATCTATAGCTCACTGTAGAATATCAAGTGTAATAGGCCTTGCCTTGCAGCTCCTATATTTAGTTCTGCTTTCATCAATTCTTTTGATTTCCAAAGTTTTAGTGAGTTTTGATATCTAAATGTAGCCCCCTGGCATGCCTCAGGCTCACTCAGCTCGCTTCCGTCTAGGGGGAGCAGCCTTTGACCCCGCCAAACTGGGTAATCAGATTGTATGGATGCTGTGTGATGTCCCCACCTCACCAAATAACAGACAGTACACCATATGCGATTAAATGATTACACTTTATAGATCTTACTAGAACTAAGTGATTAATAATGATACAGTACATATGATGGAAAAGAAAATAAAGAGAAGGTGCCAAAACTTATCAAAGTCCAAACCACTTCGTGCACAACCGTTGGAGCTCAATTAATGAAATCTTCTGGCCACCATTCGATCCCCTCAGACCTCCTCGACTCGTAGCTCAGGACCACCTGAAGTGATCAACCAAGCACTCCTGGCATGTCTGCCTTCGTCTCCTCTCCTTGCAGGAAATCCTGGCCTTGGACCCCCGCTCGGGGTCCGTTCCATCGCCCAGCTTACAGCATCGCGTCCTCTCTCTCTCACCTCCTCGCGCTGACTCCCCAAAATGTCCGCCAACAATAGTTCACAGACCCAGAAGAGAGAATAACATTAATCCCAATTGGTTAACAAATGAATACAATTCTTGTTATCAGCAACTCTAAACCCAAACAAGCTGCGAGAGAAAGCACTTATCACAACAAAGAAGCATTCCTACTTTTAACAAAACAAGAAGCCATTTTGATTAACATACGCAGGAACAAAGAAAAAGAAGAAACCCCCTTACGTAAATAATCACTAGGTTGTATTTTTTCCCTGTACTTATTTAGGAATATTCTCTGCCTACAAATCCCGACATGTGGCACCTGCTCATAATGCACAACATTGCATAAAAGCTATTTTGCTCTTGTTTTAACATGAAACAGACCAGGAACTTAGATCCGTCGTGTTTGGATTCATTTCAGTTCAACACAGCTAACAATTTTCCAGGCATCATTTACATGTGTGACAGCGTCATTGACACGTGGAATGTAAATCTCTGCCTCACCAGCAGAATTTGGAGCGATAATTTGCAATCTCCAACAAATAAAAACAGAGGACAAACATCATGGAATGTCACAAAAGTGATGAGAATCAAAGAATCCCTCTAAAGAAGGTGGGCTGAATTTTTAAAGAATAGAAACAGGTCAAGGCCAGTCTGTTACCTTAGTGTACTAAGCCTTGAAGTTGTTAGATTAGTTTGTCTGGTCACTCCTTTATCTGTTGCTAGTTCAGGCGATTCTGAATTGTGGTGGTCGGTAGATAAAGAACACTGAGCTGAACTGAAATATGCCTGATGAATTTGTGTTTTATATTCCTTGTTTCTTACTTCTTTATTGCTTGTTGCCTTTTGTGCAATTTGTCTTTTTCGCCTGGGGAGGAGGAGGTTGATGGGTTTTTTTCTTTGAATGGGATCCATCATTCTTCCTTGTTTTGTGGCTGTCGGTGAGGAAAATTAATCTCAGTGTTGTGTGCTGCATACATACTTTGATAATAAATGTGGTTTGAAGCCTTTGAATTGTTAGATCATTGCTGGGTTGCACCATGCCTATTGCAGACTTTCAGTGTCATAAACCATACAGATATCATGCTGGACAAATGAACATTGGACTCTAACTGTGAGGATAATCATGGTGGTGGGACAGAGGGTTGGATTACAGTATCCACATGTACTGAAGGCGCTCATTCCTCCTTCGAGCTTTCCCCACCTCCCCAGCTGCATTTTAAGCCGCTGTGCAGTGGGACAACTCCACGGTTGCTCAAACACGCTGGAGGCAGAGGAACTGCAAACTCTGCAGCCAGGTGCCAGCCGGATCAATGCAAGTTGCATGTCAATACTGCGGTCAGGGCAAAATGGGCCCTGACAGTCGCAATTTTTTGCCACAGAGCTGTGGGCTGGAGTCCTTGGCTGACAGAGAAAGACTTTTAACCAATGAGAGTACCTAGAGATATGGGGGAAGACCAAGAAAGTGGACAAGGATTACTAATTGAACCATGATTCGCTTCGTCAGCAGTGAATGCTCGAGAGGCTAATGGTTTAGTCCTGCATCTTGGTTTGTTGCTGTTGCTGTTGCTTGTGTTGTTCTACTGAACATTGTGGGCATGCTATTTTGGTGCCACAATGTGTGGCAACACTTACGGGCTACCCCTAGCACATCACTGTGGGTTCCATTTCATTTTATGTTTCGATGTACATGTACACTTTGAACATATACATCGATACTCACATCATCAATCTGCTTTCAAGAATTTTACTCTGTGTTTATTTATTGAGGTACAACACAGAACAAGTCCTTCCGGTTCTTTGAGCGTCACCACCCAGCAATCCCCGATTTAACACTAGCCCAATCATGGGACATTTACAATTGCCGATTAACCTACTGACTGGACTTTGGACTGTGGAAGGAAACTGGAGCACCTGTCGAAGACCTATGTCTTCCACAGGGAGGACACACAGACTCCTTACAGATGATACCGGAATTGAACTCTGAACTCCGACGCCCTGAGCTGTAACAGTGTCACGCTAACCGCTATGTTACCATGGTGCCATGGTGAATGGTGAGCATATGCTTCCCCTTCATTATTTTGCAATCTGGATGAGACAACTAGAATTTCCATGCTCATTTTTACAATTTTTTGGAGCGCACATTCAGTGCTCTAAGAAAAGGGAACTCTAATCTCTGGGTATTTATTCTGTCACATTCATGGAACATGCTTTTGATATTTGTCTTCACCATCTGGCTTTCTCATCTCCCGTTCTGTGTCAGAAAGATGTATATATTAGGGCTATTCATGACATGGCCGAGAGGTGATGCTTGGGACTGATTCACTGAGAGCAGGAGTATCACTTGAATGCTTGAACCAAGCGTAGAAGCGAAGAGTGTATCAACGGATTGGAATCATAGGTATGACGAGCCACGCATTTCAGTTATTCTTAATCCATCAGGGTTTAAACACTGAATCAGAATCTACTGACCACCCAAGACCATAAGACCATATGAATTTTTTATCCACCCCACAACATGAGCTCACATCACAGCCAGGAGATCCAGTAAGTGAAGATGTCCTTGAATGAATTCTCATAATGAAGAACTTAATACACAAAAAAATTAGGATATTTTATCATTGATGAAAACAAAGTTTTCCTGGCAGTCATTAATGGCATTCTTGTTCTGTTTGGAGAATATATAATAATCTGCAAAAATGCTTTCCTGTTTCAAACTCTTGTCAGTGTGTTTGTAGATTTTTTTTAAAGTGGTGTGCAGCCAAAACAGATGTTCATTCAACTCAGTTCAACCCTGGTCCATGGAGATTTGCCAACCTTGATGGTCCTATAAAACAACAATGTTCCTTTCTAGATGATAAACATGTTTTACTGAAATTGCAAAGTTCAAAGTTCAAGGTAAACTTATTATCAAAGCACATATACGTCACCATATATGACGTTAAGATTCATATCCTTGTGGGCATTCACAGTAAGTGCAAAGAAACACAACAAAATCAATGAAAAAACAGACGATGAATAAACAGCCAACATGCAAAAGACAACAAATTGTGCAAATACCAAAAAAATTAATAATAAATAAGTAAGTAATAAATATTGACAACACAAGATGTAGAGTACTTGAAAGTAAGCCCATAGCTTGTATAAGTTCAGTGTTGGGGTGAGTGAAGTTGTCTACACTGTTCTATTTCCAGATCTCTGGCAATTGTCTAACTGGAATCCACCAAGTTCGATCCTTCAGCTGACCTCTAAGTGGAGTGGGGCATGATGTGCTTGACTTATTGAATGATCTCCACTTCCATTGACTTAAAGATGCCCTTTTACTCCAAATGTGCAGCATTCGGAACAAAACAGCTGGCTACCACATGGAGTGCAAAGCACTTAAAACCTGGGTTTAATTTTGAAGCATTGCAATATGATTTTGCCGTTGAGCCTATTGTCATTCAAAGGTGATTCCTCAGCCATTCTTGCAAAGTGGCGGAGATTACTAATAGGTTCAATGACCCTGAGAATAAGTTTCAATAACCAGACCCTCAAAAGACATAACATTATGGATTATAAATTGAAAAATGTCCTTAAGTCCTGTTATCAAAGAACAGATGTATGAAAATCTGAAGAAGAAAGGAAAAGTGTTGGTTCTATTGAAATCTGTGCTTGAAAGTCAAAACCAGCTATTTCCGTGTGAAAGTACTTTGTTAGGGGTAGAAGAAGTTTAATTGGAAAATCACCAAGTCATCTTGTGCTAAATCTTGGCCGACATTCCATGAATGGAATGGGAGATTAGATCAAATCTGAAAATAAATATAAGGATTTGGAATTTACAGGGCAGATAATTAAAGAAAAATGAGACTACATACAAAGAATGTGAGAAAGGTACAAAAAGGGAGATAAGAAAAATTAAACATGTGGAAATCTGCAGATGCTGGAAATTCAAGCAACACACACAAAATGCTGGCGGAACGCAGCAGGTCAGGCAGCATCTATAGGGAGAAGCGCTGTCGACGTTTCGGGCCGAGACCCTTTGTCAGGATTAACTGAAAGGAAAGATAGTAAAAGATTTGAAACTAGGAGGGGGAGGTGGAAATGTGAAATGATAGGAGAAGACTGGAGGGGTTGGGGTGAAGCTGAGAGCCGGAAAGGTGATTGGCAAAAGGGATACAGAGCTGGAGAAGGGAAAGGATCATGGGACTGTAGGCCTAGGGAGAAAGAAAGGGGGAGGGGATGGGCAGCAAGAGAGAGAAAAAAAAGGAGGGCGAGAAAAGCTAAATATATCAGGGATGGGGTAAGAAGGGGAGGAGGGACATTAACGGAAGTTAGAGAAGTCAATGTTCATGCCATCAGGTTGGAGGCTACCCAGCCGGTATATAAGGTGTTGTTCCTCCAACCTGAGTGTGGCTTCATCTTGACAGTAGAGGAGGCCATGGATAGACATATCAGAATGGGAATGGGACGTGGAATTAAAATGTGTGGCCACTGGGAGAGCCTGCTTTCTCTGGCAGACAGAGCGTAGGTGTTCAGCGAAATGGTCTCTCAGTCTGCATCGGGTCTCACCAATATATAAAAGGCCACACTGGGAGCACCGGACACAGTATACCACACCAGCCAACTCACAAGTGAAGTGTCCCCTCACCTGGAAGGACTGTCTGGGGCCCTGAATGGTGGTGAGGGAGGAAGTGTAAGGGCAGGTGTAGCACTTGTTTCGCTTACAAGGATAAGTGCCAGGAGGGAGATCGGTTGGAAGGGATGGGGGGGGGGATGAATTGGGGGGGATGATACTCCCTTGTCCATTCATCCTCCACCCCCATCCCTTCCCACAGATCTCCCTCCTGGCACTTGTCCTTGTAAACGGAACAAGTGCTACACCTGCCCTTACACTTCCTCCCTCACCACCATTCAGGGCCCCAGACAGTCCTTCCAGGTGAGGGGACACTTCACCTGTGAGTTGGCTGGTGTGGTATACTGTGTCCGGTGCTCCCAGTGTGGCCTTTTATATATTGGTGAGACCCGATGCAGACTGAGAGACCATTTCGCTGAACACCTACGCTCTGTCCGCCAGAGAAAGCAGGATCTCCCAGTGGCCACACATTTTAATTCCATGTCCCATTCCCATTCTGATATGTCTATCCATGGCCTCCTCTACTGTCAAGATGAAGCCACACTCAGGTTGGAGGAACAACACCTTATATACCGGCTGTGTAGCCTCCAACCTGATGGCATGAACATTGACTTCTCTAACTTCCGTTAATGCCCCTCCTCCCCATCTTACCTCATCCCTGATATATTTAGCTTTTCTCCCCCCCCCTCTTTCTTTTTCTCTCTCTTTCTGCCCATCACTCTGCCTGTTCTCCATCGCCTTCTGGTGCTCCCCTCCCCCTTTCTTTCTCCCTAGGCCTCCTGCCCCATGATCCTTTCCCTTCTCCAGCTCTGTATCTCTTTTGCCAATCACCTTTCCGGCTCTCAGCTTCACACCACCCCCTCTGGTCTTCTGCTATCATTTCACATTTTCCTCTCCCCCTCATACTTTCAAATCTCTTACTATCTTTCCTTTCAGTTAATCCTGACGAAGGGTCTCGGCCCGAAACGTCGACAGCACTTCTCCCTATAGATGCTGCCTGGCCTGCTGTGTTCCACCAGCATTTTGTGTGTGTTGCTAAGAAAAGTTAAGCAAGGATAGGCTAGAGATTCACTCATACAATTCTGAGAGCAAATCCCCCTGCAGATGAAATTCAGCAGAGAGAAAAATAGTGCAGCTTCTGGGTGTGTTTGTACTATGTATTAGCACAATACAGTAGCACTCACATCTACTGTGATGAAGTGCTTTGAAAGGTTGGTTATAACTGGAATTAACTCCTGCCTAAGGAAGAAGCTGGACCTGCTACAATTTGCCTACCACCACAACAGGTCTAAAGCAGATACAATCTCTCTAGCTCTCCACTCAGCCTTGGAACAGCTGGATACAAGCAAGCGGCTGTTTACAGCTCAGCATTGAACATGATTATACTCTCAGTACTAACCAACAAACTTTAAAACATGGTCCTCTGTAACTTCCTCTGCAACTGGATTATTGATTTTCTCTTTGTGAGACCAGCGTCGTTGCAGATCAGAAATAATATCTCTCCTCACTGACAATTAACACAGGTGCACCTGTCAGGATGGAGAACGTGACTTCTGGTAATACGGTGTAGTGACTCATCAACAAAGGTCCTCAGTTACACCAAGAAGCTCTAATTTATAGGTGAAAATGTATGTTGTACAATCAGTGACATAATTAGCTCTTCAATTAAGACTGGCATGTTCTCTTGCTCATCTTCAGTAGTGTTAACATAAATGAGGCCTGGAATGACCAAGCCAATTTCCCAAAGGATTAAAATAATTTTATATACAATTTCTTGAACTTAAAATCTATGAAGTGCTATGATATCAACTGGAACTTACTACTTTGCTCTGAAAGTCATGGTCACAGTCACTCTCATCTCTTTTACCTTAAAATCTTTCCAAGCTGCTGCTGTCGACCTCTGCAACAACTTTGTTGATGTTTACTAGTTCTTTGATAGATCACCAAAACTTCATAGTCAATGTGAGAAAACTTTGTTTACTTTTCCTTCAGCCCACCAGAGTGAACAAGGAGGGTGGGTGTCCACATTTTTTTTTTGGCATGCAAGTTTTCCAAAAGTGTATGTATTTGTAAACTGATTTCTTTTCAGGAAGATACATATAGGACTCTACAACTCATGTTCTCAGTATTACTTTCTTTATTTGCACAGTTTGTCTTCTTTTGCACTTTTGTGTTTGCCACTTTTTATTTATGTTTAGATTTTTGTGAATTCTATTGTATTTCTCTATTTTTCTGTAAATGTTTGCAAGAAAGTGAACCTCAAGGTAGTATCTGGTAACATAAAGGTATTTTGATAATAAATTTTACTTTGACTTTGACCATAGAGTCCCTGTGTCCAGAGTAAATAAAACGTCCATTTGTTCAATAATAACAACCTCCTGTGGCTGGAAGACTGCGGTTTTCACTCCTTTAGGGGCTGGCTATATACATTGTGCATTCAGTGTTACATGATAACAGCTGTCAGAACTTGCAACTTGTCAACAGAAAATGCCAGATGCGACTTTTAAACCCAGACAACCAACAACGCTGTTCCATGCAGATGATGTTCTTCACCTTTCTGAAGTCTTCTCAGGCAAATCTAATGTGATTGATCCACAGAGTTATCTTACGGACAGAACAACATTGTGACAGAGACCAGGTAATCTGCTTTTAATGATATTGGTTAAGAAAGAAATATTAACCATAGCTCTGCACGTTTTCAAATTGATATCAAATACACCTTTGCATCCCTTGGAGTTTAATAATAGATCTAAAGGATGGCAGTTCTGATGTTACACTGGGGAGTGAGCCTAAGTACTCTCAGATTGCAGAAGCCCATGCCAATGATGTTGTGACACCGACAGGAAGGCACTACAGCTAAGTCACAGTGGATACATGATGCATGTAAGATCTCCAACACATACAGTCTCAGACAATGAAACAACACTTAATAATAATGCAATGCAAAGTTGGCAATTGACTCATTGGATCTGCATGCCATTAGGTTAGATAAGAGAACCTCCTGTTTAAAGATTTCTTTCTCAGATTTCTATTGCATTAATTACTGTATCAGCTTCACCTATTTATCATAGCTGGTTTTCAACAGAACAGGAGAAGCTGTGAAAATGGAGAGCGCCGCAATTAACAGTTGGGCTTCTAAGAAAACAACGGGTGAAACTTCATAACCAACATATATTAGTATAATCCTGGCATCCTTCTGGCTTCTATGACCAAGTGCTGGCATGCGCTCTGCTGAGACAAACAGTCTAGGGTTCAACTCCCAGTCTGCAGAATGTAACATAAAATTTAATCTATTTGTTATGTTCCAGTAATAAGGGAGCACTGTAACCATCAAAAGAAGTTTAATTTACTGAGGCAATTATATTGGAGGTCTTATCTTTCTCTAGATCAGGGGTTCCCAGCCTTTTTTATATCATGGACCCCTACCCCTACTAAGCAATCTTTGGACTCTAGGTAGAACCAGCAACATTTTTTTTCAGCATCCTTTCCATATGTCAGACACCAGCACCAAATATTTTACCTTGTGATAATCAGGATTTTGCTGTGCACAAACTAACTGCTGTAATTTCCACGTTCCAGCAGAGAATGCACTTCAAATAAAAACACTTCCTTGGGTGTAAAGTCCACTGTGAAGAGCGTTGTATAAATATGTCTGCTTTTGCCTTTACCTATGAAATTGAAATCCTCAATACATTTAATTTTTAAATCATCCTCATATGGTCTGTTTACACTGGGTCTCAGCATCACAGCAGAAACCTTCATTTCCACCTGAAGCAGTCGCTGGAATAACAAGGGCACTCACATAACATGAAAATGAACAAGATCCTGAGTCTTGTGTTGGCAGCAGTGATGGATTCAGGGGCAGGCAAAAATAACCTCCTTAGGAATTTCAGTCTGGGACGTGGAATTAAATTACTTGGTATTTGGAGTAAAAATTGTTTAATAGGGCAAGTCAGTGCAGATTTCTGAAAAAGCAGCTCATACTTGGCTAATCTTATAAAGGTTTTGGAGAAGTAACAGAGAATAGATTTTAAAAATTGCATTGAATATGGTTTATATTGATTTTCAAAAAGCATTCAAAGAGACTTGGGGCAATGATATAGACACACAGATTTAAAGGCATTGGGGCCATGTGTGTACTGATATGGTTAGAGTGCAAAAAGCAAAGGATAAACATTCATTTAAAAAAGGCTTGCTTTTATATCATGCTGTACACATCCCTAGTCCAAGAGCATCTTACAATAACTTTTGAAATGTAGCTACCATTGTGAGATGAGAAACAGCACCCAATTTGTGCAGAGGCAATAAAGTAATTAAAAACCAATACTTCTACAAATAATGACTGTGAGGTAAATATTGCTCAAGACATCATAGTTAACTTGCTTACTCTTCAAAATAATCCCAGGAATATTTCTCCTCTACTTGAAGGAGCAAATTGGATTTCATTTTAACATGTTATCTGAATGGGCAGCACAGCAGCATGGCAGTCCTCATAACACTTTACAGTGCCCGCTGTAAGATCAGGGTTCAATTCCCACCGCTATGCAGAAGGAGTAAGTACCTTCTCCCAGTGACCCCGTGGGTTTCCTCTGTGTGCTAGCTTTCCTCTCACACTCCAAAGAATCACAGCTCAGAGTTAGTAAGTTGCTGGCATGCCATGTTGGTGCCAGAAGCATGGCCATACTTGAGAGTGGTCCCCAGCACATCACAGACTGTGTGGGGTTATTGACACAAACTGTGCATTTCACTGTGTATTTTGGTATTTTAACGTTCATGTTACAAATAAAGCAAATTTTTAATTTTGAATCTAACTGTACTGTATCCACCTGAGTCCACAACTATCTGATACGAGAGGTGAGAATGTCACTAACCAAGCCCCAGCTGACACTATGAAGCAGGTTTTACAGACTAGGTCATTATTGGGCTGCTGCAATCAAAAATCAAAGTAAATTTATTAGCAAAGTACATATCTACCACCATATACAACCCTGAGACTCATTTTCACGTAAGCGTTCCGTCAATTCAAAGAAACACAATAGAATCAATGAAAAGACTGCACCCAACAAGACAGACAAACACCAATGTGCAAAAGACAACAAACGGTGTAAACAATAAATAAATAGATAAATAAATAAATAGATAGATAGATAGATAAGCAAGCAATGAATATCAGGAGCATGAGGTGAAGAGTCCTTGACAGTCAATCCATAGGTGTGAGAACAGTTCCATGATAGGGTGAGAGCTATTCAGGAGTAATATGTCCCTTCTTGCTCCTGCCATCAGGAAGAAGATACAGGAGCCAGCACCCACACCACCATGTTCAGAAACAGTTATTACCACTCACCATCAGCCTCCTGAACCAGAGGGGATACCTTCAGTCAATTTCACTTGCCCCATCACTGAACTGTTCTAATAAACTATGGACTCACTTTCAAGGACTCTTCATCTCATGTTTTCAATACTTATTGCTTATTTATTTGGTATTATTTTTCACTCTTTTCTTTTTCGTATTTGCACAGTGCGTTGTCTTTTGCACATTATTTGTTTGTCCATCCTGTGGGTGCAATCTTTCACTGATTCTATTGTGTTTCTTGGATATACTACGTATGCCCACAAGAAAATGATTCTTAGGGTTATATATGGTGACATACTGTATATGCACATTCATAATAAATTTACTTTGAACTTTGAAATTTTGATATGTTCCTGAACCTAGTGGTTTGGTTCATGAGGCTCCTGTACCTCAGTCCTGATGGCAGCTGTGAGAAAAGGGCATGGCCTGGATTATGGGGGTCCTTGCTGATGGCTGCTGCTTTCCTGCAACAGTGCCCCATGTAGATGTGCTCAATGATGGGGAGCATTTTATCCGTGGTGGACCAGGCCATATCTATTACTTTCTGTAGGCCTTTACCGTTAAGGGGCAGTCATGCTTCCTTACCAAGCTGTGATGCAACCAGTCAATATACTCTCAACCACTCATCTATAGAACTTTGTCAAAGTTTGAGAAGACATGGTAAATCCTCAAAAACTTCCAAGAAAGTAGAGGTGCTCTCGTGCTTACTTTGTAATGTCATTTACATGCTGGACCCAAGATAGATCCTTAGAAATGATAACACCAAGGAATGTGAAGTTCCTGACTCCCTCTATCTCTGATTCCCTGATGATGAATAGTTCATGTACCACTGGTTTCCTCCTCCTGTAATCAATAACATAGAAACATAGAAAATAGGTGCGGGAGTAGGCCATTCGGCCCTTCGAGCCTGAACCACCATTCAATATGATCATGGCTGATCATCCAACTCAGAACCCTGTACCTGCTTTCTCTCCATAACCCCTGATCCCTTTAGCCACAAGGGCCATATCTAATTCCCTCTTAAATATAGCCAATGAACTGGCCTCAACTGTTTCCTGTGGCAGAGAATTCCATAGATTCACCACTCTCTGTGTGAAGAAGTTTTTCCTCATCTCGGTCCTAAAAGGCTTCCCCTTTATCCTTAAACTGTGACCCCTCGTTCTGGACTTCCCCAACATCGGAAACAATCTTACTGCATCCAGCCTGTCCGATACTTCATAATTTTATACGTTTCAATAATCTGCTCCTCGGCTCTGCTGACATTGAGTGAGAGAGACATTATTATTTTGGCACTATTTGGCCAGATTTCTAATGTCCTTCCTTAAATGCTGATTTGTCATCACCTTTGAGTTGGCCAATTACAGTAGTGTCATCAGCAAACTCAAATATGGTATTGCAGCAGTGCTTAGCCTCACAGTCATAAGTATAAAGCGTGCAGGGGGTTAAGTACACGGCCTTTGGTTGGTGTTGTTTCATGTCCTTCTCTTCACCCTTCTAAATGAAGTGTGGCCCTGGAGGGGCAGAGCTGGGTCTGCCTGTTCGGGAGCCAGGACTGGATCCATCCTCATCTGGCATCTCATCCACAGCCGTTCCAACATGGGTGCCCCTAAGTTGGCATCTCCTGATGGAGTCCTTGAAGCATGCAAGCCTCCACACGACATCAACGTGTTGATCCAGGTCGTGGAGGAACCTTTTGGTGTACCTGTGCTGATGGTAATTGTGGAAGAGATTTAGTTGATAATCCAAAATGTCTGGGGTCAGCAAGTGAGGAAGTTGAGGAAATGTTGCACAAGAATGCTTTGAGGTCTATGTCTAGAAGCTTATTGATTACTTTCGAGGTATTGAATGCCGAGCTGTAGTCAATGAAGAGCATCCTGATGTATTCATCTTCATTTTCCAGATGTTCTAGGTTGAGTGAAGAGATAAAGAACTGGTATCTACTGCTAACCTGTGGTGACAGTAGGCAAACTAGAGTGGATTTAAATAACTTCTCAGGCAGGAGTTGATATGTTTCATAACCAGCCTCGCAAAGCACTTCATCACAGTGGATGTAGTGTGTACACTTAACCAGGGACATAATTTGGAATTTGCTGAGACACTAAAGATTGATGAATAGATAAGAATTGTGAACTATCAGATGAAAATAATGGTAAGCTTCCAGAATAGTTAAATAGACATTAGATATAGTTCAAAGTATTGGAAAGTGAAATGAAATGCCTCATAAACTATGTCAACCCCATCACAAGCACAGCCTCAGGCTGAAGCAGAATATTCACAACAGCAGTCTGTTCCATCCTTAGCAGAGTTTTTGATTTCCTACCCAATGTAACAAGAAGGTAAAGGGTGGCAAGAGTGGGCTCCCTCACCTCTGCCTCTCTGATCCTTAACACAGGAGCCCATCAGGGCTGCGTCTTATGCCCCCTCCTTTACTCCCTGTATACCCATGACTGTATCGCCACCCACAGCTCCAATCTGCTAATTAAATTTGTTGATGATAAAACACTGATTGGCCTAATCTCAAATAATGATGAGGCAGCCTACAGAGAAGAATTCATTACCCTGACACAGTGCTGTCAAGAAAACAACCTCTCCCACAATGTCGCAAAAACAAAGGAGCTGGTTGTGGACTACAGGAGGAATGGAGACAGGCTAACATCTATAGACATCAATGGATCTGGGGTTGAGAGGATGAACAGCTTTAAATTCCTCAGCATACACATCACCGAGGAGCTCACGTGGTTTGTACATACCGGCTGTGTGATGAAGAAAGTACAACAGCGCCTCTTCCACCTCAGATGGTTGAAGAAGTTTGGCAGGAGTCCCCATATCCTAAGGGCTTTGTACAGCGGCACAGTTGAGAGCATCCTGACTGGCTGCATCACTGCCTGGTATGGGAACTGTACTTCCCTCAATCGCAGGACTCTGTAGAGAGTGGTGTGGACAGCCCAGCGCATCTGTAGATGTAGATCTGTAGAACTTCCCACTATTCAGGACATTTACAGAGAAAGGTGTGTAAAAATGGGCCCGAAGGATCATTGGGGAGTCAGCCTGAATACAGACTGTTCCAGCTGCTACCATCTAAGAAAAGGTACCACAGTATTAAAGCCAGAACCAACAGGCTCCAGGACAAATTCTTCCACCAGGCCATCAAACTGATTAATTCATGCTGATACAATTGTATTTCTATGCTATATTGACTGTCCTTTGTACATACTATTTATTACCAATTACAATAAATTGCACATTGCACAATTAGATGGAGACATAACGTAAAGATTTTTACTCCTCATGTATGTAAAGGATATAAGAAATAAAGCCAATTCAACAACATGACCTGCATTTGCTCCCACCTCAGATATTATTTTACCTCCAGACTCAATGAAAACACCAGTTGTCTCCTGCCAGTCAACAGCTCTTTCAAACTCTGCTGTCTTTGCACCTAATTCCACACAAACCACCATTCCATGATGATATATATTTTTCCAGTCATTTAATGCCACAAATTTAAAACTTATTTTTGTAATTAAATGTCTCCATGGATTTTCTCCTTTCAACCCTTATCTTTCTCCAATAGGCTCAATCTTCCAGTTACCTTCTAGTCCAACCCTTCCCTGATATCATTCTACTACTTCCTTCTGATTACACACCTCTTTGTGCAATTTAAAGGCATTTTATTATTGTCCATGCCTTAGTGAAACATGCTGCTAATTTTTCTGCTTACACCTCCAATTGGTGGCATTTCAAGTTCAAGTTTAATTGTCATTCAGCCATACACATGTATACAGCTAAATGAAACGTCATTCCTCTGGAGCCAAAGTGCAAAACACTGTACATACAGTCATACACAGCACACAACATATATAGCTACAATAACACATACAGTCATAAAGTAATATTAGGACGTCTGTGAGTGGATTGGCCTGAAAATTGAGGGATATTGTCCTGGAACCATGTTTCTGCAAGAACAAGCATACAGCAGTTCCTCATCTTATGCTGGGTCAGTCACAGATGGAGGCAATCAACTTGTCTTCCAGGGAGCAAGCACTGGAGAGCAGCATTTACAGGAGACCTGGTCCATTGTCAATTTTAATGCATTTTATTATTGTCTATGTTTCTGTGAAAAGATGCATTAGGAGGGCTCAATGTTCTCACTCATCTGTACAACCTGTACAACACAACTACCATTGAGCGTTTAAGTGCAGAATATAAAAAGCCACTGATTTTCCATTTTCTAAAGTGATGACTACTTTCAAAGTACTTTATTGGCTGTGACAGATAAGATTTCAATGGGGTTTAACAAAGTAGATATGGAGAGAATATTTTCCCTGTGGGGAATCTAGAAGCAAGGAGAATAATTTCAGAATAAGGAATTATCCAGTTAGGGTGAAGAGGAATTTCTACTCTCAGTGGGGTCATGAACCTTTGGAATTCATTGTTTTAAGCGGGAAGTGGAAGCTGAATTATAGCATGCATTCACAACTAAGATTGGCAGATACTTGCACTAACACAGACTCAGGGATTAAGGAAACAGGCAGGAAAATGGAATTGAGGTCATATAGGTGTGATCATATTGAATGATGAAACGGATGATTGTTTATCTTATCTACCCCATTCTTATTTCTATTGTTTGTATAACATCAAGTGATCTTGGAAATCCTGAGGCTATGAAAGGTGCTTTATATGCAAACGCCATGTTTATAAGTGCAATATTAATGTTCTGAAAGTGATGAATTCTTCAGAAGTTTTAAGTTTTGCTTTAGCTTTATTGATGTGCCTGAACCATGCTGGCTTTTGGAACAGAAATGAAAGCAATATGATAAGCTAAAAGAAAGCTTGGAAATTCAAGCTTTCATCTAACATCATTGAAAGTGACTGAGCACTCACTTCCATGTTACCAGCACTGTATGAGGCTCAGCTAACCTAACCATTTCCATGAGTCAATCAGCAATATCCAAAGTCATTTCTGCAGTCACAACCACTTTGCTCAAAAGGATTCACCCTTGGGTACATTTTGCTGTATTCCTGGCAGCAAGTATTTCCTCTATATCTTAATGTCCCCACAGGAATAATATAGTGCCAGATACATTATATATCATCTTCCTAATGTCTCCATAAGAGTAATTCAACACCGAAGTGGGATGCTTTACCATTGCTGACTTAGCCAATGTTTGGGTTCTACCAACATCACACAAGTTACTGTGCTAAAGCAGAGAGGGGAGGGAGCACAGACTGAGCTGAATGTAAAAGATGTGTTCATGAATGAGTATGCAACTGAGTTTCCTAAACATCCCTTAAACACATTGGGAGGGGGTGGGTTTTGTAAGCAGATTAAACATGTGGGGTGGAAGAGCTGAGGTGTAGCTGGACAAAACACTTGTTGAATATCAGGATGTGGAGACCGGGATCAGTAATGGACTGTCAGCGGTTCATAATTGATTTCAGTGACAGAGCATAGCACGGGTAAGAGAGTTGTGAGAGGGATGCAAAAAGCTTGTAAAGAGCTATGGACAGGTTAAATTGTTGGGCAAGAAAGTGACAGATAGAGTATAATGCAGAAAGATATCAGATTATATACTTTTATAGGAAGAATGCACTTTGACTGTGTTAGGGATCATTCTGGATTTATGACATTATGGACAGAATAATTATGGATTAACTAAAATGAGAACCAGTCTTCAGGAAATAAAACCTGTACAAAATTGACTTCCAACTGATACTTCCATTGCCAATCACTGGGTGTGGGACATTGTCCTGTTGAAACTACATGGGATAAAACAACAGAAGAATGTTCCTGCCATTAGCCACTAGATGAAGTGTCCCTACACAGTTCAAAACAGGTCTGTTTTGTCACTTAGCTTTCTGGTTAGCTGTATATTGACCATTTCGACACTGTGAAGAGCGTATGTTTTGGATGTCTTTTTACCCTTGCAATATTTTAACTCTACCCACCAGGATTATACATCTTCTGATCCTATGTACTTCTTTCTAAGAATTTGATTTCACTTTTAACCACCAAAGCCTCCCCACCCCCTTTGCTCACCTATCTGTACTTTTGATATGACTTGGATCCTTATGGGCAATTAAACAATATATATTTTTCATACTCACTGGTACAACTAGGACAACAGTACACCGATTAAATTTGAAGAAACTTGGAGACCATTTATTCAACATTTTCAGATGATGTAAGCTCAACTTTTCTGAATCCTTCTCAATAACATTTTGTTCTTCTATGGAGGAGCAGAGTTAATGATAAAGAACATTTTTAACTGATGAAATAAGGCAGCCCAGCTTTTGTTTTGTTTTGTTTTTATTCTGTGTTTGTTAGTTTAGGGGGATTTTTTTTTCTTGTTAAAATCTTTTTTCTTTGAATCTTTCTCATGTTTAGTTGCTAAGAGATTGGGAGGCTTAGATTACACATGTTACTCGGAGTTGGCTTCTGTATATATTAACCGTTATTAATGTAATCCAGATTGCGTTGTATCACTATCATTGTTATGTTTATATATTTGAAACTTAATAAAAAGATTGATAAAGAAAGTAAAACAGTGGTTAACACAATGCTTTAAGTACCAGCGACTGGGTTCAATTCCCAATGCTGCCTGTAAGGAGTTTGTACGTTCTCCCCATTAACGCGTGGGTTTCCTCTGGGTGCTCTAGTTTTCTCCCATAGTCCAAAGATGTACTATCTTTGGCTGGTAGGTTCACAAACACAAGAAAATCTGCAGATGCTGGAAATCTAAGCAACACACACAAAATGCTGGAAGGATTCAACAGGCCAGGCAGCATCGACGGAAAAGAGTGAACAGTCGATGTTTCAGACCGAGACCCTTCATCAGGACTGGAAGAAAAGGTGAGAAGTCAGAGAAAGAAGGTTGCCCAGTCCTGATGAAGGGTCTCAATTGTTTACTCTTTTCCATAGATGCTGCCTGGCCTGCTGAGTTCCTCCAACATTTTGTGTGCACTGGTTGGTAGTTTAATTGGTCATTGTAAGTTGTCCCATGATTAGGCTAGGGTTAAATTGGAGGTTGATGGGTGCTAAAATCTCCTTACAAGGAAACATCAGGAATAAAATGGCAGCAAATCTTAAACAACACACACAAAATGTTGGTGGAACACAGCAGGCCAGGCAGCATCTATAAGGAGAAGCATTGTCGATGTTTCGGGCCGAGACCGTTCATCAGGACCCTTCTAGTCCTGACAAAGGGTCTCAGCCCGAAACGTCAACAGTGCTTCTCCTTATAGATGCTGCCTGGCCTGCTGTGTTCCACCAGCATTTTGTGTGTGTTGTTTGAATTTCCAGCATCTGCAGATTTCCTCGTGTTTGCTAGCAAAACTTAAAACCTGGATTAACCTACTGATAAAAAAGCTGACCTGCACCACGTGTACAAAAAGATATGAATCAATTTGGATTCTGCACTGTCAGTTCCTGAGCTGTGGAGAGTGAACAGAATCACAGGCAAACACAATTTAGTTTGTAACAATGGAATATACAACACAGAGTTGACCATACAGACTAAGGTGACTGCAATGATGATAAGACCAGAAGGATATAGGAGCAGAAATAGGCCATTTGGCCCGTCGAATCTGCTGTGTCATTTCACCATGACTGATCCATTTCCCTCTCCTGCCTTCTCCCAGTATCCCTTCACACCATGACTAACCAGGAATCTATCACCCTCTGCCTTAAAAATACCTATTGACATGACTTCCACACTGCCTGCGGCAATGAATTCCACAGATTCACCACTCTCTGGCTAAATAAATTCTAAATAAGTAAATCCCTTACAAATGGACGTTCCTGTATTGCGAAGCTGTATCCTCTGAACAAACCACCCCCCCCCCACATCCTCTCCACATCAGCCCTATCGAGCATTCGATAGGTTTTAGTGAGGTCACACCCCGATCTTCTGAATTCCAGCGAGTACAGGCCCAGAGTTATCAAACGTTACTTGTATAATAAGCTTTTCATCCTTTCTTAGATAAGAGGCCAAAAACTGCCCACATTGCTTCAAAGCGAGTTCTCACCTGTGCCTTATAAAGCCTTAACAATACGTCCTTGCCTTAATATTCTAGTCCTCTTGAAGTGACTCTCTTCAATTAATTAATTTCTTTGCTCTTTCCGCAGAGTCCTGCAACAACAGCAGCACTAAGGCGAGGAGATTTAAGCAAAGTTTAAGTCTGCAGAGTTCTGCTGTGACCAACTAATTTAACAAGAGCTGGTGCGGTGATCTATGTTCTGGTCTGCACTGTTTGAGATTACTTTGGTATCTGCTTCTACTCATTCAGGCCATCAAGTGAATTGGTTCACCATATATAGACAGGGATTTTAATTGATAATAAATCTGACAATAATTATCTGTTACTCAATATTGACTTAACTTACATCTACAGTATGGAAGGCCTGGTACTGAATACTAATTGATCTTGTAATGCTTCAATTTGTACGGTATCTGAAACCTCAAGTGATGCCTGCCTTTTCTTCAATGACCACCACCAATCACTCCTTAAATTACTTCAGAGACATTTTTTCCATGGATTGTATTCCATTAACTAATCACATGTGTGACAAAAGATTTTTATTTTATGATACCGGTTAACAATTTACGAGTCTGAACCAATGATTGCTTCTGCTCCCACTGTTAACCTATCATGGAATAGTCTAGGCTCATTGTTTCCATTGAGACCCTTCATGAGGTTCTCAGCCGGAAGTGTCAATTTTTTTATTCGTCTCCATATATGCTGCCTAACCTGCTGAGCTCCTTCTGCATTTTGTATGTGTTAATCTGGATTTCCAGCATCTGCAGAATGTTTTGTCTTCATTGTTCCCATATCTCTAGCTGTTTTGGGAGTTTGTTTTATAGGCCTCCTCTCTCAAAATTGAAGAGTTCATATTCCTCCTGACTTTTCTCATTAATTAGTCTCCAGCATGGAGATCAATCTCACAGTTGGCTATTGCACGGCTTCCAATACCTCTCTTGTTTCTTGGAAATGACATGAGATTCCAGGTGCATTATCACGAGAGCACAACATAGTTAAATCAATGCCGCCCCATTGACATTCTACAGCACCAGCTATGGAGCTCATTATCCCAATAATGTTATCGAACATTGCCTGCACTGGTTACACAAGCTTGCTATTGAAGCTGACTTCAGCCTCAGCTGTTTTAGTGCAGTCAACTCTGTATGTGTGTCCTTCATTGTTTTCTTCCTATGCACAACACTTTACATCTGCCTATGTTAACACTTGCTTTGCCTGTTTTTCTGATTCAGATTCATTTATTTATCTCACATACATACATTGAAACACACAGTCAAATGCGTCATTTGCTCCAAAAGCCAACACGACCTAACGATTGGGGGACTGCTTCATTAAGCACTTCCGCCCCATCTGCCAAAAGCGGAACTTCCGGGCGGTCAAACATTTTAATTCTGATTCCCGGTCCTGTTCTGACATGTTGGTCTATGGCCTATTCTTGTGCCATGATGAGGACACCTGCAGGGTGGAGGAGCAACACTTTATATTCCATCTGGGTAGCCTCCAACCTCATGGCATGAATATCAATTTCTCCTTCCTGTAAAAATATCCTTCACCCTCCCCTCTTCTATTCCCCATTTTGGCCTCTTACTTCTTCTTACCTGCCTATCACTTCCCTCTGTGTCCTCTCCTCCTTCCTTTTCTCCTATGGTCCACTCTCCTTGCCTATCCAAATGCTTCTTCTCCAGCCCTTTATCTTTCCTAATCACCTGGCTTTACCTAGCACTTTCCAGCTATCTTCCTTCCCCCATCTTTTTTATTCTGGCATCTTCCCTCTTCCTTTTCAGTCCTGTAGAAGAGTCTCAGCCCAAAATGTCGATCCATGTCTATAGACGCTGGCTGGCCTGCTGAGTTCCTCCAGCATGTTGTGTGTGCTGATGTGATGGGGGAGCCCACAGGAGTCAGCGCACACTCCGAAGCCAGAATTCCAAATTCTTACATAACTTTGCACCAGATTTCTTGATTCCACGGCCTATGGTTGGCGCCATTAGCAAATTTCATTAGGTCATTTCCACGATTTAGATGTAATAGCACTGACAAGCTGTAAGGCATCATACGCTAAACCAGTACCAACTTCTATCATTCATTCAGTTTGCTAGAATAAAGGATAAATTACCTGGTCACAGCAGATAAGGAAAATTAAATTCAGTTAATTATATAATCTTGAATAAAAAACTAGTATTGATAAAGCTAACCAATCTTCCTTGTCCCTTCACCTGTTTTGCTTCATTAGATTAGATTCAACTTTATTGTCGTTGTGCCGAGTACAGATACGAAGCCAATGAAATGAAGTTAGCATCTAACCAGAAATGCAGAGAATAGTGTTATTTACAAAATAACTGCGAATAAAAAGTAAGTGCTACAGCATTCAAATATGAAAGTACCGAGACAGTACAATATGAGTGCAATACTGCTTAGCGCTGTGATGTGAGGTTCAGCAGGGTCACAGCCTCAGGGAAGAAGCTCTTCCTGTGCCTGCCGGTGCGGGAGCGGAGGCTCCTGTAGAGCCTACCGGATGGGAGGAGAGTAAAAAGTCTATGGTTAGGGTGAGATACATCCTTGATAATGCTTTTCGCCCTGCCCAGGCAACGTTTATGGTAGATGTTCTCAATGGTGGGCAATTGCGTGCCAATAACCTGCTGGGCAGTTTTCAAAGGCAACACGAGTGAATCTGCAGATGCTGGAAATAAATAAAAAAACAAAATGCTGGCAGAACTCAGCAGGCCAGACAGCATCTATGGGAGGAGGTAGTGACAACGTTTCAGGCCGAAACCCTTCATCAGGGCAGTTTTCACCACGTTTTCATGTGTGACTCCAGTAAAGCAGTTGGCTCGGATAGGAATAGGTTAACTTATTTTGTTGTCATGTACACCAGAGGTGTAATGACATTTCATGCTGAACTATTAATCTACTTAATCTGCCTTTCACCTGACCCATAGCCCTCCATACCCCTCCCATTCGTATCTGTTTGTTCGTTATGTGCCATGTCGTATGATGTGGGCGATCATGGTCTTTTCATAACCGTGATTGTTCTTGGCAATTTTTTCTACAGAAGTGATTTGCCATTGCTTCTCCTGGGCAGTATTTTTGCAAATAGGTGGCACTGAGTAGACTCTTCAGAGATTGTCTGCCTGGCATCAGTGATCACATATGTAATATGCAACAGCTGCTCAGACAACCATCCACCACCTGCTCCCATGGCTTCACATGACCTTGATCAGGGGGCCAAGCAGGTGCTACACCTTGCCCAAGGGTGAGCTGCAGGCTAGCAGAGGGAAGGAGCACCTCACACCTCCTTTGGCAGAGATTTATCTCCTCCCATTACCCATCTCATCCATGTACCTATCCAAATTTCTCTTAAATGTCGCAATAAAACCCTCATCCACGACTTCCACTGGCAGCTCATTCCACTCTCACCACTCTCTGAGTGAAGAAGCTCCCCCTCAGGTTCCCCTTAAATATTTTACCGTTCACCCTTAACCTATGACTTCTAATTATAGAATCACCCAACCTCAGTGGAAAAAGACTGCTTGCATTTACCCTGTCTATGCCCCTCATATTTTGGTATATCTGTGTGTGAGGAGAGAGGAAAGGAGCTTGTTTTGCTGTTGTGTTCTGTGTCATTCTGCTGACCGTCATGGGCATGTTACGTTGGCAATGGAACGTGCGGTGACACTTGTGGGCTGCCCCCAGAACATCCTTAGGTTGTGTTGGTTGTTCGTGCAAGCATGGCATTTCACTGTGTAATGCGATGAATAAGTGAAACTGAATCTGAAACTAAGCCTGAAGATAACAAAGTTAACAGTATACTTGGTCATAATAAAGACAGCAATAAATACAACAACATGAGCTCTCAGTTTAAGGGCGGTTTGAGATGGGCATTAAGTGATGGTTTTGCCAGTGATTCTCAAATACCATGAATAGAGCAATGGAAAATTAATTCTCCAACTTCTCAAAACTTTCCTCTCTGTCGCAACCTTCTGCTAAACAATTCAATGATGAAGGGTTTCAGCCCAAAACTTCGTCACTACCTCCTCCCATAGATGCTGTCTGGCCTGCTGAGTTCTGCCAGCATTTTGTGTTTTTAATTCAATATCCCACCTCCTTTGGAAAGCTCCATTCATTCCAATTCCAGCAGATAAACCCAATCTACATGAACCACACATTCTTGCTTTCATGGTACCTGTAGTTGTCTAAATAGCTGATCAGAACAACTGAAAATGATCTGCATGGCCAGAATGTTGTCAGGATGCATGTTCTTTTGCCTAAGACAGTGGTATTGATTTATATTTCAGAATTGGGATGCAGTTACTTTAATCTATTGCAATGCATTTTAGTTGATTCCAGCATTCAATATAGCAAGAGATAGGATTTCATTGTGGCCTGAGGTTTATCAAACAAGACTTGCTCCATGTCTAACCCAGTGCAGCCCTGGAGCCCCTTTGAAAATGAAGGGAGAAATCATTCAGAAGTAGGTGTCAAACTGTTACGTCTCTATTCATTTTCCTGAGGGAGCTTCCTCAGAGCCAAGCTTAGCAACTTTACTCTGATAACATCTGTTATCAGCTTGAAGTTTCCCTTGTCTTTCTGTGGCAGCTGCTGTACTGAGTGTTGTTCAGGTGCACGTTTCCTAATGATGATGCGTTTTACGCACACACACACAAATACTGGGGCCATATCTGCAGCTTCTTACAATTATTGAGTAGTGCAGCCCAACAAACATAAAAGAAACAAACCCATGATTTCTGAATATCAGGATCTATTTACTTTGCAATTAATTTGTCACAAATTGACAATGACTCCAATTAAGTTCTTATGATAAACTCATGCAAAAGATTCTGCTCTCTAATCACAGATCACTTAATACAGTTAATGAAATGTAATGCAAAGGGTGCTGCACTTTGGGGGGCACAAACCAGGGTAGGACTTGCATGGTAAGCAGTAGGCATTGCAAAGTGTGGTAGAATAGAGGGATCTGGGAATACAGATCCATAATCCCATTTTAATCTGTGGAGACTAGTAATCAGATCCATTCAACGTTGCCAAGGTCAGATAAATGGAAACATTCAAAAGTTTCAAGGATTGCTCTACGACAGATGCCATAGCATCTGTCATGCACCTGGACCTGAAAACAAGGACACAAAAATCAGGATGGTGTTTCTCCACAGACCTTGGTGAACAAACCCCTACTCCTCGGTCTAAATACATCACAGTGCAACTGGGTGTTGGACTGATCACAGAGAGTCCGGATGCACAACTCTTCCTCAATCCTCATCATCCTCAGCACAAGAGCCCCCAGGCTTGCGTGCTGCCCCCATTGCCGTGCTCTCGGCTCACACACGACTGCATGTCCAAACATCCGAGTAATCACAGTGTCAGGTTCGCTGATCACGTGACAGGGGTGGGGCTCATCACAAACAATAACTAGATGGCCTTCAGGGAGGAGGTGGAAGAGCTCGAGGTCTGGTGCCAGGCAAATAACCTCCCCTTTAGTATCAACAAGCCAAAGGAGGTGGTTATTGACTTCACGACGACTCACAGTCGTCACATCCCTCTTTATATCAGCAGCACAGCAAATTCAGACACCTGTGATTGCACACCTCACACGTTCCCAGACATACTCTACACAGCCAGGAAAGCTCACAATGCCTATACTTTCTGACGAGGCTGAAGAGGGCTGTGCTATGCACATCAGTACTCACTTCTTTCTACAGATGCACAGAAGAGAGCATCCTAATGTGCTGCATCACTGCATGGTATGGAAACTGCACTGTGGTGGGCAGGAAAGCTCTACGAGAGGTAGTCAAAACTGCCCAACAATTCACCTTCACCAGCCTACCCACCATCCAGGTCAGATATGCAGAGAAGTGCCAGTTACATAAGGATCCCGCTCATCCTGCTCGTGGACTATTTGTCCTACTCCCATCAGGAAGGAGGCTACGTAGCATCCACACCAGGGCCACCAGACTCAAAATCAGTTACTTTCTCCAAGCAGTAAAGCTGATCAACTCTTTCCCCACTAACCAATCCCTCCACAACCCCCAACACAAAGACTTAATCATTTCCTGTCAGTCACCTTACGTACAGAAACTTCAGTGCTTAATGTCACTTATAGATATTAAATTAATATGTATATGTGATACGGTATCTTATGTATTTATATTTATTCTGTTTTTTATTATTGTGCTTTTTTGTGCTGTATCAGATCCAGAGTAACAATTATTTTGTTCTCCTTTACACTTGTGAACTTGAAATGATATTAAACAATCTTGAATCTTGAAAGCAGTAATGAATATTGAAAATATTAGAATAATAGCTGATTCTATTTTGTTACTTGGCATATTATTAAGCCAAAAGTACTGACAAACGTAGGTGTGAGAAGTCTGAGTGTTCGACAGTATGTTTAGACTTGGTGTCTAAATGACATCAGAACTCACGTTTAAAATAGCGGATGTTCTTGTTATATTCTTTAACCTGAGAAAGTTTCAGGTACAGGCTGAAATGATTTGGGGTCCCCTGATCCTCTGCATAGCTGGAATCTGTAGGATGAGGGCAGATGTAGACAAGAAGGAATCAGACAGCACAGAATCAGCCTTTCCACAAAAAAAAAACTGCAGACAGAATTCTGAAATGAAACTCGGCAATACTTGAGCTCCTCAGCAGATCAGGCAACATCTAAACAGTAAAGACTTCAGGGTGATCAGTTTTCATCATTTCTCCTGAATTTTCTGTTTTAATGCTCACAGCCTGGGTTTTAATTTGTGGAATTAACTGCCTACCATTTAAAGATTAGTTTTATTTGTCACAAACACATTAAAGCATTGAAACATACAGTGAAATGCGTCATCTGCATCAAGTGACTTGGCAGATGGTAATGGTTGAGGAATGTTTATCTGACTGGAAGCCTGTAACTAATAGTGGGACCATTGTTAGGAAGCGCTGGAGGCGACCTGCAAGTGTCGCCATGCTTCCAGTGCCAACATTGCATGCCCGCAGTGCCAACACTGCATGCCTGCAGCTTACTCACCCTTAATAATCTATATGTCTTTGGGGTGTGAGGGGAAAACTGGAGCACCCGGAGGTCATATGGAGACTGTACACGTTCCTTACAAACAGAATTGAACCTCGATCGCGGCTGCGATAGAACGTGACACTAACTGCTGTGCTTCAGTACCACAGTTGCCATCCTGTGACAGTTGTGAAATCTTCAGTCAAACAGGATTGAAATCCTTCTTCGTAGACACTGTTCTAGTAAATTGTTTTGCCATCTGAATTGAGTATTCCTAACCTGCTTAAGCTGCAGCGAGCAGAACTGGGTGCGATGATCCAGCTGAGGCCTGACTAGTGTTTCATACCAGTTCAATGTAACCCACTGTTTTTGTACTGGTTGTGGTGATTTTCCAATGCCACTCTCTGTTCCCAGAAGGTGGATTAAATCCAGTGAGGATTCAAAGGAATCACTGTTTAATATATTCATAAATATCAAGGATGAGGGCATAGTTCTAGCATTTTATTGATTTGTGAAGACATGAAAAATCTGTTTTAAACATCCTCTCAACATGTCATACATTTAATGAATATCAATTGAATCCAGAAAATATTAGTGCAGATTGATAATTAGTTGAACATTTGCAGAGCATACACTAAAGGAGAAAATGGAAAAGGGAAGTTTTAGGACAGTTGAATACAAGTCTGTATTGTTTCTTCTTAGGAAGAACATCGGGATTGAGTTTGTCTTACTGCCACTCCTTGTGGTTTCTGAGGTGATGATGAGGCCATTATGCAGAAGGACAACCTGTCATCCAGATGGGAGAAAGGAGCCTAGAGTCACATGCAGCTGAATAGTTGAGCAACACACAAAATGCTGGAGGAACAGTCAACATTTCAGGTTGAGACCCTTCATCAGGATCTTGGACTGAAATGTTGACTGTTAATTCCCCTCTGTAGATGCTGCCTGACCGGCTGAGTTCCTCCAGCATTTTGTGTGCCTTTCTCAAGATTTCCTTGAGAATCTCTTCAGTTCATGGTTTGTGGAATAGCTTGTGAAATGGTGTGCTCCTTGGCGGTTAGCGTGCCAACAACGTTCTTATGTTCACTTGTAAAGTCAGGAGCTGACTGGAAGGAGTCAACATGCTTTGTGTCTCAAAAGTCTGAGTCAATTTCCTGAGGAGGTAACTAAGAAAATTGCTGAAGTCAGGGCAGTGGATATGGTTGCAAGGCATTTGACAAAGTAGGCAGGTCCAGAAGAGTAAGGTACGTGGGATTCAAGATATCTTGGCAAAATGGATCCAAAGATGACTTGATGATACAAAGTGGAGGGTAATGACTGAGGAATGTTTATCTGACTGGCAACCTGTATCTAAAGGTGGGATGATTGTTGTTTGTCAGATGGACTATGTATAAATGGCTTGGATTGAATTTAGATGGTCTATTGATGACAACTTAGAAATTGGTGGAGTAGAGAATAGCAAAGAAGGTTGGGAAAGGATACAGAGAGACATTGATCAGCTGGAAAGTGAAGTAAAATAAAAACACATGAGACTGCAAATGCTGAAATCAGGAGGTAATGCATTTTAGGATGACAAATACTTAGATGATATACATAACAATGACAGGGACCTCTGCTGCATTGATGTACTGAGGGACCTAGGGGTGTAAGTTCATAGTTCCCTGATATTGGTGGCACAGCTTGATTATGTAGTACAAAAGGCGTTTAGCCTCTTCCCTTCATAGGCTAAAGCATCATTGAGTTAAGACAGCATGATACAGCTGTAAAAAATATTTATTAGGCTTAAAGTATTGTTAATAATTCTGATCACTGTATTACAGGAAGGACCTAATGGCATTAGAAAGACTGCAGAAAAGAATAACCAGGATGTATCCAGGAAATGGTGGGGGGGGGGGGGGGGGGGGGGTTGGATTTACCTATAAGAAGGTTTAGAGATGCTGCAGAGGAGATTTACCAGCATGCTGCCAGGACTAGAGTGCATGTTTTATGAGTGAGTTAAGGGCTTTTCTCTTTGGAGCGAAAGAAGATGAAGGGTGACTTAATAGAGGGATACAAGATGACAAGAGGCATAGATCTACTGGATAGCCAGAGAGTTCTCCCAGGGAGGAAAATATGAGGGGGCATAAATTTAAAGTGATTGGAGAAAAGTATAGAGGGTGATGTCAGGGCTATTTTTTTTACACAGAGAGTGGTGAGTGCATGGAACCCCCTGGTGGTACAGCCACCACCCCTAGCATTTAAGAAACTCTTAAAGAGGCACATGGATTATAGAAGAATGGAGGGCTAAGCAGAGGGGTAGGCTTAGCTTGATCTGAGGGTAGATTAAATGGTCAGCACAGTATATGGGCCAAAGAGTCTGTATTACACACAGCAAATGTCCCAGACATTCACAAACTACTAATAATCTAAAACTCGCAGAAATGATTGATATGTAACATAATTAAAAACATTACAACATTTTTAAATTAAGACAAATATAGGTTTCCTCACTCTTATTATTCTGCCTTGCAGCTGTTCCCATCTGCTCAAATAGCCAGACTGACTGTTCCTGCAACATGGTTACTTTGGCACAGCTTTAGTGAATAGATTCTCCAGCCTAAGTCTTGGGCAAGATACAGAGTTTGTACATAGACAAGAAGTCATCACAGAAATTCAGTTAACAAGTTGGGATCTTCCCAGTTCACAGACAGCTAATAGGTCCAGCCTGTTAACACTGGTAATATAACCCACAGTTGGGTCAGAACAATGTGCAGGTGCGTTTTTGCTCTGCCTGAGCCAAGGATTAGCTGTGGCACTCTTCTCTCTGAACCAAGTGCTGCTCTAAAGGCTTGAGAACAGAATTTCAAAGAAGAGTAAGAGAATTCTTCCAGGTCATTAATTATGCTTGAACTGGCACAATCAATACAGACGGAGCGACGAGAGACTGCAGATACTGGAACCTGAAGCATCAACCTGCTGGTGGGGCTCACCAGCCAATCAGCAGCAGTGGGGGAGCAGTGGGGTGGGAGGAATTGTCAACATTTCTGGTTGTATCAGGATTGACACAAAGCGAAATCTTGGTTCATAACAATCCTGGAATGATTTGCTACATTGAACCCTTTAATTGAAAGAAAGCAGTTTCTGCAACTGAGGTAACCCTAATTTAACAAACATATATTCAGTGGTCACTTGTTCATTACTGCAAGTATTTAATCAGCCAATCAAGCGGCAGCACCTAAAAGCATGCATACATGGTCAAGAGGTTCAGTTGTTGTTCAGAACAAATACCGGAATGCACAAGAAATGTGATATAAGTGACTTTGAATGTGAGATGATCATAGGTTCCAGATGTGGTGGTTTGAGTATCATAGAAACTGCCGATCTCCTGGGATTTTCACACACAACGGTCTCTAGGGTTTACAAAGAATGGTGTGAAAAACAAAAATAAAATCCAGTGAGTAGCAGTTCTGTGGGTGGAAAAGCCTTGTTAATGAGAGAGATCAGAGGAGAATAGCCAGACTGGCTCAAGCTGACAGGAATATGACAGTAGCTCAAATAACCACACATTACAACAGTACAGAAAAGCATTTCCAAACGCACATGTCGAACCTTGTTGTGAACCTTGCACAGCAGTAGAAGACCACAAACATACACTCTTCGGCTACTTTATTAGGTGCTTAATAAAGTGGCCACTGTGTGTATATAAAGTTCACAAAATGAGCTGTGATTTCTTGAGAACATTCACTCTTACAGTTTTTTATTATTCTATTTATTGAAAAATACAGTACTGTAATCAACCCTTCCGGCCCAACGAGCTCGCTCTGCCCAATTTCACCCATGGGAAACAGTTACAGCTTTACTGTTATATTGAGATTTATGAAACTGTATCATTACTTACAGCTTGTTTTAAAACTGCAACAAGAGATGTTATTTAAGCAGTGACTGATAGAAGGAAAATGCAGGATTCCTAGGTGTGGGGAACTACATATACCTGTCTGGACATGCCCCTCTGCTGACTGCTCCTGTGGCTCCTCCCACAGACCCCTGTATAAAGGCGGTTGGAGGCACTGCTCCCCCCTCAGTCTCCAGGATGTTGTGTGGTGGTCCTGTGCTGCTGACGGTGCTTTCTTCCAGCTAATAAAAGCCTATCTCGACTCACGTGTCCGAGAGTTATTGATGGTGCATCACTAGGAAAGACTGTAATGGTGAGTGTCACACTAGAAATGATTCCCTTTAATTGCTCTGAGGCATCTGTCAAACACCATGCCACCACAGTCGTGGAATGGTGCACGTCCAAGCAGTATTTATCATCTATTGTCTACAGGGAACACAGTAAATTACTAAGAGATCAGAGCAAAGCTGCTGACTCGTCAGTGAAAATTTCCCCTATCAACTGCCTGATTTTTCCATAACATGTTTGGAGTCCTGCAGGACGGAGAATCGTAGATGGCTGACAGTGCTAAATATGGCAGTAATCCAGTGGGGAGGAGTGGAGGAGGGAAACCTCCAGAACAAAGCCCCTGTTTATATTTGTAAGATGTTCCTTGAGATTTGATTACTGTCTTGTTCTTCACCGACAACCATCCAGCACCATTTAGAAGTCTATGGAGATTAATATTTTTTGATTTTAGAGGAAAAAATGACTTTTGACGATGTCCTGTCCTTTTAATCTCCTGGCTGTGTTAATAAAAGTAGTGGCACTTGACATAATCCCTCAATCTATAGCCTTTGAAAACCCAAGCTTGACATCAGCTAACCACAATTTGATTTTACTCATTTTCTCTCCTGCTCTTTGCAACCTTGCTGGTGTCCTCTATTATAGCTGGTGCTCTCAAAAGACAAAGATATAAATTTTGTGACCTAGGACTGCAAAGCAGTTCAGTTTTTCACGAAGTGGATACTTACGGATAAGATGTTCAACCCACCCATCCAGAAAGGTTACCCTGCATAACTAGGTCCTACATTGCAATCGTTTCTATGCTTCAAATGTACTTCATTGGCTGTCAAGTGCTTTGAGATAACCTGAAAGGTGCAAACCTTTCTTTTAAAGCAGTTTAGGGATTTTTTTGGCTCACAGTCCATCTAAAAGTGTACTCTGTGTGTTTAGGTGCAGACTTTCCATCAACCTGCTGTACTTCTCACAATATTTTCACAAGGTTTCATATTTTGCCTCAATGCAATAATAATACACGGGATATATTTACAATATGTATCTGCAAGTCACTCTGTTCAAAAATGCAACCAATCTGCAGTGAGTTGATATTACTCCAGGATGCTGACTTTCCAAAATATGGGTTAAAACCTTGTTAATTGTCATTGGAGAGAGTCCAGAGGTGGTTCATTGAGATTATTCCGGGGATGAAAGGGTTAATATGTGAGGAGTGTTTGTAGCTTTGGGCCTGTACTGGAATTTAGAAGAATGTGTGGGGATCTCATTGAAACTTACTGAATGGTGAAAGGACTAGACAGGGTGGATGTGGAGAGAATGTTTCCTCTGGTGGGGGCATCTTGAACTAAAGGGCAACATTTTAGAACAGAAGTAAGGAGGAGTTTTTTAGCCAAAGAGTGGAGGCCAAGTCCGTGGATATATTCAAAGCAGAAGCTGATAGATTCCTGATTGGTTGGGGCATCAAATGATATGGTGAGAGGGTAGGTATATAGAGTTGAATGGGAACAGGGAACACCCATGATGAAATGGTGGAGCAGACTCAATGGGCCAAATGGCCTAATTCTGCTCCTAAGTCTTATGGTCTAACTTTATTCCAGTACACCTTTAACCTGTTTTTGTGTGGTTTTGCTGCAAACAACATCACTTAGTCATAATCCCTAAATGCCTTCCAGTTGTGGAAACTTCAAGTCATCCTGAACTATATCCGATCTCTATCACTACGTCCTAGTAGTAGCTAAGTTATGTCCTACATCCACAATACCAATACATGTGGCATTACTCTTCTCTTTCTACTCCCTTTGATAAAACTAAAAGACACAGGAGCAGAATTAGACCATTTGGCCTATCAAGTCTCCTCTGCCATTCTATCATGACTGATTTATTATTCCTCTCAGCCTCATTCTCTTGCTTTCTCTCAAACTTTGACGCCCTTACTAATCAAAAACTTATCAAACTCCATTTTAAATATATCCAATGACTTGGCCTCCACAGCTGCCTATGGCAATTAATTCCACAGATTCACCACCTTCTAGCTAAAGAAATTCCTCCTCTTATTCCTCCTCGACACCCTTTGTATTGTGAGGTGGTGTCCTCTGGTCCTATATTCCCCCACTGTTGGAAACATCCTCCCAACATTCACTCTATCTTAGCCTTACAATATTCTATAGGTTTCAGTGAGATACCCGCTCATTATAGCTAGTCTCAGATGTACAATACAATTCATGTGCCCTTACCCATCTCTTCCTCTCTACCCCTCTTCAATGCTACCATCTTTCTTCCAGATGATTCCAGCCTTCCGAATCAAAGATTGTCTGCATCTTATCACCCATTAATCAGAATCAGAATCAGAATCACCATACTGCCAGTATGTGAAACACACCAGAACTGATTGTGGTTCGGTGCCAAGCATAAAACACAAGTCAATACCATAATAGGCAACACAATAGCAACCCACAATTTACAAGACAAAAGTGCAAACAGCCATGAGCAATCAACAATTAGCAGAACGGTCACATGCACAAAACGTCAATTATGAATTGAAATAGCAAAAAAAATGGTGCATGATAGAGAAATTTCAGGGTGATTTTCATGATCAGCAGCCCAAAATCAATAAGACACACCCAAAAGTAATCAGAAAACAAAATCTCTGTTGCCTTGTGTAATCAAACTTAAATAAATGTTAATATATGAACAGACTAGATGATTATCAACAGAAGGAAGGCAGGAAAGACCATTTAATGGATGTTGTTTAAGGACTGTTACATTATTACACCAGAGTTTTGTTGAGAAGCTGGATAGTTAAAAGAAAGAAGCTTCAGAGATGACATGTAGTCCTGGTGGTGATGAACTCCCTGACAGTAGTTCGGTGGACAGCTGACTGCTAGAGTAGGTCGAGTCAGTAGTATAATAGTTCAATAGTTCCATTTAATATTAGAGAACGTATACAACATACAACCTGAAACTTCCCTTCTTCGCAGATAGCTATCCCTCCAGCTTTCAGACCTGGAATTCTCTTCCTTATCTCATCACCCCTGCTTTCAATTAGAATCAAGCTACATGTTTAATACCATCTTACATGATCAGCCTCCCAAAATCCTTGTCCATTCTCTGGGCAATCTCAGAATCAGAATGAGAATCAAGTATAATATCACCAGCATATGTCGTGAAATTTGTTAACACTGGGGCAGCAGTACAATGCAATATATGATAATATAGAAAAAAACTGAATTACAGTAAGTAAAATCGTTACATAAGTAGTGAGAAAGCACAAATTTTTCAAAAAGAGGTGTAGGACTCTCAGTATCAGTAACTGTGGTGTTAACTGTTCAGGCTAACAAAATGGCTTCTCTGTAATGTTATTTAATGCTGTAAAGGGTTTCTGTATCTGGAATGTTTGGGCTATGACTGCAGATAAGGGAGGAACTAACCAATGGAGAATAGTTATGCTATCTTGAATGTGTAAGCTGAGCAGGAGTTTGCGGTCTTTTTCGGGAGGAGAGCGAGGAGGACGGACAGTGGTTCCAGAGCGACGGATACTGGACGTCGGCGGTTCGGACGGTTGCCGAAGGCTTGGAAGGTCGTTGTGGATGGAACTGGAGGCGTGAGCTCCAATGTATTAAAATATTATGTGTACAAACTGATAAACTTATTGATTTGGCACCTTTAGGTTATCTGTTTTTACTAACCCATCACTAAGGAATAACTATAAAGTTGCAATTATTTACTCGCTTTTGGTGTATTGTCTGGTATTTGTGTTATGTGTACTGGGGGGGGGCATTACTCTCTAGTTACACCGAAGTATCGCACTGTTGGCGGGGCGACAGCTGTTCACCCTAGGCGAACGGGGGTAAATTGGGGGCACGGAGGCTACAGAGGTAACGTTCATTGCTTCAATGTCCATTCAGCACTCGGATGGCAGGGGGGAAGAAGCTGTTTCTGAATCACTGAGTGTGTGTCTACAGGCTTCTGTACCTCCTTCCTGATGGTAACAGTGAAAAGAGGGTGTGTTCTGGGTGGTGAAGGTCCTTAATGATGGATACCACCTTTCTGAGACACAGCTCCTTGAAGATACTACGGAGGCTAATGTCCATGATGGAGCTGACTAATTTTACAACTCTCTGTAGCTTACTTCGATCCTGTGCAGTAGCTGCCATTCTCCCCCACCCACCCCCCCGCCCGCCATACCAGATGGTGATGCAGTTGGACAGAATGCTCTCTACAGTACATCTGTAGGAATTTACAAGTGTATTAGGTGACACACCAAATCTCCTTAGACTCCTCATGAAATATAGCTGCTGTCTTGTCTTCTTTATAGCTGCGTCAATACGTGAGGACCAGGCTAGGTCCTCAGAGATATTAACAACCAGGAACTTGAAATTGCTCACACTCTCCACTTCTGATCACTCTATGAGGACTGGTGTGTGTTCCCTGGTCCTACCATATCTGAAGTCCACAATCAGCTCTTTGGTCTTACTGACATTGAGTGCAAGGTTGTTGCTGTGACACCACTCAACTAGCTGGTATATTTTGCTCCTATGCGCCCTCTCATCTCCATCTGAGATTCTGCCAACAATGGTTGTATCGTCAATAAATTTATAAATGACATTTGAGCTGCATCTAGCTGCACAGTCATGAGGTGAGATTGTTATTCTGGCTCACAGGTGCTTTTTATTATTGTTGTAAACAAGTTCAAATCTCAACCTAGCAATATTTGATTGCCTGGACCTAACAAAGTTGTGAAGATTGGAAATGTGTGAAAAGTAATAAGTGCAGAAATCAATGTTTTTCCTCTCAGTTTTTAGTTACAGATTAAATGCTTGCATATTCAGTCATCACAAGATGATCAAAAAGCCATCAATTTCTGTCACTGCTGAGATGTGATTTAATTAATTTTACAAGAATATTGAACAAGTCAGAATAAATTATCTGCATAATCTTTTGCTCATTGTATTAAAAAAATCATGTCTTGTGTAGAGAACAAGTTTTCAACCCAAAATACACGTAGCTCCCAATGGCAAAAGTAGGCTACATCAGTTAATCATACTGCCTGATGCAGTCAGAGGATTTGGTTTCACTTTGACCGTGTTACTTGTTTGTTTGTGGTCAGTGGCTGCGTGCAGATTGCCCGGCTTTGCTCTCTGACCACTCCTATCGATCCAGCATGAATCACGTTACAGGTGGCAGTGATGGCGATGGTTGGTTGGAGGAGACTGGGTGAGGGGGGCCGGTGTTGGTGGGAGGAGTTGGAGGGGAAGAGACAAGAGAATGAGCTGACTGGCAGAAAGCAGGCTGCCACCAGCAAAGCTGTGATTGATGGCAGAATAAACCCCGGCATTGATGGGATCCAATCAGTATTGATTGGTGTCAAGTGTTTGATGTTTGACTGCCCAGACATAGTTCTGAAAACCATCAGAGCCCAAATCCACAGAGGATTTTGGCTTGTACGACAGGTCAGGCAAATATGGCAGATTCCAAAAACACAGAAGACAAGCGAACTATAATCTGTAAGACTGATGTAGAGTAAGGCTTTATCTAAAGATAGCACATTGTGTACCTAACTGCACCACCACTGATTTATTTTATTTTCTGAAAGTGGATGACGATACCAAAGGCTCACTTAATTCTTGAAAACCATAAAAAAACCTGTAAACACTGGAAATAAGATCAAAAAATACCAGAAAGCAGACATGTAGGAATCAGATGAAGGATGTGGTGATAGAAGCTGATACAATAGGGGTATTTAAAAGACTCTTAGATAGGCAATTGGACATAAGCAGGTTATAGGCTGTGTCGGAGAGAAAGGTTAGATTGATTCTGCAGCTGGATTAGAGAAGTCGGCATAACATCTATTGAAGGTCCCATTCAGAGCTGTACTGTTCTATATTCTACATTCTATGATCCCAGATCTGAAATATTACCTGCTTCTCTTTCCATAGACGCTGTCTGACCTGCTGAAATTTCCCAGCATTCTCAGGTTATTACATGACACTGATTGAACTGAAGCTGCCGGAGTCTGGTCCACAACTCTTTCTGTGCCACCTTGACAACTGCTTTGGTGCTGCTTCATGCACCCATGCTGAGCTCGTCAATTTCATCAACGTTGCCTCCAACTCCCACCATGCCCTTAAGTTCACTTGGTCCACTTCTGTCACTTTTCTGCCCATTCTCGATCTCTCTGTCTCCTTCTCTGGAGACAACCTGTCAAATGATATTTTTTTAAACATACCGACTCCCACAGTTAACTTGACTGTACCTCTTCCCATCCTGTCTCCTGTACAAAAAAATGCGATTCCCTTTTCTCAGTGCCTTCATCTCCGCTGCAGTTATTCCCAGAGCAAGGTTTTCCTTTCCAGGGATGTCCTCCTTATCAAAGAATGGGAGTTCCCTTCCTCCACCATTGATCCTGCTCTCACTCGCATCCCCTCCATTTCCCAAACATCCGTCTTCATCCAATCTTAACAGATCGGGGGACTGCTTTGCTGACCACCTTCACTCCATCCACAAAACTCAGGATTTCCTGGTGGCCAACCACTTTAATTCTAACTCCATTCCCATTCTGATGTGTCAGTCCATTGCCTCCTCTACTGCCATAATAAGGCCATTCTCAGGTTGGAGGAGTAACACCTCATATTCTGTCTGAGTAGCCTCCAACCTGATGGCATGAACATCAATTTATCTAGCTTCTGGTAATTTCAACCCTTCAAATCACTCCCCCCCCCCAGTTTTGGCTCCCCTCTTACCCCTTCTCTACCCCTCACCTTCCCATCACCTCCTTCTGGCTCCCCTCCACTGTCCCATTCTCCCATGGTCACTCTACTCTCCTATCAGGTTCCTTCTTCTTCAGCTCTTTACCTTTTCCACCTATCACCTTCCAGCTTCTCATTTCGTCGCCCTCCCCCACCCAGCATCACCAAAGGAACTCAGTGAGTTCCCCCAGAATTTTGTGTGTGTTCCTCTGTAATGTTGGGTCGCAAGATAGCAGCGATCCAAGATTGGCGTGCAGCAAAAGCTTTTCAAGTCTTAACTATGTTCGGCATGAACCTCAAGGAAAACACAAAATAAATGCTTTTTTGAAAAATTACAGGTATTTTGAATTAAGGGGGAATATATCAGAACAGAAGAAAACAGCAGCAAGAGTAGACCACCTGCGCTCCCAAGCTAATCCTTCCATTGAATATAATCATGGCTGATCTGCCCCAGGACTGAACTCCATTTCAATTCCCCAACCTTTCAAAAGCTTATCTATCTCTTCTTTAAATACCTCAGTATGGTTTTGTTATTGCCGTGACTCCCACAGGACAAATTCATGCATTAAAGGTTTATTCCCTGCCACAAAGTACCAATCAGGGCTTTGTCCAGACGGCAGAATTAGTCCAAACTTCTTGACTCCTGAATGAAAGGGCACATGGTTCTCTTGTGCAGTTCACGGCCCTACTGGTTTGCACAGCAGGAATGCATTGATTTATAGCCTGTATTAAAGGCAAAGCCAAGGACTCCCTGAATGACCAATGCAGAATAGAGTGCTGGTGCTGAGCAAAACACAGCAGCTGGATCCCCATTTTTAATAAAACCTACTCTACAGTGGCAGCCAGTGCAATGGTTAAGTCAAAATTGCTGAAAGTAGTCAATGCTGGGAAGGTGGAACATATCAATTAGGGCATTGCAATTATAAAGCATTTTAAACTTTACCAAACAACAAAATCTGAAATTGAACCATATGAGGACCTATTAACTTACAATTAAATACTAGGTCTCAAAAAGAGATTAGCTTTATTTGTCACGTGTACATTGAAACATACAGTGAAACCTGCCATTTGTGTCGAGGATTGTGTTTGGCATTTCAGAGGAAACCCACATGATCATGGGAAGAATGTACAAGCTGCTCACAGACAGCAGCGGAAATTGAGACCTGATCGTACAGTAAAGCTGCAGTAAAGCATTGCACTAACCACAATGATACATCGCCACACTTGTGGTAGATCAAGATTTAGGTAGGCAATTCCAGAGTTTTCTGACGGAGGGCAAAATGGGATGAGATAGTACATCCTTAAGGACGAATTCACTTTGTGAAGTGTATCCATATTCCGTTCAACAAAACCCACCACAAAGCAGCTGAGGAAACCTTAACATACCAAGCACTCCTGCCTCTCAAAGTTGCCACGTGTGTTTTGTAGGTCCAGATATCCCAAAAATTCAGAAACAGTTAAAAGACATTAAACAAGAGATTAATGGGCATTAATGTATTTTAGGAATTTTAAGACACAACTAACTTAAAAAGTAAAATAACTTACTCAATTCTTACCTTGGAGTCATAGAGTTCTACAGCACAGAAATAGGCCTTTAGGGCCAATTCGTACGTGTTGACCACAATGCCAACCTAAACTACTCCCATTTACTTTCTTTTGACCTTTCAACCCTTTCGCCCCTTGTGCCTGTCTAAATATTTTTTAAACATTGTAATTATACCTGCACCTACCATTTTCTTCCTTCCTTATACCCATTAAAACTCCATTTAAATGGATGATGATACATCAGATATGAGATGCCTCGGAATGTGCAAACTAATTCAATAAACCAATTCAACCAATTCCGTTTTATAAGCTTCCACCAGGAGAATTCCACTTTGTAAATTCCACGGTGAGTCTCTCTGTTGGATTGCTAGTTTCACTGCACGAATCTGTCAGCAAGGGGGGGACTTCTACTTTCAGGTGCACCTGAGTTCTGCCGTAGCACATCAACGTTCCACACAACCTATTGCTTCACACTCTACTCTCAGGCAAGCCAACTGCAATATTCTACAATCTGTTCAGCAAAGCTTTCTCCCATCCAGCATTCTGAGCAACGAATAACTCACAAATGATTCACCACACAGTCAAAAAGGACCCGTTACTCTGAGTAAAACTTGGACAAACTTTTCACAGTTTCAGTGGGCACATTAGTTACTCAAACTAGCAGAGTGATGGAACAGCTATTGATGTTGTCTCACGGCTCCAGTGTCCCAAGTTTAACCCTGTGGCGTTTTTGCATGTATAGAATTTCCACATTCTCCCTGTGTCCCCTGGATGCTCTGATTTCCTCCTACAAGACATGTTGGTTGTTAGGTTAATTGGTTGCTGTAAATTGTCCCTAGAGTAGGCAGGTGGTAGGGAGAATTGGGTTACAGGGAAATAAATGGGGTAATGGAATTGATAAGATTGCTCTGAGACGCAGCATGTACTCAGTCAGATGAGTGCCTTGTTTCAAAATCCTAAGAAATAGGGGAGAAAAACTGAAACATGCTAGATTAGCTGGCCTCCAGATAAAATGCAGTAGGAATTCTAAAACTGACTGCAGACCCCTGATGTTAGGTTCCAGTTTCTGGATCATCTCTGGTGACTCTTTTTTAGAATTAAAAGCCATTGTGCAATTGCCAAGTGACAGTTATTTCACCAAAATGTTTAATTTGTGAAAAAATGTTATCAGGCAAACTCTGCAACTAGTAAGTATCCTTAGAAAATCCTTCTCCAATTTAACATCTTTTTCATTAATCTAATAAAAGGATATGCTATAATTGTACCTTACAAGAATTGTTTGAAAATAGAATTCCCTTACGTAGAGTGGTTGTGTTGGAGAAATTCAGCCTCCAAATTAAAGAGCTTTACTATATATTGATAAAAAAAATACTTCTCCCAATGATTGAGCCTTCACTTTCAGTACAGAATTGAAAATAACATCCAGTAGAGCCTGATTTATTTTAATTAGATTTTTCAGTGACAGAAAGGAAGGTTAAATGTCACTTAGTCCATCAAACTGCTTCCTTTCACCAGTCCTAACAAAGGTAGGCCACTGGTCCCGATGATGTAAGAAAATGTCAATGAAATGGACTGACTTGTCTCTGTATAACTTGTGTATACAGAGTCTCAGATCTATTACTGGGGGTGAGGGGTGTGGTTGCAGCTGGGCAGCCAACTAAATTTCAACATCAGACATATGTGGAGTTTGGTTTGGAGCTATTTCTGATCAACATTTTTTTTATGTGTGAAGATATACTGTTACAATGTTCTGTTGTGCAAGAATCTCATTGTCCAGCCCATCTTGTCAAGTTACAAAACTGTCTGAAACAGTGAGCACATCTAAGATAGTGATGTGCTTATAAGATGGACTCCTGCATACCTTAGAGACTGCAGATGCTTGAATCCAGAGCAACAAACAGACTGCTGTAGAAACTCAGGGTGTCAGGCTTCTGTGGAGGGAAAGAGACCATCAACACTTTGGGTCAAGACTATATTCATTCACTCAATTCATTGAGGAAGCATTGCAAATTGCATTGCAATTCTTCCTCTATCCACATCCAGACCCAGAAGATTACTATATGTAAATTATTCAGACAAGAGGAGCAACACCTCATCTTCCACTTTGGAAGTCTCCACCCTCATGACATAAACATCGATTTCTCTAACTTCCGGTAAACACGCCCTTCTGTCCTCGCAACAGCCCCCATAGCTGACCTCTTTACCCACTACTGCCCTCTCAATATGCTCATCATCCACTAAGGAAATAAAAGATAGTATCAAATTAAAAGCTCATGAGTACAAAGTAATGAAGAGTAGTGGGAGACTGGAGGATTGGGGAAACTTTAAAAAGCAACAAAGAAGAACTAAACAAGAAATAAGGAAAGGGAAGACAGAGTATGAAAGTAAATTAGTACAAAATATAAAAACAGATAGCAAAAGATTTTATATCTTTTAAGATTTAAGATTTATAGATTCTATAAATCTTATAGATATAAGATTTATTTTATAAATATATAAAGTGGAAGAGGGTGGCTAAAGTCAACGTAGGTCCTTTGGAAGACAAGAAGGGGAAATTGATATTGGGTGATAAGGAAATGGCTGAGGCAGTGAACGACTATTTTGTGTCAGTCGTCACGGTGGAGGACACGTCTAATATGCCAAAGAAGGATGTTATGGATGAAATGGGAGGTGAGGACCTTGATAAAATCACTGTCACTAAAGAGATAGTGATGAGCAAACTAGAGGGCCTGAAGGTAGATAAGTCCCCTGGTCCTAATGGGATGCATCCCAGGGTGCTGAGGGAATTGGCGAAGGTTATAGTAGATGCGCCAATAATCATTTACCAAAACTCTCTAGACTCTGGGCAGGACCCAGTGGATTGGAAGACAGCAAATGTCACGCCACTTTTTAAAAAAGGATATAGGCAAAAGACGGGCAACTATAGGCCAGTTAGCTTAACATCTGTAATTGGGAAAATGCTTAAAGCTGTCATTAAGGAAGAAATAGCGAAACATTTAGAAAGGAGTGGTTCAGTTAGACAGACACAGCATGGATTCAGAAAGGGCCAGTCCTGTTTGACAAACTTACTGAAGTTCTTTGAGGCCATAATGAGTGCAGTGGATAGAGGGGAACAGGTGGATGTCGTATACTTGGATTTCCAGAAGGCGTTCAATAAGGTGCCACACAAGAGACTTAGAAATAAGATACGGATGCTTGGAGTCAGAGGAAGTGTATTGGCATGGATAGTGGATTGGTTAACCAATAGAAGACAGAGAGTCGGTATAAATGGGTGTTTCTCCGGTTGACAGTCAGTGGTGCCGCAGGGGTCAGTGCTGGGTCCACAGCTGTTTACCATTTACAGTGATGATTTGGGAGAGGGGACTGAGTGTAGCATAGCAAAATTTGCTGATGTCACTAAACTGAGTGGAAAAGCAAATTGTACAGAGGATGTGGAGAGTCTGCAAAGGGATATAGATAGATTAAGTGAGTGGGCCAAGGTCTGGCAGATGGAATACAGCATTGGTAAATATGAGATCATCCACTTTGGAAGGAATAATAAGAAAGCAGATTATTATTTAAAGATTGCAGCATGTTGTTGTGCAGAGGGACTTGGGAGTGCTTGTTCATGAATCACAAAAAGTCGGCTTGCAGGTACAACAGGTTATTAAGAAAGCAAACGGAATGTTGGCCTTCATTGCTAGAGGATTTGAATTGAAGAGCAGGGAGGTCATGGTGCAACTATACAGGGTACTGGTGAGGCCACACCTGGAGTACTGTGTGCAGTTCTGGTCTCTATACTTGAGGAAGGATATTCTGGCTTTGGAGGCAGTGCAGAGGAGGTTCACCAGGTTGATTCCAGAGATGAAGGGATTAACCAATGAGGAGAGATTGAGTTGCCTGGGACTATACTCTCTGGAATTCAGAAGAATGATAGGGGATCTTATAGAAACATACAACATTTTGAAAAGGATAGGTAAGATAGAAGTAAGAAAGTTGTTTCCATTGGTAGGTGAGGCTAGAACTAGGAGACATTGCCTCAAGATTCAGGGGAGAAGATTTAGGATGGAGATGAGGAGAAACTGTTTTTCCCAGAGAGTGGTGAATCTGTGGAATTCTCTGCCCAGAGAAGTAGTTGAGACTTCTTCACTAAATATATTTAAGATACAGTTAGATAAATTTTTACATAGTGGGGGAATTAATGGCTATGGGGAAAAGGCAGGTAGATGGACAGATCAGCCATGATCTTATAGAATGGTGGGGCAGGCTTGATGGGCCAGATGGCCTACTCCTGCTCCTATTTCTTATGTTCTTATGTTCTTATTCCTCCCAATGGTTCTCCTTCACACCTCATTCCCTTTTTTCCATCTTCTCAGCTCTTCGTCACTTCCACCTATCACCTGCCAGCTTCATACATTATTCTCACTCTCCCATTCCCTCATCTGCCTCTTACGCCCTTTATATGGATCCACCCATTGCCTGCCAGCTTCCCCCAAGATATTTATACTGGCCATATTCCTTCTTTCTTTCTAGTCTCGGTGAAGGGTCTCAACCCAAAACATTGACTGTCCATAGGTTCTGAATACCTCTAGTTCCAGATAATGGAAATGGTAATACTGAAAATATCTGAAAATTTAGGCAGTATCTGTAAAGAAACATTAACTAGTTGACAATTCAGAACTAAAGCACTATATGAGAGGCAAGGAAAAGTGAACGAGTGGCTGACTGCATCTGTTGTTACCTTGATGACATGTTCCCAATAACTGCAAGATCTTCAATGAAACAAGTCTTAGTATTTGTCCATAAGTGATGTTTTGCTCAAGCCTCATGCCAGTCTTTTATTTACTTGATATCCATGTTGCTCAGCTGGAGTGTCAAGTCAAGTCGAGTTTATTGTCATGTGCAAACGTATGGTGAGATACAGATACAACGAAAAACTACTGTGCCACACCAGTGGCTTTTGGGACTGCCTGCTGAAAGAAACCATTGAGATAAACTAGAGGAAAAGTATTTTAACAAAGACGAAGGTCTAGCTCTAAGTAAGTATGGGAATTCAATTATAAAGGAGGAGGAGCAGTGGAAACCTGATTGGATGTGGACTAACCAATCAGAAGGGACAGATGGCGGGGGGGTGGGTAAATACAACAGAACTAGACATGCCTAGGCATCAACCCTGATGAAGATCATAGACTTTGTCTTCGAAACATCAATTAAAATTGATACCTGTACTCAGTTGGAAGCCCAAGAAGTGTTTATTAGTCATATATGCCGAAACATTACTAGATCATTTTTCAATGAAAATCGTGTTTGCAGCAGCATCAGAGATTCATGTGTACAAATACTACATAGAAAATAAATTAAACAGCAGTGAAGACAGGGAAAGGATAAACACTGTGGAAAGACAAAAACTTAATGCAAACTAGACCCAAAGTCAATGGCAATGCAAGAGGTTCTCCAAAGTGTTCCATTGCTGGGTAGGATTAGGGTTGTGTAGGTCAGTTGACTTAAATGACTTTCCTTTCCAGAGATCTGAAACAAAAAAAAAGTTAGGCTTATCCTGCAGTAACATACTCAGAAAGAGCTGTCCTGACAGAGGTGATGACTTTTAGACAAGCTGTTAAGCTAGAGCCCTTCTTATTCTGTAAAACACACTCAAAATTCTCCAAGGCAATAGTTCAAAGAAGAATAGGGGTGAATTATCCTTAATGGCTAATATTAATTCTATCAATTCCTCTTGCAACATTTTTAATAAAATAAATTGTCTGTTCATTAACACTTTTGTCAAATTCAGAACTAGCTGTGTTCAGTAAGTCCATGAATCAGAACTCCACGTCTATGTTTGACATTTTCTGAGTAGATTTTGAAATATGCTATATTAATGCAAGTCATTTTTTTTTCTTTGGAGGCAGTAGTTATCTGTAGATGTAATGCTTTTACTAATGCTGAAAGATGCTGCTCTTAAATTATGGTAAAAAGTGGAATGAAAGTGACGAAGGGAGACAAACCATTATTTTATTAGTATAATTCAATTCCAGTTTAAAGCAGCTCCAAAGAAAATGTGCTAATAACCACTCTAATTACTGCTATGGTTGTACAGATAGCAATATGTAACAATCACCTGCCAAAGTGCACTAAGCAATGTTAAGTCAGTCATGAATTAGAGCTAAGTATAGGGAAAAATCAAAAGTCTTTCTTCTGAAGAAGTATCTCGACCCGAAATAGTGACTGTTTTTTCCTTTCCATAGATGCTGCCTGACTTGCTGAGTTTCTCCAGCATTTTGTGAGTGTTACATCATTTTTCTTTGGATTCTTCTTGTTAACATCGTTCAGCTTCTCCTGTTAAATATGGTATGGCATCAGTACATCAGAGAGATGAAAAACCCACTATCAGCTGCTAGCGACATTACCACAAAAGATTATAGATTTTGGACATTTTTACCCATGCGATCTATGGATTTTCTGCTTCTCTTCTCAATTGTTTACCCATCATTATTCTAATACCGGGGCACATATAAAAAAAAAATCACAAAATAAAAACATTTCTTTGAGAGAATTCCCCATGGAAAAGTTTCTTTCTTAGCTTCTAGTTCCTTGTGCTATTTAGATTCTGGAAACTGTTTATGGTGTCTGGTAAACTTTGTATTGATTTTCCACTCTCATAGATAGCAATTTCTTTGTAACGGCCTATGTTGTAATAAGGGAAGAAAGATATTAAGTTTCCTCTCGATCAATATTATCAAAAGTAAGCTGCATTAATCTGTTTCCTGGATTTAACTGAGATTAGGATTGCATTTTCTTGCTTTTAAAGATCAATATCTTTGCTATTTTGTTATATTCCAAATGCAATTTATTATACTCTTCTGATTGTATGATGTTTATCTCATTTTCCAAGTCTCTCTCACAGAAATGTATGAGCACATGACTCAAAGGCTGCCATGATGGATAACAACCGTCTTTGAGAGCTCATGATAGATAGGAGTCATAATGTTATTTCTAAATTTATTAGCCCCCATGGAGATTAAAATTTTATTTATACAGAATTCAAGAGATATTTTCCTTCCCATTCTCTTGTGGTCTCATCTTGCAAGCTGTGTTCCTGCATACTAAATTCCATTGCAGAGAGATCGAGGGGAAGTTTAATGATTCTTATGAATCAGCTTAGCAACAATAATAGCATCATTTATATAGGATTTTTAATGTCGGAAAATGCCTAAGGTACTTCATAGAAATATTGGAAATAAAACTTAATGTGAAGCAAATGATGAGATATTTAGGTATGTGATTAAAAGCTTGGATAAAACTGTAAGTATTGCCAAGAGAGAGGAAGAGGGGAAGGGGAAAGTTTATTTAATTTATGTAGAGATACAGCACAGTAACATGCCCTTCTGGCTCAGTAAGCTTGCACCTTCACCCAAGTGAGCAATTAACCTAATAACCTGTATGTCTTCGGAAGGTGGGAGGAAACCAGAGCACCTGGAGGAAACCCACACAATCAGAGGGAGCATGTGCAAACTCCATACAGCAGGGGGCACTGTAATAGCGTTGAGATAGCCACTAAGCTACTGTCCCACCAGAGACTGTCAGGAAGTATTCTAAAACCTTTACAATTTGCCAAATTTAGATAAATTGCTCTTATTTTTTCCTGTGTCAGAATTGCCATTTCCACCTGTGATTTTGGATCAGATATTCTCTCTACAGCCTAGCTTGCTGAACATCACAGTACCCTATTAATACCAACATATAATACAAACAGAGAAGCATAATGTGCTTCTAGATATCAAATTACACCATTTGGTCTCACCCTCTGAGATATTCCTTTTGTTCTATGCATTACTGCTGCACCCCTGCTACTGAAAACTAACTTTTTTTTTCTCTCTTTCTCAGCTCTTTAAGGGCCCGTGGACCTGAAATGTGAATGCTGTTTCTCTATCCACAAATGTTGCCTGACCTGATGATGAGTTTTTCCCATCTTTTCTGTTGTTATTCCAAAACCTGGGGCTTTGGCAGCTGGGGCCAAAAAGAACCCAAAGGGAATCACATAAGCAACTTGTCAGATTCACCAGAATCAGGCTCCTGAATCATCCTATATGTTAAATTAGTTCCTATTGTCAGTAGAATAACTTTCTTGCAACTGGGTGCATCATCTCCAGTCACGTTTGTTATAGCAGACAGCATACATGGGAAAAATTAACAAAATATGTTTCAAAAGGGAAATATCACATTATTGCAAAATAAGTGATTTTTGGATTTAAAAAAAGTTTAAACTCTTTTTATGGGTTTTGGAAAAGAGAGAATTGCGGAAAAGTGGTCAATTAGAACTGGACTTCAGCCTCACAGGTATCATGCTGTGACAAGATTGTCACCACTGAAACATTACAACACTAAAACTAAAAATACTTATCACCTACAAAGCAACACATATTGCAGATGTCACAATGTAAGCCCCACATTCTGAATTAACCAATAAGAAATTCCCTAACAGACTGGCTAAACCAATGGAGGATGGGAGATCTTAAAATTATGTTGGAATGATGCTTTATCTGCTGATTTTCTATTTGATTTGTTGTAACTGATGAAACTTCTGTTTCGCCTCTACAAATGGGTTGGCTAAGTGTCAGGTCTAGGCTCTGGATTTTCATGGTAAGAACATAGAAGAAGTTAATAGAATCATATATACTAACAAATACCTTCTTCTAAACAGCAGAGGTATACATCACAGCTGGTACCCAGGCAAGGTGTTATCCAGACCACTTTGGAGTTTTCACAGAATCGTGGATGAACAGTTATTCTCCATAAGGCCTCTTGTTGAGAGAGTGAAATACTGGCAGCATTGGCTAGGGGCAGACAGAGTCAGAGAGTTATACGCACAGACACTGACCCGGCCAAATTTCCAAACATCCGGAAAGTGGATGGTGTCTGCATGCCTCCATACCAATGAGAGGTCTCTTCGTTGATCCCATAAGTTCTCGGCAGGGATTCTCCTCCAGCTGATTCAACTCCAACAAAACTATCAAGTTGATATCCAGTGGAATTTACACGTTATCATATGTGGACACATCCAAAAGAGTTTTTAAAAATATATTTCATAGAACATAGAACAGTACAGCACAGTACAGGCCCTTCAGCCCATGAGGCTATGCCGACAATCAATCTAACATCTCCCTCCCATGAAGCCCCCTTCCCCATTTTTCTTTCATCCATGTGCCTGTCTAAGTCTCTTATGTATCCCTCATGTATCTGCCTCTACCACCAGCCCTGGAAGTATATACCATGCACTTGCCAATCTGTGTTAAAAATCTTCCTCAGACAGCCCCCTATACTTCCTTCCAATCACATTAAAAACAGGTCCTCTCTTATTGGCCATTGTTGCCCCGGGAAAAAGGTGCCGGCCGTCCACTCTGTCCATGCCTCTTATCATCAAATACAGCCATCCTCATGAGATATGCTCTCTCTAATCCAGAGAGCATCCTGATAAATCACTGCACCCTCTCTTAAGCTTCCACATCCTTACTATAATGAGGTGACCAGAATCAGACACAAAATTCCCAGTGTCGTCTACAAGAGTGTTATAGAGCGGTGACATTACCTTGTGGTCCTTGAACGCAATCCCCCGACTAATCACGGCCAACACATCATATGTCTTCTTAACCTCCCAGTCAACTTGCGCTGCAACTTTGAAGGATCTATGACATCATCCCTAAGATCCCTACGCACCACTAAAATCCTGCCATTAACCCTGTATTCTGCCCTCAAGTTTGCCCTTCCAAGGTATATCCTAATTGATATGTCCTCCAGATTGAACTCCATCTGCCACCTCTCAGCCCAGCTCTGCATCCTGTCGATGCCCCATTGTAACTTAGGGCAACTTTCTACTGTATCCACAACACCACCAACTTTTGTGTCATCTACAAACTTACTAATCCACCTATCCACTTCTTCATCTAAGTCATTTATAAAAATCACAAAAGAGCTAGGACCCAGACGAGATCCCTGTGAAATACCATTAGTCACAGACCTCCAAAAAGAATCCACCTATCAACTAACCACCCTGTATCGTCTATGCCAAGCCAATTCCAGATCCACATAGCCATGTTTTCCTGAATCCCATGCCCCTGATTTTCTGAATGAACCTATCATGGGAAACCTTGTCAAACTCCTTACTAAAATCCATATACACCATATCCATCACTTTGTTTTGTCACTGCCTCACAAAAGTCACTTAGACCCATGAAGCATGCCTGCCCCTTGCAAAGCTATGTTGACTCTCTTTAATCAGATTATGCTTCTCCAAATGCTCATAAATTCTGGCTCGAGGAATCCTGTCAAATAGTTTGCCCACCACAGAGGTAAGATTCAGTAGTCTATAATTCCCAGTCTCTTTCCTCACTTTGCATAGTAACCTGGGGTATGTCCTGTCCAGCCCCAGAGACTTATCTATCCTAATGTTTTCCATAAGCTCCAACAATTCCTCTTTTTTAACTTCAACATGTTCCAGCACATTAGCCTGTTCTACACTGACCTCACGTTCCTCACATTCCCTCTCACTGATGAATAGTGAAGCAACATATTTATTAAGAGCTCCCCCTATCTCCTACAACTACAGGCACCTGTTTAATGCTGGACGAACTCAGCAGGCCTAGCAGCATCTATGGAAAAGAGTTAACAGTTGAAGTTTCGAGCTAAGACCTTTCATTTGACTATTTTTCATAGTTGCTGCCTGGCTTGCTAAGTTCCTCCAACATTCTGTGTGTGTTGCTTTGGATTTCCAGCATTGGCAGATTTTCTCATGTTTGTGATTTACTACAGACATGTTTCCTCTTTTATCTGTAATTGGTCCAAACTCACTTTAGTTATCCTCTTGCTGTTCACATACATGAAGAATGCCTTGGGGGCTTTCTGAATCCTACTTGCCAAGGCCTTCTCATGTCTTTTTTTTTAGCTTTCTTAACCTCTTTCCTGGCTACCATATACCTCTCAAGAGCCTTATCTGATCCCTGCTTTCTAAACCTTAAGTATGCTGCCTTCTTACTCTTGATTATATGTTCTACTTCTCTTTGTCAACCATGGTTCCTTCACCCTACCACTCTCTTCCTGCCTCAATGGGACAAACATTTTCAGAACCCAATGCAAGTGTTCTTTTAACAATGTCCACATTTTCATAGAGCAAACACGAGGAAATCTGCAGATGCTGGAAATTCAAACAACAACACACACAAAATGCTGGTGGAACACAGCAGGCCAGGCAGCATCGATAGTGAGAAGCGCTGTCGACGTTTCAGGCCGAGACCCTTCGTCAGGACTAACCGAAAGGAAAGATAGTAAGAGATTTGAAAGTAGTGGGGGGAGGGGGAAATGCGAAATGATAGGAGAAGACCGGAGGGGGTGGGATAAAGCTAAGGGTTGGAAAGGTGATTGGCAAAAGTGATACAGAGCTGGAGAAGGGAAAGGATCATGGGACGGGAGGCCTCAGGAGAAAGAAAGGAGGGGGGGGGAGTACCAGAGGGAGATGGAGAACAGGCAAACAACTAAATATGTCAGGGATGGGGTAAGAAGGGGAGGAGGGGCATTAACGGAAGTTAGAGAAGTCAATGTTCATGCCATCAGGTTGGAGGCTACCCAGCTGGTATATAAGGTGTTGTTCCTCCAGCCTGAGTTTGGATTCATTTTGACAATAGAGGAGGCCATGGGTAGACATATCAGAATGGGAATGGGACGTGAAATTAAAATGTGTGGCCACTGGGAGATCCTGCTTTCTCTGGCAGACTGAGCATAGGTGTTCAGCGAAACGGTCTCCCAGTCTGCGTCGGGTCTCACCAATATATAAAAGGCCACACCGGGAGCACCGGACGCAGTATACCACACCAGCCGACTCACAGGTGAAGTGTCGCCTCACCTGGAAGGACTGTTTAGGGCCCTGAATGGTGGTGAAGGAGGAAGTGTAAGGGCAGGTGTAGCACTTGTTCCGTTTACAAGGATAAATGCCAGGAGGGAGATCGGTGGGAAGGGATGGGGGGGGACGAGTGGACAAGGGAGTCGCATAGGGAGCGATCCCTGCGAAAAGCAGAAAGGGGGGGGAGAGAAAAATGTGTTTGGTAGTGGGATCCCGTTACCCCATCCCTGACATATTTAGTTGTTTGCCTGTTCTCCATCTCCCACTGGTACTCCCCCCAACTCCTTTCTTTCTCCTGAGGCCTCCCGTCCCATGATCCTTTCCCTTCTCCAGCTCTGTATTACTTTCACCATTCACCTTTCCAGCCCTTAACTTCATCCCACCCCCTCCGGTCTTCTCCTATCATTTCGCATTTCCCCCTCCCCCTACTACTTTCAAATCTCTTACTATCTTTCCTTTCGGTTAGTCCTGATGAAGGGTCTCGGCCCGAAACGTCGACAGCGCCGATCGATGCTGCCTGGCCTGCTGTGTTCCACCAGCATTTTCTGTGTGTTGTTGTCCACATTTTCATCGTACATTTCTCTGAGAACATCTGTTTCCAATTTACACTCCCAAGTTCTTACCTGATAGCATCAAAATTCACCCTCCTTCAATTAAATGCTTTTTCATAGTGTCTGTTCTTATCCTTGTCCAAGGCTATGCTAAATGTCAGAGTCATGTTCTCTCTCTCTCTCTGAATTATTCACCCATTGAAGATTTTATCACTTGACCTGGTTCACTGTCTAGTCTTGGATCAGGTATGGCCTCTCCTCTAGTCGGCCTGTCCAAAGCATAATATCCTAAAATTATTTTCTTATATCAAATTCTTATTCTTGCCAACAAAAACTTTTTTTACCATCAACCACTAAAGACAAATTACTAACAAACTACTGCTTTTTACTGAAATATATAAATATCCAGGAATAATATACACTATCTACATGGTAAATAAGGCCCTGTAAAAGTCACCCTCTAAAGGCACTGCTATGCTAAATGGAGTTCCTATGTCATATAATCAAGGTAAGAAATAAACACAGAAAGGTCCTGAATTGAACTGCAGTATGCAACATAAAATTAACTTTTCTGTGTAGACCTCTCCACTAGTCCTAAAGAAGGGTCTCAACAAAATTTATTTCAGGTGTTGCTTGTCTGGTTCCATCTTTCCAGTTTAGCTTTGCTTTTATTGGAGCTTCACCTTCGTGTCCATTGCCATTAGAAACACTTGAAATGGGAAAGGACTGTGTGGCCACTAAATCTCAGTCCTAAGAGGGCTGCTCCGCTCACATTCTGCGCTTACGTTACACTCCCTTGGTTTGAATCCTGGAGCCTGAAGCCCTATTCCTTCAGTGTAAATCGAGCAAACTCTGTGGCTATGTTAAACAGCAATCAATAAACAACATTAAGAATTCTTTTTCCCACATCATTCAGCGAATCTGGGAATGTTTATCACTCAGAGGCTGGGTGGTTCTACTAATCTATAAGTGATAAGTTTCAGTGGAAATGGATGTCATCACAAATTTAAATTGAAAAGCTTTGATTTTCCCACAAGAGCAATGGTCCAGGTTGGCTTGGCTAGCAGTAGAAGCTACTGTCTACCTGTGATGAGGTCTACTAATGTTATGCTGACAACTCTGACCTCTAACCGGATAGCAAACCACAAGAAATCCCTGTTGACATGTAGCGTGCAAAGCCTGGTGGTCCGACCTGCATCTGGACAAGGCAGATTAATGTTTATTTCTATGTTCACTCATTTGTATGATTGCTTAGTGATACAGCAGATAACAGCATGTGTCTGGATAGATGCCACTGTGTCTGTTCATGGATTACTAAAAGGTACTCAGTCTTTCTGTGGTGATCACACTTGGGACCTCATGTCACATTTGACATTATAAATATGTTCAAAAAATATTAAATGAATTATGTTTAAATGAATGTTGTGTTGTTGTACACTTAAATCCATCACATTAAACAGACATGTAACAAAGCTCTAAACTCATAAGTGGGATAACAATCTTCCAGTGTACATAGTGATTGCTCTGTGGCAAGGAAAGGCCTGATATATTGCAAAAGTGCTTCAATTCACTCCTAAGTAACATTGCTGTACTTTGAAAAAATTCTTTGCTTCGCTAAAGGTTAAAACATTTTGAGTACATCGCTGCTCACTCATCTACGTTCATAATGCTGTTTGAAATCCTAATAATTCCTGCTGCTGCCTGTAAGGAGTCTGTACGTTCTTCCCGAGACCGCGTGGGTTTCCTCTGGGTGCTCTGGTTTCCTCCCACAGTCCAAAGAAGTGCTGGTTGGCAAGTTAATTGGTCATTGTAAATTGTCCCATGATTAGGCTAGGATTAAATTGGGAGATTGCTGAGTGGTGTGGCTCAAAGTGTCGGAAAGCAATATCTTAATAAAATAAGTATTTTAAAAATTTAACCCTCTAAACTCATAGCTGTTCTACTGATTTTGAACTGCATTCTTTCCTTACTCAGACCAAAATCAATAATCTCATGTTTCCTGAGTTTGAAGTTCACCATTTGTTTCCATGTTTAACCTATCTATATCTTTTGGTGACCCATCCTCACCAACTTACTGTGCCTTATAACTTTAATTCTGCCTGTATACATTTAGCAAAGTTCATCTAAGTCAGTACGACACACGTTGAGCTGAAACAGAAGTCCAGGTCACTCAGATTATGCACAGGGCCACGATCACACTGCCCAGTTAATGACAGATACAGTGTACAGTAGAAAATCAGGCCTGCATGGTAGTGTGGTGGTTAGCACAATGGTTTTCAGTACAGTACAGGCGACATGGGTTCAATTCCCACCATTACCGGTAATGAGCTTGTACATTCTGCCCATAACTGCGCGGTCCAGTTCCTCCCACGGTCCAAAGGCGAGCTGGTTGGTAGATTAATTGGTCATTGTGAGTTGTCCTATGAGTAGGGCTAGGATTAACTAGGGGATTGCTGGGCAACATGGCTCAAAGGGCCTATTCTGTGCTGTATTTAAATAAATAAACAAATAAATAAATCTCAAAAGAAATGGTTGTCATCAAGTCATTGTGAAGCCCTTCTTCTCTGTTCCCTCAAAGATTATTGGTTAAAGATTCTTCAGTTTCAGTGTTCAGCAAATTATAAAAAACATAGAAACTTTAGCCACCTTCAAGCTTATCAAACAACTTAGATCTATGAGAGTAACTGACTGTACTATCAGGGTAATAGAATGATTTGTTTATATAATCAATACTTCTGGCATTTAAAATGTAATTATTGGTATCATTAGTGCCAGTGTTCCATTCCAAAATAAAAACACCTTTGTACTCTTATCTTGATAATATGCGCTTGGTAGCCACTTTATTAGCTACATCTGTACTACTGTTTAACGCAAATAATTAATCAGCCAATCACGTGGCAGTAACTCAATGCATAAAATCATATAGACATGGTCAAAAGGTTCAGTTGTTCCGAGCAAACATCAAAATGGTGAAAACTGCGATCTAAATGACTTTGTGGAATGATTATTGTTGCCAAATGGGGTGGTTTGAATATCTCAGACACTGCTGGGAATTTCATGCTGATGTTTCCAGAGTTTAGAAAAGATAGTGCAAAAAACAAAAACAAAACATGCAGAGAGTGGCAGTTCTGTGGGTGAAAATGCCTTGTTAATGAAAGAGGTCAGATGAGAATGGTCATACTGGTTCAAGCTGACAGGAAGGCAACAGTAAAATAGCAACCAAGCTTTACAACAGTGCTGTGTAGAACAGCATCTCTGAACATACACGTAGCTTACGGGCTGCAGCAGTAGAAGACCACAAATTATACAAGAGAAAATATGCAGTTGCTGAAGATCCAAAGCAACACACACAAAGTGCTGGAGGAAGTCAGCAGGCTAGGCAGCATCTATGGAAAAGAATAAAGAGTCAATGCTTAGGGCCAAGACCCTTCTCCAGTCCTGAAGAAGGGTCTCAGCCTGAAACGTTGACTGTTTGCTCTTTTCCATAGATGCTGCCTGGACTGCTGAGTTCCTCCGGCATTTTGTGGACTACAAGCATACACTCAGTTACCTCTTTATTAGGCACAGAAGGTACTGAGTGTACCTAATTATCTCAGGATGAATAGGGTTTGAATTACTGGAAGAATTCTCCTGAATTATCTTGTAATTCAGCCAATAGCGATGGACTTAATTTCCAAATATCCAAGATTCAAACAACTAAGAAACCAATGGTTATGAAAATTCACAGATAGTTTGTAGTTTGCGCTTATTTTCATATTTGGTTCTCAAATCAGGGTGCAGCAATGCTGACCATGGTATGTCATCGAAGCGGTGAAGAGGAAGTAAACAAGGAGAGAGATGTATCTGAGGCCCAGTAATGTTCATCTGTCTCAGCAGATTAATTTGCTAAACTGACACGAAATTGGAATGGAAATATCTGTGATTATTTTCTAAATTTCTCGGCTTGATTTGTTCTGTTATAAATATTGACCCTAAATTTCCATCAGAGTCTACCTTTCTATTTTTGTAACCTGAGGCATGGTAGCATCATGGTTAGGAGTTTGTGTGACTGAAAACCCATGTCCACATAGGTTTCCTCCTACATTCCAAAGATGTATGGTTAGGGTTAGTGAGTTGTGAGCGTGCTAAGCTGGCCTGGAAACACGGCAGCACTTGTACAATCCTCACTGATATGATGCAGCACAAACAATACATTTCACTGTATGTTTCAACGTACATGTGACAAATAAAGCTAATCTTTTAATTTTCATCTATAGTAGGAATCTTTGGAGAAACACAGTAAGTGATCATTTAAATGATCAATTTCTAGGTTCTGCTAATCTATTGCTGGTGAACTTTCGTGTAAATACAATTATTTTAAGGGAAGTTCAGTAGTTTCAATGACAGCCCCATCGGTAACTGTGCATTATTGGTGACAGGAAATACCATTGGGTGGAATCTTTTATGTTGCATGTAACTGACAGGTAAAATTTCAGGATGAAATTAAATAAAGTAAAAGACAAACAATTGGAGCAGATATGGTCAGAGAAAATACTTCACTTAACACATGAGGAAGATAAAACTAATCTTCTTTTCAGGACATAACAATAACTTTTAATCATACAGAAATATATTTTACACCAAACACCTTGTCTTTTGTCTTATTAATTAAGGATTACTAATACTGTAATACTATAGTTTGCACAGAAACCACATGAAGCACATACTTTCACTGTAATGTACTTTTGGTGTAGATCATATTACTGCAGGATAGACAAAGGCCACAGTATCTATTTCAACTGGAAATTAACTCTTTACCTCCTAAAAGCATTGATCAGAAGAAAGTGGCACTGCCACTGCATGCTTTCCAAGATAGGTTGTGCCTGACTTTGCTACTGCAACGGATTCCTGAACAAGTTTGCACGAATAGGAATTCAGCAATGTAAATTCGTAGATTATTCCATGGTTTTAAACAGTGACAGTGGATGTATATTGGCACTACAATCATACTTTTCCATAATATTCAGACAAGAAAGTGGTTCACTATTTGCTGATGATACAACAATTGTTGGTAGAATCTCAGGTGGTGGAGAGAGGGCGTACAGGAGTGAGATATACCAGCTAGTGGAGTGGTGTCACAACAACAACCTGGCACTGAGATATACCAGCTAGTGGAGTGGTGTCACAGCAACAACCTGGCACTGAGATATACCAGCTAGTGGAGTGATGCCACAGCAACAAACTGGCACTCGATGTCAGTAAGATGAAGGAGCTGATTGTGGACTTCAGGAAGGATAAGACAAAGGAAAACATACCAATCCTCATAGAGGGATCAGAATTGGAGAGAGGAAGCAGTTTTAAGTTCCTGAGTGTCAAGATCTCTAAGGATTTTACATGGTCCCAACATTTTGATGCAATTATAAAGAAGGCAAGACGTTGGCTATACCTCATCAGGAGTTTGAAGAGATTTAGCACGTCAACAAATACACTGAAAAACCTCTATAGTTGTACCATGGAAAGCATTCTGACAGGCTGCATCACTGTCTGGTATAGGGCGGAGGTGCTACTGAACAGGACCAAAAGAAGCTTTAGAGGGTTGTAAATCTAGTCAGCTCCATCTTGGGTACTAGCCTACAAAGTACCCAGGGCATCTTCAGGGTGTGGTGTCTCAGAAAGGCAACATCTATTATTAAGGACCTCCAGCACCCAGGGCATGCCCTTTTCTCACTGTTACCATCAGGTAGAAGGTACAGAAGCCTGAAGGCACACACTCAGTGATTCAGGAACAGCTTCTTCCCCTCTGCCATCTGATTCCTAAATGGAAACTGAACCCTTGGACACTACCTCACTTTTTTTTACTATATATTATTTCTGTTTTTTGCAAGATTTTTAATCTATTCAATATATGTATACTGTAATTGATTTAATTATTTATTTACCCCCGTCTCTCTCTCTCTCTCTCCCCCCCCCCCCCTTCTATATTTTGTATTGCATTGAACTGCTGCTGCTAAGGTAACAAATTTCACGTCACATGCCGGTGATAATAAACCTGATTCTGATTCTGACTCTTCTCTCCTATCAGTTACCTCCTTCTTCATCCCTTTACCTTTTCCATATTACCTCCCCACCTCACTTCAGCCACCCTCTTGCACCCACCTACCTTCCCCCTCAACTGGCTCTCCGATCGCCTTTCAGCTTGTATTCCTTCTCCTCCCACGTTCCCCCCCCCCCCCACCCCATATTTTGGTGCCTTCCCCCTTTCCATCCAGTCCTGAGAAAGAATCTTAACCCGGACAATAACCCTTTATTCCCTGTCTGACCTGCTGAGGTCGTCCAGCATTTTCTGTGTGTTACTCCGGATTTCCAGCAGCTGCAGAATCTCTTCTGTTAGACAAGGAAGAAGCTGGTTTGTTGATGCATTTTATCGCACAAAGCTCGACCAACTCAGTAACTAAAGACACCACTTATTTTTGACAGTGTTATCTTCAGGACAGAAATCTAGCTGATTGCTTAAAATTATGTTTTTTTTGGAATTTGACCAGCGGTCACTAAGTTGATTACTAGACAAATACAAAAGACAATAACGACTTCTGAACTACTCTTCCTCGTTAGAAAACATCTCAGTATATCATAAATAAGGTTATTTGTTTGATTGGTGGCCCCATAGCCCCATGGGCTGATGTTAAGGCACCTTTTAATCAAATTTGGAGTCTCTCTCGACCTCAGGGGAGATGCAGCCCATTGTTAACCTTCCACATCTCCTACAATTGCCCTGACATCATGTCCTTCAAAGGTTAACTATATGACATTGTGTTAACATTCTTACCTTATGTGTTTTGTTATAATTTCATTACACTATGAGACAGTGCTATACGGCAGTAAACACATTTCATCCAGACCATGGAAAATGTTCCAACTTTAATTTTCTCTCTGAAGATGAATATATGTAAATAGTTCACTAATCATCTCTGCCTTTAATCTATTGTTTACTTACCAATCAAGCCTAATTACTAGGCCGACTTCATTGTGTGGCAACTCTACAAACCTGAAAAAGGAATAGAATTTAAGCATTTAACACATAGTTCTGGTTTCCTCATGATGATCATTCACTTAGCTCAAACTGTCCTGATTTACTTGTGTTTCAAGACAATTTTCATGAAGAGTATAGCCAAAATTAACCTAGACCTAATTCTAACATCTGGCAACATAAGGCACACACTCTTTATTCCCATATTTCTGTAACACGTAAAGAAAGAGCAATATTTTTAATTAAAAGTTCCTGCTCCCAAGGGAGGGGATTTGTAGAATGCCTACAAGATGGCTTTTCAAAGCAGATTGTAGTTCAGCCCACACAGGAAAAAGCAATACTGGATTGGTTGCTGTGTAATGAGCCAGATTTGATTTGGAAGCTTAAGGTAAAGGAACCCTTAGGAGCCAGTAATCATAGAACCATAGAACACTATAGCACAGTACAGACTCTTCAGACCTCCATGTTTTGCCGACCCATATAATCCTTTTAAAAAGTACTACACCCACACTACCCCATAACCCTCCATTTTTCTTTCATCTATGTGCCTGTCCAAGAGGTTCTTACATACCCCTAATGTTTTAGCCTCCACCACCATCCCTGGCAAGTCATTCCAGGCACTCACAACACTCTGTGTAAAGAACTTACCTCTGATGTCTCCCCTAAACTTCCCTCCCTTAATTTTGTACATATGCCCTCTGGTGTTTGCCATTGGTTCCCTGGGAAACAGGTACTGACTATCCACCCTATCTATGCCTCTCAATCTTGTAGACCTCTATCAAGTCTCCTCTCATTCTTTCTGTGCTCCAAAGAGAGAAGTCCCAGCTCTGCTAACCTTGCTTCATATGACTTGTTCTCCAAACCAGGCAACATCCTGGTAAATCTCCTCTGCACCCTCTCCATAGCTTCCACATCCTTCCTATAATGAGGTGACCAGAATTGAACGCAATACTCTAAGTGCTGTCTCACCAGAGATTTGTAGAGTTGCAACATGACCTCTCTACTCTTGAACTCAATCCCCCTATTAATGAAGCCTAGCATCCCATAGGCCTTCTGAACTGCCCTATCAACCTGTGCAGCGACCTTGAGGGATGTATGGATTTGAACCCCAGGTCCCTTTGTTCATCCACACTCTTAAGTAACTGACCATTAATCCTGTACTCAGTCTTCTGCTTTGTCCTTCCAAAATGCATCACCTCACACTTGTCTGGATTGAACTCCATCTGCCATTTTTCTGCCCAACTCTGCAGCCTGTCTATATTCTCTCGTAACTTTCAACAACCTACAGCTCCATCCACACCTCCTCCAATCTTCGTGTCATCTGCAAACTTACTCACCCATCCTTCTACCTCTACATCCAGGTAATTTATAAAAATCACAAATAGCAGGAGTCCCAGGACAGATCCCTGCGGTACTCCACTAGTCACTGACCTCCAAGCAGAATACTTTCCTTCCACAACTACCCTCTGCTTTCTTCCTTTAAGCCAATTTTTTATCCAAACAGCCAAGGTTCCACTTATCCCATGCCTCATGACTTTCTGGATGAGTCTCTCGTGAGGGACCTTGTCAAATGCTTTGCTAAAGTCCATGTAGACCACATCCACTGCCCTACCCTCATCAATTTCTTTTGTTACCTCTTCAAAAAACTCAATCAGGCTCGTGAGGCATGATCTTCCCTTCACAAAGCCATGTTGACTATCCATGAGTAGACTGTACTTCTCCAAATGCTTGTAGATCCTATCCTTAAGAATCCTTTCCAATAGCTTGCAGACCACCGATGTAAGACTCACTGGTCTATAGTTCCCAGGTTTCTCCCTATTACCTTTTTTAAACAAGGGAACTTGCCATTCTCCAGTCCTCCGGCACCTCCCCTGTAGCCAAAGAGGATTCAAAAATCATAGCTAATGCTCCTGCAATCTCTTCTCTCAATTCCCACAACAACCTGGAGTGTATAATATCCGGCCCTGGGGATTTACCAATCTTAATGGTTTTAAGAAGATCCAGCACTTCTTCTTCCTTAATCACATTATCCAGCACACAGGCCTGCTCAACTTCGACCTCAGCCTTATCAAGATCCTTTTCACTTGTGAATACTGAAGCAAAGTATTCATTTAGGACTTCCCCAACCTCCTCCACTGCCTCCAGGCACATGTTGCCCTCTTTATCTTTCCTTGGGGTTCTCCTTAAGCCTACATGCCAAGGCCTTCTCATGCCTCCTTTGAGCTCTCCTAAGTCCTTTCTTTAGCTCCTTCCTGGCTACCCTATATTTCTCATGAGCCCCTCCTACTTCCTGCTTTTTATATCTAACATATGCTTCCTTTTTCCTCTTGACTAGTTGCCTCACGTGTTTTGTCAGCCACGGTTCCCTCTTCCTACCATTTTTTTCCTTGCCTCAATGGGACAAACCTGTCCTGAACCCAACTCAAGTGGTCCCTAAACTTCTCCCACATTACTTCTGTGCTTTCCCCTTTGAACATCTATTTCCAATTTACTCTCGCTAGTTCCTGCCTCATCCCTTCAAAGTTAGCCCTTCCCCAGTTAAGCACTTTACCATTTCATCTGATTTTATCCCTTTCCATAGCTATGCTGAAGCTAAGGGAGTTGTGGTCACTCTCACCAAAATGCTCCCCCACCAAGAGGTCTGTCACCTGACCAGGTTCATTACCCAGAATTAAATCCAGTATGGCCTCTCCTCTCGTCGGCCAGTCCACATACTGCATCAGGAATCCTTCTTGAACACACCTGACAAATTCAGCCCCATCTATCCCCCTTGCACTCAGGAGATGCCAGTCAATATGAGGGAAGTTGAAATCACCCATAACTACTACCCTGTATTTCCTGCACCATTCTAAAATCTGCCTGCTTATCTGCTCCTCGGTGTCCCGAGGGCTATTTGGGGGCCGATAGACTACTCCCAGCACAGTGATTGATTCCTTCCTATTTCTGACTTCCACCCAGACCGACTCCATGGACACTCCCATAATATCATAATATCAAAGAATTCACCCTGCAGTTTGAGAGGGCGAAGATAAAGTCAGGCGCACCAGTATTAAAGCAGAATAAAGTGAACTACAGAGGCATGAGAGAGGAGCTGGCCAAAGTTGATTGGAAGCTAGACAATAATATAAAAGATGATACCAAAAGTTTTTCAGATATGTAATATAACAAAATGTCAGATAAGCCCAGTACGTACTTTTCTTCATTCTTCACTGTGGAAGGCACTAACAGCATGTCAGATATTTGAGAGTGTCATGGGGAAAAGTAAGTATAGTTGCTATTACTATGGAGTAGATGTTTGGGAAGCTGAACGTCCTGAAGGTAGATAAGTCATCTGAACCAGGTGGACTATACCCCAGGGTTCCGAGAAAGGTAACTGAAGAGATTATGAAGGCATTAGTAAGGATCTTTCAAGAATCACTAGATTCTGGAATGGTTCTGGAGGACTGTAAAATTGCAAATGTCACTCCAATTTTCAAGAAGAGTGTATCTAAAGGACAGGCAGGAAGGCAGAGGTGTGGCATTACTCTGCTGGTAAGAAATGAAATCAAATCAAGTAGGTGAAGGGCAAGAGGATAAGACATGAGAGAATAGGACCAATCAAGTGTGACAGTGAAAAAGTGTGTATGGAATAGGAGGAGATAGCAGAGGTACTTAATGAATACTTTGCTTCAGTATTCACTGTGGAAAAGAATCTTGGCAATTGCAGAGATGACCTATAGCAGATTGAGAAGCTTGAGCTTATAGACATAAAGAAAGAGGATGTGCTGGAGCTTTTGGAAAGCATCAGTTGGATAAGTCGCCGGAACCGGATGAGATGTACTGTGGCTACTGTGGGAGGTGAAGGAGGAGATTGCTGAGCCTCTAGCAATGATCTTTGAATCATCAATGGGGACGGGAGAGGTTCCGGAGGATTGGAGGGTTGCGGATGTTGTTCTCTTATTCAAGAAAGGGAGTAGAGATAGCCCAGGAAATTATAGACAAGGGAGTCTTACTTCAGTGGTTGGTAAGTTGGTGGAAAAGATCTTGAGAGGCAAGATTAATGAGCATTCGGAGAGGTATAATATGATTAGGAATAGTCAGCATGGCTTTGTCAAAGACAGGTCATGCCTTACAAGCCTGATTGAATTTTTTGAGGATGTGATTAAACATGTTGATGAAGGTAGAGTAGCAGATATAATGTATATGGATTTCAGCAAGGTATTTGATAAGGTACCCCATGCAAGGCTTATTGTTTAGATTTCCAGCATCTGCAGGTTTTCTCTTGTTTGTAGATTGGGAAAATCAGATTGGTGCTGGATTCCAGGAGGGGTAATTTATAGAGTGCGTACAAAATGTCTCTTTAGAACAGCTAGTAGTTGACCCCACTAGGGGATCAAATATTCTGGATTGGGTGATTGGAGAGTTTAAGGTAGAAGAACCCTTAGAGGTACATGATCATAATATAATCAGATTCACCCTGAAATTTGGGAAAGAGAAGCTAAAGTCAGAAGTATCAGTATCACAGTGAAGTAAGTAGAATTACAGAGGCATGAAAGAGGAATTGGCCAAGAATGATTGGAAAAGGACACTGCCAGGGATGACAACAGAGCAACAATGCCTGGAATTTCAAGAAGCAATTCAGAAGGCACAGGATATACACATCTCAAAGAGGAATAAGTATTCTAAAGGAAATACAGAAAAAAAAGAAACATAGAAAAATATACAGCACAATATAGGCCCTTTGGCCCACAAAGCTGTGCCGAACATGTCCCTACCTTAGAATTAACAAGGCTTTACCCATAGCCCTCTATTTTTCTAAGCTGCATGTAGCCATCCAGGAGTTTCTTAAGAGTTTCTATCATTTCCTCCTCCACCACCATTGCCAGCAGCCCATTCCACGCACTCACCATTCTCTGCGTAAAAAACTTACCCCTGACATCTCCTCTGTACCTACTTCCAAGCACCTTAAAACTGTGCCCTCTCACGCTAGCCATTTCAACCCTGAGGAAAAGCCTCTGGCGATCCACATGATCAATGCCTCTCATTATCTTGTACACCTCTATCAAGTCACCTCTCATCCTCCGTCGCTCCAAGGAGAAAAGGCCGAGTTCACTCAACCGTGTCTGAGAAGAGAAGTCAAAGCCAACATAAAAGCCAAGAAGGGGCATATAATAGAGTAAAATTTAGTACAACGATAGAGGATTGGGAAACTTTTAAAAACCAACAGAAGGCAAAAGATGGAATGCGAAAGTAAGCTAGCCAATAATATTAAAGAGGATAACAATAGTTTCTTCAGATACATAAAGTATCTAAGAGAGGTGAGAGTGGATATAGTACTACTGGAAAATGATGCTGGAGAGGTAGTAATGAGGCACAATGAAATGGTGGATGAACTGAATAAGTATTTTGAATCAGTCTTCACTGTGGAAGACACTAGCAGTATGGTGTCAGGGGTCATGAAATGTGATGAGGTACCATAACTAGAGAGAACATTCTTGAGAAACAGAAAGGTCTGAAGGTAGATAAGTCACCTGGACCAGATGGTGCACACCACAGAGTTCTGAAAGAGGTGGCTGAAGAAATTGTGAAGGCATTAGTAATGATCTTTCAAGAATCACTAGATTCTGGAATGGTTCTGGAGGACTGGAAAATTGCAAATGTCACCCCACTCTTCAAGAAGGGAGAGAGGCAGAAAAAAGGAAACTATAGGCCAGTTAGTCTGACCTCAGTGGTTGGGTAGATGTTGGAGTTGATTATTAAGGATGAGATCTCAGGGTACTTGGAGGCACATGATAAAATAGGAGTAATTTTGCCTGACAAATCTGTTGGAATTCTTTGAAGAAATAATAAGCAGGATAGACAAAGGAGAATTGGTTGATGCTGTGTGCTTGGATTTTCAGAAGGCCTTTGACAAGGTGCCATATTGAGGCTGCTAACAAGCTATGAGCACATGGTATTACAGGGAAGATTCTAGCATGGATAAAGCAGTGGCTGATTGGCAGGAGGCAAACAGTTGGAATAAAGGGTCTATTTTCTGGTTGGCTGCTGATGACTGGTGGCATTTGATAGGAGTCTGTGTTGGGAAAGATTCTTCTTTTACGTTATATGTCAATGATTTGGATGTTGGAATTGATGGCTTTCCTGCAAAGTTTACAGATGATATGAAGATAGTGGAGGAGCAGGTAGTTTGAAGAAGAAGAGAAGCTACAGAAGGACTTAGACAGATTAGGAGAACGGGCAAAGAAATGGCAGATGGAATACAGTTTGGGAAGTGTATGGTCATGCACATTGGTAGAAGAAATGAAAGGGTTGACTATTTTCTAATTAGAGAGAAATACAAAAACTGAGGCACAAAGAGACCTTAATGTCCTTGTGCAGCATTCCTTAAAAATTACTTTGGAGCAGACATGATAGAAACATAGAACCATAGAAAATAGGTGCAGGAGTAGGCCATTCGGCCCTTCGAGCCTGCACCGCCATTCAATATGATCATGGCTGATCATCCAACTCAGAACCCTGTACCTGCTTTCTCTCCATATCCCCGATCCCTTTAGCCACAAGGGCCATATCTAACTCCCTCTTAAATATAGCCAATGAACCGGCCTCAACTGTTTCCTGTGGCAGAGAATTCCACAGATTCACCACTCTCTGTGTGAAGAAATTTTTCCTCATCTCGGTCCTAAAAGGCTTCCCCTTTATCCTTAAACTGTGACTCCTTGTTCTGGACTTCCCCAACATCGGAAACAATCTTCCTGCATCTAGCCTGTCCAATCCCTTTAGAATTTTATACGTTTCAATAAGATCCCCCCTCAATCTTCTAAATTCCAGTGAGTATAAGCCTAGTCAATCCAGTCTTTCTTCATATGAAAGTCCTGCCATCCCAGGAATCAATCTGGTGAACCTTCTTTGTACTCCCTCTATGGCAAGAATGTCTTTCCTCAGATTAGGGGACCAAACCTGCACACAATATTCTAGGTGCGGTCTCACCAAGGCCCTGTACAACTGCAGTAGAACCTCCCTGCTCCTATACTCAAATCCTTTTGCTATGAATGCCAACATACCATTTGCCTTTTTCACCGCCTGTTGTACCTGCATGCCCACCTTCAATGACTGGTGTACAATGACACCCAGGTCTCGTTGCACCTCCCCTTTTCCTAATTGGCCACCGTTCAGATAATAATCTGTTTTCCTGTTCTTGCAACCAAAGTGGATAACCTCACATTTATCCACATTAAATTGCATCTGCCATGAATTTGCTCACTCACCTAACCTATCCAAATCACCCTGCATCCTCTTAGCATCCTGCTCACAGCTAACACCGCCGCCCAGCTTCGTATCGTCCGCAAACTTGGAGATGCTGCATTTAATTCCCTCGTCTAAGTCATTAATATATATTGCAAACAACTGGGGTCCCAGCACTGAGCCTTGCGGTACCCCACTAGTCACTGCCTGCCATTCTGAAAAGGTCCCGTTTACTCCCACTCTTTGCTTCCTGTCTGCCAGCCAATTCTCTATCCACATCAATACCATACCCCCAATACCGTGTGCTTTAAGTTTGCACACTAATCTCCTGTGTGGGACCTTGTCAAAAGCCTTTTGAAAATCTAAATATACCACATCCACTGGCTCTCCCCTATCCACTCTACTAGTTACATCTTCAAAAAATTCTATAAGATTTGTCAGACATGATTTTTCTTTCAAAAATCCATGCTGACTTTGTCTGATGATTTCACCACTTTCTAAATGTGCTGTTATCACATCTTTGATAACCGACTCTAGCATTTTCCCCACCACCAATGTCAGACTAACCGGTCTATAATTCCCCGGTTTTTCTCTCCCTCCTTTTTTAAAAAGTGGGGTTACATTAGCCACCCTCCAATCCTCAGGAACTAATCCAGAATCTAAGGAGTTTTGAAAAATTATCACTAATGCATCCACTATTTCTTTGGCTACTTCCTTAAGCACTCTGGGATGCAGACCATCTGGCCCTGGAGATTTATCTGCCTTTAATCCCTTCAATTTACCTAACACCACTTCCCTACTAACATGTATTTTTCTCAGTTCCTCCATCTCACTAGACCCTCAGTCCCCTACTATTTCCGGAAGATTATTTATGTCCTCCTTAGTGAAGACAGAACCAAAGTAGTTATTCAATTTGTCTGCCATGTCCTTGTTCCCTATGATTAATTCACCTGTTTCTGACTGTAAGGGACCTACATTTGTCTTGACCGATCTTTTTCTTTTCACATATCTATAAAAGCTTTTACAGTCAGTTTTTATGTTCCCTGCCAGCTTTCTCTTATAATCTTCTTTCCCTTTCCTAATAAAGCCCTTTGTCCTCCTCTGCTGGTCTCTGAATTTCTCCCAGTCCTCAGGTGTGCAACTTTTTTTTGCTAATTTATATGTTTCTTCTTTGGACTTGATACTATCCCTAATTTCCCTTGTTGTAGTTCATCCTTGCGATCTTTAAATACTTGCCATTGCATATCCACCGTCAACCCTTTAAGTATCATTTGCCAGTCTATCTTAGCTAATTCACGTCTCATACCTTCAAAGTTACCCTTCTTTAAGTTCAGAACCTTTGTTTCTGAATTAACTATGTCACTCTCCATCTTAATGAAGAATTCCACCATATTATGGTCACTCTTACCCAAGGGGCCTCGCACGACAAGATTGCTAACTAACCCTTCCTCATTGCTCAATACCCAATCTAGAATGGCCTGTTCTCTAGTTGGTTCCTTGACATGTTGGTTCAGAAAACCATCCCGCATACATTCCAAGAAATCCTCTTCCTCAGCACCCTTACCAATTTGGTTCACCCAATCGATATGTAGATTGAAGTCACCCATTATAACTACTGTTCCTTTATTGCACGCATTTCTAATTTCCTGTTTAATGCCATCCCCAACCTCACTACTACTGTTAGGTGGCCTGTACACAACTCCCACCAGCGTTTTCTGCCCCTTAGTGTTATGCAGCTCTACCTATATTGATTCCACATCCTCCAGGCTAATGTCCTTCCTTTCTATTGCGTTAATCTCCTGTCTAACCAGCAACGCTACCCCACCTCCTTTTCTTTCCTGTCTATCCCTCCTCAATATTGAATATCCCTGGATGTTGAGCTCCCATCCTTGGTCACCCTGGAGCCATGTCTCTGTGATCCCAACTATATCATATTCATTAATAACTATCTGCATCTTCAATTCATCCACCTTGTTACGAATGCTCCTCGCATTGACACACAAAGCCTTCAGGCTTGTTTATACAACACTCTTAGCCCTTATACAATTATGTTGAAAAGTGGCCCTTTTTGTTTTTTGCGCTGGATTTGCCTGCCTGCCACTTTTACTTTTCACCTTACTACTTTTTGCTTCTATCCTCATTTTACACCCCTCTGTCTCTCTGCACTTGTTCCCATCCCCCTGCCACATTAGTTTAAATCCTCCTGAACAGCAGTAGCAAATGCTCCCCCTAGGACATTGGTTCCAGTACAGCCCAGGTGCAGACCGTCCTATTTATACCGGTCCCACCTCCCCCAGAACTAGTTCCAATGCCCCAGAAATTTGAATCCCTCCTGCTTGTACCATTTGATGCACCATGATGGGCCAATTGGTCCAATTCAGCTCCTATATCTAATGGTCTGTTGCCTTAATTTGCAGGTTGAGTCTGCGGTGAGGAAGACAAATGCAATGTTAGCATTCAATTCAAGAGAACTAGAATATAAAAACAAGGAGCCTCACTTGGAGTATTGTGAACAGTTTTGGGACCATTATCTTAAAAAGTATGTGCTGAAACTGGTAAGGGTTCAAATGAGTTCCACAAAAATGATTCTAAGATTGAATGGCTTGTCATATGAAGAGTGTTTCATGGATCTGGGCCTGAATTCACTAGAATTCAGAAGAATGAGGGGTGACCTCATTGAAACCTATTGAATGGTGAAACGCCTGATAGAGTGGATGTGGAGATGATGTTTCCTATGGGGTGAGAGTCTAAGACCAGCAGAGCAATCTCGGAATAGAGGGGCGTCCTTTTGGAATGGAGCTGAGGTGGCATTTCCTAGCCAGACAGTAGTGAATCTGTGGAATCTTTGCCACAGGCCACTGTGGAGGCCAAGGCCAGGTCAGAGATTGACCAATTCTTAATTGGTCAGGGCATGAAGGTATACGGGGAAAACGAAGCAGAATGGTGCTGAGCAGAAAATGGGCTGACCGTCATCTTGTTAGGGAAAGTCAGGCAGTGATAGACAGAAGCTATAGGGAGTTAGTCATCCTAAGGCTATAGGAGACAGAAAAATGGGTGACTATCAGAAGAGCGAAGGGGGAACATAAGATAGTGGAGAGCATCCCTGTGGCCATTCCCCTCAACAATAAGCACTCCATATTGAGTATTTTTGGTGAGCGTGGGGAATGACCTACCTGGGGAAGCAGCAGCAGCTGTACCTTTGGCACTGAGTCTGGCCCTGTGGCTCAGAAGGGTAGGAAACTGAAGAGGATGGAAGCAGTAATAGGGTACTGTATAGTCAGGGGGACAGATAGGTGATTCTGTGGATGCAAAAAGGAAGCATGGATGGTAGCTTGCCTCCCAGATGCCAGGGTCCGAGGTGTTTCTGGACGCATGCACAATATCCTGTAAAGGGAGGCTGAGCAGCCTGAATTCATGGTACGTATTGGTACCAACGACATAGGAAGAAAAAGGGAGGAGGATCTGAAAAAACAATTTAGGGTGCTCGGAAGGAAGCCGAGAAGCAGGACCACATCAGTAGTAATCTCGGAATTGCTGCCTGTGCCATGTGACAGTGAGGATAGGAATAGATAAAGGTGGCAAATAAATACGTGGCTGAAGAATTGGAGCAGGGGGCAGGGATTCAGATTTCTAGATAATTAAGACCTCTTCTGGGTCAGGTGGATCTGTACAAAAGGAATGGGTTGCACTTGAATCCGAGGGAGACTAATATTCCTGCAGGCAGATTTACTAGAGCTGTTGAGAGTGGTTTAAGCTAATATGACAAGGGGGTGAGAACCAGGTTGATAGAGCTGAGGATGAACCAGCAAATTGACAAGTAGATGATGGGTGTAACATGAATGTAAGGAAGGACAAGCCTATAATTGGATACAAATGCAGACAGAGCAAAGAGTGAAATTTTACCACAGAGGCAAAATTCAAAAGGGTGAGAATGCAAGACTGAATAGGTTGTATTTAAATGTGTGTAGCATTCGGAATAAGGTGGACAAACTCATGGCGCATTTAGAGATTGGTCAGTACGACATTGTGAGTTGTCACTGAGTGGGCATCACTGAGTTGTAGCTGAAAGAAGGCCATAGTTGGGAGATTAACATCAAAGGATATACTTTGAATCGAAAGGACAGGCAGGAAGGCATAGGCGGTGGTGTGGCTCTGTTGGTAAGAGATGGAATTACATCTTTAGAAAGAGGTGACACAGGGTCAGAGAATGTTGAATCTTTGTAGGTAGAGTTAAGAAATTGCTAGGGTAAAAAACCATTATGGGAATCTTATGCAGGCTTCCAGATAGTAACCAAGTTGTTGGGTTGAGGGAGCTGGAAAAGGCTTGTAATAAGGGCAATGACACAATTATCATGGGTGTCTTCAATATGTAAGGGGATTGGGAAACAGGTTGGTGTCGGACTGCAAGAGAAGGAATTTGTTGAATGGCTATGTGATGGCTTCTTAGAGCAGCTTGTGCTTGAGCCTACTCAGGGAAACTCTATTGTAGATTGGGTGTTGTGTAATAACCCAGACCTTATTAGAGAGCTTAACATAAAGGAACCCTTAGGAGGCAGTGATCATAATATGATTGAATTCATACTGCAATTTGAGAGACAGGGAGAAGCATCAACTCTCATGAATCTGTATCACAATAGAAATAAGGGGATTACAGGGGCATTGAGAGAGGAGCTTGTCCAGGTGGATTGGAGGATACTGGCAGGAATGATAGCAAAGCGGAGATGGCTGAAGTTTCTGGGAATACTTCACAAGGTGCAGGATAGATATGTCTCACAGAGGAAGAAGTTCTCAAATGGTAGGGGTAGGCGACCGTGACTGACAATGGAAGTTAAAGACTACATAAAAACCAAGGATAGGGCATGTAAGGTAGCAAAAGTGAGTGGGAAATTGGATGATTGGGAAGCTTTTAAAATCCAACAAAAGATAATTGAAAAAGGTTTTAAGAATAGAAAAGATTAAATATGAGGGAAGACTAGCCAATACTGTAATTCAGGATACCAGAAGTTTTTTTTCATTTGTATGAAGAGTAAAAGGGAGGTGGGAGTTGATATTAGGCCACTGGAAAATGATGCTAGAGAGGTAGTAATGGTGGACAAAGAAATGGCAGATGAACTTAATGGGTACTTTGCATCAGACTTCACTGTGGAAGACACTAGCAGTGTGCCAGAGGTCCGTGAGTGTCTGGGAGCAGGAGTGAGTGCTATTGCTATTACAAAGGAAAAATGTGCTAGGCAAACTGAACGGTCTTAAAGTGGATAAGTCACCTGGGCCAGATGGCCTACGTCCCTGAGGGAGGTTGCTGAAGAGATAATGGATGAATTTGTCATGATCTTTCAAGAATCACTTGATTCTGGCATGGTCCTGGACAACTGGAAAATCCAAATGTCACTCCACTTTAAGAAGAAGGCAAAAGAAAGGAAATTATAAGACAGTTAGCCTAACCTCAGTCATTGGAAAAGTGTTGGAGTCTATTATTAAGGATGAGGTTTTGAGGTACTTAGAGACTAATGATAAAATAAGTCTAAGTATGCATGTTTCATGTAAAGGGAAATCTTGCCTGACAAATCTGTTGGAGTTCTTCAAGGAAGTAACAAGCAGGGAGGGCAAAGTAGTGGATGACATTTACTTGGATTTTCAAAAAGCGTTTGATAAGGTGCCACACAGGTGGCCACTTAACAAGATAAAATCCTATGGTGTTACAAGAAAGATACTGGCATGGATAGCAGAATGGCTGACAGTCAGGAGACAGTGAGTGAGAACAAAGGGGGCCTTTTCTCGTTGGCTGCCAATGACCAGTGGTGTTCCTCAGAGGTCAGTATTGGGACCGCTTCTTTTCACGTTGTATGTCAGTGATTTAGATATTGGAATTGATGGCTTTGTGGCAAAGTTTGCAAATGATACAAAGATAGGTGGAGGGGTAGGTAGTGCTGAGGAAGCAATGCGATTGCAGCAGGACTTAAACAAATTAGAAGAATGGACAAAAAAGTGGTTGATGTTGGGAACTGTATGTTAACGTATTTTGATAAAAGGATCAATAATGCAGACTATTATCTAAATGGGGTGAAGGTTCAAACATCAGAGGTGCAGAGGGACTTAGGAGACCTTGTGCAAGACTCCCAGAGGTTAATTTACAGGTTGAGTCTGTGGTAAAGAAGGCAAATGCCTTCATTTATTTTCATTTATTTTCAGGGGAATAGAATATAAAAGCAAGGAGATAATGCTGAGCCTTTATAAGACACTAGGCAGGCCACACTTGGAGTATTATCAACAGTTTTGGGCCCCATATCTCAAAAATGATGAGTTGGCATTGGAGAGAGACCAGAGGAAGTTCATAAGGATGATTCCAGGAATGAAGAGGTTAACATATGAGGAGCATTTGGCAGCTTTGGGCCTGTACTCACTGGAATTTAGAAGAATGCGTGGGAATCTCATTGAAACCTACTGAATGTTGAAAGGGCTAGATAGGGTGGATGTGGAGAGGACGTTTCCTCTGGTGGGGGTATCCAGAACTAAAGGGCACAGCCTCAAAACTGAGGGATGATTCTTTAGAACAAAGGTAAGGAGGAATTCTTTTAGCCAGAGATTGGCAGATCTGCGAATGCTGTGCCACAAACTGCAGGGGAGGCGAAGTCCGTGCGTATATTTAAGGTGGAAGTTGATCATTTCCTGATCGGTCGGGGCATCGAAGGATATGGCAAGAAGGCAGGTGTATGGGGTTGAGTGGGATCCAGGATCAGCCATGATGAAATGGCGGAGCAAACTCAAAGGGTTAAATGGCCTAATTATGCTTCTGTATCTTATGGTCTTATGGTCAGAGAGGCAGAAGAAAGGAAATTATAGGCCAATTAGCCTGACTTCAGTACTTGGGAAGAGTACTTGGAGGTGAATGTTAAAGCAGGCCAAAGTCAGCATAATTTCCTTAAGGGGAAAACTTGCCTGACAAATCTGTTGGAATTCTTTAAGTAACAGGAAGGATAGAGAAACAAGAGTAAGTAGATGTAGTTTACTTGGCTTTTCAGAAGACTTTTGACAAAGTGCTGTACATGAGGCTGCTTAACTGGATAAGAGTCCATGGTATTACAGGAAAGATACCAGCATGGATAATAGATTGGCTTGTTAGCAAGAGGCAAAGAGTGGGAATAAAGGGGTCTATTCTGGTTGCCTGATGATGAGTAATGGAGTTCAGCAGGGGTCAGTGATAGGACCACTTCTTTTCATGTTATATGCCAAAGACTTGGACAACAGAATTGATGGTTTTGTGGCCATGTTTGATGATGATATGAAGATAGGTGGAGGGGTAGATAGTGTTGAGGAGGCAGGGAGTTTACAGAAGGTATTAGACAGATTGGGAGAATGGGCAAAGAAGTGGCAGATGGAATATAGAGCAGGGAAGTGTATGGCCATGAACTTGAATAGAAGAAATAAAGGTATAGATTATTTTCTAAATGAAGATTATAAGAGCAAGGATGTAATGCTGAGGATTTATAAGGCATTAGACAGATTGTACTTGCAGTATTGTGAGCAGTTTTGAGCTAAACAAAAGATATGCCTGCAATGGACAGAGTCCAGAGGAGGTTTATGAGAATGATCCTGGGAATGAAACAATTAACTTATGAGGTTTGTTTGATGGCTCTGGGCACGTACTCTCTGGAGTTTAGAAGAATGATTAGGGACCTCCCTAAAGCCTCTCAAATATTGAAAGTCTGAGATAGAGTGGATGTGCAGAGGATGTTTCCTGTAGTGGGTGGCTCTAGGACCAGAGGGCAGTCTCAGAACATGAGGATGGCCTTTTAGAACAGAGGTGAGGAAGAATTTCTTTAGCCGGTGAGTTATGAATCTGTGGAATTCATTGCCACAGATTGCTGTAGAGTCCAAGTCATTGGGTATATTTAAAGCTGAGGTTGATTGGTTCTCGATTAGTCGGGTTGTCAAAGGTTATGGGGAGAAGGCAGGAGAATGGAGTTGAGAGAGTTAATAAATCAGCCGTGGAGTAATGGCAATGAAAACCTGCTGGTGAGGTGTGCTATTATAAATAGACTACCTAATTTAGATCACTATGTTAAGGGTGATGAACTGCCTTGGATCATGGATCAGTATATTGTTGTAGACATTAATGAAAGCTGCTTGAGGGAAGGGCAGGAGTGGATGATCAATGTGCGAGGCTTTCAAAGTTTTAGAAAAGATAAAGAAGGAGGTTGAAGAGGGTTTGGAGTTTCACTACAAATCAGGGACAATTTCACAGCTGCTCTCAGGGGAGACATAATGGAGGAGTCAGACACTGAGTCCATTTGGGTGGAACTCAGGAATAGGAAGGGTGCAATCACTCTGATGAGATTCTACTACAGACCTCTAATAGACACCAGGATATTGAGGAGCAGATATTCAGATTATGGAAATATGTACAACTATTAGGATTGTTGTTACGGTTTCCCTAATATAACCTTGGGCCTTCTTAGTGTAAGGGGTTTAGATGGGGTTGAATTGGTTAAATGTATCCAGGAAGGTTTCTTTAATCAATATGTGGAAGGTCCAATGCGAGGAGGGGATGTACTGGACATGGTGTTGGGTAATGAGCCTGGTCAGGTGACAGACCTTTCAGTTTTTTTAACAGTAAGGGAACAGTGACCACAACTTCTTATCTTTCAGGATAGCTGTAGAGGAGGACAAAAATGGTCCTCATGGGGTAGTTTTAAATTGGACTAGGGCAAATTATGAGGGCATTAGGCAGGAATTAAGGAGAGTTAATTGGGAACACGTTTTGTTCTGACAAGTCCACATCAGACATGTGGTGGGTGTTTAAAGATCAATTGCACAGAGTACAGGAAAGGTATGTTCCTGTTAGAAGAAAGGACAGGGATGGAAAGATAAGAGAACCTTGGATGTCCAGAGAGGTGATGAATTTAGTCAAGAAGAAAAAGGAAATCTATGTTAAGTTTTGGAAGTCAGGATCAATCAAAGCACGAGGATTATAAAGAAGCCAGAAAAGAAGTAAAGAAGGGAATTACAAAAGCTGGGAGGGGCCATGAAGAGTCTTTGTCAAGTAGGATTAAGGTGATTCCCAAGGCATTCTATACATACATCAAATAATAGGATAACTAGGGAGGGGGTGGGAGCACTCAAGGATAAAGGGAAGAACATTTTCTCGGATGAAGAGAATGCGAGAGAGGTGCTTAGTGCTTCAGTATTTACCTAGTAAAAGGATATTGAGGACCAGGAGATCAGTGCTGAGTTTATTAATACATTTGGGTGTTCAGGGGTCAAGGAGGAGGAAGTGTTGGGCCTTGTATTGAGGTGGATAAGTACCCAGGGCCTGATGGGATTTACCCCAGGTTATTGAAAGAGGCAAGAGAAGAGATTGCTGGGCCCTTGACCAGTATCTCATGTCCTCTCTAGCCACGGGTGAGGTCCCGGAGGTCTTTGAGTGGCTAATCTAGTACCTCTAGTTAAGAAGGGAACAAGGGAAGGTACTGGGAACTATAGACCAGTGAGTCTCACATCAGTTATAAGGAATTTGCTGGAGAAAATTATTAAGAATGTGATATATGAGCATTTGGAAACCCATGACCTAATTAGGGAGAGCCAGCATAGCTTTGTGCTTGGCAGACAGTGTCTTAACAACTTGACTGAATTTTTTTTTTTACAAGGTGATGAGATAGATTGATGAGGGTAGGAGAGTGGATGTTGTCTCCATGGATTTTAGTAAGGCGTTTGACATAGTCCCTCATGGGAGGCTAATCCAGAAGATTAAGATGTATGGGGTCCACGGCGAATTGTCTGTTTGGATTCAGAACTGGCTTGCACATAGAAGACAGAGGGTATTGGTTGAAGGGACTTATTTGAGCTGGAGGTCTGTAATTAGCAGAGTTCCGCAAGGATCTGCGCTGGGACCTCTGCTGTTTGTGATGTGTATCAATGGCCTGGATGAAAATGTAGATCGGTGGTTAGTAAATTGCAGGTGATAACAAGATTGGTGCAGATGTGGATAGTGTAGAAGACTGACAAATAATACAGCACAACATAGATCAGCTGCAGTTATGGGCTGCAAAATGGCAGATGGAGTTTAACCCAGATAAATGAGAGGTGTTGTATCCTGCTAGGGAAAATGCAACGAGACAGTATATTTTTAAAAGCAAGGTTATTAACAGTGTTGCTGAGCAGAGAGATCTTGGAATGCAAGTACATAGCTCCTTAAAAGTGGTTACATAGGTCGATAAGATGGTTAAGAAGGCTTATGGAATACTTGCTTTTATTAGCCAAAGCATTGAGTTCAAATGTCAGGAGGTTATGTTGCAACTTTATAAAACTCTGGTTAGGCCACATCTGGAGTATTGCGTACCGTTCTGGTCACCCCACTATAGGAAGGATGTTGAGGGTGCAGGAGAGGTTTAACAGGATGCTGCCTGGTTTACAGGGTATGTGCTATCACAAGGAAATGGATAAACTTGGGTTGTTTGCTCTGGAGCTTCGAAGGCTGATGGGAGATCTGATAAAGGTTTACAAGATTATGAAAGGCTTAGATAGAGTTGACAGAGTATCTGTTTCCCAGGGTTGAAATGTCTAATACCAGAGGGCATGCATTGAAGGTGAGGGGGATGTGAGGGGTAAGTTTTTTACTCAGAGAGTCGTGGATGCCTGGTACAGTGGTAGAGGCAAATACATTAGAGACTTTTAAGAGACGTTTGGATAGGCACATGGATATAAGGAAAATGGAAGTGTATAGACATGGTGTAGGTAGGAGGGATTAGTGTTTGGGTGTTTCAGATTTGCTTTTAGCTGGTTCAGCACATCTCTGTGGGCTGAATGGCCTGCTCACATGCTGTATTCTTCATGGGTTTTATGTTGGAGTTTTCAAATTCGATACTAACCTTATTGGTCACATCATAACCCACAGAATGGGAGTGGAAGCAAGGAATCCTTGATCCCGAGGGACTACCTAAGAAGACCAATTAGAATATGTTAGGTACAACGTATCGGGGTAAAAGAGAGGCAAGACTGCGCAGGCGCATGATGTCAGCCGGTAGAGCAGGAAAAGTTTAAAAAGAAGACCGCCATATCCAGCGGGCAGCAGAGTGAGAGGATAGCAGATGGGGCTTTGGCTCAATGGGCTTAGGCAGTAACAAGGCAAGGTAGGTCTACCTGTGTTAATTGCAGAAAGGAAGTAGTGTGTGTGTGAGGCCGGTTTTCTGTGCTCAGTGTCAGCTGTGGGAGATCCTGGAGTCTCCCAGCCTCCCGGATGGCCAGTGTGCACCCAGTGTGTTGAGCTGCAGCTCCTAAGGGGCCGCATTAGGGAACTGGAAATGCAGCTCGATGACCTTTGTCTCAGGGAGAGTGAGGAGGGGATAGAAAGGAGTTATAGGCAGGTGGTCACACCAGGGCCACAGGAGACAGACAAGTGGGTAACAGTCAGGAGAAGGAAGGGGAAGAGTCAGGTACTAGAGAGTACTCCTGTGGCTGTACCTCTTGACAATAAGTACTCCTGTTTGAGTACTGTTGAGGGGGTCAGCCTACCAGGGGAAGCAACAGTGACCATGCCTCTGGTACAGATCCTGGCCCTGTGGCTCAGAAGAGTAGGGAAAGGAAGAGGAAGGCAGTAGTGATAGGAGACTCTACAGTTAGGGGGTCAAACAGGCGATTCTGTGGACGCAGGAAAGAAACTCGGATGGTAGTTTGCCTCCCAGGTGCCAGGGTCCAGGATGTTTCAGATCGCATCCACGATATCCTGCAGTGGGACGGAGAACAGCCAGAGGTCATGGCACATATTGGTACCAATGACATAGATAGGAAAAGGGAAGAGGTCCTGAAAAAAGACTACAGGGAGTTAGGAAGAAAGTTGAGAAGCAGGACCGCAAAGGTAGTAATCTCGGGATTGCTGCCTGTGTCACGCGACAGTGAGTATAGAAATAGAATGAGGTGGAGGATAAATGCGTGGCTGAGGGATTGGAGCAGGGTGCAGGGATTCAGATTTTTTGATCACTGGGGCCTCTTTTGGAGCAGGTGTGACCTGTAAAAAAAGGATGGGTTGCACTTAAATCCCAGGGGGACCAATATCCTGGCAGGAAGGTTTGCTAAGGCTACTGGGGAGAGTTTAATTGTTGGGGGGATGGGAATCAAACTGAAGAGACTGGGGAAGAGGTGGTTGGCTCACAAATAGAGAAAGCTTGGAGATCGTGTGAGAGGGAGCATAGGCAGGTGATAGAGAAGGGATGCACTCAAATGGACGGTTTGAGATGTGTCTATTTTAACGCAAGGAGTATTGTGAACAAAGCGGATGAGTTTAGAGCATGGCTCAGTACTTGGAGCTATGATGTGGTGGCCATTACAAAGACTTGGATGGCTCAGGGACAGGAATGGTTACTTCAAGTGCCGGGTTTTAGATGTTTCAGAAAGGACAGGGAGGGAAGCAAAAGAGGTGGAGGCGTGGCACTGTTGATCAGAGATAGTGTCACGGCTACAGAAAAGGTTGATGCCATGGAGGGATTGTCTACAGAGTCTCTGTGGGTGGAGGTTAGGAACAGGAAAGGGTCAATAACTTTACTGGGTGTTTTTTATAGGCCGCCCAATAGTAACAGGGATATCGAGTAACAGATAGGGAAACAGATCCTGGAAAGGTGTAATAATAACAGAGTTGTCGTGATGGGAGATTTTGATTTCGTAACTATCGATTAGCATCTCCCTAGAGCAAGGGGTTTAGATGGAGTGGAGTTTGTTAGATGTGTTCAGGAAGGTTTCTTGACACAGTATGTAGATAAGCCTACAAGAGGAGAGACTGTACTTGATTTGGTATTGGGAAATAAACCTGGTCAGGTGTCAACTTTCTCAGTGGGAAAGCATTTTGGAGATAGTGACCATAATTCTATCTCCTTTACAATAGCATTGGAGAGAGATAGGAGCAGACAAGTTAGAAAAGCGTTTAATTGGAGTCAGGAGAATTATGAGGCTATCAGGCAGGAAATTGGAAACTTAAATTGGGAACAGATGTTCTCAGCGAAAAGTACAGAAGAAACGTGCCAAATGTTCAGGTGAAATTTGTGTGGAGTTCTGCACAGGTACGTTCCAATGAGACAAGGAAGTTACGGTAGGGTACAGGAACTGTGGTGTACAAAGGCTGTAATAAATCTAGTCAAGAAAGAAAAGAAAAGCTTACAAAAGGTTCAGAGAGCTAGGTAATGGTAAATCTAGAAGATTATAAGGCTAACAGGAAGGAGCTTTAAAAGGAAATTAGGAGAGCCAGAAGGGGCCACGAGAAGGCCTTGGTGGGCAGGATTAAGAAAAACCCCAAGGCATTCTACAAGTATGTGAAGAGCAAGAGGATAAGAATAGGACCTATTAAGTGTGACAGTGGGAAAGGGTGTACAGAACCGGAGGAAATATCAGAGGTACTTAATGAATACTTTTCATCAGTATTCACTATGGAAAAGGACCTTGGTGAATGTAGGATGCCTTGCAGCAGACTAAAAAGCTTGAACATGTAGATATTAAGAAAGAGGATGTACTGGAGCTTTTGGAAAGCATCAAGTTGGATAAGTCACTGGGACCGGATGAGCTGTACCCCAGGCTACTGTGGGAGGTGAGGGAGGAGTTTGCTGAACCTCTGGTGATGATCTTTGAATCATCAATGCGGAGGATTGGAGGGTTGAGGATGTTGTTCCTTTATTCAAGAAAGGGAGTAGAGATAGCCCAGGAAATTATAGACCAGTGAGTCTTACTTCAATGGTTGGTAAGTTAATAGAGAAGATCCTGACAGGCAGGAGTTATGAACATTTGGAGAGGTATAATATGGTTAAGAATAATCAGCATGGCTTTGTCAAGGGCAGGTCATGCGTTACGAGCCTGATTGAATTTTTTGAGGATGTGACTAAACACATTGATGAAAGAAGAGCAGTAGATGTAGTGTATATGGATTTCAGCAAGGCATTTGATAAGGTACCCCATGCAAGGCTTATTGAGAAAGTAAGGAGGCATGGGATCCAAGGGGACATTGCTTTGTGGATCCAGAACTGGCTTGCCCCACAGAAGGCAAAGAGTGGTTGTAGACAGGTTGTATTCTGCATGGAGGTTGGTCACCAGTGTAGTGCCTCAGGGATGCCTCTGATGAGTCTGCCATAGTTGGATGCATCAGCAAGGGAGATGAGGCTGAGTACAGGGCTACGGTGGGAAACTTTGTCACATGGTGCGAGCAGAATCATCTGTAGCTTAATGTGAAAAAGACTAAGGATCTGGTGGTGGACCTGAGGAGGGCTAAGGCACCGGTGACCCCTGCTTCCATCCAAGGGGTCAGTGTGGACATAATGGAGGATTACAAATACCTGGGGATACGAATGGACAATAAACTGGACTGGTCAAAGAACACTGAGGCTGTCTACAAGAAGGGTCAGAGCCGTCTCTATTTCCTGAGGAGACTGAAGTCCTTTAACATCTGCCAGACGATGCTGAGGATGTTCTACGAGTCTGTGGTGGCCAGTGCTATCATGTTTGCTGTTGTGTGCTGGGGCAGCAGCCTGAGGGTAGCAGACACCAACAGAATCAACAAACTCATTTGTAAGGCCAGTGATGTTGTTGGGGTGGAACTGGACTCTCTGATGGTGATGTCTGAGAAGAGGATGCTGTCCAAGTTGCATGCCATCTTGGACAACGACTCCCATCCACTCCATAATGTACTGGTTAGGGACAGGAGTACATTCAGCCAGAGACTCATTCCACCAAGATATAACAATGAGCATCATAGGAAGTCATTCCTGCCTGTGGCCATCAAACTTTACAACTCCTCCCTCGGAGTGTCAGACACCCTGAGCCAATAGGCTGGTCCTGGACTTATTTCCACTTGGCATGATTAACTTATTACTATTTAATTATTTATGGTTTTATGTTGCTATATTTCTTCATTATTCTTGGTTGGTGCGGCTGTAACGAAACCCAATTTCCCTCGGGATCAATAAAGTATGTCTGTCTGTCTGATCTGTTCTGGGACTCTTACTTCTCGTGATTTTTATAAATGACCTGGATAAGGAAGTGAAGGGATGGGTTAGTAAGTTTGCTGATTCACAAAGGTCGGAGGCGTTGTGGATAGTGTGGAGGGGTGTCAGAGGTTACAGCGGGACATTGATAGGATGCAAAACTGGGCTGATGAGTGGCAGATGGAGTTCAACCCAGATAAGTGTGAAGTGGTTCATTTTGTTAGGTCAAATATGATGGGAGAATATAGTATTAATGATAAGACTCTTGGCAGTGTGGAGGATCAGAGGGATCTTGGGGTCTGAGTCCATAGGACCTCAAATCAGCTACACAGGTTGACTCTGTGGTTAAGAAGGCATGCATTGTATTGGCCTTTATTAATTGTGGGATTGAGTTCAGGAGCCGAGAAGTAATGTTGCAGCTATGTAGGACCCTGGTCAGACCCCACTTGAAGTACTGTGCTCAGTTCTAGTCGCATCACTACAGGAAGGATGTGGAAGCCATGGAAAGGGTGCAGAGGAGACTTACAAGGATGTTCCCTGGATTGGGGAGCATCCCCTATGAAGACAGGTTGAGTGAACTCGGTCTTTTCTCCTTGGAGCAATGGAGGATGAGAGGTGACCTGATAGAGATGTATAAAATGATGAGAGGCATTGATCATGTGGATAGTCAGAGGCTTTTTCCCAAGGTTGAAATGGTTGCCACAAGAGGACATGGGTTTAAGGTGCTGGGGAGTAGGTACAGAGGAGATTTCAGAGGTAAGTTTTTTTACTCAGAGAGTGGTGAGTGCGTGGATTGGGCTGCTGGCAATGGTGGTGGAGGTGGATACGATAGGGTCTTTTAAGAGAATTTTGGCTAGGTACATGGAGCTTAGAAAAATAGAGGGCTATGGGTAAGCCTAGTAGTTTCTAAGGTAGGGACAGTTTCGGCACAACTTTGTGGCCCGAAGGGCCTGTATTGTGCTGTAGGTTTTCTATGTCTCTATGTTTCTAACTGCTGTTCAGTAATTTTATGTGTTCATGGCCTGTGGCTATTTCTGCCTCACTAGCTTGTACATTGCAAAGATGCCAGGTTATAAAACAAGAAAAAACAAGCAGGAATTAACACAATTTTTCATTCTTTTCTACAACTTTTGACCCTCACGTTTGACTACTGTAATTTGGCAATGACAAGTGTATGACATGAAGTACAACTAAACCTTCTCAATTTTGAACAATAATTCCTTTCTGAAGCACTTTTATTATTAGTAGACTAAAAAAGTTAAGAAAGGAAAATGTATTCAAAATCTCTTCATGTATCAAAGATGTTGGCCTCTTCCAGACAAGGATAGGCAGCCTTTGGAAAAGAATCCTGTTTTCCTATACTTGTCCCATGCAATATTTCATTGCATTATTCTTACAAATTGCTTCTTCACATGTTTTCTGAAATCTGCTGCTTGCAGTTTAATAAACTGCCAAAAAGTTTATTTCTCAGTTTTCTTTACACAATCCCAATCCACTTATGGCATGAAGATAGACAAAATGTATTAAATTTATAGCAAGTAAAGAAAATGCAGTCAAAGAGGAGTTTTCTTGATTTTCTTCCCTTTACTTTCCCACACTTGTTACGTTGTTTACATGGATATAGGAAGGCACATTGAATTTCCTAATCTTACCACAGACTACTGCAGTTGGCTTTCAGATCACATATCTCTCTGCTTGCTTGCTTCTTAAAAAAAAATCCAGACATAATCTGTTTTCCCATCACTAGCCAAGGTCAAGGGTCAGCCTGCATGGCCTTATTCTCCCCAAGAGAATGATGCTCAGATCAAAGCCTTTAGTGCTTATTGCTTTTAGAATTCCATTGTTTCCTTGTCCCTTTTTCATAAGCTGCTTTTTCTCTTTGACATTGACAACATATTACTAAAAGCCTTAGTTTCCTTTGGAGAGGCAGGATCTATCTTAATATTTTACCTGTAATTGCCTGTGGCCAATTTCTTCTAAAGGAATTAAAAATGCAAATCTAATATCATAATTGTGTAATACAATAAGCCTGGCAGTTCAATCAATACCGTCTAGTGTGGTCAATAATAAGGCTATGATGTATTTTTGACAGAACTAACCAATCTCACTTTATCACTGGCATGTGGTCCTTCCCGGACTATGCAATATGACATTTCATACACCTGATGCCATCAATCTTCTACAATGTTTGCTTCACCAAGATCCATACTGCCGTCCTCCATCCTGGCGGCAGTGGATTACTTCTTGAGCCCGGCGTCAGGGACATAGGCCAGTAGCCGCTCAAGGACTTCTCAGCTACGATCGGACTGAACTTTCGCTCCAATGATTGCATGATCTCATCCCTTTATTTTCCAGCCATGTCCATCTGACATTTGCTGTAATGGCATGTTGTCCCTTTTCAGAAGCTACTGTTTGCTAGCAATGGAACCAAATGTCAATGGTGTCTGACATTTAGCTCTGTAAATATTTTGATGACCCTCTGTTCAACTTCGCTTCAAGTAGCAAGTACTTACCTGATGTAAGGTGTTATTAGGCTGATGTAGATATTTTAACTACTTTGACAGAATTAATAAGTTCATTATTGCTAATCCATTCATATATTTGTCCATTCATCCAGAAATGCTAATAGAATAATTTAACTTCTTTATGCACTTTTCTCCAAAGATTATAACATATGATTAATAGATTAGTGTCCAGTATTAAATCTGCAATATTACTTGTAACAGTGCCTGATAGCTCTCATTTTTTAAACATGTGTGAGGCAGTGAATTCAATGAATAAAATAATTATCTGAAGAGAGAATTTACATTTAATAGTGTGTCAAAATTGAAAAGAACTAAAGTTCAAGGATAATAACCACACAGAAGAACAATTGGGAATAATAAGACAATCCTACAATACTTCATTATTTCCAAGACTCCCTAGCCAATAGTATGAATTAAGACACAGCTTCTATTTCATTTCTCTCTTCTGTACAGGAAAATTAAAGAAAAGGACAGTTATGCTTCATGTGCAAAGTAAAGTTCTGGAATGATTAGTTCATATGGGAAAACAAGGTTCAGATTTCAAAAGTAGAATGCATAAAACTCCAGGATGTTGTGGCAAAAAGAGGCAGATGGGAAGTTTTAAGCGGGCTTTCTGGCTAAATAAATACAAGCTGAAATAGACCGGAACGGCTCTAGAAAGTGACATTACAAATTAATTCATTGTGGGCTGCTCCCAGCACAACCTTATGCATGTCGATGGTTAACACAAATGACACATTTCACTGTGTTTCGATGTAGATGCAATAAATACATCTGGACCTGAAAATCTAGAATCTGACATAAATTATTCACTAAGATTTGCAAAATGCAAAATAACTTTTTCTTTCCCACCAATAATGTGCTGCAACTATGATTCCACCTGTATCTTCCTTGATATCTCATAAGTTCTTTACTAGCATTGAGCCATTGATTGTAAATGTGTCACAAACATTGCTTTTTCTTCAGGTTGTATAACTTTATACAGAAGCTGCATTACATAAAGCCATATGATAAATACCACAAGGTAAAAGCCTTCATCCTCCACAATGTTGAGTTAGATGAGAAACTGAGTTACAGAGAAAGGTTGAATAGGTTAGGGCTTTATTCCCTGGAGCGTAGAAGAATGAGGGGAGATTTGATAGAAGTATATAAAACTATGATGGGTATAGATAGAGTGAATGCAAGCAGGCTTTTTCCACTGAGGCTAGGGGAGAAAAAAAACAGAGGACATGGGTTAAGGGTGAAGGGGGGAAAGTTTAAAGGGAATATTAGGGGGGGTTTCTTCACACAGAGAGTGGTGGGAGTGTGGAATGAGCTGCCAGATGAAGTGGTAAATGCGGGCTCACTTTTAACATTTAAGAAAAACTTGGACAGGTACATGGATGAGAGGTGTATGGAGGGATATGGGCCAGGTGCAGGTCAGTGGGACTAGGCAGTAAAATAGTTTGGCACAGCCAAGAAGGGCCAAAAGGCCTGTTTCTGTGCTGTAATGTTCTATGGTTCTATGTCAAAGATAGAAAATTAGCAGGGGATGGATATTGATCAGATAGAGTCAACTCAAAATTTAGGTCTTTCTGAAAAAGGGGGAAAACCGTCTCCACTGAAATCATTATGAGATGTGTTCTTTACTGTTAGAAAATGATCTGATTTTCAACACCCTTCAAAATTACAGCCAGTAATTACCTAGAAGAATACAAAGATTAAATGCCAATTTCACTGACAAAGTTAATTGCTTGATTGCCTCCTAACTATTTGGAAGATTGGAGAGAGCAGGGGAAGTGAGGGTGGGGAATTGTATCCAATTCTGCATGTCTAAACTGATGCAAAAAAGAAGGCTGACTAACCATCCAGCCTAATAATATATTTGGGATTGGGATATCTTCATATCCAATCTTGTGAAACTTGCATTTGTAGAGAAAAGGGAAATAAGTATTAACTCCAGAGAGGCCACTGTGTGTGATAGGGTAGGGAGATAATACTTTCCAATAATGTCTTTATAATACATGCCTCTATAAGAGGATAGAATCATATCCTTGATGTTCTATGTAAATTGCCACCACATATACCCAATTTCGAAAAAATATCTGTAACAAGCTGAAAGGTTTCACTGCTAATGTAATGGCCTCTCTGTAATGTTTCACTGCTAAGGTAATAGTTTCTCTGTAGCAGCAGTGTTTAGGTTATGACTAGAGATAATGGGGGCTTTGTAAAGTGTACTAGCCAATAAGAGGTATGTTGTTCTTTCTTGTGGGTCTGGGAGCAAGGATTTTGTGGTCTTTTGTTGGCAAGAGATGAAGAGAGAAGACACAAATGGAAAGAATTGGTAGACAACTGGACAGAATGGACTTGGAGCAAGGGTCCAAAGGTCAGTGACACTCGGAGGATGTCGATGGGGAACAAATGGACAAATCCGTGAGCTCCAATGTTCACTTTAAACTGTTTCGTTAAAATGGCCCCTTTTTCTTTTTATTTTCTTTCCCAACCCTGTAGTCAGATTAAGATTTATAAAGTTCAATTGTTTAATTGCATATGGTGTACTGTCTGATATTTTGTGGTGAGGATTTGTAACCGGGCAACACATCACACAGCAGATGTTCTCAGGAAAACATATGGAAGAAATGTGGCAAATGTTCAGGGGATATTTGCATGGAGTTCTGAGTAGGTACGTTCCAATGAGACATGGAAAGGATGGTAAGGTACAAGATCCATGGTGTACAAAGGCTGTTGTAAATCTAGACACGAAGAAAAGTTCAAAAATCTAGGTAATGATAGGAATCTAGAGGATTATAAGGCACTTTAAGGAGCTTAAGAATTAAATTAGGAGAGCCAGGAGGGGCCATGAGAAGCCCTTTGTGGACAGGATTAAGGAAACCCCAAGACATTCTACAAGTATGTGAAGAGCAAGAGGATAAGACGTGACAGAATAGGACCAATCAAGAGTGGCAGTGGAAAAGTTTGTATGGAAACAGAGTAAACAGTGGAGGTACTTAATGAATACTTTGCTTTAGTATTCAGTTTGGAAAAGGATCTTGGCGATTGTAGGGATGACTTGCAGTGGACTGAAAAGCTTGAGAATGCAGATATTAAAGAAAAGGATGTGCTGGAGCTTTTGGAAAGCATCAAGTTGGATAAGTCACCAGGACCGGATGGGATGTACCCCAGGCTACTGTAGGAAGTGAGGGAGAAAATTGCTGAGCCTCTGGCAATGATCTTTGCATCATCAATGGGGATGGGAGAGGTTCCGGAGGATTGGAGGGTCACAGATGTTGTTCCCTTATTGAACAAAGGGAGTAGGGATAGCCCAGGAAATTATAGGCCAGTGACTCTTACTTCAGTGGTTGGGAAGTTGACGGAGAAGATCCTGAGAGGCAGGATTAATGAACATTAGGAGAGGCATAATATGATTAGGAATAGTCAGCATGGCTATGTCAAAGGCAGGTTGTGCCTTACAAGCCTGATTGAATTTTTTGAGGATGTGACTAAACGCAGTAGATGTACTGTATATGGATTTTAGCAAGGCATTTGACAAGGTACCCCATGCAAGGCTTATTGAGAAAGTAGGAAGGCATGGGATCCTAGGGGACATTGCTTTGTGGATCCAGAAGTGGCTTGCCCACAGAAGGCAAAGAGTGGTTGTAGACAGGTCATATTCTGCATGGAGGTCAGTGATCAGTGGTATGCCTCAAGGATCTGTTCTGGGACCCCTACTCTTTGTGATTTTTATAAATGACCTGGATGAGGAAGTGGAGGGATGGGTTAGTAAATTTGCTGATGACGCAAAGGTTGGAGGTGTTGTGGATAGTGTGAAGGGCTGTCAGAGGTTGCAGTGGGACATTGATAGGATGCAAAACTGGGCTGACAAAGTGGCATATGGAGTTCAACCCAAATAAGTGTGAGGTGGTTCATTTTGGTAGATCAAATATGATGGCAGAATATAGCATTAATGGTAAGACTCTTGGCAGTGTGGAGGATCAGAGGGATCTTGAGGTCTGAGTCCATAGGACACTCAAAGCTTCTACACAGGTTGTCTCTGTGGTTAAGAGGGCACATGGTGCATTGGTCTTCATCAACCGTGGGATTGAGTTTAAGAGCCGAGAGGTAATGTTGTAGCTATATAGGACCCTGGTCAGACCCCACTTGGAGTACTGTGCTCAGTTCTGGTCACCACTCTATAGGAAGGACGTGAAAACCATAGAAAGGGTGCAGAGGAGATTTACTAGGATGGTGCCTGGATTGGAGAGAATGCCTTATGAGAATAGGTTGAGTGAACTCGGCCTTTTCTTCCTGGAGCGACGGAGGATGAGAGGTGACCAGATAGAGGTGTATAAGATAATGAGAGGGATTGATCATGTGGATAGTCAGAGGCTTTTCCCCAGGGTTGAAATGGCTAACACGAGAGGGCACAGTTTTAAGGTGCTTGGAAGTAGGTACAGAGGAGATGTCAGCGGTAAGTTTTTTACGCGGGAGTGGTGAGTGCGTGGAATGGGCTGCCGGTGGCGGCAGTGGAGGCGGAAACGATAGGTTCTTTTAAGAGACTCCTGGATGGTTACATGAGATTTGAAAAATAGAGGGCTATGGGTGAAGACTAGGTAGTTCTAAGGTGGGGACATGTTCGGCACTGCTTTCTGCTCCAAAGGGCCTGTATTGTGCTGTAGGTTTTCTATGTTTCATCCACACAGATGAGATTTCTCAGTTTGGCTGGGCCAGAGGCTGTCTTACCCTGGACAAACGTATGCTGCTTGAACCTCTGGGTTACATATCATTCAACTTACTTTTGCAGAATCTCAAACCTGTGAGTTTCCAGTTCAAGTTCAAGTTTATTGCCATCAACCAGACACACGTACTGTATACAGCTAAGCAAATCATCAGTCCTCTGGGCCCAAGGTGCAAAACGCACAACATATATAGTTACAATTCAGCACATACAGTCACAAAATGCTATTAACACATGTCCCTGAGAGGTATGTGTTAATGTTATTTTGTGACAGTGTGCATAGGATTGTAACTATATATGCAGTTACTCACATTCTCACTTTCTCACATTTCTTGTGGGATAAAACTGATTAGTAGCTTTACTCATATGAAATATGTTATTCTACAAGTATAAAATTCCTTCATATGAACCCTGTATTCCAAGCTTGTAGATGAATGAAAATATGTGGAATTTCGGAAGCGCTGTTGAAGTTTCGGGCCGAGACCCTTCGTCAGGACCCTTCAGTCCTGACGAAGGGTCTCAGCCCGAAACATCGACAGCACTTCTCCCTATAGATGCTGCCTGGCCTGCTGTGTTCTACCAGCATTTTGTGTGTGTTGTTGTTTGAATTTCCAGCATCTGCAGATTTCCTAGTGTTTGCTCTGGAATTTCAGAGACCACTTTTAACCCCAGTGATAGTGGTTCAAAATTGAAGTTAGGCTTGAGCAAAACACCACTTCTCCTCATAAAAACACAACATATTTCTGTACTCTCTGAACATATCCTATTTTATTTCTTCATTTGGACTGCTTTTATGAGATTGCTAGTGTCACTATATCTGCAAGAGGAAAGAATTTCACTTCTTCAGGGCCATGAAAGGTTCTACCCATGGTATTACTTGGTCTCTGCCAGCTACAGATACAAACCAATTTCCTGTACATTTCCAAGACCTGCTCTGAAAATTTCAGCATCTGGAACATTTTTCCATTGGATGGATGTCGTCTTCCTGATTAGTGATTGTAAGATCAATATGTTAGATCTTAGCTCATTTACAGCAGCCGAAAAAAAATATAGATATGTTCATTTTTTTTAAAGGATAATCGAAGAACACAAATTTGAAATTCTTCTTCTCTGGATAGCCACAAACCAAGAGAGAAATGAAAGACAGCATGATTATCAACTCCCCAAATCCATCCACCCCACACACAAAAAAACAAGAAAGATAGGGCGAAGAACACAGAATATAAAAAACCATAAGACTGAAAAGAAGTCTATAGACCAAGTCCATATCCAAAATGCAGAAAAGCTGGGCAACGTCCTCTGGGCATAGCGCAGGTCTTTCACTCTGTAGCAGTAGAGCGGTCTCCCAGTGATCAAAATGCAGTCTCACCTCTCCGTAGCAGAGCAATCCCACCAGTGATCAATAGGAATCAGAATCAGAATCAGGTTTATTATCACCGGCATGTGACGTGAAAGTTGTTTCTTAGCAGCAGCAGTTCAATGCAATCCATAATCTAGAACAGAAAAAAATAAAATAATAATAATAAATAAGTAAGTAAATCAATTACTGTATCAGGATATTGAATAGATTAAAAATGTGCAAAAAACAGAAATACTGTATATTAAAAAAAGTGAGGTATTTAGGAATTTGGATGGCAGAGGGGAAGAAGCTGTTCCTGAATCACTGAGTGTGTGCCTTCAGGATTCTGTACCTTCTACCTGATGGTAACAGTGAGAAAAGGGCATGCTCTGGGTGCTGGAAATCCTTAATAATCGGCGTTGCCTTTCTGAGGCACCACTCCCTGAAGATGCCCTGGGTACTTTGTAGGCTAGTAACCAAGATGGAGCTGACTAGATTTACAACCCTCTGCAGCTTCTTTTGGTTCCGTACAGTAGCTCCCCCACCCCCCCCCCCCCCCATACCAGACAGTGATGCAGCTTGTCAGAATGCTCTCCACAGTACACTTATATAAGTTTTTGAGTGTATTCGTTGACGTGCCAAATCTCTTCAAGCTCCTAATGAAGTACAGCCACTGTCTTGCCTTCTTTATAACTACATCAATATGTTGGAAACAGGCTAGATCCTCAGAGATCCTGACACCCAGGAACTTGAAACTGCTCACTCTCTCTCTACTTCTGATCCCTCTATGAGGATTGGTATGTGTTCCTTCGTCTTACCCTTCCTGAAGTCCACAATCAGCTCTTTCATCTTACTGACGTTGAGTGCAAGGTTGTTGCTGCGGCACCATTCCACTAGTTGTCATATTACTTCTGTACACACTCTCGTCACCACTTGAGATTCTACCAACAATAGTTGTATTGTCAGCAAATTTATAGATGGTATTTGAGCTATGCCGAGCCACACAGTCATGTGTATATAGAGAGTAGAGCAGTGGGCTAAGCACACACCCCTGAGGTGCGCCAGTGTTGATCGTCAGTGAGGAGGGTATGTTATCACCAAACCACACACACTATGGTCTTCCAGTTAGGAAGTCGAGGATCCAATTGCAGAGGGAGGGACAGAGGCACAGGTTCTGCAACTTCTCAATCAGGATTGTGGGAATGATGGTATTAAATGCTGAGCTACAGTCAATGAACAGCTTCCTGACGTAGATGTTTGTGTTGTCCAGGTGGTCTAAAGCCGTGTGGAGAGCCATTGAGATTGCATCTGCCGTTGGCCTACTGTTGCAAAGGCAAATCACAATATCCAGGTCTTGCTGAGGAAGGAGTTCAGTCTGTTGATGTCAGTGCTACCAGGTGATAGTTATTAAGTCAGCTCACATTTTTCTTCCTAGGCACTGGTATAATTGTTGCCTTCTTGAAGCAAGTGGGAACTTCCACCCATAACAGTGAGTGGTTGGAAATGTCCTTGAATACTTCCACTAGTTGATTGACATGGGTTTTCAGAGCCTTACCAAGAACTCCATCAAGACCTTCCGCCTTGCAAGGGTTCGCTCTCCTTGAAGACAGCCTAACATTGACCTCTGCGACAGAGATCACAGGGTCGTCAGGAGCAGCAAGGATATTTACAGCTGTAGTTGTGTTCTCCCTTTCTCCCCTCTCCGGAGGCAGAGCGATCCCACCAGCGATCAAAAGGCAGTCTCCCCTCTCCAGCAGCAGAGTGATCCACCAGCGATCAAAAGGCAGTCTCCCCTCTCCATAGCAGAGTGATCCCCCAGTGATCAAAAGGCAGTCTCCCCTCTCTGGCAGCAGAGCGATCCCACCAGTGATCAAAAGGCAATCTCCCCTCTCCAGCAGCAGAGTGATCCACTGATGATCAAAAGGCAGTCTCCCCTCTCTGGCAGCAGAGTGATCCCCCAGTGATCAAAAGGCAGTCTCTCCTCTCCGTAGCAGAGCGATCCACCAGCGATCAAAAGGCAGTCTCCCCTCTCTGGTAGCAGAGCGATCCACCAGCGATCAAAAGGCAATCTCTCTTCTCTGGTAGCAGAGTGATCCCACCAGCGATCAAAAGGCAGTCTCCCCTCTCCATAGCAGAGTGATCCCCCAGCGATCAAAAGGTAGGCAGCCAATGCTTACCTTCCGCATTCGCCTCAATATTTCAACCTCCCTTGTCACTTTAGTCGGTGAACAATGGAAGCTTTAATTGGTGAAATGAACATTGTCTCACAACCCACAGCCGTCCTGCAGCCTTCTTGCCGCGAGGTGTGTGCGCACTATCTCTGCCTCCTTTTGAAGACTGCACAATTGCTGAAACACCAAAATGATCTTCTCCAAACTGTGAATCACAGGCTCCAACGGTTTTAGAATCACACTCAAGACAAAAATCAAATGTAAAAGACATAAAAGAAGTGTAATATATGGTTTCATGTTCTATACAGAAGATAACAACCAAAGGAGCCATCTTAACCAGAATACTTCATTATTAATTGTTTGCTGCTTTTGTAATTATTCTATGCATATGTTCCCAAATTCCTCCAGTGATCTGCTACCTATGGGACTGGTAATTCCCACTATTAGGTATATACAAACATTGATGAGACACAGTTAATGGTTCAGCGAATGCCTGTCCTTTTGAGACCAGCTAATATGTAGACAAATGGTAGACTTGAAAATTAAATTTACCATGATTCAAAGTTCACAGGTTAGATGAAGTTTGTTTGATCCCATTCAGGTTTGGACTACTTAATATTACAGATTACCTGAGAAAAGATTGATTCTGCCAAGTCACTCTCACCAAGAATAACCTATGAGGTAGAAAGTTAGAACCACCTTCGATGCCCTATTTCTGCAATATTCTCATTGCTGATGTTATATGTGATTTATATTACTAATACATGACTAGCTGTGAGAACACAGTTACCATCTTGAATATGTTAAACATATTCCAGTTGAAAGCTTGCCTAAGTATCTTTTTAAAGCTTCCACATGTCTGTAAATGCAGGGTTATAGCAGTGAAGGAAGAATTAATGAGGACTCTACACATTCTCACCATTACTAAATGAATGCTGTATGGGGTCCCTTGATGATTCAGTCAGTAAATGGGCCATGTACTGTGATAGTGAGTAATAAAGATTAGGAGGTCCCAGGTTCAACCTCTGGTCTGAACTAAATTATCTCTTTCCAGCTGTAGTATTGATGGATTCTCTTCAATCAGACAGTTGCACAGACATGGAAAGGCAAAAATTAAATAAGCATTTATTTTCTGATTTACACTCTCTGATGATTAATGATACTTGGAGGAATGAAGGAACATCAGTTGGTAATCAGATTGTGCCTTTGCTAATCTTAGTCTTCTGTATATGTAAAATGTAGGGGCTTACCATGATACATTTATGTAGAGCATATAACACATACATGTATTTCAAGTACCCACCAGAAACTATCACATTTAAATTCTTGCATGTATTCTTATGCTATCTAATTCCAGAAATAATTGTTGATTCCTTTCAAAGGGTGTCGGAGGGCAGATAGATTTTGTGAATGGTCAGACAAAATTGTGTCCAAAACTTCTACCTTTCAGGTAAAATAATAAACTAAAGCACCCTTTGGGCATTAATGTCTCGCAGTTTTATTTCAAGAAATAGGCAAAGAATTATAATCTCAAGAGATTATGCAGATGCTGGAAATCTTGAGCAACACACACAAAATGCTGAAGGTACTGAGCAGGTAAGGCAGCATCTAAGGAGGGAAATAAGCAGTCGATGTTTTGGTCTCAACCCAAAAATTGGACTGTTTATTCCCCTCCTTAGAATTGCCTGACATGCTGAATTCTTCCAGTAATTAGTGTGTGTAGGTCAAAGAATTATCCTGCTTTCTGGGACACTATTTATCCCTCGGCCAGCATTACTTAAGACAAAATTGCCTGGTCATTATAATAGCCATTACCTCTCAAAATTAATTCATTGGCTGCACAGTGATTTGTGATGTGAAAGACCATATAAAATGCTTGTCTTTTAACATTTTCAATATGACCACCTAATATCAGAAGATTAAGTATGAAAGAAAGCTGAAGAAACACATTTTCAGTCTTAAATTGAGGATTAAAATGTGGAATTTCAGAAGCAAATCATGATGCGATAATTGGCAGCATGACCATTGGAAACCAGATGAGTTTTTTGACAGTCACAGCTATATATCGGTGTTAGATAACCAAGAGCATGATAATTTGTTGGTGTTGGAATTAACTTTTTTCACACCTGCTGAGCCATTTGTTTGTTCTGTCCAAAGAACAACCATAGCTGATAGGTATTTTCCAGTCCCTTAAACTGTCAAAATGATTGCTATTTCCCTCCCATGAGAGCGCAGCTCTCTGCACCTTCAATCAATGTCTACTCGCACATTTCACGGTTGGTCTGAAAATGGGTGTTACATAGAAGAGTTAATTACAAAGAATTTACCAGACAGAAATGGATATTGGGTCTTATTGGTCTAAGCCAGTCTCCTTTTACTCTATTAATATGTTCTGCTATTACTTTCTTTGCCAAATATGTATCCTGCCTATTCTTACTTGATTCTAAGGTAAGGAGTTGAGCTAGCAAGTCCCACTTTCTAACAAATCTCTCACTAAGGGAGTTTCCCCTTCTGCCCCATGTGCACTTGTTCATAACCATACGTATGTCCTTTAGTTTCGTTTTCTATATTGTGGCAAGCATTCAGTCCATGATGCCAGATGAGAAAAGCTCATTTATCTCAACTGACGTCTTTATTGCAACAACCACAAAAACAGTCTTGGCGTTATGACCCGAAGAGAGAACCCACTCAGTCACATAAAGACGAGGGAGGTGATTATTACACACCCCAGTTACAATCAGGGTGACCCACAAACATACGTGTGAATAACTGTATAACCCAAGCTGAAATGTAAAATAAATGAACTTCAACATCCTACCATAATCCCACAAAAGCATTTTAAAACAAGAAGAATAAATAGCTTTGGTCACTGGGAATGCTGGGATGGGCTGTTGACCATGTCCCCCTCCAGACTTCTGCATTGCCCCCATCTGAGGCGTTAGGCATCCCCGGCAACCCCAGAGACAACAACAAAGTCCAGATGTTCAGGTAGTGGTTGATGCCACCACATGGGGTCCTGTGGGGTGTCTGTAGCACCACCCCCATGGGAGGCACTATTTGGTGTGGCAAGAGGCAGGGGATCTACCTTCCTTCACCTTCACTGGCTTGCCTCCAGTGTGCCCCACTGGGAGCGTAGGCTTTGGTCTCTGGATCCAGGATGGAGACCTCTGCATACTCAGCCACCCCCTCACCCGGGCCAGCACGGGATCAGCTACCAGTCAATGGTGGGGAAGTCTACCTCACTGCCACCAGCACCGTCTGCACCTGGTTCCACTGTGAGACCAGTGGAGGTTCTTGCTGCCCCCACTGGGTCTGCTTTCTGGAGCTGCACTGGTACCTTCAGTGCCACGGTAGAGAGTTGCCCACAGCATATCCACATATACCCCACAGTGGGACAACAGGTCCAGGCCAATGATGGAGGACTCCCAGATGTGGGCTAGTCACACTTCGTGCGCCATTGTGTTTTCTCCCCTCACTCCCACCGCCACAGAGTAGCCAGCTGGACCGCTGTCATTGTCCACCCAAGTAGAGATGGCTGGGCAATGCTTGGGAGGACATGAGGATGGATGATGGTGATGGTTGACCCCGTACCCACCAACGCACGGCATCTGATGCCCTCCACCACACAGTCCATGTACAGGCCTTGCTCTTCACCCAAACAGCCCATCTGGAGGGGCGACAGCGGAAGGATTCTGCTGGAGGTCTCGGGCAGCACCAACCACTCGGCGTTTCCCGATGGCTGCACTGGGCTGTAGCGTGTTGTGTTGGTACGGGGCGGTCCTGGGCCACGTGGCCTGCCTTGCCACACCAGCAGCGAGATCATTCCGTGGCACGTGATGGGGCCAGCGTGGCACTGGTCAGATCTATCTCACAGGCTCCTCCTCTGCCTCGGAGATGCAAGCCCGGCTTGCAGCATGCGGGACATCGTTGAAGCACTATGGGGGGGGGGATTTTAATTGCTTCTGTCAGCGCCTTGACCAATGACGATGGCGATGTCAGGTGAACGTGCTCCTGAAAGCGCTCCGGCGTCAGTGCCTTTACAAAGGTACGGAGAGCAAGTTCTTCCTGGGGCACAGGAAGGAACTGGGGATAGTCATGCTGAGCACAATGGCGGAGATCTGCTGCGAACTGCCCCTGGCTTTCTCCCACATGGCGCCGTCTGCAACCTGGTTCTTCCCTCACTGCTTCCTCCAATGGCCCCCACTCAGAAGCTGCTCTAGCGCCACTACAAGGGCCCTGTAGTCATGCTGCTCCACCAGCATTAAGCTCGAGATGTCCTCCTCCAGCGCTAGGGCAAGATGCACCGCCGTCTCAGCGGGGCTCCACCCATTGTGCCGTGCTACCTTTGACTTGCGCAAGGTAAGGCTCCAGGCTGTTGGAGCCATTGTGTCTGGGGAAGCTGCAGAGTGGACCTTGTAGCATGAGTAGCTGAGGCCCGTTGGTCTTCCTCGTGTTCCAGCAGCATCAGTGGTATCTGCCATGTTGCCCATCCTCCCATGGCTGCGGTATCTTGGCTGATGACAGACGAGAGAAGGTCATTTATCTCAACTGACATCTTTATTGTGACATGCACAAAAACAAACCCGTGACTATGACCCAGGGAGAGAACCCACTCAGTCACATACAGATGAGGGAGGTGATTATTACATACCACGCTTACAGTCAGGGTGACCCACAAACACACATGAGTAACTGTATAACCCAAGATAAAACGTAACAATAAATGAACTTGAACGTTCCTCCATAATCCCATGAAATCATTTTAAAACAAGAACAATAAACAGTGCTGGCCACAAGGAATGCTGGGGTAGACTGTCAACCATGCCCACAAATGCCCCCTCCTCACCCCACCGTCTCACCCCCAGAGCATTATAATATCAAACAAAAGCAGCTTCCCTTTATAAAATAACCTAATAGGTGACTGAGTCCAATAGCTTCCCTTTTTTTCCTGATTGATTGGCCATTCATCCACTCAGGGTTGTGCAGCAGAGACAAAGGCCCTCAGCCCATCCTATCCATGCAGACTCTTTTTATGCATCTCCGCTTATCCCATTAACCATTATAGATCTCTACGTTTCTATGACTTGACTATTTCAGTGCTGCCTAAATAGACAGTACCTTACAATTAATGACTGTATTTGACTCCACCACCTCGTCTGGCAGAGAGTTCCAGATATCAATTACTCTTTGTGTAAAATCATTTTCCTTCATATCCACTTTAAATTTTTTTCTCTTACCTTAAAACAATGACCGTTTGTGGTTTGATGTTAGTACGTAGAGAGGGTCAGAAACATTAAATTCTTCAGTATTATCATTTCAGAGAAACTCTGCTGGATCCAGCACCTACATAAGGGGCACTATAAAGAAAGCATGGCAGACCCTCTACTTCCTTAGAAGTTTACGAAGGTTTGGCATGTCATCTAACACTTTGACAAACTTCTATAGGTGTGCAGTGGAGAGTATATTGACTAGTTGCATCACAGCTTGGTATGGAAACACTCATGCCCTTGAACAGAAAAGCTTACAAAAATATTGCATACAACAATAATCCATCACGGGTAAAGACCTCCCCACTATTGAGCACATCTGCATGAAAACAGCATCAACCGTCAAGGACACCCACCATGCAGGCCATGTTCTCTTCCACTGCTGTATCAGGAAGGAGGTACAGGAGCCTCATAACCCACACCACCATGTTCAGGAATAGTTATTATACCCCAACCATCAGACTCTTGATAAGTTCACTCAACTTCACTCACCCCAGAAATGAACTGTTCCCACAACCTATGGAGTGACTTTCAAGGACTCTTCATGTTCTCAATAGTTATTGCTTATTTATTTATTTATTTATTTGTTTGTTTGTTTGTTTGTTTGTTTGTTTATTTATTTATTTATTTAGATTATTTTGTTTGTTTTTTGCTTCTTTGTATTTACTGTGAATACCCACAAGGAAATGGATCTCAGGGTTGTAAATGGTGATATATATGTACTTTAATAATACATTTACTTTGAACTTTGAAATCTACCATGAGAAGAAAGATTATAATGATTAAAGATATATGAATAATTTTATTTATCACATGTATATCAAAACATCAAAACATAACAGTGAAAAGCATTGTTTGTGTCACAGTCTGAGGATATGTTGAGACAGCCGCAAGTGTCACCCTACATCCAGTGCCAACATAGCACGTCCACAACTTACTAACTCATACTTCTTTGGAATATCAAAGGAAATCAGAGCACCCGGAAGAAACCCATGCAGTCTTAGGGAGAATACAGCAGCAGGAGTTGAACACCCAATCATTAGCACTGTAAAGTGTTTCACTAACCACTACGCTATCTGGTACCCAATATTCAATATGGAGAAACACGAGTTCAGATGCTGGATTCTGGAGTTCAGACAATCTGCTGAAGGAAATCATTGGGTTGAGTTGTATCTGCGGAGGGCAATTAAATGTCAACGTCTCCGTTTCAAACACTGCATCAGGACGATCAGTCTATTTATGGTTTTTATAACTCTATATAACTCAATTGGGTCACCTCTCAGTCTCCTCACTCCAGTGAAAACAAATCCAGCCTATCCAATCACTCCCTATAGTTAAAGTTCTCCAATCCACTCAACATTCTAATGAATCTCTTCTGCATGCTCTCCACCGCAACCATGTCCTTCTTATAGTGTAAAGTGATATTCCAATTGTAGTCTAACCCATGTAAGTTTGCAGCATAACCTCCCAACATTTATATTCTATACTTTGGCCTATCAATATAAGCCTGCATTATGCATGCTTTACTATCCTGACTGTGTTGAAACCTTCAGGGATTTATGGACTTGAAGCCCAAGCCTCTGATCATTAGCACTCCTTAGTGCCTACCTTTTACTGTATACCTCCTAATCATCAACTCACACACGTTGAGATTAAATTCCATCAGTCAACACTACCCCAAATGTCCATCTCACCTATCACCTGTTGTAAATTTTAAAAACCTTCCTCATTACCCACAACAGAACCAACTTTCATCTCACAAACAAGCTTAATAAAATTATCTCTTACATTCACATACAAGTCGGTAACATAAATCATAAACAACACCACTGACCTAGTGTCCAGAACTACAAACACCGATCTGGTGTACCAGAACAACAAACACCGATCTGGTGTTCTAGAACAACAAACACCGATCTGGTGTTCTAGAACAACAAACACCGATCTGGTGTACTAGAACAATAAACACTGATCTGGTGTAACAGAACAATAAACACTGATCTGGTGTAACAGAACAATAAACACTGATCTGGTGTAACAGAACAAACACCAATCTGGTGTACCAGAACAACAAACACCGATCTGGTGTACTAGAACAACAAACACCGATCTGGTGTACTAGAACAATAAACACTGATCTGGTGTAACAGAACAATAAACACTGATCTGGTGTATCAGGTGGATTGGTCTTAGCACCAATGCTTCTGGTACACCAATAGTCACAGAATTCCAATCAGTAAAACATCCTTCCAGCAGTACTTGCTTCTGCCAAAAAACCAAGTTAGGATCCAATTAGTGAGCTCTCCACTGGGGTTGGGTGAGACCACAACTAGAGGTCATGGGTTAAGGGAGAAAGGTGAAATGTTTAAGGTGAAATGTCTTCATTCAGAGGATGGCGAGAGTATCAAACAAGCTGCCAGCATGTGGTGGATGTGATTTTGATTTCAACATTTAAGAGAAGATTGGATAGGTACATGGATTGGAGGGGTATGGAGGGCTATGGTCCAGGTGAAGGTTGATGGGACTAAGCATTTTAAATGGTTTGGCATAGACTAGATGGGCCAAAGGGCCTTTTTCTGTGCTGTAGTGTTCTATGACCCCATGGACAATTTCTGGACGAGTTTACCATGAAGGACCTTGTCAAATGCCTTTGTACAGTCCATATAAACAATGTCTACTGCCCTGCTTCATCAATCTCATTTGTTCTCACTTTGATAAACCCAATAAAATTAGTGAGGTAGAATTTCCCTTGCAGAAAGCTGTCTTTCAAAACATATGCAAATTATATTACTTGAAATTTTCTTTAGAAAAGATTTAGCTTGATTTGGCCTGATGTTTGGTACAGACATTCTAGGCAAAGGGCCTTTTCTTGTGCTGCGTTTTTCGATGTTCTATTTCTAATTTTCATACCACTGATAAAAGGCTCACTAACCTGTAGTTACCTGGCTTATCCTTGCCACCTTTCTTAAATAAAGAAACAACATCAGATATCTGACATTCTTCCTCACCTGTGGCAAAGAAGGAGCTAATGCCTATGTCCAGGCCCAGGTGTCTCTTCCATGCTCCCAGAGCAACCTGGAATACATTTCATCTGGTCCTGGGAACTTAACCACGCATGGTGGATAACTCCTATTCCTTCTTAATAATGACCTACTCCAGATTACCCTTCTCTGAATTCATTATCTTCCATATACTTCTCCGTGGTGTAGATAATAGGAAATTATAGGCCACTTGGCCTGACTTCAGTGCTTGGAAAGATGTTGGAGTTTATTATTAAAGATGATGTTTCAGGGTACTTAGATGCACATCATAAAATAGGCCAAAGTCAGCATGATTTCCTTAAGGAGAAATCTTGCCTGAAAAATCTTTTGGAACTCTTTGAGGAAATAACAGGCAGGATAGACAAAAGAGTCTCAGTGGATATTCCGTCCTTGGATTTTCAGGCCTTTGAGAAGGTGCCACACATGAGGCTGCTTAACAACTTAAGAACCCATGGTATTACAGGAAAGATGCTAGCTTGGATAGAAGATTTGCTGATTAGCAGAAGGTAAAGAGTGGGAATAAAGGGGGCCAATTCTGCCTGGCTGCTGGTGACTAGTGGAGTTCAACAGGGATTAGTGATGGGACAACTTATTTTCTTGTTCTGTGTCAAAGATTTGGATGATGGAATTGATAGTTTTGTGGCCAAATTTGGGGTTGATATGCTGATAGGTGGGGGGGAGGGGGTAGGTAGTGTTGAGGAAGCAGGGAGTCTGCAGAAGGACCTGGACAGATTGGGAGCCTCTGGCAGATGGGCAGATTGTCAGACCTAAATAGTGAAGGGAAATGTGTGGTTATGCACTTTGGTAGAAGGAATAAAAGCATAGACTATTTTCTAAATGAGGTGAAAATTCAACAATCAAAGCTGTAAAGGCACTTGAGTCCTTGTGCAGGATTCCCTAAAGGTTAACTTGCTGGTTGTATCTGTGATAAGGAGATCAAATGCAATGTTATCTTTCACTTCAAGATGAGTAAATATTAAAGCAAAGGTGTAATTCTGAAGCTTTATGAGCATTGGTCAGACTGCACTAGGAGTACAATGTGCAGTTTTGGGCCCCTTATCCAAAATAAGATGTGCTGGCATTGGAGAGAGCCCAGAGAATGTTCAGGAGAATGATTCCATGGGAATGAAAAGGGTTAGTGCAAGAGAAGCACTTGATGGTTCTTGGCCTATATACTCTGGAGCTTAAAGAATGAGAAGGGATGTGGAGTGGATGTTTCTGATAGTGAGGGAGTCTAGGACCAGAGAGAACAGCCTCAGAATAGAGGGACATCCATTTAGAACAGAAATGAGGAGGAATTTTTTACCCCGTGAGTACCAAATCTGTGGAATTCATTGCCACAGACAGCTGTGGAGGCTTAACTGTTGGGTATATTTAAAGTGGAGGTCAATAGTCTATTGATTAGTCAGAGCGTCAAAGATTACAGGGAGAAAGCAGGAGAATGGGGTTGAGCAGGATAATAAATCAGCCATGATGGAATGGTGGAGCACGCCTGACAGGCTGAATGGCCTAATTCTGCTCCTATGTCATATGGTCTTATAATAAATATTCATTTAGGAGCTCATCCATATCAAAGGATCCTCAAGGATTCCCACTCTTTCCCTGACTTCCCTCTTGTTCCTGACATATTTACTGTAGAGAATTTATTTTAGTAAATCCTAATGCTAAAATGTGCAAACTTGTGACTTTATGCAAGCACATTAATATTAAACATGTTCATCTGCAAATTTGGAAGATCCCTGCTCTAACATTATAAACTCAGTTGCCACTTTATTATGAAGCGAATAAAGTGGCTATTGAGTGTTTGTTCATAGCTTTCTGATGCTGTAGCCCATCCACTTCAAGGTTTGACAATGTTATGCATTCAGAGATGTCCTTCTGCACACCACTGTTATAACATGTAGTTACTTGAATTGCTATCAGTTTGAACCAGCCTGGCCATTCTCCTCTGACCTCTCTCAGTAACAAGGCATTTTCAACCATACAAATGCCGCTCTCCGGATGTTGTTTGTTTTTCACTCCATCTTCTGTAAACTCAAAAGACTTGTTCATAAGAATTCCAGGATATCAGCGGTTTCTGAGATACTCAAACCAACAAACATTCCATGGTGAAAGCCACTTATATCACAGTTCTTCCCCATTCTAATGTTTGGTCTGAACAACAATTGAATCTCTTAGCCAGGTCTGCATGCTCTTATGTATTGAGTTGCAGCCACATGATGGGCTGATGTGATATTTGCATTACCAAACAGGTGTACAGCTATACCTAATAAAGTGGCTACTGAGTGTATAGCTTACATCATGCATTTGTGACTACATGCAATTCACATACCTACTTCAGAAACTCAGTTCAAAGTATATATAAAATGTAAGATTTCTAAAAATTGAACCACAATATTTATGACCCTTTCAAAAAGATCTTTCCAGCCCTGCCAAAGGGTTTTAGTCCAAAATGTCGACTGTATTTTTTTCCATAGATGCTGCCTGGCCTGCTGAGTTCTTCCAGTATTTTGCGTGTGTTGGTTGGATTTCCAGCGGCTTCAGATTCTCCCTTGTTTCTACTTTCACCCATTCTCCTTTTTCTGACCATGCTGACAACCCCAGCATTTTCACATTTTGTTGTACAATTGAAACTTTAAATCAGTTTGGGGAATAAAAACTGCACAATTTGCATCCATAATTTGGAATACAGACGCACAAAGAGGTTTCTATCTAATATTTGATAAAGTAATGCGCATTCTTCGCAGGACACCTCACTACACAATGTTTGTTCCGTGTCTCCATCACGGTGTATTGCAAGTCTCTAGATGTCTCATTAGAGGACTTTTCCCTTGTGCTGTACATGCAGGAGAAATTCATCTACACTTGCACAATTGATTTTCAAACACATGATTGCTGCTGAAATATTAAGCCGTATTGATTTTGAAATTGAGGATCAATTGGAAGTTGGATGTTGTGCATATTTTTGAGACATGCAGATCCATTTGTCAAATCTTCCAATTGCAAAATAATTGAGGCTACGTCATCCTTATATTTTTAGATGGGAGAAAGAACACTGCAATCTATAAGCAGTTATTTCCTCCGGTGACTGCTAATATCCTTCAACTATTTGTATCTTTTCTTTATGCACTTAATCAGGACTACCTGCTAACTATTTAAATCTCAATATAACTAATTCACCTGCTGAAAATAATGAATTTCAAAGTAAGATATGACGCTATTTTGTTCATGATTCAGTGAATGAAAAATTGCAATAGCTCCCAAATTAAACTTCGAGCCCCAATGACCAATCCTAATCATGACTGCTGATTCTATTCCCACCCTCCCCCACCCCCCACACCTGACTACATCTGCATATCAATTCTGCTCAACTGGATCCACCTATCAGTTGCCAGATCTTACCTTACCCATCCCCTTCATCTCTTAATATTGGCCATGTCCATTCTACTCTTTTAGTCCAGATGAAATGTCGCAACCCAAAACATCCATTTCTCTCCACAGCTGCTGTTAGACCTGTTGAGTTCCTCCAGAAGTTTGTTTTTCTCCTACTGATCCTATCCCCCACAACATCAGATCCTGACCCCTTTACTACCAATCCTATCTCTTTGCTTCCATTGTCAGCCCTGGATTATTGATTCATCTCTCCACTGACTACTGACCTAATTACCACACATACTTCTCATTCAGTTATATAGGTCCCAACAGCCAATCTTAACCATCAGTCCCATCCTCTAGTAGCTATATTGTGTCAGGACAAATCAACTTGCTAGTTATCTCAATCTTCCTTTGTGCTCGTCAACCCAATCCCTGCTCTGAGACCTCTGTCCACACACAATCCCAGTCCCAGAGACCAGAAGACATAGGAACAGAATTAAGCCATTCTGCCCAAAAAGCCAAGTCTACCATTCCTGCATGGCTGATTTATTTCCCCTTTCAACCCTGTTCTCCAGTTCCCTGTAACCATTGACTCTCTTACTAATCAATAACTTATCAACCTCCACTTTAAATATACCCTATAACTTGGCCTCCACAGCTATCTGTGGCAACGAATTCCACAGATTTACCACTCTCATGCTAAAAAATTCCTCCACATTTCTGTTCCAAATTGACACCCTTCTATTCAGGGGCTGTACCCTCTGGTCCTAGACTCTTCCACAATTAGAGACATCCTCTCCACATATCTAGGCAGTTCACTATTTGGTAGGTTTCACTGAGATCGCCCCCCCCCCCCCATTCATCTAAATTCCAGTGAGTACAGGCGCAGAGTTACGATGGTTCTTGCTTGTAAAGCAAGACAGTGCCTTGGCCTTGTAAACTACTGAATTTCCCAGCAGAAATAAGATATTGACTGGTCTACTGCAAGTCTTTTTGTAAAGTTTAATTGGTGCCAAGTGATGACTAAGCAGTACAGTTGCTGAGGACAGTCTTTTAAAGGATCTGCCAGAGTACTCAATCAAAGGTCAGGAATTAAAAACTCACTTTGTTCTGTGCGTTGGACTTCAAATCTCAGAAAAATCGGTAGATTAGAATGAAGCATGGAAGGAGCTACTTCATTTTTCACAATTCTACTTGCAGTTGGAACCTGTACTTCGATCATATGAAATGCAACTGGTGGAAAAGTAAACATCCTCACCCCAGAGGCAAACCGTACCAGACTCTTGCACAAGACAAGAGCAAGCATCATTTCCAGAACTGAATCCTAAGTATGCCTTTCCTGCTTGCTTGATGCTTTATTGCCAGAATTCTGACTGAGAATAATGACTTTGTGGAAACTTGTGATTGCAACCCAGCTCCTTTGGGAACTGTGTTTCTATAACTTCCAAGACTTGGCATCCATCACTGAATTCCTGATCTCCATTCCCTAGTTTGAATTCAACCTTTGGACTCTTGCACTTAGTGGAGCGCTTGTTAGATGAGTTAGCAACCTAATACCTCAGATGACAGATCCTGAAATCATCAGTTATAATCCAATAGTTCCGGCACAGTAGTTTTCACATCCAGTTCTAGTCTCCACATAACTTAATGTAGCCATATATTGGAAAAATGCTAGCAGATGTGTTGTGGCATTTCTCACTGTGAATAGATGAAAATGTTGCATTACAGTGCTCGAACGTATCATTAAAAATGCGAAATGAGAAAAGCTGGAGGAACTTAAATGTCACTTATAGGAAATTTTTTATTTATTATTCACAGATGTACTGAGGCATTGCTCAGTAAGCTCAGAGTACTTTGTTTTATAATAGGAGACCTCAAAAAGTTGATTGAAACGTGAGATGGAGATAGGGCTATGGGAAGTGCAGCTGACACAGAGGAAATGCGCACTATATTAATGCAGATACATACTTCTCTAAACAAATTTCAAGGGACTTTTATCTCCTTGTGACGATAAATAATGTAGGCAGAGGAATGAAATGAGCAAAAGAAAAAGGAGTAAGGATAAGCCATATGCCTGCTTGAGCCTGCTTCATTATTTAATAAAACTATGGCTAATCTGATCTTCACGTCTGCTCCACCATGACTTTGATTTTCTTATTTTCTAAAATTCTATCTACCTCATCCTTCTATATGCCTATCTCCACCACTTGGGCTATGCTATCTTCTTACAGCTACCATGGGGCAAGAGGGTCGTCCCACACCACCAGATTCAAGAAGGGCCATTTCCCTTCAACCACTTGCTTCTTAAACAAACCTGCACAGCCCTAGTCACTACCTCAGTATAGAATCCCTCGGATCACCTTGACTACTTTGGACTACAATGGACTTTTGGTGTTCTAATTGTAGTCTTTCTTATAAAATGGAGTATAATTTCTGATTTTTCTTGTGAATTGTGTGTCCCTGATGCTATAAGCCTATGAAGCTGCTGCAAGTTTTTCCTTGAACATTGTACATACCTGTACTTGTGCACAGGGCAATAAACTGGACTTTTACCTTTCCCTTGAATAGATTTCATGACATTGCCTGTCATCATATTTGATGATAGAAAATAAACAAAGATTCATAATCTACTCAAAAAAGCTACTCATTCTCATCTCTAGCATAAATGGGTGACTTACTTATTCTGAAATTATGCTCTAGTATGGGGGTTCTCAGTCTGGGGTTCAGAGACTCCTCCATAGCTTAAAAAAGGTTGGATACCCCTACTCCAGTACTACAATCAGAGTAATCAACCTCATAGTATCCGCCATCTCCAACCTCCTCAGAATCATGTCTATTTCAATAAGATATTTCCTACTGAGCTCCAACAGCAGGCAGGATTGTACCTGAGAGATAAATGTTGTGTCTGATAGTTGTGTGTATGCACTGGATTAATGGGGCTGACGTGTCTGGGCAGCAAGGTAAGATGAATTTCCCAAATATCCTCTGGAAATGAACACCAAGGCAATTGACAAGGGATGCTTTCTGTATGGGAAGCCTGGGTAAGCAGAACCAAAATCTACGAGCAATTCAGTTGAAATAAAGGGGTTGTTTGGGGATTCAGATAAAGGAAGTACCGGTAATTCCAAAACTGTTGGGGGATCAGTGGGTGGAGATGCGAGTGGATGTGTAGTGACCTCTAGTCCACAGACAGAAGTTCTGAATATAGGAAGGGTTTTGGATTTCAGGGAGAGATGGAGGGGGTTGCCAGAAGGAATCACACAGTTAGTTAGTGAAGCGGAAAATGCAGAAGATAATGCCCCATGTTTTCTGGTGGTCTTTTGCAGCAGGTTGTTACGTTTGTAACTCCAGAAATTAACGAAAGTAAAACACAGGAGCACATCATGAATTACTTAAACAAGCAAAGAATGCTTAATCAAACAACATAGAATATATTTACAATATTACTCAAATAGTACTGAAAAATTGAAATATTAAATACACTATGCTCCTCCTGCTTAGCTATAAATTCCAACTCAATATAGAATGCATCTTAACACACACACACACACACACACACACACACACACACACACACACACACACACACACACACACACACACACACACACACACACACACACACACGTATAGATAGTTACTATATAATACAGCTACTATCCACAGAATAGTAAATTTTAAATTGTGCCTTTCAGGCTTAAAGGTTTAATCACTGTGGGATTTCTTACTCTTGAGGGATAACGTCTTTCTTGACAAGGGGAGTTGGGGGGGGGGGTCACTTAACTTGGTAGGTGAGTCTTGTGGTTGCGAAACAATCTCAGGTTCTGTGACCTGTTCTGTGGTGGTTGTAGGGATCGACTCTGGGACTGCGAGAAGTGGTTCTGACAGCTCTGGACACCTTTCTTCTCTGACATTTGACTCTGATCTCCTCAACAGTCCTCATCGGAGGATCAGAGATGGAGAGGGTTAGCAACTTCAAACTCCTTAGAATCATCTTTTCAGAGGCCTTGTCATGGACCCAGCAATTACAAAGAAAGCACAGCAGCATCTCTACTTCCTTAGGAGTTTGCAAAGATTCAGCATGATATCTAAAATATAAAGTATATAGATGTGTGGTGGAGAAAATATTGACTGGTTGCATCACAGCCTGGCATGAAAACACCAATGCCCTCAAATGGAAAATCCTACAATTAGTAGTGGATATGGTCCAGACCATCGTGAGTAAAGCCCTTCCCACCACTGAGAACATCTACATGGAGCACTGTCGCAGGAAAGAAGCGTCCATTATCAGGACCCAGGTCATGCTTTCTTCTGGCTCCTGCCATCAGGAAGAAGGTACAGGAGCCTTAGGACTCACACTACCAAGGTTCAGGTATACTTATTACCCCTCAACCATCAGACTCTTGCACAAAAGCGGATAACTTCACTCACCTTCACTTGCCCCATCACTGAAATGTTCCCACAACTTATGGACTCATTTTCAAAGACTCTTCATCTCATGTTCTTGATATTTATTGTTTATTTATTTAACACTGGACACAAAGATTTTGCTTCCTGAATGCTTTTGGTGCATCATCATGAAGATCACCAGGAAATTTCTCTTTCATGCACCATTTTTCTGAAATTGCCTATATTTGTTATTTCAATTTATAATTCAAGTCAAAATAACTGATGGCAAGATTAAGGAGGGCATTTTAGTTGGTCCACAAACCTCCTTCTCGGAAGACCGTCAGAAACGACGATAATGTCAATGATGCCTCTGATGACAGCAAAGCCCAAGCTGGGAAGCTCAATGGCCTCGCAGGACAGGCACGTTACAGCCATTGAAGGGTTGGGTCATCTCTCCTTGAGGTCCTGGTGCTTTTGATCGAGGTCCTTCAGCTGTTGTTCCTCGAATATGCTGGTGCCTTTGCAGACTGCCAGGCACCAGGTGGTGCCGTCTCTGACCAAGGCCTCCCTACCAGTCACAGGGGTATTGCATGCCATCGAGGACACTTTCACGCAGTTTATATAGTGCTTTGTGGAGCCTCCCGGCTTTCTGGTGCCATTTGCCAGCTCAGAAAAGAATAGCATCTCTGGAAGGCAGTTGTCTTCCAACCAGACCACGTGACCGACCCATCAAAGCTGAGCCTTGGTGATCAGTGTCTCTGTACCAGAGCTCTCGGCCCTTCGTAGCACTTCTGTGGTGGGGACTCTGTCTTGCCACGTTATGCCTATGACTTGCAAAGGCATCGCAGGTGGAACTGGTCAAGCATCTTGATGTGTCTGTGGTCTGGAGTCCATGTTTCACAGCCATACAGCAGAGAAGTTAGGATGACTGCTGTGTAGACTGCCATCTTGGTCTTCAGCCAGATGCCACGTTCTCACCACACGCGTGTACATAGCCTGCCAAAGGATTCTCTGGCTTCTGCAAGTCAGTTTAAGATCTTTCAATCTAGACTGCAGGAGGAGGTGAGGCAGCTTCCCAGGTAGGTGAAGGAGTCAACATTGTTGAGCTGTGCCTTTGATCTCAATTTGTGGTTCTGCGGGATTGGTATGGGATGCGGACTGAAGTAGAACTTCTGTCCTCTGCAGGCTGATGGTGAGGCCAAATTTTCTTGCAGCCACAACAAGGCAGTCAGTGAGCTCCTGCAGGTCCCTTTCACTGTGTGCTGCAAGAGCACAGTCATCTGCAAAGAGTAAGTCTCGTACTACTGCTTCCAGCATTTGCTCTTGGCCTTGAGGCGGTACAAATCAAAGAAGCATCCGTCAGTCCTGTAGCAAATTGTTATTCCCGCATCAGTCTGTGAGAGAGCAGAGAACAGCATCGTGGCAAAAAGCAGGCTGAACATAGTAGGTGCGAGGACACAGCCCTGCTTGACACCGTTAGTTACCGGGAAGGGGACGAGGGTGCAGAGGTGAATCAAACAGGTCATCAAAGACAGGCAATTTGAAGAATTTCTAGTGGGCTCAGAGAAAACTGCATAGAAGGCATTTAAGGATGCTGAAAATTTTCTTGGCAACTACAGAGCACAAAACTACATGCTTCAAGCATATAAAACCATGAAGTGTGGCATGTCACTAAAGATTAATTTTCCGCATTTCCATTTAGATTTCTTTCCTGCAGGTCTTAGCGCTGTCACTGACAAGCATAATGAAAGGTTTCACCAGAACATTGTGGTCATGGAGAAACGGTATCAGGGCAACTGGAATCCGTCAGTGCTGGCTGATTATTGTTGGACACTTAAGCGAGAAGCCTCAGACACTCAGTACAAATGAAAATCTTCAACAGGGCATTTTTAGCTCAGTTGAATTATTGCAAAGTGTCAGCGCCGTTGTGTAATTACATGCATTCATTCAATAAAAGTTAATTTGTTTATCCAAATTCGTACATGATACAAGTCGTGTGGAATTATATTTGTGTTCAGCTTCAGGCAACCCATCATAAACACAAAAAATTTCTGAGGAAGCAACACTTTAAAAAAAATTGTTGTCCATTGTTATTATTATTTCTTTCTTTTTGTACTTGCATAATCTGTTGTCTTTTACACACCAGTTGAACACCCTGTTGGTGCAGTCTTTCATTGATTCTATTATGGTTATTATTCTTTAATTGATTAATTGAGCATGCCTGTTACAAAATGAATCTCAGGGTTGTATATGGTGACATATACTGTATGTACTTGATAATAAAATCACTTAGAACCTTTTTGAATTTTCAAATCTGTAAAGTCACATTAAATTCATATTGCCCGGAGATATTCCAGTGACGTCCTGGGTGGAAATTTGAGCATTGCTTTAGTATTGGCTAAGACAAAGTTAAAGAGTAAACCAAGTTTACCAGTAACACAAATACAAATAGCTTCAGACTCTTGTGGTGCTTGATGCAGACATCAAAGGACAAATAAAGCTAGCACTTCTCACCAATATCAGGACCGTTGCTCTTTTGATCCCGTGTTCACCTATGCTCCATGATAAACAATTAAGTGAAATATTCAAATTTAGTTCATAATGCATAGAGAAAAATTAATCTTTCTTCTGCATTTTAAAGCTCTGAGGTGCAAAGGCTCCTTTTAAGAAATGATTCCCAGGGATCAATAGTGTCAAGTGTGCTGGTAGGCTCTTGTAGTGAATCAAATGGAAGCAAAGTATTTTAAATTTCCTTGACTGGATATTGGTCTGCACAATATCACAGACCAAAGGGCCCATACTGTGCTGTACTGCTGTATGTTTTATTAAGACCATAAGACATAAGAGCAGAATTAGGCCATTCAGCCCATCGCGTTTTCTCCAACATTCCTTCATGGCTGACTTATTATCCCTCAATTATACACAACCAAACATATAATTAAGAGGGCAATTAAGACTGCAACACCAAACATGCTCCTAGTTTGTCTCCAATTCACACATTGTTTTGACATCCACATGCATCCCACACATTTCTTCACTGTTAAGATGCAGCATTTCAAATACCTAACTCTATTATCAAGGCACTATCATCATAAGAACTTCAGCAGATCAGAAAGCTTTTTGCTGCCCTCTCAGAACAACAAATGATTGGACAACCAAAGGTACCTTGCCGATATTACTTGAATTCCCAGACCAGATAGTTAAAAATCAACGTGTAGAAATCACAGAATATTCACTGGTTAATTACTGGGAAACACTAATGTACTCCTCTGTAATAAGGAGAATTACATTTCTCTTGATTCATTTCTAATGAGGTATTTCCATGCTGTTTAATGAATGGATAAGGTGAATTAGAGCCATTACCCCTTTATGAAATGATGGGAACCAGCCTTTTAGACCAACATCAAGTCCAAGAATAAAAACTCAACCCACTGGAATTCGTATCTCACAATCTATAATATTGTACAGTAGGGTTTTTTAATGTCAAAGTATTTGTCAAATCTATTTATCTGTCACTTCTCCTTTAAGATAAATGAAATATTGGGTGTTAAATAATGTTCTGATCCATTTTTATGCTACAAATATGAGATCCTATGTAAGCGGGGGTTCCTCACCACCATTTAATTCTTGTCAATGTTGACCTCTTCTAAAAGGGTCAGAAGCCTCTCTCTGTCCCTCACTAGCAGCATGTTGTTTTGCAAAGCATTTACACTCTGTGGTTTTATTGATGTGGTGTTTACATACAGTGCCTCAAACAATGAATTGCAAGATTTTTTTTGGCCTGATTGGTGTATGAAAGTATAACCACTGTCTGCTCGAAATCAATCATCTTAACCCCATTTGCAGCCTCAGAAAATTAAACAATTGCCTGGCTAGGGCCTTTGAACCACTGCCGACATGAAGCTTTGATAAAACATCTCAAAGTTCAAAGTATATTTATTATTAAAGTGTGTATATATCATCATAGGCTACACTGAGGTTCATTTGCTGGCAGGCATTCACAGTAGATCAAAGAAGTAGAATAGAATCAATGAAAAACTACACACAAAGAAAAACTGACAAGCAACCAATATACAAAAAGACAAATTGTGCAAATACAATACTGTAAATAAATAGATAGATAGATAGATAAATACTGAGTGCCTGTGTTGCAAAGTCCTTGAAGGTGTGTCCATAGATTGAACACATTTTCAACCTCTCACTGTTATGGGTGGAAGTTCCCATTTGCTTCAAAAAGGCAACAATTATATCAGTGCCTAAGAAGAGCAATGCGGGCTGCCTTAATAACTGTTGCCCAGTAGCACTCAAATCTACAGTGATGAAATGCTTTGAGAGGTTGGTCATGACTAGACTGAACTCCTGCTGCAGCGAGGACCTGGACCCATTGCAATTTGCCAATCGCCACAAAAGGTCAACGGCAGATGCAATCTCAGTGGCTCTTCACTCAGCCTTAGACAACCTGGCCAATAGAAACACCTGTGTCAGGATGCTGTTCATCGACTATGGCTCAGCATTTAACACCATCCTGATTGATAACCTGGGCCCCTGTACTTCTCTCTGCAATGGAATCCTCAACTTCCTAACCAGAAGACCACAATCTGGATGGATTGATGATAATATCTCCTCCTCGCTGACAATCAACACTGGCGCACCTCAGGGGTGTGTGCTTAGCCCACTGCTCTACTCTCTATATACACATGACTGTGTGGCTAGGCATAGCTCAAATACCATCTATAAATTTGCTGATGATACAACCATTCTTGGTAGAATCGCAGGTGGAGATGAGAGGGCGTACAGGAGTGAGACATACCAACTAGTGGAGTGGTTTTGCAGCAACAACCTTGGACTCAACATCAATAAGATGAAAGAGCTGATTGTGGACTTCAGGAAGGGTAAGGCAAAGGAAAACATACCAATCCTCATAGAGGGATCAGAAGTGGGAAGAGTGAACAGTTTCAAGCTCCTGGGTGTCAAGATCTCTGAGGATCTAACCTGGTCCCAACATATCAATGCAGCTATAAAGAAGGCAAGACAGCGATGATACTTCATTAGGAGTTTGAAGAGATTTGGTTTGTCAACAAAAACACTCAAAAACTTCTACAGATGTACTGTGGAGAGCATTCTGACAGGCTGCATCACTGTCTGGTATGGGGGGGGGGGCGGGCTACTGCACATGACTGAAGGAAGCTGCTGAGAGTCATAAATTTAGTCAGCTCCATCTTGGGTACTACTCTACAAAGTACCCAGGACACCTTCAAGGAGTGGTGTCTCAGAAAGGCAGCGTCCATGCCCTTTTCTCACTGTTACCATCAGGTAGGAGATACAGAAGCCTGACAGCACACACTCAGTGATTCAGGAACAGCCTCTTCCCCTCTGCCATCTGATTCATAAATGGACATTGAACCCATGAACACTATCTCACTTTTATAATTTTTATAATTTCTGTTTTTGCACGATTTTTAATCTATTCAATACTGTAATTGATTGACATATTTATTTGTTTTTTTTTATTCTTCTAGATTATGTATTGCATTGAACTGCTGCTGCTGTGTTAACAAATTCCATGACACATGCTGGTGATTATAAGCCTGATTCTGATTCTGAATCATAGGTTGTGTTCAGCGAACAGTGAAATATCTTCTGGACTTTGAACTAATCCTTTTCAATCCATTTGATGTTCTTCCTCTTACTCATCCAACTTTATTTATTTCTCCTCCCTCTCTCTAAATTCAAGCAGACTGAGTCAGTCACCAGCGATGTTAATCACGTTATTCAGCACACATCATCCAACTAACCCACTGCCCCTGTGATTGTTGAGTGATACCGATTCCGGGTTAGGCTACACTTCAGTTTAAAAATACTAATCCTTGCCCTTAAGTGTCTTCAAGATCTCTCTGCTTCCTATCTCTGTAACTTTTCAAGACTTCCATTTCAAGTTGCCAAATTACATAATTTTTAATCAGTTCAGGATCAACAGCTGAGCGTTCAATGGGCAAAGCCTAAATCGATAGAATGCATTCCTCAAATCCCTCCTGTCCTCTTTGTTTCTTCAAGATGCTTCTTAAAATCTCTTTAGATAGATAGATAGATAGATACTTTATTCATCCCCATGGGGAAATTCAACTTTTTTTCCAATGTCCCATACACTTGTTGTAGCAAAACTAATTACATACAATACTTAACTCAGTAAAAAATATGATATGCATCTAAATCACTATCTCAAAAGCATTAATAATAGCTTTTAAAAAGTTCTTAAGTCCTGGCGGTAGAATTGTAAAGCCTAATGGCATTGGGGAGTATTGACCTCTTCATCCTGTCTGAGGAGCATTGCATCGATAGTAACCTGTCGCTGAAACTGCTTCTCTGTCTCTGGATGGTGCTATGTAGAGGATGTTCAGAGTTATCCATAATTGACCGTAGCCTACTCAGCGCCCTTCGCTCAGCTACCGATGTTAAACTCTCCAGTACTTTGCCCACGACAGAGCCCGCCTTCCTTACCAGCTTATTAAGACGTGAGGTGTCCCTCTTCTTAATGCTTCCTCCCCAACACGCCACCACAAAGAAGAGGGCGCTCTCCACAACTGACCTATAGAACATCTTCAGCATCTCACTACAGACATTGAATGACGCCAACCTTCTTAGGAAGTACAGTCAACTCTGTGCCTTCCTGCACAAGGCATCTGTGTTGGCAGTCCAGTCTAGCTTCTCGTCTAACTGTACTCCCAGATACTTGTAGGTCTTAACCTGCTCCACACATTCTCCATTAATGATCACTGGCTCCATATGAGGCCTAGATCTCCTAAAGTCCACCACCATCTCCTTGGTCTTGGTGATATTGAGACGCAGGTAGTTTGAGTTGCACCATATCACAAAGTCCTGTATCAGTTTCCTATACTCCTCCTCCTGTCCATTCCTGACACACCCCACTATGGCCGTGTCATCAGCGAACTTCTGCACATGGCAGGACTCCGAGTTATATTGGAAGTCTGATGTGTACAGGGTGAACAGGACCGGAGAGAGTACGGTTCCCTGCGGCGCTCCTGTGCTGCTGACCACCGTGTCAGACCTACAGTCTCCCAACCGCACATACTGAGGTCTATCTGTCAAGTAGTCCACTATCCAATCCACCATGTGAGAGTCTACTCCCATCTCCGTTAGTTTGTGCCTTAAGATCTTGGGCTGGATGGTGTTAAAGGCACTAGAGAAGTCAAGGAATGTAATCCTCACAGCACAACTGACCCCCTCTAGGTGAGAGAGTGATTTGTGCAGCAAATACGTGATAGCATCCTCCACTCCCACCTTCTCCTTATACGCAAACTGAAGAGGATCCTGGGCGTGCCTGGTTTGTGGCCTCAGATTCTGTATTATCAGCTTCTGCAAATTTATTTTAACATCTTCTTCCATGACTCAGCATCAGATTCTGGTACAGATAAGCAGGTACAGAGGAGGAATCAGGGGTAAGTTTTTTACGCAGAGAGTGGTGAGTGTGTGGAATGGGCTCCTGGTGACTGTGGTGGAGGCGGATACAATAGGGTCTTTTAAGAGATTCCCGGACAGGTATATGGAGCTTAGAAAAATAGAGGGCTATGGGTAATGCTAGGTAATTTCTCAGGTAAGGATATGTTCAGCACAGCTTTGTGGGCTGAAGGGCCTATATTGTGCTGTAGGTTTTTTATGTTTCTATGTTTCTCTGTTCAGAGCCATTCAACACAGAAATAGACTCTCCAGTCCAAGCTGACCATCAAGCAGGCAATGATGCTAATCCCACTTTATTCCCATCAGTTCCCCGCCCCCAGTTTCTACAGTACTACCCTCACCTGCACTGTGATGGCTTATAACCTACACGTCTTGGTCTTTTGGAAAGAAACCGATGTAGTCACAGGGAGAATATGCAAATTCAATTCAGATTGAGCCCGAGCCTCTGGTGCAGTGAATCAGCAGCTCTCATAATTGTGTGACTGCGCCAGTTTGACGAAACTTTTGTGAAGGCCTCGGGCTGGAATCCTACATTACAGGGCTGTCTAAACACAAGATGTAGTTGTAGAAGAATACAATGCAAAAGGTACTTTTCTCCCTCATTATCATCATCATTTTCATATATTGAGCTAGTAAGAAATCTTACAATCTGGATTTGAACAGGAAGTATCACAGATTAATCACATTTGTATGCCAAGGTTGAAGGTCCATTGCCAGAGGAATTGGGAGATTGCATTTTCTGCTGCCACATTCACCGTAAGTAACAACTTACGCATGATTTCATGGTTTACAGGAATGCTTTCCTTTCTCTGGGCCTTTATTCAACATCAAGGATGACCTTAAGTTAATAGTCCTTACAAATAAATAATTTCATTTCCAATTTGTTCACTTTAAGGTCATTTCAATCAACAGTCTCCGCAACAATTGATTGCCCGTGTCTGTACGTTCTCTCTTGCTTGCAGTGAATTCCATCATCTTCTTTTATTATAACCCACTTAGTGTAGATAAATAACTACTTATACAGCCTAATAGTCCTTATTCCAGATTATTTGTGGTTCATGCTTATCAAGTTCAGGCAGCCATATACAGAAATACTCATAAAAAGAAATGCTTATCACACATTTCTTTACATTTTAATCCATCCCCAGTGGTTGATCTTTCAATTCCCTTCTATCTCTTATGAAAACATTAATGCATGATGGAAAATAATCATGTGAATAGCATTATTCTGGGGAAACATGGACCAACGTCTTCATTATTAATCTATAAACCTAGTCAGTAAACATAGCCAACAGAACATGTTATCACCACTGAGCAGAGCCATGTTTTCAGCCCATGCCTGTACTTTTGAGCAAGGATGGACTATAATCATTGAAAATTTGCTTCCTCTCTCCTAGCTCAGAAACTCTGGGAGAGTTGAGATCATTCCTATGTTCTCCCATTGCAATGTGCAAAAACATGGGAGAACTTCCAAGATCAAGAGCCAAATCATTGACTGCCCATTTCCCTCCATAGATGCTACCTGACCAGATGAGTTTTCCCAACTTTTGTGTGAGGCTCCAATTCCAGCATCTGCAGTCCCTTGTGTTCCCAGGATCTGCCACATTTGGCGAAAACTAGCCAGTCACTGACCAGTCATTCAGTCGACAGAATCATATGGTGTTGCACCATACATTCATTCCAGTCAGTTCATCATCACAATGTTATCGTTTGAAAATTAACCTCTTGGGCAATAGCTTCTCCTGGGAACAAACAATGCTTACGTGCTGAAATGCCATTTGGCGTGACAACTGAGAGTGATAAATCTTTTCCATAAAGTAGCAAAAGTTCTAAACGTAAACACAAGAGATTCTGCAGAAGCTGGGAGTGCAGAGTAACACATATAAAATGCTGGAGGAAGTGCAACGTTTATGGAGAGGAATAGTTGGTAGTTCTGGATGAGAACTTTCCTCAGTTCAAAATGTCAGTGAAAAGGAACATGCTTATTTTCAAACGAAGTTCTCGACTGAAAGTTACAATTCATGACCAACAGCAACTGTTAGGCTGGCTTGCTTAGTTGAGGAATCCATTGCAAAGTGTCACCACATACTCATTGCTTTTGTGCCATCACCTGCTTACTGGGGCTGTCCACGCCCAGACTGACAGGGACCCAGAGAGGAAACGTGCTCGATTTCTCTTAAGTTTTATTTCTGATTTTGACCGGCAGCTTTACTTTCCCATTCACAGTAACGCTGAGACTTAAAATTGAGATCTTGAAAGGGAAGATGTCTCTAAAGCAGTAACCAATTGTATTGGTTACAAACACTCAACAATTCAGGAACAGCTTCTTCCCTTCTGTCTTCTGATTTCTGAATCGACATTGAACACCACCTCACTACTTTTTAATTTTTATTTTTGTACCACTTATTTAACTATTTAAAATATATACTTACTGTACTTCACATTTTTCTCTATTATTATGTATTGCATTGTACTTCTGCCACAAAAACAACAAAAGTCACAACATATGCCAGTGATATTAAACCTGATTTTGATCATGCAATGCACAGAAAATATCCTCCAGAAAACTCACTAAACATTAGTCACGTAATATACATTTAAAATAGGGCAACGCAGTGAAGCAGCTCATCACTCTAAAGACCCAGGTTTGACCCTAACCTCTGTCTGTGTGAATTTGCATGCTCTCACCATGACAGCATGGGTCTCCCCTTGCTCCAGTTTCCACCCACGTCTCAAAGACTCTTGGGTTGATAGGTGAATTTTTCCTAGAGTGCAGCCGTGGGGAGTGTGAGTCGGATAATATTCAGATTCAGATTCATTTACCTCACGTTACCTCATTGAAACAGACTGCGAAATGTGCCACTTGCGTTAACAGCCAACCCACCTAAGGATGTGTGGGGAGCAGCAGTCAAGTGTTGCCACACATAGCATCCTCACGATGCTCAGCAGAACAATAACACAGCAAAACACAGCAAGCAACAAAATAACAACAGCGAAATAAGCCTCCTTCCTCCTTTCCACTTGCTCACACACACAGACAGTCATCCAGCTCCAGAAAAGGTTTCAAGTCTCCAGTCTCTAGCCTCCATTCTTCAGCCAACAAGCTTCATCCTCTAGACTTCTGTTCAACCTTCGAGCTTTGATCTTCGGTATCGACCCTTGGATTAGCCGACGACAGGACCTCAAGCACCAGGCTAAAGTAGCGTAAATTGTCTCAGACCTTGGAGGGCCAGAGGCCCTGTTTCTGTGCTCCACAAGCCTCTACAATACAGGAAACACATACGGAGATCCTTTGAGTGGAATAGAAGACATTGATTATGAGTGAACACATGAAGCATTTAAATAGAAATAAAATAGGCATCTGGTAGTCTCAAGAAACCATGGATTTGTGCCTTGGAAAGTTTCCAGGGTGCTGGCCTAGGCAGGGTTTGTATGGGAGACCGGCAGTTGCCCATGCTGCAAGACTCCCCTCTCCATGCCACCAATGTTGTCCAAGGGAAGGGCAAGGGCCAATACAACTTGGCACTGGTGTCGTCGCAGAGCAATGTGTGGTTAAGTTCCTTGCTCAAGGACACAAAAACACGCTGCCTTAGCTGAGGCTCAAACTAGCGACCTTCAGATCACTAGACCAATGCCTAAACCACTTGACCACGCGCCAACACATTAAGCATTTACTTACAGACAAACAATAAAACTTTCAACCAAACATTTAAGTCAAACAAGTACTCATCTAAGCCAACCCTAAGTTACAAAAACTTCATCACAAAATATTGAGTAACACTTCAAACTCAGCAGAAATTTCATTAAATCTCCCTAAGTTACACAGCTACAAAACTAAATATTCAACAGGTATTTAGCTAAGTGTGTGCATCAGCCCTCCTGCATATGCACCATACTTTCCCAGTGGTTCTTCAGCATTGGTCACCACCTCAGTGTGAAGGTGAGCCCCTGGAGAAAAGGGAAAGAGCGTGAGTCTCTTGCATGTGTTATTCTTATACCCCTGAGGTGCCTGGGACCAGAAGGCGGTGCCATGGCACACAAGGTAACCAGTGGAAAAGAGCTGCTGCATCCTTCGGTCGGGCCAATCAATAACCAGCACCGCAGAAGCAACAGTCCACTGACAAAAAAATTAACTCTTCACCTTACACCTTGCATCAGCAAGATGTGCTGGTATAAATATGGCCAATTAAATCAGTATAATGAGTTTTATTGCCCAATATAAATCATCAAGGTGCCCATCTTCAGACACCCAGTGTTTCCAGAAGACTGCATTACTGGTTGAATTGGTTGGTATCCAAAAAGGCTAATTGGTAATCCAACTACACCGGTGCAGGAGGTGGAAATGCCAAAACTCTTATGGAATTCTGGAACTGCAATTGATCATGATTTCACTTGAACCTGCAGAGGGAGCATGATTATGATCTCACTGCATTGGCAGAAAATCTTCCCTTCCCCGTCACCCCCATTGGTTTCCTCGGCCCACCATCTACACCCCACTCTTCCCCAAACACATTCACCCCAACCCCACAGACATATGCTGAAATTCTGCAGGAAGGCTATGGGAGTGACATTGTGGTTTAAGATCAAAATGCTGCAGATGTTGGAAAGCTGAAGTAAAATCAGAAAGCAATGGGTACTCTCTGCAGCTCCAGAAAGAGGAACAGCTAAAAATTCAGGTCGATGACTTTCATCAAAACAAATTGTAAATAGTGCACAGTGGCATATAAGCAAGTCTGCTGAAATTCAGGCCAACTTTCCATCATGGTTATGGCAAGTATTTCATTGAATAAATGTCTCCCTAGATGGTATTAAAATAAATGCAACTGCGTGGGATCTGATTGCTGCCGTGATCACACTTCTGTTGCAGGGATTTAAGAATTGACGTCGCGCTGGCCCTTTAAAGACCTCCTGCAGCCCCAAAAGAGCTGGGTTGATTGCTTTAACAGATGCACATCTCTGAGAGCAAGCAGATAGCTGCCAAAACTAGAGTTCCGGTCCCTCGAGTGGGTTATAATGAACGACATAGACTCTCCGTGGTCTGGATTGAAATCGAGTCCAAGCTGCACGTCAGGATTAACCTTTCCCCTTGTAAATGAGCGTGAGAGCCGGCGGCTTCCGACAGCCTGTTCCCTGCTGCCAAATCCGCCTGCAGACCTAGTTACCTGCATTCCAGGGAGGTTCGCAGACCGTGCTGGCAACGAGGATTGGTTTGGCCGCGATTTCAACCACAAACCATCCCATCCTTTTGACAAAGATGGGCCCGGAGTTTGATAACTCTGTTATCAGCCAGAGTGGCAAGGTGTGCCCCGAAGGCAGACTTAAAAATAAATCGCATCTGCTTTCTCGGGGTTGAGGACAATATCACAACTTACAAAGTGCAGAGAGAGCCACAGGCAGGAATTTTGAAACCTTCTGCACTCCCAAACTGCCCACCTCATTGCCTGGTTGAAACCCCCCCCCCCCCCTTCTCCATGTAGTCTGCAACATACGTCCACATATGTCAGCTCTCTGGATCGCGGCCAGTGCCAACAATAAACAACCTTCAAACTCCAGCATTACATCACGCTGCAGCAAAAAAAAAGCTCCAGAAGTCAGCTGTAACTTAATTCCTTGTGTGTGAGAGTAATTGATAGGTTCCATCATTCATCTATTTTTGAAATTAACTTAGCCCCATTTATGACCATCCACATCACTTAAGAATGATTGACTTCTCAGCTGTCAGTTTTGTTTCTAATAGGGGGAACGAGCATTTTGTTCAGAGTTACTTTCAGAATTGTATCAATGTTAATCTGAACGCTGCAAAACATTACAGCTACTTGATCTGACATCAGTTCTGTGTGAGTTAATATCCGCAGTACGTGGTCCAACTGGGGCCACGGGGATTGTCATTGGGAATGTGGAGTTCGATGATGGGGCTGTAATGGGCCGCCAATGTCAGTGTAGGGTCAGACATAGAGTCCGCCAGTCCTGATATAAACTATGCATGGTCTGATGCTGGTGCCATGAAGGCTAACACTGGTATTGTGAGAGCTCACTGTGGCAGTGTGGAGTCTAAATGCTGAGACAGTGGGGGTCTGCTACTGGCCATGTCAGGGCTGCCACTGGGACTGTGAGTTACTGACACTACCAGTCGGACAACAAGGCTAACACTGGCAGTGGGGGTTTTAGTACTGGGGCTGTGAAGACTTGTATTGGCATTGTGGGTTCTGGCACTCGGGCTGTAAAGGCTGACAGTGACAATGTAACCTCTGGCTTGAGGACTATGAGGCTGATACTGGTAGTGTGGGATTTAATTCTGGGGCTGAGGATTGACACTGGCAGTGTGGGATTTAAAACTGAGTTTAGGATGGCTTCCACTGGCAGTATGGGATTTACTTTTGGAGCCTTAGGGACTGACACTGGCAGTGTGGGAGGCAACAATGAGCTGTGGGGATGTATATTGGCAGTGTGGGATCTGACACTGGGGCTGTGGGGATGTATATTGGCAATGTGGGATCTGACACGGGCTGTGGGGATGTATATTGGCAGTGTGGGAGGCAACAATGAGCTGTGGGGATGTATATTGGCAGTGTGGGATCTGACACTGGGGCTGTGGGGATGTATATTGGCAGTGTGGGATCTGACACGGGCTGTGAGGATGTATATTGGCAGTGTGGGATCTGACTGGGGCTGTGGGGATGTATATTGGCAGTGTGTGGGATCTGACACTGGGGCTGTGGGGATGTATATTGGCAGTGTGGGATCTGACTGGGGCTGTGGGGATGTATATTGGCAGTGTGTGGGATCTGACACTGGGGCTGTGGGGATGTATATTGGCAGTGTGGGATCTGACTGGGGCTGTGGGGATGTATATTGGCAGTGTGTGGGATCTGACACTGGGGCTGTGAGGATGTATATTGGCAGTGTGGGATCTGACACTGGGGCAGTGAGGATGTATATTGTCAGTGTGGGATCTGAATGGGGCTGTGAGGATGTATATTGGCAGTGTGGGATCTGGCTGGGGCTGTGGGGATGTATATTGGCAGTGTGGGATCTGAAACTGGGACTGTGAGGATGTATATTGGCAGTGTGGGATCTGGCTGGGGCTGTGGGGATGTATATTGGCAGTGTGGGATCTGAAACTGGGACTGTGAGGATGTATATTGGCAGTGTGGGATCTGAGTGGGCCTGTGGGGATGTATATTGGCAGTGTGGGATCTGACACTGGGGCTGTGGGGATGTATATTGGCAGTGTGTGGGATCTGACACTGGGGCTGTGAGGATGTATATTGGCAGTGTGTGGGATCTGACACTGGGGCTGTGAGGATGTATATTGGCAGTGTGGGATCTGACACTGGGGCTGTGAGGATGTATATTGGCAGTGTGTGGGATCTGACACTGGGGCTGTGAGGATGTATATTGGCAGTGTGGGATCTGACACTGGGGCTGTGGGGATGTATATTGGCAGTGTGTGGGATCTGACACTGGGGCTGTGTGGATGTATATTGGCAGTGTGTGGGATCTGACACTGGGGCTGTGAGGATGTATATTGGCAGTGTGGGATCTGACACTGGGGCTGTGAGGATGTATATTGGCAGTGTGGGATCTGACTAGGGCTGTGAGGATGTATATTGGCAGTGTGGGATCTGACACTGGGGCTGTGAGGATGTATATTGGCAGTGTGGGATCTGACTGGGGCTGTGAGGATGTATATTGGCAGTGTGGGATCTGACACTGGGGCTGTGGGGATGTATATTGGCAGTGTGGGATCTGAGTGGGGCTGTGAGGATGTATATTGGCAATGTGGGATCTGACACTGGGACTGTGAGGATGTATATTGGCAGTGTAGGATCTGACTGGGGCTGTGGGGATGTATATTGGCAGTGTGGGATCTGACTGGGGCTGTGGGGATGTATATTGGCAGTGTGGGATCTGACACTGGGGCTGTGGGGATGTATATTGGCAGTGTGGGATCTGACACTGGGGCTGTGGGGATGTATATTGGCAACGTGGGATCTGACTGGGGCTGTGGGGATGTATATTGGCAGTGTGGGATCTGACACTGGGGCTGTGGGGATGTATATTGGCAGTGTGGGATCTGACTGGGGCTGTGGGGATGTATATTGGCAGTGTGGGATCTGACACTGGGACTGTGAGGATGTATATTGGCAGTGTGGGATCTGACACTGGGGCTGTGGGGATGTATATTGGCAGTGTGGGATCTGACTGGGGCTGTGGGGATGTATATTGGCAGTGTGGGATCTGACACTGGGGCTGTGAGGATGTATATTGGCAGTGTGGGATCTGACACTGGGGCTGTGAGGATGTATATCGGCAGTGTGGAATCTGACACTGGGGCTGTGGGGATGTATATTGGCAGTGTGGGATCTGACACTGGGGCTGTGAGGATGTATATTGGCAGTGTGGGATCTGACACTGGGGCTGTGGGGATGTATATTGGCAGTGTGGGATCTGACACTGGGGCTGTGAGGATGTATATTGGCAGTGTGGGATCTGACACTGGGGCTGTGGGGATGTATATTGGCAGTGTGGAATCTGACTGGGGCTGTGAGGATGTATATTGGCAGTGTGGGATCTGACACTGGGACTGTGAGGATGTATATTGGCAGTGTGGGATCTGACACTGGGGCTGTGCGGATGTATATTGGCAGTGTGGGATCTGACACTGGGGCTGTCAGGATGTATATTGGCAGTGTGGGATCTGACACTGGGGCTGTGAGGATGTATATTGGCAGTGTGGGATCTGACACTGGGGCTGTGCGGATGTATATTGGCAGTGTGGGATCTGACACTGGGGCTGTGAGGATGTATATTGGCAGTGTGGGATCTGACACTGGGGCTGTGGGGATGTATATTGGCAGTGTGGGATCTGACACTGGGGCTGTGAGGATGTATATTGGCAGTGTGGGATCTGACACTGGGGCTGTGGGGATGTATATTGGCAGTGTGGGATCTGACACTGGGGCTGTGAGGATGTATATTGGCAGTGTGGGATCTGACACTGGGGCTGTGGGGATGTATATTGGCAGTGTGGAATCTGACTGGGGCTGTGAGGATGTATATTGGCAGTGTGGGATCTGACACTGGGACTGTGAGGATGTATATTGGCAGTGTGGGATCTGACACTGGAGCTGTGAGGATGTATATTGGCAGTGTGGGATCTGACACTGGGGCTGTGGGGATGTATATTGGCAGTGTGGGATCTGACACTGGAGCTGTGAGGATGTATATTGGCAGTGTGGGAACTCACTGGGGCTGTGAGAATGTATATTGGCAGTGTGGGATCTGACTGGGGATGTGAGGATGTATATTGGCAGTGTGGGATCTGACACTGGGACTGTGAGGATGTATATTGGCAGTGTGGGATCTGACACTGGGGCTGTGAGGATGTATATTGGCAGTGTGGGATCTGACACTGGGGCTGTGAGGATGTATATTGGCAGTGTGGGATCTGACACTGGGGCTGTGGGGATGTATATTGGCAGTGTGGGATCTGACACTGGGGCTGTGAGGATGTATATTGGCAGTGTGGGATCTGACACTGGGGCTGTGGGGATGTATATTGGCAGTGTGGAATCTGACTGGGGCTGTGAGGATGTATATTGGCAGTGTGGGATCTGACACTGGGACTGTGAGGATGTATATTGGCAGTGTGGGATCTGACACTGGGGCTGTGCGGATGTATATTGGCAGTGTGGGATCTGACACTGGGGCTGTCAGGATGTATATTGGCAGTGTGGGATCTGACACTGGGGCTGTGAGGATGTACATTGGCAATGTGGGATCTGACACTGGGGCTGTGAGGATGTATATTGGCAGTGTGGGATCTGACACTGGGGCTGTGAGGATGTATATTGGCAGTGTGGGATCTGACACTGGGGCTGTGAGGATGTATATTGGCAGTGTGCGATCTGACTGGGGATGTGAGGATGTATATTGGCCGTGTGGGATCTGAGTGGGGCTGTGAGGGTGTATATTGGCAGTGTGGGATCTGACACTGGGGCTGTGAGGATGTATATTGGCAGTGTGGGATCTGACACTGGGACTGTGAGGATGTATATTGGCAGTGTGGGATCTGAGTGGGGCTGTGAGGATGTATATTGGCAGTGTGGGATCTGACACTGGGGCTGTGAGAATGTATATTGGCAGTGTGGGATCTGACACTGGGGCTGTGGGGATGTATATTGGCAGTGTGGGATCTGACACTGGGGCTGTGGGGATGTATATTGGCAGTGTGGGATCTGAGTGGGGCTGTGAGGATGTATATTGGCAGTGTGGGATCTGACACTGGGGCTGTGAGGATGTATATTGGCAGTGTGGGATCTGACACTGGGGCTGTGAGGATGTATATTGGCAGTGTGGGATCTGACACTGGGGCTGTGAGGATGTATATTGGCAGTGTGGGATCTGACACTGGGGCTGTGAGGATGTATATTGGCAGTGTGGGATCTGACACTGGGGCTGTGGGGATGTATATTGGCAGTGTGGGATCTGACACTGGGGCTGTGAGGATGTATATTGGCAGTGTGGGATCTGACACTGGGGCTGTGGGGATGTATATTGTCAGTGTGGGATCTGACACTGGGACTGTGTGGATGTATATTGGCAGTGTGGGATCTGACACTGGGACTGTGAGGATGTATATTGGCAGTGTGGGATCTGAGTGGGGCTGTGAGGATGTATATTGGCAGTGTGGGATCTGACACTGGGACTGTTAGGATGAATATTGGCAGTGTGGGATCTGACACTGGGACTGTGAGGATGTATATTGGCAGTGTGGGATCTGAGTGGGGCTCTGAGGGTGTATATTGGCAGTGTGGGATTTGAGTGGGGCTGTGGGGATGTATATTGGCAGTGTGGGATCTGACACTGGGGCTGTGAGGATGTATACTGGCAGTGTGGGATCTGACACTGGGGCTGTGAGGATGTATATTGGCAGTGTGGGATCTGACACTGGGGCTGTGGGGATGTATATTGGCAGTGTGGGATCTGACACTGGGGCAGTGAGGATGTATATTGGCAGTGTGGGATCTGAGTGGGGCTGTGGGGATGTATATTGGCAGTGTGGGATCTGAGTGGGGCTGTGGGGATGTATATTGGCAGTGTGGGATCTGACACTGGGGCTGTGAGGATGTATACTGGCAGAATGGGATCTGACACTGGGGCTGTGAGGATGTATATTGGCAGTGTGGGATCTGACACTGGGGCTGTGGGGATGTATATTGGCAGTGTGGGATCTGACACTGGGACTGTGAGGATGTATATTGGCAGTGTGGGATCTGACACTGGGACTGTGAGGATGTATATTGGCAGTGTGGGATCTGACACTGGGGCTGTGAGGATGTATATTGGCAGTGTGGGATCTGACACTGGGGCTGTGAGGATGTATGTTGGCAGTGTGGGATCTGACACTGGGACTGTGAGGATGTATATTGGCAGTGTGGGATCTGACACTGGGGCTGTGAGGATGTATATTGGCAGTGTGGGATCTGACACTGGGACTGTGGGGATGTATATTGGCAGTGTGGGATCTGACACTGGGACTGTGAGGATATATATTGGCAGTGTGGGATCTGACACTGGGGCTGTGAGGATGTATATTGGCAGTGTGGGATCTGACACTGGGGCTGTGAGGATGTATATTGTCAGTGTGGGATCTGACACGGGGGCTGTGAGGATGTATATTGGCAGTGTGGGATCTGACACTGGGGCTGTGAGGATATATATTGCCAGTGTGGGATCTGACTCTGGGGCTGTGGGGATGTATATTGGCAGTGTGGGATTTGACACTGGGGCTGTGAGGATGTATATTGGCAGTGTGGGATCTGACTGGGGCTGTGGGGATGTATATTGGCAGTGTGGGATCTGACACTGGGGCTGTGGGGATGTATATTGGCAGTGTGGGATCTGACACTGGGGCAGTGAGGATGTATATTGGCAGTGTGGGATCTGACTGGGGCTGTGGGGATGTATATTGGCAGTGTGGGATCTGACTGGGGCTGTGAGGATGTATATTGGCAGTGTGGGATCTGACACTGGGGCTGTGAGGATGTATATTGGCAGTGTGGGATCTGACACTGGGGCTGTGGGGATGTATATTGGCAGTGTGGGATCTGACACTGGGACTGTGAGGATGTATATTGTGTTACGTATTCAGGCAACAATAATTATAGATGAGTTAGACGAAGGGTTTTATAACAAATAACACGTTTATTAAACACTGATAACAAACCCCCTTCAAATGTAAACAAACCCAAACAATGATCCGAGCTCAGCTGCTCATACAGTCCTTAATAGCGTTGCAGTCCCAAACAGTCTTTAAAAGGGTATTGAAAAGAACTCAGTTCGTTAAAATGGTATGTTGAAAGAAAGCAGTATTTTAAAACGATATGCCGACATTTCAAAAGCTCACGGTACTTTTAAAAGGAGAGACTTTTTAAAGCGATGCAAATTCTCTTCCACGTCGATGTCCTTCGATTCCCAGCGTCGAACTCCCACGTCAAATTTTATTAAATATAACAGCTTAAAGTGACTGACCTTCCTTCCACAATATTCTCAATCTCCCGCTTTTCCAGCGGAGACTATCGTGAGAATAGTAAACGAAATCCTTCCGAATGAGGATCACACAAGGTCGAAGTCAATCCATCGAAAATCAATTTTTCTCGATTTTGTCTTCCAAACTTCACTCTCCATTAGCAAAGAAACCGTTGGCTCTGACCTTTTAAACTTTAGGCATTATATAAAACTTCATTTTTAACTAAACTGCGTCATCACATTAAATCACACAGTAACATGAAGTCATCTTGGCAAATCCAGCCACGAACTGCCCCACCTGACAGGGTGGGTCTTCCTTTTATACCATGTAGAAAAAACCTGTCACATGACCTCTACTGGCGGGAAAATGACATCACTCCACCATCACAAGACCATTACCTCATGTCCAGTATAACTTCAACCCCAGTCACGTGACAAGGGTACCACTGTCACGTGTCACGGGCACGTAACACCTCCCTCCAAAAAAAACATTTTTGGTCTGACAAGAACAAAAAATTTTTAACAATTACTTACAAGAAAAAAAACAAATGTATAAATTATATAACATACACAATATACAATACAGTAGGAGTGTTACAATAATAAAAACCACTCCAAAAAAAAACATTGTACATTCAATATTGAGATAGACAATCAGCAACCACATTATCTCTACCTTTAATATGAGTTATCACAATATTGTACTCTTGTAACATCAAACTCCAATTTAACAATCTTCTGTTTTTGTTTTTCATCTTACTCAGAAAAACTAACAGATTATGATCAGTGTAAACAACAAGTGGTTTTTGAGTTGTACCAACATATACCTCAAAATATTCCAAAGCCAAAACAAGAGATAACAATTCTTTTTCTATTGTTGAATAGTTTCTTTGATGCTTATTAAATTTCTTAGAAAAGTAAGCTACTGGATGATCAACCTCATCACCCTCATTCTTTTGCATCAATACTGCTCCCGCAGCTTCATCACTAGCATCTACAGCTAATGAAAAAAAGGTTTTTCAAAGTCAGGTGCCTTAAGCACAGGTTGTTCACATATCATTGTTTTCAATTTTTCAAATGCTTCCTGACAAAACACTGTCCATACAAACTTCACATCCTTCTGCAGAAGATTAGTTAATGGAAGGGCAACATTAGCAAAATTCTTACAAAATTTTCGATAATATCCTACCATTCCCAAAAACCTTCTGAGAGTTTTTTTCCCCGTCGGAGTGGGAATTTCCAAAATTGCCTGAACTTTTGCCTGAACAGGAGCTACCTTACCTTGACCCACAACATAACCAAGGTAAGTCACAGTAGCATGTCCAAATTCACTCTTGGCTAAATTAATAGTCAAGTTAGCTTTTGAAAGCTTTTCAAACAATTTCTCCACCGCAATAATGTGTGCTTCCCAAGTATCATTTCCTGTCACTAAATCATCAATATAAGCATCAGTATCTTTCAAACCCTGAATCACAGAATTAATCATCCTCTGAAAAGTACCTGGGGCATTCTTCATCCCAAATGGAAGAACATTATACTCATATAACCCAGATGGAGTTACAAATGCAGAAATCTCTCTACCTCTGTCCGTTAATGGAACACACCAATACCCTTTCAATAAATCAATCTTTGTAAGGAACTTTGCTTTCCCAACTTTATCTACACAATCATCTACTCTAGGAATTGGATATGCATCTGTTTTCGTTACAGCATTCACCTTCCTATAGTCCGTACAAAACCTAATACTACCATCAGGTTTTGGCACCATAACACATGGCGAACTCCAATTCGAGTTAGAATGTCTAATAATATCATTCTCTAACATGTATTCAATTTCCTTCTCAGCAAGTTCACATTTTTCCATGTTCATCCTATATGGATGTTGTTTAATAGGTTTGGCATCTCCAACATCTACATCATGTGAAGCTATAGTAGTCCTTCTCGGAACATCTGGAAACAAATCCTTATACTTAAAAATCAATTCCTTCATCTGTTGTTTCTGCTCTAGCTGTAAATGTGCTAATTTCTCATCCATATTTTCCAAAATAGTCGAATTAGGTAACCTAACAGAAACAATGTTAGATTTAGAATGAAAGTCAGATGAATCATCTATCATGTTCCCAGTTAAATCCAACTCATTCTCACTAACCACAACAGTCACAGTATCAGATTGTTTCTCAAAATATGGTTTAATCATATTTATGTGGCAAAGTTGTGTTGACCTTCTACGATCTGGAGTTTTTATTACATAATCCACATCATTAACTCTAGACACAATTTCATAAGGTCCATGAAATCTAGCTTGTAAAGGATTTGTCTGCACTGGGAAAAGAACCAACACCTTATCTCCAGGCTTAAACATCCTCATCCTAGCTTCCTTATCATACCAAGTCTTCATTTTCTCCTGAGCCAACTTCAAATTTTCCTTGGCTAAGCTACAAGCTTTATGTAACCTGTCCTTAAATTTCAAAACATAGTCCAACAAATTAGTATGCACTTCCTTACTAATCCATTGTTCCTTCAATAAAGCTAAAGGTCCTCTAACTCTATGTCCAAACACAAGTTCAAATGGACTAAACCCTAAAGATTCCTGTACCGATTCCCTTACTGCAAATAAAAGTAAGTTTATACTCTCATCCCAGTCACTTTCATTCTCCACACAATATGTCCTAATCATATTCTTGAGAGTAGAATGAAACCTCTCCAAGGCACCTTGCGATTCTGGATGGTATGCAGACGAAGTAATTTGCTTAGCTCCCAATTTATAAACTATCTGTTGAAACAATCCAGACATAAAATTACTACCTTGATCAGTTTGTATTTCCTTAGGCAATCCAAAATAAGTAAAGAATTTTATAAGAGCCTTCGTCACAGTTTTAGCTTTTATATTCCTAAGTGGTACTGCCTCTGGAAACCTAGACGAAGTACACATGATAGTCAACAAATACTGATAACCAGTTTTTGTCTTTGGTAATGGACCAACACAATCTACAATAACTTTAGAAAACGGTTCACCGAATGCTGGAATAGGTTGTAATGGAGCTACTGGTGTAACCTGATTTGGTTTACCCACAATTTGACAAGTATGGCACGTCTTACAAAACATCGCCACATCTTTTCTTAAACCAGGCCAGTAAAAATGTTTTAAAATCTTGTCCACAGTTTTCCTTACCCCTTGATGTCCACCTAAAGGCACACTATGAGCTAAAGTCAAAATCTCATTCCGATAAACTTTAGGAACAACTACCTGGTAAACAACATTCCATTCCTCACTTGCAGGAATTGTAGGCGACCTCCACTTCCTCATCAACACTCCTTTTTCCAAGTAATATCCTACTGACACCTTCTCAATTTCACTACCTAGTAAAGCTTGTTCCCTTAATTTTACAATCTCAGGATCTCTATTCTGCTCTGCTATCATCTCCTTCCGAGACAGAGATAAATCTTCATAGTCAGACTTACTCCCAGAACCTTGTTCAAACAACGAAGGTAAGAAAGTTTCTGACACATCCTCAAAACTCAAATCCTGAGTTGAACAGTCATGAGTAACAACCTCATTCTGCACATCAATCTTTTTAGCCATAGCTCTAGTCACAACACAAGAAGAATCTGTGTTAGAATTCACCTCTGGTTCCTCTGATTCCATTGTCAAATGCACTTCAGGAAAAACTTGTCCACCTGCCAAGTCATTACCTAACAATAAAGAAATACCCCTCACAGGTAAGCTATGCTGTAATCCTACCTTAACAAATCCTGTAACTAACCCTGACTTTAAATTTACTTCATGTAAACGTACAGGCATAAAATCACTTCCAACACCTCTTATGTAATTTACCTCACCAGTATCACTCTCTTCATTAAACTTCAACACACTATCTAACATCAGTGATTGAGAAGCTCCAGTATCCCTAAGAATCTTTATTGGCACCAGAGTAGATCCTTCTTTCAAGGATACAAACCCTTCAGTTATAAAATGATCATATCCCTTTCTAACTTTGTCAGACTCTAACAAATCCTCATTTGTGTTTACCAAACCCTGTAACTTTACAGGTGCTTTAGTATGTTGCACACAAGCATCCGGAACTGCTTCCTTCTCTTTCTTTTTCAATTTGAAACAGTTAGCTATTACATGGCCAGGCTTCTTACAATAGTTACAAATAAGACCAAACTGTCTTTCCTTCACAGGTTTTCCTTCCTCCTTACCTCTCTCATTAACCTCTGATTTAATTTCTAATTTACCTGGAGTCTCCATATTATTTTTCCTCTTAAAAATTCTACCCTGAGGAAATTTATTCTTATGGATTAAAACATACTCATCAGCTAATCTAGCACAGTCCTGCAATTTATCAGTATCCCTCTCATTTAAGTAGGTCCTTACTTCAACAGGAATGCTTCTTTTAAATTCCTCCATCAAAATCAGCTCTCTCAATGTCTCATAGTCCCCATTTACATTTTTAGAAGAAACCCATCTCTCAAAACACATAGCTTTATCATAGGCAAATTCCACATAAGTCTTTTCCACAGACTTTTTCAAACTCCTGAATCTTTCCCTGTACGCTTCTGGGACCAATTCATACGATTTGAGAATATTTTCTTTCACAATATCATAATCTAATGCTTGCGCAGCAGTTAAAGCTGTGTAAACCTGTTGTGCCTTGCCTTTGATTACACTCTGTAATAACACTGACCATTTATCTTTCGGCCACTCTGACATCCGAGCAATAGTTTCAAAATGTTGAAAATATCTTTCCACTTCTGTTTCACTAAATGGAGGGACCAATTTAATTTCTTGGCTAGCAACAAACGGTTTTCTAGAATCAGAAGACTGATTCTCAGACCTTAAATTCACCATTGCATATTCAAATTCTCTTTTCTTCTGCTCAGATTCCAATTTACACCTCTCTAACTCTGCTTTACTTTGTTCCAACCTCATTTGTTCAATTTGCAACTGCATCTCCAGATTACTTATTGGAAACGATTCTAAAATCGATTCTTCAAAATAACCCGAAGCCACAAAATGTGATACGATCTTTCTCTGTATTACAGCTTTTGAAGTAGTTGGCAAAACCCCTTTAAGATGCAACCGATTAGCAAGTTCAGAGACTTCAGTTTTTTTCGCCTTCGCTAACAAGTCCGCGTCTGGCGAATCCAGAAACTCATCAATATTCATCGTTGCCGAATACCACTCACAAGCGAATCAAACAAAAAAAATCGAGCAATCCCCGTTACCAAAACACCGATTCAAAATTCAAAAAACTTTTTAAACTCAAATAATTCAATCCCGGACGAGCCCCCATATTTATGTTACATATTCAGGCAACAATAATTATAGATGAGTTAGACGAAGGGTTTTATAACAAATAACACGTTTATTAAACACTGATAACAAACCCCCTTCAAATGTAAACAAACCCAAACAATGATCCGAGCTCAGCTGCTCAAACAGTCCTTAATAGCGTTGCAGTCCCAAACAGTCTTTAAAAGGGTATTGAAAAGAACTCAGTTCATTAAAACGGTATGTTGAAAGAAAGCAGTATTTTAAAACGATATGCCGACAGTTCAAAAGCTCACGGTACTTTTAAAAGGAGAGACTTTTTAAAGCGATGCAAATTCTCTTCCACGTCGATGTCCTTCGATTCCCAGCGTCGAACTCCCACGTCGAATTTTATTAAATATAACAGCTTAAAGTGACTGACCTTCCTTCCACAATATTCTCAATCTCCCGCTTTTCCAGCGGAGACTATCGTGAGAATAGTAAACGAAATCCTTCCGAATGAGGATCACACAAGGACGAAGCCAATCCATCGAAAATCAATTTTTCTCGATTTTGTCTTCCAAACTTCACTCTCCATTAGCAAAGAAACCGTTGGCTCTGACCTTTTAAACTTTAGGCATTATATAAAACTTCATTTTTAACTAAACTGCGTCATCACATTAAATCACACAGTAACATGAAGTCATCTTGGCAAATCCAGCCACGAACTGCCCAACCTGACAGGGTGGGTCTTCCTTTTATACCATGTAGAAAAAACCTGTCACATGACCTCTACTGGCGGGAAAATGACATCACTCCACCAACACAAGACCATTACCTCATGTCCAGTATAACTTCAACCCCAGTCACGTGACAAGGGTACCACTGTCACGTGTCACGGGTACGTAACAATTGGCAGTGTGGGATCTGACACTGGGGCTGTGAGGATGTATATTGGCAGTGTGGGATCTGACTGGGGCTGTGGGGATGTATATTGGCAGTGTGGGATCTGACTCTGGGGCAGTGAGGATGTATATTGGCAGTGTGGGATCTGACTGGGGCTGTGAGGATGTATATTGGCAGTGAGGGATCTGACACTGGAGCTGTGGGGATGTATATTGGCAGTGTGGGATCTGACACTGGGGCTGTGGGGATGTATATTGGCAGTGTGGGATCTGACTGGGGCTGTGGGGATGTATATTGGCAGTGTGGGATCTGACACTGGGGCTGTGAGGATGTATACTGGCAGTGTGGGATCTGACACTGGGGCTGTGAGGATGTATATTGGCAGTGTGGGATCTGACACTGGGGATGTGAGGATGTATATTGGCAGTGTGGGATCTGACACTGGGGCTGTGGGGATGTATATTGGCAGTGTGGGATCTGACTGGGGCTGTGGGGATGTATATTGGCAGTGTGGGATCTGACACTGGGGCTGTGGGGATGTATATTGGCAGTGTGGGATTTGACTGGGGCTGTGGGGATGTATATTGGCAGTGTGGGATCTGACACTGGGGCAGTGAGGATGCATATTGGCAGTGTGGGATCTGACACTGGGGCTGTGGGGATGTATATTGGCAGTGTGGGATCTGAGTGGGGCTGTGAGGATGTATATTGGCAGTGTGGGATCTGACACTGGGGCTGTGAGGATGTATATTGGCAGTGTGGGATCTGGCACTGGGGCTGTGAGGATGTATATTGGCAGTGTGGGATCTGACACTGGGGCTGTGAGGATGTATATTGGCAGTGTGGGATCTGACACTGGGGCTGTGAGGATGTATATTGGCAGTGTGGGATCTGACACTGGGGCTGTGAGGATGTATATTGGCAGTGTGGGATCTGACACTGGGGCTGTGAGGATGTATATTGGCAGTGTGGGATCTGACACTGGTGCTGTGAGGATGTATATTGGCAGTGTGGGATCTGACACTGGGGCTGTGGGGATGTATATTGGCAGTGTCGGATCTGACACTGGGGCTGTGAGGATGTATATTGGCAGTGTGGGATCTGACACTGGGACTGTGAGGATATATATTGGCAGTGTGGGATCTGACACTGGGGCTGTGAGGATGTATATTGGCAGTGTGGGATCTGGCACTGGGGCTGTGGGGATGTATATTGGCAGTGTCGGATCTGACACTGGGGCTGTGAGGATGTATATTGGCAGTGTGGGATCTGACACTGGGACTGTGAGGATATATATTGGCAGTGTGGGATCTGACACTGGGGCTGTGGGGATGTATATTGGCAGTGTGGGATCTGACACTGGGGCTGTGGGGATGTATATTGGCAACGTGGGATCTGACACTGGGGCTGTGGGGATGTATATTGGCAGTGTGGGATCTGACACTGGGACTGTGAGGATATATATTGCCAGTGTGGGATCTGACACTGGGGCTGTGGGGATGTATATTGGCAGTGTGGGATCTGACTGGGGCTGTGGGGATGTATATTGGCAGTGTGGGATCTGACACTGGGGATGTATATTGGCAGTGTGGGATCTGACACTGGGACTGTGAGGATATATATTGGCAGTGTGGGATCTGACACTGGGGCTGTGGGGATGTATATTGGCAGTGTGGGATCTGACTGGGGCTGTGAGGATGTATATTGGCAGTGTGGGATCTGACACTGGGGCTGTGGGGATGTATATTGGCAGTGTGGGATCTGACACTGGGGCAGTGAGGATGTATATTGGCAGTGTGGGATCTGACTGGGGCTGTGGGGATGTATATTGGCAGTGTGGGATCTGACACTGGGGCTGTGAGGATGTATATTGGCAACGTGGGATCTGACTGGGGCTGTGGGGATGTATATTGGCAGTGTGGGATCTGACACTGGGGCTGTGGGGATGTATATTGGCAGTGTGGGATCTGACACTGGGACTGTGAGGATGTATATTGGCAGTGTGGGATCTGACACTGGGACTGTGAGGATGTATATTGGCAGTGTGGGGTCTGACACTGGGGCTGTGAGGATATATATTGGCAGTGTGGGATCTGACACTGGGGCTGTGGGGATGTATATTGGCAGTGTGGGATCTGACTGGGGCTGTGAGGATATATATTGGCAGTATGGGATCTGACACTGGGGCTGTGGGGATGTATATTGGCAGTGTGGGATCTGACTGGGGCTGTGGGGATGTATATTGGCAGTGTGGGATCTGACACTGGGGCTGTGGGGATGTATATTGGCAGTGTGGGATCTGAGTGGGGCTGTGAGGATGTATATTGGCAGTGTGGGATCTAACACTGGGGCTGTGAGGATGTATATTGGCAGTGTGGGATCTGACACTGGGGCTGTGAGGATGTATATTGGCAGTGTGGGATCTGACACTGGGGCTGTGAGGATGTATATTGGCAGTGTGGGATCTGACACTGGGGCTGTGAGGATGTATATTGGCAGTGTGGGATCTGACACTGGGGCTGTGGGGATGTATATTGGCAGTGTGGGATCTGACACTGGGGCTGTGAGGATGTATATTGGCAGTGTGGGATCTGACACTGGGGCTGTGAGGATGTATATTGGCAGTGTGGGATCTGACACTGGGGCTGTGGGGATGTATATTGTCAGTGTGGGATCTGACACTGGGGCTGTGAGGATGTATATTGGCAGTGTGGGATCTGACACTGGGACTGTGAGGATATATATTGCCAGTGTGGGAACTCACTGGGGCTGTGAGAATGTATATTGGCAGTGTGGGATCTGACTGGGGATGTGAGGATGTATATTGGCAGTGTGGGATCTGACACTGGGACTGTGAGGATGTATATTGGCAGTGTGGGATCTGACTGGGGCTGTGAGGATGTATATTGGCAGTGTGGGATCTGACACTGGGGCTGTGGGGATGTATATTGGCAGTGTGGGATCTGACACTGGGGCTGTGGGGATGTATATTGGCAGTGTGGGATCTGACTGGGGCTGTGAGGATGTATATTGGCAGTGTGGGATCTGACACTGGGACTGTGAGGATATATATTGGCAGTGTGTGATCTGACACTGGGGCTGTGGGGATGTATATTGGCAGTGTGGGATCTGACTGGGGCTGTGAGGATGTATATTGGCAGTGTGGGATCTGACACTGGGGCTCTGGGGATGTATATTGGCAGTGTGGGATCTGAAACTGGGGCAGTGAGGATGTATATTGGCAGTGTGGGATCTGACACTGGGGCTGTGGGGATGTATATTGGCAACGTGGGATCTGACTGGGGCTGTGGGGATGTATATTGGCAGTGTGGGATCTGACACTGGGGCTGTGGGGATGTATATTGGCAGTGTGGGATCTGACACTGGGACTGTGAGGATGTATATTGGCAGTGTGGGATCTGACACTGGGACTGTGAGGATGTATATTGGCAGTGTGGGATCTGACACTGGGGCTGTGAGGATATATATTGGCAGTGTGGGATCTGACACTGGGGCTGTGGGGATGTATATTGGCAGTGTGGGATCTGACACTGGGGCTGTGAGGATATATATTGGCAGTGTGGGATCTGACACTGGGGCTGTGTGGATGTATATTGGCAGTGTGGGATCTGACACTGGGGCTGTGGGGATGTATATTGGCAGTGTGGGATCTGACACTGGGGCTGTGAGGATGTATATTGGCAGTGTGGGATCTGACACTGGGGCTGTGGGGATGTATATTGGCAGTGTGGGATCTGACACTGGGGCTGTGAGGATGTATATTGGCAGTGTGGGATCTGACACTGGGGCTGTGGGGATGTATATTGGCAGTGTGGGATCTGACACTGGGGCTGTGCGGATGTATATTGGCAGTGTGGGATCTGACACTGGGGCTGTGGGGATGTATATTGGCAGTGTGGGATCTGACACTGGGGCTGTGGGGATGTATATTGGCAGTGTGGGATCTGACTGGGGCTGTGAGGATGTATATTGGCAGTGTGGGATCTGACACTGGGGCTGTGAGGATGTATATTGGCAGTGTGGGATCTGAGTGGGGCTGTGAGGATGTATATTGGCAGTGTGGGATCTGACACTGGGGCTGTGGGGATGTATATTGGCTGTGTGGGATCTGACTGGGGCTGTGAGGATGTATATTGGCAGTGTGGGATCTGAGTGGGGCTGTGAGGATGTATATTGGCAGTGTGGGATCTGAGTGGGGCTGTGAGGATGTATATTGGCAGTGTGGGATCTGAGTGGGGCTGTGGGGATGTATATTGGCAGTGTGGGATCTGAGTGGGGCTGTGAGGATGTATATTGGCAGTGTGGGATCTGACACTGGGGCTGTGAGGATGTATATTGGCAGTGTGGGATCTGACACTGGGGCTGTGGGGATGTATATTGGCAGTGTGGGATCTGACACTGGGGCTGTGAGGATGTATATTGGCAGTGTGGGATCTGACACTGGGGCTGTGGGGATGTATATTGGCAGTGTGTGATCTGACACTGGGGCTGTGAGGATGTATATTGGCAGTGTGGGATCTGAGTGGGGCTGTGAGGATGTATATTGGCAGTGTGGGATCTGACACTGGGGCTGTGAGGATGTATATTGGCAGTGTGGGATCTGAGTGGGGCTGTGGGGATGTATATTGGCAGTGTGGGATCTGACACTGGGGCTGTGGGGATGTATATTGGCAGTGTGGGATCTGAGTGGGGCTGTGGGGATGTATATTGGCAGTGTGGGATCTGGCTGGGGCTGTGAGGATGTATATTGGCAGTGTGGGATCTGACACTGGGGCTGTGGGGATGTATATTGGCAGTGTGGGATCTGACTGAGGCTGTGGGGATGTATATTGGCAGTGTGGGATCTGACTGGGGCTGTGAGGATGTATATTGGCAGTGTGGGATCTGACACTGGGGCTGTGGGGATGTATATTGGCAGTGTGGGATCTGACACTGGGGCTGTGAGGATGTATATTGGCAGTGTGGGATCTGACTGGGGCTGTGGGGATGTATATTGGCAGTGTGGGATCTGACACTGGGGCTGTGAGGATGTATATTGGCAGTGTGGGATCTGACACTGGGGCTGTGAGGATGTATATTGGTAGTGTGGGATCTGACACTGGGGCTGTGGGGATGTATATTGGCAGTGTGGGATCTGACACTGGGGCTGTGGGGATGTATATTGGCAACGTGGGATCTGACTGGGGCTGTGAGGATGTATATTGGCAGTGTGTGATCTGACACTGGGGCTGTGAGGATGTATATTGGCAGTGTGGGATCTGACACTGGGGCTGTGGGGATATATATTGGCAGTGTGGGATCTGGCACTGGGGCTGTGAGGATGTATATTGGCAGTGTGGGATCTGACTGGGGCTGTGGGGATGTATATTGGCAGTGTGTGATCTGACACTGGGGCTGTGAGGATGTATATTGGCAGTGTGGGATCTGACACTGGGGCTGTGGGGATGTATATTGTCAGTGTGGGATCTGACACTGGGGCTGTGGGGATGTATATTGGCAGTGTGGGATCTGACACTGGGACTGTGGGGATGTATATTGGCAGTGTGTGGGATCTGACACTGGGGCTGTGAGGATGTATATTGTCAGTGTGGGATCTGACACTGGGGCTGTGAGGATGTATATTGGCAGTGTGGGATCTGACACTGGGGCTGTGAGGATGTATATTGGCAGTGTGGGATCTGACACTGGGGCTGTGGGGATGTATATTGGCAGTGTGGGATCTGACACTGGGGCTGTGGGGATGTATATTGGCAGTGTGGGATCTGACACTGGGGCTGTGAGGATGTATATTGGCAGTGTGGGATCTGACACTGGGGCTGTGAGGATGTATATTGGCAGTGTGGTATCTGACACTGGGGCTGTGAGGATGTATATTGGCAGTGTGGGATCTGACACTGGGGCTGTGAGGGCTGAGACTACCTGTATGGAGTCAAACTGGGATTGTGAGCGTAAACACTGCCAGTGCTGAAGTATGACTCGTCATTGGGGCTGTGGGAACACACACTAATAGTGTGGACTCCAGTAAATGGGCTGGGCTTGTTGTGGGGTCAGACACCCAGTCTGTGTGGTCTGCCTATGACGGGAAAGGTTAATACTTAAAACTGGAAATTGCAGAAAACAATTACTGAACATTTTTTGTTTAATTTTGTTCATTTAAGGATTTGTAAGCAGCTGGAGTAGTCCGTATTGTTTGCTCTTGGAAAAGCATCTCATAAAGTCATAAGACCATAAGATACAGGAGCAGAATTAGCCCATTTGGGCCCTCGAGTCTGCTCCGCCATTTCATTATGACTGAACCAGTTCCCCTACTTCCTCCCTGTATCCCTTCATGCCCTGACCAATAAAGTATCTATTAACTTCTGTCTTAAATATATCTGGCCCCCACATTTGCCTTTTGCAAAGAATTCCACAGATTCACCACTCTCCGGCTGTAGAAATTCCTCCTCATCACTGTTCTAAAACTTCCATTGTTCATTGATTAAAGATATGAGGGAGATTGAAACACTGCCTACCTGCCCTTGATCAGTGGGGGATTGCTCTGCTTCTAGAGAGGGGAGACTGCCTGTTATCAATGGTGAGATCACTCATCACTCTGCTACAGACAGAGAGAAGGTTGCCCAAGTTTTCTGTGTTTTGGATGTGCAGTTAGAGTATGGATTTTTTGTATTCTGTGTTTTTTGCCCAATCTTTCTCAATGGATGGGGATTTGGGGGTTAATGTGACAGTTACATTTTTTTTGTGCAGGGAGGAGGGATTTGGGGGCTGATGATCATGTTGCTGTTCTTTTCTTTCTTGGTTTGATGGCTGGCTGGAGAAGAAGAATTTCACAGTTGTGTACTTTGATAATAAATAAACTTTTTAACCTTTGAACCTTTTAAAAAGATACCACTCTCTTGAGGCTGTGTCCTCTGGTCTTAGACTCTCCCATCATAGGCAACATCCTCTCCACATTCATTCTATCAGGGCCTTTCACTATTTGACAGGTTTCAAAGAGATCGCCCCTCATTCTTCTGAGTTCTAGTGAATACAGACCCAGAGCTAACAAACATATGACAAGCCATTCAATCCTAAAATCTTTTTCGTGAACGTCCTTTGAACTCTCTCCAGTTTCAGCCTCACCAAGTGAGGCTTCACTAGTGCTTTATAAAGTCTCAACATTACATCTTTGATTTTACATTCTAGTCCTCTTTAAGTGAATGTTAACATTGCATTTGCCTTCCTCACTTTGGATTCAACTTGAAAATTAACTTTTAGAGAATCCTGAACAAGGACTTCCAAGTCCATTTGCACCTCAGTTTTTTGTATTTTTTCTCCGTTTAGAAAATATCCGTTTCATTTCTTCTACCAAAGTGCATGACCGTACCCTTCCTGACACTATATTCCACCTGCCATTTATTTGCCCATTTTCCTAATCTGTCTAAGTCCTTCTGTAGCCTCTCTACTTCCTCAGAACTACCTGCCCCTCCACCAAACTTCATATCATCTGCAAACTTTGCGACAAAGCCAACAATTCCATCATCCAAATCATTGATGTAAAAATAATTGGTCCCAACGTAAGCCCCTGTGGTACATCACTAGTTATTGGCAGCCAACCAGAAAAGGGTCTTTTTATTCCCATTCTTTGCCTCCTGCCAATCAGCCTCTGCTTTATCCATGCTAGAATCTTTCCTGCAATACCAGGTGTTGGTAGCTTGTCAAGAAGCCTCATGTGCAACACCCCGTCACAGGCCTTCTAAAAATCCAAGTACACAATATGAACCAATTCTCCTTTGCCTATCCTGCTTGTTATTTTTTCAAAGATTTGCAACAGATTTGTGAGGCAAGATTTTCCCTTGAGGAAACCATGCTGACTACAGCCTCCTTTATCATGTGCCTCCAAGCGCCTTGAGATCTCATCCTTAATAATTAACTCCAACATCTTCCCAACCACTGAGGTCAGACTAACTGGCCTGTAATTTCCTTCCTTCTGCTTCTCTCCCTTCCTGAAGAATGGTGTGACATTTGCAATTTTCCAGCCTTCCAGAGCTATTCCAAAATCTAGTGATTCTTGAAAGATTATTGCTAATTCCTCTACAATCTCTTTGGCCACCTCTCTCAGAACTCTGGGATGTACAGAAACAGGCACTTCAGGCCACCATGTCAACATTTGCTTACACTAAGCCTATTTACATTTCATTCTCCCCATATTCCCAACAGCTATCCCAAACTCTATCATTCACTACACACCAGGGCAAGTTACAGTGCACCATTATGTCCTTACAACCAGCACGTCCTTGAGATGTTGAAAGAAACTAAAGTGGCTAATAGTGAGCCAAGTGTTCACAGAGCGAACTTGCAATGTCCAGACAGACAACATTGACGTTGGATGGTAGTAGCTTGACTCACTGGATCTCTGAACCAACGAAAGTTGGCTGTCGTATTAATGTATATAATAAATCACAATGGCTGGAATAATCACTCCACGATAATTCCAGAGTAACAGTAATACTTACAAAATGCTGGAGAAACACAGCGGGCCAGGATTAAACAACATTTTTTTTATTGAGATACAGCATGGAACGGGCTCTTTCAGCCCTTTGAGCCAAACCACACCCCACCCAGGAATTCCCAAATTTAATCCTAGCTTAAACACAGGACAATTTACAAGGACCAATTAACCTATAAACGGGTACATCTTTAGACTGTGGGAGGAAACCGGAGCACCCGGAAGAAACACGCATGGTCACGGAAAGAACATTAAAACTCCTTACAGGCAGTGGCAGGAATTGAACCCTGATCACCTATACTGCAAAACGTTGTGCTAACCATCATGCTGCATTAGCATTTCAGGTCGAGATTCCTCATCGGGACCCTTCATTAGGATTTCGACCCAAAGCTTCAGCCGTTTATTCACCTTGATAGATGCTGTCTGACCTGCTGATTTCCTCCAGTATTTTGTGTGCATTGCTCTGGATTTCCAGAATCTGCAGAATTTTGTGTGTCCACATAGATCCCACAGTATTTTCAACACAGTAGATCAGATTCACATTTCTTCCAGCAAGTTGGAATTCCTGAGCTCTAAAAGAAGTATCTATATCTAAAGAATGGATCTAAAAGAATGACATTCTGCTTCACCCAGGCCATTCCACAGAACAGTGACATCAAACCTCCCAAATGCATGGAATCTACAGAAGAGGTTAACAAAAATGAATAAACATTTCTCTAAAAAAAAAATCAAATTCCTTCCCACTGCAAGTTATGTGAGCAAAATCATTATCTTAGCAGAGTTATGTTGCAGTAAAACAGTCTCCTGTTCAAAATAACTTTTCCTCAGAGAGAAAATGACCAATACAAGGGGGATTAACTTTAAAGTCTGGAGTACAGGGGGAATGTCAGTGGTACATTTTTTTCCACACAGAGAGTATGGGTGCATGGAACATACTGTCAGGTATGATGGTCGAGGTAGATACGTTATGGATCTTAGATAGACACATGGATGATAGTCAAATGGAGGGCTATGTAGGAGGGGGAGGGTTAGATTGAATTTGGAGTAGGTTTATAAGGCACCTCTGCAATGATCATGCTCGTTGCTGGCTTAGCTTTTGTCCTTCGTGCTGGGTGACAGGGAGATCCAATGTTTCTTCCATAAGGTCAAAAAGAACATGAAATATCATTTCTTTTTCCAAGCAACTGCAGGCAGACACAGTGTTGTGGATTGCTTCATTGAAGATTCCAACGGGCAACTGATCTACAGGAAGCACGAGTTTCCAAAGGGCCTGCACTGTACTGCAATATCCTATATTCTATTTTGGGGTGAATCTTGGTTGAAGGCGCATTGCAGATTAGTGACTGGACACTATTTGAGTTGGACAACCAGTTCAACAGGTCCACTATTCAATATATTCATGCAGAAGACAGGAGATGGGGGCTGAGAAGAAAATTGGATCAGCCATGATGAAATGGCAGGGCAGACTTGATGGATTAAATGGCCTAATTCTGCTTCTATATCTCATGGTCTTATATTCATATATGGGAGAAAAAACCAAGCAGAATTCAGCTTCAAGATATATTAGGATTGTAGCTCAGTCATAAAACATAATTTGTAAAATGTTAATCATCTTTATAATCTGCTTTATAGATAAATAAATATGACTCTACAAAACTCCTGTAAAACAATTTTAAATATTGGATTTATAAATATTCACAGATACTTCCTAAAGAATGACTTTCTTAATAAGGTTTAAGTTTTGGATGTTTTTGAAATATAGATATTTGGACTGGAGATCTTCTGCCACGCGAGTCATTTTAAACAGCAGTGCCTTCATTAGGAGAATTTCAGAAGGCTCTTTTGAAAGGAAATTGCCATAGTAAAACAACAAATAAATAACAAAGATGGATGCTATTTTATACAGAAAATAACATGTTAAATATATTTACCTGAAAAATAAAATTTGTAGAAATATATAAAAATTATGAGATGTTTAAATAAGTAAGTTCTCTCTATCTCATCCTTTGCCTTTAAATACCACGTTTCTTTTTCAGGTTTTGTTCAATCCTCCATACGCAGTTATAAAGGATTTTTTTTAAATTAAAGTAGTTTGTTAAATGCTATGTGTTTTCCTTCTGTTGAAGCTGGATACACTTCCCTTGTTTCCAAGTTAATGAGCTGGATGTTGGTCCCAGCATGGAATTGACAGTATTTGAGAGTGTTTAATATTTTACCTGCTTTGTTGAACACCCTTAATTAGTCCAATTACAGCTGGACTGATTACTCATCCCTGCCAATTACTCACAAAAAAAAAGGCTGACTTAAGTCTTCATTTTAAAATAATTAGGAAACAAAAGAAATTCTGGCTGTTTCTAGAGTATAGGTTTAAAAACCACTAAACTCTCAGAAAAGTATCATCTACTTATCTGGGCATTTTTAAATGCCATCTGTAAACACCAATGAAATAATATTGACACTTTTTACAGTCCTTTATCTTGTACCTAATAAATAATGCTAAATTCAGCCAGGTTTCTAATAATGATATAAACTACTAGAGTAAGAAAAGTTTATCGTATACTTCACTAATCAAATAAATCTGAAAACACAAAAAAATAAATGAATTCAATTCAGAATGAGATTATTTTATATTTAATTTCATTCACCTTTATGATCCTAGTAATTAGGATGATAAAGATTTTTTTTTCTCTGTACATTGCGTGTTTGATGGTCTTCTTTTATTAATGAATTCTTTTGGGTTTTTGGGTTTCTTTGTTTTGTGCCTGCCTGTATGGAGACAAATCTCAAGGTTGTATAGTGTATGCATGCTTTGATAATAAATGTACTTTGAAAACATTTTGGCTTGATGTGTTTGTCGCTGTTTCAGGCACTCTATTTTATAACATGGTGTTTTGTAGGGAATGGGAACAGCTCATTGCTACTATCAGGGGGGAGGTACAGGAACGTGAAATTGCACACACAACATTTTAGGAACAGCCTTTTCCCCTCTGAAATCAGATTTTTGAGCAGGCAGTGAACCTATGAGAGAGTATGCATAACTTTCTGTAATGTATAGTTTTTTATGTAATGCTGCTGCATTATACTGCTGCTGCAAGACAACAAATTTCATGACATATGCCAATGATATTAAGCCTAATTCTTAATCCACTTCTGCCTTTTGTCAAATAGTCCACCCCTGCTTTTAAAGATTCCAATTAACTTTTAAACCATCTGGAATAATTGGTTGTACAATTCCAAATGTGTAAGTATTTAAAAAAAACTTCAGCTGACTAACTTAATACAGTATCTGAAAACTACGCTCTCTTCACTGGAGTTTTCTCATAAAAGCATTGTCACTCTCCAGTTCCATAAGTCCCATCTTCTTTTTTCTGCTCACCAAAGTTATCGCTTTCCATTCACAAAGTAGAAAGTACAAAGTAGATCATGGAAGTTGGCAAGCTTTTGAACCAAACCATCCACAGACAATCCAAAAAGTGCTCTTACCAGAATCGTAGGTCTCAGTTATAATGTACATTTTTAACCAAAGTAAACTTTGTTAATAATTTTTTAAATTACAAGAATAAACCATGCAATGTCTTTTCATTCTTTGCATTCATAGTCAGTACTGTTCTATTACATTACTACACATCAGTGACAGTCCTGCCACTCATGTGGCCCTTTGGGGGTGGCATATTACTACAATAATTGAGAGGCTTCCTCACCCCTAACCTAGCCCCTCCCTCTCCAGTAGCAGAAGAGCCCTATACTGTGGTCCATTCCCCCCCCCCCCCACTACTCCTCGCCACCAACTGAGCCCTTGAGGTGGCTGCACCAAGCTTCAGTGCCTCCCTAACATGTATTCCTGCAAGCTGAAATGCGCCCGTCGGTTGCATCTTGACGTTCTGGCAGACCGACAACCTTCAGTTACAACGTACATTGCCTCATTTCACCATGAGTTTTGACTAGGCAAGCCTATGTAGGGAGCCGAGTAGGGACTTCTAGGTAGGTTTGTTTCTCTGTTTATCTATAGTTTTGTGAATCAGAAAGACTTGGGGGGAAAAATTCCTAGCAATGGACCTTAATTGCTAAAAATACAGGTACTTTTTGTCCTGACGAAGTCCTGCCGAAGGGTTTCGGCCCGAAACGTCGACAGTGCTTCTCCCTATAGATGCTTCCTGGCCTGCTGTGTTCCACCAGCATCTTGTGTGAGGTACTTTCTGTGGGTGCTTTTGCTGGAGGAAAAGGAGCGAGAGGGGGTCTTTGTGGCCCTATCATTCATTCTTTGGGTTTTTTTTCTCTGTTTCGTGGATATGTGTAAAGAGTGGGGATTTCTGGTTGTATACTGCATACATTCTGTGACATTAAATTGAACTATTAAACGAATGGTGCCATGATTGAATGCAGTACAGGTTAAAAACCAGAGTTAAAGATTGGCTTTATTTGTCACATGCCAGTTCAATGGGTATTCCTGCTCATTAATGCAATTATGTAATCAGCCAATCACATGGCCTCATCCCAATGCATAAAAGCAAGTAGACATGATCAAGAGGTTCATTTCTTGCTCAGACCTAACATCAGAATGGGGAAGAAATGTGATCTAAGTAACTTTGACAGTGGAGTGATTGTTGGTGCCAGGCGGGGCAGTTTGAGTATCTCGGAAACTGCTGATCCCCCTGGGATTTTCACATACAAGGGTGCACAACAATCTCTAGATTTTCATAGAGAATTGTGTAAAAGCCAAAGGACATCCAGTGAGCATCATTTCTGTGGGTGATAAAGCGTTGCTAATGAGAGAGGTCAGAGGAGAATGGCTAGACTAGTTCGAGTGAAGGCAATGGTAGCTCAAGTAACCACACGTTACAACAGTGGTGTGCAGAAGAACACCTCTGAATGCACAACATGTGGAAACTTGAAGTGGATAGATGACTGGAGTAGAAGACCATGAGTATACAGTACATACATTGAAACATACAATAATGTGTGGTTATTTGCATAAGCAGCCAACACAATCCAAATATGTACTGGGGGCAGCCCACAAGTGTCGCCATGCTTCTGGCACCATTGTAGCAGGTCCACAACTTACTAACCCTAACCCTGAACTCGTTAGAATGTGAGAGGAAATCAGAGCACCAGGAGGAAACTATGCGGTCATGGGGAGAACAAACTCCTTATAGACAGCGGTGGGAACTGAGCGCCGATTGCTGCTCACTGGCAATTAAAAGACTTCAAGTATTTTGCTAGGTTTAAGTTTTGGAGGGTGTGATAGATAGAGATCGGAAGATGATAAAGGGCTTTGAAGGTAAGGGTGAGAATTTGAATATCATACTGTTGCTCGACATTGGTGATATGCATAGTGTGCTGCAGTACATAACAGCAGCAAGATTGCATAAAATTTTGCAGTTGTTTCGGCCTCTTGGTTAAAGACGCATTTTTCATTGATCAAAAATGAATACTTTTCCAAATTAGACGAATAAAGGTGAACCACATCGGATTCAAAGCTGTCAGCCACAAAGTGCAACACGAGTTTGCAAGATTAAAGTTATTCTTCAAATCACCTATGTGTCTTCTATGTTCACTCCTCAAGCAGCCTCCTCAATGTTGGGAGATGGCTCTTTACAGGAATTCTTTCCTGAGATTAAAGACTGTCCAGTAAACCAGCTTGCAAATGAGCCATATTAAAGCCTGGGTTTTTTTTTACTGTGCTGTCCTTTCTTTCACAATGACAAGAATCACTGAGTATTTCAAAAGTGATTTAAGATAGACTGCCTCATTCAGTGATAATTTTTTTCACTTTTACTTCCCTGTAATCCACCATCGAATGCAGGATCAAGCAAGTCATTTTGAAATTGCTTTCCTTGCTACTTGGGACCTCAGATTTTAAAAGGCTGCAAGTATTTCTTTCTTGCTTTTTTTGAAGGTATTGTTGTGCTTCAGCACTCAAAGGGTCACTGAAAAAAAATCCATCGAACCATCTTGTCAATCCACGAGCAATGGTCAATTGGTTCCCTATCAGCAATACTGTTCATGACAGAGTAACTGACATGTTTAACAAGCAATAAATTAAGAGTTTAAACTCTATTGACACCATTCACCTGCAGCTAAACAGTACTCACTTGTGCTGAATAGATCCCTTTGATGATGGATTAGAATTCAATAAAGCACTAATACCTCTGAAAGCAAGGTGTAAACTGCAACACAGACAAGTCTCATAATTGCAGTGAGAGCCATCAGAGGGAATAACTCGAATTTACTTGGAACTCTCCAAGATGCAGTCACCAATATATAGGGCATTATACAGTAAATATTGCATTTAGTGCTTACTCATTGGGGTTGAATTCTTGGCATTTTACCTTGGGCGATCATGACAAAGTGTGCAGTAAACAAAGCAACACACACAAAATGCCAGAGGAACTCAACAGGTCAGGAAGCACCTACGGAAAAGAATAACCAGTCGATGTTTCGGACTGAGACTCTTCTTCAGGACTGAGAAGGAAGGGGGAAGATGGCAGAATAATAAGGTGGGGAGAGGGAAAAGAGGCTAGCTGGGAGGCCAGGTGGGTGGGAAAGGTCTAAGGCTGGAGATGGAAGAATCTGATAAGAGGGTAGAGTGGACTATATGAGGAAGAGTAGGTGGAGGGGAGCCGGGGGAAGTAATAGGCAGGTAGGAAGAAGTAAAAGGTCAGAGTGGGGAATAGAGGAACGGGATAGATTTGTTTACCAGAATGAGAAATCAATATTTATGCCATCAGATTGGAGATTACCGAGACAGATTATAAAATGTTGCTCTCACACCCTGAGGGTGGCCACATCTGGGCACAAGAGGAGGCCACGGATCAACATGTCAAAATGGGAAGGAGAATCAGAATTCAAATGTGCCATAAACAATGTATTTAGTTAACAAACTACATCTTCCCACGAGCAACTCTTACACTGAAATAACACCTTTAATGTAGCAAAACAAATCGAGGCCCCTCAGGAACAGAACACTGGACAACAAATTTTACATCAAACAATAACAGATGATATTAGCACAGATGATAATTTTTTTTTGTCAAAAAGATAATTGGAAAAAAATTCTAACAGGAGATGAGAGAATGGAGAAGTGACAAGGGATAGGAACAGAATTCTAAAGCTGAGGTCTTTGACAACTGAACAAAGGAGGAGATAAACAATATATTAAGGCAGCAGTAACATATCTAAATCACAGCTACTGAATCAGTGACCACTTGGCCAGAACTGCTACTGCAATGGACCTGCAACATGTCAGTACTTGCAGAAAAGGAGGGACTTCTACCAGCTGCATGATCTTTCCAAACCGCAGATGGGTTAACGCCGTTCAAAGTTTACGTTGTAGAAAGCTTTCCAATACATTCCAAGAAACCATAATGGAGATTTGTCCAGATACTTCATTACAAATCCATGATTAGTAGAAGCATAAATGTTTTATATGAAGCAATTTATTCACTGAACAATGTTAGATATAACCTATTAAGTTTCCATACTATTTTCATTTTGTTGCCAACTTTCAGCTATGTAGAGAGCATTAAAATTGATAGCTTTCATTTACCTAAAGTCAATGTATTAAGTGATTGTATTTCCTTTGTTGAGGAAAACAAATCAATGTGGAAAATAACTGGATGGAAATCTGGTTTGTTATAGGGGTGGCATCAAACGTTACTATAGGTAGTTCTGGAACTAAATCGGCTCTATTTTGAGCAGATAATTTCTGCTTTGCTGCATGTTTAATTCAGTTTGGAACCTCCATTTTTTAGGGATCTGAAATAAAATCTGTATAAATTTCATACTGCTTCGAATAAACTCTCCTCGGACTTCCAGCTGGGTACAGGTATTGATTTTAACTGACGTTTCGATGACAAACTCTGCCATCTTCATCAGGGATGATGCCTGGGTATGTCCAGTCCAGTGGTATTTATACCCCCATCATCTATCCCTCCTGATTGACTAGTCCTCATCCATTCAGTTTTCTGCTGTCCCACATTGTTTGCAATCGAATTCCAGATGAAGGTGGCAGAGTTTGTCATCAAAACATCGCTTAAAATCGAAACCTCTACCCAGCTGGAAGCCCTAGAAGAGTTTAAGAGTTTATTCATCATATACATCAGAAATGAACTAGATCCTTTTTCATACAGTGTGTTTGCCAGAATGTAATTGAAGACTTCCTCGAATGTAAACTTTTCAAAATGTTAACTTGTCTGCAATTTGGTTGATTGCAAAACCAGTTGAAGTTTTCCAGTGATTATATAGAATATTGAGCCACCTGTCAGAGCCTTGGCTGGATTATGCGAGCTAATAATGGTAAGTCTATTAACACTTGCCATTATTACAAGTTAAAGAGAACAGTAAGTTCTGGCATGCATACATGCACAGTGAAACATGGAATTCCATATGTTCTTTCATCAAAATACCTGCTCCTTTGCCAGATGTGCTGTTGCTCTCAGTCATGGCATGAAATAGATGCTTATCTACTAGATACGCACGATAACAATTAGGGTTTGAGCCTTCAGTTCTAAACAAGATTTTAGTGGCCTGATAAGTGATAATAAATGCTGAACAAATTCCATATATCAGAAAAGATAATTCATAAGTACAGATTAGAATAAAATAATTATTGTTCAATATTACTAATGTTCTTTAACCTTACTTTATCAATCTTATTTGTGTTTTCCGAATCTTTGCTTTTTTATATCATTTAATATTTTTTTACATTTCTTGCTTTCATGGGCTATGTATATCATGTTGAATTATTGTTTTTCCTTGTAGTTTTTGCTTTCTTTACACTTGTTTATCAGTTCCCTGATTTAATCACATCATCATCCCTGAGGCCTGACCTGGTCATTCTGTCAGAAACCTTGAAGCTGGTGGTCATGATAGAACTGACAGTGCCTTGGGAAGACTGGACTGAGGAGGCCTTCGAGTGTAAGAGAGATAAATACCAGGAGTTGATAGAGACAGAGGTGGAGGGCATAATGCAGGCCTATAGAGGAGGGGTGTAGATGTTTTGCTGGCTGCTCACTCAGCAGAACCTACTCCCTCCTTGGCATTATGGAGGATGCAAAGAGAAGAACCATCAGGGCTGTTGCAGGGGCTGCTGAGTGAGCCTCCAGAAGGTTATGTATCAAAAGGAGTGACCTGTGGACGAACGCTGCTGGGACACAAGCCGGGGCCTGGTCAGCCCTGGCTGGGATGCCTGGACGAGAGTGTCTGATGTTGAAAGACCCGAAACCCCCAATGACCCCAGGTTACATCACTGCTGATGTGTCCCAGCACATCCTAGGATGTAACTCAGCATCGTACAGCATGTTTGTATGATCACCTGTTTGGGTGAACTTTTAGTCATTGTTGTACATTTTGTTCCATACTTCTGCACTTTCTTTGTCTGCAAAGTGGGATTCAGTCAGTGACTGTTCACAGGTTTCTCACTTGCAGTAGTAAAGGAAAGCACGCACTCGAGTTCCTTTCTTACTTCGCATTACTTCTTTACTTGCCTTGCTTTCTGGTCCAGGCTGACACTCTCTGACCGGTACTATCATGAACATCTAATAAAATGGCTGAAGCCATAAGATTTTGCACCTCATTCTTGATTTCCAAAGAACCTTCTGGAAAACATAATCTTCAGATCCAAATATCACAAAAGATTTTTTATGGTTGAGGGAAGAGCTTCAAAATTGCTTGTACTGTTCACAGATACCATAGATTTCCTGAGGCTTACATTCGAAATAATGCTGAGAGATCTACAGATACCCCTTGGGCATTCATCAAGAATGCCAACAAGCATGGTGAGTATTATTTCCCTGTCATACTGGAATATCAATACTCTTTAGTCAATATCAATAGATGAGAAATAGGAGGAGAAGACCAAAGTCAGTCCTGCTCATCATTAGATGGCTGAACTACCATCAAAGATCCCTACCAGCCATGCCATATCATCTTCATGCAGCTACCATTGAGCAGAACCTATAGAAGCCTGAAGACTCACACTTCCAGGTGTAAGACAGCTATATACCTTCAACCATTTGGTTCTTGAACCAACCTGCATGACTTATTCATTATGTCAGTAGTGCAACAATATGATCATTTTGCACTACAGTGGACTTAGGTTTTTTTTGCTCTATTTGTGGTTTTCTCTTGTATTTTTATGATTTATATTCAATTGATATATTTCTTGCGAATGTCTCAAATGTCTGAAATGCTACTGCAAGAAAGATTTACACTGCACTGTGCATACATGTACTTATCGATACGAAAAAGATGCTCAAATTTGACTTTGACTATGATCTTGGTGTCTACTGTGATCATTGCCAGTGAAGTGGACGTGTGACAAAAAGCATCCATTGTAGCATGTCGAGCCAGCAGTCCAAGGGGGACAAAGGCTGTTACCCACACCCCCCAGCCAGGTCAGTGAGTCATCATCAGGTTTCGGGATTGGAACTCCATCGAGGTAGGAAGCTTAAGTGTGTAGTCATAAAGAAGGCAAGACAGCGGCTATACTTTATTAGGAGTTTGAAGAGATTTGGCACGTCAACAAATACACGTAAAAACTTCTATAGGTGTACTGTGGAGAGCATTCTGACGGGCTGCATCATTGTCTGGTATGGGGGGCTACTGCACAAGACCGAAAGAAGCTGCAGAAGGTTGTAAATCTAGTCAGCTCCATCTTGGGCACAAGCCTACAAAGTACCCAGGACGTCTTTAGGGAGCGGTGTCTCAGACGAGCAGTGTCCATTACTAAAGACCTCCAGCACCCAGGGCATGCCCTTTTCTCACTGTTATCTTCAGGTAGAAAAGATACAGAAGCCTGAAGGCACACACTCAGCGATTCAGGAACAGCTTCTTCCCCTCTGCTATCTGATTCCTGAATGGACATTGAAGCTTTGGACACTACCTCACTTTTTTAATGTAGAGTATTTCTGTTTTTGCACTTTTTAAAATCTATTCAATATATGTAATTGATTTACTTGTTATTTATTATTATGTTTTATTTTTATTATTAATATTATTTTTCTTTCTCTCTCTGCTAGATTATGTATTGCATTGAACTGCTGCTGCTAAGTTAACAAGTTTCACGCCACATGCCGGTGATAGTAAACCTGATTCTGATTCTGATAAGGGCTGCCTAGGTATGTGATACATAACTCATTGAGACCAGAGTCCTGTGTTTGAGGCCTGGGTCCAGATTTGTCATCCTGGGGTCTAGACTGAAGATGTAAGCCCAAAGATTGATCAGAAATTCAGAAGTTGAGGCCCGATGACCGGAGCCTTGAGTCTGCAAATCTCTGTGAGTCCACTGGGGTCAAAGGGCCAACATCAGTGAGTCTGAGTCCAGTGGAGTCTGAAGGCCGAAAACTGTGTTTGGAGGACTGTGTGTATACACGTTGGGAGGGAGAAATGAGGCTTGTTGTACTGTTGTTGCTTTGTCACTTGTTATGTTCTGTTTTGTGTATTCTGTGTTGATTCAGCCAAACTAGTGGCATGCTACGTTGACGGCAGAATGTGTGGCAACACTTGTGGACTTAACTAAGCAAATCCTTGGTTTGTTGCCTGTTAATACAAATGATGCCTTTCACTGTATCTTTCAATATGTACCCAACAAATAAAACTGAACCTGAACTTGGTTCTGATGAAGGGGCATGGCCTGAAAAGTCAACTCTTTATTCCTTTCCATAGATATGGCCTTACCTGTTGAGTTCCTCCATGATTTTCTGTGTGTTACTCAAAAATTGAATCTGAATGTGCACTGGGTGTGTTTGAATCTTTCTGACTTAAAGGAAAGAAAATTAATGCTAGACACGTCTGATATCTGTCCATTCATTGCTTTGGTCAGTTTAAACAGTTTGTTCCCTGAATCTTCAGCTCCTAATCCCATTAATCCACAAATAGGATCACATTAATCCACAAATAGGATCAAAACAGGTTTACAAAGCCCCAGAGAAGTGCGAATAAAACAGGGCCATATTCTCCCTTCCGTATGCTGGTAAATTGGTGGATTATATTATTATTGTCACATGTACCAAGATACAGAAAAAAAGCTTTTCTTGCATACTGTTCATACAAATCAATTCATTACATGACACATTGAGGTAGTGCAAGGTAAAACAATAACAGAATGCACAATAAAATGTGCACAATACAGTTACAGAGAAAGTGCAGAGCAGTTCATGACAAGGAAGATAAATAGGCCAGAGGATAAAAATAGCTAATGGAATGTTCAGATGCTTTCTAGAGATACTATTTAAAATTGAGAAAAGGTGATATTAAACGTTTGAAGATTTTGTTTTGGCAACAGCTTGAATAATTCAGACTCTTCATTATCAGAAGGATAACAAGGCATGAGTACAGCAGAGAATCACTAGGATATTAACCACAAACTGAGTTTACTTTATTAATTCAAGTTTTTTTCAAAGGAGCCGAAAGCATGAGGAAATGAGCGGTTGGATTTCTTGAGGCAAAAAAGGTGTTGCGATAATGAAAATTGTGACTGATTGCAGAGTAGATATGAGGCATTTTTGTTGGGTTGCATAGGGAGGACATTAAATGAAGACAATCACACAAGAGTTTAAAGACATTTAGAGATTTATTTTGTGTTTTTTTTTGCCACAAAACATTCACAAATGATGCAACATAGATTCCTTTATATATGATGATGATGATTTTAAAAATGAATCTTAAATAAATCGTGCAACAACCACAAAAAAGCAAAGAGACGGCATGGAAGCATAATGGTTAGCACAACGCTTTACAGTCCTGGCGACCAGGTTCAACTCTCGCTGCTGCCTGGAAGGAGTTTGTACTTTCTTCCCGTGACCACATGGGTTTCCTCCGGATTCTCCGGTTTCTTCCCTCAGTCCAAAGCCATACAGGTTGGTAGGTTAATTGGTCGTGGTAAGTTGTCCCGTGTTTAGGCTAGGGTTAAATTAGGGCAGCGTGGCTCACAGGGACAGAAGGTCCTATTCTGTTCTGTATCTCAATAAATAAATAAGTCGAAAGTTAATCAAAAGTGTAAGAACTGACTAGATGCGAAAACTGTAATGTGGTATTTTATTGGCTGAATATTCTGTTTCTCACCTGCAATATTCTGATTCCGTTATGTTTTACAGAATGTCTATAGTAAAATCACCAAAAGTAAATTCAGCTCCTTTTCCATAACCTGCAGTATTCAACAACAATAAGAGCCTGCCCAACTCCTTTAATGTCCAAATGTCTGAAAATTCTCCCCAAAATGTTTAATTTTACTGAATATTTTCTCATTAAGCACCCAGACAACTGGCTTCCATCCCACTGAGATTTCTGTTAAATAATGACAGACAATAAAGATATCAATAAGCAGGATCATTAATAACGATTGGTTCAAACTGAAGAACCGGAGATTAATAGGCATTTTCTCATGAGTGTTCAATGTTTAATTTAATGTTTATCCTCATCTCTACAAGTCACCCTTGCACCACTGATCAGCTCTGTTAGCCTTTGCAGTGGTTTTTGTGGTTGCTGCTGACACAACAGACTGAGAAGTTGTTCTGCAGAGTCGGAAGTTTGACAGTGCCAAAGAACTGGAGCCAAAGAGCTTAGAGTGTGACTGCATTCCCATTTGAACTGACATCAGTACAAGAAGGAGCTGTTAAAAGATCGAACTGATTGGCCCTTAAGATGAACATTTGCATTTTTAGGTCACCTGTAAATATTCTTATTACTACTATCAGAGAGGAGGCACAGGAGCTTGAAGCCACACACTCAATGTTTTAGAAAGAGCTCCTTCCCTTCCACCATCAGATTTCTGAACAGAAAATTAAACAACCCATGAACGCTACCTCACTATTATTGCTCTCTTTTTGTACTTCTTATCTAATTTAATTCTTTACATATATTTCTCATTTTAATTTCATTTTTTATGCATTGCACAATGCTACTGCCATAAAGCAACAAATGTATGTCAGTAATATTAAACCTGATTCCGACTCTGGTAAAACTGGTGCCAAGACAACTGAGGATCTGTTAGAACATCTGACCGAAAACATGATCAAAGAAGGTTCAGGAAGAGAATAAGGCTGAGGGGAAGTCTGCTGAGAGGAAGACAGCTGAAGGTAGGAGCCAATGATGGAAAGAAAATATACTGGGGAGGATCAAGAATACTTGGCAGCTTGATAAAGCAGCTAAAACTGATACTGGATCTCTTGCTATTGTGACTGAGTACATACAGTTGGCAGATGACTCTTAAATAGTTTTCTAAGGTTTCTGTTTGCTGAAGATCCATTCTCTATGCCTTTGCCTGCATTCAGCATTTTAAGATAATGCCAAACAGTAAATACTCTATAAAGTTAAATATAATTTTAATGGCCCTTAGTATTTGATAAATATGGCATAATATTGTAATTAGCTCAGAATAATTGTGTCAATTACCACGTTAAGATCCTGCGGCACATACATAATAATGGCATTTGCACCTGAGATTCTGAAACAAATCTCCCATCCAAATAACAGCCAAATCTGTGAGAATAGTTTATATCTGAAAGAAAATTGAACTAGGCCATATTTTCAAAAGTTGTTGGAATTATTCATACTATGGCAACTCTTAACTGATCATTAGTGTCACGCAAGTAATTAGAGACTTGTTTATTTTAACATCAAAAATTAAAGTCACCATTGATGTCTAATATTCCATTATACTGTACAAACCTTTCACTAAAATTCACTGATTTCTAAAATTATTGTTAACTCTCTCAACTGTTACAAATAATGATTTTTTTTTGCGCTTTGAAAATGGATGGAAGAACTTTCCTTAAATTATTTTCTGAATGCACAATTTACAATATTTTTGAATGGTCTTTTCATCTTTAAATCAGAATTATTTCTCTGAACATTCCGAGCTTCACGAACCAGACCCCCACCTCAATGATTCCATTCCTAGCAAAACCGTCTTACTGATCCAAACTATGCTAAGTTTCACTGTTATGGTCAAAGTAGTAGAGGATCATGAGCAGAGCAGTGAAGAAATTTGACTATGAAAGTGCACTGAGAGTTTTGGTTGAAGGCAAAGTCTCACTGTCAACCTTTACTCGCTGTAGAAACAGTAAGTAACCTATAAAGGTGACAGATCTAAAAGGGAATTGGGGAGCAATTTTTTTCCACACAGAAAGCTGAATATATGGAACAAACTGCCAAAGGAAGTGGTAGAGATGTGTGTTACAATTTAAAAGATATTTAAACTATTTAAAACACTTACATGGATAGAATGGTTTAGAGGGATATGGGCCAAATGTAGACAAGTGGGACTAGTTCAGTTAGCAAACTTGTTTGGCAGGGATAAGCTGGGCTGACAGGTTTCTTTCTGTGTTGTATACAGTAGATCTATGACTCTTATGCTTTATGAATGCATGATATTCATAGACTCTTGCAAGGTAATAAAATTGAACAAAATAATTAAAATGCTTTTCCAAAATTAGAATATTTAAAGACTAAAAATCACCCCAACTGAAGAGTTAAGCATTAAAAATGAAATTAAAATTAAATTAATAAAGATAAAAGCAGTTATCTTTTGCCGCTAATCAATAATGCAATTACCTCCATCCAAGTCAACAGGTTTTGGGATCCTGTTCCAAATTTAACCTATTGGAATTGCTCAGTACCCTTGCCAGTAGTGTAGCGGTTAGCGTAATGCTATTACTGCACCAATGACCCAGGGTCATTTCCTGTTGCAATAGAACTATTGCATCCAGCAGCGCAAAAACATTTTCATCTTTTAAGCCTTCTCCTACTACGTCCAGATTCTTGGTAATAATCAAACGCATTGTTCAATCCTTCTGTATACTTGATGCATTATGTAGATGGAATTAAAGATATTTTAAATGGATGTTGCAATAGATAGTTCTTGATGTTTTTGAGTCCCACTACAATCCAAAAAAATACGGTCCAAAAAATTATTTTGCAATTGCCTCCACATTGACGATCAAGAAAAAGTTGTAGTTATTCAGACTTTCTTGGCAATTAAAAAAAATAAATCAGTACTGTCTTCAGAAATCAGCCAATGCCAATTTCATTAATGTGTGTCAAAGTCATTACTGACATGATTAGTAAAATCACTACTAATCAACTGAATAAAAAACAGACACACTTGACCCTTTCGTTGCTGTTGATATTGAGATATAGGAGAAGTGGATCAGGTGCTCTTCAACCCTGTTTCACCATTAAATGGCTGAACTGATCTTAGTCTCTGTTGTACTTTTCTTCTTAATTCCATTGGCCCTAATTTCACTTCAGTTCAAAATTCATTTTGAGTATATTGAATGATTTTGGAATAGAGAATTCCGAAGATTCAGAATCTTTAGGAAAGAAATGCCTCTCCAGCCAACTCCTAATGTTCAGGATGTAGCATTTACCAGCCAACTAATGCTCACAGTGTTTACCTTTTTACAAGATGGTTACCAGACTTTCTTCTAAGAATCAGATAGTGTTCATCCATTTTTCTCACAAAGATTAAGCCACTCCCTCCAGAGCCAACTGTTCTCCCCATCTATAGCACCCTGTAAACACATACATACATAAAAACACGCATAGGTACATGGACACACAGATACCCGTGCACGCATGCATACACATACAGACATGTAAACACACATTCACACACCATCAAAATCAAAGTAAGTTTATTATGAAAGTACATACTGTATATGCCACCATATAGCATCCTGAGATTCATTTTATTGCAAGCATTCACAGAAGAACTGAAAAATACAAAGAATCAATGAAAAAATATGCAATCTAGCAATGAAATAAATCCAGTCAGACAGTCACATTCTACATGACAACTGAAAGATAATTTGATCACAGTAACTCAAGTAAACCCAGTAATAATGTGAATCTTCAAATGTTCCACGCTTTCATGGGTTTCTGTGTTAACTGCATGGTTATGAAATGGAAATTGTAATAATAAATAATGCTATAGTATTTTCAACCCAGCATCTAATGTCCTGTTTTACAGTAGTGAGGGTGGGAGTTAATGGTGGTGAATGCCTGATGTGAGTTGTTAGCAAAGTTTGATTGCTTTACCAGCTTTTGACTAGAGTAAGGGAAATGAGATAATGTATCACCTTGGGCTAGTTTCAGGCACTTTCCTAGAGCAAGTTGAATCATCCCTTAGGCAATAGCAAGGAGATGAATGGAATGTTTCATTTGTGCATCAAAACACATTGAAGTTATAGTACAAAAATAGGCCATTTGACTTCAATTGTCATTTAAACTCTATACAATGAGTTCCATTGTAACCCGATTCCAGTTATTTCCCAGTGATGTGGAGATAGGTACAGATTAACAATGGAAGAGAATGGAAAACATTGATAGAAAATTAAATGACATTTTCCAGTCAAAATCTCATCTTTCAACATAATCAACTGCATAACATCCTTCGAATTTTAAAGTGTAAACATGGAGCAATTTCTTTCTTTCTCAAGGTGTGGTTTAATTTGGCCAATATATCTAATTGACCAAATATTAATGTCTAACAACACACATAAAATGCTGGAGGAACTCAGCAGGTAAGGCAGCATCTATGAAAAAGAGTAAACAGTTGTAATTTTGGGCCAAGACCCTTCTTTTGGAATGAGAAGGAGGAGGGAAGATGCCGGAATAAAAAGGTGGGGTGAGGGGAAGAGACAGTCTGGAAGGTGATAGGTGAAGCCAGGTGGGTGGAAAAGGTCAATGGTTGGAGAAGAAAGAATCGGGTAGGAGAGGATAATGGACAATAGGAGAAAGGGAAGGAGGAGAGAATTCATGGGGAATAATGTTTATTTCTTTCTAATATTATTCTGATCATTGGAGCCAGATTTTGATTGTTATTGTGTGTTGCCAATCTGAGTCATCATTCTTTGCATCTAAAATGATACCAGTCCTTTTGTTTACGGTGATTTCAAAGGATCAAATAACAAATAGACTTTCAGAAACCAGCAACTAATCTCATAATGGGAAGTTCAATGACACCACTGTTATGGGCTCGATCAACAACTCTAATAAGATGGAGCACAAGGAAGCGATAGTGAACCATATGTCACGACGTCAGAAGAACAAGGTACACCTTGGTGTCAGTAAGGTGAAGGAGCTAGTTGTTGACCCAAGGAAACAGGGCAGGGATAGTGAATATAACCATGCCCTCATCAACCGAGCTCCTGTAGGGATAGTCGACAGCTTCAATATCACTTCATTTTCATTTTTAGAATCTTTTTATTGATATATAATCTTCAACAGCTATAAAATGATACAAAACCAACAGATTAATATGTATACAATCAATAAAGCTGAAGAAAAAAAACTGATCTTAAAATATAAAAATAGAAAAAAAAAATTTATATATAGGAAAAAGAACCCCATCTAACTAGAAAAAAAACAACCCACTAATACAAAAAAAAACACCCATTAGGAATCAACCCCCCGGAGCAATACATTTGACCATCATCAAAATATGCAATATCACAGGAAACCTTTTCTGGACTTTCCGTACAGATGCTGTTATCAAGCAAGGAGATCTCCGTTTGTACTTCCTTTGGCATCTGAGATTTGAGCTTGACACAATAATATGCTATGGAAAGTATTGTAGAGTATACTGATGGATTGCATCTCAGCCTGGCGTGGCAACCTCTGCTCTAGATCAACAGAGAGGAGGGATAAACACTGCCCAATCCACCACAAGCTCATCACTACCTTCTATCCAGTCCAATTTCATTGTGCATTGTACCAGGAAGGCTAACATTACCTTTCAAGGATGCCTGCCTCCTTGGTCATTCCCTTTTCTTTCTTCAACCTTCAAGGAGAAGATGCAGGAGCTTGAAAACCTGGATGACCAGATTCAAGGACAAGTTTCACCTGGCAAACACGAGGAAATCTGCAGATGCTGGAAATTCAAGCAACACACACAAAATGCTGGTGGAGCGCAGCAGGCCAGGCAGCATCTTTAGGGAGAAGCGCTGTCAAGTCCTTCAACTCAAGTCCTGACGAAGGGTCTCGGCCGGAATCGTCAACAGCGCTTCTCCCTATAGATGCTGCCTGGCCTGCTGCATTCCACCAGCATTTTGTGTGTGTTACAAGTTTCTTCTTACTGAACTAATCACTTCTTTCACATTCCCTTCTCAGGGATGCTGCCACATTTTAAACCCTTAATTCTACTTCTACTGTTATTGTCACTTCAGTATTCTTTGCACTGCAGCAGCTTGCACTCCCCTACTTTGCCCCAATCCGTTATTTTTCACTCATCACAGTATTTATTATTACCACCTATACCTTTACCCTGTGAGCTTCACACAAGTCAACGATTTCATTTCATCCTGGTATTGTTCCTCTCCATACCTTGTAGCGCATCAGGAGGCAACCTTTCCGTTTCTTTAGCATTTGTCTGTTTTTCACTAGGCTGAGTTGCAAGCTCGACACTCAACACAGCACTGATAGAAAGCACGCAAGGAGCCGCCCAGATTCGAACCGGGGACTACTCGCCTCAAAGTCCAGGGTGGATGCCGCTCCGCTACCAGCCACACTGCACCCTGGTACATATATATGAGAATAAGTTAAACTGAATTTGAACCTCAATTAATAGTCAAAGTAACTGAAAAGATCATTTTAAAAGAAGAAGCTTTGTACACAGAAGAACATTTAATACTGACAATTAAATACTGTTATATCTAACCTAAAGATTAGCTTTATCGCACGTACATCAGAATGTGCAGTGAAATGCATTGTTTGCAGAAAATCAAATCAGTGAAGATTGTGCTGCCCAGGCTGCACATGTCACCGCGTTTCTGGTGCCAACATAGCGTGCCCACAACTCACTGACCTTAACCGGTCTTTGGAATGTGGGAGGACACCGGAGTTTCACTACATCTTATCATCCCTTTATAAATATTTATTCTGTTTATCTCCTAAAGCAGAAAATACAATCATTGCATTTGAGATAACATGGTCTACATGTCCACAAAGCATAATAATTGTTGAATAGAATCATCTAATGGTATGAAATACATTTGAAAACATTCTGTCATACTTAAGGTTGCAGAAATCCCTGAAAGGACATTTTAGATGTGCTGTAAATCAATAACAAAAATTAAGTTATCCCAAGTATAAATTTCCGTAACAAATTAAATTTTAATTCAGCTATTTATTTACTAATGGATCTGATGCAAATTTACTCTGGCTTGACAGTAATTAGTGTACAAGAAAATGGGACAAGCCTTTACAGAATGACTACTATATAATTGTAGCACAATTCCATCTCAAGTTATTCTTCAGTAAATTTAAGTTCATTAGGGCTCTACACCATTGTCAAGTCTTAACAAGGTCACATTGCTGAGATTCAATAAAATATTCAGTTGAAAGTAATGTAAAATTTAATCTCAAGGACAGCTTTTTTATCTTTGTCACAGAGAGCAGCGAGGGAGAGGGAACAATTGTGGAACTAATTAGTGGCTCTAATTAGATGGGTCTTTCAAGGAGCCAGCATAGCCGTACACATCAAGTGGCCATTGTTGTGTGCGATAGGATACTATGATAACTGCAAGGCAAGATATTCAGATTATAAACTTCAGTAAGAACTTCAGTGTTCAGGCTAGAGTGGGCAAGAGAAAGGTAAGAATAATAATTATTATGATTTTATGTGTATAATATGTATTTATATTATAATAATCTGGATAAATACAGAACATTAAATATAAGGAAGGCACAATAGAGTTAATAGAATACAAAATGGAGCAGCAGGATACAATACAAGCGATGGATGAATATGAAACATATACCGTATGTATCTGGGATATCAACAAGCAAAGAAAATAGATCAGAATGCGATAGGGGAAAAACTTTTGGCACAATTTACCTCAAGGCTTAAGAAAATCTGCCAAACAGAGCTCAACAGTAAAAATATAACAAAGGCAATAAACACTTTCACTATTAACGTATTCTTTTGACATACTATCTTGGTCCAAAACTTACAGAGAAAAATAAGAACTGAAATGGCAAATTTTAGACAACATTATGTACATTTGAATGCACTTATTAGGACGCACTACCTAGGGCAGAAGGGGGAAGAGAAATAACAAACATTAAAAATCTACATAACAGGCAGAAAAAATTGATAAGGACATACTTTCCTCAACGAAAACAGGAATCAGCACTCCACGTGAGCATATGCAATTCTGATAGGAGGTACACACCACTAAGCTTAAATGAGAGCACAACCCAGAAAAATGAAGACATTATCATGTTGAAGAAAAACTTAACCAATGGAAGAGCATGACCCTCCATGGAAGACGTCCCTATAATCTGAGCAGACTAGATGTCGACAAGGAAGTGTTAAATACCTGGCTCAGAGTTGGAGACCTCTTCCCAGAAACTGAAGGTTCCTTGTGGCAATACAGGACCAACTGTCTAACACAAAAAATTATCAAGAATACATATAAAGGCCAACAAATTCAAGATGATAAGTGTAGAAAATGCCAAGAAAAACCAGAAACTATCCATCACTTTGCAGGGGCGGTTTAGCACAATCTGATTACTTACACAGGCATAATCAAGTGGTAAACATTATTCATCAAAATTTTGCTTTAAAATGCAAACTCATAAAATAAATCACAGCTTACTATAAATAAAGCTTGATCCAGAATACCACAAATTGTATTATGACCAATCAGTTTTACAGATAGGACAATCTATAATAACCAGTTGGATATAATAATATAGGGTAAACAAGCAACAACAATTTATTTTATAGATCTATTCATTTCAAACACACATAACGTACAGAAATTAATGTGAAAAGCACTGGAAATATGCTGAATTAAAAGAGGAAATTGAAAGACTTTGGAACATGAACAAGGTATATATTGTTCCAATAGTAATATCTCCAACTTGTATCATCCTAAAGGCACTACACGATAGCATTAAACAATTATGGCTACACAGTAATATGTAAATCTTCAGAAAGCCACAATACTAAACACCTCTAGATCAGTCTGAAGGTTCCTAGCAACTGACAAGTGAGTGTGCTGAGCTATGCCCATACCTCAGGTTTTACTAACTTGAACTGAGAAAACATTATTATTTATTTTGACAGAAGGTAAAACATATCTCTTCCCTAAAGGAGAAATCACAAATGACCCATCAAATATCATCCTATTACTTGTTTACAAACTATGTATAAAATTGTAGCATCATGCAGCTGATCACCACTCACATGAATAACCACAATATACTTACAGAAGAGCAGAAGGGATCCCATAAGGTTATGAAAGGATGTAAAGAACAACTGATAATTGATTATGTAATTCTAAATCAATCAAGCCTAGTGGAAAAGCAGAAATCTTTCATGTTGTTATATAGACTATTAAAAAGCATTTGATTCTGTCCCACATTCACGGTGAATTGAAGGCCTTTATATATATACACTACATCCAATACTTACGAAGTTCCTACAAGATTTGTTGAAGCATTGGCTTACTATAATCACTCTGTTTATTACCTACCAAACAAGAGCAACCACCATTGTCAATATAAATTGAGACATCTTGCTGTGTGACTTTCTAAGCCCACTGTGGCTTTGTCTAGTTTTAAACCCACTCTCTAATTTGCTGAATTGGACAAAAATAAGGTATCAGTTCAGAAACAGCCAAACAGATTATACCTTGACACACTTTCTGTACATGGATAATTTGAAAATATACACTCCTTCAACAGTAAAGTGAAAGCAATTAATTCAAATAGAATTATTTTCTAAAGACGTAAACATGAATGTGGACTAGGTAAGTGCAGAACATTAAACATAAAGGAAGGTGCAAATGAGCTAACAGAGTACAAAGCAGAGCAGCAGGATACAATACAACCAATGGATGAATATGAAACGTGTGAGTATTTGGGATATCAACAAGCAAAGAAAATAGATCAGAATGCGATAAAGAGGAAACCATTGACAGAATTTACTTCAAGGCTTAAGAAAATCTGCTAGGAAGAACATAATAAAAGACAATAAACACTTTCACTATACCCATATTAACGTATTCTTTTGACATAATATCTTCATCTGAAACCAATCTGGAACATTTACAAAGAAAATTTTAAAATGAAATGACACATTTTAGAAAATATTATGTACACTCAAATGCATTGAGGTTAACACTATCTGGGACAGAAAGAAGAAGAGGAATAACAGACATAAAAAAATATACACAACAGTCAGATAGGAATTCTAAGGATGTGTTTTCATTAACGAAAACAGGATTCAGAATTCCATGTGAGCAAATGCAATTCTGGTAAGAAGTCCACACAACTAAACTTAAATGAAAGCCCAACCCAGAAAAATGAAGAAATTATCACTACAGAAGAAAAAGCTAACCAATGGAAGAGCATGGCCCTCCATGGAAGACATCCCAGTGATTTGAGCAGGCTAGATGTCAACAAGGATGTGTCCAACACCTCGCTTAGAGTTAGAGACCTCTTCCAAGAAACAGAAAGGTTCCTTCTGGCAATACAGGACGTAGTGGTTAACATAAAAAATACATAATAAAAGACTAACAAATTCAAGACAATAAATGCAGAAAATGCCAAGAGAAATAAGAAACAATCCAACATATTACAGGATCCTGCAGCAGGTTTAACTCAATCTGGTTATTACACAGGCACAATCCAGTGACAAACACTCACCAAAATCTTGCTTTCAAAGATGAAGTCATAAAAGACACTGTATCTTACTATAAATACAAGCCTGATCTAGGTTTAGAGTCAGAGCCCCACAAATTATATTACGGCCTATCCATTATTACAGATAAGACAATCCATGATAACCATCTGGATATAATATTACAGGATAAACAAGCAGGAACAACTTACTTGATAGACAGCAGTTCCAAACGTATCCAGAAATCAATAAATGAAAAATATTGTGTCTGTGCACAACGACGTATCATTTAAATAAAAGCACACATGTGAGAAGTTGGGAGATGGCTTTAACTGGTATATTCACATTGCAGTGAGAGAGAAAGAGAACACACAGAAACAGATCGATATGTAGTGCTAAGGTGGGGGGGGTCATTGCTCTGAAAGAAATAGATCCATACATTACACTTCCTCCCCTTCAGATCATAAACCCATATTCCAAATAAACATGCTTTCACAATAACAGCCATAACAACCTCACAGCTCTAAAGATGCAGTCTCTTGAGTGGTGCTCTGTTCCTTGCAGGTGAGCACCTCTGGCCTTGTGGAGTGACATCAGGTTTGGCAGGTGTCTTGTCCAAGACAACTTCTCCAGTGACACGTCACTGTCAGCGACATCATCACTGACAGGTAAGTCTGCTGGGGACTGTGATGTGTCCACCTTGTTGGATGCAGTCGACTCAGGTGTGTTCTTCAGTTGAGCATCCAGTATCTGGTTTACAAGGCATCTCCATGTCTGATCTCCAACATCCACTGTGTACATCAGTGGTCCAGTTCTTGTAGCTATCTTAACAGGTGTCCACTTGACTTCTTGGTGATCACGCACGAGTACTTCCTGTCCCTTCTCAAAGCTCCTTGCTGCTTCACTTGGCAACTGGCTGAACTGTTTATTCTGCACTTCCCACTGTAGATCTGGTTTCAGGCAGTATATGTGAGATCTCAGATCCCTGTTCATGAACAGCATTGCAGGTGTTTGATTTGCGTTGCATGAATTGAATTCCAATAACAAAAAAGGAAGTTGTCCATCTTGTGCTGTAGAGAAATGTCTTCCTTGTCCATTGTTTCAATGGACTTCTTGAAAGTTTGGATAAACCTTTCAGCTAATCCATTCGTTGCTGGGCGGTGAGTAGCTGGCTTGAAAGGTCAGATACCAATTTTCTTCAAGAACGGTCAGAATTCTTCTGACATGTATCGTGGTCCATTGTCATTCACAATTTGCTCTGGTAAGCCATTTCTGGTGAAGATAGCCCTCAAAGCAGAGAGAGCCTTTTCTGAGGTGGTTGACTTCATTGGTATAACCTCCGGCCACTTCGAAAGAGCATCCACAGCAATTAGAAACATGGAGTCCATGAATAGCCCAGCAAAGTCACTATGTGCTCTTGTCATGGTGATGAAGGCCACTCCCACAGGTGTAACAGTGCCAGTGGGGTTGCATTTTGAACTTTTTGGCACCCTGAACAGCTTTTGGCCAAGTCTTCAACCTGTCTTCTCAAACACCTTCTGATTGGCATTAAGCAGCTGTGCCAGTCTCTGGTTACTGCTACCATTTGGGCTGCCATTTCCTGTTGATGTCACACTGATAGGCTTGTTTGTGTGCCAGTCTAGCTGGATTTTCTTCAACCATTCACGTCTAAAAGGTGCTGGCCCTCCACTTTTCAGTACATAAAACTCCAGCTGTTGTTCTTGGCCTCCATACATCACATTTACTTTCAGTTTGCCTTTAGAAGTCACTTTTGTACCTGTCTTTAGCATCACAGAGGTCTACACTACTGGTATCTTAGAAAACAGTCTGCTGTAGTCAGCCTCTGGAATTATGAGCTGACCTTGTATCCAGCTCCATTTTCAGTTTTACACCAGACACATCTATTGTGATCCAGATGATTTTGTGATCTGTGCAGTTCCAGGCATGGAAGTTCACCTTTGTCAGACTCTATGTTACCTGATTCGGTTTTACATCCGGTAACTGTGCATTTGCGTACTTTTGTTTTTGAGATTTTTCACTCGGTTGTGCTTTTTGTCTGTTTTGCACATTCTCTCTATGTGACCTTGTCTATGACACTTTCTACAGACTTTGTCTGTGAACCAATGGTCATTTGCATCACTGGAGGAATTGCCACATCCATAACATTTTTAGCTTTTTGCACCATTCAGGGACGTTTTGTGCGTTTCACATTCTAACCTCTTTTTCTGTAGTTCTGCTGCATCCTTTGCTGCAGTCTCTAATGATATTACAGAGGTCAATGCCCATTCTAAGGTTAGGTCTCTTTCTGACAGTAGCTTCATTTGAGTGCTCTGACTATGCAAGCCACATACAAGCCTGTCCTTTAATGCATCAGAAAGTTCATCTCTAAAGTCACAGTATTGGGAAAGTTTGTGTAGTTCCACAACGTTTTCAGAAATGCTTTCACCTTTTGACTGGTTCATTTTGTAAAATCTAATTCTCTCAGCTATTGCCAGCAATTTAGGGCTCAAGTCATTTTGTAAAGTTGTCATAATTTTGTCAAACCTCTTGCTTGCTGGCTTTACAGGGGTTTCTAAGCAGTATAAGAGACAGTATGTTCTTGGGCCAATTAATCTAAAACATACAGGAAGATAGTTACGCCCAAGGTGCAGGACATAGGTAACTATGTGATCGTCAGGAGGGGGAAAAGGAAAAGCTGGCCTAGCCCAGAGGCAGCCTACTTTCCCAAGTACCCTTGGGGCTGTTGCTCACGACAGCTCAGATACTGCTTTGGATACTGTTCCTATGCTTCAGAGGAACAGAGTTCCTATGGTTCTGTTAGAATAAGAGGCAAGGATAACCGGTTTAGGGAACCTAGATTTTCAAAAGATATTAAAGAGGTTAAGGAAAAGAAGGAGATGCATAGGCAGGAAGGAACAGATGAGTTACTTATGGAGTATAAGAAGGGCAAGAGAAACATTAAGAAGGAAATCAAGAGGGATAAAAGAAGACATGAGTTTGCTGTAGCAGACAAGGAGAAGTAGAATCTTAAGGACTCCTATAGAAATATAGTATTGAGAGCAAAACGATAGCAAGGGACAAAATCGGTCCTCTGGCAGATCAGAATAGTAATCTATGTGTGGAGCTGAAAGAGATAGGGGAGATCTTAAATGGATTTTTTGCATTTGTATTTACATGGGACACAGACACAGAGTCCTTAAGTGTGAGCCAATGCAGCAGTGAAGTCATGGACCCCACACAGATTATAGAGGAGGAAGAGTTTGCTGTCTTGAAGCAAATTGGGGCAAGAGGGATATCCACAGGGCCTCACAAGGTGTTTCCTCAGATCTTGTTGGAAGCTAATGCAAAAATTGCAGGGGTCCTAGCAAAAATATTTAAAACATTCTGAGCCATGGGTGAGGTGCCAGAGGATTGGAGGATAGCTAATCTTGATTCATTGTTTAAGAAAGGCTCTGACAATAAGCAAGGGAATTATATGCTGGTCATCCTAGCACCAGTAGTGGGAAAGTTATTGGACGGTATTCTAAGAGCCCAGATCTAAAAGCATTTGGATAGACATGGACTGATTATGGATAGGCACCACGCCTTTCTGCATGGTAAGTCATGCCCAACCAATTTTATAGAGTTTTTTGAGAAGTTACCAAGAAAATTGATCAAGACAAGGCAGTGGATATTGTCTACATGGATTTTAGCAAGGCCTTTGACGAGGTCCCGTATGGGAGGTTGGTCAAGAAGGTTCAGTTGCTCGGCATTCAGGACGAGCTTGTAAATTGGATTAGACATTGGCTTTGCCGAAAAAGCCAGGGAGTGGTAGTAGATGGTTACCTCTCTGACTGGAGGCCTATGAATACTGGTGTGCTGCAGGGATCAATGCTGTCTGCCATCTATGTCAATGATCTGGGTGATAATGTGGTCAACCGGATCAGCAAATTTGCAGATGACACCAAGATTTGGGTTGTAGTGGACAGTGAGAAATCCTACCAACGCTTGCATTGGAATCTGTACCTGCTGGAAAATGGCAAATGGAATTTAATGCACACAAATGTGAGGTGTTGCACTTTGCAAGGGCAAACCAGGGTCAGTCTTGCATGGTGAGCTGTAGAGCCCTGAGGAGTACAGTAGGTCAGAGGGGCCTGGGAGTGCAACTCCATAATTCCGTGAAAGTGGCATTACACATAGACAGGGTCATAAAGAATGTTTTTGGCAAATTGGCCTTCATAAATCAATGTATTGAGTACAGGAGTTAGGATGTTATGCTGAAATTGTATAAAATAATGGTGAGACCTAATTTGGAGTATAGTGTGCAATTTTGGTCACCTAGCTACAAGAAAGATGTAATTAAGATTGAAAGAGTGCAGAGAAAATTTACAAGCATATTCCCAGGGCTTTAGGACCTGGGATATAGGGAAAGGTTAAATAGGTTAGGACTTTATTCCCAAGAATGTGGAAGGCTGAGGGGAGATTTGATATAGGTATACACAATTATGAGGGGTATAGCTAGGGTGAATGCAAGCAGGCTTTTTCTACTGAGGCTGGATGAGATTACAACTAGAGGTCATGAGTGAAGATGAAAGGTGAAATGTTTAAGGGGAACATGAGAGGGAAATTCTTCACTCAGAGTGTGGTGAGGGTATGGAATGAGCTGCTATCTGGTATATGGACAGGAGGGGTATGGATGGCTAAGGCCCATGTGCAAGTTTGATGGGACTAGGCAGATTAATGGTTTGACTTGGAGTAGATGAGCCAAAAGGCATGCTTCTATGGTGTTGTATTCTATGACTCTACTCTTTCTTGATGATAGATATTTTGCCACTTTCTCTGCTGGGTCTGTCCTTCCAGTGAGACAGATTGTCATAGTGAAGTGGCAATGGATTCTAGAACTCAGTTAGTGAATACAATAAGGTCCAACTGTGAGACTGTTCTGCCAATTTAAACACAAGCTCCCAGATATTTATGAGGTTGTTTGGAGTGGGAGTAACTGTCATGTATCAATCCACTGCATAAACTTCCCTCTGAGTCTATTCCTATTGATGCAACAATGGACCATTTCAGATAGGGATTAAATGGCAACTACACTCTGTGGCCACTTTATTAAGTACAGATGTATGCTCCCTGTCTTCTGCTGCTGTAGCCCATCCACTTAAAGGTCTGGTGTTCAGAGATGCTCTCCTGCACATCACTGTTGTAACACACAGCTATTTGGTTTACTGTCACCTTCCTGTCAGCTTAAACCAGTCTGACCATTCTCCTCTGACCTCCCTCATTAATAAGGCATTTTTGCCCACTGAACTGCCATGCACTGGACTTTTTTTGTTTTCCACACCATTCTCTGTATGCTCTAGAGACTGCTGTACTTGAAAATCCCAGGAGCTCAGCCGATTCTGAGATACCCCACCTAGCACCACCAAACATTCCACAATCATAGTCACAGATCACATTTATACCCCCTTCTGATGTTTGGCCTGAACAACAACTGAACCTTTTGATCATGTCTGCATGCTTTCATCCATAAAGTTACTGCCATTAGATATTTGCATTAATGAGCAGGTATACTAATACTATCATATTATTTACTTATTTAAAGATACAGCATAGTATTAGCCTTTATCAAAGGAGCCAGGAGACTGAACTTCTAAATGTGAGCTCCGTTTCTCAATATACTGAGTCAGGAACACAGATATAAAATGGCTGATCTGCAATTTGTTGTGTCTGGGCCATCCCAAAGCAATGGAAGAAACTACAAATCCATACATCCCATCTGATTCAATAAGTAGTAATACTCCAGCTTGGTGTGGAGGCATGGATTGAAAATGGTTGAATAAAAAGGGAGTAAGTTTGGCTTTAACAATAATAAAATAAACATGTTTTACACACCTGACTGCTATTTCCTAATTGTTTTAAATTGACACTTCATATAATTGGAACAATTGCATCTCATTAAGAATTAAACAATGAGTAGAGTGCTCTGCTGACTAAATAAATAGAATTAAATGATACTGGTTGCACTGTTATATTGTAAGAGAAACAAGAACGAAATAGTGATTTCAAGCAGCAATATAAATCCAGTAGTTATAATCCATCTTAACTTAACTTGTATATTTTAAGGTGTCGCCTGAAACCTTAAGTGCGCTTTACTGCCTTATAATTATTCACCAACCCAACCCCCCATAAAATCAAAAGGGAAATAGTCTCCAATGCTTCCTGTAGGCTCAGAGCACATAACAGCATCATCTTTACAAGAGTATGAGACAGGCTTTTAGTTTGTTTCATCGGATCAAAATAAGCGGCAGAAAGTTGTGAACTCAGTCAGCCCCATCGTGGGCACTTGCCTCACCAGCACCCAGGGTATCCTCAAAGGAGCAGTGCCTCAAAAAGGAGGCATCCATCATTAAGGACTCCCTCACCCAGGAAAAACCCTGTTCTCATTGCTACCATCAGAGAGGAGGTACAAAAGCCTGAAGCCACACAATCAATGATCAGGAACAGCTTTGTCCCTCTCTGCCATCTGATTTCTGAATGGACATTGAACCCATGAACACTACCTCACTATTTTTTAAAATCTCTTTGCAATACTTAATTTAACCTTTTTAATGTATAAGTACTTCTTGCTTAAGTTTACAGTTTTATTATGACGTATTGCATTGTACTGCTGCTACATAACTCCAAATTGCACAACATATGCCGGTGACATTAAACCTGATTCTGATTGACCCTAGATAGGGAAAGTTATTCAATAACAATGTGTTTCCTGCTAGTCAGCATGTTGCTGAATGGCTAGATATCATTGTTTAGGCAGTAGGTTTCACATAGTCATTTGATACTCCACAATTATTAGAGTAGTCTCTATTTCTAGAATTGACAACCAAAGAAGACGCCGATATTTGCAACAAGACACCAGCTGGCCATTCACCAACAGCATGATTCGGGGCTGGCTCTGTCCAGTGTCTGCCACGTTCTCATGAATGGCCTGAATTTCTGTCCAGAGACATTTCTATTTTCATGATGTAAGTAGGCTCAATGTATTGTTTCCATTGATTGAGGAGTACTCCATGCTTTAGACAAATGTAAGTTATTGCAGATGATGTAGTTCAACAAGGATGCCAGAAGCCCTGCAGTCAAAGTTTATCGTGCTGCAGCATCAGCTGTTTAGAAAGGGTTTGCACTCCAAACCCACTTACTTGCAAAAGTATGACAACAGTTTAAACAGATTAAAATATTCAACAGGTCAGGCAGCAAGCATCATCAACCAAAAATAATTCCCAGTCCAATGCTCCTTTTGGAAATCAGTCCACTTTCTTTTTGGACAGTCAATCCAGGGACAATTACGTCTTCATAACAAAGCAACAGAGAAGGGGTCAATTACAATAAATTCTACGCTTACCTTTATCCTTCACCATCTAATCCCCAACCCAGTCTTTTGATTTTCTCAGACTCTGATCATCAAAATCTCTGACTGTCACCACACTCCCAGATCTGCCAGTGTCTTTACCCTGATAGCCCCATCTTCACAAAGGATGCTTTGATTGTCTAATCACTGGTGTCACCCTCCTTCAGACCCACAGTTCAATGACACCAACCCCATAATCACCAGCGTTATCCCCATTCACCATAGGGTTTGGTCAGACCCTCATCCCACCTGCTTTCCCTGCCCCATGAGTCTCAGACCCAGTTTCATTGAGGGAAGGGTCATTTTTCCTTATGTTCACTGCAACACACAAAGTGGTACAATGCTGCTTGAGTGGCCGCAGAAGCTACTTAAGTTTGCAGTAGTGTCAGCACAACCAAATTATTTGTTGGCATGGTGTTCAACAAACATCTGTAGTCAGTCTATGAAGCTACACTATAATTTCAGGGTCGCTATTATCTAAAATATGTGCGGGGGAGAAAAGGAACAAGAAAATAATTCAGAGTCACTGTTACCAATGTTACATGTTGAGGAATAAAACTTTCATCAGTGCACAAATAGACAAGTTTAGTAAAACAGGCTGCCAGTGTTATTTATTTATTGCTTTTTTGTATCTGCACAGTTTGTCTTACCTTGGTTGTTTGTCAGTCCTTTTCTATGGGTAGTTTTTCATTGATTCTGTTGTATTTCTTTGTTCTACTGTGAATGCCTGCATGAAAATGAATCTCAGGGTAGTATATGGTGACCTATACTGTAGCTACTTTGATTATAAACTTACTTTGATCCTTGAACTTTAAGTTCAAAATATTTCACAGCATATCCAAATCTTCTGCTACACATCACTGTGATCAATTTTGCCTCATTATATTTTCAGCTATCCCAATCTTGCTTAAAAACATTAATTTGTAATGGAAGCAAAGGAGATAACAGTGGTGATTTGAGAACAAGGTGGAGGAAAATGACCAGCAACATTCCGGACATTAAAGCTTCCCTTTTAGGGTCTTTAAACCTGCAGGTACCACACAGCTAGTCACAGTACATGCACCAAATCACTTGAAGCTGTGCATCCTCAGCTGTCGGGAATCAGAATTAGTTTAAGATTAAATGCACAAAAGAGTTGGAACATATTGACAAAGGAGAAAATATTCTGCTGCTTTTTGCTTTAACTCCAGCACAGAACGCTGAGGCTAATTGACCATGATGGTTCATTCTTGGCTCAGGCAGCCATTGATTTCTTTGGCTGCCTTTGAATACCTGAAAAGTGCAGGAGCACAGGAAGGAAATTTTTGCTGAGATTAAGCTGTTATTGCTTCCTGTATAGCCAAACGCATGGAGAATGTGTGTAAAAAAAAAGTTCTTGCACCGGAGAGGGAAAAAAATGTTGCCTGTTGTGAATCATCCCTGAATGAGCCTGATTTTTTTATACCAGTTTCCTCAGGGAAGTGGCTGATTAAGCCAGTAGTTGTAACCAAGGCTATCATATTGGAGTCAAAAAGCAGTGATTAATGACAAAGTTGCTATAGAAGGAAGCTGGGTGCACATGAAAGTACTTATTTTGCAACCTCAAGAGAAATTGAAAGGAAAACTAAGACTCAGTCAGTTAGCCAAAATAATATGTTTGTGTCAAGATAAGTATTTTTGGAGGTTTCAAGGAAACAGTAGATGCTAACCTACTCAGTAAGAAAACTGCAAGATCAAAATGAAGTTCATTATTCTTGAATTACTTGTATTCTTTAGGAAAACACCGAGTTTGACATGTAGAGTTTGCTTTAACAATGACTTAAGTCCATTCTTTGGTATGTAATTCATTGAAGTTTCCAGTTAAAAGGAAGGACAAGAAATTTATTCTATTGAAAACACTATGAAATCTGTGAAACAAATACTTAAAGAGTAAATGAAAGAAGGGTACTTACTTCAAATTGTTATTCGATTCCTTTTTTTTGCATTTACTACGTATTACCAATATTGTGCATTGTTGATTGATAGTGCAGTTTATCAAGTGACTCAGTCACCTCTCACAGCATGCTGTGGTACTGATCAAGGATCTGTGATTGCTTTAGTACTGCCCTCTTCTCTAAAATAGTGGCCTGCTGGATGTTTCCAGTGTTTTCAGTTTATATTTTGTATATAATGAACAGCTGTGACGTGTATTGACTATTGATATGTGGGCAAATGAAGTAATTATTATTCAATGGTAGGATCAGTCAAATGCCCAAGGAATCTGCTTTGTACCTTTAGAAACAGAAATTTCTGGAAAACACTCAGTGAATCAGGCTATACCTGTGGGAAGAGAAACAGAATTAACGTTTCAGGTTGAAGATCCTGTTGCAGCTATATAGGACCCTGGTCAGACGCCACTTGGAGTACTGTTGCTCAATTCTGGTCACCTCACTGTAGGAAGGACATAGAAAGGGTGCAGAGGAAATTTACAAGGATGTTGCATGGATTGGGGAGCATGCCTTATGAGAATAGGTTGAGTGAACTCGGCCTTCTCTCATTGGAGTGACGGAGGATGAGAGGTGACTTGATAGAGGTGTGCAAGATAATGAGAGGCATTGATTGTGTGGTTAGTCAGAGGCTTTTCCCCAGGGCTGAAATGGTTAGCACGATAGGGCACAGTTTTAAGGTGCTTGGAAGTAGGTGTAAGAGAAGATGTTGGGAGTAAGTTTTCTACGTAGAGAGTGGTGAGTGCATGGAATGGGCTGTCGGCGGCGGTGGTGGAGGTAGAAACATTAGGGTCTTTTAAGAGACTCACAATGGCTACATGGAGCTTAGAAGGACAGAGGACTATGGGTAAAGTCTAGGTAGTTCTAAGGTAGGGACATGTTCGGCACAGCTTTGGGGGCCGAAGGGCCTGTATTGTGCTGTATGTTTTCTATGTTTCTATCCTGGGGTGAGGAAGCTGTTGGGACTTAACTGAGGTGTTAACTGAGGTGTTTTATCTGCAATTTGAGAAGGATAAGGGCAGATCGGAGGTGCCAGTGTTGCAGTTGAACAAAGGAGAATATGGAGCCATGAGGGAGGAGCTGGCCAAAGTTAACTGGATGGATATCCTAGCAGAAAAGACTGGAACAGCAATGGCAGGTATTCTTGGGAATAATGCACAAGGTGCAAAATCAGTTCATCCCTCAGAGAAGGAAGGATTCAAAGGGGGGAAAGGGGCCACAGTGGTTGACAAAGGAAGTCAGAGATTGCATAGCATTTTTAAAAAAAGGAAGTATGACAGAGCTTAGATGAGTGGGAGGACAGATGATTGGGAAATTTTTAAGGAACAACAGAAATTAACTAAAAAGGCAATATGGGGAGAAAAAATGAGGTACGAACTCAAGCTAGCCAGGAATATAAAGGAGGATAGCAAAAGCTTTTTTAGGTATGTGAAGAGAAAGAAGATAGTTAAGAACAATGTTGGACCCTTGAAGAATGAATTTGGTGAAATTGTTATGGGAAACAGAGAAATGGCAGAAGAATTTAATAAATACTTTAGATCTGTCTTCACTAGGGAAGACACAAGCAATCTCCCAGATGTATGGATGGGCCAAGGACATAGGGTAACAGAGGAAATGAAACAGATTGACATTAGGAAGGAAACGGTGATGAGTAGACTGATGGGACTGAAGGCCAACAAATCCCCAGGTCCAGATGGTCTGCATCCTAGGGGACTAAAGGAGGCGGCTCTGGAAATTGTGGATGAATTGGTAATCATTTTCCAATGTTCCTTAGATTCAGGATCAGTTCCTGAGGATTGGAGAATGGCTAATGTTATCCCACTTTTTAAGAAAGGAGGGAGGGAGAAAACAGAGAACTATTGCCCTGTCAGCCTAACATCAGTAGTGAGGAAGATGCTAGAGTCCATTATTAAAGATGAAATAATGGCATATCTAGATAGCAGTGATAGGATTGGGCCAAGCCAGTATGGATTTACCAAGGGCAAATCATGCTTGACTAATCTATTGGAGTTTTTTGAGGATGTAACCAGGAAGTTAGACAAGGGAGATCCAGTGGATGTAGTGTACCTCGATTTTCAGAAGGCATTTGATAAGGTCCTACATAGGAGATTGGTGGGTAAAATCAGAGCTCATGGCATTGGGGGGAAGACATGGATTGACATGGATAGAAAATTGGTTGGCAGATAGAAAGCAAAGGGTAACGGTGAATGGGTGTTTCTCGGAATGGCAGGTGGTGACTAGTGGGGTGCCACAGGGTTCGGTATTGGGACCACAGCTGTTTACGATTTACATTAACAATTTAGATGAAGGCATTGAGAATAACATCAGCAAGTTTGCTGATGATACTAAGCTGGGTGGCAGTGTGACATGTGATGAGGATGTTAGGAGAATTCAGGGTGACTCGGATAGGCTGAGTGAGTGGGCAGATACTTGACAGATGACATTTAATGTGAATAAGTGTGAGGTTATCCACTTTGGGAGTAAGAACAGGAAGGCAGATTATTATCTGAATGGTGTAGAGTTAGGTAAGGGAGAAATACAAAGAGATCTAGGACACCTCGTTCATCAGTCACTGAAGGTGAATGAGCAAGTGCAGCAGGCAGTGAAGAAGGCTAATGGAATGTTGGCCTTTATTACAAAGGGAATTGAGTACAAGAGCAAGGAAATCCTCTTGTATTTGTACAGGGCCCTGGTGAGACCACACCTGGAGTATTGTGTACAGTTTTGGTCTCCAGGGTTAAGAAAGGACATCCTGGCTGTAGAGGAAGTGCAGCGTAGATTCACGAGGTTAATTCCTGGGATGTCCGGACTGTCTTACGCAGAGAGGTTAGAGAGACTGGGCTTGTACACGCTGGAATTAAGGAGATTGAGAGGGGATCTGATTGGAACATATAAGATTATTAAGGGATTGGACAAGATAGAGGCAGGAAATATGTTCCAGATGCTGGGAGAGTCCAGTACCAGAGGGTATGGTTTGAGAATAAGAGGTAGGTCATTTAGGACAGAGTTAAGGAAAAACTTCTTCTGCCAGAGAGTTGTGGGGGTCTGGAATGCACTGCCTCAGAAGGCAGTGGAGGCCAATTCTCTGGATGCTTTCAAGAAGGAGCTAGATAGGTATCTTATGGATAGGGGAATCAAGGGATATGGGGACAAGGCAGGAACTGGGTATTGATAGTAGATGATCAGCCATGATCTCAGAATGGCGGTGCAGGCTCGAAGGGCCGAATGGTCTACTTCTGCACCTATTGTCTATTGTCTATTGTCTATTGTGTACAAAGTTATGAGGGCATCAATAGAGTGGATAGAGGGGAAAAATTGAAACAGACTGCCTCAGAAAGGTATCTTAGCTTGAATCACAAAGCACAAGGGGCTATAAACTAAGGGGTTATCATAAATTAGCATGGACAAAGGGGGCAAGGTGAATGCTTCTTTGCTATACGTATGAGTGTCTGGCTATGACTCCTGAACAAAAAAAAACAAACTGCTGGAGGACCTCAGTAGATCAAACAGCATCTGTAATGGGGGGGGGGAGGCGTTTGCAGGAATAGTTGATATTTCAGGTTGAGACCCTGCATTAAGATTGCATGAGCTCTGATGCAGGGTTGAGACCCATAACTTCAGCAATTCCTGCATCCTCACAAACTCAGCCTGGCCCACTCAGTTCCTCCAGAAATTTGACTTTTAATCCAGATTCCAGCATTTGCAGTGGCTTGCAACTGTAAATACTTAGCATTCAAGGGTTCCTGGGACAGTATCTAATGTAGCAGAGTTGAAGAGTGAGAGTTACTGCTTCATTTTGTCTTGTCAGCTTTGGGTATCTTCCAGTGGACAATGCTATCTTTAATACCCAGTTCCAACATGCAATTGAATTATGTGAACCCTGTGGTTTGCTTCCCTTTCTGAACTTCCAATTCCATTAAGTTCAATGATGAAACCAAGAGATTCATCAGATCCTGGAAATCTAGAGTAACACGCACAAAATGCTGGAGGAACTCAGCAGATAGGCAACATCTATAGAGGAGAATAAGCAGTCAACATTTTGGGCCAAGACCCTTCACCAAGAATATATACTCAGTGGCCACTTTATTAGGTACACCTAATACACAATTAGCTGTTCGGTAATTCAGATACCTAATCAGCCAATCATGTCACAACGGCTCAGTGCATAAAAGCATGCAGACATGGTCAAGAGGTTCGGTTGTTGTTCAGATCAAACAACAGAATGGGGAAGGAATATGATCTAAGTAATTCTGACTTAATCATTGTTGATGCCTGACAGGGTGATTTGAGTATCTCACAAACTGCTGATCTCCTGGGATTTTCATGCACAACAGTGAAATGCTGTATTCGTCCTCTCGTCTCTTGGGTCTCCAGAATGGTGAATAAAAAACAGTGAGTGACAGTTCTGTGGGTGAAAATGCCTTGTTATTGAGAGAAGGTCAGAGGGGAATAGCCAGACCGGTTGAAGCTGACAGGAAGGCTGCAGTAACTCAAATAACCACACATTACAGTGGTGGTGTGCAGAAGAGCACCTCTGAATGCACACAATGTAAAATCTTGAACCGGATGAGGTACAAAGACCACGAACATACAGAAATACACTCAGTGACCACTTTATTTGGTATCTTCTGTGCCTAATAAAGTGGCCACTGATTGTATACCCTTCAATGATCAGTTTCCTTTGCAGAGATTTTAGAGTCAATCTGATAATGCAGCAATTCATCATCCAGCTTGATATCAGAATCCGAATCCTTTACTATCGCCAAGTATGAGGACACATACAGGGAATTTGATGCCGGTTTCCCTGAGCTCTCTCTGTACAGAATTAAAAGCAAACAAAAACAATAGTGCAAATAATCACAAACTATATACAACGAGGTCCACCTCATTGAATGTACGGGTGGACTTGATTTATAATAGACTAAAATTCAAGTGTTCATAAGACTGATGGCATACGGAAAGAAACTGTTCTTGTACCTATTTGTCCTGGCATACAGTGATCTAAAGCACCTAACAGAAGGAAGGAGTCGGAACAGGTGATGTCTAGGGTGTGATGGGTCTACAATAATGCTGCTTGCTCACTTCCTGACTCTAGATGCATATAAGTCCTGGATCGAGGGCAGCTTCACACCAATAATCCTTTCTGCAGCCCTGACGGTTCTTTGAAGTCTATTCTTGTCTTGTTTGGTAGCTGATCCAAACCAGACAGTGATGGACGAACAGAGAACAGACTGGATTATTCCTGAATAGAATTGAATCAGCAGCTCCTGAGGCAGGTTGTACTTCCTGAGTTGACGTAGGAAATACAACCTCTGCTGAGCCTTTTTGATAAGAGTGTTCGCGTTGGGTGTCCACTTCAGGTCCTGGGAGATTGTGACACCCAGAAATCTGAAGGTCTCCACAGCAGACACAATACTGTTGAGTATAGTGAGTGGGGGGAGTATTGGGGGGCTCCTCCTGAAGTCCACTGTCATCTCCACAGTCTTGAGCGTATTTAGCTCCAGATTGTTCTGACCTCACCAGAGGGCCAGCCGTTCCACCTCCCGTCTGTATGCAGACTCATCGCCCTCTCAGATAAGGCCAATGACAGCTGTGTCATCTGCAAACATCAGGAGTTTAACAGATGGGTCCTGTGAGGTGCAGTCATTAGTGTAAAGGGAGAAGAGCAGTGGGGAGAGCACACATCCCTGGGGGGCACGGGTACTGATTGTCCGGGTGCTAGAGATGATGCTCCCCAGCCTCACCTGCTGCACCCTGTCAGTCAGGAAGCCTGTGATCCACTGACAGATGGTGGGGGAGACAGAAAGCTGGGTGAGTTTGGAGTGGAGGATTTCTGGGACGAGTGTGTGTGTGTTAAACACCAAGCTGAAGTCAACAAACAGGACCCTCACAGAAGTTCCTGGGTTGTCGAGGTGTTGTAGAATGTAATGCAGTCCCATGTTGACTGCATCATCCACTGACCTATTTGCCCGATAAGCAAACTGCAGGGGGTCCAGCAGGGGGCCAATGATGTCCTTCATGTGAGCCAACACTAGTCTCTCAAAGGACTTCATGACCACAGATGTGGTCATCAGCCTTAATCAGACATCAATTCAAATTCTGGAAAAATATTCAAACTCACAACTTTCTGATCCAAAGGTGGGAGTGTTGCCAACTGGGTCAAGTTGTCTTTAAACCCGGTAGACAATGTTAAATAACGTTGTGCTTCTATCCATTCTTCAGATGCATTTTATGATGTTAACATTCAAAAATAATGATAGAAGATTACTTCTGCAGATGTTAAATGTGTGTGCATTGGAAGCTGTTCTAACTCATGAGAGATTGATCGCAAATGATAATTTTTTCCCCTTAGGAGTCATATTGACACATGTTTCCTTTGTAAAGGTTATACCATGTTGGGTAATTATTTTACAATATCATGGAATATAAACCCTGCACTAAATTTATACCTTTTACAGCCATTCCACCAAACCTAATAGACATGCAGCTTTCACTTAAAGACTTTAAAGTGGAACATTCCAGAGAGTGATTTTCCTTCAACTTATTAAACTCATTTGAATTTACTTTTTTTTGCTTTGCGCAAGTTAACTGTTGAATCTAAATCTGAATATATGATTGGTATCCAGCATAAATAAATACTTTTATAAGGGGTCAGCTATTCTTTCTGGTGACATAAATTTTGAATTAACAGTTAACTTTGTCTTTTCTATCTAGTAGCTTGAGTAGGTCTGAGCCATTTGAGGAACTAATAATAATGCTCAAAGCATTAATAGGATTGCTGGTTATAACTTAAGTCTATACCTAAAGCACGTTAACAGGATATTTTGGAAAAAAATTCAGTATAAATTCAATGTTTTCTGAATATTTCATTTTGTAACTTTTGTGATACTTTCAGAACTGCAAATTACCTCCATGTGATTGTTTAAGTGAGGGATTATGATTGGTTTTAATAATATGAGGAAATGAAACTATTGTTAACATCAGAGTGGTTTATTTGGCATTTTAGGTAAACATCCAGGAATTAGAGTTCCTTGGAATTAATTTATTATTGTCACAAGTACCCAGATACAGTGAAAAGCTTGTCTTGTATACTGTTCATACAGATCAGATCATTACACAGTGCTCCGAGGAACAAGTAAATTGGAAGTAGTGAGTGGATCTGCAGACAGCAATTTTTTGATGCTAAATAATTTTCGTGTGTGTGTGTGTGTGTGTGTGTGTGTGTGTGTGTGTGTGTGTGTGTGTGTGTGTGTGTGTGTGTGTGTGTGTGTGTGTGTGTGTCCTTGCATGTATCTGTGTGTGAGGATCAATGCATTGTGCAGTATCTGGCCAACTGCCTGTACTTGCTTGTTGCGTGTTAAACGTATGTTTATCTGTGGCAAAGCATCACAAATAATCTGTTCCATCGGTTAAAATTCATAGACTCCCAGAAGCATAGCCCAAAGATGTGAGGAACTTGAGCGACATTAGATTTGACTTTGTTGGAGCACTGATAGGTTAATGGGGAGTGCTGCGAAACAGAATAGAAATCTGTGTTTAAGCAGGTATGCCCGACTCACACTCTAGTCTGGAGTTGTTTTGTCTGAATCAGGTTCACTACGTTAATAGGCTGACCAACAACAACTCCAGCTCCTGTTTCATGTCAACAAATGTAGAACTCCAAGATGCGATGAAGGCCAGATACCAGTGCCCTAAGGACCTAAGACCACTAAGTCTGACTCTTCATCTTCTTTTCTCCAGTCCTGATGAAGTGTCTCAGCTCAAAACATTGACCATACTCTTTTTCATAGATGCTGCCTGACCTGCTGAGTTCCTGCAGCACTTTGTGTGTGTTGCTCAGATTTCTAGCACCTGCAGATTTTCTCTTGTTTTTATATAGTTGTATGTGTGACCTTTCAAAGTGAACACCTCACATTTGTCTGGATTAAACTCTATCTGCCATTTCTCTGCCCATATTTCCAATTGGTTCATAGCCTGTTGAATCCTTTAAAACCTTCCTTCCTGTTCACAATTCTGACAACTTTTTTTTAATTGCAAACTTACTAATCAGCCCACTTAAATTTTTGGCTCTAATATATATATGCAATCATAGACAACAGAATTTTCAGCACTGATCCTTGTAAAAATCACTAACCACAGACTTCCAATCAGAATAATACCCCTCCAAATCAATATAAAATCCATTCTACCAAGTCCTAGTGGATCAATGTGCTTTAATCTCTGGATCAACCTACAATGAGGGATATTGTAGAAAACTTTACTAAAGTCCATGTATACAACATCCACTGCCCTACCCTCATCAATCATTTTGTTACCTCCTCAAAAGACACTATCTAGTTTGCAAGACAGGACCTCTCACACAGAAAGCCACGCAGAATAAACTAGCACAGCAACAGTTCCTTCCAGCCCAACGACCCCACGCCACCCAACTACACTTATGTAACCAATTGACAAATTAACCCATACATCTTTGGAATGTGGGAGAAACCTGAGCACCCAGAGGAAAGCATTGCAGTTACAGGAAGAATGTACACACTCCTTGCAGACAGCAGCAGTGATTGAACCTGGTCAATGGTACAGGAAGAGTGTTATGTTAGCCTTTTCTCTTTCAACCAAATTTGCAGCATCTCTTATCATTCAAGATTCCTGGACAATGTCGTCCTTGTCTTTATTCCTCATAGGAACATATTAGTCCAGAATTCTTACCCTCTGGCCTTTGAACGACTTCTCCATATCATATGTGAATTTATTCACTAACACCAACTCCCAATCTACTCTTCCCAGTTCCTGCTTAATACTGTTGTAATTAGCCTTTCAACAATTTAGTACATTTTTCCCCCCAGGTCTGGTCTTATCCTAATCCATAACTATCTGAAAACATACAGAGTTGTGATCACTATTCCCAAAATGCTCACCCACTGAAACTCTAGCCACCTGGCCAGGCTCATTTTCCAGTGGGTGGTCTACCATGACTCCTCCCTTAGCTGGATTTTCTCATACAGTGTCAAGGGGTCTTCCCAAGAATGTGGAAGGCTGAGGTCTACCTTATCTACCTTTCTGATACAAAGAGAATTTCAGTCAAAATCAGAGAAATTAAACTCAAACACTGCATTACAGTTTCTGGCGTTTTGGGAATCAGAGGTTTGGAACCATGTACAAAATCCATTAAATTGACTAAATTAGAACATTAGAACATACTAAACAGAAGTAAGAGTAGGCGAGAGTGGTGAATCTGTGGAATTCTTTGCCATGGACAGCTGAGGAGGCCAAGTCTTTATGTATATTTAAGGCAGAGATTGATAGACTCTTGTTTAGTCAGGACATGAAGGGATATGGGGAGAAGGCAGGAGACTGGGGCTGAGAGGAAAATTGGATCAGGCATGATGAAAGGGCAGAGCAGACTCGATGGGCCAAATTGCCTAATTCTGCTCCTATATCTTATGATCTTATAATGCTCTTTGTATCTGATCCAGGTCTTGATCTTCCACTCCAGTGCCAGTTTTTGCATTGCCCTTTGATTTCAATAATACCCAGAAATCTAACAATGTCTATTTTGAATGATCATAACTACCGGGTACTGAGTTTCCACAGCTACCCATGGTAGAGAATTCCAAAGGTTTATAAACCCCCTGAATGAAGATAATTTTTTTCACCTAGTTCAAGATCTCCTACCACTAATTCTCAAACTTTGTCTTCTCGTCCTAGAATCCACAGACAAGGAAACCATCCTTCCTGCATTTGACTATTAAACTCTATTTGCAAGTTTTGCTGAGATCTCTCATCCGTCTAAGTTCAAGAACATAGTCCATAGTGTTCAATCTCTCCCCAGCTAACAAACATACCAGATCTGGGATTAATCCAGTGAGCTTTTGATGCATTACCCCTTTAGCAAAACAAATACGTAATTTTTTAGGTTAGGAGACCAAAACTATACACAAGTTTGTTTATTCGTATCATGAGCATCAAATATACTTGGGTCAAATGAAACCTTAATCAAAAAGCTAAAATGTTGTGTATACTGGGAACTTTAAATGGAATCAAAGTGAAGGAAGTACTCAGCAGCACAGACTAGCATTTCAAGTCCATGACCTTTCATTATAACTTTTCGATGAAATCACTTTTGCTCTTTCGTTATCTATCTCTACCATTCACTCACCAGCTACTGACTCCACAACTACCCATCCCCAGCTGGATCCATCTATCCATCATCTCCCTCCTCAGATGGTTCCACCTATCATGTGACCTCTCCCTCTCACCACTTTAAACTGGCTATCTCATCTCTACACTTTCAGTCCTGATGCAGGGTCTCCACCTGAAACATTGACTATCTCTTTTCCCCCACCGATGTGTTTGGCTCACTGTCTCTCTTGTGTTTCTGATACAAACTATTTCCAGCATTTCCTGTTTATGTTCCAGGTGGAGTGAAGCCAGGTCTACAAGATCTTGGACAACAGCTGACCTAGAACCATAGAATGCTACAGCACAGAAAACAGGCCATTTGGCCCTTCTTGTCTGTACCGAAACTTTATTCTGCTGGTCCCATTGACCTGCACCCAGTCCATAACCCTCCAGACCTCTCCCATCCATGTATCTATCCAATTTATTCTTAAAACTTAAGAGTGAGCCTGCATTTACCATGTCAGATGGCAGCTAGTTCCACACTCCCACCACTCTCTGAATGAAGAAGTTCCCCCTAATGTTCCCCCTAAACCTTTCCCCTTTCACCCTAAAGCCATGCCCTCTCGTATTTATCTCTCCTAATCTAAGTGGAAAAAGCCTATTGGCATTTACCCTGTCTATACCCCTCATAGTTTTGTAAACCTCAATCAAATCTCCCTCCCATTGTTCTATGCTCCAGGGAATAAAGTCCTAACCTGTTCGATCTTTCCCTGTAACTCAATTCCTGAACATCCTAGTAAATCTTCTCTGCACTCTTTCAATCTTACTGATATCCTTCCTATAGTTAGGTGACCAGAACTGTACACAATACTCCGAATCTGGTCTCACCAATGTCTTATACAACCTCACCAGATGATCTGCATCATCTGTTGAAGAAGGGGACAATTCCTTTTCTTGCACTTGCTTCTATTCTGGGTCTTGGCGAGCAGAATTGATGAATTAACTTCAGTTAAATAGGGGGTATTTTTGCTACATAGGAATATAACAAAGTTGAGAAGCATGGTCCAATGGCTCAATGATAATAGGACCTGGATTTACACAACCAAAACAATTTTTACAGTGAATCAGTATAGTTGGTAAAATAGTGGTGTCACAGAAGCACAGAAGGAGATAGTGCACCACTATTACAACTCAGGGCATCACAGTTCAGAGCTCAATTCCAGCACTGTCTGTAAGGAGTTTGAACGTTCTCCCCCATGACTGCGTGAATCTCCTCTTCTTGTTCTGGTTTCCCCCACAGTCCGAGATGTTCCAGTTAGTAGGTTAATTGGTCATTGTGAATTGCCCTGTGATCATTTCATTTGTTCACTATGTGCCGTGTTGCATGATTGTGGTCTTTCCATGACCATGATTGTTCTTGGCAAATCTTTCTTCAGAAATGGTTTGCCGTTTCCTTTTTCTGGGCAGTGTGTTTACAAGACAGGTGACCCTAGTGTGTGTGTGTGTGTGTGTGTGTGTGTGTGTGTGTGTGTGTGTGTGTGTGTGTGTGTGTGTGTGTGTGTGTGTGTGTGTGTGTGTGTGTGTGTGTGTGTGTGTGTGTGTGTGTGTGTGTAGTGGAGTTGTCAGGTCGCCGTCATGACAAACTTTTTGCACCGATGTTTTTGGTGATTGCTCATTGTACGGCGTGTCTTGGGCATCTGAAACCTGGTGGAGCCCATCCCTCTCCAGGTTTTTTTTAATGAGGTTGAGTTGCTAGCTCGACACTCAACCCAGGCATGGATGGAGAGCTTGCAAGGGAGCCGGCCGGATTCGAACTCACCCCGAAATCCAGCGCTGATGCCACTATGCCACCAGCCGGGTTCCCTTTGTTAGCATAGGGTTAAGTAGGTAGGTTGCTGGGTGGCTTGGCTCATTGGGCCAGAAGGGCCTGTTGTGCACTGTACATCTAAATGAGTGACAAGTAAATAAATAAAAATCATATTTATTATTCTGAACTGAACTGGAGAAAAATTCTCAAGCCTGGAAAGTGTGGTATTTTAAGCTAGTACACCACCCCAACAACACACACAAAATGCTGGAGGAACTCAGCAGGCCAAGCTCCAGGCCAGAAAAAGAGTATAGCTGACATTTCAGGCTGAGACCCTTCATCAGGACTGGAGAAAAAAAGATGAGGAGTGGGAGCTAGAAAGACCTAAGACCACCCTAAGTTAACGGTAAGCACACCTTCTCAATAGAAGATGTTGATTTAGATATTTCTAACTTTAATGCAGATCACTATGAGGGCAGTTGCTGAATGAAGTGATTGAGTGGCAGCTGCTGGCTTCAGGGTGTTTAATAAAGGCCAGGCTGAAGGTGTTGACAGGATGGCAGAGTGATCGGTTGATTCTCCTGAGAGCATAGGCATAAATAAGGTCAACCTATAGCTTTTGAAGTGGTGAAATTCCAGTCTTACCAGTCTGTGCAGTAAGAATGGGGAAAAAGTCAAAGGAGTCATTCTGAACACCTCCTTGAGGCTATTGGAAGAGGAAGCTTGAAGAGTTCAAATCCCATCAAGGCAAATGAGAATTTGTGTGAGCTGGTATCAATCAATGACAGCTGTCTGAATGTCATCAAACAGCCAGCTGATGGTCTGGCTTCCTTTAGGGAAATGTGGTCAATGTGTGACTCCACCTCTTCAAAGTTCAAAGTAAATTTATTATCAAAGCGCCTATATGTCACCATGTCCAACCCTGATGTTCATTTTCTTGTGGGCATTCTCAGTAAATACAAAGAAATACAATAGAATCAGTAAAAACTGCACACAAAATCGATGTACAAAAGGCAACAAATTATCCAAGTTGAACAAAAACCTAATAACAAATGAATGTGAGTCCATAGGTTGTGGAATCAGTTCAGTGTTAAGGTGTGTGAAGTTATCCCCTCTAGTTCAGGAGCCTGAGGAAGCAGGGTAATAACTGTTTCTGAGCCTGCTGGTGAGGGACCTAAGGCTCATGTACCTCCTTCCTCTTTGGCAACGGTGAAAAGAGAGCATGACCCAGATGTTGGGGGTCCTTGACGATGGATTCTGCTTGACCAGTTTGGTTGGCTTTTGAATGCCCCCTGAAGCAACACCCACTCGTAAACTGGTATTTGGCAGTTAATAGTGTGGAGCAAGTGTTTGGCCTTGTCAATAACATCACATCCCAAGAATACTTATATTAAAAATATAATATGAGTCATGTGCTGTTTGTTTCTATAAATAAGCCACTACTGGCCAAGGTTTTGCAAGCATAATGATAGTAAAACTGTCAGTAAATGTCAGTATTTTACTGTGAATCTTCTGGAGAGCCCAACTGAGTAGTTAAAATCAGAAACTGAAGCTTTATAAAGCACAGTTGAAGTGTAGTGAGCAGCTTTGGGACCCTTGGCTGAAAAAGGACGTGTTGGCATTGCAGAGGGTCCAGAGGAGGTTCATGAGAATGATCCCAGGAATGAAAGAGTTAACATATAGGAGCATTTGATGGCTCTGGACCTGTCTCCATTGGAGTTTAGAAAAATGAGGGCAGATCTCATTGCAACCTAGAAAATATTGAAAGGTCTAGAGAGAGTGGAAGTGCTGAGGACGTTTCATATAGTGGGGGAGTCTAGGACCAGGGGCACAGTCCCAGAATTCAAGGACATCCTGTCAGAACAGAGATGAGGAGGAATTTCTTTAGCTAGAGGTGGTGAATCTGTGGAATTTATTGATGCATACAGCTGTGGTGGAAGTGAAGGTTGATAGGTTCTTGATTAGTAAGGGTGTGAGAAGGAAGGAGGACAGGCTTGAAAGGGTTAATAAATCAGCCACGATGAAAGAGTGGAGCAGACTCGATGAATGGCCTAACTCTGCTCCCCTGTCTTAATCTCTTATGGTTTCAGAATACACAATTTGCTGTCTGTGATTTCCTGCACATTTGGCAGACATCGCCTACATAACCTTTTTAAATCATTTGATTGATGAAACCTTAGAGTTTATGAAAAGTATTCTCACTAAAAATGTTGTGGTTAGCTGTGTGGGGCATAAGTAAGTTTTTAATGGGCTCACTTACCAGCATTAATGGTTCAGAATCCTCTCTGCGCTTGAAAAACACAAACTTGTACATGTGGATTGTTAAGTCTGTGACCAATACTTCAAAGTTTCATTTAAAATAATAATTATATATTTAAAATTAGTTTTTAAGATATTTTAAAATTCTGTTCAATTTTTGTCTATACCAGATTTTACTTGACACTCTGCAGTAACACACACACATGCTAGAGGAACTCGACAGGTTAGGCGGCATCTAGGGAGAGGAATAAAACACGGACAGGATGAAAGGTCTCAGCTTGAAACGATAAATCAGACGTGATGGAAAGGAGGAGCAGACCTGATGGGCCAAATGGCCTGATTCTGCTCCTATGTCATATGTTTTAATGGATTTCCAGCATCAGCAGAACCATTCTGCAAAATGGTTATAATTTTACTGGACATCGTGGTGTGAAGGGCCAGAACAGCAAATTCTGCACTATATCTCTAAATAAATAAACAAGTTTCTTGGTGTGATTGGCTGCACAGCCAACATGATGATATGGGCATTGCTCCTTTGGAACTAAAACCTGACAACAGCCAGTGCTGGAGAAGAGATGGAAGGCATTCCAAAATGAATGCAACAGAGGAGAAATTATTTACCAAGTACTACGCTGGAGCCTTCTTCTACTTGAGGAGACAGCAACAGATTTTCCAGAGAACAGGTTTTGCATATTGTTCTACAGCTGGACGTTGATATGAGCAGCACTGCAGAAAGGTCACCGATACAGATGTATTAAACAAATATCACAACAACTACAGATGGAGACATCAGCAACAGAAAAGGCAATGCTAGAAACACTCAACATCTTTGGAAAGAGAACCTGCTAACTTTTAGTGTCCAATATGCCTTACTTTTGCAGTGAATGATGGATACTGTCATTTTCCGTGATTGAGAATACATCTTGTGAAGATAGGCTGACTTAGTGAGGGCTTTTCTCTTTGGAGAGAAGTAGGATGAGAGGTGACTCGAAAGAGGTGTACAAGATGATAAGAGGTACTGATCGAGTGGATAGCCAGAGACTTTTTCCCAGGGTGGAAATAGCTAATAGAAAGGGGTCATAATTTTAAAGTGATTGGAGGAAAGTACGGGGTGGATATAGAGGTAATTTTTTACAAAGCGATTGGTGAGTGCGTGGAATGCCCTGCCAGGGTTGGAGGTAGGGGCAGATATACAAGGGACATTTAAGAAACTCTTAGATAGGTACATGGATAATAGAAAAATGGGGGGCTATGTAAGAGAGGAGAGTTGGGTTGATCTTGGAGTATGTTAAAAAGTTGGCACAATGTCATAGGCCAAAGGGTCTGTACTGTCCTGTCGTGTTCTATGGTCATGTAAGCTCTTCACTAGATGAGCAGGTGATGACCCTCCTTTTTCAGGGTGTCAGTGGCGGATAATTCTTCTTAAAGGATCCAAATTGCCATGATCAAAATAGAAAATGATTTTAATTCCTGAGTAGGTATGTGCCAAGGTGAGAAACCTGTTGAGTATTGGCAGCTGTGTATATTATGAATGACAGAACAAATGCAGACCATTCAGCCCATTAAAGCTGTCTCATCATATTCAGGCTGAGAAGCTGTGACAATGGGGTGCTACAGGGAGAGCTGCTGGGGGCCCCCTAGTTCAACAAATGATGAATTCTGGGAAAGCACCAGGTCCAGATGGGTATACAGTAGAATTTTTTAAATGTTTTTCCGCTACTCTTTCTCCTTGGTTATGCAGGGTTTTTGAAGAAGCAATTAGATTGGGCAATCTGCCACAATCTTTTTATAGAGCTTCCATTTCTTTAATATTGAAGAAAGATAAAGACCCTACTGACTGTGCATCCTATAGACCAATATCTTTATTGAATGTAGATTCCAAGATCTTTTCCAAGTTACTGGCATCCAGGCTGGAGAAGGTATTACCCCAAATTATTTCAGAAGATCAAACTGGTTTTATTAAAAATCGCTATTCTTTTTTCAATGTTAGGAGATTATTGAATATTGTTTATACTCCTTCACATAGCACTTCAGAATGTGTCATTTCATTAGATGCGGAGAAAGCATTTGATAGAGTTGAATGGCCATACTTATTTAATGTGCATAAGAAGTTTAATTTTAGTCCGACATTCATTTCCTGGATTAAACTGATATATCATACTCCAGTAGCCTCGGTGCTTACTAACAATCAAAGATCTCCCTTTTTTCGTTTATTTCGGGGTACTAGACAAGGCTGTCCTCTTAGTCCATTATTATTTGATATTGCTTTAGAACCCTTGGCAATTGCTATCAGAGAATCACAGAACATTTTTGGCGTTAATCGTGGGACAGATATACATAAGCTATCATTATATGCAGATGATTTATTATTATTTATTTCTGATCCTGAGAAATCCATTCCTGCAGTTATATCATTGTTGGCTCAATTTAGTGTTTTTTCCGGGTATAAATTAAATCTTAATAAGAGTGAATTGTTTCCTTTAAATAGACAAGTTCCAATTTATGGAAATTTACCTTTTAAATTAGTTAATGACTCTTTTATTTACTTAGGGATTAAAATACCAAAAAACTATAAGGATTTATTTAAGGTTAATTTTTTACCCTTAATCGATCAGATTAAATGCTTGTTTACTAAGTGGTCACCAGTATCTTTATCTCTGATAGGTTGGATTAATGCTATTAAGATGGTTATTTTACCCAAGTTTTTATATATATTTCAAGCGGTACCAATCTTTATTCCAAAATCTTTTTTTGCTAATGTTGATTCAAAAATTTCCCTCATATATATGGCAGAATAAAAATCCTAGATTAGGTAAAAAAAATATTTACAGAAGGCAAGGAAGGAAGGTGGATTGGCATTGCCTAATTTTAGATTTTATTATTGGGCAGTTAATATCCGATATTTGATATGTTGGTTAAAGGATTGGGATATATCTTTTAGCCCTCATTGGGTGAACCTGGAAATTAAATCTGTACAAGGATTTGCATTGGGTTCTATTTTAGGGACTTCTCTTCCCTTTGCTCTTTCTAAATTGCCGAAACGAATTGACAACCCGATAGTTAAACATACTTTACGTATATGGTTTCAATTTCGGAAATTTTTTGGGTTGACTCAGTTTGTTTTAAATATTCCTATTGTATCCAATTGCTTTTTTTAATCCTTCTATTATAGACCAAGCTTATTCAGCTTGGAAGACTAAAGGATTACTACGATTTTCCGATTTATTTTTGGATAATTGTTTTATGTCTTTTGAACAATTATCTAATAAATATAATTTGCCTAGATTTCATTTTTTTAGATATTTACAGATTAGGAATTTCTTAAATACTGTACTTCCTACTTTTCCAAATTTTGTGTCTTCAGGTATTTTGGAGAATTTGTTTGAACTAAATCCTTCTCAGAAAGGGCTAATATCAAAACTTTAAAATATAATTATGAAGATACGTTCAGAGCCCTTCTATAAGATTAAAAATGATTGGGAAAGAGAACTTAACCTTACTATCCCTATTGAGAATTGGGATAAAATTCTTCAATTAGTTAATACATCATCTATATGTGCTAAACATTCATTAATACAGTTTAAGGTTGTGCATAGAGCTCATATGTCCAAGGATAAATTGGCTCATTTTTATTCCTATATAAATCCTATTTGTGACAGATGTCATTCTGAGATAGCGTCTTTAACTCATATGTTCTGGTCGTGTCCGCTTTTGGAAAAATATTGGAAAGACATTTTTGATATTATTTCTACAGTATTGAACATTGATTTACAACCTCATCCTATTACTGCAATTTTTGGTTTACCAATGATGGACTCACTTCATTTATCCTCTTCTGCTTGTCGAATGATCGCATTTCTTACATTAATGGCTAGAAGATCTATTTTGTTGAATTGGAAAGAAATTAATCCTCCTACCGTATTTCATTGGTTTTCTCAAACTATGTTATGTCTAAATTTAGAAAAAATTAGAAGTGTTTTATTCGATACTTCTATTAAATTTGAAAAGATATGGAGACCATTTATTCAATATTTTCATATGATGTAATATGACCCTGTTCCAAGCCTATTTGTTTTTCCAGTTTTGTTTTTATATATGTTGAGAGGATCGGAGTTGACGACACTGATGATTTTGTATTTTTGTGAGATATTATAAACAGCCCTTTTTTTCCATTTTTTCTTTTTCTCTTTTTTTTGTTTTTTTCCTTATTAGTTATTAGATTAGTTTTTTTGCGTAATGTTTTTCTTTTTTTCTGTTTTTTTTAATATATTATGATATACCTAGGTTTGCCTTGTTTATTGGTTACTTGTATCGTCCATGATTTGGGAAGACTCATTTATACTGTAACCATGGCTTATGTATTCTTTCATGTTCAGTTGAAATGTGTATGTTTGTAATCCCATTATCTATGTATCAATTTTATTTTGTTGATATTAATAATAATAATAAAAAGATTGAAAAAGAAAAGAAAGAACAAATGAACAATTTGAATGACTGTAATACATCCAAATCTGACATCGTAGGAATCTGGATGTCCTTGTACATGAATGACTGAGTTAACTTGTAGGTGTAGAAAGCACCTCAGAAGCCAAATGATATTTTGGCCTACATTGCAAAATGATTTGAATACAAGAGTAAGGCTATAAATGCAAATATATTGCAAGCTGGTGAAACCACATTTGAAAATTTGTATACCAATCTACTCTCCCTACTAAACAAAGGATATATTTGGAATGGTAGGAGTGTATTCACTGAATTGATTCAGGTAATAAAGGAATTATCTATTATCATAAATTACAGATTAAGGAAACTAGGCCTTATCTTTCTAGGGCTTAGATGAATGAGAGGTGCTCTATTGACATATACAAGATTCTTATGGAGTCTGACAGGATAAATGTGGAGATGATCAGAATCAGAATCAGGTTTAACATCACTAGTATATGGCGTGAGATTTGTTGTCTGTGGCAGCAGTACAATGCAATACATAATAACGGAGAAATTAAACTGTGAATTACAGTAAGAATATATGCTATATATAACAAATATAAACAAAGTATCAGCTGTTCAGCACCTAGAAAGCAAGAAATTTTTTCAACCAGGGCAGAATGAACTTCTGGAATTCTCTCCCCAAGAGAGCTATGAAATTTCGGTCATTGAATATATGCAAGAAAGTAGTCAAAGGATCTTTGGAGAATAGGGTCATTGGTTCATCGGAGGAATATGGATAAACAATGAGCCATACTCATGGAATGGTAGGATACACTCTGAGCTGCATCTCAAGCTTCATCATGGGCTCTAGCCTCCACAATATCGAAGACATCTTCAAATGATGATACCTCAAGTAGGGGGTATCCATCATTAAAGACCCTTAATTCCCAGATACATAGCTAGGGTGCCTAAGACTTCTGCAGACTACTGTTGCACTATACTGCTGCAACAAAAAAATTCATAGCATTGGTGAGTGATGATAAACTTGATTCTGATTTGGGTCTCTATTGTGCACTGAGAGTGGGAAAGGGGGCAGGGAGAGGGTGATGTTAAACCTGATTCTGATTCTGACCATGCAAGGGAGAGGGGAGGGAGTGGGAATCTCCAGAGAGACATTCTGTAATGATCAATAAACCAATTGTTTGGAATCAAATTGCCTTGCCTGGGGTGTGCGACTCCACCCTTGCCATTCCCAACATCCTTTACTCCCGGCAGATTTACCAACTTGCTCTCCACTCCATGTTGACAAATACAGTATTGTGGGAAAGCCTGAGGTACCCTAGCTGTATATATGTGCCTCTGACCTTTGCACAGTATTATATATATAATTGCAATTTTTTTATGCATTGCACTGTACTGCTGCCACACAACAACAAATTTGAACATACATCGGTGATATCAAACTGGATTCTGATTCTGAACTGCATCCCTTTAGATTGGCTCTGAATACCTCCATGCCGTCACCTAACAAAAATCAGTCAATATCTAACTTAACAGTTATCTATAATACCCGCCAGTCCGCCAAAAGAGATGTTCTCGAAAGTTAACCACTCTTACCCTTCTGTTGATAACCTAGATTTAACGTTGTCATTACTAATGTTGAATCTGGTTTGGTTGTAAAGCTAAACTCTCCCACATACAGCCCTTATGTTCAGATGTATGTTGCTGCACTCTAACTGTGAAAACATGAAATCATACAACGTATACTTGTCCAATTATGAGGTTCAGCTTTAAGCAGGACAGAATAAATCTACCATTCAGAAAAAAAGGTACATTTGCTTGGCATTAGTGTCTGCAGTCGGATTTGATACAGCCTAGTTATTTTGGTCTGAGTGGGAGCTGGATGCTTCCTGTCTGCTGAAGGCGTTCACTCATTCCTTCCACAGCTGTGTATACAGAGTGGCAGCACAGTCTAATATTTAGCCCAGCTCTCAGCTCTCCAATATAACTGTGAGACTGGAGCCAAGGAACAGTTGCGAGCAGCAGTTCATCATTTCCCAACTCTGAATGCTTCCTAAACCCGTAACTGCTGCGTCACACTTTGGCTTTATTTTGGAGAGTAATTGAAAACAAGATACACTGTGCTTATTGCACACAGCTAAACTTCTACAAGTAAGCAGAAATGTCCATGGCTTTCATTTAAAAAATGTGAAAGTAGCTGGCAAGAAAGAAAACTGTTGAAATTGTTTATGCTCAGCTTAACTCTTTTCATAACCAACTGACCTTCAAACGTCTTTGGAACTGTGAGTAAGGGCATCATCATTATCAGCCGTGTCATATGACGTAGGCAATTATGGTCCCATGACCTTGGTAAATTTTTCTACAGAAGTGGTTTGCCAGGGCCTTTTTCTGAGCAATGTCTTTACAAGATGGGTGACCCCAGCCATTATCAATACTCTTCAGAGGTTGTCTGCCTGGCGTGAGTGGGCACATGACCAGGGCTTGTGATTTGCACCAGTTGCTCGTATAATCATACACTTCCTGCTCCCATGGCTTCGGGGACAAAGCAGGTGCTACACCTTACCCATGGTGATCTGCAGTCTAGCAGAAGGAAGGAGAACCATTCACCTCCTTTGTTAGAGATGAATCTCCACCCGGCCACTCAAGTGAGTAAGGACTCATTGTGAAAAGCGTTATCCAATTTTTTTAGTAGTCTTTTACTAATATCTTAAACTGAAGAGATATAGCAGCAGCAACAAACAAAGATTGTTTTAATCAGCATGTTTGATGTTTAGGTCCTGCCTGAAGTGTGGATACCAAACCGTGCACCTAATGAAGCTTGGAGAAAATACCAGCTAGCTTATTTAAACTCTCCCTGGTTTATGGCTTTCCAGTTGAGTAGAAATCATGATTTGTAGTATCATACAAGTTGCACACTGTCCTTTCAGCCCACCATATTCATGCCAACTGTTGGGCACCCATAAATATTATTCTCATCTTCCAGCAGTCTGCCCATAGTCTTCTGCACTCAGGTGATTGAAGCGCTCATCCAGACATTTTTTAAATACTGTTGTGACTCATTTTCCAGTACTCTCTCAGGCTGTGTGTTCCAATTACCTCAGCACTCGCTGTGTGACAAAAGTCCCCCTCTGATCCCCTCTAAAACCCTTCCTTCTTACCTTTAATCTGTGTCCTCTAGTTTGATCAACCCCTGACATGGGGAAATGTTTCCTGCAGACTACCTATCTACATCTCATGTAAATTTATACACCTCGATCATGATCCCACTTAAACTCCTTCACCTCAGGCAAAATAGGCATGATCTGTACAGTTTCAAACTCCTATGGATGTGCGGTGGAGAGTGTATAGACTAGTTGCATCACTGTCTGGTAAGGAAACACCAAAGCCCTTGAACAGAAAAAGCTTACAAAAAGTAGTGGATACAGCTCATTCTATGATGGGTAAAACCCTCCCAACATTGAGCTCATCTACGTGGAGCGTCATTGCAGGAAAGCAGCATGCATCATTAAGGAACTCATTATCCCAGCCATGCTCTCTTCCTGCTGCTGCCATCTGGACCCATACCACCCAGTTCAGGAACAGTTATTACCCCTCAACCATCAGGCTCTTGAACCAGAGGGAATAACTTCACTCCAGCTTGACTCACCCCAACACTGAACTGAACACAACCTATGGACTCACTTTCAAGGACTCTTCATCTCACGTTTTCAATATTTATTGTTTATCTATTAATTATTATTTTTATTACACAGTTTATTGATTTTTGCACATTGGCTGTTTGTCCATTTTGTTGAGTGTGGCCTTTCATTGATTCTTTTTATTTACGGTGAATGCCCCTAAGAAAACAAACCTCAGGGATGTATATGGTGACATATATGTACTTTGATAATAAATTTACTTTGTAGTATGTACTCTTCTCGTAACTGAAATGCTTCTGCTTGGTGAATCTCATCTGTAACTTCTCCAGCATTATTCACATGTTTCCTGGAGTGTAGAAGAAAAGTTTGGAAAAGCCACGGAGAGGTTCAAGAAAAGACCCGGGCCTGAGATTGTATCAAATCAACAAGGCCTGGGTCCAACAGCAAAGATCGACCCAAGGACTGGCCAATTTAAGAGCAAGGCCAGATTGAAAAGGTCAGGGAGTTGGGCTGGAGGTGAGAGACGAGCCGGTGTTCAGCTTGCATCTCCACGAGGTTTACTCATCTCCACACTGAACTGAGGCTGTGGCCTGCAACTAATGGGCTCTTGAATCGGCTGCAGTGACGACTGATTTCATGGTTGTGGACTCACTTTTGTGAACTTCAATTTGTTTTCTTTCTGTGCATTGGGTGTTTGACAGTTCTTTTGGGTTGCTTTGCTTTGTGGCTGCCCATAAGGAGACGAATCTCAAGGTTGTATATAGTATAAATAATTTAAAATAAATGTACTCTGAACTTTGGAGGACTTTGGTTCAGGTGCAGGTCAATGGGAATAAGCAGAATAAGAGTTGGGCATGGACTAGATGGGCCAAAAGGCCTGTTTCTGTGATGCAGTCTGACTAAAACCTAGTCATGTATCTACTCTGGATATCCTCTGGTGCTAGCACATTCTGTCTGTAATATACTGACCAGAACCTTATGTATTACACTCAGAGGCCCCTTTATTAGATAGACCTATAGACCTGCTTGTTAATGAAACTATCTAATCAATCAAACATGTGGCAGCAACTCAATGGTTTAAAGCAAATACACATGATCAAGTTGTTCAGTTGTTATTCACACCAAGCATCAGAATGGGGAATAAATGTGATCTAACTGACTTTGACTTTTGACTGGTGCCAGGCGCAGTGGTTTGAGTATCTCAGAAACTGCTGATCTCCTGGGACATCGGTCTCTAGAGTTTACAGAGAATGGTGCAAAAAACAAAACCATCTAATCAGCCCCAGTTCTGAGGCTGAAAATGTTTTGTGAACGAGAGAGATCAGAGGAGAATGGCCAGACTGGTCCAAGCTGACAGGAGGGTGAAACTAGCTCAAATAACCACGCATCACAACTGTAGTGTGCAGAAAGGCATCTCTGAATGCACACTGAACCTTGAAGTGGTCGGGCTGCAGCAGCAGGAAACCTCGAAAATACACTCATTGGCCACTTTATTAGATATAGGAGGTCCTTTAGCAGATCTAGCATATCCTCACTATTCCTGTAAGCTGTGCCTCAGTCAATAAAAGATAGTATTTCAAGTGCCTTCTATGGCAACTTATCAACTTCTGCTATGTTCAGGCATCTGTGGACAAACATCCCAAGGTCCGTTTGTCCTTCTACACTTCTCAGTATTTTCGAGCTGCTGTGTACACCAGGCCTTATTAACCCCACACCTCTTCAATATTCCTACCATTCAGAAAAAGAAGGCCGGCTGATAGCTGCCATATCTCTGAGAATGAAAAAAGAACAAACCCAGTTTGGTAATTAAATATTTCCCTGTTAGCTTTGACACCTACCTTTAAGTGACTTACACATGGCCCTAAAATATCTTGATCATTGAGTTCTAAAAACTTGTTTTTGTGTTTACTTGATTCAATTCAATTCAATTCTTAAGACTGAATAGAAGTAGCAGTGATTACTTCTACAGAATCAGCATCAGGTTTTATGACACTGATGGTGATGGTACGATGCAATATAAAAATAATTATAAATTACAATAAAAATATATTAAAAATTAAATTAAATAAGTAGTGCAAAAGAGAGAAAAAAGTGTAATAGCTTACTGTGGGAGCTTACAGTGCTATTTTAAACACATCTATGTAATCACTGACAGGTTAAAAAAGTACTTAGCAACACACACAACATTTTGGAGGAACTCAGCAGGCCAGGCAGCATCTATGGAAAAGTGTGAACAGTAGATGTTTCAGGCCAAGACCCTTCATCGGGACTGGAAAGAAAGTCCCCTTGCTTTGGATTTCCAGCATCTGCAGGTTTTCTCAAGTTTGTAAAAAAAAAACTTTGGTATGTTATCCAAGCACTCATCATTGACTAGAACTGCATCTTACTGAACTGCAGAATATTCATTCTCAGCATTATTTTCTCCAACAAAAACAAGTCAATTTTTCACTGCATTATTCCTGACATCAGCCAATGTGGTTTTATCCAAGCTGCTTTGACTGTATCAATGTTCTTTAAAAAGTAATCTGCCTGGAAAAAAAAAGGCATTGGGAAAGAAATGGGTCTTTGGCAAGAAAATGAAACAGCTATAGCAAGCCAGCAGTCAGCTTTTTTAACTGGGTTATTTCGATAAACATCATTAACTAAATGGTGCTCTGACTACAGCCTCCTGCTCTCTTGTTGGGATGAGCATGTGACAGGGATTTCGAAATTACATGAGCACCTCCTGGTAATTCGAACATAATAAACTACAGACACTATCACTGAAATATAAATGGAATATGTTGAGAACACTGAACAGGTCAGGCAGCATCAGTGGAGTTAATGTTTCAAGTCAAATGAAGGGTTTTTTGATATAAAGTGTTTCTTTCTGCCTCGCCTGCTGTGCATTTCCAATATATTCTGTTTTTATTGTTGGCCAGTGATACTCTGGAGGAATCAGGTCAGTGCCCATTCCTCAAATACATCACAGTAGGATAAAGGATTTTGATAGTCCTTATATTATCTGAGGAGCCCGTCTTGTAAGCATGATCACTCATTCAGTAAAAACGGGTTAATAATCTAATCTTTAATCAGCAATGCATCCCAGTCCTCGGGTTGTGAATGGCTGGCATACAAACCACGCTGCGAAGAGTTCGACCAACCAACGAGCATATCTTAAACTTGGTTGTTCCATTTAAAATGGGAGTCACAAAGAATAAAAACTTTAATTGTATTTATTTTTAACGTAAAGATTATTAAATCAAGTATACTGGAAATTTATAAGATCATTTTTATAACAAATTGAATGATAAGAGATAAAGAAAACATACATGCACTTAAAATAGCAATTTATATTAGGCAAAATAGGATAAGATTGGAATAAAATCTGGTACTATTACCGACTTATAATTTTAGCTGACAAGGTTTTAATATTACAATGTGTATCCTAAATCTTTAAAAGGTAAGTTGTCTGAGAGATCGGATTTGTGTTATTGCAAGGGTTAAGCTCGTAATGACTCATCTTATTTCTTCTATAAATGTTCCAGTGTTCTGCGCCAAAATGGCTATATCTGGCATGTCAGAAAACCTTCAGCCATGAGAAATGATGTGAAGAATTAATTTGTCACATTTGACATCTCCTGCTCCTGCAAAATATTTCTACCCAACTTAATGAAACTACACGTCCCATAATATTCCACTTTCCTAAAGGGTTTAAAACATACTTGGTGTTCTTTTGCTGTGGAGGACAGGTTAAGAAAAACTAGTAAGAAAAATTAACGAAAAGCACGATCTAACAGAAGATTAAATGGCCAGTGATCAACCAGATAAAGATGATCCCTTTTAACCAGCACAGACAAAAGGCTTCAACTCTTTACGAAGACCTGCCTTGTAGAAAATGGCTCGTATGAACCGCAGACTTATAAAGTAATTTTGCATAAGTAACATCAGAGGATTCAGGGACAGATGGGGAATGAGAAATAACTTTTGGAAACTGTTTGACTTGCTGATTATACAACCAATATTATTTTGCACAAATTTGTATGAAGGAATTCCTTGCAACTGATGTTTTACAAATTTGATAACACTGCTATGGCAAGAGATAACATATTCATGAAAACTGAACCCAGGATATGCCCCCTTCTCATAGCTACCATCAGGGAAATCAAGGAGGAGGTACAGGAGCCTGAAGACACACACTCAACAATACAGTAATAGCTCTTCCCCTCTGCTATTTGATTTCAAAATGGACATTGAACCTATGAACACTGCCTCACTACTTTTTTTCTCTTTTTGCCTACTCATTGAATTTAACATATAATATACACACACTTCTTGCTGTAATTTATAATAATAATAATAATAATGTTTTTATTATCATGTATTGCATTGTACTGCTGCCACATAACAAGTTTCATGACATATGCCAGTGATATTAAACCTGATTCCAGTTCTGATTCTCTTTACTATGTTGTGTCTAATGTGCTTAAATGATCATTTGAAATTTCAAGTATTCAATTTCCGCCAAAATATTATGTGCAAGGTATATTCCTAAGGTCCTCAGTTTTACTTTCTTTCTGTTTTCCTTTGGTGTAAATTTTGAAGAAAATATTTGCAAAACCTGCATGAAGTTTCAAGCAGAGTTAATCTTATGTAGTCTGCAGGTTCGGCCGGTGGCGTTAGTCTAGGGAAGACAGTCTCTGGCCCCGCCAGACATGTGGTGCAAAACCTCTTGTTTGTGTGACTACTGTGTGATCTGTTCCCCTGTTACAAATCAGTAGTACGAAATAACAGAGAGTACACCATGTGCAATTAAACAATTTAGCTTTATAATTCTTAATTTGACTAAAGGGTCAGTAAAGAAAACAGAAAGAAAAGGACCCAGTTTAATGTAACTGTCTAATGTGCACGTTGGAGCTCACGGTTTCCCTTCTGCTGGTCCTCCATCGATTTCCCCGGGCTTCATCGACTCCCAGCCCCACTCCAAGTCCACTCCATCCTGCTGTCTACGACCCCTCCTTTCAAGGGCCTTCTCTCTTCATCTCTTGCCGAACAGAAGCCCCCGATCACCTCGTTCTCAGGCACACAAGAAGAAGTAAACACTCCCTCCATTGGACAGTTCACATTCCAAAGCCCCCGTTATCTCTAGCCATAACCCAAACACTGCTGCTACAGAAAGACCATTACGTTAGCAGTGAAACCTTTCCCAGGGTGTCAAACTTAACATTACCAATAATCAGAATGCTCTGAGGAAATTGATTCTATCATAAGAAAAAATTGCTCTTTTATGCAACAAGTGCTTTCCATTTCAAGGCATTTCACAAGAGTGTTATTAAGTAACACTTCACACATGCTACGGAAGTGACTAATAGGGAACAATTTCAAACTTAAGTGAAAGTAGATTTTAATGAAGGAAGAGGTAACAAGGCAGCAATGTTTACGGAGAGGGTTTCAGAGATTAGGGCTTTAGAGGGCTAAATGGTGAAGCAAGTTGGTGATTATCACAAGTCAAAATTTGAGGGCTGCAGAATCTCAGAAGTTTAAAGTGCTGGAAGTTATACAGGCCACCTATAACTTAGGAGCTGTAAGGATGTGTGCTTAAGCACAGCTCCAATGCCATATTTAAGTTTGCTGATCACATCACCCATCGTTGGCTGAATCAAAGGCGGGATGAATCAGCATATAATAGAGAGATTGAAAATCTGACTGCATGGTGTCATAACAATAATCTCTCACTCAATGACAGCAAGACCAAGGAGCTGATTATTGACTTCAGGAAAAGGAAACCAGAGGTCCATGAACCAGTCCTCATCAGAGGATCAGAGGTGAGAGGGTCAGCAGCTTTAAATTCATCTGTGTTATCATATCAGAGGGCCTGTTCTGGGCCCAGCATGTAAATGCAATTACGAAGTAAGTATGGCAGCGCCTCTACTTCCTTAGCAGTTTGCAAAGGCTTTGCGTGACACCTAAAACTTTGACAAACTTCTATAGATGTGTAATGGAGAGTATTGTATATTACCTGGCTGCATCACAGCCTGGTTTGGAAACACCAAAGTCCCTGAATGGAAAATCCTACCTAAAGTAGCGGTTATGGCTAAGTCCAACACAGGTAAAGCCATCCACATCATTAAGCACAGCTGCACAAAGCATTGTCGCAGGAAAACAGCAACCATTTTCAGGGACCCCACCACCAAGTTCATGCTCTCTTCTCACTGCTGCCACCAGGAAGAAGGTATAGGAGCCTGATGACTCACACCACCAGATTCAGGAACAGTTATTACCCCTCAACCATCAGGCCCTTGAACCAAAGGGGATAACTTCACTCAACTTCCCTTGCCCCAGCATTGAAATTAGTCCCACAACCTACTTTCAAGGACGCTTCATCTTATGTTCTCGATATTTATTGCTTAATTATTCAGTATTATAATTTCTTTGTTTTTGTATTTACAAATTTTGTTGACTTTTCTAGACTGGTTGAATGCCCAAGTTGGTGCAGTCTTTCACTGATTCTATTATGGTTATTATTCTACCATGGATTTCCACAGCTGTCTGCGAGGAGTTTCTACATTCTCTCTGAGACTGTGTGCGATTCCTACGGGTGCTCTGGTTTCCTCCCACAGTCCAAAGATGTTCTGGTTGGTAGGTTAATTGGTCATTGTAAATTACCCCGTGATTAGGCCAGTGTTAAATCCAGAGTTAACATGGGGTAATTTACAATGTGGCTGGAAGGGCCTGTTCTTTACTGTATCTCAGTTATAAATAAATAAATATGGATTTATTGAGTATGTCTGCAAAGAAATTAAGCTCAGGGTTATATATGGTAACATATATAAACTTTGAAAATAAATTTACTTTGAACTTTGACTTGGAAACAATTCTGAGAATATAAAAATTGAGACTTTTTATTTGCACCAACACAAAGGCAATGGGTAGACTGGACTTGACATTGACTATGACTATTGTGTACATTGACCTCAGTACACATCCGTTCTTTAAGTAGACAACCCCTTGCCACATAGGGAAAATGGCAGTCCACACCCTTGTCACATTCTCTTGGTTGTCAGAATGTCTTATCTCTGAGCAATTCGAAAACTTGCAGTGAGGTCATCTTCAATCTTGGTAACTGCAAACACTTGATGATTACTATTGCACAAAAGATGGCATTAGATATCACTATCTCTTACTCAATGTTCCTGTTTGAAAATATTCTGATTTCAACTTTACATAGAACTGAGAGTCTAAAGCTCCAAATAAACCCAATAAATTTGAATAGATCGGTGTCCATGAAATGGAACCCTTTTAACATAAACTGTTTTGCTGTCAGCACAAAATTTTAATACAGGATTCCAATCTGACAAATAGAAGTTCAAAATTCAAAATTCAAAAAGTTCCAAGTAAATTTATTAACTAAGTACATATATGTCACTATATACGACCCTGAGATTCATTTTCTTGCAAGCATACTCAGTAAATCAAATAACCATAATAGAATCTATCAAAGACTGTACCCAACGGGGCAGACAAACAGTATGCAAAAAAATTGTGCAAAGATAAAATAATAAATAAAGAAATAAATAAGTCTTCAACAGAAAATAGTAACCAATTTTCTCATGTTCTCAAATCTTCAGGATGTTTCCTGCTTTCATAATAATTGTATGCAACCCAAGAAATGTTTTAAGGTAAGCCTTGCATAAGCTTCATCATCAAAAGATTCTCCACAGGCACATCCTTCAAAGTATTCACTCATTCCAAATCTGCATGCCTGGAATCTTTCTTTCCTTCCAGAAGATACACATGCGTGTTTTACATAAACCTGCACCTCGCACTTTATGCCAACCTGTCGATCTTCAGGCCATGCCACTCACTCAGGGACTTGTGCAACTATTATTTTGTGATTCTATGTGCCAGATCGTAACCATGTGCTGTGTGTGACTATATGTACGGTGTTTTGCAAACTGGCCCCAGGGGAACGATATTTAGTTTAGCTACAGATATGTGAAAGGCTCAGTAACAATAAACTTGAACTTGATAGATCAGTGCATCCACTGTGCGCATCTGAATGGCTGGTTGGTGGACAGACTGTGTATTATGTTGTGGATTCTGTGGGGCCTTTCGTCACAGACTCTGACTCCCATATATGTACTGGTGGAACTTTTACACCAAGTACAGCAAACAATAGCACTCTTAGATTTGAATACTGGCCTTGCAGCAAGTACTAGGGTTCTATTTGCACTCCTATCACCTGGCTACCTTGCCTGATGATTGCTTCAAGATCTTATTCTCAGGTGACTGCCTGTAGTGTTAGAACTCTGCTGTTATCAAAACAGTGCAGCACTGTCTCTGCCAGGATCATCTCTTTAATTGATTAGATGTGCTGGTATTCAATACTGTACAATATTACTTTTTGTCAATTGTCTCAGGGGTTTGTGGCACTTGGGTAGGAATTTGATTCAATAGCTGGGAAGTTTTAGATCCCAGCAACATCTTTTGGGCTTTCCACTTCCATCACAGCCTTAACCATTGTTAGATCTGATCAAAGCCTCTCTGAGGTAACTTTGAGACTTGTGAATGAATCCATCTTCAGTATAAATTTCAATTTCTGCACATTGAACATAATGTAAGATAAGAGACAGTACTACATGAAAACTAAGCAGTCCTGTGATCCTTGTCTACCAATCAATATATAATGACTGATCCAACCGACAGTACTGTGCAAAAGTCTTCGACACATATACATAGCCAGTGTTCTAGGGCATCTGCACAGTATGGTATTTCTCAATGTAGAGCAGAAAGGAACTCTGTTAATCTGGCGGGAGCAAAGGATGTTGAGAATGGGGAGGTGTGGGACAGGTGACAGAGAAGGAATACCAGGAGCAGAGGTGGTGAGGGTGCAGATAAGCTCAGCCCCGAGACACCAGGTAAGGTCATTTGATTCCAAACAGTTGATTTATTGAAGCAAATCATGCAAAATGGTGGAGTAACTCGGCAGGCCAGGCAGCATCTATGGAAAAGAGTAAACTGTCAACATTTTGGGCCGAGACCCTTCAGCAGGAAGGATGAGGACCAGGAAAGTAGAACAAGTGTAGGAAAGCACCTGGGTCAGCATGAACTTGTTGGGCTAAAGGATCTGTTTCTGTTCCTGAGAGGAAACATACACTCAACTTCGACCCAGTCAAATGCACTCAGAATATTAAAGTAAATTAACCTATCGTCCTTCTAAACTGCATTGAGTACAGGGCCAGACTGCTCAGTATTCTTTATATGTCAGCCTCTTTAGTCAAGGAATGAACTTGCATAAACTTCTTTGCACTGTTTCCCATGCAAGTATCTCTATCCTTTAACATGGAGATGACATCTATACTCTGCACACCAGATGAGATCTCATCAGAGAACTGCAAAGTTTTATTAAACCTTCCTCGGGTTGTCACTAACAAGAGAAAATCTGCAGATGCTGGAAATCCAAGCAACACACACAGAATGCTGGAGGAAATCAGCAGGCCAAGCTGTATCTATGGAAAAAAAGTACAGCCAACACTTCAGGCATTTAAAGTTGCTGACCAGGACTGGCGAAGGGTCATGGCCTGAAATGTCGACTGTTTACTCTTTTCCATAGAGTTCCTCCAGCATTTTGTGTGTGTGTGTGTGTGTTGCTCAGGTTTTCACTTCACTTTCTCAATTTCCTCATGACTTTACTCTCATCAAGCTCTCCTACAAACATTTTACAGGAAATGCACTTGGCTTGTGAAACATTGTGATCTGGCCTTATCCCTTGATGAAGCTTCTTCTGTTTAAATATTGGTCAGTCACGCTCTGCACTGGGACTGTCTTCTTCCCACTGTGGCTGGGTTTGTTGTCATGACCTTGAGCTCATACCCTCCCACAGGAGTATCGCAGGAATTGTGGTCAGACTGTGCAACATCAGGAACTGTCCTTCTCCTCGGGTCTCTTGTTTTCACTATTTGTCTTCCTCCCTCTGACCAGGGTTAGAAAGTAATTCTGGGTTTTTTCCATAACACAGGACTTTCTCCTTCTTTCATTCATGCTGTTTGCCACAACATTTGCATGTCCTTTGCATGAACTGACACTGTCCTTTCCTCTTATACTGCTGTTTGGCTGAATGTACAGAATTATCTTATCCACCCTCCCACTCATTTAGTCTGGGTTTGTACAGTTCTGATGATGTATTGGTCTTGACTCACTTTGCAGGTTTGAAAAGATTTCTGTAAATGGATCTTCCACTGTTCTATAGATAGTTCCAAGTAAAATCCTGTCACGTCTTTCAATTTAAGATGGTGCTGCTGAAGCCAGTAACTACTTATCAGGGGCAAACAAAACAAAGAAAACTGCTAAATACTTTATTAATATTTTATTAAGAGGGTGATTGAATAAAATTAGCTGAGTGGTGTAACAACAACAACCTCTCACTCGCTGTCAACAAGACCAAGCAACTGGTTGGAGACTTCAGGAGAGGGAACCAGTGGACCCATCAGCCAGTGCTCATCAGAGGATCAGAGTTGGAGGCGGTCAGCAACTTTAAATTCCTTGGTGTCGCTATCTCAGAGGAAGGACCGGTTCTGGACCCATCATAGAAATGTAATTGCAAAGAAAGCTTGACAGTGCCTTGACTTCCTCGGGAGCCTGCAGAGATTCGGCATGTCATCAAAAACCTTGGCAAACCTGGGCCACTAGATCAGTGAGGCTGAGCTGCACCACCATATTGCCCAAACCATAGTGTCACAGTTCTCAAATATAGTGACTTCTATTCTCCTTCCGTTACATTGTCTACTCAACAAAGAGAGGAAATCCTTCTTCCATTGTTTCCATTCAATTGGTACTCACCTCACCTCAAAATCCAGCTGCTCTGCGATTTTGTATGCTTCACCCTCTAAAACAAGCGTCCCCAACCTGGGTTCCACTGACCTCTTGCTTAATGGTGTTGGTCCACGTCATAGTAAAGATTGGGAACCCCTGCTCAAGTGTGTACTATCTAATAAAAAAACAAGTTTGCTATTTCTGAGTTACATCTCATTTATCACGAGCTATCTCCACCTTACCAGTTTCTGGTCACAGAGCCATCAGCTGTTCAGGTGAATCCAGAAATCAGTCATTGCTAAACCTCATCACGTGCACTGTTTCCCCTACAATAATCCACTTCATATTCCTTAAAAATGGACATCACAAGAATACTGATCTCTGATTATTTTGCTGCTTAATGTTGTGTCCAGTGGCTGTTCTTTACTGGAGCTTGAAAGTCTGGACATTGAAACTTAAGAACAGCCTCTTCCCTGCTTCTATCAGACTCCTGAACCAGTCACCTCTTTCACATCCCAGTCCCAGTGGTGCTGCCGCAAAATTGTATTTTTAACTCTGCCTCTCTCAGTTATTCTGCTCTGTCACTTGAGTAATTTTCTGCACTAGTTCAGGCTGGAATTGGAATTGTTTTATGATTTTCACATGTACTGAGACACAGTGAAAAGTTTGCCTCGCATACTGTTCATACAGAGCAGGTCATTGCACATTGTATTGAGGTAGAACAAGGTAAAACAATAAAAGAGTGCAGGATTAAAGTATAACAGATACAGGGGAAGTGCAGTGCAGTTAAACAATAAAGTGCAAGATCATACCTCGTGTAGTGCAGCATCCAAGTGACACTGCCTCCCAGTGCTTGCTCGAGAGAAGACAAGCCATATTGTGTTCGACTGCAGACTGCTGCAACATTCATGGACTATATTTTTTGTGTGTGACTGTCTTTTACTGATAATCTTCTATGAGCTTGCTATCTTATATGTACCTTGTGCTGTGTTTTGCACCTTGACCCCAGAGTAACGCTGTTTCATTTCGCTGTGTTCATGGATATTCATGTATGGTTGAATGACAATTTAACTTGAACTTGAACTTAACAAGATAGATTGTGAGGTCAAGGGTCCATTTTATTGTTCTGGGAACCTTTAAATAGATTTAGAACAGCAGGGTAGAAGCTGTCCTTGAGCCTAATGGCATGGGCTTTCAGAAACTTTCTATCTTCCACTGAATGGAGGAGGGAAGAAGAGGGAATGTCTGGGTAGGTAGGGTTGTAAAATATACTGGCTGCTTTACTGGGGTATGAGGAGTATTGACATAGTCCATGGAGGGGTGGCTTGTTTCCATGATGAGCTGAGCCATGTCCACAACTCTGCAGCTTCTTGTGATCACGGCAGAGCGGTGGCCCTACCAAGTGGCTATGCATCCAGATCGACTGCTTTCTATGGTGCATTGACAAGACCATAAGATATAGGAGTAGAAACAGGCCATTCAGCCCATCGAGTCTGCTCTGCCACTCAATCATGGGCTGATCCAATTCTTCCAGTCATCCTCACCCCCCTGCCTTCACCCCATAACCTTTGATGCCCTGGATAATCAAGAACTTATCTATCTCTGCCTTAAATGCACCCAGTGACTTGGCTTCCACAGCCACTCGTGGCAACAAGTTCCACAGATTTATCACCTTCTGACTAAAGTAATTTCTCTACAATGATAAAAATTGGTAAGAATCAAATGAGATATGCTAAATGTCTTTAGCCTCGTGGTGAGTTTTCTTGGTTGTGACATCTAAGTGACCGGACCAGGACAAACAATCACACTACAGTCTTTGCACCATTCTGATGTTTTGTGCTCACCACTGCATTTATTGTTTTATTTATTAGTACGATTGCTGGTTATCCACTGAGCTTCACGTGAACAAGGCATTTTATTGCACCCTGGTGTATTTGAAAACAAGCTAATTTAACTAATCTAATCTTTCTTTAAATAGACTTCTACTTGTCAGACACAAACACAAGAACGTGCAAGTGCCGCAGTCTGGAGCAGAAATTGCCTACGTTTCGCTTTGTAACAGGGTTACAACATGAAACATCAACAATTCCTTTCCTCCCACGACTGCTGCCTGACCCACTCAATTTCTTCAGCTGATTGCTCTTTGCTCTGTTTCTCACTTTTTATGGTGAGTCACGTCTTAAGATGATCGTAAACCTGCAGACATGGCTAAGAATGATACCCTCGATCGTGGTTATGCCCGGCAATTGCTCAAACCTAAGGTCCTATACCCCCAGGTTCATGAAGAGTTCCTACTCTACAACTATCGGGCTGCTGAACTGGTGTGGCTAACTTCATACACTACTGCTCTGAGCTGATTCTACAACCTACAAACTCACTTTCAAGGACTTTTTACAACCCATGTTCTCAGCGTTATTTCTGTCATTTGCACTATTTGATTACTTTTCTACATTGGTTGTTTATCAGTCTCAGAACCAGAATTAGGTTTATATCATGACATTTGTTGTTTCATGGCAGCAATGCAGTGCAGTACATAAGATCTACTATAAATTATAGTAAGATACAGTATTCAGTATATTAAAAATATTAAGTAGAGCAAAATGAGAGCAAAAAATAATGAGTTAGTGTTCATGGGTTTATTGTCTGTTCAGAAATCTGATGGCAGGGGGGATGAAACTGTTTCTAAAACATTGAGTGTGTGTCTTCAGGCCCCTATAACTCCTCCCAATAAAGGTAATGAGAAGGGGCATGTTCTGGGTGGTGGGGTCCTGAGTGATGGAAGCCACTTTTTTGAGGCATCACCTTTTGAAGATGTCCTTGAGTGTTTGTTTTATGTATAGCTTCTTCCATAAATTCTATTGTATTTCTGTATTTTCCTGTAAGTGCTTGCATCAAAATGAATCTCAAGGAAGTATATGGTAACATGTATGTAGTTGGATAATAAATTTTACTTTGTCTTACTTTGACTTTATGTTTCGCATCAGGGCTTCTGTTACCAGGGCACGAGCAGAGTCTTGGATAATTTTAGGCTTACAACAAGTAATTCAAGTTCAAGTTTATTGTCATTTATCCATACACAAGTATGCCGCCAACCAAGACAACATTCCTCCAAACCAGGGTGTACAACTCAGTACATATAACTCACACACACAACATAAAGTAATATTACCACAAATCAATTAACAAATAATAAGGTGTATATACGATTCAAGTTAAAAAGTAATCAGTATAACACAAAATACTCTGCGGATACTGGGGTCAAAGCAACATGCACAACACGCTGGAGGAACTCAGCAGGTCGGGCGGCATCCGTGGAAATGAACAGTCAACATTTCAGGCCCTTCATCAGGACTGAAGAGGGAGGGGGCAGGGGCCCTATAAAGAAGATGGAGGGAGGGTGGGAAGGAGAAGGCTGGTAGGTGCCAGGTGAAAAACCAGTAAGGGGAAAGATCAAGGGATGGGGAAGGGGATAGGCAGGAAAGGTGAAGAAGGAATGTAAAGGGAAAGCACTATGGGTAGTAGAAGGCGGCGGAACCATGAGGAAGATCACCCATAGTGCTTTCCCCTTACATTAGGGACATATAAGAGTCTCTTAGATGGGCACATAGATTAAAGAAAAATGGAGAGCGATGTAGGAGAGAAGTGTTATGTTGGTCTTAGGGTAGGTTTAAAGGTTGGCTCAATATCATGGGCTGAAGCCCCTGTACTGTGCTGTACTGTTCTGTGTTCTATGTTGCCTGACCAGCTGAGTTTCTCCAGAGTTTGTGCAAGTTATTCCAGGTTATAAAGCAGTCAATGGCTGTGAGAAGAAAGGCTGCCTCCAAACAGCTCGGGACATTTTAAAACGGTGTTGGGAATTCCGTGTGCAAACTTCTGATGAGAATGGTTGAGAAGTCTTTCTGCTGAACGTGGGCTGATGCACGTTCTCCATTGGCCTTCGAACAATGGATTTCAAATGTTAATAGACGGCTGCTGTATCCAAGGTTCAAACAGGATTAGTCTATAGAGCATAATGGAGATTGTAGTTCTGATATTGAAATGCTTTTGCTTCTACCTAGTACAAATGGAAGGTCACAGTTTGTGCAAATTAGCCGGGAAACGGAGAGATGAAGGTAGTGGAAAGTGAGCTGTGTGTACCATCAGTCATTTTCCAAGGTTGGTTAAGCATTTCAGAAATGTCTAGATGAACATTTAAATCCTTAGGCATAGAGGGCTACAAACAGGGTGCTGATTTATGGGGTTAATATGTAAGGGTGTGCACTGATCAGAATGGATGAGTTGGGCTAAATGGCCTGTATCCATGCTATGATTCTAAGCTTCATTGCAAAAGAAAAGTTAGGAGACTAGTGTTCTGTGTAAGGGAAACACCAATGAATTAAAACTGACCATTATGAGAATGGGACTGTACAGTCATCCAATAAAAGAAATATTTTCCTTTCTGGAAAATGTCAGCTGGTTGCTTTTGGCAGAACGAAGCAGATTCTAAGTTTAGGTAACCTCAAAAGATCATGAAATGCTCATCAGTGAAGATAAAATTCATCTCATTTATCTGATCCTACAACAACCAATCACAATTTTAGCCATATTGTCAGCATCAGGGGCTTACTGCTCAGGAGTGAAATGAGAAGAGATTTCCTCATCCAGATGGTAGTGAATATCTGGAATTTTCTATCAAAGGGGGCTGTGGTGTCTTAGCCACAGAGTACATTGAAGACAAACTGAGAGAATTCTGTCTATACTGGGAATCAAATGATATAGGGATACAGCAAGAAAATAACACAGAATTAAACAACAGCTATGACCTTACTGAACAGTGGAGAGACAAGAGGCTGATCAGCCTGTTCCTGCTTCTTTATTTTTGTGTGTTCCCAGTGTGATGTGAGGGGTTAGTTTATTTCCTGTTGAAAGCTGCTTCTGCCATGTCAGTCATTGATCTGCCCATTTGAGGAATGCAGCAGCTCTTTCCCATTGGTTACCTCTGCACACCATGACACCGGTGTTTGGTTCCAAGCTCCTCAGGGGTATAAGAATAACTCATGCAAGAGACTCGTGGGCTTTTCCTTTGTCTCCTGGGGCTCCTCTTCACACTGACGTTGCAACCACTGCTGAAGAACCAGTGAAAAAGTTTGCTGGGAATATCGTAGGGCGTGCACACACACACACACACACACACACACACACACACACACACACACACACACACACACACACACACACACACACACACACACACACACACACACACACACACACACACACACACACAGCAAAATATCTGTTGAATGCTTAGTTTTGTAGTTGCGTAACTTGGGGAGACTTAACAACGTCCCTATTGAGTTTGAAGTCTTGCTGAATGTCTAGTGTTTCAGGTTTTGTAACTTATGGTGGCACAGATGAATGCTTGTTTGACTTAGATGCTTGGTTGAGTGTTTTGCTGTTTGTCTGTAAGTAAGTGATTAATGTGCTCACTCATAATCAGTGTCTTCTGTTTCATTTACCAGACTCGTGAACCTGCTTCCCCACAACGCCCCAGTTCTTAAAGTGACTTCGTCCTGTTCTTTGGCATTGCTCTTTATCCAATGCAAGCCTGTCAAAAGCAATACTCAGTCTGGGTGTGGGGCCTTGGCCCAAAATGTTGACCATCCCTTTGAATCCAGAGACACTAAGTTCCTCCGGCAGTCTGTGTTTTGCTCCATATCTGTGGTCTCATGTCTCTAAAGGAATAATTTTTGCCTGCCTTCAACTTTTTGCCGGATGGTACCACATTTATCTGCTGCAGCTACTTTCCCCCGGTAGTGAACTCTGATTCAAAGAATGCTTAGTGCACCGAAAACAAAACGGGCAGGACAGGCCAACATGCGGAGAGCTCACTGATCAAAAAATTTCTAACACTGCAGGAGAATCGAATAAAAATTCATCAAAGGTGCATCAACAAAAGAAATACTAAATAATACAAAACCTGGAAATCCAACACACTAAAAAAGAAATTGAGAGAAACAGAAAGAAGGCAGACAGAGAAACGGAAGGTTGAGGCTGAGGGGACCAATCTCCAGGTCATTTCCGGGCAGACCAGAAATTCACTAACCTTATCCCTGTGTCAAAACTAGAGTTCTGACACTATTCCCATTAGAAACCTCTGCATATTGGTTCTTTGTCAGTCTTTGTTTATGTATAGTTCTTCATCAATTCTATTGTGTTTATTTTCCTGTAAATGCCTGCAAGGAAATGTATCTCAAGATAATATATAGTAACATATGGGTACTTTGATTTGAACTTTGAGAAGAGCATCAAGCTTTTTTGTTGCATGTGCAATGCTCCTTTCTTCATTCAGAGTAGCAACAAAGTTGGGTACTCCCTGGACAACCAATTCACGGTACTGTTCTGTAACCCTACTTAAAGTAAATCTCCTCTCTTAATCCCACTATGATACCAATCCACTTACAGTACAGTGCAAAAGTCTTAGGCACATATATATAGCTATGGTGGCTAAGGCTTTTACAAAGTACTGTAGTAATTTTATATATTGCACTGTGCTGCTGCCACAAAAAAAAACACAAATTTCTTGACATATGTGAGTGATGATAAATCTGATTCTGATATGGGTCTCTATTGTGGACTGAGAGTGGGAAGGGGGCAGGGAGAGGGGAATCATGGTTGGGAAAAGGGGAAGGGAGAGGGGAAAGAGCAGGAAGTACCAGAGAGACAGTCCAAAATGATCAATAAACCAATTATTTGGAATCAAATGACCATGCTTGGTGCCTCAGGCCTGGGTAGTGTTTACACCTGCGCCACTACACGCCCCCCAAGGTTCTCTGACACCTGTCTCACACCTCTCCCACAGTGCTCCACCCTCTCCTTTCCCAATATCTTTTGCTCCCTCCAGATTTACAAACTTGCACTCTGATCCATGTTGACAAACACAGAGCTGTGCAAATGTCATAGGCACCCTCACTATATATATGTGCCTAAGACTTTGGCACAGTACTGTAACTCTTCACTTTCCCACACTCTCCCTTTCCTAATGATGACCGTCCACCCTCCGATCTTCCCAACCTGATACTACCACAAGCCCTTATTCCGCAACTCCGCCCACAGATTTCTCCTAGCCCCCTTATTGGCTCAAAGACCTATTGATCCATGTGCCCCCTGGTCACAACCCCTGACAGTTGACCTAAACCCCAGAACCCATGGCCCAATCACTCCTTTGACTCTGTCCAAAGACTTTGGTCACAAGCGGACATTATATTGTTACAAAAGGAGTGCAACATCTGATCAGCAACCCATAAGGCTAAAAGCTTTTGGTTTACCTCTACCACCACCATCTTGAAAAGAAAACAGTTATCTCCCTGAGCAGGAACTTGCCTTTGTACAGCAGTTTTTGATAGGAAACTATCTTAGGGCATCTCTTGGGAGAACAATTAGCAGAAAATTGACAGAGTGCGTTGGGAGAGTAAAGTCCCAGCTGGTTGGGAGAGGTAAGGAATTGCAGAATTTTAGGAAGAGACTTACAGATGACTGGAAATATGACCATTAATTCTGGAATGAAGGGTGTTGGAGATGACTTAGAGGAAAGCAGTGCTCACAAATAGCAGTAAGGCGGGGGAGGCCAGAGAAAATAGGAGCACAGAGGTCATAAGGAGAGCGGCAGACTATAAGTTAAGTTACAAATTTGCTTGTGGAAAAAGGAACAAGTGTGGCTCGATGTATGGAAGTCAGACTGGGGACTTGCTAGACTGCAAGCTGCAAGAGTTTGAAATGAACTGAACTAAACAGAGGTTGACAGATGGGAAACAAAGCAGGAGGGAAGTGGGAATAGGTGTAACTGGTGATGACAAAGAACATGACCGGAGTTTAGCAGCAGGTGAACCGGGACACAAATAGACAAAAAAAGAATGAGTTAAAGCTGATCTTCCAGAGTGAAGGACCAGAAATTTCAGCTCCTGGTTCTGTAGGAAATCAAGGCTGTGAACTGTTTGAATCAAGCTGGGGTATTGGAGAGATTGAGAATCTGTAAACACTATTCGTGTGAGCGTGGATATTAGGGAAGGTAGTACACAGATAAAGAAGAATAAAACATAGAAGTTTTGCACATCAAATCAGAATCAGGTTTAATATCACTGGCATAAGTCGTGAAATTTATTGTTTTTCAGCAGCACCACATTGCAATGCATAATTTTTTTTAAAACTAATTTACAGTAAGAAATGTATAGAAAAATCAGTAAACAGTACAAAAAGAGTGAAAAAAAACATTGAATAAGTGTTCAGAGGTTCATTATCCATTCAGAAATCTATGGTGGAGGGGAAAAAATTGTTCCTGAAATGTTGAGTGTGTACCTTCAGGCTCCTGTATCTTCCTATTCATAAGTGCAATCAGAAGAAGGCATCTCCTGGGTGATGGGGGTCCTTCATGATAAATGCCACCTTTTTGAGACATCGCCTTCAGAAGATGTTCTTGATTCTGGGGAGTCCTGTGCCCAGATGGAGCTGGCTGAGTTTACAACTATCTGCAGCTTTTCCCGATCCTGTGCAGTGACGTCTCCAAACTGGAAGGTGATGCAACCTGTTCAAATGGGCTCCATGGTACATCTGTAGAAATATGTGAGAGACTTTGGTGACATGTGCCCTGTCTGTGCCACTCACAATTTTATCCTCTTCCATAAGGGTCACACCTCTTCCTGTGACGCTGCAGAGAGTAAAGTTCAGCCTGTTCTACCTTTCCTGATGTCTTAGTACCCCGAGTGCTCACATTATGTTCCATCTTAGAGAGCAGACCAAAACTGTTCACAATATTCCAAATGCGGTCTGACCAATACTTTCTGAAGTGCCTGCAATATATCTTTATTTTATATTCTGGACCTCTCGAAATGAATGCTAACATTTCATTTGCCTTCCATATGACTGACTGAACCTGCAAGTTGCTCTTTTGGGAATCCTTCATGAGGACTCCTATGTCCGTTTGCATCTCTGATTTCTGAACGTGCTCCCCTTTTGAAAATATTCTGTGCCTTTATTCCTTCTACCAAACTGTATAACCATATAGTTCCCTTCACTGTACCTGCCACTTCAACAAGACTCCCGATGCTGGAATCTGAGGCAACACACGAACAGCTAGAAGAACTCAGCGGGTCAGGCAGGATCTGCAGAGTGGGTTGAACAATCGATGTGTCTAGAGTGAGGGATAGAGGGGAAATAACCATTATAAAGGGATGGGGGAAGGATGTGGGGCTCAATCAGACACGTTATGTGTGGTTACAGGTTATGGGGTGAGGTGGTGGGTGATAATCAGATGGAGTAGAGAGGAGAGAGGAGATGTGTCAAAGGTTCAGGCTGTACTGGTGGTGTTTGGTACTGTAGCTTTCTGGAGAGATAATTAAATGTTGTTGTGTCAGCCTGATTGTTTTGTAGGGCAATGAAATTGGTGGAATAATTCACAACCTCTGATTTTGCTGGGGTTCACTTTCAGAGGCTGGTCTGACATTGACCATAAGATAGAGAAGCAGAATTAAGCCATTCAGCCCATTGAGTCTTCTCTGCCATTCCATCTTGGCTGATCCTGGAACCCATTCAACCCCTTACACTTACCCTCTCACCATATCCTTCGATGCCCTGATCAATCAGGAAACTATCAACTTCCGCTTTAAATATACCCACGGACTTGGCCTCCACTGTAGTCTGTGGCAGAGCATTTCCCAGATTCACTGCTCAGCGGCCAAGAGAATTCCTCCTTACTCCTGTTCTGAAAGGTCGCCCCTCAATTTTTGAGGTGTGCAATCTGGTTCTGGATACCTCCACCACAGGAAACAATCTCTCTACGTCCACCTTATCTATTCCTTTCAACATTCGGTTGGTTTCAATGACATCCCTCCAGATTCTTCCAAATTCCAGTGAGTATAGGCCCAAGGCTGCCAAACGTGTCTCATATGTTAACCCTTTCATTCCTGGAATCATCCTCGTGATCCTCCTCTGAACTCTCTCCAATGCCAACACATCCTTCTGAGATATGGGGCCCAAAACAGTTGATAATACCGCAAGTGCAGCCTGAGTAGTGCCTCAGCAGTAACGCCTTGCTTTTATATTCTATTCCCCTTGAAATAAATGTCAACATTGCATTTGCTTTCTTTAGCACAGACTTGACCTGTAAATTAACCTTCTGGGAGCCTTGCACGAGAACTCCTAAGTCCCCAGTTTGGGGGATGCTTGGCCTTCGGAACAAAAGGACCACGTGCTCTCTCTACTGGAAAAGAAATTATTTTTTTAATAATTCTTCATGTGGCATTGATCATGTGGATAGTCAGAGGCTTTTGCCCAGGGCTGAAATGGCTAACACGAGAGGGCACAGTTTTAAGGTGCTTGGAGGTAGGTACTGAGGAGATGTCAGGGGTAAGTTTTTTACACAGAGAGTGGTGAGTGCATGGAATGGGCTGCCAGCAACAGTAGTGGAGGTGGTTATGATGGGGTCTTCTAAGAGACCCCTGGATAGGTACATGGAGCTCAGAAAAATAGAGAGCTATGGGTAACCCTAGGTAATTTCTAAAGTAAGTACAATTTTGGCACAGCATTGTGGGCCTGTATTGTGCTGTAGTTTTCTATGTTTCTAAGTTTCTATAAGAAATAGGAGCAGAAGTAGGCCAGGTGAACCTTCCAGTCTGATATGCCATTCAACCAGGCAGCAGATTAGTAAGACTGGAACTAGTGGACATAGCTTAAAAAATTAAGGGAATCAGTTTAAGACAGAGATGAGGAGAAACTGCTTTTCCCAGAAAGTAGTGAACCTGTGAAATTTTCTACCCAGGGAAGCAGTAGAGGCTCTCTGATTAAATGTATTGAAGGTGCAGCTAGATAGATTTTTGCATTGCAGGGTAACTATGGGCTATGGGGAAAAGGCAGATCAGCTATGATCTTATTGAATGGCAGAGCAGGCTCAATGAGCCAGATTGCCTACTCCTGCTCCTATTTCTTATGATTATGGAGGATCTGATCTTGTCTCAACTCTTCTTTCCCATGTGCAGTCTCGAAATATAGGTATCTGCTGCAATCATTAATATTATTTAATGATTCATTAAGTATATCCCCAGCTTTCTCAGAGAGGATTCCGAACTTTCATGGCACTCATAGGAAACAAGTTCATTCTTGGGTCTTCCAAGATTAAGTACATAAAAAAATATGCAGCAAGATGTGGGCCATTTGATCTTTCAAACCTTCTCGGCCATTCATCAAGCATTTTCTGCATGTTTCCCATTTCCCTTGACTCCCTTTATATGCAGAAATCTATTTAACGCCATTTTGAACTACCTCAATGACAGTCTCTATGGCTCTCCATGTTAAAGAATTCTATCCTGAGTGAAGGGATTTCTCCTAACATCAATTCTTAAAAAGCTAACCCCTTATTCTAAGACCGTGACTCTTGGTCCTAAATTTGTCATTCAGCCGGTCAAGCCAAAAAGAAGTTTGTAAATTTCAATGATATTGTGTCTCATTCTTCTAAGTTATATAGAATACAGGCCTAGAATATTAACCTTTCCTCATTTGGCTAATCTTTCCCACATTTGGCTAATCTACCCTTCCTGGGACTACTGAGTCAAACTTTGCTGTACTCCCTATATGACAAGTATATGCTTTTGCTAGCTAAGAAGGCCAAAGCTCTACACAATACTGGTATTGTTGTGACTAGGCCTTGTAGATTGGCAGCAAGACAATATTCAGTCCTTTTGTCATAACTGCCAATGTACTATTTGCAAGTTGGCAAAGAAGCATGCTGACGTCAAAGCAGCAGTAAATATTCTGGAGGAACTGTTGGATGTCTTTCACATAAGTATGACATCTGACGAGCAATCTTGGATGCCGATGAAGTGCATCATGTTTATAGGGAATATCACGGGGCCTATGGCAGATCTTGACAAAAGTCCAGAGATAACAATGTGGCAGTGGGTAAAGAAGCAATTGCAGCAGGTTTTCTGGCTATAATAGAATGGAACAAAGCAAGTCTGTCCCAATCAGCTGGAGGTGAGGAAGGAAAGACCAGGGAGTGTGTTTTAAAACACAAAGAGAAAGAGAAGAAGACTAACAACAACACACACAAAATGCTGGTGGAACACAGCAGGCCAGGCAGCATCTATAGGGAAGAAGACTGTTAACTTACTGAATATTTAATCAGTGCACACTTTTCCATTGCTGTACATGCCTTAGAGACATGATATTAGCAACACATGGAGATGTAGAGCACTACAGCAGAAAGCAAACCCTTTGGCCAATCTAGTCCATGCTGGACTGGTATTCTTGCTGGTCCCATCTATCTGCACCTTGGTAAAGACCCTCCATATATCTCTCATCCATGTACCTATCTAAATTTCCCTTAAATATTACAATTGAACTCTGATCTACCACTTCCATTGGCAGCTAGTTTCACCCTCTGAATGAAGAAGCTTCCCCTCAGATCCCCCTTAAAAATTTCACCTTTCATCCTAAACCTATGACCCCTAGTTGTGGTCTCACCCAACCTGAGAGAAAGTTGCCACATTAACCCGCTTGGTCTCACTCAGTCATCTATAGTCACTTTGTTCTAGCCACTCTTCTCCTAAGTTCTCTGTTATTGAAATCTAACTTGTTTTCTTCCTATCCCAGTCCTGCTGAAGGATCTCCAGCTTGAAACATTAACTCTGTTTCTCTTTCTACAGATGCTGCCTGACCTGCTGATTACTTCCGACATTTTCTGTATTTATATCAGATTTCCAGTGTCTGCAGCTTTTCTTTGATTATCAGGGTGCGTTTTGACTCATTTATTAATACTCAAATTCAACTAAATGTTATAAATTTGGAGCCTATAGACCCTATGATGGTTGCATAACCAATAAATAGATATATTCAACAAAATTGGAGCAAGATACCAAGGCAGCAGAGCCATTGGTATAACAGTATTACGGCCCCAATGACACGGGTTTAATCCTGCTGCTGTCTGTAAGGAGTTTGCAAGTTCTCCCTGTGATAGCATGGGTTTCCTCCAGGCCCTCTGGTTTCCTCCCACATTCCAAAGGCGTATGGGTTAATAGATCAATTGGTCACATGAGTATAATTGGGTAGAGCAGACTCATTTCGCCAGAAGGGCCTGTAACCAGGCTGGATCTCTAAAATGAAAAGAATCAGCGAAAAATATGTATTTTTTAATCTTACTGGGATGCTATGCTGACATGTGGTATTATTCAACAATGCATTATAATATATACTCAGTAGCCATTTTATTAGGTACCTCCTATACTTAAGAGACCACTAAGTGTATGTTTGTGGTCTCCAGCTGCTGTAACCCATCCACCTCAAGGTTCAGAAGGTTTGGAAATGCTCTTCTACACAGACCTATTGTAATGTGTAGTTATTTCAGTTACTGTCATCTTTCTCTAAGCTGGAACCAGTCTGACCATTCTCCTCTAACCTCTCTCATTAACGAGGCATTTTCACCCACAGAACTGCTGCTCACTGGATTTTTTTTGTTTGTTGCACCATTCTCTGTAAGCTCTAGAGATGGTGTGGGTGGAAATCCCAGGAGGATCAGTTTCTGAGATACTCAAACCACCCCATCTGGCACCAGCAATTATTCCACAGTCTAAGTTACTTAGGTCACATTACGTCCCCATTCTGATGTTCGCTCTGAATAACAATTGAACGTCTTGACCATGTCTGCATGCTTTTATGAACTGAATTGCTGCCAGATGATTTGCTGATTTGATATATGCATCAATGAGTAGATGTACAAGTGTAACTGATAAAGTGGCCACTGAGTGTAATCTAGAGGAAGAGGAAACTGACTGTAGAAGCCTTTCAGAAAAGCATTTACCATTAAAATTACAATAATCACACTGAACTTTATTGCTAACTGAAAAGGTAGGACCAGCATTAATCTAAAGGAGAAGGAGTTAATGGGGAATTACAATCTACTGTATAATTCACTACAAAAAGACGATATTGCAATGTTTTACCCTTCACCACACTGAATGTTACAGCTAATCTTATTATGTTCTTAAAATAACTGATGATACCAAACCAGTTCTAAAACCTGTTCCAAAAGGAAATGACAAGTTCTAACATCTGTGAAAATAATTTTTGAACGAAATACATTAAGGTCTCAAGTTTCTCACCAGTACCATCAAGGAGCCTAGTTATTAGCTCTTGATACTATTTTGATCCAGAAAGGAGTTAATGCCAAGCTTCCATTTTTGATGTCTTAAACACACTTTTGAACAGATCTTTGTAACTTTGCACTTGTCCAGGCATGAGACAAGTTTGCAGTCACAGGAACCAATTCCTTCCTGACCTTTGCCAGTTGATGATATTACCTGTTGGTTACTTTTCCTAAGAAACTTTTCACAATAGTTTGCCCAGTCTGAGCCCATAAGAGTTTCTGGGCTGTTCAGTGTGATGGAGGTTTATTCGTCCTTCACATTGTTTTTACAGGAAACCAGCAGGAAGTAGGCAAAAATGGAAAATACTCCTTAAGCAACTAAAACAAAATTGATCTCTGTCATAAACCAGCTGGTGTGGCACTTAATGCCGATTGAGCAGTCATTAACTTCTCTAAGTTCAATCTCTCTACAAAAGAAGATGACATGTTAAGTACAAAAGCATTTTCAATTGCTTTAGCTGTGGATTATGCACTCCTATCTAACTAAAGTCCCTCGCTGTCCCCATGATATGGATTTGATGAGTCTTCCACTAAAACGTAATTTATCACAGAGATATCACCCCATAATTTGCTGTGGCAAGCATCCAACAATATATGTTCTTGGAACTGAAAAGCACTTATTGACCTGACTAGGAAATTGGCTGAGAGGTAGAAGACAGTGAGTAGGGATAATGGGTATGTACTGACTACTGGGATCCCACAAGGATCTGCATTGGGGCCACGCTACTATTCATCATCCTTATAAATTACTTAGGCAGTGGGTTAAGAAGCCACATTTCTTAATTTGTCAATGACACAAAGAAAGTCAGTATTATAAGGAGAACAGATGAAAGCATTATTAATAGAATGAACAAATGCTAGAACTGTGGGAAATTACCCTCAGTGTAAGCCAGCATGAGTCATTCACTTTGAACATGATGTTATTAGAACAAAATTCTTTCTAAAAGCTGAGAAGCCAGCAGTTATGAAGTTTGCATATATATCATTCGGGTATCGTGGACAGGTATATAAAATAATCAGACAGACTAATGGGATGTTGGCAATGATGTTCAGAGACCAGGGGTATGAGAGGAAACATACTCTGGCCCTTTGGGGTAGATATATTGGCCTTAGAAGCAGCACAGAAAATATTTAACAGAATGAAAACTACAGCCCAAGGATTAAATTACAAGGGTAGATTACACAATGTAGGAATATAGTCATAGCAATTTAGAAGTTTAAGCAACGATTTGTAAATGAGAGAGGAAGAGCAAGAGGGAAAACGTGTGGGGGAGATGGAGGTGGAGAAGGAGCTAATGGGTGAGTGAGAAACTAGGGCAAGGAGTGAAAATATACATCCAGTTTTTTTTTGGAGAGTTTGACGTTAGGAAACATAATCTAAAAATTAGAGCCTAAATTAAAGTTAGGACATTATTGCAGATATGAGCAGAGAAATGGCAGGTGGAGTTTAACACTGCCAAATGCAAAGTGTAAAATTTTGACAGATTAAATATAAGGAGACAGTACACTGCAAATTGCAATAGCCTTAATAGAGTTAGTGAGCTGAACGACCTTGGGGTCCAGGTTTATAACCCCCCCCCCCCCCGAATGTGGATCCCGAATAGGGTGGTAAAGAAGGCATATGGCAAGCTCATGTTTATTAGTCGAGGAACTGAATTCAAGAACTGGGAAGTTATGTTGTAGCTTTATAAACCTCTTGTTAGGCCACATCTGGAGTATTGCCTTCAGTTCTAGTCACCCTGTTATCGGAAGGAGGTGGAGGCTTTGGAGAGGGTGCACAGGACACTAGCTGGTTTATAGGACATGTGCTGTAAGGAGAGGTTGGACAAACTTAGGTTGTTTTCTTCCGGAGTGGCAGAGGCTGAGGGGAGATCTATTAAAGGTTTATATCAGTAGGATAGGCATAGATAGAGTAGTTTACTCAGATGACAAATTTCACATCACATGCTGGTGATAATGAACCTGATTCTGATTCTGACAGCCAGTACCTTTTTCCCCCGAGTTGAAATGCCTAATACTAGAGGGCATGAGGGCATCCATTTAAGGTGAGAAGGATTAAGTTTGAAGGAGATGTGAGGTGTGATTTTTTTTACACGGAGAGACATGGGTGCCTAGAATGCACTGCCTTTGGCAATGGTGGAGGAAATGCTACAGGGGCTTTCAAGAGACTCTTAAATGGGCACATAAATATTCAGCAAGTAGAAGGATATGGACATTGTGTAGCCAGAAGGGTTTTGTTCAGCTGGGCATTTGATTACTATTTAGTTCAGCACAACATTTTGGGCCATTAGGCTTGTTCCTATATGGTACTGTCTATGTTCTATACAGAGAGAGAGAGAGAGAGAGAGAGAGAGAGAGAGAGAGAGAGAGAGAGAGAGAGAGAGAGAGAGAGAGAGAGAGAGAGAGGAGAGAGAGAGAGAGAGAGAGAGAGAGAGAGAGAGAGAGAGAGAGAGAGAGAGAGAGAGAGGAATAAATCTGTTATTCTTCTCTAGAAATGGCAATCTATGTCAAATCATTTGAGTTTAAATCTACGAAAAATAGAACTTTTCTTAATTGAAGGTATTAAGAAATATGGGCATAAACGAGGCCAAAATCTCATTGAATCAATAGGCCGGAGGGACCAAATAGTCTAATCCTTTCACTACCATGATGGCAGAACATAAGTTATCAATGTCCCAGATGAGATTTTCAGTAGTATTAAATCAAAAATCTACAGTGAGTGAGGTCATTCATCCAAAAAAAGTTTTAGTTTTGGCATTAAGAAATATTTTCCCCTGTATTCCTGAGGTTGTTTTTGCTTGGCAAGTCACTCAGTATCCGAGATGGTTACATCTCAGTAAAGGAATTAGGAAACCTGGAACCAGAGAGAGAAAGTTAAACAACAGCATGGCCCTTCAACCAATCAAACTGGCCAACCCTAAGGACAAAGGGTCCAACCACATATCAATGATATTTCTTTGAGTCCCCACCATCAACAGTTGGGAGGTGACGCTGACAGGAAATTCAGCTGGATCATCCACATCAGTATAAGCACAGACATGGTGCACTCAGGCGTATGATAGAAAGGTCCCCACTTGGCTGGAAGAGTGCAGCTCCGACAATAAATACTGAAAAAACATCCAGGCAGAGCAAAAACTTTGACTGGCTCCTGATTCAACTTCCTACACATTCATTCCTTCCATCTGGCCTGCAGTGTAATCTGCACAATGATTAACAAGTCACCTCCTACAGCACTTTCCAAACCAGTGATCTTTACCGCAAAGAAGGTTAAGGGCAGATGATGCAGAGAAACCTGCATCTGCCCCACCTGCAGTTTCCTCCCCAATTCCTACACCACCCTGACTTTGAATATTATTATCATTCTTTCATCATTACAGAATCAAAATTCTGGAACTCTTGGGATTGGGAGTATCTTCGCCAGAAGAACTGCAGTAGTTCAAGAAGGCACCTCGTCATCAACTTCTTAGGGCAAATAAGGATGAGCAATAAGTGCTGGCTTTGTTGGTGACACCTGGGTCACTATAAATAAGTTATAAATGAACAGAATAATTATGGAGCGAACAACAAAATGACTGAAACGATAAGGCAAGCAAAAATAAAAAGAGGAAAGACAAGGAAAAGAAAGAGTCCAAAATGAGAGCAAAAACAAAAAAAACGAAAAAAATAGGTGTTAAGAATGAAAAGATTTGCAATTCTTAAATATCCAAATAAATAAATGTGACATAATTAAATACTATACATGTTTTCATCAGGGTTAACAATTCTAATTAATACAAAACATCATAAAAAGGGAGAGTCAAGTAAGTGATTAAATCTTCAATGACAATTTGATTTTCATATCTTTATATCTTCAAGACTTCTTACCAGGATTTCAAGGAATAAATAAAATGTAAAATGTGAACGTCTATGGAGGAAAAAAATAGTTAACATTTCAGATTGATGTTTAGCTGTTCTTTTACCAACGATGCAGCCCAAGTTGTTGAGTATTTCCACCGTTTCCTGTCTCCCGGCTTCATCTAGCTGCCATTTTTGATTTTTGCATTTCAAGACCGAGGCAAAGTCAAAACATCAAAGCCTAAAGATTGGCTTTTCCAGTTGCAAAGAGTACTAATAATCTCCTTAATCCTGATTTGAAAATCCACAAAGAAACTGCAATATTCATCAATGCCCTTCAAGCAATGGCATTGGGCTCCCCCACCTAACAATACTGCTTCAGGAGATTAATCTCTATGGTTAGCTAAATACTTGGGAAACAAACATTAAAGGGTCACCAACTAAACCCTAGGGACTGTCAGCACAGAATGTTCATGCTCCAGTAATGGGAAAGGAGTTCATTTCTCTCAGATGAGATCCCACACCTCTGAAGACATGCAAAGAAGATGAAGCTTCAGTGTGCCAATATCAATAAGTTCCTATGAATGGTCCCAGCGAGGGCCTAGTGTCCTTTATGAACTCTTCCACTTTTGGAAGCTCCACGGTGCAGCCACATGCCCTCTCCTGGGCTGAATAGTAAAGTCACATTTATCAAAATTGGCAGATACCCCATTTGGCTAGTTATGCTTTAAGGCCACTGTAATGCAGCAGAAAGCAACAGAGAGCCCTAGGCGACCTATCGGAGCAGAGATCCACCTGCGAGGATCATGAGACAGTGCTTGGAAGAAAAGGAGCCTTTTACTGTGAGTGCAGTGCAGACAAGCTTGTGAATGTGGGCTCAGTAAGGACAACCTTAGGAAAAGAGAATAGGTATTTATCTCCCTATGAAGTCCTTTTGTCAGTTGTCTTTCCTCCAAAGAGATGAACATAAATCCTTGTGACGTTTCTTCTAAATGTCTGGCCATTGATTATTCTTTGGTGGGAAATCTATTGAAACTATCCACTGGAGTGTTAACTAGAATCCCACATTGGAATGCCCTACTTAAGATTTGTTTGGCAGGGTTGTGAGGCACTCTACTTATAGCTATAGGAGAGATGTGAAGTAGCTGACGTTTTAAATACCATTAAAGACAATCAAATACCATTAAATGTGCCTACCAGTAGCACATTGGAGTCAATGATGGTGTCATTTACCTGCTGAACAGAGCCCACTCCCATTTGGATAAGCAGGGCAGCACTGTGAAGGTCATGGTTTTTGATTTCTCAAGTACTTTCAATACTATACAGTCCGCATTGCTGCGGGAAGAGGTTGTCACTTCCATTGTATCCTGGATAATGGATTACCTGACTGGCAGACCACAGTTTGTGCGGCTTCAGAGTCATCTGTCAGACATGGCTATGAGCAGCACTGGGGCCCCACAGGGGACTGTACTGACTCCCTTCCTGTTTACCCTGTATATCTCAGACATTAGAGCCATGTCATCTGCAGAAATTCGCTGGTGACTCGCAATAGCTGTGTGTATAAAGGGAGGATGGGAGAATGAATACAGGGCCTGGTGGAGGACTTTGTCAGATAGTGCAAGCTGAATCATCTGCAGCTCAACATCAGTAAGACAAAGGAGGTGGTGATGAGCTTTAGGAAGACTAAACCTGCACTGCTCTCTCTTACTCTTGATGATGAGGACACGAATGTAGTGATGACCTACAAGTTCCTGGAGGAGTAAATGGATGACAAATTTGAGTGGAAAACTGACACAGAGGCTATGTACAAGAAGGGCCAGAGTCACCTCTACTTCCTGAGGAGACTGAGGTCCTTTGGAGTACGCAGGCCTCTCGTTCACATGTTCTACCAATCTGTTGTCGCCAGTACAATCTTCTATGCAGTGGTGTGCGGAGGCAATGGCAACAACACGCGTGATACCAACAGACTCAATAAACTGATCAGAAAGACTGGCTCTGTTATAGAAGTCAAACTGGACACACTGAAGGCTGTGGTAGAACAAAGGACCCTACGGAAAATCCTTGCAATTCTGGACAATGTTTCTCACCCTCTGTATGCCACCTTGGCTGAACAGAGGAACATTTTTAGTGACAGACTAAGACAACTGTGCTGCTCCAAAAAGCACAATATGAGCTCATTCTTACTCTTGGTCAGTAGGCTCTATGATGAGTCAACCTACAGCCGGGGAAGTGAAGACCCCCCCACCCCCCCACCTCCTGTTAAACTGTTTGAGGTAACTTATTTTTATTCTTCCTTATTTCTCTTCTACTCGTACACTTTTAATGCTACAAGCATTACTACAAGAAATTACACTGTAATTTCCTTTGGGATTCATGAAGTATCTATCTATCTATCTATCTATTTTGAGGCAATAGCATCATTAAAAGTCAGTTCTTTCTGTGACTGAAGAATAACATTCAGATTTTGAGTATTGCTTTGCTATTGGACTCCATGGATACCAGATAAATAGCATTAGGGTACATGAATTTTTGGAATGAAATTAATGACTGGCATTAACTACTTTTGAAATGTGCAAAATTTGCAAACATATATTTTGTTTGTGGAATTTTTGAGGCATTACACAGACAAGCTTCCAGGCTGAATACAATAAAGCATTGCAATACAGTCAAAAGCTTTGCAATATTTGACTTTAACCATTCGTCTGCTCCTTGCCTAAGCACTGTTATTTTAACAGCAAAGTGTGTTTCATTGACTCGTAGTCTGAATTTGTACAAACCAATGGTTATCAATGTATGAGTTGTCTGTAATTAAGGTGAAGCATCGACCTACATACAAAAGGCTGCCTTTAAGAGTACTGTCAGAGGCAGGGAACAACTATTAGTTGAGCAACATATAATTTAACTTCCAAGGTGTATAGATTCTAATCTGATATTTGCGTCTTATTGATGGATCAACCCACAAACCTAAAAAGTATTAAAAAGGGTGAAATTGATTAATTTTAGTTGCTTGGACATAAAACATACAATCTTGAATATTATAGAACAGTACAGACCCTTTGGCCCACAACATCATGCTGATCTTCATCTGTGTTCCTAATTAAGAGATTTTTTAAAAATGTTCCTAATGTAGCCACCCCTATCACCATGTGGGGCATTGTATTCCATGCACTTACCTCCCTCTATGTATAAAACCTACCTCTGGAATTTCTCCCACTATACTGTCCTCCAATCACCTTAAAACTATGTCCTTTCATATTGGTCTTTGTTGCTCTGTTGGAAAGATGCTGGCCATCCACTCTGTATATTCCTCTTATCATCTTATATACTTCTGTGAAGTGGTCTCTTATTCTCCTTCACTCCAAAGAAAAAAGCCCCAGGTTGCTCAACTTTTCTTCATACAAAATTCTCTCCAATCCAGATAGCATCTTGGTAAATCTCCTCCACTCCCTCTCCCTTTCCACCTCCTTCCTATAATGAGGAGACCAGAACTGAACCCAACACTCCAAGTGTGGTCTATGCAGCTGTAACATTACTATGATCAGTTGAATATCTGTTCACAGTCCAAAGATGTTAATGGCTGCCCATAAAGCAGATAAATCAAAGGAAGGGATGTTCAAACCTCACCTGAACCCAGTTTCAGCTTTGGAAATCAGAAATGAAATTATCTCTGACACTGGAGAAAGCTGAAGATCAGCTTTCAAACCCTAATGATTTCAAGTGAACATCTCCAAAAATACTATCGTGCTTAACAACACAGTGTCAAGAGGGACTGGAGCATAAATTGATTTGACACTGGCTTTGAAACGAATCCAGTTCAAACCAATAGGGATAAAGTCTATTCTGTCTCCTAGCTGGGAACATACATTTTCAAACAGTACAGCACAGCACAGGCCCTTCGGCCCATGATGATGCACTAACCATTTAAGCTACTCCAAGATTAATTTAACTCTTCCATCCCACATAACCCTCCATTTTTGTTTCATCCATGTGCCAATCAAAGTCTCATAAATGGCCCTAATGTATTTGCCACTACCATCGTCCTTGGCAGCACATTCCATGCACCTACCACTCTTGTGTAAAAACCATACCTCTGACATCCCCCATATATTTCCGTCCAAACACTTTAAAGTATGTTTCCACTCGTATTAGCTGTTTCTGCCCTGGAAGAAAGGTGCTGGCTGTCCACTCTATCTATGCCTCTTATCATCTTGTACACCTCTATCAAGTCACTTCTCATCCTCCTTCATTCCAAAGAGAAAAGTTCTAGTTTTTGAACACAATAATTCAAGTGTGGTCTAACCTGGGTTTTATAGAGCTACAGCATTAAATTAAATTATGTCGGGAAGCACACACATAAATCAGAAGAATGAGGGGTGTCCTCATTGAAACCTATCGAATGGTGTAAGGCCTTGATAAAGTGGATGTGGAGAGGATATTTCCTTGGGTGGGGAAGTCTAGGACCAGAGGACACAGACTCAGAATAGAGGGGCTTTCATTTAGAATGTAGATGAGGAGCAATTTCTTTAGCCAGTGAGTGGTGAGTCTGCGGAATTCTTTGCCACAGGCAGCTATGGAGGCCAAGTCTTTATGTATATTTAAGGCAGAGGTTGATAGATTCTTGATTGGTCAGGGCATGAAGGGATACAGGGTGACGGCAAGAGACTGGGGCTGAGAGGAAAATTGGATCAGCCATGATGAAATGGAAGAGCAGACTCAATGGGCCAAATGACCTAATTCTGCTCCCATATCTTACGGTCTTATCTTGACCCATTATGGAACATCTTGCATTTATACAGCATATTTCAAAATGATTCACATAAGTGCTGTTAAGATGTAGCTTTTTTTTCACCTCCTGCAGTGTTAGACCAGTGAAATTATTTCAGATTTTATTTCTATTTGCTTTTACAGCACCCTGTAAGTTGCTTTAATATTCATTAGTTTTTGCTTTCTGTTGGTCTTATTCAACCACAGAATGTGCTGGTTATCTGTCATATCCAACAACGACAGGAACCTGTATGGGAGAGTTTTTAATATGGAAAAGCCATTGGACTGGGGCAGTTCCACTCTCTCGACCTCGGATGTCCAAGTCCAGTGGTCATCACAAACTGGGGATTTCTTTGGTTGCAGGAGATGACCATGTTTTGTTCTGTGCTTCATCGTGCCCTTTGTTCGCCACAAAGCCTTGCAGATCCACCTTCTTGGCCTTCGTTCTCACTGTTGATCTCATCCACCCAGTCCACCAGAGCTGACTTTGCATGCTAGGACAGGCATGTCCCATTCTCGCTGTGGCCCACAGGCTACCCTCATCTGGCTTAGTCCACCTATCGAAGTGGTGTACCAGGGCATGGCTGCTGTCACATGCAAACAGTTCCTTGGAGCCACAGGTGAAAGATGAGCGTCCAGTGGCCCCCAATTGTAAGTGAGCTGCCCCAGAATGATTACTGGAGTTTCCACCCCCCACTGGACACCTCATACACCAACCATAGAGTGATACCTCAGCTAGATCTGGAAACTGTCTTGACCAATTTGGAACTAATTAAGCTGCTGAGCAACAGTTGGTCAGTAATCAGGAAAGATTCTGAGAAAAGGTGAACTTCTTTCTCTTTCCACAGATACTGTCTGCCCTGCTGAGTGCTTCCAGCATCTTTGCATTTCAGATTTCCAGATTCTGTAGGTTTTTGTTGTTTGATTTTCATTACTGTTTTGGAGAACTGACCTGACAGTACTCCCAAGCTTAAGAATCCTGAGGTTAATTTTAGCAGGACAACCTCTTCCACAGGTGAGCAACCACCATGAATTCCTCACATTACCATGGAGGAAATATTGCTTGGTTCATACCACAAAGTCATGCAAAACAATGGTAAAACATAATGGACAAATTATTTATCGACATTAGTGGAAGTGATCTGCTTTGCTGAAGAAGCAGATTTAGTTTTGGTCTCAGGAATCATTTAGCGGATTTTAGAAATGATTGCTTAGCAGAGAAAAAGAAATACCTAGCGAACCAGAAAAAGGATTTTCCTCTCAAGCACAGGGCAAGCCTTGGATCTTTCAAAGCTTCAGTTACAACACAATTAAAAGTGTATGCAAAACAAAACTTTTACTTTTGATTAATTATTAGTCAATAAGGTATAAATCAACCAGACAGTGCACATTAACTTCCAATCCTTCATTTGTCATGAACACTTTGACACATCAGTTAATAGCTCATCATTTCAATGGGTAAGACTTCAGGTATCTTAAAGCAATCACATTTCAGTCATTTCTTTGTTTCCAAGCACAAACATGTTTTCAAACCTGATAAAAAAAACTCACTTCTTTACATTGCAATGTATGTATCCAAGGTTTCATCTTCAGCCGTTAAGGAGATAAAAATGACTTGCTGTAGAAGCTGGAAGTCTGAAAAGAACACAGAAAAAATTTGAGAGGAAGCATTTGTAAAAAAAGAGAAAGAAACAATAAACATGGTGAATTCTAATAAGAGTTGGACACAAGAAAGTTGAAAATGGGTGCAGCAGAAGAGGCTAGGATGCCTGAGAAATTTAGAATAGTAGAGGTTCCTTTACCAGGGGAATTGGTCAAGGGAAAAGGTAAGTTAGCCACCGGAGGCACCTTTAGTTTTCTCATTGTCCCCTCATTCTGCTGCACACTATCATTTCCGTTGACTTTCGGTCATTCCTATATTTCAACCAATCAAAAGTTCTCCTCTCTGTTCTTTTCCTTTCACTGCCTTTTTTTTCTGGTTCTACATTCATAAAACAAGAGATCTATCTGCAATGTACTATTTATCTTCAATCACATGGGATGTGGACATAATCAGTAGTAAAATCGGTGACATCTTTATAGACAGGAATTAGCCAAGTGAGAAAAGAGCAGAGGAAAGTTCCAAGGGTGGATTTTTTGCACTGAACTTGTCATAGCCAAAAGGAACATAAGTTACACAAGAAAATAAACCTATAAAATTATATATCCATTTGTCCAGAGTTCCTGATCTGAGATGATAACTTTCAGTTATCTGACACATTACTATTGTAACAACATTTCTGTCACATTTTTTCTATCATATTTTGCTAGTTATTTTTGCTATCACAATAATATTTACACATTTTTCCTCTCAAATAATAACAGAGCAAAATTAGCTAGGAGGAAATTAGAACAAAAATAAATAAGAAATAGGGCCTGAAATTTATCATTAAGGAACTACTAATTAAATAAAGGAAACATTTGTTCCATCACAAAGTAATTTAAAATTCATATGAAGAGAAAAAGCTGGCTGCTGGCTGAGGGAACTTTGGACAGCATTCTTCTTTGTCCAAGATTCTGTCCTCTGATGGGAAACTAATCAGTGCTGCTGTTCATTTGCAGAGTCTTCCTATATGTCAGAAACTTCCTATTTTCATTTCCAGGGATAAACCCTGCCTGGTGGCCCCTAGCTTAACCATGCTGTGTACGTCAACTGAACAGAAGATCTCATCTCACTCTGGCCTGCCTTGCATTCTTGTAAAAATCCCAACTTTCTAAGTAAGTAAAAAAAATATTGGAATGTCTTCTTGCTTGAGGAGAGATGTAAACTATTTGTCATAAAAGCTTCATTCAAATGGATTCATTTAAACTTGCTTATCAACCTGAAATATAAACTGTTTCTTCTCCACAGATGCTGATTAACCTAAAGAATATTTCCAGCATTTTCTGCTTTAGTTTGGCTTCAAGCAACTGCAGCATTTTAGAATAAAGTCACAGAGTCATATAGAACAGAGGCCCACCATGCCAATGCCAACCCTTTTGCCCATCCATATTAACCCCATTTGGATCTTTCTTCTTAGACTTAGAATAATGTAGCATGGAGAGAAGGTCCTTCAGCCCAATTCTTCCATGTCAACAACAATGGCCATTTAAGTAATTTCCATTTGCCAGCATTTGGCCTATGTCCCTCTAAGCCTTTCATATCTACATACCTGTCTAAATGTTTTCTGAATGTTATTGAGCTTCCCTGGGTAGCTCATTCCACATACACACCACCCTCTGTGTGAAGAAGTTACTCCTCAGGTCCCCTTTAAACTTTTCCCCTCTCTCCTTAAACCTTTTTGAATTCTTATTAACTGGGATAAAGACTGGGACATTCGCCCTATCTATGCCCATCATTATTTTTTACACCTCTGTATGGTCATCTCCCAAACCTGAAAAAAATGGGAAGCAACATTCAGAGCACAGCAGCTTAATGACCTTAGGGAATCACAAAGTTCCTTCACACATGCTCAGTAAAGTGCAGTGATCTTCAGTGTACAAACTACTCATTCAAACACTGCAGCTGATAAAATTACGGGAAGTCAGGAGATGGTGACTGTCCACAATATCAGTTAGAGGTCCATTTTCACCACCAGAGACATTGCAAGGCAAATAACTGAAATGCAGATGGAAGGAAATTAAACCTTTTAAAAAACTACTCTTTTTTTTATAATGTAGGCTCTTCCATTTAGATTTTAGTTTTCCAGCAATTGGTCCAGATGTAAATATTTGCAAAAAAAAAAGTCAAACTATCTATTGTAGAGCTGGTAATCTGCCCTTGTTGAGCTGAGGTAACTGTGGGGGGATGGCGGGCTGAGGACCCAGAAAGATCTGTACTTTTATTGCCTAACTCAGTAAATGCAACTTTAATAAAATATCTGTAACTCCATGGAAAGTCTAGGAACGTGATAAGCGTGGACAAGAAGCAGAGTGTGCATATAGACCCATCTGTGCTAATGATTAAGGAACATTCTTTTAACCTGGCCATGAGTCATCCTTTTCTGATGGAATATAATGTTCTCTTTTAAGATATTCCTAATTATGGATTTGAATATGTGCTTTAATCTATTATACCCTTGATGTATTGTGTGCTCCTCCATGTTCTCTGGTTTTTCTCTGTTCCACTCTTATGTTTCCCTTTCCTTACTGGCTCATCTCATTCATTTATCTCAATATCTGTTTCTTCTCTCTGTCTTCCTCTATCCAATGTATGCATCCATCTTCTCTTATGCTTCCATATCTACTTTGTTGTGTCTGTGTCTCTCCTGTCTTATGACTGCCTCATTTCTCTCTGCATTAAATCCGAATCTATGTTCTCGCTATCGCTTCTTCATGACTATACCCCTCCTTTCTATCCATATATCTCTTTACGCTATCTCACGCTTGCACCTAATTTTCTCTGTATTGTCTCTTTGTTTCTCCCACCCAGACAAACATGCATGGACACTTACACACATACCTTCACCTTTTCTATTGCTCATTATCAGTGAAGAAATTGTGTACAATGTCTCAGCTCATATGATGGATTTTACAGTGCATTAAAATATATTTGCTTTCCACTATAACATTTGATTTTATTCACAGTAACACTGAGTGGCATTTTTACAATGCTAACTACTGGTCTACATAATAGTATAAGATATATATGAACAATGTCTGAAATACATCTTATGGAAATGTTTGTTTGATGATGAACTTAAATTAAAAAAATAAATTACAAAAAAAAAACCCAAATCAAAATGGTTAAGGAAGCAATATTTGTTTTAAAGCTGAAACTAAAATGGTCATAAACATTTCTAACTCCTGTACTGTTAGTTTTTTTTTACTATACAAACACATTTTTCTATTAAATGTTCAATAGCTCATAAAATACAGATGAAAGATTTGTAGTTAGTTATTAAATTCGGTTGGCATACCTTCCCATTTTGTGATAAAAAGTTCAGCTATTTGTGAACGGGAGTATGTGACTGAAGCTCCGTTGACCAGCACCATGAAAGAGAAAATTACTGCTGGGAAAATGCAATTAAAGCTGCCTTAGTTGGCACAGTTACGTAAATGGAGATTGTTACTTCTATTAATTTTCTTTGAAAGTTAGAAAACTGTAACACATGAAGTGTAGATGGATCTTCTCAGGCAAGGCTCATTCAGGCAAAATAATGTGTTTTCAAAATGCTAACAAAGCACTATAATCTTACACCCTAATAGGACTCCTTTATAAAATTAGACTATAACACCATGAGAGCAAAAGACAATGGAAAAGAGTTGGGCCATTTGGGCCATCAAGCCTTCTCCGTCATTTTATCATGGTTGAACCGGCCTGGTTGAGGGAAGTGCCTGGTGTGAGAAGCGCCAGTCTTTGGCTTGAGAGTCTTCAGCGAGGAGGCTGAGGGAGGAGACTACGCCAGGCACAATTGGAGAGGGTGAAGACATGACCGCTAAGCTGATTCAGTGTGCTACATGCATGATGTGGGAGGTCAGGGACACTGATGGTGCCCCCAGCTGCTACAGCTGTGGAAAGTGTGTCCAGATTCAGCTTCAGAAGGAGCATGTTGAAGCACTGAAGAAAGAACTGGATGACCTCAGGTTTATCAGCGAAAACGAGAGTTTTCTGGACAGGACCTACAGTGAGGTCATTACACCGAGGATACCGGAAAAGAGAAAGGGGGCGACGATGAGGAAGGAAAGGATGCTTGAAGTACAGGAGACCCCAGGGGATGTACCTCTCGTAAACAGGTTCACCCTCTTGGAAGTTGTCAGGACAGAAGATACTGCCAGTCTGAGAGGCGGACAGGTCTGCAAGCCGAAAATTGGTGCAAAAGCAGAGCCGAGGAGTCAGACATCAGGAAGAGCCGTGGTAGTAGGGGACTCCATAGTAAGAGGTACAGAAAGGGATTTCTGCGGCAACAGGTGGGATTTAAGGATGGTGTGTTGCCTCCCTGGTACTAAGATCCAGGACATCACGGACCAATTGCAGGGAATCCTCAAGGGTGAAGGTGAACAGCCGGAAGTGGTAGTGCATGTCGACACAAATGACATTGGGAAGAAGAGGAAGGACATTCTGCAGCGGGACTTCAGAGAACTCAGAAGAAGGCTGAAAAGCAGGACTTCAAGGGTGGTTATCTCTGGTTTGCTTCCAGTTCCTCGTGCTGGAGAGGGCAGGAACAGGGAGATAATGGATCTGAATGTGTGGCTGAGGAACTAGTGCAGGAAGCAAGGATTTACATTCTTGGACTACTGGGATCTGTTTTGGGGTAGGGATGAATTGTACAAAAGGGACGGGTTGCACTTTAATAGGCGGGGGACCAGCATTCTGGCAGACAGGTTTGCCACTGCAACACGGATGTGTTTAAACTAAGTAGTGGGGGGGAGGGGATGAACTGGAAATATAAGGATGGAGTTAAAGGGAAAGTGAAAATAAGAAAAGTTAAAAAGGACAACAGAATCAATGGAGTAGAAAGCTCAAGAAGAGATCATACAGTATGGCCAAGTGAAATAGGAATTGATATGAAAGGTGAGGGGAGTACCGAATTAAAAGTATTATATATGAATGCACGAAGTATAAGGAATAAAGTAGATGAGCTTGAGACTAAGTTGGAAATTGGCAAGTACGATGTTGTGGGAATAACTGAGACATGGCTTCAAGCGGACAGGGTCTGGGAAATGAATATTCAAGGATATACATCTTATCAAAAGGACAGACTGACTGGCAGAGGGGGTGGGGTGGCTCTGTTGGTGAGGAATGATATTCAGTCCCTTGCGAGGGGGGACATAGAATCAGGGGATGTAGAGTCAGTATGGATAGAACTGAGAAATTCTAAGGGTAGAAAGACCCTAATGGGAGTTATCTACAGGCCCCCAAACAGCAGTCTGGATGTAGGGTGTAAGTTGAATGAAGAGTTAAAATTGGCATGTTGCAAAGGTAATGATACAGTTGTCATGGGGGATTTCAACATGCAGGTAGACTGGGAGAATCAGAATGGTACTGGACCCCAAGAAAGGGACTTTGTGGAATGCCTCCGAGATGGATTCTTAGAACAGCTTGTACTGGAGCCTACCAGGGAGATGGCAATTCTAGATTTAGTGTTGTGCAATGAACCAGATTTGATCAGGGACCTCGAGGTAAAGGAGCCATTAGGAGGTAGTGACCATAACATGATATGTTTTAACCTACAATTTGAGAAGGAGAAGGGAAAATCGGATGTGTCAGTATTACAGTTGAACAAAGGGAACTATGGAGCTATGAGGGAGGAGCTGGCCAAAGTTCAATGGAACAATACCCTAGCAGGGAAGACAGTGGAACAACAATGGCAGGTATTTCTGGGAATAATGCAGAAGGTGCAGGATCGGTTCATTTCAAAGAGGAAGAAAGATCCTAAGGGGAGTAAAGGGTGGCCGTGGCTGACGAGGGAAGTAAAGGGCAGTATAAAAATAAAAGAGAAGAAGTTTAACATAGCAAAGATGAGCGGGAAACCAGAGGACTGGGAAGCTTATAAAGAGCAACAGAAGATAACAAAAAAGGCAATACGCCAAGAAAAAATGAGGTACGAAGATAAACTAGCCAAGAATATAAAGGAAGATAGTAAAAGCTTCTTTAGGTATGTGAATAGCAAAAAAATAGTTAAGACCAAAATTGGGCCATTGAAGACAGAAACGGGTGAATTTATTATGGGGGACAAGGAAATGGCAGATGAGTTGAACAGGTACTTTGGATCTGTCTTCACTAGGGAAGACACAAACAATCTCCCAGATGTAATAGTGGCCAAAGGAACTAGGGTAAAGGATGAACTGAAGGAAATTTATATTAGGCAAGAAACAGTGTTGGATAGACTGTTGAGTCTGAAGGCTGATAAGTCCCTGGGACCTGATGGTCTGCATCCCAGGGTACTTAAAGAGGTGGCTCTAGAAATCGTGGACGCATTGGTAATCATTTTCCAATGTTCTATAGATTCAGGAACAGTTCCTGCTGATTGGAGGGTGGCTAATGTTGTCCCACTTTTCAAGAAAGGAGGGAGAGAGAAAACAGGGAATTATAGACCAGTTAGCCTGATGTCAGTGGTGGAAAAGATGCTGAAGTCAATTATAAAAGAGGAAATTATGACACATTTGGATAGCAGTAGAAGGATCAGTCTGAGTCAGCATGGATTTATGAAGGGAAAATCATGCTTGACTAATCTTCTGCAGTTTTTTGAGGATGTAACTATGAAAATGGACAAAGGAGAGCCAGTGGATGTAGTGTACCTGGACTTCCAGAAAGCTTTTGATAAAGTCCCACATAGGAGATTAGTGGGCAAAATTAGGGCACATGGTATTGGGGGCAGAGTACTGACATGGATTGAAAATTGGCTGGCTGACAGGAAACAAAGAGTAGCGATTAACGGGTCCCTTTCGGAATGGCAGGCTGTGATCAATGGGGTACCGCAAGGTTCGGTGCTGGGACCACAGCTGTTTACAATATACATTAATGATTTAGATGAAGGGATTAAAAGTAACATTAGCACATTTGCCAATGACACAAAGCTGGGTGGCAGTGTGAAATGTCAGGAGGATATTATGAGAATGCAGGGTGACTTGGACAGGTTGGGTGACTGGGCAAATGTATGGCAGATGCAGTTTAATGTGGATAAATGTGAGGTTATCCACTTTGGTGGCAAGAACAGGAAGGCAGATTACTATCTAAATGGAGTCAAGTTAGGAAAAGGGGAAGTACAACGAGATCTAGGTGTTCTTGTACATCAGTCAATGAAAGCAAGCATGCAGGTACAGCAGGCAGTGAAGAAAGCTAATGGCATGCTGGCCTTTATAACAAGAGGAATTGAGTATAGGAGTAAAGAGGTCCTTCTGCATCTGTACAGGGTCCTGGTGAGACCCCACCTGGAGTATTGTGTGCAGTTTTGGTCTCCAAATTTGAGGAAGGACATTCTTGCTATTGAGGGAGTGCAGCGTAGGTTCACAAGGTTAATTCCTGGAATGGCGGGACTGTCATATGTTGAAAGATTGGAGCGACTGGGCTTGTATACACTGGAATTTAGAAGGATGAGAGGGGATCTGATTGAAACATATAAGATTATTAAGGGATTGGACACGCTAGAGGCAGGAAGCATGTTCCCGCTGATGGGTGAGTCCAGAACTAGAGGCCACAGTTTAAGAATAAGGGGTAGACCATTTAGAACAGAGATGCGGAAAAACTTTTTCACCCAGAGAGTGGTGGATATGTGGAATGCTCTGCCCCAGAAGGCAGTGGAGGCCAAGTCTCTGGATGCATTCAAGAGAGAGTTAGATAGAGCTCTTATAGATAGCTGGGTCAAAGGATATAGGGAGAGGGCAGGAACGGGGTACTGATTGTGTATGATCAGCCATGATCACAGTGAATGGCGGTAATGGCTAGAAGGGCTGAATGGCCTACTCCTGCACCTACTGTCTATTGTCTATTGTCTATTGAACCATTTCCCTCACAACCCCATTCTCCTACCTTCTCCCAGTAACCTTTCACATCCTTACTTACCAGGAATCTATCAACCTCCACCTTAAATACTCTCAATGACTTGGGCTCCACCGCTGTCTATGGTAATAGATTGCGGAGATTCACCACCATCTGACTGAAGAAATTCCCCCTCATCTCCATTCTAAATGGACATCCTTCTATTCTGAGGTTGTGCCCTCTAATCCTAGACTGCCCAGTATAGGAAACATCCTCTTAACATCCATTCTATCTAGGCCTTTCAATATCTGATAGATACAGGCCCAGAGCCATCAAACGCTCCTCAAATGATAAGTCCTTCAATCCAGAAATGATTTTCATCTATCTCCTTTGAACCCTGTCCAATGTCAGCACATCCTTTATTAGATAAGGAGCCCAAAACTGCTCACAGTACTCCAAGTGTGCCTTTTAAAGCCTCAGCATTACACCCTTGTTTTTATATTCTAGTCCTCTTGAAATGAATACTAACATTGCATTTATCTTCCTCACTGCCGACTCAACATGCAAGTTAAACCGTTATGGAATACTGCACAAAAACTCCCTAGTCCCTTTGCACCTCAGATTTTTTTAATATACTCCCTGTTTAGAAAATATTCAGTTTTTTGTCCCTTCTACCAAAGTTCATGATCACACACTTCCAGATACTGTACTCTATCTGCCACTTCTTTTCCATTCTCATAATCTAAGCCCTTTTGCACACTCCCTGCTTCCCCAACACCACCTGCCCCTCCACCTGTCTTCTTATCATCCGCAAATTTGGCCACAAAGCTATCAATTCTGACGTCCAAATAAATGACATACAACATAAAAAGAAGCAGTCTCAACATGGACTCCTCCAGACAGCATTATTCACTAGACCAATCAGTAAATGCTCCCTTTATTCCCAATCTTTGCCTCCTGCATATTGGTCAATGCTCTATTATATACCCTCTCTGTTGCTTTTATGTTGGCTTTGACTTCCCTTGTCAGCCACAGTTGCGTCAGCCTGCCTTTAGAATTCCACTTCTTCTTTTGGATGTATCTATCCTGCACTTCCGAATTGCTCCCAGAACTCCAGCCATTGCTGCTCTGCCCTCATTCCTGCTGGAGTTGCCTACCAATCAACTTTGTCCAGCTCCTCTCTCATGCCTCTGTAATTCCCTTTACTCCAATATAATATTGATATTATATTATAATATTGAGTCCTGATGAAGGGTCTCGGCCCGAAACGTCGACAGCACTTCTCCCTATAGATGCTGCCTGACCTGTTGCGTTCCACCAGCATTTTGTGTGTGTTGCTTGAATTTCCAGCATCTGCAGATTTCCTTGTGTTTTCCTAATATTGATACATCTGACTTCAACTTCTCCTTCTCAATCTGCAGGGTGAATTCTATCATATTATGATCACTGTCTCCTAAGGATTCCTTTACCTTAAGCTCCCTAATCAAATATGGTTCATTACCTAACACCCAATCCAGAATAGTTGATCCTGAAATGGACTCAGCTACAAAGTGCTCTGAAAAGCATTCTACAAATTCTCTTTCTTGGGATCCAAAATCAGCACCAACATGATTTTCCCAATCTATCTATTCATAAAATGTCTGAAATTATTTCACTCCACTGAATTACAGTGCTGTTACTGTTGATCAAAACAGAAGTTAATATGTAGAAGGCAAACAGAAAATGATTGATTTTTGCACCTAATCTAAAAATTTTAAATGTCTTTTTAAATGTGACTGCAGGCAACTTTGTCCAAAGGTATTTGGACAAACAACATTATTTGCTGCTGAAATAGTCAAGGAGGGATGAAATTCAGCTTGGTTGAGGGTGTTAATATGCCAATTGAGAATTAGATGTCTGTTGTGGACCCTCTTCAACTTTCCTTTCCAACGATTTCAACACTTTCCTAGTCTGTATGCCTCCAGCTAACAGACCGCTGTTCTCCCCACAGGTTTCTTCTCCACTTTTGGAGTGTGGCCTAGTTCTGAGTAGTATTAAAAATACCATAAAACAGAGAAAACATTGCAACATCAACAATGCAAAGAGATATTTCTGCTGAGACTAAATAATCCCTTCATGAAAATAGCCCTTGTCAGAATAACACTGGCATGAGAAGGCCATTGGTTCATGATGCTTACTGAACCAAACAACCAAAATTCTAAATCCACCTTTTTCTAAAACACTGTTGCAGCTTTCTACTCATTGTCTCTAAGTTCAACCCCATAATTCTGACACTCCGTTGTAAAGCCGAGTCATCTTGATTCCCTATCTTCTTTTGCTGTATTCTGCATCTGCATTGGAAATTTCCTAGATCTGTGTTCTCTGTGAAAAATTCTTTCTTTATTTATTTATTAAGACACAACACGGAGTAAGCCCTTCCAGACCTTCGAGCAGCACAGCCAAGCTAATCCCGATTAAATCTGAGCCTAAACATGGGACAATTTACAATGACCAGTAACCTACCAATCACTATGTCTTTGGACTGTGAGAGGACACCGAAGCACCAAGAGGAAACACAAGGAGGTCATAGGGAGAACTCCTTACAGGCAGCTGCCATGTTGCTGGTACTGTAAAGCATTGTGCTAATCACTATGCTACTGCCACTCCTTAGAAAACCTTAGCTCTTCTCTTTGTCGGGTCAGTAGTTACATTATACAGTATATCATTTTATATCAGTAACCCCCATGTAAGGAACATGCTGAGCACATCTGCCAGTCTATTCCATCTCTGACCTTGATGTAGAGTCCAACAACGGAGTTCACACTGCTGGGACTCTTTAGTACAGAACTGGTAGAAACACCTCCCCACATACGCAAGAACTCGCTCTGCCTTGGAAACAAAGTGAATATTCAAAAAACCAATGGCTCATTTTCAATAACTCACTAATCACTAATTTAAGTAAATGCACCAAATACTACACAAAAAATCATTGTTTAAAAAAGGATCTTGCTGTTACAAGTGAGCGTTGGGAGTGGACCCAAGTGCAGAACACAGACACAGGGGTAGTATAAACAGAACGGTGTTTATTGATAGTTACTAGGAAGGCAAAATATCGGCATGGACGTAAACGTTGGATAACAAACCGGTAAAACTTGGACTTGACCTGGACTCAGACTCGGTCTTGACTCGGACTCGGAACTTGGACCTTGACTTGGGCTCGGAACTGGAGCACGACTTGGAACCTGGAACTGGAACACGATTTGGAGCCTGGACTTGGACACGATTTGAAGCCTGGACTTGGACACGATTTGGAGCCTGGACTTGGACACGATTTGGAGCCTGGACTTGGACACGATTTGGAGCCTGGACTTGGACATGATTTGGAGCCTGGACTTGGACACGATTTGAAGCCTGGACTTGGACACAATTTGGAGCCTGGACTTGGACACGATTTGAAGCCTGGACTTGGACACGATTTGAAGCCTGGACTTGGACACGATTTGGAGCCTGGACTTGGAATAGAACTATGTGGGGACAGAATACCTAACTCAGAGTAGTGGCAAACGGCCCGACCTACTCAGCTGGAAAGACTTGGACAATGAAGAGACAGAACCACACAACGACAGTCCATTCATATCTAGGCTCGGAGTAGTGGCAAAACGGCCTGCAACACTCAGCCGGGCGGCAGACTCAACCCCCAGAACTTGACTTGGGCTCGGAAGATGGTCCCTTATTCCCAGCGGCTCGGAGCATGCATACCACACCGGTTATGGTGAGCAATTCTCAGCCGGACATGAAAACGACAGGATTTGCATCCTGACTCGGAGTTGCAGCAAAATTGCCGGCAACTCAGCTGGATACAAGAACGACTGAATTCACTTAGCAGCCACAAGCACCAAAGCAACTTAGAGTCCATGATTCTCGGCGGCTCCGGTGATGGTATAGACTTCTTGGCAGCCCGGAACGTGAATGGCCAGACTGGCTTCTGGAGAGCTTCTGGTAACGGCCCAGCAACTGAGTAGCTGTAACCCGGAGCCCTTTATGTTGCCGGTTCGAAATGAAGATCAGGTGCCTTCAGCAAGGTGCCCAGTGGAACACGGGGAAAAGGAAATAACTGGAATGGGGAGTCCATGAACCGGACCATGACACTCGCCATAGTAGGATGGCATTGATTTCAGATTTTTTTTATGTTCAATAAGAAAATAGCAACAAACAATCCACAAAAGGAAGAAAAGGCTTTAATATTAAGCTAAGAACATGTCAATGCAGCTGCTATCATCATTATGAAGTTTTAAGAACTGAAGTCCAGTCCCATTGACATCCTCTGAAACAAGTGCTAATTTCAGTCATTGATGCAAATTCAACTGAGGTAATAGAGGAGTTAATTTGGTCTGAAAAATATCTGAACTCATTGGCAAATATACAGGGAAAAGATTAACTAAATTCAAACCAATTGGTGTGCCAGTTCCCAGGTCAGCTTCATCAGCAGTTTGGCTAATGTGAAAGCAAACAAGATGGCCACAATCCCCACCATTTCCGTTTCCAATAGTTATTTTGCTGAGTTTCCAGACTGCATTGCTGCCCACTTGATTTCCTTTGGACCAATAACATTTTTAAAAGTGTTTATTGTGAACTGAGTCAACTAGTTGGAGATCTGTGAATTCCTTTGTCTCTTTTTGTGAATACAGATGGAAAGGGTTGACTGCTTCTCCAAAACAACACTCTCTTCCTGTTTCCTGCAACTTTGGAAAGTTGAAGCTATGACTCATGGCTTCATCTCGTCCTTTCCCAGGACCTAATTTCTATGAAAGCCCTGTGGTCTTTTTGGCATTCCCTCAGCTTCAACCAGTATCTTAAAACCTACTATATGTTGGGGCAACTTAATCCTACCACCTCTCTTTAGCTTATTTCTCCTCAAGATTTCCAGTTGCAACTTCTCCTCAAAAGTCTGAGAACTGGAATTCCTCTTGCTGCATTTAAAGTTCTAAACATCATAAATGCATTGAATGTATGTTTCCTGCAGCAGGATGTTCTGATGATTCTGTCTCAAAAGAAACATGCTTTAGCATTGTCTTCATACGTTGAACACAAGTTGGGGGGGGGGCAATATCCTTGAGGGAAGCTTGGCTAGAGCTGTTGGGGAGGGTTTAAAGTAATTTGGCAGGGGGATGGGAACCAAAATGATAGGGCTGAGGATAGGGTATTTGTAAGTGCACTCCACTCTTTAAGAAGGGAGGGAGGCCCAAGAAAGGAAATCATAGACCAGTTATCCTGACTTTAGTGGTTAGGCAGATGTTGGAGTCCATTTTTAAGGTTGAGGTTTTGGGGTACTTGGAGGCACATTATAAAGTCGGCCAAAGTAAGATTGGTTTCCCTAAGGGAAAACATTGCATGTCAACTCTATTTGAATTCTTTGAGGAAATAAAATGTAGGATAGACAAAGGAGAATCAGTGGATATTGTTTACTTAGATTTTCAGAAGGCCTTTGAAAAGGTGCCACACGTGAGTCTGTTTAACAAGGTAAGAGGCTATGCAATTACAGGAAAATTACTAGCATGGATATAAGATTGGCTGACTGGCTGGAGGCAAAGAGTGGGAATAAATGGGGCCTTTTCTGATTGGCTGCCTCTAACAAGTGGTGGGAATAAATGGGGCCTTTTCTGATTGGCTGTCTCTAACAAGTGGTGTTGAGCGGAGGTCAGTTCTGAGACCATTTCTTTTCATATTATATGTCAATGATTTGGATGACTGAATTGATGAATTTTTGTGGCTAACTTTGCAAATGATACAAAGGCAGGTGGAGTGGCGGGTAGTGTCAAAGGAAGCAGGCAGTCTGCAGAAGGACTAGGACAGATTTGAAGAACAGACAAGAAATGGTATGTAGTGTAGGGAAGTGTATGGTGATGCGCTTCGGTAGAAGGAATAAAGATGTAGACTATTTTCTAAATGGGGAGTAAATTCAAAAATCAGAGATGCAAAGGGACTTGGAGCCCTTGTGCAGGATCCCCTAAAAATCAACTTGCAGGTTGAGTCAGTGGTAAGGAAGGGTAATGCAATATTAGCATTCATTTTGAGAGGACTAGAATATAAGAAGAAGATGTCATGCTGAGGCTTTATAAAGCACTGGTGAGACCTCTCTTGGAGTATTGTGAGCAGTTTGGGGCCCCTTATATAAGAAAAGTTGTGCTGACATTGGAGAGGGTCCACAGGAGGTTCACAAGAATCATTCCAGGAGTGAAAGAGTTAACATATGAGGAGCATCTAATGGCTCTAGGCTTGTACTCACTGGAGTTTAGAAGAATGGGGGTGGGGGATCTCATTGTAAGCTATTGAATATTGAAAAGCCTGGATAGGGTGGATGTGGAGGGAATATTTCTGTTTGTGGGAGACCGGGGCACAGCCTCAGAATAGAGGGATGCCCATTTAGAACAAAAACTAGAAGGAACTTCTTTAGCTAGAGGGTGGTGAACCTATGGAGTCCATTGCCATGGACGGCTGTGGAGACTGAGTTAATGAGTGTACATAGGTGGAGTTTGATAGGTTCTTGGTTCGTCAGAGCATCAAAGGTTACAGAGAGAAGGCAGGAGAACGTGGTTGAGAGGGATAATAAATCAGCCATGCTAGAATGGTGGAGCAGACTTGATGGGCCAAATGGCCCAATTGCTCCAATGCCTTATGGCCTTAGCTCACTTCCTGCCATTACCAGTTATTTAGCAGCCTGTTGGACTTTGCAGTTACATTCACTCAGAGTGAAGAAATGTATTTTTGCACAGGTCGGCATATATGAATTAAAATAGTGATAACTTTTTCATCCTTTGACAGATGAGAGTGGGTTCATCCATTATACAAAACGATAAAGAAGCATGACTTAATTAGCTAACCAGACCCATGATATCCTGTCAGAATTTATGCATGCACACACTTATCAAGAACTCTAGACAGCAGACGTCAGACATAATTACCTGAGGCAACAAAGCATCACAAACAACGACAGCTGAATATCAAATGGATGTAACACTAAATAATATCTTTGTATGCCAGTCACGCCACTTAAGCACTGATCCAAAATAAACATCAATGAAGAATAATGTTTTTTGAGCTCAACTAATAAGCCTTTTGCATTTCCTGATGAATAATTATGTGACAGCAATTTAGTTAGCATTACACTGACATCTGTCATAAGAAACATCCCTTAAACTATTGTGTCACCAAACTAAGGTTCTCAGGCAATCCTTCTTTAAAAGAAATGCAGTCCTCACTTTCTTGTGTGGGAAAGTCTTGCATAATTTGGTAGTTGTGAATGCTTCTAAACTTGTATGAAGGAAACAATAAACAAGATCCAGAAGTATTAAAAGATCAACCATATTGAAGCTGGTGTTCCTGACATGACTAATTAAATACCCAATATATTGATAGTGTATGTACTGTAAGTAGATTAGAAACAACTCAGAGAAAGAAGGCAATCATCAATAAAGTGTTTTTTTTTAGCTTTCCTTACAGATTCTGGAATGCTCAATCTAGGTACTGGCAAAAGACAGACTGGATTAACTGCTTCTCCTTAATGCCGTCAATGATTTGTTCTCAAGATACTGTGAAGGAAGCTTTCTTTGATTTAATTAATTTTAATTTTGTTCTATTAAATATTAATCATAATGTGAATGTGACACTGTTGCATATTTATTCAAATCAATTCCTTGCAAGGCAAAGCAAAATGTTGCCAACATTGGAAATCTGAAATTTAAAAAAGCAAAATTGCTGTACATTTTCAGCAGGTCTTTCAGCACCTGTGGAGCAAGAAATTGTAACAGTGGAGAAGCATTTATTGATGATGAACTACTCCAGCCTCCTTGCAGCATGCTCCAACCGCTCCCGTTTCTCTGCCCTAGACTCAGTGCTCCGCTCTGATGCCAGCTCTTTGCTGACTGTCAAAGCCCAGCATGGAGAAGGCAAAGATGGTAATGAAGCAATTCCTTCAGTACTGAGGCCAGATGGCTTCTCCTAGTGGTCATTCTGCTTCAGAGTGATAGTAGTGTAGTACTGAAAGAATTGCTTTCTGACAGCACGGTATTGCATCTGTACTACACCAATGGCACAATGCAGGCAACCCGGGTTCAATGCCACTGCTGCCTGTAAGGAGTTTATATGTTCTCCCTGTGCCTACCTGGGTTTCCTTCCGGTGCTCTGGTTTCCTCCTGCAGTTCAAAAATATACAATACCTATTGGTAGGTTAATTGGTCATTGTAGATTGTCCTGTGATTAGACTAGGATTAAATCGGGAGATTACTGGGCAGCGTGACTCGAAGGACTGGAAGGACTTACTCCACACTGTATCTCAATAAATAACTAATGATGGAGATAAAGTCCAACTTTTTCAGTTCAAGGGGAGCAACTCAGAGGTGAGTAGAGAGACACAAGAGAGACTGCAGGTAGCGGAAATCTGGAGCAACACATAAAATGCTGGAGGTGACTTTGCTACCTCTTTTCAAAGGCAGAGAAGCCACTCCTACAGTTATATATGAATTAACTTGGTCATCATTGTCATTTAGTACTTCAGAGAACATAAGCTTTCCAGACCAGCTTAAGTAATGAAGTAGTTCCATTTTTACAGAATGCATTTGGTTGGCTTTTGTTGATAAGTCAGAAAATACCAAAAAATTATTGGTGGACTTTAGGAGATCTAGGCCTCATATGGAGCCAGTGATCATTAATGGAGAATGTGTGGAGCAGGTTAAGACCTACAAATATCTGGGAGTACAGTTAGACGAGAAGCTAGACTGGACTGCCAACACAGATGCCTTGTGCAGGAAGGCACAGAGTCGACTGTACTTCCTTAGAAGGTTGGCGTCATTCAATGTCTGTAGTGAGATGCTGAAGATGTTCTATAGGTCAGTTGTGGAGAGCGCCCTCTTCTTTGTGGTGGCGTGTTGGGGAGGCAGCATTAAGAAGAGGGACGCCTCACGTCTTAATAAGCTGGTAAGGAAGGCGGGCTCTGTCGTGGGCAAAGTACTGGAGAGTTTAACATCGGTAGCTGAGCGAAGGGCGCTGAGTAGGCTACGGTCAATTATGGAAAACTCTGAACATCCTCTACATAGCACCATCCAGAGACAGAGAAGCAGTTTCAGCGACAGGTTACTATCGATGCAATGCTCCTCAGACACGATGAAGAGGTCAATACTCCCCAATGCCATTAGGCTTTACAATTCAACCGCCAGGACTTAAGAACCTTTTAAAAGCTATTATTAATGCTTTTTGAGATAGTGATTTAGATGCATATCATATTTTTTACTGAGTTAAGTATTGTATGTAATTAGTTTTGCTACAACAAGTGTATGGGACATTGGAAAAAAAAAAGTTGAATTTCCCCATGGGGATGAATAAAGTATCTATCTATCTATCTATCTATCTATCTATCTATCTATCTATCTATCTATCTATCTATCTATCATATCTCCAAGGTATAGCAATGAATAGCTTCAATATCAAACAGGATTGATAAGAAGAAGCAATTATTAAAGTGGAGAGCGAGAGAGATCTGTCATTTGTATGTAATATGCTGGACATACACATAATCATATTATGGGAGCTTATCTGTATATAGAGAGCCCATAAGTTGGATGTTCTTAACCCAAGGGACTACCTGAATCATGGTTCAATAGAATCCTTGAGATGGTTTTATATTTTATTCTTAGATTTTGGCTGTCATTGGTATTTGTGTTCTATCCTAAGCTGCTGAACATTTCAATGTGACTCCTTGCAGTCCACATGTCGAAGGTGAATATTTCGAACCACCAAGAGATGGTGGTATATTTCATGTCAGGATGCTGTGTGACTGGGAAAGAAACTCAAATGATGGCCCTGATCAACCTGCTGCTTTGTGCTCCAAAGTGGACAAAGGTCGTAGGTTTGCAAGAACTTTCCAGGGTAACTAACATATGTTGCAATGTACCTTGTAGATCTAGACCATCATCATCTCCAAACCAACAGAACAGCCTTCTTTTGATATTCAACATAATACCAGAGATGCACCCCATTCTGAGGGGTCATCATTGACCAAAACTTTAACTGGACTTTCTAGCCTCTGCAAGTCACAAGTTAAAAACATGACTCAAGATTGAAGATTGGTTGTTGTCATCTTCAGTAAAAGGGGAACAAAACAATTGTTGCTTCAGATCTGAAGCAGCATAAAAAAACACTATAAATATAATAGAATTGTCTTCAAATGCCTGAATGAATTCAATTCTAGCAATTGAGAAGCTCAATACTACCAAGGCTGACACGATGTGCGGTGATGGCCCAAATGCAGAGGAGAGACACTGAAGCCGATTGAACAATTCACTGAATTTTAATAAGAACTGTGGAGGAAAAAAAATAATAAATGCCAGGCCAAGAGGGTAGTTAATTAAATCTCTGAAACTAAAAGCACCAACATTAAAGCTTAGAAACAATAACAATGTTAAATTAATTCTGCTCCATTACAGCGTTCATTTAAACTGTAGTCTTCTTTCCCGGAATGAAGACTAAGATAAGCAGGAAGCATTGCTGTCGCCGTGCTTTGGTCAAAACTTGACAAGGCTGAAATGAAAGGAAGGGAGTTAAAAGCAACCATGAAGAAACGCTAATTGGCTGTAACATGTATTCTCATGAGCGTGATTGCCGACCCCTTTCAGCTGTGACCCACAGTCTGTTGCAGAGTCCACGGTTATAACAAAGGCAACCTAAAGCAGCCCACGTCATTGTGACTTTGTCCACTATCCTACTTATCCCTCCATCACCTGTGCACTTCACCTGCAATGATATTATCTACAAAATGCAATGCAGCGTATCACCGGGATTTCCTCAGCAACCTGTTCCTATTTTCTACCAGAGCACCAGAGCATAGCAACCACTGCATCCACACAGCTCCCTTCTAATCACACAATATGTATTGTTGGGCTTCATTGCCATGCATCTGAATTCATAAGTTCTCTAACCAACATTATAAAAGATTAAAAAGAAGATTAGCTTTATTTGTCGAACGTACATCAAAACATACAGTGAAATGCGTCGTGTGGGAATCCCTTCCACGGAGCATGGCAGTGAGTCGAAAAGATGCTCACTGCTCCCAGCTTGAAGCTAGAGAGGGTTCAAAGGAAGTTCACAAACTGACCCCAGGATTAAACAGCTTGTCATATGGAGACCGTTTGGTGGTTCTGGGCCTGTATTCACTGGAATTCAGGAGAATGAAGGGTGACCTCATTGAAACCCATCAAATGGTGAAAGGCCTTGATAGAGTGGATGTTTCCTATAGTGGGAGAGTCTAAAACCAGAGGACACAGCCTCAGAATAGAGGGGTGTTCTTTCAGAGTGGAGATGAGGAGGAATTTCTTTAGCCAGTGAGTAGTGAATCTGTGGAATATGTTGCCACAGGCAGCCGTGGAGGCCTAGTTTTTATATATATATTTAAGGCAGAGATTGATAGATTCTTGATTAGTCAGGGCATGAAGGGATTTGGGGGTATGGGGGGGGAGGAAGGCAGGAGATTTGGGCTGAGAGGAAAATTGGATCAGCCATGATGAAATGGCAGAGCGGACTCGATGGTCCAAATGGCCTAATTCTGTTCCTATTGCTTATGGTCTTATGGACTCTCAAGGACAGTAACTGGATTCTGGTCCTGCCAATGATGACTATATTATAATTTAATAAAAAACAGAAAAATACAGTGGTTAACTTACATGAGTTACTTTGGACCAACTTACACCCTGGAACTTAAATGGTTACATTAAGAAATTAGGGTTTTTAGCATGGATGCAAAACTTTGCATTAGAGGATATTGAGATGTTTAAGTTTATAGTTCTAAACAATAAACAAATGATTTCATTTCAGGAGAAGACAGGTTAAAAAATTATATTTAATTTCATTCCCTTTACTGGAACTTACTGTGACTGGAAAGTGTATATATGTGATGTGAGTTAACAAAATACATCATAGTTTGGGATGATATATGAATAAAAGTATTGATGTGTCAATGTTTCAGCTGAGCTTCTATCAATGATACAGGACTAAGACAGCACACATAAAATGTTGGAGGAACTCAGCAGGTCAGGCAGCATCTATGGAAATGAATAAACAGTCGACATTTCAAGCCGAGACGCTTCTTCAGAACAAGAGGTACATACCTCTCCTAACTTCTTTACCATTTCTTAAATTATCGTAGACATCTTTTTCATTCAATTTCATTCCTATATTTTCCCTCTAGTGGCAACATTCTGCCTTCTTTAAAAAACCTACTAAACCTCTTCCACCAATTCAATAGGTGTCTATACTTGCCAGAGCTCTCTGTTCCTGCAGCCTCTTCAAATAGAAACATTTATTTTGTAATATCTTTCCTCATTCCTCTCTTCAGAATATGTCATTTCGGCATTAAATTTGATCTGCCCATTTCACCACCCTTTTCATGTCCTGCTGAAATCCTCCTTTTGTTTGCTACATTTCTGAATCCCATCATCTGCAGATGGTGAAACGATGACAAGTATAGCCATCCAATTCATTAAACCATATTTAAAAATGTGCATTAGTTTTAATACTGACCCCAGGGGAGCATCACTGCACACTTCCCTCCAGTTTGAAAAATAATCGTTCACTAGTGCTCTTCTTTCAGTTCCTGAGGCAATTTTGCATCTGTACTGGCAATGCCTGTTTAATTCTCCAGAGTTCAATTTTGTTAGCAACTGTATGCAATGTTTGAACAAATACCTTTGAAAATACAAACATTGACCATATTAGCCTTATCATATCGCCCTTCTACTTCATTAAGTTAGTTTAGAACAATTTGCTTTTAACAAATCCATGTTGCCACTCATTTGATAGCCTAGTACCAGTTCATTTTGCCGTTGATTACCAACTCTAACAGGTTTCCTTCCAGATACTGAATGCACTTCCTAGTGATTCTTTTTCACATTTACAGTCCTATCTGCTTCACTGTCTGAGGAAGATTACAAAACAGTAGACAGAGTCTTTATAATTTCCATCACTTACATCTCTCAGCAAACTATAATGCTTTCCACATGAATCGGATACTTCAATATTAGTTTAATATGTGATCAATATCTAGAAGATTTTCATTCAAAGTACCATATTCTAGATGGGTGATTGCCTAAAACTTGTATGGATGAATATTCCTTTCTACAAGCCTGAATTTTGCCATGCAGACTGCTTTGTTATCTGAAACTGAATTCTTATTGAATGATGCAACAACGTTGCACAAATTGCGAATGGTCTTTCGAATGGTCGGCAGGCAGACATTTTTTTGAAGGGCTAGGAACTGAACAAATCAGTAGTTCATGATGTTTTGCACAACATCACAGGCTTTATTCAACCATACTATATGTGATCTGACGGCAGGATGCACAAGGAAAATCATGTATGTGAAGTCAATGTCTTTCAGGGCTGTTTGGAAGTATAGGAGCTAGGGTCATCAGGGAGAAAAAGCCTGGGTCTGATGTCAACAGTGACTGATTCATCACCGATAATTCCAGTGACTATCAAGGTGAGATGGTTCAACTTTTAGAGATTACAGATGCTGGAATCTGAAAAATAGAGCCTATCAGGCAACATCTGTGGTAGGAAATGGATGGTTGATGTTTTGGCTTGAGACCCTTTCATCTGGATTGCAAAATGAATGGTCTCAACTGAGAACATGTTGACTGCTTCAGCTTTTGATGGAGAAGGTGACTGCTTGCTTGTGTGGATGAAGACTCCTTTCTACATATCAACCCAAACGTGAATTCTGTTTGGAACCTGCTGTTTGAGCATTCAGACTGCTTCATTTTCTAAAGCCAAATTCTTATTGAGTGATAGAGAAACCATGAGAGGGTGGATGGGTGTTTGCACTGTTCCTGCCATGGGTTTATTTTCATGGGCCACCACTCTATACCCTCCAACTGCAAGTAGTGATATCTCTGTGAATCATTTTGCTCACTATTGTACAGCCAACTAAAGCATAAGAGACCTGTAATGGATTGTTAAAACAACTTCCCCTGAAAAGTCTTGAGGATTAATCAACACAAAATATGAAAATGCGAAGTATTCCAGTTCAATTGTCAAGATAAAAGGTTTTCAGGGTTAAATACACCATATAATTTTCATCCTACAAGTGTTTGCTGTGAGTCTTTGCACCTGACAAACCACTGAGCTTAATAATAATGAAGTTGAGTGGCTCCACTTCTATCTTGGCCAGCTCTGTGGTCAGCTGAGATCTGTCAGACCTCTGCTGTGGTTCTTGTGTGCTCAGCAGTGTAACCCAACATCTGATGAGGCTTGGAATGCTTATGCCTCCGTAAATGTGCTGAGAGAACAGATCAGGACTTTGCGAAAAGAATCACTCGGCGCAATTATCTGAAAGAGAAAAGTTGTTTTTAGTTTCAGCACTTAACTTGCTGCTAATACCTATGACAATTTAATTGTAGCAGTAAATATACCTTCAGTTTTGTGCTGCCATTAAATGCAAGCATTAATCCGTTGTACTTTTGCAACATTTACCTTCAAATGTTATCTGCACATTGCAGCAATAAGTGGTGAGCCCTAGCTCAGAAATGTCAATGCAATATAGGAATATCCAATAGGAAAGGAAAGGATGCTTCCTCTAGTGGGGGAGTCTAGGACCAGAGGGTAGGAATATAGGACAGGAAAGTATGTTCCCTATAGTGGGGATAGTACAAAACCAGAATACAAGGATATCCCTTTAGAACAGAGATGAGGAGGATCAGATGCCTTCCTTCATACACTCCTTCATACTTCTCATCATTTGGAGACACAGGAAACTTCAGATGCTGAAATCTGGAACAACACAAAAATACTGGGCAATCTCAAATGAACAGTCTCAATCAGAAACATTTACGGTCTACTTCCTTCCATAGATGCATGGATGCTGAATCCCTCCAGCAGTTTATGTGCTCTTCCAAAACATGATTGGATTGTTCCAAATCTGCGTCCTAACTGCATTGGCTCAGATATGCCTATTACCCTTGCTTTCCAGAAATCTCCCAATCTCAGCCCTGAAACATTCAACTGACCTTGCATCGCCATCTTAAATTCTAGTTTTTATAACCTCATGTAGAAAGAAGGGCATCCTGACAACACTCCTAAGTGATCGAATTTAATCCACACAACAGGGCAGATTGGGAGAATGTTGGGTATTACCAGAGACATAGAACAGAGTTCTAAGAAAAGTTTGAGATAATTATTGATGGAAACAAGGTTTTGTGAAAGAAAAATCATGCACGATCAATTTATTGGAGTTCTTTGAAGAAGTAACATGTGTTGATAGATGCATTAGACCTAGGTTTCCAGAAGGCATTTCATAAGCTGCTATATCAAAGGCTATTACAGAAAATGCAACATCATAATGTCAAAGATTGTATGGATGGCATTTTGACCAGCTAACAAAAAACAGAGAGTAGGCATTAATGGGGCTTTTGCTGACTGGTAATATGTAATGTGTGATGAGCCACAAGGATTAATGTTGGTCTCTCAACCTTTTACATCTATATACAGTAAGTGGCTTTGATTAAGGAACTGAAGGTTTGCTATTGAACGTGGTGATAATACAAATGTAAGTAGAAAGTAGGTTGTGAAAAGGACAGACACTGTGATACAGATGGGTTAGGTGAGTTGGTAGAGATCTGCCAAGAGAAGTATGATACAACAAAATGTGTATTTGTGCATTTTGGTGGTAAATAATCTAAATAATGAAGGATTGCTGCAGGAATTGAACCCAGGTCACTGGTGCTGTAAAGTGTTGTGCTAACCACTATGCTACCATTCCACTCCTATTGTTTAGTTCTCGTGCCAACTCTCAGATGCAGGAATCACAGAGACCTCAGCAAATCAAACTAAACTTACAATTTATTACAGAAATTAACCAGAAAAACTAAGAAGAGCTCAGGCAAACTATACGGTATCTTGATCAACTGAAATCAGTCACAATACACAGATGAACTCAGTCAGAGTTTCACCCAACAAGGAGCCACAGTGACCGAGCAAAGAGGGATTGGCGTGCCCCCCCCCCCCCGAAACACACCTGTTGCATGTAGGAATTCAGAACCAATCAGACAACATTGATATCCAGACGAAGCAATAATCTTCAAAGCCAACAACTACAATATAAAACATTGAAAATGCCATGCTAATTCAAACCCTAAACTGAACAAAAGTGATAAATACAAAGAGAGCTTAACAATCTCCATGATACCAAATGAGACACCTGCAAAACAAAACCAGAGCTTAGCCCAAAGACAAACAATTATACATAAAAGGTAAACAGTCCAGCAACTCAGCATCCCCACTGAGAAAATACAGCCCACATACTAACGAAAAAAATGTCTTTTTTAAAACCAATGACCCTATTTTTGACAGCATTAGTAAGAAGATAATTCTTCACTTGTACAGGACTTCTGGAGAACTGTATAGTGTCCTTATGTGAGAAAGTGTTTTTTTATATTAGAGGCAGTTCACAAAATATCTGTTGGATACTACCTGAAATGCACAGATGACTTATGAGGAAAGGTTGGACTGGCTGGGCTTGTACCTACTAGAAGAATGAGAGTGGATGTAATTGGAACATATAAGATCCTGATGGTATTGACAAGGTGGATTTGGAGAGGACGTTTCCTCTGTGCCTCATAAATCTGCTGCCCCAGAGCACCAGAGACATGAGGGTTCGTTCTTGATAATGGGCATATTCCACATGAAGTATACATATTCCCTCTGTGACCACATGGGTTTCCTCCGTTATAATGGTTTTCTGCTACATTCTGAATGCAAGCATATTCGTAGATTAATTGCCCCTGGTTTATAGATAGGTGGTAGAATGTGAGGGTAGTTGATGAGAGTTTGTGAAGAATAAAACATGGGATTAATGGTGTAAATGAGTATTTGATGGTCAGTCAGACAGTCGGCTGAAGGGTCTGTTTCCATGTAATATCTCTCTATGACTCTCTAATCAGGGGTTATAGGGAGCACCCAATTAGACAGAGATGAGGATACATGTTTCTCTGAGAAGGTCATGAGACCTTGCAGTTCTTTTCCTCAATGTGCAGAGGAAGCAGAGTCTTGGAATATTTTTAAGGCGGGAATAAATAAACACATGATGAAGAATTCTGTAGATGGGCGGGAATGTGAAATTAAGGTCAGGTCAGTCATAACTCTCAATCAGTCATCAGACAGAGCAGGTTTGAGGGACCAAATAGCTTCTTTCTTACTGGCTCCCTATTCGTCATCATCACATTGAAATACATCGGCTTTACTTTAAATTTGCTCGGCTCACTCTTTGCTGTTCTGTTTGCTCTCCTTTTATTCCCAATGCATTCAATTTTTTTGTAACACTGAAGAGCCACTCGTGACTTTTAAGCATAGTCTTTCCTAAAACTCATATCCTAATATAAGAATATATGAAGGCAAATGAAGAAAGGCTATCTGAGTCCACCTATAGGTTTCATTATTGAATAAGCATTTAGCTTATTGCTTTACAAATTATTGAATATTTAATATCATGGAGTTTATTTTAAAATACTGCATTCTTAAAATCAGAATCAGAATCTGAATCAGGTTTGATGTCACTGACAACTGTCGTGAAGTATATATATGTTAAATATGAAGTTCAAGAAGAGGGTGAAAGATAGTGAGATAGTGTTCATGGGTTGTTTCTGATAGCAGAGGGAAAGAAGCAGTTCCCAAAATGATGAGTGTGTACCTTCAGGCTCCTGTACCTCTGCTCCGATGGCAACAGTCTGAAGAGGGCATGTTGGGGTTCTTTAATGATAGATGCTGACTTTTTGAGGCATTGCCTTTTGAAAATGTCCTGAATACTGGGGAGGTTATTGCCCGTGATGCATCTGGCTGAGTTTACAACTTCCTGCAGCTTTTTCCAATCCTATGCAATGGCCCCTCCATACCAGATGGTGATGCAACCAGTTGGAATGCTCTGCACAGAATTTTGCTAAAATCTTTGGTGACATATCAAATCTCCTGAAACTCCTAGTGAGTTGAAAGCTGCCCTGCCTTCTTTGTAACTGCATCGATAGGTTGGGCAGCCCAGGATAAATCTGCAGAGATGTTGACACCCAGGAACTTGAAACTGCTCACCCTAATCCCTGCTGATCCCTAATGAGGACTGATGTGTGGCTCCTGATGACGACTGATGTGTGTTCCCTCAACTTTCCCATCCTGAAGTGCTTAATCAATTACTTGGTCTTTCTGATGGTGAGTGCAAGTTGCTATTGCAACGCCACTCCTCATAGAAACCAGCCTGAGAATTTCCTCGTGTAAATGCCTTGTCACTTCTCAGCTCTCTTTGCCCAGCGATGGGGGTGGCATGTTAATGTAGCAGTTAGTGCATTGCTTTGCAGAGCCTGCAATCACAGATCGGTGTTCAATTACCAACACTGTCTGTAAGGAGATTGCATGTTCTTTCTGTGACTGTGTTGGTTTCCTCCAGGTGCTCTGACTCCCTCCCACATTGCAACCGCACCTGGTTTGAGTTAGAAGTTTGTGGGAATATTATGTTGATGCCAGAAGCGTGGCAAAACAGCACAATCGTCACTGATTTGATTTGACACAAATGATGCATTTCACTGTATGTTTTGATGTACTAGTGACAAAAAAAGCAAAAAAACAGACAAATATATATACTGAGCAAATTGAGCAGTATTTTAAAGCAAATGAAGTAGCCAATAAGAAGCCAGTGGCAATTTTGCTGAGTGCATTGGATTTAAAGACATACGGTTGGCTTTGAAGTTGACAGCTTCAACCAAACCAGCCGAAGTGAGCTCTACTGATATTGTGAAAGCAATGCAGGAACACTTAGAACACCATTCATGAAAGCAAAACGATTTAGGTTTCATAAGCAGAATCAAATAGAAGGGGAGCCCATTTCAGCGTACATGACTGAATTGAAGAAGTTGTCTGAGCATTACCAATTCATTGATAGGCTTAATTATGCATGGAAATATCATTTATTTAGTGGAATCTTACAGGAATGCATTCAAAAATAGCTCCTAATGGAAGCATGACTTACATTTAAAAGAGCAGTTGAAATTGCTGTATCAATGGAAACAGCGGACAGAGATGCAATTGAGTTGCAGTCAGGAATGAAAGTTGCAACGTTTAAACAGAAACCTGCCTGGTTAAGCAAATTGCATAACATTGTGACAGGGGTTCACAGATGCCAGACCAATGTAGGTTTAGAGGAGAAACTTGCAGAAAGTGCAACAAAGTAGGACATGTACAGAGTGTGTGTTGGGCAGACAAAAATAAATGGACTGTACAGGGAGAGATAAAGATAAAAGGCCAAGTTGCAGTTTCAAAAAGAGCACTAATCTGCATGCTGTTGATGAAAAATTTGAAAATAATAAGAGTGACACAGGACTGAGAAGCCTTGAGATATACAATGTGAAAACAATAGACAAGCAGTATGGCTTACACCAGAAGTGAACAGCAAATTCATTAAAATGAAATTGGACACTGGCTCAGCTGATTCAGTCATTCCTCAAAATGAGTTTCAATAGCATTTCAAAGATACTGAACTAAAGCCTGCAGATATCCAACTAGGAACCTATATGGAGAAAAGATAACTCCTGTGGGAATGGCATTAGTAACAGTGAGATACATTAATCAACAAGCCACGTTGGGCTTGTATGTGGTGAAAACCAGAGGCCCAGCATTGTGTGGTCATGATTGGCTGAGACAAGTACAACTTGATTGAAAATCCATCCACAATCTGGATGCCACATCACCTGCAATAGAGTCAACTGAAAGCAAATTAAGAATGGTACTGGGTGATACCATAGCAACACACACAAAATGCTGGAGGAACTCAGCAGGCCAGGCAGCATCCATGGAAAAGAATATTGCTGACGGTTTGGGCCAAAATCTTTGCCACGGCAGTGTTCAAGGATAGCATTGGAAAATTCAAACATATAAAAAATAAAATGGTGTTAAATGAAAATGCCACACCCAAGTTTTGCAAAGCCTATCCAGTTCCTTATATCATCTGTGACAAAGTAGCCTGTGAGCTAGATCGCATGTAGGCTGAAGGAATTCTTTCCAAGTTTGATTGAAGCTATAGGCAACACCAATAGTTCCAGTAGCATAGAAGAATGGGTCTGTCAGGATCGGTGGTGAGTTTAAGGTCTCCATCAATCCAGTACTGAAAGTAGATCAATACCCTCTGCCTATGATAGAGGATATCATTGCAAACCTTTCTGGAAGGAAGTACTTCAGCAAAGTGGACATAAATGAGACCTACTACCGATGGAGATGGACGAAGAGTCCAAAGTTTTTCTCACCATCAACACTCATTAAGGGTCTTATCACTATGATTGGTTTATTTCTGAAGTAGCGTCTGCCCCAGCACTCTAGCAGAAAGTTATGGACCAGGTGCTGGAAGGCAGCCCAGCCACTCAGTGTTGCCTGGAAGACATCATTGTTACTGGTAAATATGCCATAGAACATCTCCTAAATCTCAAGACGGTGTTAAAGGGATTAGAAGATTATGGGTTCAGAACACAGCATAAGTGTGAATTCTTTAAACCAAGCATCACCTACTATGGTCATATTAATTACACAAATTACACAAGAATTACACGAGTGTGCTGAGAAAATTCAGGCAGTGGTGGATGTCTCAAGGTCAAGGGATGTGTCACAGCTGTGGTTTGTTACGATTTGTCAATGACTATAACAGACTTCTGACAAACCTGGCTACTGTACTCATGCATTATGATTCAAATCGTCCAGTGAAGCTTGCCATGCAGTGTTCGGGTTGCCAACACATCAAGCAGGGCTGACAAAACCACTTCCTGCAGTCCCAGAGTCAACTCCTACAACCAGAACTGAGGAGGCCCCAGAAAATGAGATTGTTCACAGCCACAAGTCTTTCCCACCAAGCAGAATTAACCTCCTTATCAAGTAAAACATTAACCCACAAGAGTAAGAAATCCTCCACAGTGATTAAATCTTCAGATCAGAATGGACAATATAAAATTTACTATTCTGTAGAAGCCCATATAGTAATTGTATTATATCATATAACATGTATATAGTTGAGTTGCTTTCTATATTGAGTTGGAGTTTATAGCTAAACAGGGAGAAGTGTTGTGTATTTAATATTTCAGTAATGTTTGAAAAATATTGAAAATATATTGTTTAATTAAACATTTAAATAATTCTTTCTGGGTTTTATGTAAAAGATGATGAATGGCATATGTCATCCTACCACTACGTCATACATACGTGTCTCGCTAAAGTAAAAACAAAACTAAGACACGCACCCCTAGCTCCGCCTTATGCTTTCAATTAGTTTAATGTTTTGGAGTTACAAAGCATAACAAAGATGTTCTGTTCTACCAGTCATCAAAAGACTCACTATATATACATACATTCACTGGGAGATGGCTACATTCATCAGTGCCAGACTGATCAAAAGTGTGTGACTTTGTAGCATAAAAAGTATTGTAAGATGTCTATTTTATACAACCAATTACAATCAATTAAAAGGATTAGATTTTATTACATTCTTCTTCATACATCAGTACCTTACAAACATAAGTCAGGCCTTATATGATTGATGAAATTGAGCAATGGTAACTCTTCTCAATTGTGTATACCATGCACACTGAGATCCTCCCTACGATTCCCAGATTATAGTACAAGGATAAGGAATGAACAGTCTTGGCCATTTTCCAGTACAAAAGAAAGGCTATAGGCTGGAGACATGATAGAGGTCTTTAAATTTGTGACAGACCTTGACAGAAAGCAGATTTCCCCTTGTGGGAATACACATAGTCAGTGGCCATCAATAAAACAGCACCCCCAAATATTCTGCGAGCAATTCTTCATCTAGAGGGTGGTGATAATAGAGAACTTATTCTGACCAGGTCAGCTGGTGGTGCAACGGACTCCGGAAAGGAGGTACCCTGGTTTGAATCCAGTTGGGCCGTTCCCGAGTACGCTTTCCATCCGTACCGGGTTGAGTGTTGAGCTTGCAACTGGACCTCGTAAGATAAAGAAAAATACTGTGGAATGCCTGTGTGAGGAGTGGCGCATCACACAGTCTTTCGTTCCACGCCTTGCGAGGCATGAAAATGCCAGACACTGGCCTCTCAGGCCTGAGTTGACGTCATCATCATCATTACTCTCACTGAGTGTGGTTGAAGCAAACAAACATTCATTGAAGATGAAGCCATACAAGCCCATGAGGGAGTTGAGAGCTGAGGATCATGCTGATTTAACTCAATGAGGGAAGATAGGGGAAGTCCTCAGTGGAATCTAATTATGGACAGCTGGGCCAGTTGGATGTTCTGGAGATATATCACTTTGACATACTATTTTGAAACATATGCTGCAATTTGCCTATCACCACAATAGATCTCCAGCAGATGCACCTCACTGGCTCTCCACTCAGCTACGGATCACCTGGACAATAATAATACTTATGTCAGGCTGCAGTTTATTGTCTAAAGCTCAGCATTCACTGCAATCATACCCTCAGTTCTAATCAGCAAGCTCCAAAATCTGGACCTCTATACCTCCCTCTACAAAAGGATCTTTAACTTTCTTACCAGAAAACCACGGTCAGTGCAGACTGGAAATAACATCTCCTCCTCGCTGACAATCAACATTAGCACGCCTCAAGGATGCATGTTGAGTCCACTACTCTAGTCTGTCTACACCTATGACTGTGTGGGCTCGGCACAGCTCAATCACAGCCTATAAATCTGCCAACAACACAACTATTGTTTGCAGAATTTTAGATGGTCATAAGGAAGCATACAGAAGTGAGATAGATCAGCTAGTGAGTGATGTCACAGCAACAACCTTGTACTCAATGTCAATAAGGAGTTGATTCTGGACTTAAGAAAGGGTAAAGTTGACACTCCTGTCCTCATCGAGGGATCAGTCGTGAATAGGGTGAGCTGTTTCAAATTCCTGGGCATTAACATTTCTGATGATCTATCCTGGGCCCAGCATACTGATGCAATTACAAAAAAGCCACAACAGTAGCTATATTTGATTGGGAATTTGAGGAGAATTAGTATGTCAGCAGAGACACTGCTAAATTTCTACAGATATACCGTGGAGAGGACTCTAACTGGTTGCATCACTGTCTGGTATGGAGGGGCCACTGCACAGGATTGAAAAAAGCTGCAGAAAGTTGTTCCATCATGAGCACTAACCTCCCCAGCATCCAGGACACTTTCAAAAGGCAATGCCTGAAAAAGCAGTATCCATCATTAAGGTCCTCCATAACCTAGGACAAGCCCTCTTCTCCTTGCTGGCATCAAGGAGGAGATACAGGAGTCTGAAAACACACACTCAACTTTTCAGGAACAGCTTCTTCCCCTCTGTCATCAGACTTCTGAATAGACACTGAATCTACGAAGACTACCTCAGTATTTTCCCTCTCTTTTTGCACAGTTTATTCAATTTAGTTTTCTATATACTTTTTATTATAATTTAGAATCAGAATCAGAATCAGGTTTATTATCACCAGCATGTGATGTGAAATTTGTTAACTTAGCAGCAGCAGTTCAATACAATACATAATCTAGCAGAGAGAAAATAATAATAATAATAATAAAATTAAATAAAAATAATAATAATGAATAAAAAAGTAAATTAATTATGTATGTTGAATAGATTTTTTTAAAACATGCAAAAACAGAAATACTGTATATTTTTTAAAAAGTGAGGTAGTGTTCAAAGATTCAAAGTCCATTTCGGGATCAGATGGCAGAGGGGAAGAAGCTATTCTTTATTATTATGGTTTTTACTACTAGGTATTGTACTGTACTGCTGCTGCAAAACAACAAATTTTATGACATATGCTGGTGATATTACACCTGATTCTGATATCTGCATATTCTTCTATAGCCTGTGTAACACTATAAGATTGGCAAAGAAGGAGAAGTTTGTTTTCACATAGTTTGGCCTTGTACAGTCATTTGATCACTATCACCGCAGGATGAAAGAGCGTAGCTACTGAAAAAGCACATCACGAGGAAAAAGTGTAAGATAATTTCACGTGTATAAAGTGCAGAGGAAGACTGACTCACTGTAAATCACATTAAAGCACAAGCATTTTGTATACACTCTGACACAGAAAGGACAACCCTCCCACAGACCTTCCACAACACTCCAGATACCCATTTGTCATAGTTTTGCCACAGGCGACCACAATAATTTTATTTTTTCCTTTCTTCTATTAAAAAGATCAATACAGAGGTTTCCAAAGAGTCTCGAGTTATTATAAGATAGAGCTGCTGTTTAATCACAGATGAAAGTATTGGTTGTCATTAGCTGCATAATTGATCTGGGAAGACAGCAGACGTACTGAAAGTAGTTATAAATTTCCATCTGACCATCATTGACCAGACACTGTCCACTGACCTTTCACCTTAAAGATAATTAGGTATGGATAACAGATTACTGTAGCACAAGAAAAAAATGTTGGATCAAAGATATTCAATAGCAGAATTCTTAAAAATCTATGATAAAGTTTAGAGGAAGAAATGTCATTGGCTTCAAAGAACCAGAATATGTAGAAATGAACGCAAGAGGCAGCCAAAACTCAAGCTTATGTTTTTCATTGGTTTCCCAGAAACAAATTATACTGCCATATTTCTGAATTGTGGGTTGAATACATTATATCATTCTTAAAACTGAACAAAATTGTTTGTTTTCCTTTGAATTTTTTCTAATGTATATATCTATTGAAGTATGTTTATTGATCATTGTAATTTTTTCAAATATATTAACATTTCTTGACATTGTCAGTCGTCCTGTGTTCTTGGCGCGTCTAACATTTACACAACAATATCAAACCAAAAGGTACTAGTTCCTACTGAGCTTTACAATCGTCCTGCCAGAATTTGAGTTGGTTGCCTCACTCACGTTTATTTTGTTGCTTTTTTCATCCACCTTATTTCACCCTTTTAGTCATCAATAAATCATTTCTTTATGCTCAACTCATCTCGTTTATTCTTAGCTCCATCCTAAGCCATAAGGTTTAGCCCCCTCGGCTCAATTTGGAAAATACATTTTGGCAACAAAAGAATCATTTATTGATTTACTTAGTGTTGAAGGATCATATAAACTTCAGGTCCAAACACAGAGCTTAATTTTGGGAAACCACTAACTTATAGTTTGTAGATCCTTATCAGAGACAAACAATTTAAGTCAGAAGTTTTATTTAAGAACTTGCTATTTCCTGGCCTGATTTGCAAGTGGAAAATTTGGGGAGTTTCCTGGGTATGCACATGAGCTCAGAAATCCTCTGATTTTCTTTCACTTATTCATTCATGGGATATCACCGATAAGGCTAGGAGTTATCCATCTCTACCAAGCCCGTGAGTCAATCATATCAGTGATAATGAAATGACATATAGGTTGAGCTGGAAGGGATAGCAAATTACCTTCATCAAGGACTCCCACCACCCAAGCCATGTTCTTTTCTCATTGCTGCCATCGGGAGGGAGGTACAGGAGCCTCAGCTCCCACACCATCAGGTTCAGGAACAGTTACTACCTTTCAGCCATCAGGCTCCAGGGATAACTTCACTCACCTTATTGCTGAACTGATTCCAGAATCTATGGACTCACTTTCAAGAACTCTACAACTCACATTTTATTGTTTTATTTATTGTTTTTTTTGTACTTGCATCGTTTTTCTTCATTTGTACATTGGTTGCTTTTCCATAGTTTTTCATTATTTCTTCAAGATTCAAGATGTCACTTCCAGTAAACAAGTGTAAAGGAGAACAAAACAATTGTTACTCTGGATCCAATGCAGCACAAAAATCCCAACAAGATAAAGAACACTAATAAAAACACAATAAATGTAAGTACATAAGATAGCTTGTATACAGAGATTGACTGTATATCCATAAAGAGACGCTCTGCACAGGAGTGCCTGTCCATAAGGTGACTGACAGGAAATGATAAAGTAGTACTGGTTGGAGGTGTGGAGGCATGGGTTAGCAGATGGAGGTGTTGATCAGTCTTGCTGCCTGGGGGAAGTAACTGTTTTTGAGTCTGATGGTCTTGGCCTGGATGCTGTGTAGCCTCATCCCTGATGGGAGTGGGACAAACAGTCCATCAGAAGGGTGGCCATGAGCCGGGGTCATTATATCTACTATGAATGCCCTCAAGAAAATGAATCTCAGTGTAGTATATAGTGATATATATTTACTTTGAAAATAATTCTAATTACACTTTTGTATTGCTTTTTACAATCCCCGGTAAATGCAAGAGGCCCTGGCATTTTCCCTCGATGGGCTAAATACTTCAATTTATTCAAGCCCACCTCTGCTGATAGGAAAGTGAGCTAAAAGCACAGCAAGGTCACTCATATATTTCCTTCCAACTGAGTCCCCTTGTTGCTAAAATCATAAACAACACTCAAACCATTGCATTCATCTTGTTGAGAACTTGTACTGTAAGTGATGTCTCTTTATTGACAATGAGCAGCCAGACATAAACCACAGAACCCAAACTGGGTCAACAGTAGCTCCTATAAACTTGGAGGGGTTTTCCATCTACCTACCACAAAATAAAAAATCAAAATAGGCAATGGGCAGGATTGATGCTGGAAAATCACTACTTTGTCTCACCTTACTAAGCCACGAAATTTACACAGGTTAAAGTATTTTCATGTCCATTTTGTATCATTATGGAAATATCAATTTGTGCCAAGTTGAGTGTGTTTGTTACTGGAATCCCTTAAATGCGAATTCTGGAGGTAATCCATTGAATATGATTTTCATTGAAGCCCAGTAGTAACACTCTATCAAATTTTTCAGAAAATAAATCACTATCTTGTTACAATATAACTTTTTTAACAGTGTTTCCAACCATTGCAGATTCAGGCTATTCTGCGTAAGAGTTCTGCTGATACTGGAAGACTTGCAGCTCGCAGTGATTACCAGAAGAGCCAAAAGACTCTCCAAGTACTATTTAACCGCAACAGGATACATTTATTGATCTATCATGTACGGAATTAATTCCCAATAGAGTTAATGAGAATTCTGTGAGAAGTGGAATCCTCCCCAATATCTCCCAATATTCCTATCTCAAGGCCAATGTTACCCGTCGAAAGTTCCCACCTTCAACCTCACTACTCCCGATCACAAGAGCTGGGCTTTCAGTTCCATTAGCTCACTGTGGATTGGACTTTATCCCTGAGATTCCAGAACTCAATCTGCCAAACTGTTTAAATGCAAGGCAACCCTGCAACTAATTGGCTTGACCAGGATTTCTTCCAGAATGGTTCAATGAGAGAATCCAAACAAACAACACAAACTCTCTTAAAGGGGATGCGTCAGCTTTAAGAGACCTCGGGATTTCACTTCAGAAATCACTTGTCCCATAAATTAAGCAAACCAATTGCAGGTATGATTACAAACACAAGGAAATCTGCAGATGCTGGAAATTCAAGCAACACACACAAAATGCTGGTGGAACACAGCAGGCCAGGCAGCATCTATAGGAAGAAGCACAGTCAATGTTTTGGGCTGAGAGAAGGGTCTCGGCCCAAAACGTTGACAATACTTCTTCCTACAGATGCTGCCTGGCCTGCTGCGTTCCACCAGCATTTTGTGTGTGTTGCAGGTATGATTGGCAGGGCAGCGTCCTAATCAAAAATGAAGCTGCCTCCACTCTCCATTTGCTGCAATTTTGCACACCTGATTTATGCTATTTAACTCCTACAGTATTTCTAATCTTTAATTTTTGGAAAATAAATACTTGATAATATTCTTCCCAGGATCAATAAGGCTGATTTGCAAATTACTTTGTGATTTAACTGTCTCATTATTACATCAATAAGCTAATAATCTACTAAATGACAGCATCTTCAATAAAGTACAGCTGCTGAACAATGGGGATAGTTGGGTTGAGTTGTTCTCCTGTCTTGGCAATTCACTTGCAAATGTTTCATCACCGTATGTATGGTGATGAAATGTTTGAAAGTAAATTGCCAAGATCAGAAAATAATTCAGTGCAACTATCAACCACCTGAGCTACACATTTTCTGAATTATTTCCAATGAAGATAGTGTTGGTGGAGGAGAGGAAGGCCAACTTAAATTTTCTACAAAGAGCTCACAAAGATAAATGGCATTATTGCCACAATGACTCTGTGACTTGCCGATTCCAAATTTGTGAAGTTGACATTACTTGTGGCATTTTGGCTTCAAATTCACAAAGTAAAGGTTTAGATCCTAATCTAGGGACTTATACTTCTAACGTACATTCCAGTTTAGGGAGAGTAATGAGAGCTAGGTGTGCCATTAAACTGAGGCACGCTCACCTTTCCCAGTAAAAGATTCCTTGACACCAGTTTAAGAAGATGTTCTAGCCAATATCTATTACTCAACCAACATCACTTGTTAATTAACCATCAAATAATACTGCAGATACTGAAGACCTGAAATAAAAGAATTTTTTTTTACCTATACTCACCATACCAGGCAGTATCTATGAAGAAAGAAGCAGACTTCATGTTCAGGTTATTTTATCTAGATAATTTACAAACCTTCAACACTATCTCCTAACCAGCACCAACTTTATCTGTGTTATTCATTTATTCTTTGTCTCTATCCTATGACTGACCTCCCCTTTATTCTCTGCATTCCTTGCCCTTCAGGGCAAATATAAACTTTTCTCAGTTCTGACTGAGAATGGTCATTAACCTAAAATGGTAATTCTGTTACTTTGTTCTCCGCAAATGCTGCCTGAAAGTTGGATTATTTCCAGTCAGTTCTATTTTATGATTATTTAGTCACATACAGTATCCGACGACTGCATTGGTGCTGCTTCCTGCACCCATGTTGAGCTCGTCAACTTCATCAACTTTGCCTCCAACTTACACCCTGCCCTCAAATTCACCTGGTCCACTTCTGACACCTCCCTCCCCTTTCTTGATCTCCTGCCTCTATCTCTGGAGACAGTTCATCTGATAGCTTTTACCACTCCTCTATCCAATTCCAACCTCATTACTTCTGAATGCACCACAGATTCTCAAAGCTACCTCAACTATACCTCTTCCACCCTGACACTTGTCAAAAAGACCATGCCATTCTTTCAGTTCTTCCATATTCACCATTTCTGCTCTCAGGGTGAGACTTTTCATTTCAGAACTAACGAGGTGTCCTCCTTCTTCAAAGAAAGGGGCTTTTCTTCCTCCACCCGCATCAGTAATTCTTCATTTCATGTATGATTCCCCACAGCCTACCATCCCACCACCCCACCAAGGAAAGAGTTTCACTTGTCCTCGCCTACCACCCCAGTAGCCAATGTGTCCAGCACATAATTCTCTGTAACTTCTGTAATCTCCAATGGGATCCCATCACCAAGCACATCTTCCCCCCCCCCCCCACCCCCACTTTCTGCTTTCCACAGGATTCACTCTCTATGCCACTCCCCTGTCCACTCATCCCTCCCCACTGATCTCCCTCCAGGCACTTATCCTTGCAAGCAGAACAAGTGCCCTACCTGCCCCTACACCTCCTTATTCACTGCCATTCAGGACCCCAAGTCTTTCCAGGTGAGGCAACAATTCATCTGAGTCTCTTAGGGTCATCTACTGTACCTGTTGCTCCCGGTGTGGCCTCCTGTATATCAGTGAAGCCCAACGTAGACTGGGAGACTGCTTTGCCAAACAGCTACGCTCGCTCCACCAGAAAAAGCATGATCTCCCGATAGCCACCTAATTCAATTCTACTTCCCATTCCCATTCCAACATCTACTGCCGCATTGAGGCCACACTCAGGTTAGAGGAGCAACACCTTACATTCCGCATGGGTAATCTCCAACCTAATGGAATAGTCATCGATTTCTCATACTTCCGGTAATTGCGCCCCCCCCCCCTCACCATTCCCCATCCCCGTTTCCCTCTCTCAATTCATCTCCTTACCTGCCCATCAACTCCTCTTTCTTGCATGGTCCTCTGCCCTCTTCTATCAGATTCCCCCTTCTCCAGCCCTTTTTCTCTTTCACCTATCAGCTTCCCAGTTCTTTACTTCACCCCTCTCCCTCTCACGGTTTTACCTATCAGAATCAGAAACAGGTTTATCATCACCAGCATGTGTTGTGGAATTTTTTAGCAGCTCAATGCAATACGAAATATAGAAGAAGAAAAAATAAATAATAAATAAATCACCAATCAATCAATTACAGTATTCATATCTTGCATAGATTAAAAATAGTGCCAAAGCAGAAATAATATATATTTAAAAAGTAAGCTAGTGTTCATGGGTTCAATGTCCATTTTGGGATTGGTTGGCACAGAGGGGAAGAAGCCATTCCTGAATTACTAAGTGTGTGCCGTCAGGCTTCTGTATATCCTGCCTGATGGTAAGAAAAGGGCATGCCCTGGGTGCTGGGAGTCCTTAATAAAGGATGCAACCTTTCTGAGACACCGCTCCTTGAAGATGTCCTGGGTACTTTGTAGGCTAGTGCCCAAGATGGAGCTGACTAAATGTACAACCCTCTGCAGCTTCTTTCAGTCCTGTGCAGTAGACCCGCCCCCCACCCCATACCAGACAGTGATGCAGCTTGTCAGCATGCTCTCCACAGTATATCTTTGAAAGTTTTTGAGTGTTCCATATAAAATATTTAAATTAAATAACTGGTGGAACACTAGAAATTAAAAAGTAGTGAGGTAGTGTTCATGGATTCAATGTCCACTCAGAAATCAGATGGCAGAGGGGAAGAAGCTGTTCCTAAATCGCTGAGTATGTGCCTTTAGGCTTCTGTACGTCCTTCCTGATGGTAACAATGAGAACAAGGCATGACCTGGGGGGGGTGGGAATCCTCAGTGATGGTGACCCCACCCTTCGGATGCATCACTTCTTGAAGATATCCTGGATATTATGGAGGCTAGTGCCCATGAAGAGCTGACTGATTTCACAACTCTCTGCAGTTTACCTCAATCCTGTACAGTAGTCTCCCACACCAGACAGAGATGTAGCCAGTTAGAATGTTTCCCACAGTCATAAGGAAACATCAAGATTTCATGTTCCAATCCAGCTGTTTATTTTTTTGATTTTATTTATTTATGTGGAGATACAGCATGAAAAGGGCCCTTCCGGCCCAAAGAGCTGCATTGCCAGCAACCCACCTATCTAACATTAGCCTAGACACAGGACAATTTACATGACCAATTAACCTTCTAACCAGTGCATCTTTGGCCCATGGGAGGAAACTAGAGGAAGCCCAATGGTCATGGTGAGAACATACAAACTCCTTACAGAAGGTTCTAGAATTGAACTCTGAACCCTGAGCTACAATACTAATGCACTAACCACTAACCTACCGTGGCACACCATTACTATTCGCATTTAAAGTAGGAAAATTCAATCATGTATCTTACAGCAAAGTATCAGAATATGGGGGCTGCTTCTTCAAATGATATCCAGAGACAGTCTAAGGAAGTGACCAAAATAATAAGCTCAAGATCAAGAAAGCAACCATCTTCACAGAAATTTGCTGCATCCTTGGCAGTACCTCACTGACTTATTGAAAGATAGTCCGGTCCAAAGACCGACTCTGACAGATGTCTCCAAGTAACTGAGAGGGTGGGAGGATCGAGGAAACTGGTTAAGTTGGGGTGGCATGGAGTGGCAGTGTAGGTGTAGAACTTGGCCATGTTGACTGATTGTTTGGACCGTTAACTGCAGTATCTCCTGCTGATGAAGACCCAAGACCACGAGCATACTCCATAATAAGATCGGCAAAGTTGAGGACAGTGTTTCAGTATTTTATAGAAGATGTGATATTTTTGGATTTTATGGCCTGTTGGAACCTATTCACTTTTACTTTGTCTCCAAAATGCCTAAGTTAAAAAAACAATATCCAATAAAACTGGTATTTATTGCCCTCTCTTAAATGGCAATAGAAACATAGTGACATGTCGCATCCTTGAACATTGCGGAGGGTTGCAGATGAGTTGCCAATTACATTTTATTCTGGAAGGTATTGAGCCCCGGAGAGCTACTGAACTCATAAGACATAGGAGTGGAATTATCATTCGGCCCATCAAGTCTGCTCTGCTATTTCATCAAGGCTGATTTATTAACCCCGTTCTCCTGCCTTCCCCCATTACCTTTGACTTCTTTCTAATCAAGAACCTAGCATGTGACCTGATGCAGGGTCTCAGCCAGAAATGTCAACTGTTTACTCCCTTCCACTGATGCTGCCTGATCTGCTGAGTTCCTCCAGCATATTGTGTGTGTTGCTTGGATTTCCAGCATCTGCAGATTTTCTCATCTAAGAACATATCTCATTTAAAACCTATCAGCCTCCGCTTTGAACTTGGCCTCTACAGCCATCTGTGACAATGAATTCCACAGGTTCACAACCCTGTGTGTAAAGAAATTCCTCCTCAACTCTGTTCTAGAGCAAATCTTGTATTCTGAGGCTGTGCCCTCTGGTTCTGGGCTCCCCCAATATTGAAACATCCTCTCTACATCCGCTCTAACTAGGCTTTTCAATATTTGATAGGTTTTGAAGAGATCATCCCTTGCTCTTCTAAACTCCAGCAAGTACAGGCCCAAAACCATCAAAATGTTCCTCATACTTTACCCCTTTCATTTCTGGAATTATTCTCGTGAACCTCTTAGGGTGTTCAGAGTCTTGCATGGGAATAGGACTATGATATCATAAGACATAGGAGCAGAATTAGTCCTTTAGCCCATTGAGTCTACTCTGCCATTCCATCGTGACTGATTTAGAACCATAGAACGTTACAGCACAGAAACAGGCCTTTTGGCCCTTCTTGGCTGTGCCAAACCATTTTTCTGCCTAGTCCCACTGACCTGCACCTGGGCAATATCCCTCCAAACCCCTCTGATCCATATACCTGTCCAAGTTTTTCTTAAATGTCAAAAATGAGCCCCCTTTCACCACTTCATTTATTATTCCCCTCAATCCCATTCTCCTGCATTTCCCCATAAATTTTGATGCCTTACTAACTGAGAACCCATCAGCATCCACTTTATTTATCCCAATGGCCTGGTCTTCACAACCATCTATAACAATGAATTGAGGTAGAGAGAGAAGAATGCTCTATCACAATTCTGACATATAGAAACATAGAAACATAGAAAACCTACAATAGGCCCTTCGCCCAACAAAGTCGTGCTGAAAATGTCCCAACCTTAGCAATTTTTTGGATTACCCATAGCCCTTTATTTTTCTAAGCTCCATGTACCTATCCAAAAGTCTCTGTTACATCCCCCATGGGTATCTTGTGACTGACTTATGACCATGATGTAATTGCATGATGTAGTGGTCTTGTGATGGTGGGGTGATGTATTTTCCCGCCAGTGTGGGGTCACTGATGTAATTTTCCCACCAGTGTGAGGTCATGTGATGGCTTGTTCCAGCAGGTATAAAACGGGAAGCCTGCTGCGACGCAGGAGTTTTTTGTGTTGAGACGTCATTTAAGTCATCAGTTACTCCGTTATGCTGCGTATTTGGTTTCATGATGCAGTTTTGTTTTAAAATGGAGTTTTACTTTCTATCTTAAGTCTCAAAGGTTATTGCCGGCAGTTTCACCAAATGCTGCCAGCTTTGGTTTGATCTACCTTAGCTATTCAGTTGGACAGTGAAGAATTCATCAGTGTATGGAAACCCAAAGGATCGAGTAAAGTTGGTGTCATCGGCGGTTTAATACAGGATCGACCTTATTGGATCTTCGTTCAGGAAATAGTAACTTGCATCCGAGATAACCCCTGCCTGTAGGAGCAGAAAGGGTTGGGTACAGTGTTATTTGCCAAGGAACAGGTCAGTTCCTTCAAGCTGCTTTTATTTCCTTCATCGTGAGTCTATCGGGCAAGACATATTTCGGCTAGGATCAGCAGTAACGTCACGTCGTAGAGGAATTCATTACTTCAGGAAAGTCTCTCCTAATTGACCATATAAAGCATTTGGACTTTTGCATTTATCACTTTAAGAACTGTTTTTGCATTTATCTCTTTAAGAACTGTTTGAGTTGTCGTATAGCAATTGACTTCCGGTTAAGTTAGTAGTTTATTCACTTTTCATTTTTATTGAGCAGAGTTTAATAAATTGTTTATTTGTTTATAAAAAACCTGTCTCAAGTCTATGTTCATTGTTGCCTGAGACATACCATAACACTCTTAAAGGACCCTATCGTATCCGCCTCCACCACTGTTGCCAGCAGTCCATTCCACGCACTCACCACTCTCTGCGTAAAAAACTTACCCCTGACATCTCCTCCATACCTGCTCTCCAGCACCGTAAACCTGTGTCCTCTTGTGGCAACCATTACAGACCTGGGAAAAAGCCTCCGACTATCCACACGATCAATGCCTCTCATCATCTTGTAATTCGTAGAAATGTGTCAGGAAATGAGTAATTTACTCCCAGAGTATGCACCTACTCTTGCAGCCACAATATTTATGTAACTGGTACAATCAAGTCATTAGTGATCACAGGATGTTGATAGTTCCTCTGCTCAGTACCTTTCACAATGAAACATCACACATTTTTAGCTTGAAAAGAAGTGAACTCAACATTACAAAGTTTTTGTTTATTTAGTTTTTCATGAAATATCAATCTTGACATTTTTGCATAAAGTTTCACCATAACTTGCTGTTATATTCTGCTCTCTGTACTGTAATAATATGTATAGTTTAATGTAAAAGTTATGCATCTATTCCACACAGTGTGCTGAAGAAATCTACTCCACCACACACACAAAAAAGTATGACTGCTGCTGGTTTAATGCCTCATTAAATTGATTTTTGAGGCCTGGTATTGATTCAAGATTGTATTCAAAGTAATATCAAAGAATGTATAAATTACACAATCTTGAGATTTGTTTGCTTACAGGTGGTTGCAAAGCAAGGAACCAAAAAGAACCCAACTTAAGAAAATAAAGACCAACCCCCAATATGCACAGAGAAAGAGAGAAAAGAAACAAATCATGCAAACAGCACAGACAAAATGCTGGTGGAACGCAGCAGGCCAGGCAGCATCTATAGGGAGAAGTACAGTCGACGTTTCGGGCTGAGACCCTTCGTCAGGACTAACTGAAAGAAGAGATAGTATGAGATTTGAAAGTGGGAGGGGGAGGGGGAGATCCAAAATAATAGGAGAAGACAGGAGGGGGAGGGATGAAGCTAGGAGCTAGAAAGTTGATTGGCAAAAAGGGATACAGAGAAGGGAGAGGATCATGGGATGGGAGATCATGCAAACAACAGAAGTGAGCAACAAGAATAGCATTCCGAACCAAATTGAGAATTGAGTCCAAATCCCTGAAAAGTAACTGCTTGCGGAAAGAAACAGTTTTTGAGCCTGGTGATCCTGACACGGATGCTATGTAGTCTCCTCCCTGATGGGAATGGGGAAAATGGTCTGTGAATGGAGTGGGTCATACCCTTTATAATGTTACTGGCCTTTTACTGGCACCTTTCTGTATATACAGTATGCCTTTGATGGCAGTAAGGTTGGGGCGGTGATGAGTTGGGCAGTTTTGGCTGCCCATTGTAGAGCCTACTTGTCCGCTGCAGTACCATTTCCATACCATACAGTGATGTGGCGTGTTAGAATGCTCCTCACTGTGCATCTGTAGAAGGACATGTGTATAGATGTGCACAGTCCAGCCTACTCAGAATGTAAAGACATTGGGGAGCTTTCCTGATTGTGTAGGATGTATTCTGGGACCATGAGAGGTTGCGTATGGTGTGCTCTCCCAGGAGTTTGAAACTGCTTGCAGTTTCCACTGCTTTCTGATGTAAAGAGGGGTGCGAGTGGTGTGAGTTCTCCTGAAGTCGATAACCATCTTCTTTGTCTTGTTGACATTGAGGAGGAGATTATTTGCCTGGCATCAAGCCTTGAAGACCAGCATGTACTGCTCCTCATCTAATGCTCTTAGTGTGAGCTACCCTCTTGATTTGGCGCTGTCCTTTTTGTGAAGATACTCTCATCAGTGCTGTAGCTTAGAGAATTACAGGATTTAGATCTATTGATGATGAATGACTGACAATATATTTCCAAGTCAGGATCGTGAACAAGGAACACATGCTGGCGTCCCTATGCACCTGCTGTCCTTGTCCTCCTTGGTGTTTCAAGTTTGTGAGATGCTGTTGGAGAGGTGTGAGCAAGTATTTGCAGCACTCTTCGTTTTTTTTTATTTTTTTTATATATTAAATTTTTAAGAGAATTACATAAAATGAATAGAATATTAGAATAGTGAAAAATTAATATTTACATAGCACTCTTTACATAGGATGCAAACTGCACCGACTATATGCCAGAGAGGAGTGAGTGACTATTTTTGGATGATTGGTGATCTACTTTGTTCTGATGAAGTTTAGCTCTTGCTTGAGCTACACACATCCAGGTAAGTTAAGAGTATTCATTAAAACTCCTAAGTTGTGCCCTGTTGATGGTGAAGACCTACAGGATGTCATAAGGTGAGTTGTTAACCCTATCAATGACTTGTAGATAATGGAACATTTTGAAATCACAAGCTTCTGGGTACTCAGTATTTTATGTGTCATGTCTAGTTGAGTTTCTACTTAATGGTGACCTCTTGCTCCTCGGAGACATTGAAGATGAGAGACTCTTTTATAGCAATGCCAAGTAGATAGATAGATTCTTTCTTGTTGGAGATAATATTTCCCTGACACTTGTGAGCACAACTGTTACTACTTACCAGTTCTGAATGTTGTCAAGGTATTGCTTCGTTGGCTGCTTCCTTTACTGAGGTCTTAAAATTAAATATTGAATATTCAGACTGTTGGTGAATCAGCTGAAGATAGTTGAGCTTAGAACAGTGCCTACTAGTCTCCTGAGGCTCAAGTGAGTGATCTCTGATAACTACAAGCATTTTCCCCTCTCAGGTTATGAGGGGGGCTACTAGTAGATTTTAATCTTGGATGGGCATTGTGTTTCTTGGCCAAACACCAGAGAATCAGAAATACAAGAAATATCCTTGAGTTTGTTCCTCTGACAGACAGACAGACATACTTTATTGATCCCAAGGGAAATTGGGTTTCGTTACAGCCGCACCAACCAAGAATAGTGAAGAAATATAGCAATATAAAACCATAAATAATTAAATAATAATAAGTTAATCATGCCAAGTGGAAATAAGTCCAGGACCAGCCTATTGGCTCAGGGTGTCTGACACTCTGAGGGAGGAGTTGTAAAATTTGATGGCCACAGGTAGGAATGACTTCCTATAATGCTCAGTGTTGCATCTCGGTGGAATGAGTCTGTGGCTGAATGTACTCCTGTGCCTAACCAGTACATTATGGAGTGGATGTCCTGCTGGTAATCTCCTTCCACAGCAGAGCTTGAAACAGAGTAACCCACACAAAATGCTGGAGGAACTTAGTGGATCGGGCGGCAATCTATGGAGAGGAGTAAGAAGTTGATGCTTCCGGCCGAGACCCTAAATCGGGATTCTTCAGGACCCTCTGGAAACATTGTGTCTGTTTTAGGAGTTTGGTGTTGGGTAAGCAAATGATATGGCCTGCCTCATATGAATAGATCCTTTCTGTTGCGGAGGTTCCACTGGGAGAGGACCCTGACTATAGTTAGTCCTTCCAGAGAATTTGGAGCATTTTTCGAAGAGAACATCGGCAGTAATGTATCAGTGTTTTCATGTACCTTCCCCAAGTAGAAACATACAAGAAGGCGTGGATCACTTCTGCTTGCAAATCATGAATTTTGTGTCAGGTCTGAGGTCTTGATCTTCAGACACCCTGTTCCCCAATCTCCAAAAGGTGTGATGCTCCATTGAAGGCGCTGATCAATTTCATCATTGCTATCAGCCTTTGCCAGAACATGATATGGTTTGTGATCCACGTTTCCCAGGGTCTCACCAGGGTTGTGATTAATGATGCAGAGAGAACAGGCTGATTTGTGGATGTTGAGTGTAAAGGCCACCTTATCAGTGAACAAATTATCTACGGCTTAACACAGGGACTCCCAACCTGAGGTCCACGGACCTCATGCTTAATGCTTTTGGTCCATGGCATAAAAAAGTTTGGGAACCCCTGGTCTAGAGCCCAGACTAGGAGCACATAAAAACACAAGCATCGTCTGCATATTGCAGCACGGTAACCGAGATTTCAGCAAGGTTGGTTCTGGAATGCAGTCAATGTGGGTCGTTTTGTCCTGAAGGTTAGCTCCGCCCGAGGGAAATCTGCTTGCAACTTCAAACAGATCTGTTTACAACTTCAAGTAAACAAGACTGAGAAAAGTGTCAGAGCAGTAGTGCAGCCCTGCTTAACAGTATCTTCATTGAGAAGGGCTGCACTGTGAACTCATTGGTTAGTATTATGATTTGAATGAAATATGGCGCAAATATAGAACAAAGGCAAATTCCTGTGAGCAGCTGAATTTGAGGAAGTTGTTCCACAGACACAAAAGATTCTGCTGATGCTGGAAATCCAAATTAGCACACACAAAATGCTGGAGGAACTCAGAAGGTCAGGCAGCATCTATGGAAAGGAATAAAGAAGGCCAAGATCCTTCATCAGAACTGGAAGAGAAGGGAGATGAAGCCAGAAAAAGAAAATGGAGGAAGGGGAATGAGTACAAGCTGGAAGGTGGTAGGTGCAGCCAGCTGAGGGGAGAAGGTGGGTGAGGGGGTGGGGGAGGAGCAAAGTGTAAAGCTGGGAGGTGATAGGTGGAAAAGGTAAAGGGCTGAAGAAGGAATATGATAGGAGAAGAAAGTGGACCATGGGAGAAAGAGAAGGACTTGACTGGCAGGTGAGGAGAAGAGAAGGGGTAATAAGGGAACTGGAAGGAGGAAGGGAGAGATTACCAGAAGTTAGAGAAATTGATGGTTCATGCGGTCATGTTGGAGGTATTGCTCCTCCAACCTGTGAATGGCCTTATTGTTGCAGCAGAGGAGGCCATGATTGACATGTTGGAATGGGAAGGGGATTTGAATTAAAATGACTGTCCACCAGGAAATCCTGCTTGTTGGGGACAGACCTTCCCTAATTTTGGATTTGAAGGCTTTTAGTGAGGTTAAAAATGCCCATTTATGTGTTTTTTGTTTGGAGTACTGGGGCTTAGGCTGTCAACAGCAGCTCACCATATTCCTCTGTCCAGGGCCAGTCTTTCAAGTTTTTCCAGGTGTGGCCCACCTTCTTGGTGTATCCTTTCTTTCTCAGGGATGAGGTCTTTGGAGCTTCTGTCGGCATTTCTGTAGCACTGGGTTTTTATGGAATAGTGTTGTTAGCCCCATGCCCAAGCTGTCTCCTTGCACAGCCAGGCTTGGGATCGTCCATGGCTGAGTTTCTTTGGAGTAGTGCAGCAAAAAAATTGTGTCCACTGTGTTTCTAGATGGATTAATCCATGCTATAATTCAGGACTGCACTTAACTCTCAAATAAGGAGAGGACTGCAAGGTCAAGCCATCTTATCAACCATTTAACCTCAACAAATTAGTTAAATAATTGCCTGCCTTTTGTGTGTCCTTTTTTAACCATTTCTTTTAATTTGCTGTTGAATTGTATTAAAGCTGCCAATAGAAGTTAAGGAGATGACATGACCTTGAAATTGAGAAAGAACAATTCTCTACCCAAAGCCAATAATACACAACATTTAATGTTTTCATTGCTGGGTTCCCTCAGTAATTTATTTTCCAATATGTAAGGGTATTGAATGAACAGCCTGAGGAAAAAAAGATAAAATTTCAGTGTATGTCATACTGATGGGGAGAACTTAAGTGAAAGATCAGATACGTAAGACATCAGTACAGCTGACGTGTTCAGAGCTAAACAATGACAATTAATGTGGTTAACACAATATTGAAGTTATTTGTGCATGCTTGCTCATTTAATAAGGAAACAGAAGACTTTTTTTTAAAATCACTCACAGTTTGTTAAACAGCTTTTGGTGCAAATGAATTTCCAGAAAAGTCTCTGAAATGGGCATTATGCCTGTTTATACATTACAGCTGCCAGTAAGAGATGAGAAATGGAATGACCCTTTTGGGATTTGCAATCTGTTTGGGATCCTTGGAGTTGGCTCAGAATCTCACAGATTTTACACCCCATCTATTTTATTTCGCAGAAAACAGATAGAACGGAGTCCAATGAGGCTCATTAGAATAGGTGAATTAAAGCTGGACCAATGTAAAACTGTGTGGAAAAATACCAGGCGGCCTTCCAGAGTAGTCAGTATCTTTGGATCTTTTTACTATGTCTCAACATATTTCTGTTCCCAATTAGGGGATGGATTAATGAAAGCACATGGCTTTCAATAAATAGGTTCATCTCAGTTTCATTATTCAGGGCATCTGACTTCATATGAATTACAGGGTTTACCGAAGAAGGTTATGTCACCACCACATCTGTTAATTCTCAATCAGCCTTCACTCTGTTCAAGCACTGCTCATGGAGCTTTTAGAGGTAATTGGTAAAGTGTTTTCTGCCATTTTCAGACAAAAACATACTTGTGTAAATTCTTCAAGTAGTACGTTCCTATGTAGTAGTCTGATTCTGTCAGGCTTTGCTTTCTCATATTTCCTCATGACATTGAAGGAGGCTGTTGAGCCCATTTTGTGTCTATGACTGCACTCTGGCATTTTCATTCTATCTCATTGCCCCACTTATATCCCAGTAAGCTGTTCTATGCCCATCAACTTGTCTTATCTATCTACACCGGCATGGCGTCATAGCAGTGAAGGTAGCTCTTGACAGCGGCAGCTCTTATGGTCAATGTTTGATTCCACCAGAGTTTGAAAGGAATTTGTACGTTCTCCCCATGAATGTGTGGGTTTCCTCTGGGTGTTCTGGATTCCTCCCATGTTCCAAAGACAGGCCTAGGATTAGTACGTTGTGGGCATGCCATATTGGAGCCACGAGGATTGGCCCAGGACAACCCTCACTGGTTTGATTTGATGCAAATGATACATCTCACAGTGTTTTGATGCACATGTGACAAATAAGCTAATATTTATCTCTATCTTTATCATTCAAAGACTAGTTTATGTTTTCTTACGTTTAACTGTCAGTCATTCTTTGGGGCACTCCTCCGTTTTCATGGATGGTTTCTAAGAAGAAGCATTTCAGGATGTATATTGTATACATTTCACTGACGTTAAATTGGACCTTTGAACCTTTGAATTTACAGCAACCAATTAATTTGACAAATTGGTTTCAGGGTAGCCAAATGAAGAAAAAGTAAATATTAACAAGTATTTAAACAGCAAGAGTCAAGCTAGAGAAACTGATCAGGAAGTTGGTGTTGAGGTTAAGGCTAGATCAGCAATGATATGAGTAACTAGCAGAGCATACTCAAAGCATCCATTGGCCTCTTCCTGTTCCTAGTTGCTCGATTTTTTCATTCTTGCCAGAAATGATTTTCTTCTATTTTGGCCGAGGCAGTAACTGTTTATTTTAAATCTGTAACTCTTGCTTTGGCTAGCAGCTTAATATAGGGGATGATAGTCCTCCCCCCTCAGCCCAGCCAAACTTAAGAATTCTTGTTTGGGTGGATGCTGCGCAATGTGTTCCCCTGTTACAAATAACACAAGTAACACAAAATAACAAACAGTACACAATATGCGATTAAACAATTGTGCTTCATAATTCTTAATTTGTCTATATGGTTAGTAAAGAAAACAGAAAAAAAGGGCCCATTCTCATGAAACAGTGAGTTGGAGCTCACTGATAAGGCTGTTTGTGCACCATCAACTTCCTCCAATCATCGTTGACCTTCAGTCCGTCAGACTTCAGACTGTCGCTCCAAGACCACCCCATCCGAGGTCTAACAACTCTCTCCATTCGTGTCTGCTCTCCTCATCTCTCCCCAGCATAAAAACCACAAATTCCCAGCTCCCAGACACACAAGAAAGAACAACATCCCACTCATTGGCTAGCATGCCCCGTTATCTCTAGTCATAACCCAAACATTGCTGCTACAGAGAAACCATTACCTCAGCAGTGGAACATTACAGAGAAGCCATTACATTAGCAGTGAAACCTTACACCGTGTTATAAACCTATTAAAGATTACACCAGGATGGAAGAGTGAGGAATTTCAGGGGATACATGAGCACACTCTGAGTTAACAGCATCAATTCAAGTGAAAATATAATTAATGAGAATGAAGCAATGGTGTAGAAAACATTAGAACCAATCTAAATAAGTCACTTAGCCCATGCTTCCAAACTTTGTTTTCTATTGGTCACTTATTTATTTATCCCTTTATATTGGCAATGTTGGGGTCTTTTACAAATTCATATAGCCCACCCCAACCCCTCCCCATTCCAGAACCATACACTATTAACATACTACATATTAGGAATTTGGGCAATATTCCTGCAGATTGTAACAATAAATTTAATGGATATGAATCAAGACCAATGCAGATTCAAATAGACAGGCAAAGTATTGGAGTGCCAATGTATCAGGGCATTGTGGGCAACAGTCGTTTAAAAGAATTATTCATTTCTGCAGATCTACAGGTTGATTCTATATTTAGCTCATTGTTAGTACCTCCAAGTGGCCCACAACCTTGTCATTGGGTTTGGAGGTTTGCATGCCTCATTGACCTGGAGAGCTATATTGGCTGAAGTCAGGGCCTTGTGCTTTGGTTCTTAGTGGGGTCACCCCTGCCAAACAGGCCAGACTGTGAGTGGTCCACTGGTCCTCCAGGTTTGGGGGTTCAGCTCAGTGCTAACAACCGTGACAGGTCAAAATAAAAATAGGTTCAGAAATAGCAATGAATATTCCTTCTATATGTGTATGATGCTATGAACAGACAGAGAAGAAAGGCCTTCATTGCTGCCTGAAACAGTAGCTGCATAATGGGCAGTAAGTCATTGCTAACAGCTAAGGAAAACTAAAAATATTTTGCTGGAAAGAGTAGTGAAAGAAGATTAAATTGTAGCTCTCAAAAGAGGATTACACTAGAATGCATTTGAATGGAAAAAATACTGGTCAATGGCTTAAGAGCAGAGAAGCAAGGCCAATTTGATAACAACCAGCATCTGTAGCTGTACTGGATGGCCTCTAGTGTATAATTCTATGATGCTATCTTAAAAAAAAACAACAGATTTGGATGCATTTTATTTTAGAGACGATTTAGGATATTTCCAATGGAAAGCTCTTTTCTTTAATCATTTACTGTACCACACTGCATCTCTCTAAAATTGCATTGACTGGGAGGACTGGAGTTAACCTGGCAGATTCATTATGAAGACTACCCTCACATTGCATTAAGAATGTCTTACAGTCAAATTGAGTTTAATTTCTAAAAGTAAAGTCAGACTCATCTTTGAACACTGTCAGGACAGAATGGCTCATTGTGCATAATTTGATTAATTAAGATGATTTGCTGCTTTTACTGATTACAATGTTCAAAGTGCATTACCCACGATGACCTTCCCTGTTAATACGTGATTTGTGCACTGACCCTGCATTTCGCTTTAACAGTGCATGTGCATACACTCAGTGGACACTTTATTAGGTACCTCCTACGCCTAATAAACTAGCCACTGAGTATATGTTTGTGGTCTTCTGCTGTTGCAGCCTATCTACTTCAAGGTATAAAGTATCCTGCATTCAGAGATGCATTTCTGCACAAGACTATTCTAAGGCATGGTCATATGAGTTGCTGTCATCTTCCTGTCAGCTTGAAACAATCTGGCCATTCCAACCTCTTTCATTAACAAGTACTTTCACCCACAGAACTGCCGCTCACTGGATGTTTCTTGTACCATTCTCTGTAAACTGTAGAAACTGTTGTGTGTGAAAATCCCAGAGAGATCAGCAATTTCTGAGATACTCAAACCACCCCATCCGGCACCAATAATCATTCCACAGCCAAAGTCACTTATATCACATTTCTTCCCCATTCTGCTATTTGGTCCAAACAACGACTGGACCTCTTGACCATATCTGCATGCTTTTATGCACTGAGATATTTGCATTAACAAGTAGGTGCAGAAGTATACCTAATAAAGTGGCTACTGAGTGTACTTCTGGAATTACTATTGAGTTCTTCTTTGTGCTATCTATGCATGACACAGTATTGAACAAAATAAAGTTGTTTTCAACAGAATTCAAGCAGACATATTACAGAAATCGAAATGACAGTCCATTTGTGCTGGATTTTCTTTCACTGCGGATATTTATTACAGTAGTAGGGCCAAGTGGATTTCAAACCTGCCTGGGCCATAACCAGCACAGCCCGTTGAGTATCCATGTAAATGAGATACTTTCGTCCTGAAAGATTTTAACCAAAGTTGTCAGCTGAGCAGTTTATTACCTAAACCACTGAAAGTTAGGCCTTTAATTGAATTTTCTTTTTAATAAAGTTCGATATTTGTGCCACTATTTAGAGATTAGAAGCAAAATATTACTTGAGTTTCAGAACAGAAGACATCATGACTTAATGTGTATGAAATCTATACCCATGTATGTTCTCTAAATGGAACATCTTTTAAAGTCCATGGGATTCATAATGTTTAAGCTGTAGTAAGTAACAGATGTTTTCATGCAATGGATTCTATTTTAATATACAAATCCAATAAAAGACTGTCATAAAAAATGTCTCTTTAAAATTAGAGTGGGGTATAATTTGTTGGTTAGATTATATTGATAATGGTGACCTTGCTTCTGAAAATGACCTCCAGCAATGCAGGTAGACTTTCAAATTACTGACAGAGAAAGGATTTTAAGATGTCAGCCCTTTTGGTGTGATTTAATACACCATAGTTGAGATGCGAAACAAGAAATCTATGTGAGCAGTTTCAGGCTGTCAGCTCCAATTTGCTATGACAGCTTCTGACACAGACTGTGCAGAGTAGTATTGAATAGTTTAGACTGTGTCAAGAGGGGTTGATTTGAGTTTACCAGTTCTGTCTCTCTCATTTCACCAAATGCCAATGAGTCTATCATGGTTTGATTTAACCTTACCCGCTGACAAAATGGAAAGCCCGCTGTTCAACTTATTTGCTGACACTTTTTTTTTTGTTATTTTGTGCACTACTGTCAGTGGCCATTATACTAGGTACCTCCTGTACCAAATAAATTGGCAACTGAGTGTATGTTCATGGTCTTCTGCTGCTATAGCCTATACACTTCAGGATTCAACATGTTACGTGTTGAGAAATGCTCTCTCTGTTAAAACAGGATTGAATTTAAGAGCAGGGATGTTATGCTGCAACTGTACAGGGCACTGGTGAGGCCGCACCTGGAGTACTGATGCAGTTCTGGTCTCCTTACTTGAGGAAGGATATACCGGCTTTGGAGGCAGTGCAGAGGAGGTACACCAGTTTGATTCCAGAAGTGGGGGGATTAGACTATAAACAGAGATTGAGTCACCTGGGACTGTACTCGCTGGAATTCAGAAGTATGAGAGGAGATCTTATAGAAACATATAAAATTATGGAAGGGTTATGTAAGATAGAGGCAGGGAAGTTGTTTCCACTGGTAGGTGAGACTAGAACTAGGGGATATAGTCTCAAGATTCAGAGGAATAGATTTAGGATGGCAATGAGGAAGAATTGCTTTTCCCAGAGAGTGGTGAATCTGTGGAATTCTCTGCCCAATGAAGCAGTGGAGGCTACCTCAGTAAATATATTTAAGACAAGGTTGGATAGATTTTTACAATATAGGGGAATTAAGTGTTCTGGGAAAAGGCAGGTAGTTGGAGATGAGTCCATGGCCAGTTCAGCCATGATCTTATCGAATGGCGGAGCAGGCTTGACGGGCCAGATGGCCGACTCCTGCTCCTATTTCTTATGTTGCTATGTGTGGTTATTTGAGTTACTGTCACCTTCCTATCAACTTGAAACTGTCTGCCCATTCTCCTCTGACCTCTCTCATTAACAAGACATTTTTACCCCACAGAACAGCCATGTACTGGATGTTTTCTTTTATTTTTGCTCCATTCTCACTAAACTCTGGAGACCATTATGCATGAAAATCCCAGTTTCTGAGCTATTCAAAACATCCTGTCTGACACCAACAATCATTCTATGGTCAAAGTCATTTCTTCCCCATTCTGATGTTTGATCCAAACAACTGAACCTTTTGCCCATGTCAGCATGCTTTAATGCATTAAGCTATTGTCATATGATTGGCTGATTAGATATTTGCATTAGCGAGCAGGTGTACAGATGTAGCTAATAAAATGGCCACTGAGTATATTTTGTACACTATATCTGCAAAAGCATGAGCCCATTGGGTACATCCTGGCCAAGTAATTTTGAAAAGAATCTATCTAATTTAAATAAATAGCACAATACCACCTCCTAAAGGTAGATGTGGGTCAGTTCAGCTCAGCTCTTTGTGCAACTTTCCCGAGAGCCCACCTTAGAACTTCCAAACAGTAGTAATTACCTTTATCTGTTTTAAAGAGCTGTCCATATTATCAAAGGTAAGTGAAGCTACCTAAACCACTGTATAAATGGCCAGCAATGAAGAATGAGACTTGTAAGTTGAACAAACTCGGAGCACCCATGGGGCTTAGTGAGTCTCAGCAAAGAAATATGAAAAGGGCATACATATGTCTGAGTACACCTCATCAATAATAATCCTGTCCTGTGGAAGAATGAAATCAAGACCATGTTTTTACATCTTAGGATACAGCAGCGTTATTGCTGAGCTTCGATAGGTTTTCATTATGGAATCATAATCATAGTGTAATATCACAGGAGGCCAGTTAGCTTGTTATCTGTGTTCTGGCTCTCTGCAGGAGCTGTGCAGTTAATACCATTTCTCCGTTTATTCCTCATAGCTCTGCAACCAAGTCCACTCCAAACATTGGTTAGATTTGATGTGTCACAAAAGATTCCTGCAAATTTCCATAGATGTACCGTGGAGAACACTCTGGCCGCTTGTATCACAGGCTGGTATGGACATTCCAATGCAAAGAAGCTGAAGGGAGTTGTACACCCAGCAAGCTCCATCACAGATACAACCCATTTCACCATCGAGGACACCTTCTAGAGGTGGTACCTCAAGACTGCTGCATCCATAAATAAAAACCCTCACCAATGGGGACGTGCTCATTATTACAACAGGGAAAAGATACAGGAGCTGAAGACCCCCACTCAACATTTTAAGAACAGCAGATTTTTGAATGATCCATGAACCCATGAATACTACCTCATTATTTGTCTTTTAGAGTCATAGAGCCATAAAAAAGATAGATAGATAGATAGATAGATAGATAGATAGATAGATAGATAGATAGATAGATAGATACTTTATTCATCCCCATGGGGAAATTCAACTTTTTTTCCAATGTCCCATACACTTGTTGTAGCAAAACTAATTACATACAATACTTAACTCAGTAAAAAATATGATATGCATCTAAATCACTATCTCAAAAAGCATTAATAATAGCTTTTAAAAAGTTCTTAAGTCCTGGCGGTAGAATTGTAAAGCCTAATGGCATTGGGGAGTATTGACCTCTTCATCCTGTCTGAGGAGTATTGCATCGATAGTAACCTGTCGCTGAAACTGCTTCTCTGTCTCTGGATGGTGCTATGTAGAGGATGTTCAGAGTTATCCATAATTGACCGTAGCCTACTCAGCGCCCTTCGCTCAGCTACCGATGTTAAACTCTCCAGTACTTTGCCCACGACAGAGCCCGCCTTCCTTACCAGCTTATTAAGACGTGAGGCGTCCCTCTTCTTAATGCTTCCTATAGAACATCTTCAGCATCTCACTACAGACATTGAATGACGACAACCTTCTTAGGAAGTACAGTCGACTCTGTGCCTTCCTGCACAAGGCATCTGTGTTGGCAGTCCAGTCCAGTACAGCACAGAAACAAGCCCTTTGCCCTATCTATTCCGTGCCAAACCATTTAAACTGCCTAGTTCCACCCACTTGCTCTGGGACCTATTTTTGAACCATTCATTTCTTTTTGTAACTTATAATAATTTTTATGTCTTGCACTGTAATGCTTCCATAAGATAAAAACAAATATATGTGAGTGATAATAAACCTATTCTGATTCTGTTTCTGCCTTGGTGATATCTTTCCCTCCTTACTGCCTTTACCTTCTGTTTGGTTAGACATCCTCTAACTTTCACAATGTAAATACTGTTCATTTCCCAATATTGTAACCTCTTAGAATAATGATGATCATCTTCATAATATTGAAGTTCAAGGTTCAAAGTGAATTTATCGGCAATGTACATACATGTCAGCATATATAACCCTGAGATTCATTTTCTTGTGGGCGTACATACTCAATATAGATTTAATAACCATAACAGAATCAAAGAAAGACCACCCAACTAGGGCATTCAACCAGAGTGCAGAAGACACCAAACTGTGCAAACAACAATAATAAACAAATAAGCAATGAAAATCGAGAACATAAGACGAAGAGCCTTGAAAGTGAGTCCATTGGTTGTACGATCAGTCCAGTGATGGGGTGAGTGAAAACAAAGCATCTCTGACTTGACATGTCTGAGTTTTTGGTTATTATCACTCTCACATTTCTTTTTGCTCTAGTTCAGGTTGCGCCACAATTTTTGCACCATTCTACTGTTTTGTACTCACCACAACTTTTATTATTATATTTGTGAATGTTATATTCATATAAATTGTTCACTCTGTGAGTGTCATGTGAGCAAGGAGCTTTATTGCACCCTAGAGTATATGACTATAAACTAATCTGAATCTGAAAATCTTCACAGATGCTGCCTGACCTGCCGAGTATTTCCAGCACTTTTTTTTACTGGAACCTTTTAACTCTCACAGAAATAACTTCACAAAAATAAAAGATTGCTACTCGTCGTCCCCCAATTAAAAAGTCTTTCACACTCTTTTCATCTACATCTTCAAAAGGCAATGCCTCAAAAGGTGGCATTCATCATCAAGGACCGCCATTGCCAAGGACGTGTTCTCTTCTCATTACTACCATCAGGAAAGAGGTACAGGAGCCTGAAAACACACACTCAATGTTTTTGGAACAACCCCTACCCTTCTGCCATCAGATTTTGGAATGGACAATGTACCAACCCATGAACTCTACCTCACAGTCCTGAAGAAGGGTCTCAGCCTGAAGTGTCAGCTGTTTACTCTTTTCCATTCATGCTGCCTGACATGCTGAGTTCCTCCAGCATTTTGTGGACATTGCTCACTATTTTTCCTCTCTTTTTGCATTACTTATTTAATTTATGTTTTTGAAATATTTCTCATTGTGATCATTCAGGGGTATGATAAGTTCCTCAGCATAAAGCAAATCTAAGAAAAAAACTAGTACAATCAAAACATGTTTAATACATTCACCAAATTCATTATTTTATTCTGCTCATGATATATTCCAATATCATTGCAATAGTTACTTGACTACATAAAATTAATTTCTGCTAATTACTGGTCCAATGATATACTCGTGAAAGCTACTCATTTACTCAGATTATTTGTTGATTTCACAGTTTATTATATACTTAATTGAGATGTGAAAATGAGTTTCTATATTCTGGTATGTCATCATACATCAAAGTTGCTGCAAGAGGTCATATAGGATAAAAGCTAAATGCTAAAAACCTGTCAATGTTTCAATAAAAGAGATCTTCTCAACTATTGTATTATCAATTTTTGTTCATAGAATAGCAACACACCTCATTGCTATGAGTAATTTAATTTGTTTGTTGGTAACAATTCAGTGATGCCCCTTCAAAAGTTCTTCTCATCAATATTTGTCAGCCCTGAGCTGGTTAAAACAGGAAATCCCAGGGAAGCCCAAGGACTGGATATTTTTTTATGAAATATGAAGGATTCGAGATACCTCAGTCTCTCTTGTCGAATGCCTTCCAACAAGCTTGTCTTCATTTCAAGGACAGAATCAGAGCCCCCAGTGTGAAGCATTCCAAGGTAATTTTTCCCCCTTCTTTTGTCTGATTAAAAATTTACAAACAGGAGAGAATCTAGCCCGAGTGTGATAATGATGGATCACATAAAGAGAGTGCAGTAGTTAGCACTAAAATGTGAGATCCTGTTACTGTCTTATCGATGTGACACCCATTAGTGTCTGATAATAGTAACCAATCGGTTGTTCTGTCTTTCTCAATTTCCTTAAAGAAAAATATCCCTCTTGCATCAGGGATAGAGAAGATAAAGTACTAAATAATAGATGCAATTAAAGCCTTTCTCCTTGTCATACAGAATTGATGTCACTTCCTGCAGAAGGTATGTGGTGTTGGAAGATAAATAGACCAAACATAATTTCAAGATGATTTTCTATTACAGAATTATATTCTCAGAACTCTGACACTGTGAATTTATTTCTCAAGTCATACAGAAGTTGTATCTACAAGCATTTGCTGGTTTAAAAGACATCTTTATCTCTGAGGATGTCACAGTACTATCAGGTAATCAATAACTATGTTGTCTAAAACCCATAAGGGAAATTAGCCTCTGGGATTTCTTAAATGTAACATATTTTTCCTGTTATTCAATTAAATAAAGAATTATTAATTTAGGACAACAGTCACTCCTTGTTAATAGACATACATTTTATTAGATGTATCAGGAATGCACAGACCATGGAAAGTTAGAAAAATATAATTTTAAAGAAAGCTACTTTGTTCTATAATTAAAAGAAATGTTACAGAAATTATGTGATATTGAAAGAGAAAAAAATTAGAAACATTAAAAATAAAAATATTTTACAAAGTTATCACAAACACAAGCAAATCTCTTTCTGCCTGGCCTGCTGAGTTCCTCCAGCATTTTGTGTGTGTTAGAAAAAATATACCGGTAGTCCTTTTTTTCATGAATGCTCATTTTGTGAAACACCGCACACCCTCAGATAAGCAGAGGGCAGGAGTATACGGATACCTGAGATTGACTGTGGGAAGTTGATCATTCCCAAGTTCATTTTGGATTTGAATTCATAATAGTCCCTCCAAAACCTGATAGGAGCTTATCGAATTTTGTGGTCAGAAGACACTCAAGATTGCAATGTTATGACGCAATGGATATAATGGAATGCCTACATTTGAATGAATAGACTGCATCTCCAATTCATATCTTATTAATAGTATTGATTTTGCTGGACCAAATGATGATGTTATCCCATCGCAGCGATACAGTCACTGCCTTTCCTTGCCAGAACCAGGCTGGACTCACTGCCTTTGATGATCTGCACCTCAGATCCAAACCAACAGCTTTCATCCCATCAATTCAATCCGTTCAATATTATCTAATGCTCTACTTTAAAATATATACCAATAATTACAACACTATCAATTCTTGTGTTATACTCTCATAATGACTGTAAATTTGAATGTGCCGCATAGTATTGTACTGAGTCATACAGTGCTGATTGCCAATTTATACAGATCTGTGATCTCAAGTGATTTGCAAAGAAAAGGGTTGTGGAATCTCAACCTTTAACATTTCGGTGGCAGCATAATGGAGTAAGCCACCTGTTCGTTGCAGAAACCCTTCTGTCCTTCTGTTTTTACCCTATTTATTGCATGGATCAATTCTCCCTGACGATAAGGTCCAACTAATTGGTGAATATGGATATTAATCCCAGTTGGCTCTGTTAAAAATAATCTGCATCTGATGGTATTTTCTGTCATTGCCTCAGTTGAGAAGGTCAGAGTTGCTTGTCCAGTTTCCTCGAGAAGCCATCCAAATGTTAGGAAGCATGAAAGTCAACACTGGCTGTTCCAGTCCTGCTGAAAGGTCTCAGCTGAAAAAGCCGAATGTTTACTCTTTTTCGTAAATGCTGCCTGGCCTGCTGAGTTCCTCCGGCATTTTGTATTTTTTTGACTGGCTGCTCACTACTGTTAATGCATCACAATGAGATAGAACAAAGAACAGTACAGACCAAAATGTTATGCCAACCTCTTAGTCTACACTATAATCAATCTAACCATTCCCTCCTACATAGCCCTCTATTTTTCTATCATCTTTGTCCCTATCTAAGAGTTTCTTAAGTGCCCTTAATGTATCCACCTCTACCACCACCCATGCACACACCTCTCTCTGTGTAAAGAACTTACTTCTGACACTGCACTCTTTCAATCTTATTTGCATCTTTCCTGTAGGTACAGTAGGTGACCAAAACTGCAGACAATATTCCAAATTAGGCTTCACCAATGTCTTATACAATTTTAACATATCACTCTAACTCCTGTACTCAATACATTGATTTCTAAAGGCTAATGTGCTAAAAGCTTTCTTTATGATCCTATCTATCTGTGATGCTATTTTCAAGGAATTATGAATCTGTATTCCCAAATTCCTCTGTTCTACTGCTAAACCTGTTATCCTTGCCTTTTATTCTGACAGGAACATAGAAACTCTATACTCTCAAAATTTTACTTTTGAAGGCCTCCCAGTTACCATGTACACTTTTGCCAAATTGTTTCTGCTACTATCAAAACTGGCCTTTCTCCAATTTAGAATCTCACACTTATCCTTTTCCAAAATTACCTTGAAACTAAAGGCATTATAATCACTGGATGCAAAGTGTTCCCCAACACAAACTTCTCACCTGCCCTGCCTCATTACATAATAGGAGATCCATTATTACATTCTCCCTCATTGGGACTTCTGTGTACTGAATAAGGAAACTTTCCTGAACACATTTAACAAACTCTTTACCATCCAGCCCTTTTACAGTATGGGAGTCCCAGTCAATATGTGGAAAGTTAATATTACCTACGATCATAAACATATATTTTTTGCAAGAGTCTACAATCTCTCTACGAACATGATCCTCTAAATACCACGCACTGTTGGGTGGTCTATAATATAATCCCATTTACATAGTCACGCCTTTCTCATTCCCCAGTTCTACCCATAAAACCTCAGTAGATAAGCTCTCCAGTCTGTCTTGACTGAACACTGCTGTGACATTTTCCCTAGCTAGTCATGCACCACTCCCCCTTTCATCCCTCCTGTTCTGTCACATCTAAAACAGCAGAACCCCAGAAAAATGAGCTGCTAGTCCTGACCCTCCTGCAACCAGGTATCACTAATGTCACAATTCCATGTGCTGATCCATGACCTAAGCTCATCCGCTTTTCCTTCAATACTTTTTGCATTGCAATATAGACAGCGGAGAACATTAATCCTACCATGCTCAACTTTTTGATTCCTGACTTTCTATGTCGGGTTAGCAACATCTTTCTCCACTCCATTATCTGTTCTTGTGCTTTGGTTCCCATCTCCCTGCAACTGTATTTTAAACACTCCCCCCCCCCCACCCACCCGTGCAGCACTAGCACATCTTTCTATTAGAATATTAGTCCCCATCCAGTTCAGGTGTAAACTATCCCTTCTGTTCAGGTCCTACCTTTATTGGAAGAGAGCCCAATGATCCAAAAATCTGAAGCCCTCCCTCCTGCACCATCTCCTTAGCAACATGTCAAACTGTATAATCTTCCTATTTCTGTGAATCTGGCAAGCCCCTTAGAGTTGCCATTGTTGTTTTGCACCCCTAGAATTTAACGCTTTGTTACAAGAGAAATATTGGAGAGATTTCATACTGAAACACTTACAGAGGCTCTGCTTGGTTTATGATTAGAACATGGAATGTAGAACAGTACAGCACAGGAAGAGGCACTTTAGCCCACAAAGTTGTGCTGAATTAAGGTAGTAATCAAATGTCCAAATAAACTAAACCTTTTTGCCAATACAATGTCCATATCCTTCCGTTTTCCTCACATTCATGTGCCTATCTAAACATCTCTCAGAAGTCCCTGATATACATGCCTCTGCCACCACCAATTCAGACACTCACCAAGCTCTGTGTAAAAAAACATGCCTTTCACATCTCCTGTGAAATTACCCCCTCTCCCCTTAAATGCCTGTATTAGACATTTCAACCCTAATTACTTTATATTTTGAAAATTCAATATTTATCAGTAGGAAAAAAATAATTTCTTCAAAGTCCTAGAAAAATTGTCCATGTTTTCTTTGGATTAGTCTCTTGTTATCTCCAGAACGGTACTCTGATTGCAAGCCAGCTGTCATCCATCTACAGAGCACCATGGTCACAGGAATCAGAGGAAGAGCCAAATAAGAAAAAAGCACAAGATTCTAATAATTGTCCTAAGCTGCAAAATCTGCTGTCATGAATCTGCCTCTGTGCGGGGATCACTTGTACTCTGATCAGTGCTATTCATTTACTCTATCAAGTGAGTGCCGTTATCCTTCGTCTGGCGATGCAGAGTCATAACGAGTCAGCTACGCACTTCATTTTGTGACAGCTGCTTGGGTGCTATCTATCTTCTTTCAAGACTTTCTCCCCCCACCCCCTCCATTTCCAGTGGAGTTTAGGGTCCTTGTGTTCGCTGTGTAATCTGATCCGTTGGCTAGTCGTTGCCGCTCAGAAACTTTGACATTGGCTGTTCTTTGAAAACCTGGTGGGAACTTTGGTGGACAACCAACGTGAGGTGCTGAAGAGATGGATGCAGTTTCAGAGACAAGTGGCAATAAGACAGCCTTAAAAAGATAAAGTCAGCAGAAGCAGAAACGGATCAAGACCCATATGCAGTTATTGAAGTTCAAAGTAAATTTATTATCGAAGTACATATTGTCACCATATACTACCCTGAGATTCGTTTTCTTGTGGGCATTCACAGTAGATACAAAGAAACACAGTAGAATCAAAGAAAAGCTGCGCAGAAAGACAGACAAATATGCAAAAGAAGTCAAACTGCAAATACAAAAAATAAGTAATAAATAATATTGAGAACATGAGCTGTAGAGTGCTTGAAAATGAGTCAATAGGTTATGGAATGAGTCCAATGTCAAGGTGAGTGATCCAACCTAATCTACAGTGTCAAGATGAAAGTGTAATCCAACCTAATCTGCAACTAAACCTCACAAATTACTAGTTTATGTCTGATGAAAGGAATAGTGGGGATGTAGAATTAGCATCAATCCTTAAAATAGCAAAGGGAGAGAGGGGAGGGAGAGAGAGGGCAGGCTTGGACCATTAACCCTTAGCTTCAGCTCATTCACAGATTTGTCTGTCCCCCGAGGTCATGCCCTTCTTTCATTTCCCAGGTCAAGTTTCCAGCTGACAAGTACTAATTGATCTGCCTGCTAGTTGGGCTGGTGGTAAGTGGGGGATATGGTTACAGTGAAAACAAATAGCGCATCCCAGGTCTGACCTTTTCCACTGTTCCCTTTTGTTGTGGTTTGCGAGGGCTCGCATTTTAGAAGAGCAAGGAACACGGCTTTCAGTTTGTAGCCACTTAAGTAAATCAACAGACCACTCTGCTTCCTCTACAATTAATGTTCATATGTAAAATTAGAAATGAATCTTTGTTCAGCTAAAAGTGATCATACAAAAGTAAGAAAAAAAATCACAGCTTGCCACAGCAAACCATGTTACAATGATTCAAATTGTCACTTCCAAGGACTCTTCAACTTACGTCCTCGATATTTATTGCTTATTTATTTCTTATCTTTTTTCTTTTTTGCATTTGAACAGTTTGTTGTCTTTTGCACATTGGCCATTTGTACATCTTTGTGGTGTGTGGTTTTTCATCGATTCTATTGTGTTTCTTTGTATTTACTGTGAATTCCTGCAAACAAATAAACCTAAGGGTAGTATATGGTGATATATATGTATCTTCATAATAAATTTACTTTGACCTTTGAACTTTGAAATTGCTATGATTAATTTATAATGAACAGCAGCTCACAGCCATTACTTTATTATTTTTATTATTATTATTCATGCAATTAAGCAAAGAAGCTGGAGATCAACATGATTTAATGATCGGATGCCTAGTTAGCAACCTTATCCACAACCATAAATGAATAGTGTTCTCAGCTATATGTAAAGAATTTAAATATATCCACAACATTTTAGTGTGTCTTTGCTCATTCTATACTGTTCCAACTGGAGGCTTCAGGGATAAATGTGAAAGGCTCCCCTCTCATCATTTAGCATCTGACTAGAATAGAGGCTTGCAAGAGGGTTGTGAGGTCACCATCTTGTGGTAAATATTAACCAGTGATATAAAGGATTATTGACTTATTTCAAAAAGAACTCCTTTGCCTATTGATAAACTTACACTCAGTGGACACTTTATTAGGGACTAAGGAGCCTAATAAAGTGGCCACTGAGTATATGTTTGTAGTCCTGCTGGATCCCAAGAGAGGGACTTTATACAATGCCTGTGGTTGATCCCAGTAGGGGAAAAGTACTTTGGGATTGGGTGCTGTGTAATGAACCTGATTTGATTAGGGAGCTTAAGGTAAAGGAATCCTTAGGAGACGGTGGTCATAATATGATAGAATTAACCCAGGAGTTTAAAAGGAGAAGCTAAAGTCAGATTCATCAGTATTTCAGTGGAATAAAGGGTATTACAAAGGCATGAGAGTGGAACTGGCCATAGTTGATTGGAAGGGAACACTAGCAGGGAAGATGGCAGAATGACAATGGATGGACATTCTGGAAGCAGTTCAGAAGGTGCAGGATAAAAGTGTCCCAAAGATGAAGAATTATTCTAAAGGAAAGATGTTGCAGCCATGTCTGAAGAGGCAAGTCAAAGACAGCATAAAAGCAAAAGAGAGGACATATAATATAGCAAAAATTAGTCAGAAATTAGGGATTGGGAAACTTTTAAAAACAACAGAAGGCAACTAAAAAAGACATAAGAAGAGAAAAGATGAAATATGAAGGTATGCTAGCTAATAATATCAAAAAGGATACCAAAGGATTGTTCAGATATATAAAAAATTAAAGGAAGTCAAGAGTGGGTATCAGACCACTGGAAAATGATGCTGGAGAGGTAGTAATAGGGGAGAAAGAAATGGTGGATTTAAGTATTTTGTGTTAGTCTTCGCTGTGGAAGACACTTGCAGTAAGCCAGAATTTCAAGAGTGTCAGGAGCAGAAATATAGTTACTATTACTAAGGAGAAGGTGCTTGGGAAGCTGAAAGGTCTGAGGTTGGATAAGTCACTTGGACTACACCACAGGGTTCTGAAAGAGATAGCGGAGATATTGTGGTGGTATTAATAATGCTCTTCCAGGAATCATTAGATTCTGGAATAGTTCTGGAGCACTGAAAAAATCCCAAATGTCAATCCATTCCTTAAGAAGGAAGGGAGGCAAAAGGCAGGAAGTTATAGGCTAGTTATCCTGACTTCAGTAGTTGGAAAGATATTGGAGATCATTATTAAGGATGAGGTTTCAGGGTACTTGGATGCACATATTAAAGTAAACCAAAATCAGCATGGTTTCTTTAAGGGGAAACCTTGCCTGGCAAATGCATTGGAATTCTTTGAGGAAAATAACAAGCAAGATAGACAAGGGAGAATTGGTGGATATTGTGTACTTGGATTTTCAGAAGGCTTTGACAAGCTGCCACACATGAGGCTGCTTAACAAGTTAAGAGTCCATTGTATTACAGGAAAGATATTAGCATGGGTAGAAAATTGACTGACTGGCTGGAGGCAAAGAGTGGAAATAAAGGGGGCCTTATCTCATTGGCTGCCAGTGCCTCATGGTGTTCCACAGGGGTTGTTTTCACATTATATCTCAATCATTTGGAATATGAGATCATTTGGAATACTTTGACAAGAGAGCAGGGAGTCCGCAGAAGGGTTTAAATAGATTGTGAGTATGGACAAAGTAGCAGATGGAATATAGTGTAAGGAAGTCCATGGTCAAGCACTTTATTAGAAAGAATAAAGGTGTGGATTATTTTCTAAATGGGGAGAAAGTTCTAAAATCAGTGCTGCAAAGGGACTTGGGAATTCTAGCTCAGGGTTCCCTGAAGGTTAACTTGCAGGTTGAGTCAGTGGTAAGGAAGGCAAATGCAATGTTAGCATTCATTTTGAGAGGACTAGAATATAAAAGCAAGGATGTAATGCTGAGGCTTTATAAGGCATTGGACAAACCATACCTGGAGTACTGTGAGAAGTTTTGAGCACCTCATCTAAGATGTGCTGGCATTGGAGAGGGTGTAGAGGAGGTTCATGAGAATGATTTGGCGAATGAATGTATTAATGTATGAGGAAAATTTGATGGCTCTGAGCCTGTATTCGCTGGAGTTGAGAGGGGTTACCTCAATGAAACCTGTCAAATATTGAAAGGATGTGGAAAGGATGTTTCCTATAGTAAGAGAGTCCAGGACCAGAGGGCACGGCTGCTAAATAGAAAGATATCCTTTTAGAACAAAGATGAGGAGGAATTGTTTTAACAAGAGGGCGGTGAATCTGTGGAATTCATTGCCACAGATGGCTGTGCCAGCAAAGTCATTGGGTATATTTGATAGCTTCTTGATTAATCAGAACATCAAAGGTTACAGGGAGAAGGCAGGAGAATGGGAGGGATAATACATGAGCCATTTTGGAATAGCAGAGTAGACTTGAAGGGCCAGGTGGCCTAATTCTGTTCCTATGTCTTATGATCTTACGGTCTTCTGTTATATCCCATCCACTTCAAAGTTTGGCTTGTGTATTCAGAGGTACTTTTCTGCACACCACTGCTGTAACACAAGGCTAATTGTGTTATTCTCCGCTTACCTCTCTCATTAATGAGGCATTTTCATCCACAGAGCTGCTGCTCATTGGGTGTTCTTTTTTGCACCATTCTCTGTAAACTCTAGAGACTGTTGTTCATGAAAATCCCAGGAAATCATCAGTTTCTAAGATACTCAAATGACCCCATCTGGCACCAACAACCATTCCACAGCCAAAGACACTTAGATCACATTTCTTTCTTTACCCCATTCTAATACTTGGTCTGAACAACAACGGAACCTCTTGACCATGTCTGCGTGTTTTATGCATTGAGTTGCTGCCACATGATTTTTCTGATTAGATTTTTGCATCAACAAACAGGTGTACAGGTGTATCCAATAAAGTGGCCACTGAGTATATAATTGATGCAGGAAATAGTTCAGGTGTTGTTTGAGGGTGTAAAAAGAATCAGCATTCACCACACAAACCAACAATAAGTTTGAGAGTCACACAGATTATTATCTGTGAAATTCAGAATCAGCTAGATTCCAATCTTATTTCACCTTTACATAACTTGTAAACAAGAGCTCTGATTCCTAATTTGCCTAGTCGAAATAATTGCAATTATGGAACACTATTTAGTCCGTTTGTACCCATCTCTTTCTGTGCTTCTCTAAAGAGGACCAGTTTAATTTTTGACATATTAAATAAATCAAGTTCCTCATCTTATGTGATTTAACATTTTCTGAGATATAACTTTGGATAGGAATGGAAGAATTAGCAACTGACTGATGAAAGTGATTTTGTTACTAATAACTAATACTTTACTAGTTAAAGTGGCATTTACACCAACTATTTTATCAATATAGCCAGCTGGTGGCATAGTGGCATCAGCGCCGGACTTCAGAGCGAAGGCTCCTGAGTTCAAATCCAGCCGGCTCCCTTGCACGCTTTCCATCCGTGCTGGGTTAAGCATCGAGCTAGCAACTCGGCCTCATAAAAACAAGAAAGCCTGATTTAAAAAACGCTGTCACAACGGCATCCCAAACGCTGTCACAACAGCATCCCGATGACTCCACTCGGAGTTAAGGGCTTTCTTCTTCTTCTATTATATCAATATCCTTTGTTGAACGCAAGGACTTTGCAAAGTTGATGCATTGGGATTGCTAAATACATTTATGTATTTTTTTTCTCTTTGCAACAACCATCATTAAGGACAGGACACCCATCACTCGGGCCATATCTTCTTCTCATTGCTACCATCAGGAAGGAGGTACAGGAGCCTGAAGGCACACACTCAGTGATTCAGGAACAGCTTCTTCCCCTCTGTCATCAGATTTCTGAATGGATGTTGAATCCATGAACACTACCCCAGTATATTTTTTTCACTTGTTGCACTACTTACTTAATATATACTTCCTACTATAATTTACATAATTTTCTTATTATATATTGCAATATATTGCTGCCGCACAACAACAAATTTCATGACTTATGCCAGTGATATTAAACCTGATTCTGATTCTATTTACACGACCATCAAGGACACCTTCAAGAAGTGATACCTCAAGAAGGCTGATTCTGTAACTATCTGGGACATGCCCTCTTCTCGTTACTACCATAGGGAAGGAGGAACAAGAGCCGGAAGACACGCACTCAGTGATACAGGAACAGCTTCTTTCCCTCTGCTTTTAGATCTCCGAACATTCCACGAACCTCTGAACGTAATCTCATTGTTTTCTTTCTTTTACACTCTTTTGTTTTGTAATTTACAAACAGTAAAGACGGTCATTTCCTGTCTTTATACTGCAAACTGGAGCATTCTGCTCATGATGGAAACTATTCTTTTTGCACACTTGAATTCACTTGAAGCATTGGATCCAATACCTGGGACAGTGCTTACCTCCTCAGCTATCTCAGCATATCTTTTTGGTGGGAGCAATTGTTTTCTTCTTCTAGCTGCTAGGAAGAAGTACAATTTGTAGCATGAACAATTTTGTTGCTCCAGATCTCAGCACCTGCAGTCTTTTGTGTCTCCAAGGCTATTGGGCTATTTAACAGGACTGTCATGATTACTTTTCTTGGTGATAACACATAAATTACCAGATTTAATTTGAGAGATAGATGTTTATCCTCTTGCCACATGTATCTCTAAATTTTAATTCCGTTTACAGGTGAATTAACAATTCAATGCATTTCTCCTAACCTAATTAGACCCTGAAATGACCTCATGTTGTATCTAATACCTGGGCACAGTGTTTATCTCTTCAGTGACATCCAATGCATCTTTTTGGTGGGAGTGTTACTTTCATCTTCCAGATACTAGGAAAGTGTGCAATTTCCATCATGTCTCCTTATGCTTCCATTTGTGAACTGCCTTTTAAAAGCAGCAATGCCAATAGAACCTTTTATCTGGGAGTCAACCATGCCCTTCCACCTTAGTAGCACACAGAGCCAACCTTCAAATTAACATCCCCTACAGCCTTATCTGCTCTATAAATCAAGTCAAGCCAAGTCAACTTTTATTGTCATTTCGACCATAACTGCTGGTACAGTGCATAGTAAAAATGAGACAACATTTTTCAGTGCCATGGTGTTACACGACACAGTACAAAAAACTAGACTGAACTACGTAATTTAAAAAAACCACAGAGAAAGCTACACTAGACTACAGACCTACACTGGACTGCATAAAGTGCACAAAAAAACAGTGCAGGCATTTCAATAAATAATAAACAGTATAAATATAAATTCAAAGCTCAAGTTTCAAAGAGCAAAGAAAAATTATATTTATTTATTACTTATACATTTGTTTATGTGTACATAAACAAATGTATAAGTAATAAATAAATATAATTGTGTGTGTGTGTGTATACATATAAACTACTTCAGCTAGACAATTGTTCCTTACAATGAAGTTTCTACAGCCCTGGCAATAATCGTTCAAATCTTTTCTGTACTTGCTACTGTAATCTCACATCCATCCTTCAATAGTATAAGTAGAATTATACACAGACTATTGGCTGTGGCCAAGCTATGCAGTTATTTTAATCTGTACCTTAGCAATGCAAATGTCTCTTGTACCTTTTTAGCCAACTTATCTGGCTACTTTCTTGTCTGCTTCCCCTTTGAGATCCCTCAATGAAATTTATAAAACAAATTATTGTCTATGGCAATCTTACAATTTGGTCCGTCATTACAGAAACTAAGTTATTACTCCAGATTTATTTAGTTAATTCTGCAGCTGCTGAAAGATTTTAACTCGTTGCCACATTATTATATATTGGATACACTGGAAGGCATCAGGCGAAATAAATGTTTTCTGCCGCAATGTTTTAAATATTGATAACATTACAAATTTGACACCAACACCACCACAAATCAAACCATTGCTCTGGATCCCTGTGCGATTCCACTCTCCCTTTCCAAAGGGAATGTTGGCCCAGTATTATGACTAGTTCCCAGTACACCAAGTCCTGCTGATTTTCCACTCAATGCCACAGATACAAGATATCCTGATTTTCCGGGGTATGAACTGGATCACCAGGAGTCAAATTCCGTTTCTGTAACACATAGCTAGGTCTCTGGTGGGAATATCAGGCAGAGCCTGTATCACAAGATAAAATGCTCCCCCCACTCCCCAACACCCACACACCCATTACAGCATTCCTATGCCGATGCCTGAGCAAATACATTTTAACAATGAATATACAACTACACAAAATCACAAAAATCTCCTCTCTACTTTGTGGTGTATCAGATCACAAGAATAGCAAGAAATGTGCCATTTCCAGGAGTCATTACTGGTCCCTTCCATATAACAATTAAAACTACAAGTAACAAATATCTTTAAATGATAAACACAGAGATTCTGCAGACACTGGATATCTGGAGTAACACATACAAAATACTGGAGAAACTCAGCAGATTAGGCAGCATCCATGGAAAGGAATAGAAGTGGATGTTTCTGGCTGAAAACCTTCATCAGCATTATACTTAATATCCATAGGTCCATGTCATGGAACTTGAATTTACCACTTTTTGTCTTGATGCAATGCCTTTGGTTACAAGGCTATATTTGGAGCAACACACAAAATGCTGGAGGAACTCAGCTTCTATGGTGAGAAATAAAAATTTGGGCCAAGATAACTCATCAGGACTGATGAAGGATCTCAGCCTGAAATGTCAACTGTGTATTCCTCTCCATAGATGCTGCCTTACCTGCTGAGTTCCTCCAGCATTCTGTATGTGTTGCTCTGGATTTCCTGCGTCTGCAGAACCTCTCGTGTTTCTGGCTATATTTGGGGCCATGCTTCTTTTTGCTTAGTGACTTTGTGGAGGAGCTGGGCCTGTTTGTTGGAAACCTGTGATTAAGGTTTGCAGATTGACATCCAGATCTTCTACCTTCATGCAATTCAATACTTCTTTTCACTGTATTTACTTGCATACACAGCACTGGCTACCATTCATCTAGACACTCCCAGACACTCTCCAAGCTCCACTGCCTCCTCCCACCCCTTCTCTTTTATCCATCCTCCTTCTCTCACTTTCTTTTGACATCCTCCACCAAATATCTTTGCATAATTTTGCACTCCATTCTACTTCCTGAATAAAATTCATGTTACACATTTAAAGGAAAACTGGATCAACAGATGAAGACAGAGGGACAGAAAGTTAATCTGATAGAATTACACGATGGGTGCTGGCTATGTAGTGAATCAATATTGACCTGGTCTAAGCTAAATACAGATGTGTCAGAATTAGCCCCTTGCCCTGCTGATATTTCAGACAGAAGTCATGCTTGAGCATGCTCAGATTTTGGTTCTGTCAACTCATCCATCAATGGGTCTTCAAAATAAGAAACACTGCTATTCCTGGGACAATTTTCTGAAGATCAATCTCTTCATCCTCCAGGTTCAATCCACTTATAAAACTGCAACCATCAATCACAAATTACTGGAGAATATTTCACGGCATGGTAAGCATTCCCATTAAAACTGCTGTCTTCCAGAAATCTAGAGACATCCTGGGCCAGACTGAAACCTGTTCATCTTTTTCAATATCTGCTTAATACCTTTCAGAATGATGCAAAAACCACTATGGCTTTCTCAAGTTCTCTCATAATCTGCTTCCAATCTCCTCACTTGTCTGGTACTTCTGGTGCTCTGTCACATTACTATCCTTTACGGCCTCTGCATCTTTCAATGCATCCTCCCTAATTCCCCAGGTTCCTCAGCAGTTTGCTTATTTTGAAATTTAGAGGTACGGCACAGTAACAGGCCATTCAGGCCAAACGTGCCTGCACTGCCCATTAACATCCATGTGACCAATTGACCTATTGACCTGTACGTCTTTGGAATGTGAGAGAAAACTGGAGCACCTGGAGGAAGCCTACACTGTCACAGGGAGAAAGTACAAACTCCTTACAGACAGCGGCAAAATTGAATCTGAGTCACTGCTACCGTAACCGCTGTGCTATATACCGTCCCTTCTGAACAAACTTCTGGTTTTGAGATTTGGATAGACATCCCATTACATTCCTTTCAGATAAATCCTCATGCTCATGGATATCAACCAATACCTTCATTGCTTTTGTTTACGTTGTATCTAGTGTTTAATCCTGTGGTAACCTTGATCTGCCTATACAGCACTACATCATCCATTCACACGAGCACTAACATTGAGATCCCCAAATTTAAATATTCTGCCCACCTTTTTCCTCAGTGAACTTATCTATGGAGCTCTCTCACTTTTTGCTAAACAAACCTTTAAAGGCACAGCTTCCCTACAGGTTCTACCCATTGATCACAATGCTATCTGTGATCAGCTTAACAATCACTTTAGTTTTCAATTTTATATCTGGTCCTGAATAATTACTCAGGGTATTCTTGTACCATTTTGACTTCTCCATGTCCACCATGGCAAAGGTAGTTCCTATTTTAACCTCCTTTCCTCTTCCTCCTATATATATATACTTACTTAAGCCGATCACCCCAACTCACAACAGGTACCGAGAACGGCTCCCCACAGTCCTCTATCCTGGGCCAATCCAGAAGTAGCCTATCTTCTAGTCTTCTATGCAAAGATCCTTCCCTTCACAGGAATGAAATCTTTGGAACTTCTGTTGGCATTTCTTTAGCTCTGGGTTTTATAGGTCTCTTTGTTTCTTCATTTCGCAGCTGGGCTTGGGACCATCCTTGGGGAGTTGTCTTCATCCTAGGTCCCTCTTTAATATTCAACCTGCCAACTGTTCTTCCCCTGACCTAACAGCACCTGACACTTGATTTGGTCATCCATAGCAGATTTGGTTTGCTCTTCCGTGTTACATTTCATCTCTTGTCTACACAATAAATTCTTTCAATAGTCTTAATACAACCATCCTAGAGTGCAAGGGCAAACAAGGCATGTCCCTACATCCAGATCTCCAGTTCCAAAAGGAAGGATTCACAGGTTTCTTCATCTACGAAATCAGTAGGTCAGCTACCTCCTTCTCATCCTATGCTTTGACTCTTGGCCTCAAACACTTCAGGTTTCTGCCTGTTCCAGTGCATGGCCTTCCTGCCCTCTCTGTACAAAGTACCATGAACATAATCTCTGAATAGTTCACTGCTCAAAGATGCAAGTAATTCAGGTTTAGATTTCACAGTATTATATTTTATTTCAACTTTTCTCATGCATGGTTTTGACATGTTGCCTCCGTAATACAGGACTAGATTCCACTCCAAATATATCCATAAATTGATGAATCCAACTCTCTAGAACCCCATTTCCTAAAGAAGGTTTTGAACAAAGCTTAATAACCTTATGGGATTGAGGGAATAGTGGACGGCAAGGAAGCCATCAAAGCTAGCAGTGTGATTTGGACCTTTAGGAAAAATGGCAGATAGAATTTCGTGCAGACAAGTGTGGGGTGTTGCACTTTGGCAGGACATACTAGGGTAGGACTTACATGGTGAACAGTAGTGTACTGAGGTGTGCAGTAAAACATAAGGAATCGGGAATCCAAATCCATGAATCCTCATAAATGTTGTCACAGGTATACAGGTTGATCAAGAGAGCTTTTGACACATTGGCCTTCATAAGTCAGAGCGTTGAGTACAGGAGTTAGAAACAAGAGAAAATCTGCAGATGCTGGAAATCCAAGCAACCCACACAAAATGCTGGAGGAAAATGCTGTACTATGGAAAAAAGTTCAGTCGATGTTTTGGGCTAAAACCCTTTGACAGGACTGGAGAAAAAAAGATGAGGAGTAGATATTGGAGATTTCAGGAGTTGGAATGTTTTATTGAAGTTGTGTAAGATGCTAGTGAGGCTGAAATTGGAGTATCATGTACAGTTCTGGTCACCTATCTGCAGGAAAGATATCAATAAGATTGAAAGAGTGCTCAAGTTACTCATTTTGGATCCTGTAATAATACATCACAAACCCGCAACTTCTACCACCAAGAAGGGCTTCAAGCACATGGGGATACCGCCTCTTGCAATGTCACATACTAACCTGATTTATAAACAGATCATGAGTCTAATTCCCTGAAATTACTCCTCAATGACATTGTGGGAGAGCTTTGTCATAACATCTGTCACAGTTGATGGAACCATGTCTTTTCAGGGAATGGTTAGTCAATACCAGCCTTATCAAAATCACCCAGATGCCCCCAAAAATGAATAAATGTAAATATTTTTCACAAAGCCTTAAACTTAATAAAACTTCCAGAATTAATGATAATATATACATTTATTCATGATTACTAAACTTTACAATTTTGCTTGTGTCATCAGAAATGTTCTAATTCAACTCAATCAATGTATGTTTAAAAGATGAAATCAAATCCATCTTATTTTGAAAGTCATTTCAGTTATAATTGGCAAAATATTATCACTAATTTTTGAACATCTGTACACTTGAAGATTGGTAAATTTGTTGATAGTATGGAAGATAGGCTGCTGGACGATATCCACATATTGGTGAATTGGGATGAAAAATCGCAGATGGAATTTAATCCAGGCAACTGTGAGGTGATGTAGTTTGGGAATAATAATGTGTCTAGGACATACACTATGAATGGTAGGGATTTAGGGAGTGTTAAGGAACAGGGAGACCTTACTGTGCAAGTGCATAGATCCTTGAAGGTAGCATCACAGGTAGATAACATTTTTAGAAAGACATATTTGATACTACCCTCCATTAATTGGAGCATTAAATACTGAATTGGGGAAGTTATTTTCTAAATTTATAAAACTTTGATCAGACCTGAGCTGGAGCACTGCATGCAGCACTGGCCATAAAAGTATAGGTAAGGTCCGAAACACTGGAGAGAATGCAAGGGGATTCACTAGGATTGACATACACTTCCTCCAACCTTGCTTATTGTATTCAGTGCTCTCACAGTGCTCTACATCAACAAGACTAAGCACAGACTGAGGGACTACTTTATTGCGCACCTGCACTCTGAATGCAATAACCATCTTAAGCTCCCAGTTACAAGTCATTCCCTCAGTGACTTGTCTGTCCTCAACTTCTTCCACTACCAGAGTGAGGCCAAAGCAAGAGGGGAGAATGGCAGCTCATACTCTACCTGGGTAGTCTACAACCCAACATCATTAATACGAAAGTCTACAATTTAAGTAACCGACAGGCCCTCTTCTTTCCTTCTCCTAATTCACTCAGGCCCTCTAACACACACTATACTTTCCACACACCCCCACAAGCTCTCCGTTTGACATTTCCTTTCCTCTCCTTGTCCTGATCTGCCTATCATCCTCCTCACTCCACCCATTCAATCCCCTATCCTCTCAGCTTCAACCTCCTCTCCCTTATCTTTGGGATCAGTTTCCATAACCTGCAGCCCTTTGTTATCTCCACTGTCACCTGCCAACCTCTGCCGCTATCTCCACCCATTCCTCTCCCACCTGGCTCTGTCTGTGCATCACCCCTCCTCATCTGGCTTCATCCTATTACTCACCATCTTCTGACACATCTATCCCCCTCACCTGATTATATCCCCCTACATGCTCTGTCCTGTGGCTGGTACTTGGGGGGCGTGGATAAGTTGGGCTAAGTAACCTATTTTCATGTTGCATCATCCTCTGACTCTATGATTCTATAATGGACTAGAAGGGATACTTTCAAGTTATTAATGTTGTCCCAGCTCTTCCTTCAAGATGGCACCTGAAAATAACATAGCATTTGCCATTGCTGAGCACAAGAACAGTGGCAAAACAATAGTATTATTTATTTGTGAAGAGGGATTGAATTCAAGAGCCACAAGGTAATGCCTTTATTCCTTTCTGCGCCTTATGGCACATCGGGCGGCAATTTTGTCGTTTCTTTACTATCTGTCCGTTTTTTTCAAGGCTGAGTTGCTAGCTCAACGCTCAACCCAGCATGGATGGAAAGCAAGCAAGGAGCTGGCCAGATTCAAACCTGAGACCACTCGCCTCCAAGTCCAGTGCGGATGCCACTACCCCACTGGCTGGTTAAGGTAATGTTATAGCTCTATGAAACTCTAGTTAGACCACTCTTGGACTATTGTGGTCAGTTCTGGTCGCCTCATTATAGAAAAGATATGGAAGCTTTGGAGAGGGTGCAGAGGAGATGTACCAGGATGCTGCCTGGATTAGAGAACATATCCTATGAAGAAAGGTTGAGTGAGTTAGAACTTTTCTCTTAAAGTGAACAAGGATGAAAGGTATCTTCATGGAGGTGTATAAGATGATAAGAGGCATAGATAGAGTGATGATCAGTGCCTTTTTCCTTGGACAGAAATAGCTAGTATGAGAGGCCATAATTTTAATGAGATTGGAAGAAAGTATAGAGGGGATGTCAGAAGTGAGTTTTTTTTTACACAAAGTGGTAAGTGCATGGAATGCACTGCCAGGGATAGTGGTAGTGATGCATTAGGGACATTCAAATAATCCTTTGGATTCAGTGCGAATCCTTACAGAGATAAAGGATCAGAAAGCAGGAAAAATGTCTCACAGAACTGTGCAGTTTGTGTCTGTTTGAATACTGTGTGTATTCAATGCCGTTGACTATGCCGTTGACAAAGTTCGAGCTTGTGGGTAGATCTAGCTGACAAAGCAAAGCAATTTGTGACTAAGCTCTTTGACAGACTGTTCTGTAGACTTTCGTCTTCAGCAATGTGTTGTGATAATTTTGCTTCTTCCCCAAGAGATCAAAAAGTAAAATTAGATGCGAACGTTTCCATTCAGGTTTAAATCATTTTTGATTCAGGTTAAGTTAAGGTCTGAAATGTTGTCCGTTTATTCCCCTCCATAGATGCTGCCTGGCCTGCGAAGTGCCTCCAGTAGTTTGTGTGTGTGTTCCTCTGGATTTCCAACATCTGCAGAATCTCTTGTGTTTATAAATCAACAATAAATGGACAATTTCCACAAAATACTAATGGGTCACTTACATTCCACTAGATATAAACTCAAAATAGAAGTAAATGATTGAAAGCAAATTCAGAAGGAGCTTGAGCTTCCTCACATAAGGCACTACTTCTAAGGTTGTAAGTGCAGAATTAATTAAGATATGTACAGTACCTTCAGAAGTTATGTACTACTGTGCTTTACACCCAGGTTTGGAGAAACATTGTTTCATTTCTCTAACGTGTACATTATTTACAAGTATATGAAAATAAACTTGACTTGACTTGAAATAGCAAGAGGATGCCTTGTCGAGTGTATTAGGGGATGTGTAAGCTGCAAAGTGGAATTAAAGAGGTAAAACATACTACAACTGAGCAAATGGCCTTCTCCAATTCCACTCTTCTAATATTGTCCAATCTATCATCCCTTATTCTATAATCATGCTGACTAAAGTGGCTCCATTATTTCAAACAATTTTTAGCACCCAAAGGTCACATAGACCACTGCAATTATATCGGTCCCATTAATATCAATCAATCAAGAGGGACAGTGAAGGAAACTTCAATTCCCAGTCTGGCAGGTATTAGAGTAATGTTCCATGGAAGTAATAAAGACCAGAAAGCTTCTGAAAGGATGAAGTAGGATTCTGTAAGGATCTTGGCAAATATAACTGTTGTGATTAAGAATATAACTGTGTTGGTAAGGGCACTAAGTCAGGCCAGGTGATCAATAGTGGGATAGAAAGTGTAGACAGTGTCGGTGAGATGACAGGGGGAGAGGGGTGACCAAAGGAATTCAAGCAGAAGTGTGGGGTAATGAATTTAGAAATACAAACAGTCCAAGGGAATACAAACACAATAGATAGTCAGCTACTGATGAGTGAGTAAATGCTGAGAGCTCCTGCAGAGCATGCTTACAGATGCCGGAAGGTAGCAGGGCAGCAGATAAGGTGATTAGGAAGACATATGGCATCCTTGCCCCCATCACTCAGGGGTTAATAACTGAGATTAGAATATAATAGCAGTCATCTTTGAACAGTGCTCTTCGTTCCATTTAGCCACAGCCAAAGAACAACATATAGATCTGCTCACCACAGTTCAGGTAGAATGCAGTAGCATTACAGAGGTTGTGAAGAGTGGAGAATCATTAAAGGAGACTAGTTATCCCAGCATGGTTTCAGAATGCTGAGAGTGGATTGAATTTAAATCAGGAGAGGCACAGACAGGATGAGTGGGGAAGTTCTAGTTCCCCAAGGATAATTTTTTAATAAAGTTTTAATCTCTATAACAGTAATACTTTGTCCTGCATTCTGTTGTTGTTTTCCCTTGACCAACCTCAGCGCATGGATGTGATGAAATGATCTGTATGGATAACTTGTAAAACATAAAGCAACACACACAAAATGCTGCAAGAACTCAGCAGGTCAGCCAGCAGCTATGAAAATGAATAAACAGTTGATGTTTCAGGCCGTACAAGTCCTGAAGAAGGGTCTTAGCCGGAAACATCGACTGTTTACTCATTTCCATACATGCTGCCTGGTCTCTGGAGTTCCTCCAGCATTTTGTGTGTATTGCTTTGGATTTCCAACATCTGCAGACTTTCTTGTGATGATGTAAAACATAATTCCCACTGCTGCCTGTAAGGAGTTTGTACATTCTGCCTGTGACCACGTGGGTTTCCTTCGGGTGCTCTGGTTTCCTCCCACAATACAAAGACATACCGGTTGGTACGTTAATTGGTCATTGTAAATTGTCCTGTAAATAGGTATGGGCTAAATCAGGATTTGCTGGGCGATGCAGCTCAAAGGACCTATTCTGTGCTCTATCTCAATACATAAATAAATAATTTCTTCCTGCACCTCAGTACATGTGATAATAATAAACCAATTTACAACTTTAATATAAAGATAGAGCATATTTTAGTTTAAGCTGAAACTAATGGTTGTAAATCTAAATAAGGCATCTACAGAGGCATGAGGTCAGAGCTGGTTATGGGAGAAAGGTATTGCAGCACATCAGAATTAATACAAAGTATAAAAGTGACATTATCCTTTTAAGGAGGGAAAAACTACAGGGAAAGAGGTCCAACCATGGCTATCAAGGCAATTTAAAGTTAATATTATCTCAGAAGAAAATGCTGATAAACTTGCTGGTAAGCTATCAACATTTCAAAGTTTAGCGGAGGAAGATAAAAGCATAGATCAGAGAAGACAGCAGACTATGCAAATACGAATATAAATAAACAGCAATAAATAATGAAAACATGAAATAACAAGATAAATAATCCTGAAAGGGAGATGATTGCTTGTGGGAATATCTCAATAGATGACTGTAGTTACGAGGGTGATTGATAAGTTCGTGGCCTAAGGTAGAAGGCGTCAATTTTAGAAAACCTAACACATCTATTTTTCAACATAGTCCCCTCCTACATTTACACACTTAGTCCAGCGGTCAAGGAGCTTACAGATCTTGGGCCTCCAGAAAGTATCCACAGCATGGGTGATTGATAAGTTTGTGGCCTAAGGTAGAAGGAGATGAGTTATACAGCTCTCGTTACATGCACATGCAGGTCAACTCTTTGAGTGACTACGCAGAAAGTTTGAAGTCGGGGTGATTGATAAGTTTGTGGCCTAAGGTAGAAGGAGATGAGTTATTAACTTCAAACTTTCTGCATAATCACTCAACAAGTTGAACTGCATGTGCATGTAATGAGAGCTGTATAACTCAGATCCTCCTACCTTAGGGCACGAACTTATCAATCACCCATGTTGTGGACACTTTCTGGAGGTCCAAGATCTGTATGCTCCACGACCGCTGGACTAAGTGTGTAAATGTAGGAGGGGACTATGCTGAAAAATAAATGTGCTAGGTTTTCTAAAATTGACTCCTTCTGCCTTGGGCCACAAACTTATTAATCACCCCTCATATTCCCTTTTGTCCCAAAGGGTAGTAATTGTTCTTGAGCCTGGTGGTGCAAGTCCTGAGGCTCTTGTACTTTCTACCTGATGGTAGCAGCGAGAAAAGAGCATGGTCTGGGTGGTGAGGATCTTTGATGATGGATGCTGCTTTCCTACAGCAGTGTTTCATGTAGATGTGCTCAATGGTTGGGAGAGGTTTACCTGTGATGTACTGGGCCAAATCCATCTCCTTCTGTAGGATTTTCCATTCGAAGGCATTGGTGTTCCCATAGCAGGTCATGACGCAGCCAGTCAATATACCCTCCACGACTCATTTTGTCCTATCAGAGTTTTTGATGTCATGCTGATTCTCCACAGACTCTTAAGCAAGTAAAGGCACTGTTGTGCTTTCTTTGCAATTACATTTATATGATGGGTCCAGGACAGGACACCTGAGATAGTAACACACAGGAATTTAAAGTTACTAACTCTCTCCACCTCTAATCCTCCAATGACGACAGCTTCATGAGCCTCTAATTTCCCTCTCCTGAAGTTAACAATCAGGTCCTGGGTCTTGCTGTCACCAAGTGAAGAGGTTTTTGATATGACACCACTCAGCCAGATTTTCAGTCTCTCTCCTGTATGCTGCTTTGATCCGGTGAAGGACAATGGTGTCATTAGCAATCTTGAATACAGTGTTGGAGGTATGCTTAGCTGCACAGCCATAGGTGTAGAGCGAGTAGAGCAGGGGGCTCTGTGGTGCACCTGGGCTGATGGAGATCATAGAGGAGACGTTTCTGCCAATCCGAACTGTCTGGGGTCTGCAAGTGAGAAAATCCAGGATCCAATCACACAAGGAGGCACTGGCACTGAGCCCCAGGTCCTGGAGTTTACTGATTAGTTTTGTGGGGTTGATGGTATTAAATGCTGCACTGTAACTGATAAAGAACATCCTGATGTGTGCAGCTTTGCTGTCCAGATGTTCCAGGGTTGTGTGTAAAGAGCCAATGAGATGGCATGTGCTGTGGACCTGTTGCTCTGGTAGGTAAATTGGAAGTGATCCAAGTTGCCTATCAGGCGGGAGCTGATATGTTTCATCACCAGCCTCTCAAACACTTCATCACTGTGCACATAAATGCAATTGGGCAATAGTTGTTGAGGCAGTTCAGAGATGAAGCAGGGTGGGCCTGTACTCTTCAGAGTTTGTACGTAATAGAAGTGATCTCATTGATAACATACAAGATTCTTAAAGGGGCTTAAAAGGGTGGATATGAGCTGATGTCTATCACCAACGGTCAGTCTCAGAAAAAGGTTTCGGCCTTTCGGGACAGAAGTGGAAAGAAATTTCCTTATCCTAAAGGGCAGTATATCTTTGGACTTCATTTTTTAAAAGTACTGTGGTGGCTCATTCAGTATATTCAAGAGAGAGATCAAAAGACTTTTGGATATTGAGGGAATCATAGAATATAGAGTTGGTGCAGGAAAGTGGCACTGAGCTAAAAGGTTAGAGATGATCTTATTGACTGACTGGAAAAGTACAAAGAACCAAATAGCCTTAAACATTTTCCAGTTCTAGCTTTCGATGCTCTGGAAGAAAGGTGAATAAGTTGAAGGTGTGGAATTAAGCTAACTGGGCAATCTGCCTGTGACGCTGCTGTGAGCAAGTTTTCATTGTGTTGCCTCTCACTGCGGATACAGCACAGTCCGCCACAGGAAAAGCCGTCCCCACCATCGAACACATCGACAAGGAGTGCTGCCACAAGAAAGCAGCATCCATTATCGAGAGCACCCACAATCAAGGTCATGCTGTCCTCTCACCACTGTCATCGGGAAGGAGGTATTACCTCCCATTACCCACACCATCAGGTTAAAGTTAAAGTCTGTCCCGAGCCATATAGGCTCATCACACCGGTGCTTATGCTGGTTTCCGTGGCGTGAAGCGACTGAGAGTACGAGACTCCCCCCCGGATAGGACGCCAGTCTATCGCAAGGTTAGCCCCTAGCATTTTGCTGGTACTGGAGCAATGTGTGGTTAAGAATGTTGTGCTCAAGGACACAACATGCCACTGGGGCTCGAACTCACGACTTTCAGATCGCTAGTCCAACGCCTTAACCACTTGGCCACGCGCCGCACACCATCAGGTTCAGGAACAATTACTGCCCTTCAACCATCAGGCTCTGGAACCAGCGTGGTTAACTTCAGTCTCCTCAACGCTGAACTGATCACTGAACACAACCTATAGATTTGCTTTCAATTCATGTTCTTAGTATTCTTTCTTTCTTTATTTTCTTCATTATTTATTTATTTATTATTAGTTTTTTGCTGTTCTTGCACAGTTTGGCTACTTTTGCATATTGGTTGCTTGTCAGTCTTTGTGTGCAGTTTTTCAGGGACTCTGCTGTATTTGTATTGAATGCCCACAAGAAAATAGCTCTTTGAACTTTGCACATGATAATAAGTTTGCATTTACTACAGCAAAGCTGAGAATGTGTTGAGAAAATAAAAAACAGAAAATGGTACGACCCCTTGAAGCTGTTCTACCATCTGGTAACATACCCAGAGGAATCGCTTTCTAGCTCAGTTCCAAAATCCCTTCAGATATTTAGTGTCCAAAGAATTTGGTCTTGAATATACTTGGCAGTGGAGAATAGTCAGCTCCCTGGTGAGAGATTTTGTTTCCTTTTAGTGGAAACCTTGCTACCATGACATGCTAAGTTACAATAATAATTATTTTCAAACCATGTTCAAAGTTCATTCCCACATTTCAAACGATAAATCAATAGCATATAAATAATTCGAGGGAAAATGCAATCAAACGTCATCCATTCTATCTGAGGGAATTCTCTGCTGTCATCCTGGCCGCGGTGCACATTCCACCCCAGCAAACGACAAGCTAGCAAAGGAGGAGCTGAGCACCGTGATCAACAGTCACAAAGCAGTGCACCCTGACACCTTCCAACCATGACAGGATACTCCAAGCAGGCCAGCAAAAAGATGTCTTCCACTAACTCGTAACCTAAAAATCTACCACCAGCATGTCACCTGCAGACCCAGGGAAGCCAACACACTCAATCATTACCACACCTTCGTCAAGAATGCTCTTTGTACCATCCCACACCCGCACTTAGGCAAGGACAATCATCAGGCTGTACTCTACTGGCAGCAGATAGGAAGAGACTGCGGACTGCAGCACCAGTGATCAGGATCGCAAAGATGTACAGTGGATTCCAGTTAATTGGGGCACTGGTTAATCAGGGCAGCCACTTATTTGGGCAATTCATAAAGAACAAGAGTAATTGAGATTCCCTTTGTTTATCTGGGACACTATGCCACTTAATAGGGTCGGCACAACATTGTGGGCCGAAGGGCCTGTAATGTGCTGTACTATTCTAAGTTCTATGTTCTATAATTGGGACAAGAGACTGCTGCTGAACAGTTATCATTATCAACCTAGTTTCTAACTGGCACCATTAACTTGCACTTGCATTGTTAGGCACTGCACCATGATTAGAGCAAACAGTTGCATGTTTTTGTGTTCAAAAAGCAATGATTTTTGTTGCTGGTAGTTGGTGAGAAATAAGCAGTAAGACGATTCATAGAAACATAGAAAACCCATAGAACAATACAGGCCCTTCGGCCCACAAAGCTGTGCCGAACATGTTCTTACCTTAGAAATGACCTGGGGTTATCAATAACTCTTTACTTTTCTGAGCTCCATATACCTGTCCAGGAGTCTCTTAAAAAATCCTATCATATTTGCCTCCACCACCATTGCTGGCAACCCATTCCACACACTCACCATTCTCTACATAAAATACTTAACCCTGACATCTGCTCTGTAACTGTTTTGTTCGCTGTGGTTTCAGACATTCAGGCTTGGAGATGCTAGGAACAGCCAAGAGTTGAAATTATAGAATTTCACTACTTCCAGAAGTTATGAATGATAAAGAATTTGAAGATATCGACAATCACCTTGAATGTTACAATGAAGATAAAGATTACAGGATGCAATGAATAAAAGCATTGTGTGAAGGCAGTCCATTATCCCCACTAAGTGTCTACGCTGACTTTGTTCATTTATAATCAATCAAAAACACATATGTAAACATGAATACATTGGATGAATTCCTCTGCCAAAAACTATTTGGAATTAAATTTTAAACACAATTGTATAGTACTATAGTAATATTGGCAGTGTTCTAATTTTTCTGTAGCTCCTTTAAATAGATAATTTGTTACTCAGTTAAATGGTAGTTTGTTTTTTTTAAATACCTTTTTAACTATTTCCATGAAACTTCAGCTAATTGGGGCATCTGCTTTATTGGGCCAAAATGTATTGGTCCCAACATGTCCCAATGAACCAAAAATCCACTGTAGTCACTGAGGACAGAGGACTGCTTTGAATGAGTTGACTGGGATTCATCTTCAGATCTGAGTGAATATTCCACAGCCAACACCAACTTCATCAAGATCTACATGGAAAAGTCTGTGCCTTTAAGAACATACCAAGTTTCCCAAACCAGAAGCCCTGGATAAACCAGGTGAATCACAGTGTACTGAGGGCTAGATCTGTGGCATTTAAGACTGTCAATCCAGAATCCTACAAGATGTCCAGGTGTGACCTGTAGAAGGGCCATTGTGAGAGGAAATAGACAATTCTCTGTGAAATTAGCGTCACAGTTAGATCCACAAGTCTGTGGCAGGGTCTGCATGCCATTACTTCCTATAAAGTAAAACATAACAGTATAACTAGCAGTGATCCTTCACTCCCTGAAGTGCACAACAGCTTTTACACACACTTTTAAAGGGAGAATAACACTAAACATGTGTGAACCTTCATAGCATCTGGCAACCTTATGATGTCTGTCTTGCAGGCCACTACCAGAGCAAGTTGAAACCTCACAAGGTGTCAGGCCCTGATAGTGCACTGAGCCAGCTACTGAAAACCTGTGCTGACCAACCGGCTGGAGTGTTCAAGGACATCTTCAACCTCTCACTGCTGCAGTCTGAGGTTCCCACCAGTTTTAAAGGAGCAACAATCGTATCAGTGCCCAAACTGAACCACTTGAACTTCCTCAATGACCTCCAACCAGTAACACTCATGTCTACTGTGAGGAAGTGCCTCAAGAGGTTGGTTAAGGCTAGAATTAACTGCTTGATTCCGGTATATAAAATTATGATGGGTATAGACAGAGTGAATGCAAGCAGGCTTTTTCCAGTGAGGCTAGGGGAGAAAAAAAACAGAGGACATGGGTTAAGGGTGAAGGGGGAAAAGTTTAAAGGGAACATTGGGGGGGGCTTCTTCACACGGAGAGTGGTGGGAGTGTGGAATTAGCTTCCAGATGAAGTGGTAAATGAAGTGGTAACATTTAAGAAAATCTTGGACAGAAACATTGATGAGAGGAGTTTGGAGGGATATGGTCCAGGTGCAGGTCAGTGGGACTAGGCAGAAAAATGGTTCGGCACAACCAAGAAGGGCCAAAAGGCCTGTTTCTGTGCTGTAATGTTCTATGGTTCTATAGTTCTATATCAATGTAGCTACAAAGAATGCATGGCAGTGGCTATAGTTCATTAGTAGTTTGAGGAGATTTGGTATATCACCAAAGACACTCACAGATTTCTACAGATGTGCCATGGAGAACATTTTTACAGGCTGCATCACTGTCTGGTATGGGGGTGCTACTGCACTGGATCAAAATAAGCTGCAGAAAATTGTGAACTGCCTCAGCTCCATCATGGGCACTAGGCTCCCTAGCATCCAGGACATCGTAAGACCATAAGATGTAGACGCAGAATTTGACCATTAGGCCTATAGAGTCTGCTCTGCCATTTCATCAAGGCTAATCCAATTTCCCTCTCAGCCCCAGTCTCTTGCCTTTTCCCTGTAACCTTTCATGCCCTAACCAGTCAAGAATCTATCAATGTCTGCCTTAAATATAAATAAAGACTTGGCCTCCACAGCTGCATATGGCTCCACTCTCTGACTAAAGAACTTCCTCCTCATTTCCATTCTAAAGGACACCCCTCTATTCTGAAGTTGTGTCCTCTGGTCCTGTACTCTCCCACCATTGGAAACATCCATTCTCTCTAGGCCTTTCATCATTCCATAGATTTCAATTAGGTCACCCCTTATCTTCAAAGAGCGATGGCTCAAAAAGGCAGCATCCATTATTAAGGACCCCCATCACCCAGGACGTGCTCTCTTCTCATTGCTACCATCACAGATGAGGTTCAGGAGTCTGAAATCACACACTCGATATATATAAATTTATTGTAACAAAACACATTGATGAAGGTAGAGCAGTGAATACGGATCTCAGTAAGGCATTTCATAAGGTTCCCCATGCAAGGCTCACAGAAAGTAATGAGTCATGGGATCCAAGGAGATCTTGCTTTGTGGATCCAGAATTGGCTTGCCCACAAAAGACAAAGGGTGGTTGTAGATGGGTCATATTCTGTATGGAGGTTGGTGACCAGTGGTGTGCCTCAGGGATCTGTTCTGGGACCCCTCCTCTTTATGATTTTTATAAATGACCTGGATGAGGAAGTGGAGAATGGATTAGTAAATTTGCTGATGACACAAACGTTGGGGGTGTTGTGGATAGTCTGGAGTGGTGTCAGAGTTTACAACGGGACATCGATAGGATGCAGAACTGGGCTGAGAAGTGGCAGATGGATTTTAACCCAGGTAAGTGTAAAGTGGTTCATTTTGGTAGGTCAAATCTGATGGCAGAATATAATATTAATGGCAAGACTCTTGGCAGTGTGGAGGATCACCAAGATCTTGGGGTCCATGTCCATGGGACACTCAAAGCTGCTGCGCAAATTGACAGTGTTGTTAAGAAGGCATATGGTATATTGGCATTCATCAACCATGGGATTGGTTTCAAGAGCCATGAGGTAAATTTACAGATATATAATACCTTGGTTAGACCCCACTTGGAGTATTCTGTTCAGTTCTGGTCACCTCATTACGGGAAGGATATGGATAATATAGAAGGAGTTTAAACGAGATGAGCTGCTTCAAGTTCCTGGGTGTCAGCATCTCAGACGGTCTATCCTAGGTCCAGCATATTGCCACAAGCACTAAGAAGGCATACCAATGGCTATACTTCATTTGGAGTTTGCAGAAAATTGGTATGTCATCAAAGTCTTACGAATCCCTATAGATGGAAAGCATTCTTATTGGTTGTATCACAGCCTGGTACAGAGGCACCAATGCACAAGATTGCAAGAGGCTGCAGAGAGTTATAGATTCAACCTGCTCCATCACAGGCACAACACTCCCCACCATCCAGGATACCTTTAAGGGGCTGTAGCTCAAGAAAGCAGCATTTATCATTAAGGAACCATGCCATCTTAGGAGATAGCTCTCTATTTTCTTCTCCTGAAATAGAACTGCAAGAAATAGTTTAAGGTTGTATCACACTCTGAAAGTAATGAAAGTTCAGACTGCTAGATTTGAGTTTGACTAGAAAGACAAAAGATGAAGAAAATATTCATTCTCTGAGAAGCAAGGGGGAAAGTTGAGGAAATTGGGACAGATATTTGAAGGAATGAGTAACTGGAAGTACTTTTTTTAGGTTTCACACTAAATAGACCCAAGAGTCTTCGTGGTCCAGAATTTCCTCTATCCTATAATCCATGACTTTATGAATAGTTATTTTGCTGTGCCTTTAAGCACACAGCTGTACAGTTGCCAGATTCACACAGACCTTCAAAGTACAACCCATGGCCCAATGACGAGCAAATGACTGTCAAAGTTCCAACATCATTAGGTACTTGGATTCTAAAAATTGATTCTGCTATTGCATTTACTGCAAAGAATATTAACAATTGAAGAATGAATGTTCTGAAAGGGTATTTTATATATACTTAAGGATCAGAGGGCGTTCTATGACGTAAGACAGTGGACTCTTAAACTAGTGTATGTTTGTAAATATTATTTACAGAATGTGACACCTTTCCCTGAAGTTGATCAATGTTCTTTTCCAAAGCCAAGAAATGATGTACTGGGAACAAAGTGGGAGTAGTAATCATTAGTCATCATCATGTGGACATCACTATGCGCCCTTTATCTTGGCATGGTTGAATCTAGACTTTTAGTCACAGTATTGCACAAGCAGACATTTATTGTGCAATCACTTCCTTTCCTCCATTCAACAGATTCCTCTAATTATCCCCAAGTAAACTGCTGTAGAAAATGGAATTGTAAAGTTTTTTCTTATTTACTTAAATTATTTCTGGAGAATTAGTTTCAGTGCAGCCAACAGTTCCACAAGCTTACTTTCTTTTATCTGAAATACATTCTCAGCAAATTGCAGTGTCTTAGCATCATTTTATGTACAGTTTTTCAAAAACTACTTAATAGCATTTTGTGACATTTTTATAGCATTATAGCATGTCCCTGCTTCATTCTGAGCTTCCCACTTGCTTTAAGATGACCACTGTCATCTTGACACCTAAGAATGTCTACTGCTCATGACCCTGACATACATCATTTTGAAGGGCTTTGAGAGGCTGGTCATGGCATGCATTACTTTCAGCCTCCAATGTAACATCAACCCACTCCATGTCTATGAGAGATGCCATCTCCCAGGCCTTACACTATATATGGACAGTCTATAAATATAGACAGTAAAGACACTTATGTTAGACTATCACAAAAATTGACTATAGCACCACCTACTATAATTCCAAGCAAACTCATTCCAACCTGTTAGATCTGTGACTCAGCATCTCACTTTGCAACTAGCGACCTGACTTCCTAACTAACAGACTGTTATCAGTAAGGACGGGCAGATAGGCAGCAACACCTCCACCATGATTATTCTCAACACTGGTTCTCCATAAGGCTGCCTCAGTTAGAATCAAGTATAATTGAATTACCCACCCACCCCAGACATTTTCTCTTCTCCCCATCAGGCAGAAGGTATTAAAGTCTGAAAACCACTTACAAAGGGTTCAAGCACAGCTTTTATCCTGCTGTAATGAACCGGATTTGATCAGGGACCTGGAGGTAAAGGAACCATTAGGAGGTAGTGACCATAATATGATATGTTTTAACCTACAATTTGAGAAGGAGAAGAGAAAATCGGATGTGTCAGTATTACAGTTGAACAAAGGGAACTATGGAGCTATGAGGGAGGAGCTGGCCAAAGTTCAACGGAACAATACCCTAGCAGGGAAGACAGTGGAACAACAATGGCAGGTATTTCTGGGAATAATGCAGAAGGTGCAAGATCGGTTCATTCCAAAGAGGAAGAAAGATCCTAAGGGGAGTAAGGGGAGGCCATGGCTGATGAGGGAAGTAAAGGGCAGTATAAAAATAAAAGAGAAGAAGTATAACATAGCAAAGATGAGCAGGAAATCAGAGGACTGGGAAGCTTTTAAAGAGCAACAGAAGATAACAAAAAAGGCAATACGCCAAGAAAAAATGAGGTACGAAGATAAACTAGCCAAGAATATAAAGGAGGATAGTAAAAACTTCTTTAGGTATGTGAATAGCAAAAAAATAGTTAAGACCAAAATTGGACCATTGAAGACAGAAACAGGTGAATTTATTATGGGGAACAAGGAAATGGCAGATGAGTTGAACAGGTACTTTGGATCTGTCTTCACTAGGGAAGACACAAACCATCTCCCAGGTGTAATAGTGGTCAAAGGAACTAGGGTAAAGGATGAACTGAAAGAAATTTATATTAGGCAAGAAACGGTGTTGGATAGACTATTGAGTCTGAAGGCTGATAAGTCCCCGGGACCTGATGGTCTGCATCCCAGGGTACTTAAAGAGGTAGCTCTAGAAATCGTGGATGCATTGGTAATCATTTTCCAATGTTCTATAGATTCAGGAACAGTTCCTGCTGACTGGAGGGTGGCTAATGTTGTCCTACTTTTCAAGAAAGGAGTGAGAGAGAAAACAGGGAATTGTAGACCGGTTAGCCTGACGTCAGTGGTGGGAAAGATGCTGGAGTCAATTATAAAAGAGGAAATTATGACACATTTGGATAGCAGTAGAAGGATCAGTCCGAGTCAGCATGGATTTATGAAGGGAAAATCATGCTTGACTAATCTTCTGCAGTTTTTTGAGGATGTAACTATGAAAATGGACAAAGGAGAGCCAGTGGATGTAGTGTACCTGGACTTCCAGAAAGCTTTTGATAAAGTCCCACATAGGAGATTAGTGAGCAAAATTAGGGCACATGGTATTGGGGGCAGAGTACTGACATAGATTGAAAATTGGCTGGCTGACAGGAAACAAAGAGTAGTGACTAACAGGTTCCTTTCGGAATGGCAGGCTGTGACCAGTGGCGTGCTGCAAGGTTCGGTGCTAGGACCGCAGCTGTTTACAATATACATTAACGATTTCGATGAAGGGATTAAAAGTAACATTAGCAAATTTGCTGATGACACAAAGCTGGGTGGCAGTGTGAAATGTCAGGAAGATGTTATGAGAATGCAGGGTGACTTGGACAGGTTGGGTGAGTGGGCAAATGTATGGCAGATGCAGTTTAATGTGTATAAATGTGAGGTTATCCACTTTGGTGGCAAGAACAGGAAGGCAGATTACTATCTAAATGGAGTCAAGTTAGGAAAAGGGGAAGTACAACGAGATCTAGGTGTTCTTGTACATCAGTCATTGAAAGCAAGCATTCAGGTACAGCAGGCAGTGAAGAAAGCTAATGGCATGCTGGCCTTTATAACAAGAGGAATTGAGTATAGGAGTAAAGAGGTCCTTCTGCAGCTGTACAGGGTCCTGGTGAGACCCCACCTGGAGTATTGTGTGCAGTTTTGGTCTCCAAATTTGAGGAAGGACATTCTTGCTATTGAGGGAATGCAGCATAGGTTCACAAGGTTAATTCCTGGAATGGCGGGACTGTCATATGTTGAAAGATTGGAGCGACTGGGCTTGTATACACTGGAATTTAGAAGGATGAGAGGGGATTTGATTGAGACATATAAGATTATTAAGGGATTGGACACGCTGGAGGCAGGAAGCATGTTCCCTCTGATAGGTGAGTCCAGAACTAGAGGCCACAGTTTAAGAATAAGGGGTAGGCCATTTAGAATTGAGATGCGGAAAAACTTTTTCACCCAGAGAGTGGTGGATATGTGGAATGCTCTGCCCCAGAAGGCAGTGGAGGCCAAGTCTCTGGATGCATTCAAGAGAGAGTTAGATAGAGCTCTTATAAATAGCGGGGTCAAGGGATATGTGGAGAGGGCAGGAACGGGGTACTGTGTGTATGATCAGCCATGATCACAGTGAATGGCGGTGCTGGCTAGAAGGGCCGAATGGCCTACTCCTGCACCTATTGTCTATTGTCTATTGTAATAAGACTATTGAACGGTTCCATATTATGATAAGATAGAGTCTTGACTTCATTATGACATTGCATCTTACCGTCTATCTGTTTTGCGCTTTATCTGTGCTCTGTTACTGCTTTACCTTGTACTACCTCAATGCACTGTGTAATGAACAGATCTGTATGCAAGACACTTTTTTAACTGCACCTTGGTGCATGTGACAATAATCAACTAACTTACCAATTTATAAAATGTTGCTGTTGGTGTATTGAGGAATTTGAGATTAGACAAGTGCCTCATTTATAAATATGCAGCAGTTCTTTTAGCACCATATCAGAGGGTGGTTACAGCATAGAACAAAACTATTTAGAGCTTTCTGTCCATGGTGATCCATGTAGGAGGTATACAGTAAGACTCACACACCCGCACTCTCCCTCAGCCTTGCAATATTCTTTCTTTTTGATGCTTCCTTTTGGACACCAATTGAATCTTTCCTTGCAGTGCGTTCCAGACCCTAGCCACTCATGACTAAACAATGTTTTCTCAAGTCACTTTTGGCTCTTTTGCCTAATCACCTTTATGTTAGGTCCCCCAGCTGATCACTCATTTGGTTTCTTTCTTGCTATTTTGTCTATACCCTTTAAGATTTGAAATTCATCTATCAGATCTCCTTGTAATCCAAGGAGATTAATACCAGTTTTTCTGGTTTATCCACATAATTAAAGGCTGTCATCATTCAAATCATTTTTTTTGTAAATCTATTTTGCAAGTACTTTAAAGATTTATATCTTCCCTAAGGAGTGGCATATTGAACTGGGCACAATACCCCAATTGTGTTCAGACAAGTTCATCGTGATTTAAGTTCTCTTGTGTCACAATTTATAAGCCCTGTTTGGATTTCAGTGAACATACTTCCAGACCTCCTTGTTCTTTTACCCATTTTAGAATTGTTCCTTCCAATTTATAGTGTTTCTTCTCAATTTTCCTAGTAAAATACAGCACTTCCTAATATTAAGTTTCAAATGGCACCCATCTGCCTGTTAAACCATACCTTGTTAAAATCTGTTAGTATCTTCCTCATGGTTAGCCTACACTCTTCTGTACTTTTTCAAATTGTCTTGCACACCCAAGTCTAAGTCATTAATGTGTATTATGAAGAGCACTGGTCCTTTTTCTTGGGGAATTGACTGAGCACTCCCCTCCAATCCCAATAACGTTTCACCACTACGGTCTGTTTGCCATTACTTCACTGATTTCACATCCATGTTGCTAAGGCCCCATCTAATTCCATTGCTTGCAAACTTGATTACAAGCCTGTCATGTTTCACTTCATCAAAACTTTTTGGGAATCCATTCCCACAATTTCAACCACACTTTCCTAATTGATATTCGCTGCATAGACGAGTTGCCTTTCACAAATCTGTGTTTGCTTTCAATGCACTGCTAATTCCGACAGTGATTATGTTTTAGAAACATGGAAACATAGAAAACCTACAGCACAATACAGGCTCTTCAGCCTACAAAGTTGTGATGAACATGTCCCTACCTTAGAAATTACTAGGCTTACCTATAGCCCTCCATTTTTCTAAGCTCCATGTACCTATCCAAAAGTCTCTTAAAAGACCCTATCATATCCGCCTCCACCGCCATTGCCGGCAGCCCATTCCACGCACTCACCACTCTCTGAGTAAGAAAATTACCCCTGACAGCTCCTCTGTACTACTCCCCAGCACCTTAAACCTGTGTCCTCTTGTGGCAACCATTTCAGCATGCAGACATAGTCAAGAGGTTCAAATGTTGTTCACACCAAACATCAGAATGGGGAAGAAATGTGATCTAAGTGACTTTGACCACGGAATGATTGTTGGTGCCAGACAGGGTGGTTTGAGTATATCAGAAACCGCAGATCCCCTGGGATTTTCATACACAGCAGTCTCTAGAGTTTGCAGAGGATAGTGCAAGGATCAAAAAACATCCAGTGAGTGGCAGTACTGTAGGCAAAAATGATGCTTTGTTAATGAGAGAGGTCTGAGGAAAATATCCCGACTGGTTGAAGCTGACAGGAAATCAACAGGAATCCAAATAGCCACGTGTTACAACAGTGGTGTGCAGAAGAGCATCTCTGAGTGTGCACACGTCAAAACTTGAAGAAGACTGAGAGCATATACTCAGTGGCCACTTTATTAGGCATAGACAGTACTAACAAAGTGTCCATTGAGTATGTATCAAACCGTACAAAGGAAATAAGCACATAAGAGAAGAAAGAAAGCTGGAATAGGAGAGGAACAACTCCGATTTTTTCCAGCCTATCTGAAATTCTTTGCCCTACCAATTCATTGATTATTTATTGGATAAGGCAGCCCAGGCTTCTGTCACTTCCTCAGGCCTCTCCAAATTAACTGCAATGGAAGAGAGAATGGTGTTGGCTATTGCAAATTTTCACCATAATCAGTATTTTACTTTCAGTGTAAGCTGCCTCATGAAGGGTTTGTAATATGAGGCACCATCAATGGGTGTATGAAAGTTGGTAAAAAATCAATTTGAAGTAGAAACTTCCCGAACATGTATTTGACCATGACCTTTCATTGCTTTTAACACAGCTCTGTGGGATGTAACTACGCCTGTGGCTGGCACTGTTTAACAACAGACTTGTCATTCAGTTTCTCATACAAAATATCTTTCTTCATTATGTGCTCCAGTTGGGCTTTTGAAATGCTATTTACACTCTAAAAACTTGATTTTATGCACAACATCAGCTTATGAAGCAGATTAATGAGTTTATTGGTTGATGTGGGTAATTGAAACTATGCTTAATAAATTAATACAAAAATGTGCTATCTGGATAGCTGAAGAAATAAGTCAATCACTTATACCACACACAGAGCAAAAGTTCCTTGTTTAAATATACCATTCTTCTCGTATTTCAAATAAAAACAATAAATCTTTGGAATTTAAAACCAAAGATTTAGTTTTCCCTTCCCATGTAGTTGTTGGTTCTCAGACAATCTGACTTTTTCCCATCCTGTCACTCATAATAGTTTAACTATCTAATTCAGCGAAAATCTTACATTGCTGAATCAGATCTGGTTCATGGATGGTTGCAACATATCCTCTTCAAAGCCTGTATGACCTTAGTTACCAAATATCTGAACTTATCTTTCCTTTCCACTCTCTTGGCAACTCACCTTGCTTTGCCCTCCTAACATATTAACAAAAAGTGGAGGCTAGTTTTGTCCTTTAGGAGATCTATCTATTTCCATCAAGCACATGTCCACAAACATAACTCTTACAAAGAGCATTCAAAGAGGCATCAGCCAAAGCTCAAAACAATGTCACAAAGTAAGCTGTCTTTTGGCAGCTTAAAAGAGACTATCTATTAACTAAATTACGTTCAATTATATATATTGTTACATGAAGTATATACACTACTACAATCTTCTTAAAACTACAATCTTCTCAACTCTTAAAAATGTAATTCTCCTCCTAGTCGACATGTATTGTTACATGAGCTGACTTCATATGCTAGGACAGCCATGCCTCTGTCTCAGTGGGATATGGGGCTACCAGCTACCCTCCCTGGTTTAGCCCTCCTGTACAGGGTGTAGCCACTGACGCATGCAAGTGGCTACTTGGAGCTGCAGGTGTGAGAGCTGAGTGTCTGGTGGGGACCAAAGGTGTGTGAACTGCCCTGGAATAGACACAGCAAGCCCCTTCATCAGAGATCACTTCCTGGGCTCCTCGTACTCCCCAGGAAGATCAAACTGCCAGGAAGGCGGTACTGCAATGCTCCATGGAGAGCGAAGGGCATGACAAGGCACAGTAGACATCATGGTCATTCACTGCAGCCAAGGAAGACCCCAGTTTGTGACGCTTATTCGTACCACTGGACCCAGACTTCTGAGGTCACGAGAGTAGAATTGCTCCAGCACATTGGCTTTTCCACTTTAAAAACTCTCCTGCACAGGTTTCTCATCATCGTCAGACACAACGGACAACCCCAAACATTGCTGCAGGAAGTACATACACCACTACAATCTTCACAACCCTTAACAATTTAATTCTCTTCTTATTCTACACAGGTTTGTCTCGCTTTATTCATTTTCCACATCGCTTGATTTTTCACCTTTAACAGGTTATTAATTCTCTTCCTGGTTGTTTTCCATTGTTGTGACATCCCAGGCCATTAGCTGCAGCTACAATGATAACTTAGGGTCAAATCTGAAGCGTACCAGTGGACAATGCAAGCAATATCTTATGACCAGCACTTGACAGAGCTCTGACTTCACCCTCTATCACAAAAGTTGTGATCCCAGCAATCTTTCTCGATAAATCATACCATGCAATAGAAGCACTACAGGAAAGTAATGTGAGAACAGCTTGACTAAGATGCTACTTGTGTACAAGGGTGATGGTTTCCAGTTGCACTCATTTCCATGTATTCAGGTCAATTAAAATCAACCTATTTTCTAATGTTAAAGTATAAAATGGCTGATGGGAAATATAATACTACATAATGTTTAAAATCTGTCCCATTCTGACGAGTTGTCTCAGAAGTGTCATTTTAATTATTTCTCTTTTCACAGATGCTGCCTGACCCGTTGAATGTTTTCAGTGTTTCTGTTTTTATATTCATTTGAAGATTCATTATAAATATAATCAAAACAAAAGGGAAGTGCCTGCCCTACTAAACCAAGCACTTATTCAATTATTAACATAGTCATGTAAACACAGCATTAGTCAGACTGGCCAAATACTTGGGAACAAGAAATAGGACATCTCCTCTGCTCCGATCTCTACAACATTAAGGGCTACGGCTGTTGTAAAGCCTTTCTCTTCAGCATTGCATGCAAGGAAATTTATTTTTTTTCACTGGAGAAGAAAGAATTTGTGTTTGCCTATGAAATATCAGCCAGGCCTATCTAGTCCTGAATCTCAATAACATAGATGACAAATATCCTGCGTAGGCAATGACATTGTACTCCAGTAAAAATCCACCTGCTTCTGAGCAAAGTTTATAGTGCATTCCTGGACAGTTAGGGTTTAATAGCTAGCCCAACATGAGAACTCTTTGTCCACCATCATTGTCAGATCCTGCCAGTGACCACAATCCTTCTACACAGTTCCACCCCCATTTCCAGATACCGATCCTCTAATTCTATGCCCCAATGTTCTATGCACTATGCACCTCGTGCCCCAGTTATCCACGAACACCCACTGATTCCGAATTCCTGACCTTCCTGTCATTCCCTAGATCCCACTGAATAGCACATTGTATCCGAGAAAGATCTTATTCATACACTTATTGGGGCCTGTTAATGAGTAAGACCTGTCCAGGTCTTCAGATGCTTTTGAATTCATTTAAAATCATCTGACCTACAGCTTTTTCAGACCACTAAATACTCTGTGTCTAACCTTAAACACACACTAAGCTCATCTACCCAGCCATCACTGCTAAGGCCTAGAGGTATGTGTTGCATTTCCTAATGCTCTGGTGATCTGTACCATAACCACTCCACTGTTCCCATCTCCGTTTTCAGTGAAAATACTCTGGTCATGACACCTCTGTACACCACCCCCATTTAGTTATTCAACTAAAGCGTGGATCAGTACTTGGAGCTAGGATGTTGTGACCATTTCAGAGACTTGGATGGCTCAGGGGCAGGAATGGCTACTTACAGTACCAGTCTTTAGATGTTTCAAAAATGACAGGGAGGGCAGCAAAAGAGGAGAGGGTGAGGCACTGCTGATCAGAGATAGTGTCACAGCTGCAGGAATGGAGGAAGTCATGGAGGGATTGTCTACAGAGTCTCTCTGAGTGGAAATTAGAAACAGGAAAGGGTCAATAACTCTACTGGGTGTTTTTTATAGACCACCCAGCAGTAACAGGGACATTGAGGAGCAGATAGGGAGACAGATTCTGGAATGGTGCAATAATAACAGGGTTGGTGTAATGGGTGATTTTAATTTCCCCAATGTTGATTGGCATCTCCCTAGAGCAAGTGGGTTAGTTAGGTGTGTTCAAGAACATTTCCTGTCACAATATGTAGATAAGCCTACAAGAGGAGAGGCTGTACTTGATCGGGTATTGGGAAATGAACCTGGTCAGGTGTCAGATCTCTCAGTGGGAGAGCATTTTGGAGCTAGTGATCACAATTCTATCCCCTTTACCATAGCATTGGAGAAGGATAGGAGCAGATAAGTTAGGAAAATGTTTAATTGGAATAAGGTAATTATGAAGGAATCAGGCAGGAACTTGGAAGCATAAATTGGGAGCAGATGTTAATGTATTTTATTAATTGAGATACAGCATGGACTAGGCCCTTCCAGCCCTTCGAGACTGTTTAGCAGGAAGGAGCTTAAGAATGAAATTAGGAGAGCCAGAAGGAGCCATGAGAAAGCCTTGGTGAGCAGGATTAAGGAAAACCCCAAGGCATTCCACAAGTATGTGCAGAGCAAGAGGATAAGACATCAGAGAATAGGACCAATCAAGTGTCATAGTGGAAAAGTGTGTATGGAACCAGAGGAAGCAGCAGAGGTACTTAATGAATACTTTACTTCAGTATTCACTACGGAAAAGGACCTTGGCAATTGTAGGGATGACTTACAGTGGACTGAAAAGCTAGAGCATGTAAGCATTAATAAAGAGGATGTGCTGGAGCTTTTGGAAAGCATCAAGTTGGAGAAGTCACCAGGACCATACGAGGTATACCCCAGGCTACTGTGGGAGGCGAGGGAAGCGATTGCTGAGCCTCTGAAAATGATATTTGCAACATCAATGGGGACAGGAGAGGTTCCAGAGGATTGGAGGGTTGCAGATGCTGTTCAGTTATTCAAGGAAGGGAATAGAGATAGCCCAGGAAATTATAGACCAGTGAGTCTTACTTCAGTAGTTGGTAAATTGATGGAGAAGATCCTGAGAGGCAGGATTTATGAATATTTGGAGAGGCATCGTATGATTAGGAATAGTCAGCATGGTCTTGTCAAAGGCAGGTTGTGCCCTACGAGCCTGATGGAATTTTCTGAGGATGTGACTAAACACATCAATGAAGGTAGAGCAGTAGATGTAGTGTAAATGCATTTCACCAGGGCATTTGATAAGGTTCCCCATGCAAGGCTCATCCAGAAAGTATGGTGGCATGGGATCCAAGGGGACCTTGTCTGTGGATCCAGAATTGGCTTGCCCACAGAAGACAAAGAGTGGTTGTAGGTGGGTAATATTCTGCATGGAGGTCGGTGACCAGTGGTATGCCTCTGGGACCCTTACTCTTGGTGATTATTATAAATGACCTGGATGAGGAAGTGGAGGGATGGGTTAGTAAATTTGCTGATGACACAAAGGTTGGAGGTTTTGTGGATAGTGTGGAGGGCAGTCAGAGATTACAGCGGGACATCAATAGGATGCAAAACTGGGTTGAGAAGTGGCAGATGGAGTTCAACATGCATAAGTGTGTGGTGGTTCATTATGGTAGTCAAATATGATAGCAGAATATAGCATTAATGGTAAGACTCTTGGCAATGTGGAGGATCAGAGACATCTTGGGGTCTGAGTCCATAGGACACTCAAAGCTGCTGTGCAGGTTGACTGTATGGTTAAGAAGGCATACACTACATTGGCCTTCATCAACTGTGGGATTGAGTTCAAGAGCTGAAAGGTAATGTTACAGCTATGTAGGGCCCTGGTCAGACCACACTTGGAGTACTGTGCTCAGTTCTGGTCACCTCACTACAGGAAGGATGTGGAAACTATAGAAAGGGTGCAGAGGAGATTTATAAGGATGTTGCCTATATTGGCGAGCATGCCTTATGTGAATAGGTTGAGTGAACTTGACCTTTTCTCCTTGGAGCGACAGAGGATGAGAGGTAACTTGATAGAGGTGAATAAGATGATGAGAGGCATTGATAGGCAAAGGCTTTTTACCAGGGCTGAAATGGCTAGCACGAGAGGGCACAGTTTTAAGATGCTCAGAAGTAGGTACAGAGGAGATGTCAGGGGTAAGTTTTTTACGCAGAGAGTGGTGAGTGCATGGACTGCCAGCGACGGTGGTGGAGCGGATACGTTAGGGTCTTTTAAGAGACTTGGACAGGTACATGGAGCTCAGAAAAATAGAGGGCAATGGGTAACCCTATGTAATTTCTAAAGTAAGTTCATGTTCGGCACAGCATTGTGGGCCAAAGGGCCTGTATTATGCTGTAGGTTTTCTATGTTTCTATGTAAATGATTATTGGCTCTGTTGTAATGTGAGCAAAGTTACCAGAGAGATACTGAAGCTAGAGGGTACAGAAGTGTTTTATTCAACAAAAATGAGCAACAGGCATCATATTGAGACACTCTTGAAGGAAGAGGCCTCCTGACACAATATTACACGGCATTTTTATATGCTTAAGATCAAAAGTAACAGCAGGACAATTCTATAGTTACAATGCATCTACAATGCTTCCTTTGATTTACATGTAGTTTTCACACACCTCCTTCTTGTGTCTCCTTCACACTGCAGACACCAAAATTAATGTTAATCAGCATAGTCTGGTTTTCAATTAACTCCAATCCACAGTTCCAGGAAAACTATTGTTCAGGACTGCTTTTTAAGTTCAATCTACAATATGCGATCATGTCTGAAGATCGGTTGCTGATGAAGTTAATATTTTCTATATAACCTAACTCCAGAATAACCCCTAACAGGCCCAAACTGCTGCAATTCATCAACAAAAGGATGGCATGGTAGCATAATGGTTAGAACAATGCTTTAGAGTACTAGTGACACAGGTCCAATTCCCACCACTGTCCGTAAGAGTTTGTATGTTCTCCTTGTGACCATGTGGGTTTCCTTCCAGGTGCTCCTGTTTCCTTCCATAATCCATTGATATGCCATTGCAAACTGTCACATGATTAGGCTAGGGTTAAATTGGGTGTTGCACACAGTGTGTCTCGGAGGACTGGAAGGGACTAGTCCGTGCTGTATATCAATTAATAAAATAAATTTACTTAAAATCCACCCTTTGAACATTACATTGGTCCCAATGGCTGGAGATTCATTTAGAAAGGCCACAGCTGTTCTCAGTTTGTGAGATGATCATCTGGCTCTAACACTCAGGATTACTTGCCCATCATATGTTGTACTTACCTACTTGACTTTCACCTAGGTGCAAAAGACAGCATCAACTGTAGAATAAGGATGGATTGCACTTGAATCCCAGGGGGACCAATATCCTGGCGGGGAGGTTTGCTAAGGCTATTGGGGAGAGTTTAAACCAGGATTGCTGGGGGGGTGGGAACCAAACTGAAGAGATGGGGAAAGAGGCAGTTGGCTCACAAATAGTGAAAGCTTGGAGACAGTGCGAGATGGAGGATAGGCAGGTGATAGAGAAGGGATGCGCTCAGACCGATGGTTTGAGATGTGTCTATTTTAATGCAAGGAGTATTACGAACAAAGCAGATGAGCTTAGAGTGTGGATCAGTACTTGGAGCTATGATGTTGTGGCCATTACAGCGACTCAGGGGCAGGAATGATTACTTTGAGTGCCAGGCTTTAGATCTTTCAGAAAGGACAAGGAGGGAGGCAAAAGAGGTGGGGGCATGGTACCGTTGATCAAAGATAGTGTCACAACTGCGGAAAAGGAGGAAGACATGGAGGAATTGTCAACGGAGTCTCTGTGAGTAGAAGTTAGGAACAGGAGGGGGTCAATAACTCTACTGGGTGTTTTTTATAGACAACCCAATAGTAACAGGGACAGCGAGGAGCAGATAGGGAGACAGATTCTGGAAAGGTGTAATAATAACAGGGTTGTTGCGGTGACAGATTTTAATTTCCCAAATATCGATTGGCATGTCCCAAGAGCAAGGATTCAGATGGGGTGAAGTTTGTTAGGTATGTTCAGGAAAGGTTCTTGACACAATATGTAGATAATCCTACAAGAGGAGGTTGTACTTGATCTGATATTAGGAAATGAACCTGGTCAGGTGTCAGATCTCTGAGTGGGAGAGCATTTTGGAGATAGTGATCGCAATGCTATCTTCTTTACCATTGCATTGGAGAGGGATAGGAACAGACAATTTAGGAAAGGATTTAACTGGAGTAAGGGTTAATATAAGGCTATCAGGCAGGAACTTGGAAGCATAAATTGGGAACTGATGTTCTCAGGGAAATGTACGGAAGAAATGTGGCAAATGTTCAGGAGATATTTGCATGGAGTTCTGCATAGGTACATTCCAATGAGACATGGAAATGATGGTAGTGTACAGCAACCATGGTGTACAAAGGCTGTTGTAAATCTAGTCAAAAAAAGAAGAGCTTACGAAAGGTTCAAAAAACTAGGCAATGATAGAGATCAAGAAAGTTATAAGGCTAGCAGGAAGGAGCTTAAGAATGAAATTAGGAGAGCCAGAAGGGGCCACAAGAAGGCCTTGGTGGACAGGATTAAGGAAAACCCCAAGGCATTTTACAGGCACGTGAAGAGCAAGAGGATAAGACATGAGAGAGTAGAACCATTCAAGTGTGACAGTGGAAAAGTGTGTATGGAACCAGAGGAGATGGGAGAGGAACTTAATGAATACTTTGCTTCAGTATTTGCTACAGAAAAGGATCTTGCCGATTGTAGGAACAACTTACAGTGGACTGAAAAGATTGAACATATAGATATTAAGAAAGAGGATGTGCTGGAGCTTTTGGAAAGCATCAAGTTGGATAAGTCCCCTAGGCTACTGTGGGAGGCAAGGGAGGAGATTGTGGATCCAGAACTGGCTTGCACACAGATGGCAAAGAGTGGTTGTAGACAGTTTATATTCTGCATGGAGGTTGGTGACCAGTGGTGCGCCTCAGTGATCTATTCTGGGACCCCTACCTTTCGCAATTTTTATAAATGACCTGGATGAGGAAATGAAGGGATGGGTTAGTAAATTTGCACAAAGGTTGGGAGTGTTGTGGATAGTGTGGAGGGCAGTCAGAGGTTACAGTGGGACATTGATAGGATGCAAAACTGGGCTGAGAAATGGCAGATAAGTTATATCTGAGTTCAACCCAGATAAGTGTGAGGTGGTTCATTTTGGTAGGTCAAATATGATGCCAGAATATAGTATTAATGGTAAGACTCTTGGCAATGTGGAGGATCAGAGACATCTTGGGGTCCGAGTCCACAGGACACTCAAAGTTGCTGCATAAGTTGACTCTGTGGTTAAGAAGGCATACCATGCATTGGCATTCATCAATCAGGGGATTGAATTGAGGAGCCGAGAGGTAATGTTGCAGCTATATAGGACCCTGATCAGACCCCACTTTGGGTACTGTGCTCAGTTCTGGTTGCCTCACTACAGGATAGATGTGGAAACCATAGGAAGGGCACAGAGGAGATTTACAAGGATGTTGCCTGGATTGGGGAGCATCCCTTATGAGAATAGGTTGAGTAAACTTGGCCTTTTTTCCTTGGAGTGACAGAGGATAAGAGGTGACCTAATAGAGGTGTATAAGATGGTGAGAGGCATTGATCGTATGGATAGTCAAAGGCTTTTCCCACGGCTGAAATGGCTAACACAAAAGGGCACAGTTCTAAGGTGTTTGGAAGTAGGTGTCGGGGGTAAGTTGTGTTTTTTCTCTTTTTTTAAAAAAACGCAGAGAGTGGTGAGTGCGTGGAATGGGCTGCTGGCAATAGTGGTGGAGGCGGATACCATAGGGCCTGTTAAGAGACTGTTGGATAGGAACATGGAGCTTAGAAAAATAGAGGGCTATGGGTAACCCTAGGTAATTTCTAAGGTAAGGACAGGTTCGGCACAGCTTTGTGGGCCGAAGGGCCTGTATCGTGCTGTAGGTTTTTCTATGTTCTTTTGTAATAAATGAGGCCTGTATCCATTTATAGTTTAGTTTGACAAAATAAAAAGGAAACCTCAAGCTTGAATTATTTTTAGAACATGGCACAAAATCACTCCATTCCTCATGGAGCTGCCAAACCACAAATAAAAAAAGTATTCTGGTGTTACAGTCCATCACTGCTCTGCCTATAAGCTTCCACTTGGACCGCAGCCTCCAATTAAATGCGCTCCCCATGATTGTTATCAGCATCTGAGAGTCTCTGCAGGTGAAGCAGCTTCCTGAGAACTGCTCCGACATCAGCTCGTTGGCTGCTGGTTAATGTTTACGCTGGGTCCAGGCCAGCCCCATTTACAATTTTGTGAACAACTCACAATTTGCAGCTGCTTAGTCCATATTCATTTTGAAGAAACAAGAACAAACCCACAGATCACCTTATCAAATGCAATTGCTGGGGGAAAAAACAATGAGATGCAACAAAATAGAAAGTATTAATAAACAAGTTTCCAAACAGCTGTGCAGCAAGATGCTTCTTTATTCTAATTAGGGACTATTTGTGTGGAGTTCTGCATAGGTACGTTCCAATGAGACAGGGAAGTTATGGTAGGGTACAGGAACCGTGGTGTATAAAGGCTGTAGTAAATCTAGTCAAGAAGAAAAGAAAAGCTTACAAAAGGTTCAGAGAGCTAGGTAATGTTAGAGATCTAGAAGATTATAAGGCTAACAGGAACGAGCTTAAGAAGGAAATTAGGAGATCCAGAAGGGACCATGAGAAGGCCTTGACAGGCAGGATTAAGGAAAACCCCAAGGCATTCTACAAGTATGTGAAGAGCAAGAGGATAAGACGTGAAAGAATAGGACCTATCAAGTGTGACAGTGGAAAAGTGTGTAAGGAACCAGAGGAAGCAGCAGAGGTACATAATGAATACTTTATTTCAGTATTCACTATGGAAATCACGTGGAGATTGTAGTGATGACTTGCAGCAGACTGAAAAGCTTGAGCATGTAGATATTAAGAAAGAGGATGTGCTGGAGCTTTTGGAAAGCATCAAGTTGGATAAGTCGCCAGGACCGGATGAGATGTACCCCAGGCGACTGTGGGAGGCGAGGTAGGAGATTGCTGAGCCTCGGCCGATGATCTTTCCATCATCAATGGGGACGGGAGAGGTTCCGAAAGATTGGAGGGTTGCAGATGTTGTTCCCTTATTCATGAAAGGGAGAAGAGTTAGCCCAGGAAATTATAGACCAGTGAGTCTTGCTTCAGTGGTTGGCAAGTTGATGGAGAAAATCCTGAGAGGCAGGATTTATGAACATTTGTAGAGGTATAATATGATTAGGAATAGTCAGCATGGCTTTGTCAAGGGCAGGTTATGCCTTACGAGCCTGATTGAATTTTTTGATGATGCAACTAAACACATTGATGAAGGTAGAGTAGTAGATGTAGTGTATATGGATTTCAGCAAGGCATTTGATAAGGTACCCCACGCAAGGTTTATTGAGAAAGTAAGGAGGCATGGGATCTAAGGGGACATTGCTTTGTGGATCCAGAACTGGCTTGCCCACAGAAGGCAAAGTGTAGTTGCAAATGGGTCATATGGAGGTCGGTCACCAGTAAGGTGCCTCAGGGATCTGTTCTGGGACCCTTACTCTTCATGATTTTTATAAATGACCTGGATGAGAAAGTGGAGAGAAGGGTTAGTAAGTTTGCTGATGACACAAAGGTTGGGGGTGTTGTGGATAGTGTGGAGGGCTGACAGCGGTTACAGCAGGACATTGATAGGATGCAAAACTGGGCTGAGAAGTGGCAGATAGAGTTCAACTCAGAAAAGTGTGTGGTGGTTCATTTTGGTAGATCAAATATGATGGCAGAATATGGTATTAATGGTAAGACTCCCGGCAGAATGGAGGATCAGAGGGATCTTGGGGTGCGAGTCCACAGGACGCTCAAAGCAGTTGCTAAGGTTGACGCTGTGGTTAAGAAGGCGTACAGTGTATTGGCCTTCATTAATCATGGAGTTGAATTGAGGAGCTGAGAGGTAATGTTGCAGCTATATTGGACCCTGGTCAGACCCCACTTGTACTATGCTCAGTTCGGTTTGCCTCACTAGGAAGGATGTGGAAGCCATAGAAAGGGTGCAGAGGTGATTTACAAAGATGTTGCCTGGATTGGGGAGTATGCCTTATGAAAACAGATTGAGTGAACTCTGCCTTTTCTCCTTGGAGCAACGGAGGATGAGAGGTGACCTGTTAGAGGTTTATAAGATAAGGCATTGATCATGTGGATAGTCAGAGGCTTTTTCCCAGGGCTGAAATGGTTGCCACAAGAGGACACGGGTTTAAGGTGCTGGGGAGTAGGTACAGAGGAGATGTCAGGGGTAAGTTTTTTTATGCAGAGAGTGGTGAGTGCGTGGAATGGGCTGCCAGCAACGGTGGTGGAGGCAGATACGATAGGGTCTTTTAAGAGACTTCTGGATAGATACATGGAGCTTAGAGAAATAGAGGGCCATGGGTAAGCCTAGTAATTTCTAAGGTAGGGACATGTTCGGCACAGCTTTGTGAGCCAAAGGGCCTATATTGTGCTGTAGGTTTTCTATGTTTCTACCTTTCTAAATCTGAAATTAAATAGAAACGCATATCAAACCAAGTTCACCCTTTCTGCCGATAAACTGAAAAGAACTTAACATTTATCTTTAAATTTTTGTATGACGTCAAGAGTATGATTTTTCAGGCTGAATACCTGCAAATGAGGAAACTTACATAAAACCAAAAAAAGGGATTTGCTGAACTTGAGGTGATCAAGTGTGAATCCAACTTTAACATAGCTGATCTGGATCTCCTAAGATTTTTCCAAAGCTAGTGTGTTAGATCTTGCCTGATTTTCTGTGAATGTTTATTTTGAAGATTTATTTCCCTTCACTTTTCCTTATGTTACCAGCAAAAGTTTCTAAACCTTAATCAGGATTAAGTAAACTAACATGTCCCGAGTAACACTTCTCTGTGGCTGAAATCACCAAGTTGAGTAGTTGAGTTGGAATTGGCATGGCATGCCTGGTGCAGTGAATCTACACTTCTTCTTCTTCAAATAATGTTTAACATCGATTGACAGACCAATTGTAGACCAAGGTAGGTGGCTACCACCAGCTACTGAGCATCATTCAAGCTCATCAAATACCGTTCTTCCAGAAAGTCTTCCTCCACCATCCCTTTCACACTTGTATCACTACAACCTCACACAGCACTATGAGCATTGGAATCTCCTGACCATTAGCTAACAAACTTCAAGCATTTTATTGAAGGATTAAAGAAAAAATAAAAAGGACAAAAAAGAAAAGAGAAAAGAAAAAAAAGCATTAACAATTCTTCTTTGAAATCTTAAGATTATTTATCTCTCCGTGTAAAGTGCTATTAAAAACTTCTAGAGTCGTCTTAAATCTCTAGATGTTTCTCTGCAGCTTTTAATATAATATTTTATTTTTTCTCTTACTTTTAGTTTGCGCTGTACTATCTACCGCATCTACCATGAAAGTAACAACACTAAGTTTATCAACAGTCAACAAATCCTTTGTTATAAAATCATGCAGTTTACACACTAACTTTTATCAATCTGCATTCTGGATATTAATAGGTTCCATTGGCACTGTCATGTACTTTCTGTACAGCCTCTGCATATGAGATGCTTAGTTCTATCTGAACACGCTGCACTTCCACAGTTTTCTTATATACAGGACAAAGGACACCTTGCTTAAACAGAGCTATGTTGCTCTCCACAATTACTACATTTTGGCCTAATGCCTTCTCCACAATCACCATAATCATGTTCTCCACCACATCTACAACATCACTTTTTACCCTTACACAAAGCTGCTACATGACCAAACTTCTGGCTCTGAAAATATCTGAGAGTGTGGCACATGGACTCGAACCAAGTAACTCATATTGCCTAAATTAACACTCTCCAGCAACAGTTTTCCATCAAATTTAATCAACACTGATAAGTAGTCCACCAGGAAACCCTTTTAAATGTTTAGTGTCTCAAACTTTTCCTCCAACTAAATTATTTTTAACTTCATGCATAAATATACATAGGGACCCTCCTGTGATTACTCCCCAAAGCTACAGTCATTCAATATAATTCCTTGGTGTTACTTTCCCTCCTTCCATGGCTTTTAACCCTAAACTTTCTCGCATTGTAAATCTCAATCTTTACAAAACACCAAGAACACCCCATCTCTTAAAGGTCTTGTGCCCACAATATCTCATAATTTCAAAACATTATTTAATCTAACTGGATTGATATGAGAAATTGGTCCACATTCAAAACTCAGCAATAACTTAAACTTTTTCTTCATTTTTTATTTAATTCCTGTCTACTGCTTTTATCACTAAACAATAAACCACTACAAACCTCAAGTCACTGCTTATATTCCCATTCCCCAGAAACCTGTCATTCACTTTCGTCCATACAACTCCTATCACACAACACCACTTCCCATTCACTACCTCGGTCTTCTTCATCACTTCCTGACATCTCTAACTCACAATCCTGAAACCATCTATCCAACTCCCCTTGTTTCACCATGAAACTACACTCAATGGACTCTTTACACTGTACACCTCCTCGTTAATGCAAATATCAAATCAGCCAGTCGTATGGTAGCAACTCAATGCATAAAAGCTTGCAGACATGGTCAAGAGGTTCAGTTGTTGTTCAGACCAAACAGCAGAATGGGGAAGAAATGTGTTCTGATTGACTTTGACCATGGAATGATTGCTGGAGATGGGGAGGTTTGAGTATCTCAGAAACTGCAGATCTCCTGGGATTTTCATGCACAGCAGTCTCTAGGCTTTACAGAGAATGGAGTGAAGAACAAAAAGATCCAGTGAGCAGCAGTTCAATGGGCAAAAACACCTGTTTAATGAAAGAATTGGGATAGAATGGTCAGACTGGTCCAAGCTGACAGGAAGGCGACTGTCACTCAAATAACCATGCATTACAACGATGGTGTGCAGAAGAGCGCCTCTGAATGCACAAGTTGAACCTTGAAGCAGATGAGCTATAGCAGCAGAAGTCCACGAACATACAGAAATATACTTAGTGGCCACTTTCCTGCACCTAATAAAGCAGCCATTGAGTGTACTTCCTCCTAGAAAGATTCCCATACAGCCATTCAGATTTCCACAGAGCACCAAGGCTGAAATTGCTGTGAATGAGACTCTGAAGGCTGAGGCAATCCTATAATTCATTATGATTTCACGCACCCCTCCCTCAAAACTTTCCTGTCAATCCCTGCATCCAATTTTTTCCTCCAGCAAAGGGCAAAAATCTTGGCAAATGAGGAACTATAATATACCTTTTCTTAGTTTGAAGATTTGTTTATAATGACCTTGTTCTTATTTCGATCCAAACGATCACACATTAGCTCCAGTTGTGCATGTTGCATTATCCTACCATTAGCGATTGGTAATAATCACCCACTGATGGCCAGTGAGCGCAGTGAAAATTTTAAAACAAAACTAATTAAAAATACAAAAGGCCAAAGTAAGACTTGCTGCATGCAAATATGTTTATACTTTCATTCTTTATTAGATCCAGTTATCTGCAGTAAGTTTAGGAATAAAGGTGGGTCATGTGGATAGGCAGCAGATGGACAATCATCTCAGATGACTGTGGAGGCCAGGTCTTTATGTATATTTAAGGCAGAGGTTGATAGATTCTTGATTGGTCAGGGCATGAAGGAATGCGGAGAGAAGGCAGGAGACTGAGACTGAGAGGGAAAATGGATCAGCCATGATAAAATAGTGGAGCAGACTCAATGGACTAAATGGTGTAATTCTACTCCTATATCTTATGGTCTTATGTTCTAGTAAGGGTTGAGCTGGATGTAACCAGAATCAGAATCGGTTTTAGTATCAATGGTACATGTCGTGAAATTTGTTGTTTTGTGGCAACAGGACATTATAATACACAATACCAAAAACTATAAATTACAGTAAGTGTATACTGTATATAAAAAGAAAAGTAAATTAAATAAGTAGTCCAAAAGCAGAGGGAAAAATACTGAAGTAGTGTTCATAGATTAATTGTTCATTCAGAAATCTCACGGTGGAGAGAAAGGAGCTGTTCTTGCAGCGTTGAGTGTGTGGCTTAAGGCTCCTGTACCTCCTCCTTAATGGTAGCAGTGAAATGAGGGCATGCTTGGATTGTGGGGGTCTTTAATGATGGATGCTCCCTTTTTGAGCCATTGCCTTTTGAGGGTGTTCTTGATGCTGGGGAGGCCAGTGACCATGATGGAACTGGCTGAGTTTACAACTTTCTTCAGCTCCCGCCATACCAGATGGTGATGCAACCAGTTACAATGCTCTCCATGAAAACTGTAGAAATTTGTGAGTGTGTTTGATGACATAAAAATTCTCAACCTCCTAATGAAATATACCCATTGTTGTGCCTTCTCTGTAATTGCATCAATATGTTAGACCGAGGATAGACCTTTAGAGATGTTGACACCTGGGAACTCACTCTTTCAATTTCAGATCCCTCAATGAGGACTGGCGTGTGTACCCTTGAGCTCCCCTTCTAAAGTCCACAATCAATTCCTTGGTCTTACTGACATTGAGTGCAGGGTTGTTGCTGCAACACCACTCAACCAGCTGATCTACCTTGCTCCAGTACGCCTCCTCATCACCATCTAAAATTCTGCCAACAATAGTTGTGCTGTCAGCAAAATGGGCAATCCAGGCAGCTCAATATTATGTCAGTGCAACAGAACCATTGGAACCATCCACACTCCCTTCCCAGAACCCAAAACTCTTCTTCAGATGCAGCAAACAGTCTTGTTGGTTTCCAATATTTAGTTCTATCTTTCTTTCTTTATTAGCATTTGGCACTGATGTCTGGAATGAGCAGGTTATCTTGTAAGAAAACTTTGGTTTGTTTAAGCAAGTATCCACTGCAGTCCACAAAAGTGAGCAGTGGCTGAAGATTCCTAACGTCTTCGGCAGATGGGTGCTGCTAAGATTTTTCCTCATGCAAGGATTTAAATTGAGGAGTAAATACCTAAAAATGATTGTCCATCTAAGACAGGGATTTCTCTTAATGGGTTGTGAGTCTATGACATCCTCATGAAAAGCTACCAGGAGCAGACAGGAATATGGAATTGAGGTCACAATCAAATCAGTCATGACGTTATTAAATGAACAGGTTGTCTCTTCCTGTTCCTAATACATATGTTTGTATATAATATTGCTGCTATGACCCAGGAGGGGAGAATTGCCCAGGCAATGCCAAGTGCTTTCATAAATCCTGCCACCATACTAGTACCCAATACAAAGTTATAAATTGCAACATTTGTTTAATGTTTATACAAAACTGACCTTCCAGGCATCCATAAATGAAACTGATTGCAATTAGAGTGTTGATATTTATAGGGAACTAGGAAGTGACCTTGGCATTTCAGGGAATCACAGCATCACTGAGAATTTAGTACCTTGTGGCATAGAACATGAAATCCCTGGGATTTAGTGATCCCTGGGACAAGAACAAACTGACTGTCAAAACCATTCAGTGGCCAGTCACTTACAAGTCGGAAGGTGCAAAATTAAAAAGGATTTCTCCAACTGGACAAGGAGCAGTCTCTTCTCGGGAGACTGGAGAAGATGGCATGCTGCCAATGACACACAACCTGGAACCTGATGCAGCTCATCAGTCTTCAGAAGATCTGCCCCTATATTTCAACATCTACGGTTTATTTGCCCTTGTTCAGTTAGTCACTCTACCACCCTCTCGGCTCCTGGTCTTACATTCTTCTTGAGAACAAGAGATTCTGCAGATGCTGGAAATCCAGAGGAACTCAGCAGGTCAGGCAGCAATTATGGAGAGGGATAAAGAGTTGACCTTTCTGGCTGAAACCCTTCATCAGGATCTGATGAAGGGTCTTGGCCAAAAAGTATCGACTGTATATTCCTCTCCATAGATGCTGCCTGACTTTGTGAGATCATCCAGCATCTTATGTGTTACCCTCTTCTTGGGAGTGTCTTTAGGACATTCCACACATCCCAATGACATTGCTTTTGTTGTCGCATCACTCCTTGATGAAGAATTTAAGCAGCAGACCTGCCCGAACAAGCTGAGCATCACTTGCCAATTCCTCCATTTAAAATAGTGAAAAGGTTCAGAGAGATCCATTGTGTTTGTATCTATGGTGCCTTCTTTGTATGCGAGCATTCTTTTATAAAGCATTTAAACCCAGCTTTCATTCCAAAACAAAAGCCCAACTTTTTATAGTTGTCTTCTGCCTGAATCTCATCAGATTGAAAGGAGATTCTAAAACTTTAAAAACGCAAGTAAACATTTCAAATTTCTTTGGTATGTAGTTCTTTTAAAAGACAATCTGCAACTAATCAAGTATATTGTCTTGGTGATAATAAATTTAATTACTTCATCCATAATTTTTTTGATATAAAAGTTCTTAGGATTTTATTACGTTTCTATATTGCTTCCTGATGGTTCTACACCACGCTGGTGAAACTACAGTACATAAAGTTATTGATAAAGAACTGTTTTCGAATCTATGAAATGGCTGCAGAAGTGTCAGATACATGCCGTGGTCTCAAGAAAATTGATGACCATTGCTTCAATAAAATTTCCTTGTTGCCGGTTTCAAGAACAAGATAAAATAGATAAAATGCAATGTTCATCAATGAGATTTTCAAAAGATTAAATCTGAGCCTAAAAGCTTCCACCCGCTCTGTAATAGCTCTCCACTCACACGTTGAGTTCCATCTGACTGAAACCCAAAGCTCCCTCCAACAGAAGGGGAATGACTTCTGAGTGATGACGCCAATATGATTATTTTGAGTGGAAGCTAATTTGAATATTTTTTGGGACATTTCCTGGAAAAAGCTATTGTTGTTTGGACAACAGTGACTTGTCCAACATGATAGAGCTAAACAACCAAATAATTATTGAAAAGGATTCAGATATCTCAAAATGTAATGTTGCTTCCCATTTCAAAAGCAGAATCGGGTTTATTATCACAGGCATGTGTCGTGAAATTTGTTAACTTAGCAGCAGCAGTTCAATGCAAAACATGATAATATAGAAAGAAAAATAAATAAGTAAATCAGTTACAATAAATATATATACTGGTATATGTATTTTGTATAATTAAAAATAGTGCACAAACAGAAATAATATATATAAAATATAGTGAGATAGTGTTCATGGGTTCAATGTTCATTTAGAAATCAGATGATAGAGGGGAAGAAGCAGTTCCTGAATTGTTGAGTGTGTGCCTTCAGGCTTCTGTACCTCCTTCCTAATGGTTACAATGAGAAGAGGGTGTGTCCTGGGTGATGGGGATGATGAGGGCATGCCCTGGGAGATATGAGTGAATTCCTAACAAGCCCTTGTGAGGTCTACTTTTAACTAGCATTTGGCAATGGGAAGGCCCTTGATTCTAGGACACCACGACAGTGTAACTGTTAGCATGACACTATTGCACTTCAGGGCATTGAATTTTGGAGTTCAGTTCTGATGCTATGTGGTGAACTACATATACCTGTCTGGACACGCCCCTCTGACTGCTGACTGCTGTCTGCTCCTGTGGCTCCTCCCACAGACCCCTGTATAAAGGCGATTGGAGGCACTGCTCCTCCCTCAGTCTCCAGGATGTTGTATGATGGTCTCTTGCTGCTGCTCTTCCAGCTAATAAAAGCCTATCACGCCTCACGTCTCCGAGAGTTATTGATGGTGCATCATGCTGTCTGTCAGAAGTTTGTACATCCTCCCTGTGAGTGCATGGGCTTCCTCTGGGTGCTCCAGGGTCCTCCCAAATTCCAGTAATGTACCGGTTAGTAGGTTCATTGGTCATTGTAAATTTCCCTGTGATTAAGCTAGGGTTAAATCAGTGGGTCTTTGATCTAGAAAGGCCTTTTTCGCGCTGAATCTCGAAAAAATAATCAATACAACACAGTGAGATATTTTGCACCTGGACAAAAGAGTAAGTTCTGGACTGACTAAAAGCTATGAGTATTTAGATATAGTCTACATATATGTTTCAGTTGTATTGCGAGAGGAAAAATAGCTGTACAGCCATGATGACAGTCAGCACATACTAGATGGGCTGAAGGTCCTGTTTCTGTACTGTAGTGCTCTATGACTCAAGGAACAATGGTTTCAAATTCTTCTAGTAATGTTTATACAAGACACTAAAATTTGAAAGAACACCTCTGAAACTAATCCTCTACCTTCTAAAATAATGACTATCATCTTCATGTGGAAGAGTTTGGATTCCGTGTAAATAACTGACAAAATATCAATTACACAAATATTGAGACTGCATCACAATGCAGCATTGGCCTCCATAAACTGCAGTATTTGTACAAGGAATCTTTTCATTACAGGCTGAGTCTCATAATTGTCGTTCAACTAAAATAATCAGAGTTATTATTTTTTTTAATAGACAGGACCAGGCCATATAGGCTCTTAAGCCTGCTACAGCATTTCAGAATGACTGTAGCTATTAGATACTTTAATTCCACTTTTCTACATTACTTGGTTGCTAAAAAAATCTGTCAAAACTAGTTTTGAATATGGAAATACTTGACACTGATGATGCAGGAATATGAAGCAACAAATAATCTGCTGCTAGAACTCAGTGGGTCAAGAGCTTCTGTGTAAGGAAAAGAATGGTTGATGTTTCAGGTCAAAACCCTGCATCAGGACCATGCTGGAGAGCGTTAACCTGAACCATCAAAAAATACTTTCCTCCCACAGATGCTGCTCAACTTGTTGAGTTCTTCCAGCAGATTGCTTGCTGCTCCAGTCCAGGATATGCTCAGTGACTGAGGATCCACAACTCTCTGGAACAGATGTACGCGGGTAGCATTCTGTCTGGTTCCATCACCGTCTGGCATGGAGGATTGAAAAAAAGATGCAGAGGCCAGCTCCATCTTGGGCACTAGCCTACCCACTGTCCAAGACATCTTCAAAAGATGATGCCACAAGAAGGTAGCATCCATCATTAAAGACCCCACCATCCAGGACATGCCTTCTTCTCATTACTATCATCAGGAAGGAAGTACAGGAGCCTGAAGACACACTCCCAGTGATTTAGGAATAGCTTCTTCTCCTCAGCCATCAGATTTCTGAACAGTCCATGAACCCATGAATGCTCTCTCACTATTTTTGTTCTTATTTGGCGCTATTTATCTATTATAATATTTCTTGATGTAATTTAGAGAAATTTTTAATGTATTTTATGTACTGCTGCCTCAAAACAAAAATTTCATGGCTTGTGTCAGTGATAATAAACCAGCCTCTGATCTGAATCTGATGACTTTCTGATTAAATATATTTCCTGACTTTCTTTAAAGAAACGGGTACTGCTCATCTGTTAAAGTCATGAAAACATCCATGTTTAGTAGCTTCCAAGCTTCATAATCAGAGTGTGCGAGCACTAGCTTGAAAACATTACAATGTGAGAAAAAATTGATTGCTTTTCAGATGGTTCATAATTCCCCAATTAGGTAACCCTACCACATGAATTCTGTCTGAGGTCAAAATTAGCCTGCCTCATTGTTTTGCATTTTTTGATCTGTGGGGCATACTATAATCATACTACAACAACCCAAGGGTTTGCCTTCAAAGTCTGCCCTATTACCAAGCTCCTTTGGCATATCAATCTCATGGATATTTGCCTTCATGTGGCTCCAAACCACAAGTGCACAGTGAAACAATGAGATAGAAATAGAAACAATTAGAGCATCAAGAAAGATCTGTTCTCCAGATATCCTGAGAGCACTAACTGCTCCAAAGCTCAGTGTTTTTAAAATGCATTTATCTATGTCAGGTAACTCGTGAAAAGGAAGCCAGCCCACTCACTGAGCGGGTGATGCCTCTTCTGCCTTATAGATGGAGCCATTAATAACGAAAAACAGTGAATTTCCGTTATACTCAGGAAAAATGCAATTGCTCAATCATCTACCCATTTCCTATTCCATTTAACACATACAACTGCTGCAGGAACTCAGCAGGCCAAGCATCTCCCATGGAAAAGAGTAAACTGTCAACATTTCAGGCCAAAACCCTTCATCGGGACTGATGAAAAAAAGATGAGAATTCAGGCAGGAGAAGAAGGTTGGGGGGCAGGGCAGGAAGAAGTACAAGGTTGTAGGTGATAGGTGAAACCTGGAGAGGCGGAAGTGTGAGTAAAGAGCTGGAAGTCGATTGGTGAAAGAGTTAAAGGCCTGGAGAAGGGGGAGTCTAGTGGGAGAGGACAGAAGGCCATGAAAGAAAGTGAGGGGGAAAAATTGATTTCTCCAACTTCTAGTAACTGCTCCCCCTTCACCATTCCCCATTCCCATTTACCACTCTCACCTTATCTCCTTATGTGTCCATCACCTCCCTCTGTTGCTCCTTCCCTTTCCCTTTTTTCCATGGTCTTCTGTCCTCTCTTAGTAGATCCATCATCTCCAACCCTTTATCTTTTTCACCAATCAACATCCCAGCTCTTTCTTCACCCCTCCCCCTCTCCCAGCTTCACCTATCACCTGCCACCTTGTACTTCTTCCTCCGCTCCCCCCACCTTCTAACAATGACTTCTTATCATTTTTCTCCAGTCCTGATGAAGGGTTTCAGTCAGAAATGTCAATAGATGTTGCCTGGCCTGCTGAGTTCCTACTGCATTTTGTGTGTGTTGCTTTGGATTTCCAGCATCTGCAAATCTTCTCGTGTTTCCTATCCCATTTAGTTTGGTTTTCAGAAAGATGCTTTGGAACATAGTATGCTCAACATCATCCTGCATCTCTAAATGGCGGACGGTATAGAGTAAAATTGGAATAAGGTTTGGAGGAAGCAAAAAGTAAAAACTAAAATAATAAGTTGGAAGTGATGGACCTAAAGATTCATTGTTTATGTGCATTGTGTGAATTGCCATTATTGGGGGTGCTATCGCTCACTCGAGAAGTGCAATGTGGGGGGAGGGTGGGTCAGGTTCAAGGATCTAATGAGTGAAACAAAATGGGTACATTAAATATTTATTTAAAAATGATAAAAAGATAAAAAGGCATTTAGCTAAACAAGTGCTCATCTGAACTACCTAAAACCACAATACTGGACATTCAGTTATCCTTTAATTGAATTGGTACTCAGTTAAATCTCTCCAAATCATAAAACCAATGAAGTAAGCATGCTATGAATGGATACTTAACTAAACAATTGCGGGGTGCGGGCCATTTACGTCCACAACGCTCTTTCTCAATGGTCCTTCAACACTGGTTGTGACTTCAGTCCTAAGCAGGCCCCGGGAGATGGCAAGTAAGAGGGTGAACCTTCTACACATACTATCCTTATACCTCCGGAGCACCCAGAACCGGAAATATATGCCAAGGTGCACAAGCCTACCAAGTGGAAAGAGTGGTACTGTCTGGCTCTATGAATCTGTAAAGCAGACTTCCCTTAACTCCCATGGAATTCGGTGCCAAGGAAAGTTTGTCGGCAGTTGCCTTTGAGGAAGAAAAGTTATCATTTGCTGAGGTAGTTCCTCACCATCCCAAAACACACACCGTCCACCATCCTCAACCAGACACAATTTCATGGATGCCCTTAATTACTAGCAGTTCATCGCAACCCACCAATGCTTCAAACTAATGCTCAGGTCACAAGCGCTAAACCCATCCCTTCAACTGAGCCCCTCATGCTATCAAACTCTATGCCTCTCTTTCTGATACCCACCCTCATTCAGTGTCCTAGACTCAGAAATCACCTGTCTTCTTCCACGATGAAAGGAAGGGCCGTTGTGAGAAAAGTTGCACTGTGCACAAAGTTTTGGAACTCATGAACAGAAGTTTGGAATAGTAAGCCATTAGGAAGAAAATCTTTGTAGGGCTATGAGGTGAACTACATATACCTGTCTGGACACCCCCCCCCCCCCCGCTGACTGCTCCCGTGGCTTCTCCCACTGACCCCGCTATAAAGGCGATTGGAGCCACAGACCCTTCCTCAGTCTCCAGGATGTTGTGTGATGGTCACTTGCTGCTTGTGCTTTCTTCCAGCCAATAAAAGCCTACCTTAACCCGCGTCTCAGAGTTATTGATGGTGCATCAATTTTATTGGCTGGAAGTTTTAAAACGTGGAAAGCATTTTACGTCCGGAAAAATTGGACATTGATCCTCAAGACTCAGAAGCAGCTCTTGCCTTTGAACTCTGGCTTGCATGCTTCCAATCATACTTGGAACAGATTCCCGTGACTGAATCTTTTCCCGTAATTCCCATAATTCCCATGATTATGCACAGAATCCTCCTTTCGAGGGTCAGCCCGAAAGTTTACTCCCTTATCAGGGACCTGCTGACCTATCAAGGGGCACTGGACGCCCTCAAAAGACAGTACCTGCGGCTGGTGAACACCATCTACGCAAGACATTGCTTAGCGACGCGGCAGCAGCGAACCGGCGAGTCGAGCGGGGAGTTTCTCCGAGCCCTACAGACACTCGTGCGGGCCTGCGACTGCAAGAGACTGACTGCGGAACAGCATGCGGAGCTCCTGGTACGAGACGCCTTCGTTACGGGGATCAGGTCAGTGTACGTGCGCCAGCGGCTGCTGGAAAATGCCGATCTTACCTTACGCTCGGCGATCGAGACGGCCGACACGCTGGAGGCTGCCCTGCACAACGCTGACGCTGTCCAGCCACGTGATCCCCCGCCGGTTCCATGGACGCCGCAGACCCCGCCACCCGCGAGCGAATCGACCTCGGCTGCTGCCAGTCGTGAGTCCACGAACTCCCCGAAACCGACCACAGCTGCTGCCAGTCACAAGTCCGCGCAGTGTTAATTCTGCGGACTCGAAAAGCACCCCCGAAAACGCTGCCCAGCCCGAGAAGCTACCTGCTCCAGCTGCGGAAAGAAGGGCCATTTTGCCAAGGTCTGTAAGTCTGAACCATGAGCGGGGTCAAGCAGCACCGCGTGCGAGGCATGGGGGCGGCCATCGTGGTCGCCGCCATCTTGCCTGCCCACCTCGTGCGAGACATGGGGGTGGCCATCTTTGTCGGTGCCACCTCGCCCTGCCCCCTACCCACCAGTGTTTACCGGGCACCAAGACGGCGGTTCAACTCTGGCCTCCGTAAACCTCGACCAAAGTGCCCCACACCAGCTTGCAAGGTCAATGATGGACATCCTGGTGGAGGGGCACAGGACTAGCTGCCTGTTTGACATGGGCAGCACTGAGAGTTTTCTTGACCCGGGCACAGTGCAACGCTGCGGACTCGTGACATGGCCGGTAAGCCAGAGGGTCACCATGGCTTCTGGGTCGCATTCCACAGACATCCGGGGGGGGTTGTGTAGTGACATTGGTGGTGCAGGGCACAGAGCATCGGGACTTTGCGTTACTGGTCATGCCTCAACTGTGCACACCTGTGCTATTGGGGCTGGACTTCCAGAGCCACCTCGAAACTGTGACTATGGCATATGACGGGTCCCTCCCACCACTCACTGTCAGGAATCCTCAGTTTTGTGGGACTTCGTCATATACCCCGCTACTGACCACACACACACACCGACCCACACATCCCACCCAGCACCATGCCGACAGCTGCGCTACTGACACCACTTGCAGCTTCTCCACCCTCAAGATCCCTCCCCCACCGCTGTTCGCCAACCTGACCCCCGACTGTAAACCTGTGGCAACTAAAAGCAGGAGGTACAGCGCGGGGGACAGGGCCTTCATTCAGTCAGAGGTGCAGCGGCTGCTCAGGGAGGGGATCATTGAGCCAAGCACAAGTCCTTGGAGGGCCCAGGTGGTTGTTGTTTGGACTGGGCAGAAAAATAGGATGGTCGTGGACTATAGCCAGACCATCAATAGGTTCACGCAGCTTGACGCGTACCCCCTACCCCGCATCACGGATATGGTCAACCAGATAGCTCAGTACAAGGTGTACTCGACCATAGAACTGAAATCTGCTTACCAACAGCTCCCCATCCGCCCGGAGGACCGCCCCTACACCGCCTTCGAGGCGGGCAGCAGGCTCTATCACTTCCTGCGCGTCCCCTTCAGTGTCACAAATGGTGTCTCTGTCTTCCAGAGGGAAATGGACCGGATGGTGGACCAGTGCCAACTGAAGGCCACATTTCCCTACCTGGATAACCTCACCATCTGTGGTCACGACTGGCCGGATCACAACACCAACCTCCAACGATTTTTCCAAGTGGCCAAAGCCCTGAACCTTACTTATAATAGGGACAAGTGTGTGTTCGGAACCACCTGACTTGCTATCCCTGGGTATGTCGTGGAGAACGGGGTCATTGGCCCTGATCCCGACCGTATGCGCCCCCTGTTAGAACTCCCTCTTCCCACCACCCTCAGAGCCCTCAGACAGTGTCTGGGCTTCTTTTCCTATTACGCCCAATGGGTCCCTCATTACGCAGACAAGGCCCGCCCCCTGGTCAAGTCCACCACATTTCCCCTCTCTGCCGAGGCCCGCACGGCCTTCAGCCGCATTAAAGGGGACATTGCCAAAGCAACGATGCATGCAGTGGACAAAATCATTCCCTTCCAAGTAGAGAGTGACGCCTCCGATTTCGCGCTGGCTGCTATCCTCAATCAGGCAGGCAGGCCAGTAGCATTCTTTTCTTGTACCCTTCAAGGTTCTGAAATTCGGCACTCCGCGGTGGAGAAAGAAGCCCAGGCCATAGTGGAAGCTATTAGGCACTGGAGGCACTATCTCGCCGGCAAAAGGTTCACCTTGTTGACCGACCAGCACTCAGTTGCGTTCATGTTCAGCAACCAACAGCGGGGCAAAATCAAAAATGATAAAATTTTGCGGTGGAGAATCAAACTCTCCACCTACAACTATGACATCCTGTACCGGCCTGGAAGGCTCAATGAGCCCCCTGATTCCCTATCCCTGGGAGCGTGTGCCAGCGCACAGCTTGACCAGCTATACGCCCTCCATGCAGATCTTTGCCACCCGGGGGTCACCTGATTTTACCATCTCGTGAAAGCCCGGAACCTGCCGTACTCCCTTGAGGACATCAGGACGATGACCAGGGACTGCCAAGTCTGCACTGAGTGCAAACCGCACTTCTACCGTCCTGAACAGGCACAACTTATCAAGGCCACCCGCCCCTTTGAGCGACTGAGTGTCGACTTTAAGGGCCCCCTTCCCTCCACCGACCGCAATGTCTACTTTCTCAACATAATCGATGAGTACTCGCGGTTCCCCTTTGCCATCCCCTGCCCCGATACCACTGCCACGTCCGTCATAAAAGCCCTGCGCCAGCTCTTCACTCTGTTCGGATATCCCTGCTATATCCACAGTGATAGAGGGTCCTCGTTTATGAGTGACGAGCTGCGCCAGTACCTGCTGGCTAGGGGCATTGCAACTAGTAGGACCACGAGCTATAATCCCCGGGGGAATGGACAGGTGGAGAGGGAGAATGCCACCGTGTGGAAGGCCACACTTTTAGCCCTTAAGTCAAAGGGGTTGCCGGTCTCTCGATGGCAGGAGGTCCTCCCCGAGGCACTCCACTCTATCCGCTCCCTGTTATGCACGTCCACCAATGCCACCCCTCATGAGCAACTCTTTTCTTTTCCCAGGAAGTCTGCCACCCTACTGGCTTGGCTGACATCCCCAGGGCCAGTGCTGCTCCGGAAACATGTGAGGAGCAATAAATACTCCCCGCTGGTTGAGAGGGTTCACCTACTACATGTGAACCCCCAGTACGCCTACGTGGTCTTACTTGATGGGCAGGAGGACACGGTCTCCGTCCGTGACCTGGCGCCCGCAGGAGCAGCAGACCACTACCCCGAACACTCCACGGTAACTATGAACCCTGTACCCAAGGTGACACCGTGCACACCAAGCCCTACACAGACTCCTCACGACACTCCCATACCGGGCGCCTCGCACACGCGTGAGGGATCTCTGACGCCTAGTGGGCTGTCACCTCCAGTCAGGCCGGAACCAGCACAACCACTGTCTCCGGTGCAATCACCACCGGCACCTGTGCAATCACAGCCGGTGCTACGTAGATCGCAGCGACAGATTCGACCACCTGACAGACTTAACCTGTAAATATACTTGTAAGAAACTTCGCCCCATGGGGACTCTCTTTTAAAACAAAGGGGGGGTGAATGTGGTGAACTACATATACCTGTCTGGACACCCCCCCCCCACTGACTGCTCCTGTGGCTCCTCCCACAGACCCCGGTATAAAGGCGATTGGAGCCACAGACCCTTCCTCAGTCTCCAGGATGTTGTGTGATGGTCACTTGCTGCTTGTGCTTTCTTCCAGCCAATAAAAGCCTACCTTAACCCACGTCTCAGAGTTATTGATGGTGCATCAGGCTGATATGCTCTGCATATCCACTGCCTTTCTGGGTTTCATGACGTATCAGCAGAATGTTTGCAGTGTTGAGGGATTTCAGCTGAATGGTTAGACTGGAGAAGCTGGGGTTGTCTTGTCTGAGGAGCTTTGATAAAGTTTGCAAGATTTGAATGAGTTCATCTAGGGAAAATAGAAGATGTTCCCAGTGGAAAATTGTTCAAGGACAGCAGCTAATGGGCAAAAGATACAGGGGGAATGTGAAGAATAGTATGCACTGGAGCCTACTGGGTAGTGTAATGTAAACAGTAAATTGATCTTTCACATGGGAATTGAATAAGGACTAGAGGAAAAATAATTTGAAGGGTCACGGGAAAAGAGTGGGAGAAAAAGTCAGAATTTGTTACAAAGAACTGGCATCCATTCAATAGGCAGAATAAACTCTATCTGCAATGACATTTCTATAATTCTATATATTCTGTAAAGTAATGCAAACTAGAAAGAAATATGGTCATCTTTATAACTGTTTTTGACCAAAAGTTGTTAAATAATATAAAACATTTTCAGCACTAGGTAATGAACTCAGTTCCCTATTTTGTGTTGAAAAATTTCCAGCAGGATATATCATAATCCTATATCACCCTGATCCTCACATTCCAATAAACATCCATTTTGCTGGTTCCTCTAGTTCATACAGTGTGTCCCAGTGGTCTCTTTCCAAGACATCTCTAAATTACTGGCTACAAGTCCATATTTCCTCTCATTAACAGTATTAATTTCAGGATTTTCCTGCTTACTCTGAAAAACCAAACTCAGCTTCTTCCTTTCTGCCACCCAATTCCTAAATGGACATTGAACCCATGAACACAACCTCACTTCTTTTTATTATCTGTTTATGCACTATTTTTAATTTAAAATACATATACATACTTACTGTAATTATTTTACTTTTTTTTCTATCTTATCACCTATTGCATTGTACCACTGATGCTAAATTAACAAATTTCACAACAAATGCAGGTGATATTAAACCTGATTCTGATTCTGCTGATAGGACTTACTAATGATTTTCCAGCTGCATTATGCCAGTAGATTTTGCAAAAAAATCCAAAAGTCAATCAGGAATTTAGCAGAATTCCCAAGATATATGCTGAGTAAACTGCAGTAGAATCCTGCGTAAGATAAACCTGAATTATTGAAAGTGTATTCTGAGTATTTTTAAATTTTTAATTATTTAAAATTTAATGATTTTTTAAATTTCATTTTTATAAGTTCTTCTTTGAATGTCAAGAATGCCTAAAAGGGACTGATAAGCTTACACACCTTTGGTGGACAGTTTGCCATCTGTCGAAGGTCTGTTAACCAGATTGGTGGGTGGGATTTGTTATTGTCTAGCAACACTATCTTTACACAAGGCTCAAATCTAAACATTAGGCCCCATGCTGTGGACCGAATTCAACGGATTCCTTTTCATTCTCTCTATGTTTCAACTCAAAGACCCAACAGGTCTTGGTAGGTATTTTAAACAACAGATCGGAAGATGTACTGTTTTCCAACAATATGACCATTGCTAATGAAATGGGGGTATAGTTTATAAGTGGTAAAAGTTATTTATGCAAGAACTGAACACTATTTATAAAACTTAATATAGCATCAGGGGATAAGGTAAAAGTTTTATGAATGTAGATATTCATTACTGCTAGTCTGAAATCAGAATCAGGTTTAATATCATCGGCATACGTTGTGAAATTTGTTAACTTGGCGGCAGCTGTATAATGCATTACATGATAATATAGAAAATCAATCAATCAATCAATCAATTACAGTAAGTATACATATGTGTATTAATAGTTAAATTAAACACAGTGCAAAAACAGAAATAATAAAAGTGAGGTAGTGTCCATTTAGGAATCATATGGCAGAGGGGAAGAAGCTGTTCTTGAATCGCTGAGTGTGTGTCTTCAGGCTTCCGTACCTCCTTCCTGACGGTAACAATGAGAAGAGGGCATGGCCTGGGTGATGAGACACTGCTCCTTAAAGATGTCTTGGATACTACAGAGGCTTGTACCCATGATAGAACTGACTAATTTTACAACTTTCTGTAGCTTCTTTTCATCTTGTGCAGTAGTCCCCACCCCCCATATCAGATAGTGATGCAGCCTGTCAGATTGTGCTCCACTGTACATCTATAGAAGTTTCTGGTGTCTTAGGTGACAAACCTAATCTCCTCAAATTCCTAATGAAGTATAGCCACTGTCTTCCCTTCTTTATAGCTGCGTTGATATGTTGGGACCAGGTTAGATCCTCAGAGATCTTGACACCCAGGAACTTGAAATTGCTCACTCTCTCCACTTCTGATCCTTCTATGAGGATTGGTTCATGTTCCTTCAACCTTTCTCTTTCTGAAGTCCATATCAGCTCTTTGGTTTTACTGATGTTGAGTGCAAGGTTGTTGCTGTGACACCACTCAACTAGTTGATATATCTCACTGCAGTATAGTCTCATGCCTCTATCTGAGATTCTGCCAAGAATGGTTGTACCATCAGCAAATTTAGAGACGACGTTTAATCTATACCTAGCCACACATTCATGGGTGTGGAGAGGGCTAAAAACACATCCCTGAGGTGTGCCAATGTTGATCATCAGCAAGGAGTAGATATTAATACCAATCTGCACAGATTGTGTCTTCTGGTTAGGAAGTCAAGGATCCAATTGCACAGGGAGGTACAGAGGCCCAGGTTTCATAGCTTATCAATCAGGACTGTAGAAATTATGGTGTTAAACACTAATCATGATAGAATTTTCAGGTATTTAATAATTACACTATTTATTAGCCATGTTAAAGCAGGAATATGACAAATTACAATCGGCTCCAGGACCCCCCACGCATACCAAAAAACGTGGATGCTCAAATCCTTTATTTAACCTGTCTCAGTGCAGGTGGACTTTAGGACCCGGGGAGCTCCGGACACGCCGCCCACAGCTGCTGCTGAATCCACAGTGTTTCTGTTCCATTGATGGAAAACAATCATGATTGAAAATAAAGCGGAAATAATAAAGCGATCGGAAAGAGGTAAAACACCATCGACCATTGGAAAAGCAGTAGTCTACAGTCGGTCAACGATCGGAACAATTTTAAAGGATAAAGTGAGAATAATGGAGCATGTGAAAGGCCCTGCCCCGATGAAAGCTACAATTATTACTAAGCAACACAGTGGTTTAATTATTGAAATACATATGCTTCTTAGGTGTTTTATATGCATAGAAAGGTAAAATATATACTATATACTAAGACAAACGTTTGACTAACTGACGCTAAATAATACCAGATGTACCTGTTCCAACTTATGTACAAATCTGACTTAAAGACTGCCTGTAATTTAAATCATCTCTAGATTACTTATAGTACCTAATACAATGTAAATGCTATGTAAATAGTTGTTATACTATATTGTTTATGGAATAATGACAAGAAAAAAAAAGTCTGTACATGCTCAAACAACGAGTGCTGGAGAGAGAACTTCCGGGTTTTCCCAATCCGTGGTTGGTTGAATCTGTGCATGTGGAACCCACGGATAAGGAGGGCCGACTGTACAGGAGCAAATTATTTTCCCTATATGTAACTAGCCTGCTAATTATCTGCTCTGCAAGTCAATGAACTAAATGAATCATAGGATAAATAGGTCAAATCTTTCAGGACAACACTTAAACTGGGCTGAGAATTGGCAGATGGAGTTCAACCCCAGATAAGTGTGAAGTGGTTCATTTTGGTAGGTCAAATATGATGGCAGAATATAGTATTAATGGTAAAACTGTTGGCAGTGTGGAGGATCAGAGGGATTTTTTGGTCCAAGTTCACAGGACACTCAAAGCAGCTGCGCAGGTTGACTCTGTGGTTAAGAAGGCATATGGTGTATTGGCCTTCATTAATCATGGTATTGAATTTAGGAGCCAAGAGGTAATATTGCAGCTATATTGGACCCTGGTCAGACCCCACTTGGAGTACTATGCTCAGTTCTGTTTGCCTCACTAGGAAGGATGTGGAAGCCATAGAAGGGGTGCAGAGGAGATTTACGAGGATGTTGCCTGGATCAGGGAGCATGCCTTATGAGAATAGGTTGAGTGAACTCGGCCTTTTCTCCTTGGAGTGACAGAGAATGAGAGGTGACCTGATAGATGAGTATAAGATGATGAGAGGCATTGATCGTGTGGATAGATAGATAGATAGATAGATACTTTATTCATCCCCATGGGGAAATTCAACTTTTTTTCCAATGTCCCATACACTTGTTGTAGCAAAACTAATTACATACAATACTTAACTCAGTAAAAAATATGATATGCATCTAAATCACTACCTCAAAAAGCATTAATAATAGCTTTTAAAAAGTTCTTAAGTCCTGGCGGTAGAATTGTAAAGCCTAATGGCATTGGGGAGTATTGACCTCTTCATCCTGTCTGAGGAGCATTGCATCGATAGTAACCTGTCGCTGAAACTGCTTCTCTGTCTCTGGATAGTGCTATGTAGAGGATGTTCAGAGTTATCCATAATTGACCGTAGCCTACTCAGCGCCCTTCGCTCAGCTACCGATGTTAAACTCTCCAGTACTTTGCCCACGACAGAGCCCGCCTTCCTTACCAGCTTATTAAGACGTGAGGCGTCCCTCTTCTTAATGCTTCCTCCCCAACACGCCACCACAAAGAAGAGGGCACTCTCCACAACTGACCTATAGAACATCTTCAGCATCTCACTACAGACATTGAATGACGCCAACCTTCTTAGGAAGTACAGTCGACTCTGTGCCTTCCTGTACAAGGCATCTGTGTTGGCAGTCCAGTCTAGCTTCTCGTCTAACTGTACTCCCAGATACTTGTAGGTCTTAACCTGCTCCACACATTCTCCATTAATGATCACTGGCTCCATATGAGGCCTAGATCTCCTAAAGTCCACCACCATCTCCTTGGTCTTGGTGATATTGAGACGCAGGTAGTTTGAGTTGCACCATATCACAAAGTCAGAGGCTTTTTCCCAGGGCTGAAATGGTTGCCACAAGAGGACACAGGTTTAAGGGGCTGTGGAGTAGGTACAGAGGAGATGTCAGGGGCAAGGTTTTTTTACTCAGAAAGTTGTGAGTGTGTGGAATGGGCTGCCGGCAACGGTGGTGGAGGTGGATATGATAGGGTCTTTTAAGAGGCTTTTAGATAGGTACATGAAGCTTAGTAAAATAGAAGGCTCTAGGTAAGCCTAGTAAGTTCTAAGGTAGGGACATGTTCAGCACAACTTTGTGGGCCGAAGGGCCTGTATTGTGCTGTAGGTTTTCTATGTTTTTAACACATATGCATGTTGATGTCTTCACAAACCATATTCATTCTTATTATAAATTATGAAATGTTTATGGGTGGTAGGATGGAGATCTGTCTCTACCAAAGGAGGTAAAAGGGGCTCCTTCCATCCCTTGGACAAGGTGTAGCACCTGCTTAGGTCCCTGATTGGGGTCATGTGAAGCCATAGCAACAGGTAGTGGTGGTCGTATGAGCAGCCAGTGCAATTCTCAAATCCTGGATATGCAACCACTGATGCCAATCTCTGAAGAGTATTGATAATGTCTGGGGTCACCTGTCTTGTAAAGACACTGCCCAGAAGAAGGCAATGACAAACTGCTTCTGTAGAAAAATTTGCCAAGAACAATCATGGTCATGGCAAGATCATGGTCGCCCATGTCATATGGTATGGCACATATGAATGTAACAAACAAACAAGTAATATGTTTTAAGTTGCAAAATATGATCGGCATTGTATAAAATCTGCCATTTCAGGATTTGGAAATGGTTCCCAAATTGAAATGTTTGTCGTAGAGGAGCATTTGACGACCTTGATCTCTACTGACTGGAATTCAGAAGAATGAAGGGGGCATCTCATTGAAAATTATCAAAATTTTAAAGGCCTCAATAGAGTGGATGTGGAGAGGATGTTTCCTATAATGGGGGAGTCTAGGACCAGAGGACACAGATAGAGTGGATGTGGAGAGGATGTTTCCTATGGTGGGGGAGTCTAGGACTAGAGGACACAGACTCAGAATAGAGAGCATCCATTTAGAACCAAGATGAGGAGGACTTTCTTTAGCCAGAGTTTGATGAATCTGTAGGATTCATTGCCACAGGAGGCTGTTGAGACCAAGACATTGAGTATATTTAAGGCAGCGATTAATATTTTCTTGACAGGGCATGAAGAGATATGGAAGAAGGTAGGAGACTGGAGCTGAGAGGGGAAATGGATCAGCTATGATGAAATGGTGGCGCAGACTCAATGGGACAAATGGCCTGATTCTGATCCTATACCTCATGGTCTCAAATCCATTTTATAAATATAATTTGACATTGTTACATCTTGGTTCTAAAAAGACCACAGTTTCTGTTATGGAGTGAGAGCATCATTTTGTCATTTTGTTAAACCTCGAAGGGCAATCACTTCTTTCTTTTAGTCGGGTTTGATTATTTCAGGCCTTCAAGTTCTCACATCAAAGAAATCCTATAACTGTTCTGACATTCATCCTTGAAAAGCTTTCATGTCTTAACTTTAAAGAGTTTTTTCCATTTTGTAAAACATCCATAGATTTTAATCTAATCAAGATGAACACAGAGTGATTGGTCTTCTGTTTCAAACTCACCATTCTGCACATAAATTTTGAGTTTCAATTATGGAAAAATAAATATTGATTGGAGGAGTTATGCAAGCAGTAAACAATAATCCTGCTTTGTCTTCAGAGAGTAATAGAGGAAACCAGTAATAATCAGGGACATATCCTTGGTCACATGGAATATCTGATTTATATAGATATTATATTAAGATAATGACATCCATGCTACACTATGGTATCTAGCCATTTTCCAATGAGCTACCATTTCAAAGCTGCATAGTATGATAGTCTGAGACAATAAATACTTTAAAGAATTGTTTTTTTTTCCACTGCCCATTATGCCACAGGTGTTTTGGGCAGCAATAAAGTTACTCCCTCATTGGCAGTGTTCAGGGCTTCCTTCATCATGTCGGTAGCTTCCACTCAGTTTTCACTACTGTCAGTCACACAAGCTCTAGGTGGAGACTTCGGAACATTGTCACACTTTGAAGTTTCATTGCTGTTTCAGTAACAATTTTGTTTTACCAGTCAGGGTTGTTAGCTCTGAGCTGAACCCATGAAACTGGAGGACCAGTGGACCCCTCTTAGACTGGCCTCTACCCTTTGACCTGTGTGGCATGAGTGACCACACCTAGAGTCATAGCATAAAACCCTGACTCCAGCCAACATAGCTCTCCGGGTCATTGAGGCATGCAAGCCTCCAAACCCAACAAAGTGTTGCGGTCCTCTTGGAGAATAAAGAACTGCACTGCTTTATAACTGCAGCAAATGGATAAAAGATGAGCAAATCTGCCTTACTGCTCATTCAGTTCTTTTGCATTTTTTTTGCATTTCAATCTTTTTTTATTGATTTTTAAAAAAACGAATAGATACAAATCAGAGGAGAAGTTATGACAAATACACAATGCAATAAATGTACAAAACAACGAAAGGGATGTATACTGTCAAAGTCATGTAAATATAATATTGGGCTATTATATATAAACAAAGTACCACAACTCCTCTTGGTAATTCATACAAAAAAAAACTAGAAATTTTTATAGTTAAAGAGACTGGGCAGTCCATTTGAAGAAAAAATTACAAAAGAAAAAGGAAAACATCCTTCTGGTCAGATCTGAAACTTCACGGAGAGAGAGAAAAAAATTTTTTTTACCCAAAAAAGATAGAGAAAAAAATTAGATCATATGAAAATATTGAATAAAAGGTCGCCAGGTCTGCTCAAATTTAAAAGATGTTAATAATGAAGTCAATAATTCATCTATCTGCACACATCACTCCCTAATTCAGTTCAAGGTAGTGCACAGGACACATATGTCAAAAGATAAACTAGCGCATATTTTTTCTAATATCACCTGTGATAGATGTAACGCTGAGGTGGCTACCCTAATTCATATGTTTTGGTCCTGTACAAAGTTAATAATTTTTGGAGAGATGTTTTTAGAACGTTATCAAAAGTCATAGGTATGGACTTACAACCTAATTCACTTACAGCAATCTTTGGGATTATTCCAAAAGAAGCAGGAAGTGTTCCTGCTTCCGCTCAACATGTGACAGCCTTTTCAAATGTATTGGCCAGGGGAGCTATTTTGCTATACTGGAAAGATTCTAATCCACCTACTGTTTTTTTTGTCTCTCCTCCATTATGTCTTGTTTAAGCTTGGAGAAAATTAGAAGTCAGATGTTTGATACATCTTTTAAATTTGAGCAAATCAGTTCTTAAATTCTTACGTTTTCATGGATTGTACAAACTATTTCTTTTCTCACGTTATACTTCTTATGTTGTACATATTGATGCAATCGTGAAGAAGGCATGCCACTAATCATGGTAAATTTTTCAGGTATTTAGTAATTACACTATTTATTAGCCATGTTAAAGCGTGAATATGACAAATTACAATCGGCCCTCCTTATCCGCGGGGAATTGGTTCCAGGACCCCCCACGGATACCAAAAATCATGGATGCTCAAATCCCTTGTTTAACCTGTCTCAGTGCAGGTGGACTTTAGGACCCGGGGGAGCTCCAGACACGCCGCCAGCAGCTGCTGCTGAATCTGCAGTGTTTCTGTTCTGTTGATGGAAAACAATCACAATTTAAAATAAAGTGGAAATAATAAAGCGATCGGAAAGAGGTAAAACACCATCGACCATTGGAAAAGCAGTAGGCTACAGTCAGTCAACAATCGAAACAATTTTAAAGGATAAAGTGAGAATAATGGAGCATGTGAAAGGCCCTGCCCCGATGAAAGCTACAATTATTAGATAGATAGATAGATAGATAGATAGATAGATAGACAGATAGACAGATAGACAGATAGACAGATAGACAGATAGACAGATAGACAGATAGACAGATAGACAGATAGATAGATAGATAGATAGATAGATAGATAGATAGATAGATAGATACTTTATTCATCCCCATGGGGAAATTCAACTTTTTTTCCAATGTCCCATACACTTGTTGTAGCAAAACTAATTACATACAATACTTAACTCAGTAAAAAATATGATATGCATCTAAATCACTATCTCAAAAAGCATTAATAATAGCTTTTAAAAAGTTCTTAAGTCCTGGCGGTAGAATTGTAAAGCCTAATGGCATTGGGGAGTATTGACCTCTTCATCCTGTCTGAGGAGCATTGCATCGATAGTAACCTGTCGCTGAAACTGCTTCTCTGTCTCTGGATAGTGCTATGTAGAGGATGTTCAGAGTTATCCATAATTGACCGTAGCCTACTCAGCGCCCTTCGCTCAGCTACCGATGTTAAACTCTCCAGTACTTTGCCCACGACAGAGCCCGCCTTCCTTACCAGCTTATTAAGACGTGAGCAACTTACTAAGCAACGCAGTGGTTTAATTATTGAAATTACATCTTTTAAATTTGAGCAAATCAGTTCTTAACTTCTTACATTTTCATGGATTGTACAAACTATTTCTTTTCTCACGTTATACTTCTCATGTTGTACATATTGATGCAATCATGAAGAAGGCAAGCCAGTCGTTATACTTCATTAGGAGTTTGAGGAGATTTGGTATGTTACTAAAGATTCTAGCAGATGAATGTAAATGTAGCATACACAGGAGATGTTTTTTTTTTTAAGAACAGCTTGTGATTGAGCCCACTATGGAAAAGGCAATTCTGGATTGGTGCTGTGTAATAAACCAGAATTGACTAGGCAACTTAAGGTAAAGGAATATTTAGGAGGTGGTGATCATAATATGATAAAATTCACCCTGCAGTTTGAGAGGAGTTGGCTAAATTTGTCTGGAAGGGAACATTAGCAGGGATGACAGCAGAACAGCAGTGGCTGGAGTTTCTGGGAGCAATTCAGAAGGTACAGGATAGATAAATCCCATAAGTATTCTTAAGAAAGGATTAGGCAACCGTAGCTGACAAGTGAAATCAAAGGCAGACTGATGAAATTAGAGCATTACATGATGAAGAACAAGCCCAATCTAATTTATAGGTGGGAAAATATCAAAACATAATAAAATTTAAATTTAACAGGTTTCAATAGGTACTTTTACTGTCAGAGAAATGTATACAATATACATCCTGAAATTTTTTTCTTCACAAACATCGACAAAAACAGAGGAGTGCCCCAAAAAATTAATGACGGTTAAATGTTAGAATCACCAAGCCCCCCCCCCCACAGCTCATCCCTCCCACACACAAGCAGCAACAAAGCAATGATCCCCTCCCCCACCAGCAAAAAAGCATCTGCACCCTCCACCGAGCACTCAAGCGTGCAGCAAAGCATCAGTAACTGTGGTGAACTACATATACCTGTCTGGACATGCCCCCCGCTGACTGCTCCTGTGGCTCCTCCCACTGACTGTGGCTCCTCCCACAGACCCCGGTATAAAGGCGATTGAGGCCTGAGCCCTGCCTTCAGTCTCCAGGATGTAGTATGGTGGTCAATTGCTGCTTGTTCTTTCTTCCAGTCAATAAAAGCCTATATCTCGCCTCACGTCTCCGGGAGTTATTGATGGTGCATCAGTAACAACACAGACTTGCAGTACCCCAAAGACTACTCATTGACATAGTAATGAGACATACCACAGATTTCTCTCCCTAATAAGGGAAAAAGAGGTGCTCCCGTTTCACAGCGAGCTGGGAGACATTACAAAACAACTCACCGATTTATGATGTTAGAAGTCTGTTGCATCGCTTTTTCTGAGCTCTGTGCCCAGAGAACTCGGGTTTCTGGGCACACAGCTGGCAGCCAGCTCGCTGCTTATCATCTTCCGTGGACTCCCACGACACTGACCTCAAATCTGCCCACCTCCAGAGCTACGAAAATCCAGCACCCGAAGGCACACTAGTCTTCTAGGCCACGTCCTTAGAATATCGAAAAGCAGACCGTCATGAGGCCCTGAGAACAGGTTCCATTTCCGCAAAGAACTGAAGTCAGCATGTAACTCCAGGTCAGGGTCTTCAAAAGAACCCCGAAAAGGGGAAAAAAAAGAGATATTAAAGATAGAACTAGAGCTGTTCCAAAGACACAAGCAAAGGAGTTGCCGTCAGGCGCCATCATCCTAAGCTCCGGCCTCTGTTTCATTTCAGATCAGATCAGATATTTTAGTGAATGAAGGATACCAATCTGTGATCCTTACTGCTGCAGATCCAGAAATAAGCTCACAAGCCATAAGAGGCATAGATGAACATAGTCTTTTTTCCCCAAGGTTGGAGAATCGAGAACAAGAGGGTGCTTAGGCAAAGGGAAAGATATTTCATCGGAAACAGAGGGGCAACTTTTTCACCCAGAAGGTGGTTAGTATATGGAGTAAACTGCCAGCAGAAGGGATTGAGGCAGGTACATAAGCAACAATTATAAGTTACTTAGACAGGTACATGGAAAGGAAAAGTTTAGAGGGATACGAGCCCAATACAGGCAAATGGGACTAATTTAGATGGGAATCTTGGCTAGCATGGACTTGTTGGATCAAAGAGACTGATTGACACTGTAACTCTGCAGATTTTCTTACTTAAAGCAACAGCATTCATATAATTGCCAGGAAAATGTATTTGTCCTTTCTGAAACCATTTGGAACCCTAACAATTTCCTCGAAGTCCAATGCTGCCTGTGGGGGATTATACTAGATATCTGAGATGATTGCTCTGAAGCTCTAGATACTGTACACCAATAAAGAGTTTGTGGGATTACATCACAACAATGATTACACATATTACACCAACAATGGCTGCAAGATTCATGTCTTGTGGAGTTTCAAAAAGGTATTGGAAGACAGCATTGAAAAAGCATAAATCTGTAACTCCAGAAACACAGAGAAATCTGTGCCTAGTCCTTAGTGCCCTCTGAGATCAGGCTACTACAGATTTCTGCCTTCATCACATGCCTAATAATCCCAATTTACCTTTCTTAATGGACACAGTTTCTTAGAGCTAGCATTGGAATTCTGCAAAACCAGTAGTAGCATCCAATGAAAGGAGTTTTAGGACTTACAAAATGCCCTCCTTCTTCCATCATCAATTGACATCAATTCTGTCAACCAAGTCATTAATACACAACGTAAAAAGAAGCAGTCCTAACACAGACCCCTGTGGAACACCACTTGCCACCAGCAACCAACCAGAAAAGGCTCCCTTTCCTCCCACTCTTTGCCTCCTGCCAATCAGCCACTGTTTTATCCATGCTAGTATCTTTTCTGTAATACCATGGACTCATAACTTGTTAAGTAGCTTCATGTGTGGCATCTTGTCAAAGGCCTTCTGAAAATCCAAGTACACAACATCCACCAATTCTCCATTGTCTATCCTGCTTGTTATTTCTTAAAGGAATTCCAACAGATTCATCAAGCAAGATTTTCCCTTGAGGAAACTATGCTGACTATGGCCTATTTTATCATGTGCCTCCATGTACCCTGAGACCTCATCCTTAATAATCAGCTCCAACATCTTCCCAACCACTGAGGTCAGACTAACTGGCCTATAGTTTCCTTTCTTCTGCCTCTCTCCCTTCTTGAAGAGCGGAGTGGCATTTACAATTTTCAGTCCTCCAGAACCATTCCAGAATCTAGTGATTCTTGAAAGATCATTACTAATGCCTCCACAATCCCTTCTGCCTCCTCTTTCAGAACCCTGGGGTGTACACCATCTAGTCCAGGTGACTTATCTATCTTCAGAACTTTCAGTTTCCCAAGAACCTTCTCCCATGTAATGGTAATTTCACCGACTTCATGACTCCCGACACTCTCGAACTTCCAGCATACTGCTAGAGTCTTCGACACCCTAAAGAATGATGCAAAACACTTAATCAGTTCATCTGCCATATTCTTCTCCCCCATTCAAACCTCTCCAGCGTCATTTTCCAGTGGTCCAATATCTACCTTCGCCTCTCTTATACTTTATGTATCTGAAGAAATTTTTGGTATCCTCGTTAATATTATTAGCTAGCTTAATTTCATATTCCATCTTTTCCTTCTTAAACACTCTTTAGTTCCCTTCTGTTGTATTTTTTTTAAAAGCTTCCCAATCCTCAAATTCCCCACTAGTTTTTGCTCTATTATATGCCCCCTCTTTGGCTCTTGTGTTGGCTTTGACTTCTCTTGTCAGCCACATATCATCTTGCCTTTAGAATAATTCTTCCTCTTTGGGATGTATATATCCTGTGCATTCTGAATTGCTTCTGGAAATTCCAGCCATTGCTGCTCTGTCATCATCCCTGCCAGTGTTCTTTTCCAATCAATTTTAGCCAACTCCTTTCTCATGCTTCTGTAATTCCCTTTACTACACTGTAATAGCGTTCCATCTGACTTTAGCTTCTCCTTCTCAAATTTCAGTATGAATTCTGTCATATTATGATCACTTTCCCCGAAGGATTCTTTCACCTTAAGCTTTCTAATCAATTCTGGTTCATTGCACAACATCCAGTCCAGAATAGCTGATCCCCTTGTCAGCTCAGCCATGATCTACTCTAAAAAGCGATCTCACAGGCAACCTAGAAATTTTCCTCCAGGGATCCAGCAACAACCTGATTTTCCTAATCTACCTGCTTATTGAAATCCCCCATGACTATTGTAACTTTGCCCTTTTGGCATTCATTTCCTGTCTCCAGTTGTAATTTGTAGACCACTTACTTAATATTGTTTGGGGGTCCATAAGTAACTCCCATCAGGGTCTTTTTACCCTTACACTTCTTTAGCTCTACCCACAATGATTCAACACCTTCCGACACTACGTCACCTCTTTTTAATGATTTGATTTCATTTTTTACCAACAGACCCATGCCTCCCCTTCTGCCTACCTGCCTGTCCCTTTGATACAATGTATATCCTTGGACTAAGCTCTAACTGTGCTACAAGTTTATCTACCTTATTCCATAAACTTCTTCTTCATCTGCTATTGGAAGAATACTAAGTCTATCAACATGAGGAATGCTGTTATTTAGTTAAATCGGACTGTTTCACAAAAAGATTGGGATCCATAACAATACATCCCTTTCGAGTTTTTAAACAGAAATTATATTGATTTTTTTCATAAATTTCAATATTTCCCCACTTATCAATCTGATTGGTTTTACATCTTCATTGTGCATCATTATATTGCTCATCAGTCTGGCTTTCTATGCTTTGCTACATTTCTATTCATGTATAATTCATAAACACCTCCATTAACCAAGAACTGCCTCTTATAACTGACAAAATATTGATCTATTTTATTGCCTATCGCTTTAATTCACTGTACCTGTCTTGGCTAATGAGCATACGTTCTCTTACTAGCATGTTTTAGAATCATCCACCTGGAGAGAATTTTTTTTAACTTTTTCCCCAAGGATGAATCCCTTTCATTTTAATGTGTTTTTTTTTCTCTCATTACTTTTCATAGTTAAAGAGGATAAGTGGGAGAAAATATTGAGACTGGGGGGTGGGGAAGGATGGTGGAGGGAGATTTAAAGGCTCAGACTGCTGCAGGGTTTGATCTCTTTTTGTCTTCAATAAACAAAGTTCATAGGTTGCACCTTAATGCACAAATTGGATTTGGTCGTCAAGGGAATGGGTGCAGAACGCATAATGATGTCATTATAATTGTGTGACTGACACGAGTAAATGTCAGCCAGGCTATGTGGAAACACATCAGGAATACCTGCTAAAAATGATCATTGTTGCTCAGAGTAGTTTTTAGATCATGGAAAAGAGTGCAATTAAGTCCAATTCTAGGCAAAGTTATTTGATTTTCTTATTAAAATTCAATACCTGACCTCTACCTGGCATTTAGTCTTGGCATCAAGGCTAGAGGACGTGATATATTTCCATATATCTACATTCGTATTTCCATATCAAGATGCTATGTGACTTCATATGAATTGCTCATAGTGCTGTTCATTTACAATTATTCATGTCCTTCCAACAAAGTAGAGGTTGCAGGTATTAGAGGCGCTGTCAAATAAATTATCACATAAAGCAAATCAAAGGCTAAATATTCTGCATTGACCGACGCACCTTCTGACACCCCAAAACTATTTACACCATCTTCAAGGCAAGGAATACATAAGAGTACTCCACTGCCTGGTTAGGTGCAGCTCCAACACTCAAGGGGCACAACAAAACTTTTTATTGAAGTGTCAGTTGTTTATGAGGCTGTTCTTCTTTGTTGTGAGCACACCCAAGGAATTTGTAGATAGCTCAAACTGGATACTCTGCTCTGAAACAATATAAGCCTTGCCCTCTAAGGAGAAGAGTTCCCAAACAATGTGCCCACATTCAGTAATACAATTGCTAGAATAGGCCTTCCAAGTGCCAAGATATTTGAACTTAACTGCATTTGTCTTTTTAAAATCTAGTTAAATCATACATTTTTACAGATTTTTCAATTTCGTTAAACTTCTTGCATGCCGTCATAAATCACAAAGTAACAACACGTATTCTAGGTCATGAACCGGAGTTCCTGCTACAATATCCTGTTGAGCATCAATATAGCAGAGTCTGGGAACATGCTATGACATTGCATTCGAGATCTTATCATCAAAATGGGGTAGGAAATGAACTTCCTTAGCAAAACACAGTTCTGAGAATGTTAATTGATATTTGTGTTTGTGCTGTAGATTGGCTCAGATACCACTTATATGTTACAGACTACCTTTTCACACCTTGAAGGAGATTTTAACTCAATTGAAGAGCCTTGTTACAAAGCTACAGAAAACCGGAGAACCTGAAAGAGGCTTGGTATTATTTTATTATTAGTTTTCCTGCCAGTACAAGTGGGAAAGGCAGAAAGCCAACGACCAGGAATGCTAATTTGATGAGTGGGGGACTTGCCTTCATTACAGATCCATGCTGTGCTAAACAGATATCATTATGAAGAGAAAAAAAGAGGTTAGGGCAGGAAAGGTACTTGAAGAGCTGTCATGAATATTTATTCTCTTCCCTCCCACAAGGAGTCCTAGTAATGAATAAATCATAGTTATTTACCAAGATGCCCTCTGGTTTCTTTGCTGAACCTGGTGATGTGGAATCTAAGACTCCTGTACCTCCTCCCTGACGGCAGCAGAAAAAGACAGCATGACCTGAATGATGGGGCCCTTGATGTTGGTGCCATTTTCATGTGGGAGCACTGCTTATAGATGTGTTCAATGACGGGGAGGGCCTTTCCCGTGATGGAGTCAGCTGTATCCACTACCTTTTGGAGGGGTTTCCATTTATGGGCACTGGTATTTCCACACCAAGTTATGATGCAACCAGTCAGGGTGCTCTCAGGAGATTGGGCAGTAACTCTTCACCCATCCCTTCACTGTTCCACCACGCACCCTGTGAAATCCAATGTAAATAATTGATTTTACACCAGAAGAAAACTGTTGTTGGATCTTATTAAATGAACAATAATTCAGGTGTGTTATAAGTGTTTTACTTCAAGGAAGAAAGCTTCTCTGTTGGAGATTTATGGCTACTATGCCACCCTAAGATTGTTCGGTTGACAATTGTTTTCAATATTTTTTCAGGATGTGGACATCATAATCAGCATTAATATTTAATGTCAGTCCCTCATTACATTGAGAAGGTGATGATACAGCTAGCTGTGGACCAGGTCCTTCAAAAAGGAGGTCAAGAGTCAAGCACATCGGAAAAGGAATGAGGTAACTTTGCGTGCAGAACAGAGAAGAACAACAGATCTTCCCCAAACCTGAAGAATCTAAATCTGGATGGTGAGCATCATTCAGTGATAGGTTCCTCCTTCTTGAGGCACCACCTTTGGAAGGTGCCCTTGATGGCGGAGAGGCTAGTGCCCATGATGGACCTGGATGAGTCTACAACCCTCTGCAGCTCTTTTTGATCCTTTGCATTGGAGTCTCCATATCAGGCAGTGGCACAACCTCTTAGAATGTTCTCCACAATATATCTCTAGAAATTTTGCTGGAGTCTTTGGCAACATATCAAATCCCCTCAAACTCCTACTGAAATTTATCTGCTGGTGTGCCTCCTTCATGATTAGTTCAATATGTGGGGATGTAGATATCCAGGTACTTGAGGCTGCTCACATTCTCCATTGCCGGCTCCATAATCAGGACTGGTATGTGTCCTCCCAACTTCCCCTTCCAGAAATCCATAATCAATTCCTTCATCTCACTGACGTTGAGTACAAAGTTATTGTTGCAACACCACTCAACCAGCTAATCTATCTCACTGCTATATGCCTCCTTGTCACTATCTGAGATTCTGCCAGCAGTTGTGTCAGTCACAAATTTATAGGTGGCATTTGAGCGGTGCCTAGCTGTCACGATGTGCACTGGCAATGTCGAAACCCAAATGCGGAGGAAACACAGACTCCGGAATAGAGAGAGTGGTCAAAGATTATTCATAAGAATTCCAAGAGAACATCGGTGGCTCAGCGAGTGACACCATGAAACTTAACATTCTCAAAACCAGGACCCCCGATTAGCGCTAATTGGGTGTCTGCTTAAATAATACAAGTAATGTGGAATCCCCAGGCCTATCAAAATAAACTTAACACATTTATACAGTAAGCACCAGGATACCGCAGACAAGAACAAGTCCCCACAGAAAAGACCGGCAACTCTAAACGATTAATGCCTCTCATTAAACGACAATTAACCAATTCAGGTGCTCTAAAAAACTCAGAGACCATCGCTCTCCAGCTCCCTCACAAGCCCAAAGCCACACAGTCACGCGTGTAGAGAGAGTAGACCAATGGGCTAAGCGCACATTCTTGAGGTGTTCCTGAGCTGATTGCCAGTGAGGAGGAGATTTTATTTCTGATCTGCACTCAGTGATCTCCTGATGAGGAAATCAAGAATCAAGTGGCAAAGGAAAATGCAGGGCCCAGGTTTTGAAGCTTGTTGATTAGTACTGCGAGGATGATGGTATTGAACCCTGAGCTATAATCAATAAGCAGCAGCCTGACATAGGTATTGCTGTAATCCAGGTGGCCCAAGGCCAAGTGGAGAGCCAACGAGATTGAATGTGCTTTTGACGATTTGTGGTGGTAAGCACTTGCAGTGGGTCCAGGCCCTTGCTCAAACTGGAACTAATTCTAGCCAAGACCAACCTCGCAAAGCACTTCATTGCAGTAGATGTAAGTACAACTGGCCGATAGTCATTGAGGCAGATTGTCCTGCTCTTCTTGGGCACTGGTACTATTGATACTGTTTTGAAGCAGGTGGGAACCTCCAGCTACAGAATTAAGATGTTGAAGAGATCTTTGAACACTCCAGCCAGTTGCCACAGGTTTTCAGTGCCCTGCCAAGGCCTGGCACCTTGCAAGTTGTTGTCGGATTCTGAAACAGATATCACAGGGTCACCAGATACAGCAGGTATTTGCACAGGTATAGTTTAATTTTTCCTTTCAAAGTGTGCATTAAAGGTGTTGAGTTCATTAGGGACTGTTAGATTTGTTTTATATGAAGTAATGACATCCAGACCCTGGCACAGCTGATGTGTATCCGATTGTGTCTCTAACTTCACTGGGAATTGCTTTCTTGCTCTTGTGATAGCCTTCTGTATCTCATATCTGGACATCCTGTAGAGTTCTGGATCACTGGTCATAAACACCACAGTTCTGGTCCTCAGATTGCTAATTTCCTGGTACCTCCGTGGCTTCTGGTTCTGGTAAGTCTGTTATGTTCCCTAAAGCACACACTCATCCACACAGGTTTTGATGAAGTCGATGATGGCTTTGCCATATTCAATATGATCTCTGTAGTCCAGTCCACCCCTTCAAGCAGTCATGTAAAGTGCTTCTCTGCCTCCTTTGACCATACCTTTGCAGTCCACACTTACCGCGAATGTTGCGGTCCTCAATCTCTGCCCATGTGCAGGGAGTAGAAGTACAGCCGAGTGAACAGACTTGGCAAAGTGTGGATGTGGGATGGCACCCTAGGCATTCTTGATGCTTTTGTCAAAGGACTTTTTAAACAAAACTTTTCTTATTGTCATTTTTATTACCAGATTGTATGGAACATTATGGAACATAAAACTCAGTGATTTAGAAGAAAAATGGTCTGATAATATAAAGTGGAATTATCTTAAGCCAGATTCTTTCCCCTATTCATTACCACATGCTTCCACTCTGAGCATCAGAGTTCACATGTAAATCTTATTTTCCTGTTTTCAAGTTAATAGAAATGCTCAAAGCTAATGTCACTTTCATCATTTACTTTAATTTCACTCTCATCTAGTGCTAACTTAGCTCATTTGCTTTGATCTTAGAGATCAGAAGTACTCAAAAGATGACAGGCAAGATTCATTCATACACTTTGGCACTGGGCACCTGTAATGGATAGTATAGGTTCTCCTCCAGGCTGTTCTTCAACATGCCAAGAATGAGGCAGCCAGACAGATTTATATGGCTTGACACCCTTGATTTGTATATCGTAAGGTTATTCAGTCAGCACTAAACTGCTTCAAAGAATTTGCAAATGAATGCAAATTATTATATATCATGTAATCTAAGATGCATATCTGCTAGCCTTTCGTCATTTTACAAATCTAACCTTGTTGTTGCCTCTGGGAGTCATCTGTTTTACCAGCCACGTCGACACAGGTGACTGTAGCAAAGAATAAAAATAATGGGGTTTTGTTTCAAAGACGTAATATGTCTTTAAACTCAGCCAACAGAGGCTACAGTTTCAGGCTATCAAACAGTCATAGCATGTAGCTAACCTTTTCAAAGATTTCAAAGAGATCTAACCTTATCATCGATGTCTATTTTCTTCCTTATTAAGCCTATTTGATTACAGTGATCCAATTATAAACTGGATAATATTTTCTGAAGCAAAATTTGGTCTATTGGGCGCTTAAAGAGTACCTGTAGAAAATAAGATCAGGGTAAAGGGAGAATATTATTCAGGAGAATTTCTTCCAGCTTCACTGATTGGGTGAGAAGTGTTCCATGCATTGTCATTTAACAACAAACTCAGAATACTTCTTCTTAAAGACAAAGAAAGTGAATTTAATCCCACTCCTTTGTAAAATTGGTGGAAGGATTAAAAATTAAATACTTTACATAATCTCTAGATTTACATAATCCTCATGGAGGGATCAGAACTGGAGAGAGTGAGCAGTTTCAAGTTCCTGGGTGTCAAGATCTTCATTAGGAGTTTGAAGGGATTTGGTATGTCAACAAAAACACTCAAAAACTTCTATAGATGGTCTGTGGATAGCATTCTGACAAGCTGCATCACTGTCTGGTCTGGGGGAGGGGTGGTCTACTGCACAGGACTGAAAGAAGCTGCAGAGGGTCGTCAATTTAGTCGGCTCCATCTTGGGTAATAGCCTACAAAGTACCCAGGACATCTTCAAGGAGCAGTGTCTCAGAAAGGCTGCATCCATTATTAAGGACACCCAGCACCCAGGGCATGCCCTTTTCTCACTGTTCCCATCAGGTAAGGGGTACAGAAGCCTGAAGTCACACACTCAGCGATTCAGGAACAGCTTCTTCCTCTCTGCCATCTGATTGCTAAATGGACATTGATCCTGTGAACACTACCTCTCTTTTTTAATGTATATTATTTCTGTCTTTGCACGATTTTTAATCCATTCATTATACATATACTATAATTTTTACTTTTTTCTATATTATGTATTGCATTGAACTGCTGCTGCTAAGTTAACAAATTTCACGACACATAAATCTGATTCTGATTCTGGTTAAAAGCAGCTTTTTTAAAAATTGAACTGATTCCACAACCTATAAACTCACTTTCAAAGACTCTACAATTCATGTTCTCAGTATTATTTATCTACTTATTAATTAATTTGTTATTTTTTTTTGTATTTGCAGTTTGTCTTCTTTTGCACAAACGTTGTTTGTTGGCCTTTGCATGTAGTGTGTTGTCGGCAGAACTACCCCACTAGTGAGTTGCTGTGATGATATTACTGAGCACCGGAATGCCTTCAAAGAAATGGTCTACAGCGCTGCCCAGGACACCTCGGGGAAAGTCAAGCATCAGGACTGGTTTGATGAGAGCAACCCATCTGTGCAAGAGCTTCTAAGAGCTAAGGCAGCTGCACACCAGGCTCTTCTTCAACACCCAAACTCAAGGTCCAATAAAAGTGCTTTTTTGAATGCTAAATCCACTTTGCAGAGGCAGCTCAGAGCTATGAAAGACCAGTGGCGGGCGAACAAGGCCAAAGAGTTACAAGCCTTTGCTAGCTGTAATGACTCAAGAAGCTTCTATGAAGCAATCAAGGTTGTGTATGGTCCATCAAAACAAGGCACCTCACAATTCCTGAGCAAGGTCAGTACATCCACCTTCGCTGAGAAGTCAGAGCACATGAAGAGACGGCAAGAACACTTCCACGAGCTGCTGAACAGACCAGGAACCATCACCGATGAATCACTGGGCAGAGTACACCCTCAACCCATACTGTTCGAGCTAGATGCTCTCCCTACTCTTCATGAGGTCATCAAAGCCATCAAACAGCTAAAACCCAACAAAGCACCAGGGCCTGATGGTATCACAGCCGAGATCTACCAGTACGGTGGTAACACACTGACATCATGCCTGCACCAACTGTTCAGAAAGTTGTGGGCAGCTGCAGAACTACCACAACACTTCAAAGACGCATCAATCGTGACCACCAACAAGAACAAGGGAGACAAGAGAGACTGCAACAATTACTGTGGCATCTCTCTTCTGTCAGTTGCAGGAAAATGCCTTGCGAAGATCATCCTTAGACACTTGGTGTCCAACGTCAGTGACAACATCCTTCCAGAAAGCCAGTGTGGTTTTCGAACAGGCCATAGTACAGTGGACATGATCTTCTCACTGAGGCAGCTCCAAGAGAAACGTGTTGAGCAGCAGAGAAGTCTCTATGTCACATATGTTGATCTAACCAAAGCGTTTGACACTGTTGTTCGAGATGGCCTGTGGAAGCTCCTACAAAATTCGGTTGCCCCCACCCCTAACCAACATCATCCGTCAGTTCCACGGAGGCATGGAAGGCCACATCAGCATTTGTGATGAGTTGTCAGACCCATTTCCTATCAGCAACGGCATAAAACAGGGTTGTGTTTTGGCTCCTACTCTGTTTGGACTGTTCTTCGCTGCTGTTCTTCAGGATCACACATCAGACCTGAAGTCAGGGGTCTTCCTACAAATGAGGGTTGATGGCGGCTCCTCAACCTCGCAAGGCTGAGAGCAAAAACAAAACTCAGGGACATTGTGGCGCACGAGCTACAGTTTGCTGATGACTGTGCACTGATTGCCCACTCTCTCAAAGACTTACAGGAGATCACCAGTCGCTTTGCCAGTGCGGCCAAAAGCTTCGGACTTTTGTACCAACCAGCCCCTGGCTCAAGCTACAAAGAACCAACTGTCTTCATTGATGACACTCATCTCAATGCTGTCAACAAGTTTTGCTACCTGGGCAGCATAACAACATCCTCAGCTTCTCTGGATGGAGAGATTGAGTCAAGAACCAGAAAAGCCTGCTTTGCCTTTGGTCAGCTGAAAGATCGAGTTTGGTCATGGAACATCAGGTTGGCCACCAAGTGCAAGGTATACAGGGCCATTGTCATATCAGCCTTGCTATACGGATGTGAGACGTGGTGCCCATATCAGAGTCACTTATGCCAGCTTGACCAACTGCAGCAGTGTCACCTACGTTCTCTGATGAAGATCTCCTGGCGAGACAAGTTCTCCAATACCAAGGTCCTCTCTCGAGCTGGAATGCCAGCAGATGTGAGACATGGTGCCCATATCAGGGTCACTTACGCCAGCTTGACCAACTGCAGCAGTGTCACCTATGTTCTCTGATGAAGATCTCCTGGCGAGACAAGTTCTCCAATACCAAGGTCCTCTCTCGAGTCGGAATGCCACCAGTTTCAACCTTGGTGATGACAGCCCAACTGCGCTGGACAGGACATATTGTCAGAAGGCCTGACGGAAGACTGCCCAAGGACATCTTGTACGGCTAACTGTCAGGGAGGATCTGGCTCAAGATCACTCACAGTGGAGGGACGCCATCAGAAAAGGTGTGGACGCTGCTGAGAACAAGCTCATAGAGGCAACAGAGGAAAGGCACAGGAAGCGCCACAACAGAGTTTCTGCCCCTGCTGCCCCTCCAGGGATCAGCTGCCAAGTATGCGGCAAGCAGTGCCTGTCAAGGATCGGCCTGTACAGCCACTCCAGGACGCACATATCAAACCCCACTAACTGACTGAAAGGAACCATCACCATCCTATGGGATGGATAGCCAGAGAGAGAGAGAGAGATATTGTTTTTTGGCCTTTGCATGTAGTGCATTGTCGGCAGAACCACCCCACTAGTGAGTTGCAGGATAGCAATAGCTGAGACTTGTTGGGTATCTTGTTGTTGCCTGGTACAGCCATCCAGGGAAGAAGGTATAAGAGGCAGTATGTGGAGGCGATGCCAGGTCCAATAAATGGTGCAAATGATTGTCTTGTACATTTTTCTTATGATCGCAAGACCCTGTTGAACATTGGTAAGAAGGATACTGAAAGTCTGGTTTATTGGCTCTTAGTGATACCGACAGCAGGGGAGCTACATGAACCAAGCCCTCATACCACGGCGTCCCCTTTTGCAGCAGCCCAGGGGAGATGTTGGAGGTGATGTGGGAGAAAACAGAGGTGCTGCGGGTGCGCTGGAGCCTGTGCTGGGTTGAGGGCTGGCCCTTCCCATCAGTGCTGTGCTCCAGTGTTCACTCAGTGGAGGACAAGCTGGATTGCTTTCATCTGCATCTGCACTCGTGCATTATCAGGAACTGCGGCATGCCTGTTCTTGCAGAAACATGGCCCCAGGACAACATCCCGTGCACCGTCAATCTACAGGCCATACCACGATATGAAACAAGCTGCCAGAGGAACTGATAGAAGTGGGTGCAATTACAAAATTTGAAAGACATTTGACAGGTACATAGATAAGAAAGGTTGGGATAGGGGCTAAGTGCAAGCAGTTTGGTTAGCATGGATGAGTTGGGCTGAAAGGCCTATTTTTCATGCAGATTCTATGACCCTGACTTGCTAATCCCATTCCTTGCTTCCATTTTACTGAAGGAGAGTCAGGAAGAAATAGAAGAGCAGGGAGTTCAGGCAATCGGTCCATTTCAGGAGTTCTTTTCCAAACATGACATATATAAAAAGGTTTTGAATCAATCGCTTCTGCATGTATCCAGACACTTGAAAAGGAAATTGGTTAAACATAATGAGGGAAGGTTAAGAGGTCAGGAGAACATGCACCCATCCTCGGCGAGGGCCCAGCATGGAAAGGAAAGCGTGAGCAGCTCCAAGTTCCTGGGCATCAACATCTCAGAGGATCTATGCTGGGCCCAACATATTGATAGAATTATGAAGAAGGCATGACACCAGCTATATTTCATTAGGAGTGAGGAGATTTGATATGTCACCAAAGACTTACTAATTTCTGTCTACAGTGGAGAGTGTTCCGACTTTTTGCATCACTACATGGTAAGGAGGCTCCAATGCATGGGATGGCAAGAGATTTCAGAGGGTTATAGTCTCAGCTAACTCCATCAGGACCACGAACCTCCCTACCATCAAGGACAAGTCAGTAACTCAAGAAGGAGGATTCCATTATTAAGAACCTTCCCCTTCCAACACATGCCATCTTCTTGTTACTACCATTGGGCAGAGAAAAAGAAGCTTGAAGACTCACACTTAACAATTCAGAAACAGCATCTTCCCTGTACCACCAGGTTTCTGAATTGTCTATGAACCTATGAACACTAACTTATTAATCCATTTTTATGCATTTTTGACGTCTATAGATTTTTATGTCTTTGCTCTGTACTGCTGCCACAAAACAACAGATTTTGTCAGTGATAATAAACCTGATTCTGACACTATTGCAATTAGAAAGTTGAAATATAAGTCAGCCAGAGTTTATTCTTCCTTCACTTTCAGGATCTTTAGTTACGTGCAATAGGATACTAACACAGAACAGGAAAATCTACTTCAGCCCACACTGTCAGCGCTGATCACAATGCATTCAAACTAATCCCATCTGCCTGTCCGGGCTCAACGTTCCTCCATTCTCAGCCTGCTCATTTGCCTATTTAAATGCATATTAAATGTTACTATCCCTGACAACACTTTACTGATACCCACCACTCGCTACAAAAAAAATTGTCTCACAAGTCTCCTTTAAACTTTTCCCCCTCACCTTAAATCATTGTCTTTTAGTATTTGACATCCCCACCCAGGGAAAAATCACTTACTATCTACCCTATCTATGTATCTCATAATCTTATGTATATCCTACTTCAGATCTCTCCTCAGCCTCTAGCGCTCCAGAAAAAGCAAATCAAGTTTGTCCAACTATTAACGTAGCTAATATTTTCCAATCCAGACAAAATCCTGGTGAATCTTTTCGACACCCTGAAAGGCAGAAAGGTGAAAAGTTTAAGGGGAGCGTGGGGGAGATCTTCTTCACTCAGAGGGTCGTGAGAGTGTGGAATGAGCTGCCAGCACAAGTGGTGCGTGCAAGTTCGATTTCAATGTTTAAAAGTTTGGATTAGTGCATGGAAATGGAGGGCTATGGTCTGGATGCAGATCCATGGGAGTAGGCAGTTTAAATGTTTCAACATGGACTAGATGAGCCGAAGAACCTGTTTCTGTGGTGTATTTTTCTATGACTCTATGACACCCACTCCAAAACAGCATACAGTATTCCAAATTTGGCCCAATCAATATTTTATAATGTTGCAGCATGTTTTGCGAACTTATATATTCGGAGCCCCAACTAATAAAGACAAGGATGTGATACATCTTGTCCACCACCCTATCCACATGTTTTGCAAATGTAAATACCTTCATCCAAGATCCCTCTGTACTCCAGTGCTCCCAAGGATCCTACACTTTCTTCTTGCATTGGAGATCCCAAAGGGCAGTACCTTGCACGTTCTGAATTAAACTCCACCTGCCATTTCTCCATCCATATTTCCAGTTTATCCACATCTTGTTGTATCCTTTACCAATCTTCCTCACTGTCCACAACTCTGCCAATTGTTGCATCATCTGCAAACTTACCAATCAGCCCATCTAAGTTTCCATCTAAATAATCTATACAACATACAACAAATCACTGAACTCTACAGAACACCCCTCGGTCAGACCTCTAGGCAGAATAACAACACCTACACCAAAAGACATCGTCCACTACGGCCAAGCCAACTTTAAGTTCATTCTACCAAGTCTGCTTGGATCTCATGCGTCTTAATCTTCGGGATCTACCTAACATGAGGGACTTTATTGGATACTTTGCTGAAGTCCATATAGACAATATCCACAATCATCAATCATCTTTGTCTCCATAAAAAAACTCAGCTAAGTTTATACAATTTAACCTTCCCTGTTTGTAAAATTTTAAAAAGACCATAAAACATAGGTGCAGATTCAGGCCATTTGGCCCATCAAGTCTGCTCAACCAGGTATGTTTTCTGGAGGGCAAAGAGACAACCGGAGGTGACATCAGATGTACAATAACTCTGGTAGGGTTTGCAAGACATTACTTCATACAAAGCAAAACATAATAGCATGAATGGCAGCGATGCTTCACTGTCAGATGAACTCAGTGCCTTCAATGCCCGTTTTGAAAAGGAGAATATAACTACAGCTGTGAAGATCCCTGCTGCACCCGGTGACCCTGTGATCTCTGTCTTGGAGGCGATGTTAGGCTGTCTTTAAAAAGGGTGAACCCTTGCAAGGCAGAAGGTCCAGATGGAGTACCTGGTAAGGCTCTGAAAACCTGTGCCAACCAACTACTGGGAGTATTCAAGGAAATTTTCAAACTCTCACTGCCATAGGTGGAAGTTCCCACTTGCTTCAAAAAGGCAACAATTATACCAGTGTTTAAGAAGAATAATGTGAGCTGCCTTAATGACTATTGCCCAGTAGCACTCACATCTACAGTGATAAAATGCTTTGAGAGGTTGGTCATGACTAGACTGAACTCCTGCCTCAGCAAGGACCTGGACTCATTGCAATTTGCCTATCGTCACAATAGGTCAACAGCAGATGCAATCTCCATGGCTCTTCACACAGTGTTAGACCCAGACAATACAAACACCTGTGTCAGGGTGCTGTTCATTGACCACCATTCCCACAATCCTGATTGAAAAGTTACAGAATCTGGGCCTCTGTATCTCCCTGGGCAGATTGGTGATAACATCATCTCCTCACTGATAATCAACACTGGTGCACCTCAGGGGTGTGTGCTTAGCCCACTGCTCTATTCTCTCTATACCAATGACTGTGTGGCTAGGCAGAGCTCAAATACCACCTATACATTTGCTGATGATACAAGCATTGTTGGTAGAATCTCAGATGGAGACGAGGAGGTGTACAAGAGCAAGATATTCCAACTACTGGAGTGGTGTCGTACTGATAACCTGGCACTCAATGTCAGTAAGACGAAAGAGCTGATTGTGGACTTCAGGAAGGGTAAGACTAAGGAACACATACCAATCCTCAGAGGGATCAGAAGTGGAAAGAGTGAGCAGCTTCAAGTTCCTGGGTGTCAAGATCTCTGAGGACCTAACCTGGTCCCAACATAATCGATGAAGTTAAAACGAAGGCAAGACAGCAGCTATAATTTATTGGGAGTTTGAAAAGATTTGGTATGTCAACAAATACGCTCAAAAACTTTTGTAGAAATATTGAGCATTCTGGAGAGCACTGTGGAGCGCATTCTGACAGGCTGCATCACTGTCTGGTATGGGGGGGGCTACTACACAGGACCGAAAGAAGCTGCAGAAGGTTGTAAATTTAGTCAGCTCCATCTTGAGTACAAGCCTACAAAGTACCCAGGACATCTTCAAGGAGCGGTGTCTCAGAAAGGCAGCGCCCCAGATCATGCCCTTTTCTCACCGTTACCATCAGGTAGGAGGTACAGCTTCTTCCTTCCCACCATCTGATTCCTAAATGGACAGTGAACCCATGAACACTGCCTCACTTTTTTAATATATATTATTTCTGTTTTTTGCATGATTTTAATGTATTCTATATACGTATTCTGTAATTATTCACTTATTTATTTTTTATTATTATCATTATTATTTTTCTTCTACAAACGTACTTCTATATTATATATTCTATTGAACTGCTGCTGCTAAGTTAACAGATTTCATGACACTTGCCGGTGATAATAAACTTGATTCTGATTTTGATTTTCCAAGATGGCGGTGCAACGCAGCTTGCAGCGGCCACTCCAGAGCTGATTATCTGTTATTTGTGAAGCGGGGTGCTGTGCGGAATCATAATCGATTGAAAACAGACGTGGGTGCATGGAGGAACATCGGGAAATCTCCAGGAAGACCTTCTTCGTTGTTGCTGCTGCTGTGAGGTCCGGGACTCTGCTGGGAAGAACAGGCCCCCAGTCTTCGGGGTCGCGTTGCCGGTGGCCGTTGGCGGGGCCGTCTTAATACGCTCAGCAGAGGATGGTGCTCGGAGAAGCTGTGCCAGAGGGGATGGTCATCGGCTCAGAGGTTCGACGGACTCGGAGTCCGCTGCAGTCAGGTCGCTTTCGGTGTGCGCTGCGTCTGCGAGGCTGAGTCCGGCGGCGCCGTGGAAGTCCATAGCGGGGGTATTCCCTTCTGCCGCCGGCGTGGATGACGAGTCTGTCGGGACCCTGAGGACTTGTGGAAACTATGTGGTGATTTCTTTTGAACTTATAGTCCTTTAACATCTTTGGACTATTTTTACTGAGCCCATGGTCTGTTTTTTATCAATTATGCTATTGTTTGCACTGTTGTAACTATATGTTGTAACTATGTGGTTTTGTGCAGGTCTTGTAGTTTTAGTTTTTGGTCTTGTTCGTCTGGTGGATTTGGAGCTCCTTTCCGGGGAACGCGCTGAGACGGTAGCACGATATTAATACGCAGCAGCCTCTCCAGACTCTGGATTGGGGATTGCCAAACGTTATGTGGATTTTCTGGTGTAGTCTGTTTTGTCATATGCTTTTGTGATATCATTCTGGAGGAACATTGTCTCATTTTTTAACTGCATTGCATTTGTGGTTTCTAAATGACAATAAACTGAATCTGAATCTGATTCAATCATGGCTGATCCTTTTTACTCTTCCCCGGCCTTCGCCCCATAACCTTTGATGCCGTGTCCAATCAAGAGCCTATCAAGTTCTGCCTTTAAATAATCCCAACAACCAGGTCTCCACAGTGGCCTGAAGTAATAAATTCCACAAATTCACCGCCTTCCAGCTAAAGAAATTTCTCCACATCTGTTTTAAATGGATGCTCCTCTCTCCTGAGGCTGTGCCCTCTTGTCCTAGACTCCCCCACCATCGGAAACATCCTTTCCACATCTACTCTGGCTAGGATTTTCAACATTCAAAAGGTTTCAATGAGGGCCGCCCTCATCCTTCTCATCCTTCTAACTTCCAGTGAGTACAAACCCAGTGCTATCAAATGTTCCACCTATGATAACCCTTTCATTCCTGGAATCATCCTTATGAACCTCCTCTGAACTCTGTCCAACGCCAACCCATCTTTTCTCAGATGAGGAGCCCAAAGCTGTTCACAGTACTGAAGGCGAGGCCTCACCAGGGCCTTATAAAGCCTCAGCATCACACTGCTGCTCTCAAAATGAATGTTCATATTACATTTGCCTTTCTCACTACCTGCAAGTTAACCTTTAGGATGTTCAACACAAGGACTCTTTAAGTCCTCTTTAAATCTCAGATTTTTAGATTTTCTCCCCATTTAGAAACTAATCTGTACATTTATTTCTACTACCTAAGTGCATGACCATGCATTTTCCAACATTGTATTCCATTTGCCTCTCTCTTGCCCATCCTCCTAATCTATCTAAGTCCTTTTGCAACTTACCTATTTCTTCAACACTACCTGCCCCTCCACCAATCTTCGTATCATCTGCAAACTTGGCAACAAAGCCATCTATTCCATCGTTTAAATCATTGATATACAGCTTAAAAAGCAGTCCCAACACCAGCCCCTGCAGATCACCACTAGTCACTGGCAGCCAACCAGAAAAGGATCCTTTTATTCCTATTCTCTGCTTCCTACCAATCAGCCAGTGCTCTAATCATGCCAGTAACTTTTCTGTAATACCATGGGCTTGGTAAGCAGCCTCATGTGTGGCATCTTGCCAAAGGCCTTCTGAAAGTCCAAAAGTACCATTAGGTCATTCAGCTTTTTGAGCACCTTCTCCCTTGTCATAGTAACTGCACTCACTTCTCTTCCCTCACACCTTTCAGCATATGGCACACTGCTAGTGTCTCCCACAGTGAAGACTGATGCAAAATACTCATTTAGTTCATCAGTCATCTCCTTGGCCCCTGTTACTACTTCTCTGGCCTCATTTTCTAGTGGTCCTATATCCACTCTCATCTCTTTTTTTTACATACTTGAAAAAGCCTTTACTATCCAGTTTGCAAGCTTGCTTTTATATTTCATATTTTCCCTCCTAATGATTCTTTTAGTTGCTCTCTGTAGGATTTAAAAGCTTTCCAATCTTCTGTCTTGCCACTAATTTTTCTTTGTGTGTGCCCTCTCTTTTGTTTTTACATTAGCTTTGACTTGGCTTGTCAGCCACAGTTGTACTATTCTGTCATTTGAGTATTTCTTTGTTTTTGGAATACATCTATCCTGTACCTTCCTCATTTTTCCCAGAATCTCACGCCACTGCTGCTCTGCTGTTATCCCTGCCAGCATCGCCTTCCAATTTACTTTGGCCAACTCTCTCATACCACTGTAGTTTCCTTTACTCCACTGAAATACTGCTAGACTTTATTGTCAGACTTTACTTTCTCCTTATCAAACTTCAAGCTATGTAGTCAAACCTTAATAAGTCCAGGTGTGAAATAATCATATCCTTGGAAACGTTCTCCTTTTTCATCAAAGCTAACTTCCACAAAATTGTTGTGATTATAGCTTCCATCTCACTTTCAGCTTCCTTTCCAAATCCTTCTGTTTTGACTGCACAGTCAGCATTGTAGCCAGTGGAAAGTTGGTTGAAAACTCCAAAATGGTCAGGCAATGTATTATTATGGGAGTTTTTGGTTGGGAGGGGGTCGAGATGGGTTTAGTGGGCAGTGATCCCTGAGTTATACTGCTATTTTCTCTCACTGGTCTAAAATAAATTCAATATTCAAGCAATCAAAATATTAAGAGTTCTTTTTTATTTTGACTTTGAAAGAAAAAGTGTTAGTCGTTTGAAATTGCTATTTCCTTGAGACTGAACCTCATTACAAATCTTGAGCAGGAATTATAACATCATCAATCAACACATATAAATATATTTTTCTACCCAGCTATGCCATCAGTCAATGTTACTAGCTTAGTTGATCTTTAAATCTCAGAGGTTACTCTATTTCCAACACCCTGTCCAAAGTAGCTAACTAAGCCTGGAAACATTAGAAATATTCGAGGATGGTCAGTGGGGAGAGAGTCAGGATTGGTGTCTCAGGTCAATAACCTTCTATCAGAACTGGTGAATGTTGGTTTGGAAGAACTGCTATCAGTCAGTCATGACTCAATTATTTTCAGAAAGCATAATTCACTATGAATAAAGATCTATGTATCACAAAGAAAAGGAAATTACATTACCATAAACTCACCAACTTTCAGACATTCTTTTTTATGCAGTATTTTTTATTCTTTTATCATTGCATTTGCATACTTTTTAGAAGAGATTTCACAATTATGTGTGAAAGTATTTAAGGACAAACATATGGTGAAAAAGGAAATAGAAGATTGCACGAATTCAGATTAAGATTTATATATAACATGTACACGGAATCATATTCTGTAGTGAAATGAGCTGATTGTGTTAACAGCCAGCACATCTAAAAGGGTGAGCTGGAAGCAGCCCACAATGGTTGCCACATATTCCGGCACCAACTTAGTGTGCCCACAATACTCGGCAGAACAAAGCAGAATAAAACAAGCAACAAAATAACAACAGCAAACAAACTTCTTTCCTCCCTCCCTTCCAACCACACACACAGGCAGTCCTCCAACTCCAGGATGGGACAGGTCTCCAGGCTTTGGCCACTGGGCTTCAAGTTCTGATTAACCTTCGACCCCCAGCCTAGCCAAAGGTGAGACCACAAACTCCATGCTCAAACTCCAGGCTCACCGACCGGTCAGCCATCGTGTCTCCTCGTGCCGCCTGCTCACATGGTCATCAGATCATGGGACTCATTGACCTGGGACAACCCGACATCCATAGATGTCCTGCGTCACAAGGCCACCTCAATGGTTTTTGTGCCCAGAGCAGAGGTTTAAACTCTGTGGGTCCTTTGTCCCCATATCCAGATTGCTGGGCTTTGAGCACAAACCAGCTGCCAGGACTCCAGATGATTCTGGGAATAGACAGGTTAACATACGAGGAGCGTTTGGCAGCCCGACTGAATGTTGAAAGGGTGGATGTGGAGAGGATGTTTCCTGTGGTGGGGGTATCCAGAACTAGAGTGCACAGCCTCAAAATTTAGGGGCGACCTTTTAGAATGGAGGCAAGGAGGAATTTTTTAGCCAGAGAGTAGCGAATCAGTGAAATGCTCTGTCACTGACTGCAGTGGAGGCCAAGTCTATGGGTATACTTAAGGCAGAGGTTGATCATTTCTGGATCAGTCAGGGCATCAAAGAAAATGGCGATAAGGTAGGTGTATGGAGTTGAGTGGGATCTGGGATCAGCCATGATTGAATGGCACAACAGTGTTAGTGGGCTGAATGGCTTAATTCTGCTCCTATGTCTTATTGTCTTATGGTCCTTGATTAGATAGTTAAATGGGGAAATACTGGAAGAGCTTGAGGAGAGTATTACTGTTGGCATGGACTGGTTGGACTGCATTATGACAGAAGTAGCAGTTTTAATTAGGTACAGAAAAACCCCAATAATCAACTATCCAATTATTCAGAAATCCCAGCGGTTCATTGCAACACACAAAACGCTGGAGGAACTCAGCAGGCCAGCAGCACCTATGGAAAAGAATACAGTTGACATTTTGGGCTGAGACCCTTCTTCAGGACCATCCTATAAATCCTTTAAATTCACCATTGCCCTGTTATGTAGGGCTCCCTTTAAATGTGCCATCAGTATCCCCTTTCCCAAAGTTAATAACATTCAGATATCAACAATATCTGGCGTCCTGAAGCAATGTGATCATCAGGCATCACTGAGGCATTTACAGGCAGCAGACAAGAAAGATGTATTGTCAAGTAATATTATTGACCATTGCAGAGAAAATGATATTATTACTAGAATGCTCACAGGAGATTAAGATACAAGCCATCCTCCAAACTGCTTCACTCCTTCTGATGAAGGTAGCTCCAGTGTATTGCTGGATAAGGAGTTCCAGGATTAACACCAAGTGAAACAGAGATAGAGGCATGGAAACAAGTACTTTGACCAGCAAGTCCATGACAACCACCAATCACCACTCATGTGCCCATTTTTTAATTCTCCTCACATCCTCATCAAGTCCCTCCAAATCCCTCCACTCACTTACGCACCCAGGAAAATTTACATTGGCCAATTAGCCTAGCAACCTGCTTGTGTTGAGCATGTGGAGGGAAATCGGAGCTCCTGGAGAAAACCCACGTGGTCAGAGGGTGAATGTGAAAACTCCAGGCAGACAGCACCAGGCGACAGCATCGAACACGGGTCACTGAGTGATGAGGTTGAGGCTTTACTAACTGTATTACTGTGTTGCACCTAATGTTACCTCAAGGCTGTAAGTCCAACCTGAGTTCTCCTTGGTGACACCTAAACTGAGTATCAATGAGCTTCTGGCAAGACTAAAGATGATACCTTCTATGATTTTGCTTATAATGGAGATTGAATCAGGCAGTGATGAGTTGGACGGGATTCATCCTGGTTTGATTAGACAGGACAAACCTACTTTGTAGACAGAATCCATATTGTCATATAGACACTGGTGCTGGGACTGTATTGGAATAACCTGACTAGTTGACCAAAGTCTTCAGCAGTAAAGCGGACCCCAAATGCTGATGTCACAACAGGATTAACACTGGGGAAATGCAAGCCACTGAGATTTAAACATAAGAAATGTCATTCTCAACAAGATACTTGAAGTTTGTTCAGCAGCAAAATTTATCGTTTCAGAATAAGAATTGAGGACAGAAATGGTTTTACTTCATCTTCTTAAATGGCACTAAATCTGCCCAGTGAGGTAAAATATTTCCCCATTTATCAACGAGCAAATAACACAATCCACTGTTAATTAATTTTTCAGTTTGGTTCACTTCAATCATTAATTTGTTCTCAGGTTAAGTGCTAATGGAGCAAAGATGAAGATAAATACTCAATTCTGAGCATTCTTTTAAATTGCCGGATTCTTTAGCAAACATAAATGAGAATTAAATCACGTCTGATTCTTGCCACGACACTTTGTGAACAGCAGTTACCCTGACACCGACATGTTAGTAATTGACAAGCATAAAAATCAGAGTTGTGATTTACTGCTGTTTTTCAATCAATAACTGAAGCCCTTTAACTTCGCATCACTTAGAAATTCTATCTACTGTTGAATACGGTTAATGGCTTTAAATACAATGGACTGCTAGTTTTCTAATGTTTTCTAAGTAGTAAGATCTTTGGATTAACTTTCTTGTCACATTTTAGTGAGATGGCTACATTTTATTTAAATTGCTTTCACGTTTTATGAGAAACTGGTGACGTTACTAAATTTCAATATAGTTTTATGCTATTTCCATGAATTTCACAAGCTTAATTCAGAGCCAGATGATAGACTGATATACAAAAGTACTTCCAAATGCAAGGACGCTCACACAAACCTTGTTCAACTGGGCATCTTTCCCGTAAGCCTTCACTCCCCGCATATCTCACCAGTCACCGAAGCTACCCTTGACTGATATAATCTGGTGATCTGAAAATGGCCAATTTGTCGTTCCAGTCAATTAGACTTTAAATCCCACTAACAAGTCATTAATTTACAAAAGTTTCAAGCTTTTAGATCCTTTCCCCAGCTGACCAAGGTATTACAAGGAAACTCATCGTGAGCAAACAGCCCTGTAAATTACATAAAATCCACTTTCATGGAAAGCAAAATTCCCCAGTGTAGTTGTTGGAAATCACTGCTAGCTCATGTTGAATCTAGCAAAGGGTAGAACTTCACCAGTGAGTTTAGAAATACAAAGTACACTGGTGGAATCTCAACTTGCAATTAGACCATAAGACATAGGAGCAGAATTAGGCCATTTGGCCCATTGAATTTGCTCTGCCATTCCATCATGGCTGACTTACTACCCCTCTCAACCACATTCTCCTCCCTTCTTCCCGTAACCTTTGACATCAAGACACTATCGACCTCTGCTTTAAATATACCCGATAACTTAGACATCACAGCCATCTGTGACAATGAATTCCACACACTCACCACTCTCTGGCTAAAGAAATTCCTCTTCATCTCTGTTCTATTGGGAAGTCCCTATATTTTGAAGTTGTGCCTCTGGTCCTAGACTCACCCACTATAAGAAACACCTCCACTCTATCTAGGCCTTTCAATTTTTGATAGGTTGCAATGAGATTCCTCCCCGCATCCCCTCACCCCATTCTTCTAAATTTCAGTGAGTTAAGACTCAGTGCCATCAAACGCTTCTCATATGTTAACCCTTTCATTCCCAGATTCCTTCTCATGAACCTCTTTTGGACTCGCTCTATTCCCAGTACATTTTTCTTAGACCAGGGACCCAAACATTTTCACAATACTCCGTGTGATCTGATCAATGCCTTATAAAGCCTCAGCATTACACCCTTGCTTTTATATTATAGTCCTCTTGAAATGAATCTGAAAATTGTATTTGCCTTCCTTATCACCAACTCAATCTGCAGGTTAATCTTAAGGGAATCCCGTATAAGGTCTCCAAAGTCCCTCTGCACCTCCTGTTTTTTTAAATTTTCTTCCCATTTAGAAAATAGTTCATGCCTTCATTTCTTCTGCCTAGGTGCATGACCATACACTTCCCAACAATATATTCCATCAGCCACTTCTTTGCTCATTCTCCCTTGGTCTTTGTGAAGCCTTGGTCCTTGTGAAGACTCCCTTCTTCCTGAAAACCATCTGCTCTTCCACCTATCTTCATATGGTCCACAAACTTGGCCTCAAAGCCATCAATACCATCATCCAAACCATTGACATATAACACGAAAAGATGTATTCCCAACACCGACCCTGCGGAACACCACTAGTCACCAGCAGGCAACCAGAAATGATCCCATTTATTCCCACTCTTTTCCTCCTGACAGGCAGCCAATCTTCTATCTATACCATTATCTTTCCTGTAACAGCATTGGCTTTTATCATGTTTAGCAGCCTTGTGTGCAGCACTTTGTCAAAGGCCTTCTGAAAATCTAAGATACAACATCCACTGACACTCTTTTGCCAATCCTACCTGTTTTTTCCTCAAAAAATTCCAACAGATTTGTCAGGCAATATTATCCCTTCAGGAAACCATGCTGACTTTGGCCTATTTTATAATGTGCTTCCTGGTACCTCGAAACTTCATCCTTAATAATGGACTCCAACATCTTCCCAACCATTGAAGTCAGGCTAACTGGCCTGTAATTTTCTTTCTTCTGCCTCCCTTCCTACTTAAAAGAATGGAGTGATATTTGCAATTGTACAAGATGAAACTGCACCTTCAGCAATATTGTGAGCGGTTCTAGTCATCATACTATAGGATGTCATCAAGCTGAACAGGGTACTGAAAAGATCTACAACAAATGATGTACGTGCACTGACTCAATAGGCTCAGACTTTATTTTTCCTCCGGACTGATGGCACCTGAGGGATGACCTTATATACAGCAGCTTTACAAAATCATGAGAGGAATAGATAAGTTGAAAGGTCACCAAGTTTTTGCAAGGTTAGAAGAGTCTAAAACCAGCAAGATAACAAGGTTTAGGGGGAACTGAGAGGCAAGGTTTTTCCACACAGGGTAAATGGAATGAGTTGCCAGAGGTGCAGTATGGCCAAGTACAATTAGAGTGTTTGAAAAACATTTGGACAGGCGAGGTTAGGATGGATATGGCCCAAATGGAACTAGCTCAGAAAGGCACCATGGTCATCATGGATGAGTTGGGATAAAGGATCTATTTCACTGTGGTATACCTCTATAACTGCAACTTAGACCTAGGTATGCAATGTAAAACTTCAAAATCAGCAGATTTTCTAAATTTGTAAGTGAGATACTAATCGATTGCATCAGACAGTCTGAAAGAATCGGCAGATAACCAGCAGATTAAGGTGCTAATAGACACAATATATGTGTAAAGACCTGAAGCATGGTAGCGTCCACATGGCTATCAAGGCACAGAGAAATAGTACTGCACAGATACTGTTTGGACTGGCATCCAATCCCTGCAGCTAACTCTGAACAGCAGGCATGAAGCTCCCAAAGCGAGCCTGGGAATGGTTTCAGCCATAAGGCTGGACTGCAGCATCTAGGGATAACCCTGAAGAAACAAGGTGCAAGGGAGAGTTGATAGACATGCCCAAAATTATGACTGGTTTGGGAAAACACAAGGAACCTAATTGTTGTGTATTTAATATTTCAGTAATATTTGAATAATGTTGTAAATATGTTGTTTAATTAAGCATTCTTTGCTGTTTACATTAGGCATTGCAGGTTATATGTAAAAGTACATGAATGGCATACGTCATCATGCCACCACGCCATTAAGTGTGCTTCTCACTAAAGTAAGAATCAAACTAAGACAAGGATTCCTAGCTCCAAGATTTTGCTTTCAATTAGCTTTCTGTTTAGGGATTGCAAAACATAATAGTTGGTGATGAGGAAGTTTTAAACAAACCAGAGATAACTACCTACCTGTTGAAGCACAGCGAGGCATTCAAATTTTAAAAAACAACTGCAGCACGTTCCTCTTCAAGAAGGAACAGAGACGTTCGAGTTAGAAAAAAGGAGGAAACTGACAAATTCACAGCTTCATAAACAGTGAGTACCGGGTGATACTAATCAAATTTAAAAAGAGCAGAAATGGTTTTTTATATTAAAAAGATAGACATGGTCAATTGCACAAGAGAAAACTGGATATTGTATAGTGGGTGAATTCAGCTGTGTTTTGAAGCAAATGAAATAGTCAATGAAAACCTCGTGCCATTTTTACTGAGTGTATTGGGTTTAAAGGCACACCATTTTGCTTACAAGTTTATCTACTCCAACCAAACCACCCGAAATAAGCTTAGCTGCTATCCTGAAAGTAATGCAGGAACATTTAGAACCAAAGTCACTGTTGTTGCTGAACCCTGTGAGTTTCATAAGCAGAATCAAAAGGAAAGGGAGTCCATTTCAGTGAACACGGCTGAAATGAAGAGATTGAGCATTGTGAGTTCAGTAATGGACTTAATGATACACTGAGAGATTACTTAGTTTGTAGAATCTTAAAAGAGAACATTCAAAAAAGACTCCTAACTGCAGCACAACTTAGGCTACGTCCACACTAGACCAGATAAATCCATAACCAAAGCTTTTTCTCTTCGTTTTGACCCTCTGTCCACACTGAAACAGCGTTTTCCTCCCCCGAAAAATGGAGCTTTTCTAAAACGCCCTCCAGAGTGTGTAAATTTGAAAATGTTGCTTGGGCTAGAGTAGTGTGGACGGGGTAACCGGAGATTTCTAGAAACACCGCCATGATGTGCCAGAACAGATGGCGGCATTTCATTGTTTTCCTGAATGCAATCCCCACACAACCTGACAATTTCAGAACAGACAGCAACGAGACTGAAGCCAGAAGAGTTAGAAATGTACTCACCATATACTTTGACCCATAACTTACTGAATAAAATAAGTTTACTCACTTTGCCCTGTTTTCCATACTTGCTCGTATGAAGGTGGTTTACCTATTTATGCAAGTACTTCTCTGACAATAGATGTGTAACAGCCTACTGTAACATTGTATGGAAATACAAGATAACACTGATGCAGACATGTACTTCCTAAGAAGGTTGGCGTCATTCAGTGTCTGTAGTGAGATGCTGAAGATGTTCTATAGGTCAGTTGTGGAGAGCACCCTCTTCTTTGTGGTGGCGTGTTGGGGAGGAAGCATTAAGAAGAGGGACGCCTCACGTCTTAATAAGCTGGTAAGGAAGGCGGGCTCTGTCGTGGGCAAAGTACTGGAGAGTTTAACATCGGTAGCTGAGCGAAGGGCGCTGAGTAGGCTACGGTCAATTATGGATAACTCTGAACATCCTCTACATAGCACCATCCAGAGACAGAGAAGCAGTTTCAGTGACAGGTTACTATCGATGCAATGCTCCTCAGACAGGATGAAGAGGTCAATACTCCCCAATGCCATTAGGCTGTACAATTCAACCGCCAGGACTTAAGAACTTTTTAAAAGCTATTATTAATGCTTTTTGAGATAGTGATTTAGATGCATATCATATTTTTTACTGAGTTAAGTATTGTATGTAATTAGTTTTGCTACAACAAGTGTATGGGACATTGGAAAAAAAAGTTGAATTTCCCCATGGGGATGAATAAAGTATCTATCTATCTATCTATCTATCTATGTTTTATACATTTAACAAGGTGCTTTATTAATGCAACAGGGTTAGTCAGTTTTTCAATGTTCGTCGTCAGCCAGGTCATACTGTCCGTGAACTCCCTGTCGGTTGCCTCAATACACTCCGGTATTTGTTTTTTTAGTTTTAAGTCCTCCTGCATGAGAGCCAACAGCTGTCCGTTATTTAGCAATTTTGTTTTAAGTTTTTCTAGTCTGTAACTGCACAAACACGGACTTTCACAGCGAGATTCGACACCAAACATTTCGCTTGTTTTCTGTTAATGTGCCCTGCGCATGCCCAGTAGACGGAGATTTGCCCAAATATCTGTTTTAATGTGGACGGAGGTATTTTCAAAAACGTTTGGTGTGGACGCATATCGTTTTTACACGAAACTGGCGTTTTCAAAATTATCCAGTCTAGTGTGGACATAGCCTTGCTGTATGTTTAAAAGGGCAGTTGAAATTGCTATATTAATGGAAACAGCAGACATAATTGATTTGGCCTGGATGTTAAAAACAGGATCAAGTATATTAAATGATTTGAAATAGAGAGGGGATGTGCTGAGCAGTTTGACGTGCTCAGTCAAACACAACAAAACAAATTAGCCAGCCAGCCATTTCATTGATTGCTGTAAGATATTTCTGTAAATAAAAATAGCTGCTGTGTTGGCCTTCATGTGGTTTAGTCTAATTGAAGGTAAATCAACATAAGAATTGTGTGTGTGTGTGTGTGTGTGTGTGTGTGTATATACACACACACACACACACACACACGTTTGTACATATATATGAGTATACCATGAAAAAGAATTGTAGTGAAATCATTCTGACCCTTTCATTGATGTCACTATTGTTTCCAGTTTTACACTGGCTCTCATTCACAAGCACTTCGAAGTATCTTTCAGATAAACTCGGTTCTCTCTCCTTGTCCTTTCAGCCTCCCTTTCCCCCATGTTTGGCAGCCACTGGAGTGTGTTTTTAGGAGCAGATGCCATTCTCTCTCTGCTGTACAGCAAAGTGTCAGAGCAGTAATAAAGTAGGAGTGCCCCACACAGATCACCTTAGCTATTTAAGTAGAAATTATTCTAACATAGTGGCACATTCGTTTGCCACCAATTTCACAGCATTTTTTTGAAAAGACATGGATTGATGCTCATATTACACACTTTACTTCAGTGCACCAAAAAAAAACTGAAATCCAACTTCCAAGCAGACACGGGGAAAGAAAATGGGTAAATTCTTGCACAACTAAGCATTCACAAGTTTTAAAATGCTGCTAATTTTTACTATCAACATAATGTGCTCCTCAGTTTAAATTATTAACACTTGGTGGCATGATTGTGTAGCAGTTAGTGTAATGCTATTACAGCAGCTGTGATTCCTGCTGCTCTGTGTAAAGTGTTTGTACATTCTCCCCAACACCCCATGGGTTTCCTCCAGGGGCTCTGGTTTCCTCCCATAGTCCAAAGACCAAAGATGTAGGGATTAGTGGCTTAGCTGGTCACATGAGTGTAATTGGCTGGTGCCAACTCATTGGGCCAGGAGGGCCTGTTCTCATGCTGTACTGTACCTCTAAATCTAAAAATTAATAATAATTATCCTCCATGCACTGTGACTGCCCGATCTATGACTTGCTTGATTACTAAAATTAACAGGTGAGGTGGGTTTGAGAGCAGGTAGTAGATGTGTAGAGAATCCCCAGCTATTTATTTCGATTGGCTGCTTTGGTCCTAAAGCATTTTTTTTATATTTGACTTCGGTGCATTTGTGGCACTTTATTCTTTCTCCTTGCTGTTTATTCACTGAATTTCAATGTCGAATAGATCCATGCAGGTTATCTATTTTCTGCCTGTTTTGATGCAAGCTGACATCCTAAAAGTAATAGTAATTCAGAGAAGCTGCCTGGGTAAGTGATCAATCAGCGTACTCCACACATAAATCCATATCCATCCAATAAATCAACGAGGCCCCTCTCTAACTCTGGATTTGAGTCCACACATCTAGCTAACAAACCTGAAGATCGTACCAGTAATTCCTGAGAGGAAGGTATCTGTCATACAGTCTACTACATGGGCCAAGTCCTCCTCTTCTCCTGTGTTTACATTCCAGAATTTCACAATACTTCCCCCTCACTTAATTGTTGTACTTCTGGAAATGGAATCAAAAAGTGCACTCTGGCTGAGTGATATGTACTGGACTGACTGCTGGTGTAAAATGCACGTAAACCTGCCAAACTGTACGGAGTCACTGTCAAGAACTTTACAACTCCTGTTCTCAACATTATTTAATAATTATTTATCTATTTATATTTTTTCTTTTTTATATTGGCACAGTTTTTTGTCTTTTCCACATTGTTAGTTTGTCCATCTTTGTGTGTAGGTTTCCATTGTGATTCTATGGTCTGCAAGAAAATGAACCTCCAGGTAGTATATGGTGACATATATGTACTTGATAAAAGATTTACTTTGAACTTTGAATGTTGAACTTTGACAACTCCTTTACAGATATTTCTTAAACTAAAGAATGTGTCACTTCATTTAAAGTAGCGCAAACATTAACACAAACACCTTAGCACCAGATTCCTGTCTTCGTTATCTAAATAAGGGGAAGACAAATTTGGTATGAGAAGATTCAAGTTCGATTGGAGCTGGCTGTAAATTTTTACCGTTATATGCTGTAATGCAAATAAAAATAATACAACAATCTAGTTAGCAGTTTCTTGACAGGAAATATGGGGCCTTCATTAAGCATAGTTATAACAAAGGGAATGGTTTTCAGCCAAGTATTATCAATACCACCTGATTTTTGGATGCACACTGACTGACCTCAGACAGAATGTAATTCACTCTGACTTAAACCTAGACAGGGCTATAGTAATTCCCACACATTTTGATTTTATGCTTTAAAAATGATGCACCAATCAAATGGAAAACCACCAGTTATATACTGTTAAAGTATGTAATAATTATAGTAATAGCTTTATTTACAGTATATAGCACCTTTCATGCATTAAGATGCAAACCCAAAGTGCTTTAGATGGATTGTATAGAAAACTCAATATAACCATAAAAATACAAGACAAATTTAAAAATTATAATAAAGACAAACATTACATAGAATAAAATGTAATCGAATATACCAAATCAACAAGCATTAGTAATCCTATAAGTAGGCCAAATAAAAAAGTAGGTTTTTAGAAGTGTTTTGAAACTTTCCACAATACTAACCTGGTGTATCTCAGTAGGAATGTTCCAGATTGTCAGTGCATAAGAGCAAAAGTAATTTGGTTCTGTGACGGTTGAACATTTGTCCTCATTGCAAAGAGGATGCAGCATAAAAAGAACTCTGGTTGCTCAGTGTAGCAGTATAATAATAGTAATACATTTATTTTTTCCTAGTCACATCTCAAGGGGAGTACTCAGTTCATCAAATGTTAGCTGGAATGAATCTACACTCACTTTATTCGGTACACCTGTACACCGGCTCGTTGATGCAAGTATCTAATCAGCCAATCATGTGGCAGCAACTCAATGCATAAAAGCATGCAGACATGCTCAAGGGGTTCAGCTGAATGGGGAAGAAATGTGATCTAAGTAACTTTGACTGCGGAGTGATTGTTGGTGCTAGACAGGGTCGCTTGAGTATCTCGGTAACTGCTGACCTCCTGGGATTTTCACACACGACAATCTCTGAAACTTCCAGAGAATGGTGCGATAAACAAAAAAACATCTAGTGAGCGGCAATTCTGTGGTAGAAAATGCCTTGCTAATGAGAGAAGTCAGAGGAGAATGGCCAGACTGGTTTAAGTTGACAGGAAGGTGACAATAACTCAAATGCAGCAGCAGAAGACCACAGGCACTTCATTAGGTACCTCTTGTGCCAAACAGAGTGGCCACTGAGTGTATATAACCTCAGCTGTAATATTGCCTGCAAAGAATATTAAGGGTAGTGCCCAGATGAAGAGCTTTACATAATAGAAAAACTGCTTAAAATGTTTACTTACTCATAATCAAAGCAATTTTGCCTCCTAATTTATAAGCTCACAGCAAGATTGTGGGTCTTTTGTAAATTAAATTTAGCTTTTTTTTTCCTTATTTGACTTGACCAAGGCTGACTATTATCTAAACAGTATAAAATACAATGAAATATTTTTTAAGATAAACAAAATTAAATAATTCAATCAATTATCCTTATTTAAGGATGAGTAAGCACTTTCAAATGAATGGGGTTGCAATTTATACACCAACTCTGGTGTCGAGCTGAGGGGCTAGATGTGAAGTGCACCTGAACCACCTCTCCAACAAGTCAGTACCCCACATTAATCTCAGTGGTAAGCCCTCCAAAGGGGAATATATTTTAGAGATGTTGCTAGGTTATTTTGGATTTCTGCATTTGAATGAGCAAGCAAAAATGTTTAATAATAAGTACTTTATTGATCCTGAGTGGAAAATTATTTTGTTACAGCAGCAACATTTAGCAATAATAATAAATATAGTAATAATAACTAATAATAAAGTGCAGAATGGTAATATACACAATAATAATTTCACAATGTGCAATAATAATTTATGAAATAATAAACCAGAGACTATTGTACTGTGATGTGTGTTCTCCTGTCGCACAGAGATGAACAGTTGTATATGCTTATTGCATTTGGTAGGAAAGATTTTCTGTAATAATTCTTGTGACAGCGGAGCTGAAAGAGTCTGTTAGAAAGGGTGCTCCACTGCTTATTCAGTAGGTCATGGAGAGGATGTACCAGATTGTCCATAATGGATAACAGTTTTGTTTAATGACCTTCTCTCCACCACTAACTCAAAAGAGTCTAGGTTGTCGCCAAAGACGGATCCAGCCTTTTCGATGAGTTTATTTGGTCTTTTTGCATCACCAGCACCAATTATATTAACAAACTAGGGAATAGACACCTTTTCCTTCAGAACTGAGTTCTAACAGAGTCCAGTAAGACGTGAAATTCTTTACATTTTCCTTTATGAGCAAGACTGGAACTACAATATAGTCGAATTTCGGGTGGTCACCACATGGTGCTTCATTCAGAACTCTCCGCCATTTCTTGCCTGAAGACTACACTCGTGCCCCTCATCCTTCAGCCCATCAATACTAGTACTACAGCTTCAATTGAGAACAGCAAAAAAAACATTAAATAAAACCTTCTTTGGAAATACAGATTTAACAAACTTTGCTAAAAAAAAAATACATTGTGGCTGAAAAGTTGCTAGTCACCATGTTTGCATTTTTCCACACAGTACAGAACTTGGTGCCAGTGCTTTGCCTCTACACAGGAGTGATATATAGACAAGGCATCTCGCTGAAGGTATTGGATACAATCCCAATGGATATAATGAAAAACTTATTAATCAACGTCTTACTGTGGAGCAAATGAAGCTGGTTCATTAATAATGAAAATTTCAATGCAGAATGATGTGCTGTTGAATCCTGATAGATAAGGCAATTGGAAATTATTCAAAATGTCAAATAGTGCATCTAAAATCTCAAAGATTAGCTGCAAGGTTCATAAAATTTGCCCAAACCCTTTTATTGTTAAGATAATTCAAATAGCATGCTTTTATTGATGTCCTTAGCAACAATCTTATAAGGTATTGTAACTGAGTATGGAGCAATTAACCTCTAAGAAAAGTTAGGAGTGGTAGCTGGGATCAAAAAGAGTGGGATCACATTTCTAAAATAAAATCAGTGGTTCTCCTCTGTGCATGAGTCAAAGCTACCACACAGAATTCTGGTAAAATAATAGCAATTATATCCATTGATCACATAGAATTCATTTAAGAAGGTTAAAGAATTATAAAGGTGTTCCATTCAACCATTAGGCAAGAAACAGTATTCATGTTCTTTATGATTAAGAGCAAAATAAAAGCAATCTTTCTCTCTCTGTACATTTGGGTGTGACTCCAGGTTTTCTAAAATTATCAGAATGCATCAGACTTGGATAGGTTGTTCTATTTGCATATTAAGAGACAAAGCTCTGTTGTTAAGGGAAACAGGTTGAACATTGCTTTGTAATGTTCCCACACACATTAGAAAGTGGTGATGCATTTGTTATAGTTCCACAGCCTCCAATTTCATTATCAGGCGCAAATGAAAGCTTGAGCAAAATGACGGGAAGTCTAAACTACTTCTCATATTTAGTAAGCGAACACGAGGAAATCTGCAGATGCTGGAAATTCAAACAACACACACAAAATGCTGGTGCAATGTAGTCTTGACGAAAGGTCTCGCCCCAAAACGTCGACAGTGCTTCTCCCTATAGATGCTGCCTGACCTGCTGCGTTCCACCAGCATTTTGTGTTCTCATATTTAGTAGTAGTGCAATAATTTGAGTTGAGTATGATGTGCTCCAAAGGGATTATCTGTTGGTGAGTTCTCAGCTGGCTGTAGAGGCTGATGCAGGATCCACATAACCGGATGCTAGAGTGGATTCCCTTAAAGGAGAATGCCTATGAATGACTTTGTTTAACATGGGGAGGCTGACACACGAGCAGCCACCACATGATCCTTGACAGATCAGGGTCGGGCTCCAGTGACATGGAATGCAAGATGACTGGGGACCCTTCATTGCTGCAGCCTTCCTCCGTCTTCACTGCCATTGTGATACGTCATCATCTTCTGCCAGCTTCACCACTGAGGTCTTGGTTGGACAATTCTTTGTCTGGAACCTCCTCCTTGACCTTACCACCATAGATGACCCTATCAGGATCTAAACACCAGATGGCTAAACTCCAGATGGCATCACTCTTTGGATCTCAGGAACTCACTAGCCTCTCTTTCACAACAAGGTGACAATCTTTAGGGAAGACTTTTCAATTACCCATCCACCATCAAGTTCCTCCTGTCCCACTGATAGCAGAGTCTGAAGACATGTTGTATACCTGTACATGTTTTATCAGGAACAAAGTTTGTTTTTGAAATAAGTAGCAGTTTCCTCCTTAGAACCCACAAACCTGGAGTGGAAGCAACTCATCCTCAAACTTATAAGTCTACATTACAGAGGGAGGGGGGAAGGGAGTTTATGAATGAGTAAGAGAGAAAGGCAAAAAGAGTAAGGCATAGAAGAAAGAAAGACAGTGAGAGTGAGAACGACATGGGAGTGAGAGAGAGTTGCCTGTGTCTGTCTATGTTTAAGAGACAAGTAAGAGAGGGAGAGAGAAAATGCCACTGGCAATGCTCTGGTTGTCCAGTAGCTAATTTAATTTTAAGGGTGTAAACAGATGACCTACTTGAACTTGCAGGATGGGTTTGACGGAAGTGATGTCTGGGGGAAACATCTACTGTGAATAAATGTAGTGCTTCCCATTTACTATTTGTAGTTGTTGTGTGATGACCATGAGATATCAAAGCCAGAAGTATCAATTCTTCACTAAACTTGTAAAGGTGTAACTAACTTAATGGTAACCAGTTATCCAGCATTGCTTACATTTTCAATTCAATGTGACATTTGAAGCTTCGATTTATGCAGAAATCGAGATACAGGATGTCACATTTTACATTTCCAAGTAAATCGTGAGCATTAAAGAATCCTGCAGCTGCCTACAATAACTAATCCTTATGATCTTCCCTGATAATATATTTAAGAACATAGAGTGAGTAAAAGAGAAAGGAAGAGAATTCTACAGTTTACCAAGGACCTTCCTTGTAACTAACTTTACACTACACCCTTAAGCCCAAACACTGAGGTTGCCTGCAGAGCAATATATTACATTCTACAAAACATTCTCACATGAGAGTTATTAATCAACAGAAATTTTGTATGTTGGTTTTAATTGCTAAAATAGTTACAAGGCTTTCCTTTAGAGCATGCAAGCAACTTGCCTTGGTGGAACTAATTGCTGTAATTGTTTTATTCAGTCACAGGGTGTCGACATCATTGGTGAGCCTGGCCTTTATTGTCTACCTAATCTTCCCTAAACTGAGAAGGTTCTTAAGTCAGGTGGGCTTTAACAGTCCAGGAGCTTCATACTCAATGTTACTGGAACTAGATGTTTGTGCCAAATTTAAATATTTAGAATGGAAAGCCTCCTGACTTAAGAACCTTCTCAGTTTAGGGAAGATTAGGTAGACAATAAAGGCCAGGCTCACCAATGATGTCGACACCCTGTGACTGAATAAAAAAATTACAGCAATTAGTTCCACCAAGGCAAGTGGTGATGATGCAAATAAACCCTGTATTTTGCAATTTGGTGACTGGTTCAGCATTACTGACAACATCTAAAGAAGCTACGTGAAATACTTCAGAATCAGAGTAAGACAATAGACAATAGACAGTAGGTGCAGGAGTAGGCCATTCGGCCCTTCTAGCCAGCACCGCCATTCACTGTGATCATACACAATCAGTACCCCGTTCCTGCCCTCTCCCCATATCCCTTGACCCCGCTATCTATAAGAGCTCTATCTAACTCTCTCTTGAATGCATCCAGAGACTTGGCCTCCACTGCCTTTTGGGGCAGAGCATTCCACATATCCACCACTCTCTGGGTGAAAAAGTTTTTCTGCATCTCTGTTCTAAATGGCCTACCCCTTATTCTTAAACTGTGGCCTCTAGTTCTGGACTCACCCATCAGCGGGAACATGCTTCCTGCCTCCAGCGTGTCCAATCCCTTAATAATCTTATATGTTTCAATCAGATCCCCTCTCATCCTTCTAAATTCCAGTGTATACAAGCCCTGTCGCTCCAATCTTTCAACATATGACAGTCCCGCCATTCCGGGAATTAACCTTGTGAACCTACGCTGCACTCCCTCAATAGCAAGAATGTCCTTCCTCAAATTTGGAGACCAAAACTGCACACAATACTCCAGGTGGGGTCTCACCAGGGCCCTGTACAGATGCAGAAGGACCTCTTTACTCCTATACTCAATTCCTCTTGTTGTAAAAGCCAACATGCCATTAGCTTTCTTCACTGCCTGCTGTACCTGCATGCTTGCTTTCATTGACTGATGTACAAGAACAACTAGATCTCGTTGTACTTACCCTTTTCCTAACTTGATTCCATTTAGGTAGTAATCTGCCTTCCTGTTCTTGCCACCAAAGTGGATAACCTCACATTTATCCACATTAAACTGCATCTGCCATACATTTGCCCACTCACCCAACCTGTCCAACTCACCCTGCATTCTCATAACATCCTCCTGACATTTCACACTGCCACCCAGCTTTGTGTCATCAGCAAATTTGCTAATGTCACTTTTAATCCCTTCATCTAAATCATTAATGTATATTGTAAACAGCTGCGGTCCCAGCACCAAACCTTGCGGAACCCCACTGGTCACAGCCTGCCATTCCGAAAGGGACCCGTTAATCACTACTCTTTGTTTCCTGTCAGCCAGCCAATTTTCAATCCATGTCAGTACTCTGCCCCCAATACCATGTGCCCTAATTTTGCCCACTAATCTCCTATGTGGGACTTTATCAAAAGCTTTCAGGTACACTACATCCGCTGGCTCTCCCTTGTCCATTTTCCTAGTTACATCCTCAAAAAACTCTAGAAGATTAGTCAAGCATGATTTTCCCTTCATAAATCCATGCTGACTCGGACTGATCCTTCTACTGCTATCCAAATGCGTCGTAATTTCCTCTTTTATAATTGACTCCAGCATCTTTCCCACCACTGACGTCAGGCTAACCGGTCTATAATTCCCTGTTTTCTCTCTCCCTCCTTTCTTGAAAAGTGGGACAACATTAGCCACCCTCCAATCAGCAGGAACTGTTCCTGAATCTATAGAACATTGGAAAATGATTACCAATGCGTCCACAATTTTGAGAGCCACCTCTTTAAGTACCCTGGGATGCAGACCATCAGGTCCCGGGAACTTATCAGTCTTCAGACTCAACAATCTATCCAACACCATTTCTTGCCTAATATAAATTTCCTTCAGTTCATCCTTGACCCTAGTTCCTTTGGCCACTATTACATCTGGGAGATTGTTTGTGTCTTCCCTAGTGAAGACAGATCCAAAGTACCTGTTCAACTCATCTGCCATTTCCTTGTTCCCCATAATAAATTCACCCGTTTCTGTCTTCAATGGTCCAATTTTGGTCTTAACAATTTTTTTTGCTATTCACATACCTAAAGAAGCTTTTACTATCCTCCTTTATATTCTTGGCTAGTTTACCTTCGTACCTCATTTTTTCTTGACCTATTGCCTTTTTTGTTATCTTCTGTTGCTCTTTAAAAGCTTCCCAGTCCTCCGGTTTCCAGCTCATCTTTGCTATGTTATACTTCTCTTTTCTTTTTATACTGCCCTTTACTTCCCTCGTCAGCCACGGCCACCCCTTACTCCCCTTAGGATCTTTCTTCCTCATTGGAATGAACTGATCCTGCACCTTCTGCATTATTCCCAGAAATACCTGCCATTGTTGTTCCACTGTCTTCCCTGCTAGGGTATTGTTCCATTGAACTTTGGCCAGCTCCTCCCTCATAGCTCCATAGTTCTCTTTGTTCAACTGTAATACTGACACATCCGATTTTCCCTTCTCCTTCTCAAATTGTAGGTTAAAACATATCATATTAAGGTCACTACCTCCTAATGGTTCCTTTACCTCGAGGTCCCTGATCAAATCTGGTTCATTGCATAACACTAAATCTAGAATTGCCTTCTCCCTGGTAGGCTCCAGTACAAGCTGTTCTAAGAATCCATCTTGGAGGCACTCCATAAACTCCCTTTCTTGGGGTCCAGTACCATTCTGATTCTCCCAGTCTACCTGCATGTTGAAATCCCCCATGACAACTGTATCATTACCTTTGCGACATACCAATTTTAACTCTTCATTCAACTTACACCCTACATCCAGACTGCTGTTTGGGGGTCTGTCGATAACTCCCATTAGGGTCTTTCTACCCTTAGAATTTCTCAGTTCTATCCATACTGACTCTGCATCCCCTGATTCTATGTCCCCCCTCGCAAGGGACTGAATATCATTCCTCACCAACAGAGCCACCCCACCCCCTCTGCCAGTCAGTCTGTCCTTTCGATAAGATGTATATCCTTGAATATTCATTTCCCGGGCCCTGTCTGCTTGAAGCCATGTCTCAGTTATTCCCACAACATCGTACTTGCCAATTTCCAACTGAGTCTCAAGCTCATCTACCGGTACTTTATTCCTTATACTTCGTGCATTCATATATAATACTTTTAATTCGGTACTCCCCTCTCCTTTCATATCAATTCCTATTTCACTTGGCCATACTGTATGATCTCTTCTTGAGCTTTCTACTCCATTGATTCTGGTTGTCCTTTTTAAACTTTTCTTATTTTCACTTTCCCTTTAACTTCATCCTTATATTTCCAGTTCATCCCCTCCCCCCCACTACTTAGTTTAAACACATCCATGTTGCAGTGGCAAACCTATCTGCCAGAATGCTGGTCCCCCGCCTATTAAGGTGCAACCCGTCCCTTTTGTACAATTCATCCCTACCCCAAAACAGATCCCAGTGGTCCAAGAATGTAAATCCTTGCTTCCTGCACCAGTTCCTCAGCCACACATTGAGATCCATTATCTCCCTGTTCCTGCCCTCTCCAGCACGAGGAACTGGAAGCAAACCAGAGATAACCACCCTGGAAGTTCTGCTTTTCAGCCTTCTTCCAAGTTCTCTGAAGTCCCGCTGCAGAATGTCCTTCCTCTTCTTCCCGATGTCATTTGTGCCGACATGCACTACCACTTCCGGCTGTTCACCTTCACCCTTGAGGATTCCCTGCAATCGGTCCGTGATGTCCTGGATCCTAGCACCAGGGAGGCAACACACCATCCTTAAATCTCGCCTGTTGCCGCAGAAACCCCTTTCCGTACCTCTTACTATGGAGTCCCCTACTACCACGGCTCTTCCTGATGTCAGACTCCTCGGCTCTGCTTCTGCACCAATTTTCAGCTCGTAGACCTGTCCACCTCTCAGACTGGCAGTATCTTCTGTCCTGACAGCTTCCAAGAAGGTGAACCTGTTTACGAGAGGTACAGCCCCTGGGATCTCCTGGACTTCAAGGTTTATTATCACTGTCTTACATGCTGTGGAATTTATTTTTTGACCGCAGTACGGTGAGGACCTAAAATTACATTCAGATTGCAATTCATTTCCTTATCACATGTACATCAAAGCATGCAGTGAAATGTGTCATTTGTGTTAACAACCAACGCTGTGCTGGCGTCAGCCCGCAAAAGTCTCCACACATTCCAGTAGTTATGATTTAAATTACCTTAAATTGGAAAATAACGAAATAGTGAAATAAAGGGGATAATGAGGTAGTGTTCATGGGCCAGATAGAAATCTGATGGCTGATGAGAAAAAGCTGTTTCTGAACCATTAACTGTGGGTCTTCAGCCTTTTGTACCCTCCCCTGGGTGATTATATTTTTATTTATTTAGCGATACAGTGTGGAGTAGGCCCTTTGAGCCACACAACCCACAACCCTGATTAACCATGACAATTTACAATGATCAATTAACCCTCCTGGTACATCTCTGGACTGTGGGAGGAAACTGGAGTAGCCGGAGAAAACCGATGCTCCTTACAGACAGTGCTGCGGTGCTGGATATTCAGCTCCAAAGTCCAGAACACCCCAAGTTATGACAGCGACAACGCCGTGGTAATAAGAGAGGGCATGTCCCGGGCTGTGATGGATGCAGCCTTCCTGAGGTACTGCTACTTGAAGATGTCCTTATTTTCAAGGAGGTTTGTGCCCGTGATGGAGCTGGCTGAGTCCACAACCTTCTGTAGATCCTTGCAATCCGGTGCATCGGAGGCTCTACACCAGTCAGGATGTTCTCTACTCTACATCTATAGAAATCTCAAACCATCTCAAACTCCTAACAAATTACATCAATGTATTGGGCTAGGACAGATCCACCAAGATGCACCAAAACACCCAGGAACATAGAACATAGAACTGTGCAGCATCATCCTATAATGTTGAGCAAACTAAATAAATTAGCAATCATATGGCCAGCTACTCTAATCCGCTCTGCCTACACAATGCCCATATCCTTCTATTTTCCTCACATTCTTGTGCCTATCTAAATATCTCTTAAAAATTCTGAAAGGATCTACCTCTACACCAACACAGGCAGCACATTGCATGCACCCATCACTCTGTGTAACAAAATTGCCCCTCACATCCCCTTTGAAATTGCCCCCTCGCATCTTAAATGCCTGCCTTCTGGTTTTAGACATTTCAACACTTGGAAAAAGATACTGTCTGTCTACTCTGTCTATGTCTCTCATAATCTTATAATCAGATCTTCCCTTAGCCTCTGCCGCTAGAGAGGAAACAACCTAAGTTTCTCCAACCTCTTGTTATAGCACATGCCCTCGAACCTCTTCTGCACCCTCTCCAAAACCTCAACATCATTCCTATAATGGGGCAACCAGAACTGTAGGCAATGCTCCAGATGCAGCCTACCTAGAGTTTTATAAAACAACAACATGAGACTTCCTGACTTTTGAACTTAACGCCCTGACTAATAAAGACAAGCATGCCATATGCCTTCTTAACCACTCTTATCAACCTGTGTAGCCACTTTCAGGACCTATGAACTTGGACTTCTGCTTCTCAATACTGATAAGGGTCTTGCCCTTAACAGTGTACTGTCTCTTTCTGTTTGACCTACCAAGGTGCAACATTTCACATTTGGCCTGGTTAAACCCTATCTGCTATTTCTCCACCCACATCTGCAACTGATCTATATCCTACTGTATTCTTAAAGCTGCTCGCCCATTCCACCTTTGACCCTTTAATGAGGACTGATGCAAGTTCCCCTTACTTAAAAAGCAAAGAAACTAAAGATTCTGAATTGAGAACAGAAAATGAAAGAAATGTTCAGCAAGTCAGGCAGCATCTATGGATGAACTGACTCTATGTTCCACAATGATAACCCTACATTACAGGTAGGAAAGGTTAGAAAACAATCTTGTTTTAAGTCAAGAGAACACCTGCAATATGATGGAGACAAGCAAGACTGAATGACACATGTGCTGTTAGTAAAAGAGTAATGGAGGCTTTTTTGATTTCAGATAAATAACTTGGGGAAGTCTCTGCTCTCTCTCTTCTCTCACTACCTACACCTCTTCCAGATAACGTAGCCCTCAACTGACACCCTCTATGACATCCATTTTTTTCTTAGTCTCCACACCTCTCTCTCCTCTACAACTTAAAATATCTTTTCATTCCAGCTTTTCTTAGTTATAATGAAGGGCCCTCGACCTGAAATGCTGACTACATTGGTTCCTGAAGTAAACTACTTTGGAATGGATTGAGCTGAAGGATGATATGTAGTTCCATGCAGAGCCACCAGCTGGCTGAAATGCATGAGTCAATGCAGAAGTGAGCTGGAAGTCAAGTTCAGCAGGCTGCGTTAGCGATGCATGGGCCACACTGAGAAATGGAGACACATCCATCTTCTTTGAAGAAAGATCTAAAATTGAAGCTTTTCACAGTGAGTCCAGAAACTTATCAAAACTGCCATGAATACCTGAGATAAGCATAAATTGTTATCAGATATACTGGACTCAGTTTGGTATAATTGGAGTGCACTTGGAGTTGTGCTGTTGGGTCTATTGAATTGAGAGATTAGTTATTAGCTGATGTTGGCCAGCTATCTGTCACTCAAGATTAACAGTATTGAAAATGAAATGTAATCATTCACACTATCTGGGAACATTACAAAATTGGCATCACATCAGAATGTAATTATACTGTGCCCTAAGGAAAGCCCCACAGCATGGGAAGACATTCAAGATCTCTTCTATTAACTACATTTCACTCACTTTTTGCCAGAATGACATCAACTTGTTTGCGTCGATGAAAAGCTAAAAGAACTACCATGTCAACATAAGGTTATGAATTGCTGCCATATTCCCATACCTGTCTTTGTTCACACAAGCTGTCTAGCCCATTCCACCTGTTAAATTGATGAACTCCCAAAGATAGGTGAAGGTTACCTGATATGAATTCTACCTTAATCTTCATCTTCAATATTAAGAGTTGTCACACACAAAATGCTGGAGGAACTAAGCAAGCAAGGCAGCTTCGATGGAAAAGAGTAAACAGTCATCAGGACCTGATGAACATACGCATAAAATGCTGGAGGAAATCAGCTGGTCAAGCAACATCTATGGAGAGGAGTCAAGAACTGATGTTTCAGTCCTGGATGTTTTGGTTCACGAGACCTGATGAAGGATCTCAGCCAGAAACGTCAACTCTATTCCTCAGCATCTATGGAGTTTATTCATTTCCATAGATGCAGCCTGATCTGCTGAGATCCTCCAGCATTTTGTGTGTGTTACTCTGAATTTCCAGCATCTGCAGAATTTCTTATGTTTATGATGCTGGACATGGCTGTTTCAACCAGATCATATCCAATGGAAGCAGGAGATGGAGGTTGAAAACAAAGCAATTATTGAAGATGAGTAATCTTGGAGATGGGGATAATTAGTGGAAATTTCCTAACATGTTTTAAAACGATGTTTTTCCTGGTCCACCTTCCCATATCACTATACTCCTCCAATTCTGACCCAAAAATTCATCATTCCATTTGCTGCTATGCCAACAGTTAAAAAGATTCTAAGCTCTCATATGCTCTCCCTAAATATCTCTGGCACTGTATCACACTAAGTTCTAATAAAGCATTATTTTGTACAAACACATGACAACCTATTCTAATACCATGTGGTGATGTGGAGCCAATTAAAGATGCAGTATACAAGAGAGCTTCCTGGTGGATCATGATGCATTTATCACAGTGCAGTGCTTGAAGTTCACTGAAAACACTTAGGGAGATATAACAGTGGGTTTATCAAATTGTTAAGTTTTGTAACTCCAAAACTAATCAAAGCAAAAACATGAGAGCCTGGGGATAATGTGTCTACTCCGTTTCACTTTAGAGAGGCACGCATTAATGGCCCGGTGGGATAATGACGTATGCCATTTACATACTTTTACATGTAACACATAAGGAATTACGTAAGCAACAAAATTGCTTATTCAAACAGCATATTTACAATATTACTCAAGTATTACCGAAATATTACACAACACTCCTCCCTGCTTAGCTATAAGCTCCAACTCAATATAGAATGTATCTCAACTTGTATAGATAAAAACCTATACAGTATATTATATAGACATCAACAACATAATAAATTTTAAATTGTCCCATTGAGGCCCAAAGATTTAATCACTGTGGAGGATTTCTTACTCTTGTGGGATAACGTTTTTTCCTGATGAGGGGCGCCACTCTGCTTGAAAGATGAGACGTGACTATGAAACAATCTCGGATTCTGGGGCCCTGTCCATGGTAATTGTAGGAGTTGACTCTGGGACTGAGACACAATCTCTACAATGTAGGAGAGTGCTCCAGTTCCATGCTTAATCTTATTCAGTGCCTACTTTTGATCACTCTGCAATCCCTCACCAGGACTGCTTGTCCAGGAGTGAAATATTGAATCTCATTGTCTGAGGAGCCCTCAATTTATCTCAGCTATTTGACCTGCATAATCTTCTGAGATTGGTTTTGAGGAGATTCGAGTGTGAATGCAAGGGATTACCGAGGAACAGCATTGCTAGTGAGTTGTTGGCTGTGGAGTGTGCTGCGTTGGCGAGCTGCTGGTTCAGTGTTGGTGTAATGTGTTCTGCTAACGTTGCTCACAGTACGTTCTTTAGACTCTGGACAAACCATTCCAACAAGCCATTGTGACAGGATGGTATGGTGCAGATGTAATATGTCTTATTCCGTTCATTTTCAGGAATGACTGAAATTGTTCCACAACAAACTGTGGTCCATTGTCGTTGACTAAGTGTTCTGGGCCACCAGTCCTTGAGAAGAGGCTTCTCAACACATCAACAATGTGCAAGGCTGTTGTGGAGGCTATTGGAAACACCTCTCACCATTTTGTAGCTCCATCCACCACTCACAACAAATTTGGTCTGGCAAAATCCACACGAATCCCCTGACAGGGAAATGCAGGTCATTCCCTGGGATGGAGAGGCGTTGGATGTGTGAGCGTTCTGAACAGCACATGGCAAGCTGCTCGATCTGCTGATCTATCGCAGGCCACCAGACAAAATTTCAAGGCAACACTTTCATTTTGACCATGGCTAGATGTAGCTCCTCCAACACTTCAGCTTTCAGCTTAGATGGTACAATGTCCCTCAGTTACCACATAAGGCAACCCCCAATAAAGACAAGTTCATCCTGGCACTGGTAAAGTGGGGCAACTGAGAATTCTGTTGCACATTCCAGCCATTTTGGGTGGCCATGTAGACCTGAGACAGTGGGGGGTTGTTTCTGGTTTCCCTTTGGATCATCTCTACCTTAATAGGGAGACTTTTGATCTGCATTAGGGAGAATACATCCAGAGGAGTGTCCTCTTCTCTAAATTTTTCAGTATTTCCTTTTCCAAGAATAAACGGGACAATCCAACAACATTTGCATGATTAGATGTCCTCTTGAATTTGATCTTGTAATTGTGTGCTCCGAGAAACAGAGCCCATCTCTGCATTCGTGCTGCTGCTGTTAGTGGAACATCTTTCTGTGGATTGAGAATGGACACGAGTGGTTGATCAGTAATGAGCTTAAAATGTCTCCCATATAAGTACCGGTTGAATTGTTTTATACCCCAAATCAGACTCGAGGCCTCTCTGTTAATCTGTTCATATTTTTCCTCTGTAGTGGTAAGGGAACGTGATGCAAAGACTATTGGGTCTTCTATCACTCGTAACGTGTGACACGACTGCACCTACACCATAACGCGAGGTATCACAGGCAAGCTTCACTGGATGATGTGGTTCATAATGAGTGAGTACATTGTCTGACATCAACATTTTCTTTAACTTTTGGAAAGCTACCTCACACTGCTTTGTCCATTACCGTAACTTCCCGATCTGTAGTAATAAGTTCAAGGGCTGGAGCACAGTGGCCAGGTTTGGCAGAAACCTGTTATAGTAATTGACAAATCCTAAAAAGGACTGCAACTGTGACAAGCCCTTTGGCCTTGGGGCATCCACTGCTGCTTGAGTTTTCTCAGCACATTTGTGTAATTCTTGTGTGTCAATGGTGTGACCAGAGTAAATGTGGCTTGGTTTAAAGGATTCACACTTGTTGTGCTGTTCTCTGAGCCCATAATATTCTAAGCTTTTTAACACTGTCTTGAGATTTTGGAGAAGTTTCTCGTTATCCTTACTGGTAATAATGATGTCATCCAGGCCACACTGACTGTCTGGGCAGCCTTGCAGCACCTGGTCCATAGCTTTCTACCAAAGTGCAGGTATAGGTGCTACTCCAAAATTAAGCTTATTATAGTGATTAAGACCTTTGTGAATGTTTATGGTGAGAAACTCTTCGAGCTATTCTTCCAACCCTTTCTGTAGGTATGCCTCAGCTAAGCGCACTCTGCTGAAGTGCTTCCCTCCAGAAAGGTTTGTAGAGATACCTTCTGTCCTGAGCAGAGGGTATTTGTCCACTTTCAGTATTGGATTGAAGGTAACCTTAAAATCACCACCAATCCTGACAGACCCATTCTTCTTGGCTATTGGGATTACCTGTAGGTTCTACTCATTTTCTAGGGTTCATTTTAAAACTTCCTCGTCACCACTGTTGAGCTTTGTAACTAAAACTAATTGATAGATAAACATGGGAGCCTAGAGATAACATGTTTACTCCATTGTACTTTCATGAGGCATGTACTTATGATGTGGTGGCATAACAACATATGCCATTCACATACTTTTATATATATAACCCAAAATGAATTACGGAAACAACAAAGAATGCTAATCAAAAATATGTATATATACAATATTACTCAAATAGTAATGAACTGTTGAATACACAACTCAAATTATGCCTGAAATTTGCCCATTTTATGCCCAAAATTTCCCAAAGTCACTATCTGCACGATCATACAATGTGTTATACATTAGAAATCAGATTTCAAAGTTCAAATTTCAAAGTGATTTTTTTTATCAAAGTACAAATATGTCCATTGAGATTAATTTTCTTGCAAGGATTTTCAGTAAAATAAAGAAATACAATCTAATTTATGAAAAGCTATCTATCACAAAGACTGATAAACATCCAATGCGCAAAAGAGAAGAAATTGTGTAAATAATATATTTTAAAATGAAATAAGTAATACTCAGAACATGAGTTTCATAGTCCTTGAAATTGAAAGGTGGAGTCAGTTCAGTGTTGAGGTGAGTTAAGTTATCCGCACTGGTTCAGGAGCCCAACGGTTGTAGGGTAATAACTGTTCATCAAGGTTCAAGATTGTTAAATGTAATTTCCTGTGTTCTGTATTTCTGTATTCAGCCTGGTGGTGTGGGACCTTAGGCTCATGTACCTTCTGTGAGAGGAGAACTTGGCCTAGATGTTAGGTGCTGCTTTCTTGGAGCAGTGCGTTTTGTAAATATGCTCAATGATGGAGAAGGCTTAGCCTGAGATGGACTGGGCTGTATCCACAACTTACTGTAGACTTTTGTAGTCTATAGACACTTTTTGTAGTCTAAATACAGATTCAGATTTATATGCAAACTGGGAAACAACAGCAAACCACAAGCATTGGATAAATCTCTAGTACAATATCAGATTGAAAAGTTATGGAAAGGAAATTCACACAGGGTAACAACACACTGGGGGACCGAAGCAAAATTAAGATGATGGCAAGGAGAGAAAACTGCCAAGATTATCCTGAAGGAGAATAGCAATATGTATCGTAAAGAACATAGCTGCTTCCCAAGCAACAGAGTGGAAAATGTGTTCTATGTGGATGCTGAGATATTTTATACACAGAGATAACTGAAGAGAAGAAGGAGTTAACTTCTTCAAACATTTCAGGCCAATTAAAACCGCAGAATATAGCTGATATCACTCTCAGGCAGCCTTTGGTATTCTCTCAAAACCAGGTAACTGCTGACATCTACTGGTAAAATGCAGCCTTCGCTTACCGCTTATCATTTTCACTGCTTTCCACTAGAGGCGAGGCAATTTTGGCATTGAGATTGCCAATTCAGATCAGATTGGAATTAGTTATTCCATCAAGTTTAACTGTTACTTCCCCTCATTTCTTTCAAGAAAAAGCTATTTCAAAAAGAAAACATCATGAAAGAGGACTTAAAGAAGGAGCCTACTTATTCCAGCTCTCAGGCCGCCCCCAAGTGCCTTACAACTTTTGAAATATATTTGTACTTCTATAGGCTGTTACAATGGCCAATGACAAGACAAACAATTTAATGGCAGTACTAGAAGAGGGAGCATTCACCAGAGTAGAAGAAAGCTAACATCATGTTTAGGCAGCTGCATACAAATGAATCACTCAACAAATAAAAAATGTTTAAGAACAAGCTTAACAGGGAAATCAGAAGGACAAAAAGAGGGCATGAGATAGATTTGACAGGCAGGGTTAAAGAAAATCTGAAGAGATTCTTCAGTTAAATTACCAGTAAAAGGATGGTGCAGGATTATCTGGGTCCTCTTAAGGACTATCACGGTCACAGAGTCTCAGGAGATGGCTGAGATTTTTCATGTCTGTTTCTCCCAAGTGTTTACTAATCTTTGGCATGGATGCCAAAGAAATTAGGGTAATTAGCAATGAGGTCCTGGATCATTTACATACTATGAGGAAGGAGGTATCTGCTATTTATTATTTATGTAAATTATTTGGATATAAGTGTACATGGCATGATTAGCAATTTTGCTGATGATACTAAAATAGTGGATCTTGTTGATTGTGAGGCAGGTGGGAGATGGGCTGAGGAATGGCAAATAGAATTTAACTTAGATAAGCGTGAGGTGATGCATTTTGGACATTCAGACCAGAACAGGACTTAAAAAGTGGATGGCAGGGCACTGACAAGTGTTGTGAAGCAGAGGGGCTTGGGAGTACAAGCACACATTTTACAGAAAGTGACATTTACGCAAGTAGACAGGGTGGTGGAGGAGTTGTTTAACATGCTGGACTTGGTCAAGTTTATGAGTGGGAACATTATGTTCCAATTTTACAAGTCTTTGTAAATTATACATTTGGAGTTTTGTGTACAGTTTTAGTCACCCATTTAAGGAAAGACGTTGTGAGAGGATGGAGAGAAGTTTGATAAGAATGTTCTCTGGCTTGAGTTAAAGGGAGAGTTTGGCCATGCTGGATCTTTATTCCCTGGATTACAAATAAGTGATAATCTCACAGAAGTCTATAAGATCCTGAAGGATAAGCTGGACAGCCATTGTATTTTCTCCAGGGTTGGGGAGTCCAAAACTTGAAGGTACAGACTGAAAAGTTTTAAGAGACCTGAGAGGTAACTTCTTCCATAAAGGGTAAATGATTACTTGGGATGATCAGTCAGAGGAAGTTGGTGAGCCAGGTGCAATTACAACGTTTAAGAGGAATTTGGATAAGTACATGGAGAGGAGAGGCTTGAAGTGTTAATGAGCCGAATATGGACAACTGGGAGGATGACATGTTTGGCAGGAACCTTTTTGGCCAAAAGGTCTATATCTATGCTGTATTACTCAATGACTCTAATAAACTCACCTGCTCACCTGCAGCAAGATACCACGGTAACATAGCGTTTAGCGTGACGCTATTATTGCTCGAGTCATCAGACTTCGAAATTCAATCCTGGCATCCTCGTTAGAGAGTCTGTATGGCCTGCCAGTGGAATGAATAGGTTTCCTCCAGGTGCTCCGGTTTCCTCCCACAGTCCAAAGACGTACTGGTTAGTGGGTTAAATGGTCATTGTAAATTGTCTTGCAATCAGGTTAGGGTTAAATCGGGGGTTGTAGGGGATTGCAGGCAGCCACAGCAGGGCCTATTCCACACTGTATCTCTAGATAAATAAGTAAACTTTAATAGTCATCTGTATGGGCAGTCAGCACTGCTGTTTAGAATCAGAAAGATTGCACTAAAGCAGAAAATGCTGCAAACACTCAGCAGGTCTAGTAACAACTGTGGAATGAGAAACAGAGATATGTGTAAACTTGAAGACTCTTCATCCATTTCTAGTTGAAGAACTATTATCTGAGACCTATCACCTATTGTTTCAGATTTCTAGCATTTTCTGTTTTTTTTTTGTTCATCTTCATCGTAAAGAAGCATATCACATTACACCATGCACCACTTGCTTAGAACCTTTCTGACGAGTCAGCATAGGCACAGGCAATGTGCCAAGTCCCAACTCTGAGGGGACACGATAAATAAAATTTAAATTAAAAATGTGGAACAACCCCTCCCATTCCCGCTTTCCCAGACCATAAGACATAGGAGCAGAATTAGGTCATTCAGCCAATCAAGTTCGCTCCGCTGTTCGACCACATCAGGCAGAAAGTGAACAAACAGAAAGAGAAAATGAATAAATTACTTTAGATAAGCATCATCATTCTTGTAATCTGGAATTTTAAAAAATCTCATAAACTATAATCACACAATCATTACCAGTCTCAGAGTGATAGTTAGTGATTTCCGTCAAGATACTTGGGTCTGCTGTCTTGCTGTAAAATTTTACTTCATGAACCAGGAAATAGTTTCTAATATAATGTGTTTACACATGGGCTCAGCACTCTGCTCTCAGCTGCCAAATCTAAAGACTACAGGAGCACAAGTAGAAGAGAGAAACATTCATAATATGAGCTCCTTAAGGCATCTAAAGGGTCAACAACCTAATCTTAATTAGGTTTCACAGAAAAGAGTTATACTCCATATGGTATATCAAACCCAAGCAATGCAAAATGGATTCCTCCAGGGGTCTTACACTGCTTCCCTCTTGATTCGGGTCAGACTCCAGTCTGGAATTACTCTTTCAGATTTATGTTATCGTGAAGATGAAATACTGAAGATGAAATACTGCATCCTGAAAATGACTAGATGCTTCCTCCCAAATGCTGTGTGAAGACTGGCCAATTAATCCTAGAAATTAAAATAAAGAGAACCTTTGGAACCAACAAAGAGCCAGTCAGGGAAATAGGGGATCGGTAGCAGACATAAAGCATTAGGTGCGGAGAAAATGCGGGGAAAGCATGGAAGATTAGAGCTGCAGGGGTAAATATGCTAATATTTTTCTGGAAAGTGGAGAACTGGTTTGTTTTTAGCAGAAGTTCCAGCCTAACCCTTCCCCAGGGTAGGATGAGAATGGAATTTTCAATTTTTGATGGCACGCTGGATTTTTTTTTTCTCTTTCAACAAATCCAGGATAGAGGTTGAGACAGAAAAAGAATAATGGACACTGACATCAAGAAAGTTGAACTTACCAAAATCTGCAGCTCATTGAGAAAAGTACTCCATACTATACTAAATTACAAAGTCAAGCTCCGTTTTTGAACTAATTTGTTAAAACTGACATAATTAGTCGTCCTGTCTGTCACAATTTGTGGTACACTCAGTGGCCACTTTATTAGGTACACTTTTTTTTGAGGTACTGTCGCCTTCCTGTCAGCTTGAACCAATCCGCACATTCTCCTTTGCCCACAAAACTGCTGCTCACTGGACCATTTTTTTGACCATTTCTCTGTCAATTCTAGAGACTGTTGGCTGTGAACATCACAGGAGATCAGCAGCCTCTGAGATTCTCAAACCACCCCCATCTGGCACTAACAATCAGTCCATGGTCAAAGTCACTAAGATCACATTTCTTCCCCATTTTGATGTTTGGTCTGAACAACAACTGAATCTTTTGACCATGTCTGCATGTTTTTATGCATCAAATTCCTGCCACATGATTGGTTGATTAGATGCAATGGTGGTGGAGGTGGATACGATAGGGTCTTTTAAGGATAGGTACATGGAGCTTAGTAAAATAGAGGGCTATAGGTAAGCCGAGTAATTTCTAAGGTAGGGACATATTCGGCACAACTTTGTGGGCCGAAGGGCCTGTATTGTGCTGTAGGTTTTCTATGTTTCTATCTCTAAGGTGAGGGCTCATTCAGTAAGAAAGTCATCAGTGAACTTAGAGGCAACACAGTGATGCAACTAGTATCACAGCTACATATCATTCCTGATCGCTAGTGATATTCGTCTGGATGTTAACCCTGTGACAAGATGGGTTTCCTCCAGGTGCTCTACTCTGCTCCCACATCCAAGGACATGAAATTGGTAGGTTAATTGGACACTATAGTTTGTAACCATGTGTATGTACGTGACAGAATCTGAGGAGAATTGATGGGAATATGAAGGAAATAAAATGTGATTAGTACAATGGGTTCTTGCTGGTTAGGTTGTACTCAATGGGCTGAGTGGCCTGTTTCCATGCCTTACGACTCCTGAGAATTGGCCCATACTTGCTTTCAAGTTGTGTCTCTAGCATTTTGCCCAAGCGGCCACTCTCTGTGTAGGAGGTATCAATGAAGTTATCAGTGCAAAACCTAATCCTGCCCTTGCTGGGGATATACTGGATAAGTATTTTACATCAGTTTTTACTGTGGAAGACACCAGCAGCATGTTACAAATTCAAAAGTGTCGAGTGTCAGGGAGGGGGGCAGAAGTGATTGTAGTTGCTATTACTAAGGAGAAGGTGCAACATAGTGTAGAGGTGCAAGAGAGGTGTACAGGTGTACCCAATAAAATGGACACTGAGTGTATTTTCAGCAATTTGACTCTGATCCTGCGCTATTTTCCTGGCATTAGTGTGTTACCAACAATCTCTCCAACACCAAGATCTTTAATTTTGTTACTGACAGTTTGAAAGCAGGACTAGTGGGCCTAGTAATGTGTAGCCAACTGTTTCAGGAATGGCAGGCATTAAGTATTAAGCTCTTTGTATTAAAGGCATCTTTCCTCACAGTCTGCCTGCAGAAAGTTAGCCCTTAAAAGAAAAGGAAGCAATGCAACCAGCAGTCTGTCAGTTATTAGCGAGTGTTGGCAAGGATTGAGTGCCTATTACAGTGCCAGGAGCGCAGCAGACTTCCCCTAGAGGGGCACAGTCACCTGTATTGGCTTCTGAAGAACACTGCACAATGGAGGCATTCTATTCATGCACTTACCGAGAGGGAGCTGTTTACCTTCTGAGTTTCGTATCCCAAACAAGGTGAATGCACTGCAAATTGAGGGTAACCTCACTATTAGAAACTTTACCTCAGAATCCTTGAAGGCTGTCTCTGTTGATATGCATCACACATGGACTGCTCACTGCTACATTGCAAAAGTGAAGAATAGCCCGACTAGAAAAGTGAATATAAATGTGGCTTTTATACTTACACCTGGAAGGAGCATTTGGCTGAGGTTTGGGTTCCCAAAAGGAACTCATGATGGATACTCAGCTCCTTACAGCTAGCTCCCTGGTTATGTTCTTCAATGAGTGAGACTCTCTTGTCATCTTTCCCCTTTTCAACTTCTCTCCTCATTTCTGATTTGATTATGACCCGCAAGATGGCGCCAGTGAGCCGGCAAGATGGTGCCAGTGACCAATGGCGACATCTTGCAGACAGTTTACAAGGCTACTGGTTATTCTTCTTCTTCTGAACTGCGATCAATTGCAGCCTGTAATTTTCCTTTAAAGGATGGATTTTTGGGCCAAATAATGACCTAGCTCTTCTGCGATCTCATGGAGGATTCGGTGAGGATGAGATTCTGCGTCGATTCCTAATGGCGGAACACGAACCTGTGGTCAGCTCCATACTCAACACCAATTAAAGCGTTGCGTAAGATTAAATCATCGAGGATGAGACCGGAAAACGAGCAGGTGTTCAGCACTGTCTGCCTGCTTTTGACTGGTCCCTCTCACTGCCGCCAACGGGTGGAAGGTGCAGGAGTCTTGGGTCCCACACCACACCACCGGGTTTGGGACCGGTTGTTGCCTGCACCACTAGTCTCCTGGATGGGCTCCACTTGCCTCAATGCTGAACAAGCTCCACAGTTGTGGACTCACTTCGCAGACTCTGCAGTTCATATTCCTTGTTTTTTTTTTGTTGTTTGCTTCTTTTTTTACTATTTGAGCAATTTGATTGGTGTATCTCAGCACTGAATGATCTCTGCAGCCATGGCCTGCAACCATTAGTATACAGGTGGATCCCGTTTTTCAAACGTTCGCTTTACGACAGCTCACTGTTATGAAAGGCCTACATTAGTACCTGTTTTCGCTAACCAAAGAGGATTTTCGCTTTTACGAAAAAAGATGCCCACTTTATACCTGGGTTTACCCCAAGAAAGACTATCGTGACCGTGAAGCCTTGTGCGGGCAGTTGTGCGTGCATACATGTACGTGCATAACCGTGTACATGCGTAGCCGTGTACGTGCGCTTGCGCGTATGTGCCAATTTTTTTTGTCCACATCGATTTTGACTCGCTGTCTTCCCGATTTTGAAAAGTGAAACTACACCTTACATGCAATATTTCTATTTTATACAGGCTGTATATTTATCATATAATTCCTGCTTTTACTAAATGTTTGTGTTATTTTAGGTTTTATGTGTTATTTGGTATGATTTGATAGGTTATTTTTTGGGTCTGGGAGCGCTCAAAATTTTTCCCATATAAATTAATAGTAATTGCTTCTTCACTTTATGACATTTGGGCTTACAAACGGTTTCATAGGAATGCTCCATCTTCAGATAGCGGGGGAAACCTGCACTGCTGAAGGCTCACTTTTGGGAACTCTGCGATTAATGTTATTTGTTTACTTTTTGTGTTTGCACAATTTGTTCTTCTTCTCACACATTGGGTATTTGATGGTCTTGTGTGGGGCTTATCTTTGAATGGGTTCTGTTGTCTTTCTTTGTTTCGTGGCTGCCTGCAAGAAGACGAATCTCAAGGTTTTATGCTGTATACAAACTTCGATACTAAATGTACTTTGAACTTTGATGAAAGCATTTATAGGATTTCCTTTGGGATTTCTGGCCATTCAATTTTGAGGAGGAATCTGCTGAAGCCACCTGGGAATATGGCAACTGGGATCTCAGTTTGGTTCAGTATAGTTCGAGACACTTCAGTAGAAAATTGTGCATCAGTCAAGTTGGGAGAGATGTGCTCGAGTTTAAATGATACTCACCTTGGACCATCTGCACCAATCATATTTCAGACCACCGTATTGAAAATCTTATCCACAACAAAGTTACTTACTGATTACAACATGGAAGGCCACACAGCCCTTCAGATGCATAGTGGCTCCAAGCAGAGCAATCACTTGATTCCTGGCCTCTGTCTCCTCTCCTGTCACTGAGCAACATGTTTTTTCTCTCGTAGCTATCAACTCATCCTTCATTGTTTTGGTAAGTGCCTACACTAAGGAGTAATTTTGAGTAACCAACTAGCCTACCAACATGATCATGCCAGTTTAAACTAGTCCCATTATGCCGGCTCATGGTCTATATCCCACCATTCCCTGCCTGTCTGTGTGCTTGTTTAAATGCCACTTAAATATTGCTATCATATTTACTTCCATCACTTGCCCTGGCACCAACAATGCTCTGCGTAAGACACAACTATCTTTGTAAATTTCCTTTAAGCATTCTCCCATTCCTGTGGTAAACACAGACTTGTGGGCTATAGGGCCTGGTCCTGTGCTTTGAGTTCTATATTTTATATTCTATGTTGTCCTTCCCTTTTATCAGTTTAATGTGCTGTATTCACAGTTTAGGATGTGGTTGCCTCCACATTGAGCAGGCCAAGTGCAGATGGAGTGACTACTTTGGACTACAGCTCAGTCAGCCACCCCTAACTCTCTATCTCACTCATACTTTGAAACCTTTATCTTTGAACTCATATACTAATGAGATAATCAAAATCAAAATACTGTCAATGCGTACAATAACTCTGCATCTTCAGCACTGTGCATTAAAGCTTCTGGATTCAACAATGAGGCATTTTGAGAGATACATGGAGGAGAGGGCCTGGGAGGGTTATGGGACAATCATGGCCAACTGTGACTTACAGACCCCCAAGAGGACCACAGCGTTGTTATTGGGTTTGGAGGTTTACATACCCCAATGACTCAGAGATCTACATTGGTTGGAATCAGGACTTTATACTTTGGCCCTTGGTAGGGTCACCCATGCCGAACAGGTCAAAGGATAGAGGTCAGACTAAGAGTCGTCCACCGGTCCTCCAGGTTTGGGGTTTCAGCTCAAGGCTAACAACTCTGACTGGTCAAACAAAATTGTTATGGAAACAGCAATGAAGAATCCCTCTGCACCTGAGATTGATGGTATTCCCGGGTCTTCACCTGGGACTTGCGTGACTGACGGTGGTAAAAACCGAGAGGAAGCTACTGGCATGACGAAGGAAGCCCTGAACACCACCAGAGATAGAGGACCTTCATTCTTGCCCTAAACGCCAGTGATTTAATGGGTAGTAAGTTACTTCCAGGGAGAACGCTGTGTTCAGTATGCACACATTGGGCTAAAGGGCTTGTTTCCATGCTATGTTACTCTAAGACTCTATGACTCTATGTCTTTAGGATGTGAGTGGAAACTAGAGCACCTGGAAGAGACTCACAGTCATAGGGAGAGCATGCAAACTCCACACAGACAGCAACAAAAGCCAGGATCAGATCTGGAGCCCTGCAGCTTTAAGGCAAAAGCATTCATTGTTGAACCACCTCATTTATTTTGGAATGTAGTTCCTTTCATTTTATTGGTTGTGGACTGCATCCTCTCCCACGCCGCAGGGTGAGAACACTACACACTGTCACTTCAGGCAATGCACAACCACTACATCATTTGGTCATGTTGAACACCTGGAAAAACAAAGAAAGTCTACACCAAAATTGCACCTAGTTACGCCTGATTAATGACTGATGTCAACCCCTCAGAAACATACACAAGATCATTAAATGTGCTAGAAAAAATTCTCTCCTCTCAATGCCACTTTCTTGGAAGTTGTTGGTACAATTTTTTTTTAATTTATTGCGATACAGTGGTAAATAGGCCCTTCCAGCCCTTTGAGCCATGCTGCCCAGCAATCCCCCCATTTAACCCTCACCTAGTCATAGGATAGAATAATCCCTGCTCAATTACCATCAGCATATAACCTGTAGCACCAGAGGTCCCAACACACTAGACCAAGTTATACTAAGATAAGGCTCTTCCAAGCCCAGACCGCATTTTGGGAAATCTGATCAGTTGGCTGTCCTTCCCCTACCTGCATACAGGCAGAGGCTAAAGAGCAAGGCTCCAGAGATTAGGACAACAAAGAGGTGGTCACAGGAGGCAAAGGAGTGGCTATGGGATTCCTTCAAGTCGGTGGACTGAGCCGTGTTCAAGAACTCATCTGTGTATCATGGTTGTCACAGACAATATAAAAATAGTTGTAGACAAGTGAGTTCCCACAAAATCTTTCAGAGTCATCCCCAGCCAGATGCCCTGGATGATCTTGTTGAGGGCAAGATTAGGGGCATTCAAGTCTGGTGACCAAAGAAGTTACAAGGTACGACCTCCATAAAGCATCTCACAGGCCAAGTGGAAATTCTGAACTGAATCTGAATCAACGAAAGATGCTGAACAGTTGTGACAGAGCTAGAATTCTATCATCTCTGATAAAATTAAAGCAAGCAACTAGGTGACAACAGAGCTGCACTTCCAGGTGATCTCAATACCTTCTGAGCTTGCTTTGACCATCAAAACATGAAGGAAACAGCACTAACTCCCACAGCCCCTGATGACCCTGTGATTTCAGTCTCTGAGGCTGGCATCTAAGCAGCCTTCCGGAGGGTGAACCCATGAAAAGCATCCAGCCCAGATGGAGTAGTTGGCCAAACACTAAAGACCTTTGTTGATCAACTGGTTGGAGTGTTCACTTAAATCTTTAAACTCTTGCTTTGGCATTCTGGGGTACCCACCTGACTGAGAAGAATGCAGTAACCTGCCTCAATGACCATCATCTAGTGGCACAGTGATGAAGTGTTTTGAGAGGTTGGAGAAGAAACATATCAACTCCTGCCTGAGAAGTAACTTGGTCTGCAGTAGATGCCATCTCATTGGCTCTTCAGTCAACTCTGGAACATTTGGTCAGCGCAGATACATACATCAGGATGCTCTTTATCGACTACTGTTCAACATTCAGCACCATTATCCCCCTCAAAATTAATCAATAAACTTCAAGACCTTCGCCTCAATACCTCCCTGTGCAATGGGATCCTTGATTTCCACACTTACAGACCCTAGTCAGCTGGGATTGGCAACAACATCTCCTCCACAACCTCCATCAGCACAGGAGCACCACAAGTCTGTGTGCTTAGCCCCCTGCTCTTCTATACTGTGTAGCTAAGCACAGCTCCAATGCCATATTCAAGTTTACTGACGACACCACTTTTGGAGGCCAAATCAAAGGTGTTGACAAATGAGGATATAGGAGGGAGACTGAAGATCTGCCTGAGTGACGCCATAAACACAACCTCTCACACAATACCAGCAAGGCCCAGGAATTGATTATTGACCCCTCAGCAGGAGGAAACCAGAGTTCTATCAGGCAGCTCTCAGTGGAAGATCAGCAACTTTAAATAATGAGTGTTATTATTTTGGAGGACTTGTCCTGGGCCCAGCACATAAATGCAATTACAAAGAAAGCATGGCAACACCTTTGCTTCCTTAGGAGCTTGCAAAGATTTGGCATGATATCTAAAACTTTGACAAATTTTTATAAATGTGTAGTAGGAAGTATACTGACTGGCTGCATTGCAGGCTAGTATGGAAACACCAATGCCCTTGATCAGAAAATCCAACAAGAAGTAGTGGATATAGCCCAGTCCATCACGGGTAAAGCCCTCCCCACCACGGATATAGCCCAGTCCATCACGGGTAAAGCCCTCCCCACCACGGATATAGCCCAGTCCATCACGGGTAAAGCCCTCCCCACCACGGATATAGCCCAGTCCATCACGGGTAAAGCCTTCCCCACCACGGATATAGCCCAGTCCATCACGGGTAAAGCCTTCCCCACCACGGATATAGCCCAGTCCATCACGGGTAAAGCCTTCCCCACCACGGATATAGCCCAGTCCATCACGGGTAAAGCCCTCCCCACCACGGATATAGCCCAGTCCATCACAGGTAAAGCCCTCCCCACCACGGATATAGCCCAGTCCATCACGGGTAAAGCCCTCCCCACCACGGATATAGCCCAGTCCATCACGGGTAAAGCCCTCCCCACCACGGATATAGCCCAGTCCATCACGGGTAAAGCCTTCCCCACCACTGAGCACATCTACTCGGAGCATTGTCGCAGGAAAGCAGCATCCGTCATCAGGGACCCTCACCACCCAGGCCACGCTCTCTTCTCGCTGCTGCCATCAGGAAGAAGGTACAGGAGACTCAGGACTCACACCACCAGTTCAGGAACAGTTATTATCCTTCAACCATCAGGCTCTTTAACAAAAGGGGATACCTCCACTCAACTTCACTTGGCCCATCACTGAAATGTTCTCACAATATGGACTCACTTTCAAGGTGCCTCATCTTAAGTTCTTGATACTTATTTTTTTTTGTGTATTTCTCTGTTTCTTTCTTTATTAATTCATGTATTTATGAATGATCTCTTTCTTATTGTATTTGCACAGTTTTGCTGTCTTTTGAATGAGCAGTTGATGTGGTCTTGCATTGATTATATTATGGTTATTATTCTATTATGGATTTATTGGCTAAACAATGTCAGTGCATCTTCCCAGATCAACACAGAGTCCCTAGTCATTCTCCAACAGCTATGTTAGATAGATCATGCCCAAAACCAGATGTCCAAAACATTCTAAGACCTCTGTCATAGAAAGAGATCATCAAACACAGAAGACCGGCAGAGAGCCATGCCAGCATCTGTACTTCATTAGGAGCTTGAGGAGAGATGGCATGTCACCAAAGACTCTTGCAAATGTCCACAGATGTACCCCAGGAAGCACTCAGACTGCTTGCATCACTGCCTGGTAGGGACGCTCCAATGCACAGGATCAAAAGAAGCTGCCATTTGATGTTTGTAGACTCAGACGGCTTCACCAAGGGCACAATCCTCCCCACCATCAAGGACATTTTCAAAGGAAGCACCATCCGTCATTAAAGACCCCAACATCTGGGACAAGCCCTCTTCTCATTGCTACCATCAGGGAGGAAATACAGATGCCCGAAGGTGCCCACTCAACATTTTAGGAAGTTTCTTCCCCTCTGCCATTAGATTGCTGAATGATCCATGAACCTGTGAACACTACTTTTCTTCTTTTGCATTACTTATTGATTTTGTTTCTTATTGTATTTTACTGTAATTTTTATGTCTTTTACGTGCTGCCACTAAACAACAAATTTCACAACATATGTCAGTGATAATACGCCTGATTCTGAGATTCAAGGAGGTGCTCTAAGTTTTCTGAAGTGCAGCATTACCACTGGCTCATGTCTACTCAGAGTGGAGAAGGAGAACTTGGGATGCATTGAGAACCTTGAGTCAAAGTTCAAAGTAAATTTATTATCAAAGTACATGTATTTCACCATAGACAAATCTGAGTTTCATTTTCTTCTGGGCACACTCAATAAATCCATAATAGAATAATAACCATAATAGAATCAGTGGAAAACTGCACTAACTTGGGCATTCAGCCAGTGTACAAAAGACAACAAACTGTGCAAATACAGAAGTAAATAAATAGGTAGATAAATAAATAAATATCAACAACATGAGATGAAGAGTCCTTGAAAGTGACTTGAAAATGAGAAGGTTATGGGAACATTTCAGTGATAGGGCAAGTGACGTTACCTTCTTTGGTTTAAGAACCAATAATTTGCTGTTTGAAGATCATCTGGGTGTTCCAGCATTCAGCAGCCTCCGAGCGGATGCTGGAAGGCAGTAACAGCGGGCATGAACCTCATGGTAGGAGGCTTTGGGATGGGGTGCGAGCCAATGTTTGACTCCATTTCGCTGATTAAAGCTTACACTGTGTGCCGATTGAAGTGACAAGGGAGATTGACACATTGAGGCAAATGCGGAAGGTGAGCGCCGGCTGCCTGCCTTTTCATCGCTGTGTGTCCGGACAGGGAAGACTGCCTTTTGATCACTGGTGGGATCGCTCTGCTGCCGGAGAGGGGAGACTGCCTTTTGATCACTGGTGGGATCACTCTGCTGCCGGAGAGGGGAGACTGCCTTTTGATCACTGGTGGGATCACTCTGCTACCAGAGAGGGGAGACTGCCTTTTGATCGCTGGTGGGATCGCTCTGCTATGGAGAGGGGAGACTGCCTTTTGATCACTGGTGGGATCGCTCTGCTACCAGAGAGGGGAGACTGCCTTTTGATCGCTGGTGGGATCGCTCTGCTATGGAGAGGGGAGACTGCCTTTTGATCACTGGTGGGATCGCTCTGCTGCCGGAGAGGGGAGACTGCCTTTTGATCACTGGTGGGATCGCTCTGCTACCAGAGAGGGGAGACTGCCTTTTGATCGCTGGTGGGATCACTCTGCTACCAGAGAGGGGAGACTGCCTTTTGATCGCTGGTGGGATCGCTCTGCTATGGAGAGGGGAGACTGCCTTTTGATCACTGGTGGGATCGCTCTGCTACCAGAGAGGGGAGACTGCCTTTTGATCGCTGGTGGGATCGCTCTGCTATGGAGAGGGGAGACTGCCTTTTGATCACTGGTGGGATCGCTCTGCTGCCGGAGAGGGGAGACTGCCTTTTGATCACTGGTGGGATCGCTCTGCTACCAGAGAGGGGAGACTGCCTTTTGATCGCTGGTGGGATCGCTCTGCTATGGAGAGGGGAGACTGCCTTTTGATCACTGGTGGGATCGCTCTGCTGCCAGAGAGGGGAGACTGCCTTTTGATCACTGGTGGGATCGCTCTGCTATGGAGAGGGGAGACTGCCTTTTGATCACTGGGGGGATCACTCTGCTACCAGAGAGGGGAGACTGCCTTTTGATCACTGGTGGGATTGCTCTGCTACCAGAGAGGGGAGACTGCCTTTTGATCACTGGGGATCACTCTACTACGGAAGAGGGGAGAACCTGCTGCTGTGCCTGGAGAAGGTTACCCAAGTCTTTTGCATATTGGATATGGACTTGGACTATGGACTTTTCTTCAGTCATATAGTTTTTTTATATTTTGCCCGATCTTTCTCATTTTTTTTTGTGCAGGGAGGGAGATTTGGCAGTTGATGTTCCTGTTCCATTTTGTTCATTTTTTTCGTGCAGGAGGAGAGATTTGGGGGTTGATGGGCCTGTTCCATTTTTTTGTGTGGGGAGGGTGGATTTGGGGTTGATGTGCCTGCTCTGGTTTTTGTTCATTTTTTGTTCTGGAAGGGGGAATTTGGGATTTGATGATCGTGCTGCCTTTCTTTTCTTTCTTGGTTTCATGGCTAACCAGAGAAGAAGAATTTCAGTGTTGTATACTTCAATAGATGAACATTTTAAACTTTTGGACTTTTGAACCTGATGGATGAGGAGTAATAACTGTTCCTGAAACTGTCAGTGTGAGTCCTGAGACTCTTATACCTTCTTCCTGAAGGCAACACCATGAAGAGAACGTGACCTGGGTGGTGGATATCCCAATGATGGATGCTACTTTCCTGCAACAATGCTTTGTGTCAATGTGCTCAATGGTGGGGAGGGCTTTATGTGTGACAGACTGGACTGTCTCCATTACTTTTTGTTGGATTTTCCATTCAAGGAGTTTCCATATCAGGCTGTAATGCAGCCGGTCATATGCTCTCCACCACACTTCTATAGAAGTTTGTCAAAGCTTTAGATGTCATGCCAAATCTTTACAAAATCTTTACAAAAGTAGAGGTACTGCCATGCTTACTTCGTAATTGCATATACATGCTGGACCCAACATCGAAAGCACACAGAAGCGTCATCCCACATACTAGCCATCACCCAACCTCTCAGCCACCTTCTGCCCCTTGGGTGGAAGATTCTGCGATTCCTACATTGTCTTGTTAACCACATCAGTGCTGACAAAGCTGGAATGGGAACAAGTTATCCTCAATCTGAAGGGATTACCTGAGAGAAAGAAAACAGCAACCGCTTTTAAATATCAAAGCACTTAACCACAACATTATAAATAAAAAGACTGGTGACAAAACACAGAGCATTATTTAGGCAGGTCATCAAAAGATTGATCAGAATGATAAGGTTTAAGCAGAAGCTTAAAGCGATAGAGGAAGACAGGAGTAGGGGTTCAGAGAGGAAATTCCTGAGCTCCAGATGCTGATGATGAATATCAAAGGAGAAGCGATTACAATCAGAGGCGCATAAGTGCCCAAGATCTATGGAGTATAGAGGTTGCAAAGGGCTGCAGGGCATGAAGGGAGTACAGAGGATGGGCAAAGCCATGGATGGATTTGAAAACATCAGCACCATTTGTAAAATCAAGATGTTGCTGAACTTGGTGATGCTCTACAAGCTCAATGGTGCTGAATCCATGTAACCTGGTTCAGTTTAGGAAACAGATGGAAGACATTCAGATTCAGATTTATTTAAAGTTCAAAGTAAATTTTGTATATTAGATGTTCTAAACGTGGAGTAGTATCTTCAACAGAGGAAATAAATGAGACATTCAAGAATTACTTTAAAGAACTGTATACAAGTGGCTCAGTTCCTTCTGAGAATGATTTCACCGATTTTTTTAATGGACTAGACCTCCCTACGTTGTCATTAGAGGACACCAAAACTCTAGACTCTCCTATTACACTGGATGAGCTACTCAAAGCAGTCAAAGCTACAAATAGAGGCCGTACGCCAGGTATTGATGGTCATACCTGTGGAACTTTACCTGGCACTTTGGGATATTCTTGGACCAATATGGTTAAAAACATTAAATTACGCTATTGGAAATGGTGCTTTCCATAGAGACCTAAACACAGCCCTGATCTCAGTTATACCTAAGCCCAGTAAGGACCCCTTGGAGTGTGCCAATCACCATCCAATCTCCTTCATAAATGCCAACCTCAAGATATGTTCCAAAGTCTTAGCCAGTAGACTCGAGACAGTAGTTGGGAAAATAATTAGCCCAGATCAAACAGGCTTTATCAGGGGACGTTTCGCATCTGATAATATTCGCTGACTCTTACACATACTGAGTACAACACATAAAATCCCGCCTGCCTGTGGCCTGCTATTTCTAGATGCTGAAAAAGCATTTGATTGCCTTGAATGGCCATACCTTTGGAGAGCTCTAAAAGAATTTAAGTTCAGCGATAAATTTATCAATATGATTCAAACACTGTATGCTAATCCTTCAGCCCGGGTATGTGTGGGAGGGAGTTTCTCAGAGTTATTTGACATAGGATGGGGCACATGACAAGGGGATCAGCTGTCTCCTTTAATTTTTACTATATCTATTGAACCACTTGCACATTTAATTAGAAACTCTTCTCAGATCTCCCCTATAGGTACAACATCACATTCGATATCACTTTACGCGGACGACACATTAGTTTATATGGCAAATGTTCAACAAACTCTCCCCTATGTTTTAAAAACACTGGAGCAGTATGGATTTCTTTCAGGATACAAAGGTAATTTGTCAAAATCAGCACTGATGCTGATTAATACAGATAAAAGTAAGGTGTCTCTCCCTCCCCAGATTAATGTTACAAATGAGGTCCTCTACTTGGGTATTAAAGGTAGTACTTCCCTATCATCTGTGGCTAAAACAAACTACTCTTTAATTTTGAAAAAAATAGAAGAAGATATTAATAGATGGAGACACCTGCCAGCATCAGTCCCAGCCCGTATATCGGTCATTAAAACGAACATCTTACCCCGCATTAATTTTATCAACTCAATGATCCCACTTGCGCCTCCAACAGGATATTAGCAAAAACTGGTCTCCTTATTCAGGAGGATAGAGGAGACATGATATAGGCGTACAAGACATTAAGAGGAATAGACGGAGTTGACAGCCAGCGCCTCTTCCCCAGGGCACCACTGCTCAGTACAAGAGGACATGGCTTTAAGGTAAGGGGTGGGAAGTTCAAGGGGGATATTAGAGGAAGATTTTTCACTCAGAGAGTGGTTGGTGTGTGGAATGCACTGCCTGAGTAAGTGGTAGAGGCAGATACACTAGTGAAATTTAAGAGACTACTAGACAGGTATATGGAGGAATTTAAGGTGGGGGGTTATATGGGAGGCAGGGTTTGAGGGTTGGCACAACATTGTGGGCCGAAGGGCCTGTAATGTGCTGTACTATTCTATGTTCTATGTTCTATGTTCTTACTACGATGCTATGTTTAGAACAGTAAATGACCCAATATAAAGTGGTCAGCTCTACAATTCAAAAAGTCGGATGGGGGATTGGCATGTCCAAATTTTAAACTGTATCACTGATAGATAGATAGATAGATACTTTATTCATCCCCATGGGGAAATTCCAACTTTTTTCCAATGTCCCATACACTTGTTGTAGCAAAACTAATTACATACAATACTTAACTCAGTAAAAAAAATATGATATGCATCTAAATCACTATCTCAAAAGCATTAATAATAGCTTTTAAAAAGTTCTTAAGTCCTGGCGGTAGAATTGTAAAGCCTAATGGCATTGGGGAGTATTGACCTCTTCATCCTGTCTGAGGAGCATTGCATCGATAGTAACCTGTCGCTGAAACTGCTTCTCTGTCTCTGGATGGTGCTATGTAGAGGATGTTCAGAGTTATCCATAATTGACCGTAGCCTACTCAGCGCCCTTCGCTCAGCTACCGATGTTAAACTCTCCAGTACTTTGCCCACGACAGAGCCCGCCTTCCTTACCAGCTTATTAAGACATGAGGCATCCCTCTTCTTAATGCTTCCTCCCCAACACGCCACCACAAAGAAGAGGGCGCTCTCCACAACTGACCTATAGAACATCTTCAGCATCTCACCACAAACATTGAATGACGCCAACCTTCTTAGGAAGTACAGTCGCCTCTGTGCCTTCCTGCACAAGGCATCTGTGTTGGCAGTCCAGTCTAGCTTCTCGTCTAACTGTACTCCCAGATACTTGTAGGTCTTAACCTGCTCCACACATTATCCATTAATGATCACTGGCTCCATATGAGGCCTAGATCTCCTAAAGTCCACCACCATCTCCTTGGTCTTGGTGATTTGTATTAAAAAGTCTTAACTATTGGATGGAGGAGGATAAAGTTTCTTCATGGAAAAATATAGAACAAGAGCTAATAGCAGCAATAAGGTTGAAGGTTCCTTATAGGAATGTCTACCAAAAAATGTGATTTGTATTACGGTCCAATTTTAACCCATATGCCACAAGTGTTTAGAGCAGCAGAAAAATTCCTAAAATTTAAAAGCGTATGGTGCAAGTCATCTCATTATGGAACAATAATCATTTTCTATCTGAGGGGAAACGATTCACTAACAGAACTTGGGAGAATAAAGGTATTACTGCTCTTCAAGATATTAATGGGGCAAGTACTATCCTTAGTTTTCAAGAACTGGTATCTCAATATAATATTGATAAACACTCTCTTTTCTTCTAATTTAGAGTAAGATCAGCTTGTAAAGCCTACGGGGTTCCCTGGGGGTCAGATTTAAAGGATCATCCCATTTTAAGTTGGATACAGAGTGCTCCAAGACAGATAGTGTCATACATCTATGATAAATTAAACCCACATAAATATATGCCCACATCAGGAATGAAAGCCTGGGATAGGGACATATCTGAATTGGGACAAGACTTAGACTGGGATGTGATTTGGGATAATGCTGCTGGTGCTTCAAAAAACCAAAATCATTGCTATATACACTTGAAATTCTGTCATAGAGCATATCTAACACTGAGAGTTAGACATCAAATGGGACTGGTTCCTGACCCATATTGCTCACCTTGCCCACACGGAACCGTTAGCTGTTTTATACATGTTGTATGGGAATATCCAGGGGTTTTTGGTTTGTGGGGGAAGGTTATCAGTACTTTTACAGAACTAACGGGGGTACAATTACCAATGGACTCTGCTGTACATCTTCTAAATGATGACTCCCACCTTTCCCTTACAGGAAAAAAACATGCAAAATCTGGCTGGCAGGCCTGACTGCAGCAAAGAAGATTGCAGTCCAGCGTTGGAAACCTCCCCATGATATTTCAAATACTCACTGGCTTCGGAGCTTTTTGGACATTTCTTACCTGGAATTATCATCAGCGAGAGTAAATGATGCACGACCAAACACAATCTTAATGTGGACAAATTTGATATCTAACTGAAAAGATCTTCTGTTAAAATGGGAATGCTCTGTCTGTGTATGCACTACTATTCAGTTGGTTGGTGGAGGGGAGAGGGGTTGAGGGGGAGGGGGGGTGGAGAAGGGAGTAGGGATGAGGGTTGGGGGGTGGCTGGGTTAAACAGTCAAAACGTAATCGGCAACTGGTTGTATTGAATGTAATTTGCTGGTGTTGCAATAAAAATTAGTGATTAAAAAATGTAAATTTTGTATCGAAGTACATATATGTCACCATATACACCCCTGAGATTTATTTTCAGGCAGTATACTCAGAAATCCATAATAGAACAAAACCCATAATAGAATCAATGAAAGACCACACCAACTTGGAAGTCAACCAGTGTAGAAAATATGCAAGCACAGAAAGAAAGAAATAATAATAATAAGTAAATAAGCAAAAATATATTATCAACATGAGATGAGGAGTCCTTGAAAGTGAGTCCATTGATTATGGGAACATTTCAATGATGGGACAAGTGAAGTTGAGTGAAGCTTTACCCCCTTTGGTACATGAGCCTGTTGGTTGAGGGGTAATAATTGTTCCTGAATGTGGTGATGTGAGTCCTGAGGCTCAACACATGTACATTGAAACATACAGTAAATGCATCATTTGTATTAATAACCAGCACACCCAAGGGAACTCACCTTCCAGTGCCAACATAGTATGTCCACAATATTCCACAAACAACAACAACAACAAAACAAAACAAAAGCTAAACAAGACCCTTTTTACAGCTCCCACCCACTCGCACACCCAGACAGGCTTTCCACCCCAGAACAAGCTGCTCCTGGGCCTCCACAGATTCTGAGACTCACAGGCATCAAGACTCCAACTTTAGAATTCACCCCAAGATGCTAATCACAGGATTGACCTTCAGGCTTCGATTTCCGGACTCGCACGGACCTCTGACCTGGATCCTTGTGGCTCCCTCAGACCTGTCTACTTTTGATCCTCAAACTTCAGGCTTTAGCCTCCAGACATCAGCAAAACAGACAGAAGACAAAGCAACAACAGTCTTCCAGCCCTCTACCCATGCAATATTGGGAAGTAAAACGATCTCTGGTTGGAGGTTATTACATTCATACAAGGATTCTAGTATCTACACCTCAATTGAAAGCTGTAGGAACCTGGAGTGCTAGCACTGCCTTCAGTGCTCAAATCCCTTGAGGAGAACTCAGAACCTTTAAACGTAGAGGGAAAGTTGTCACCCACATAATTACCTTTGCCATGTAGTGGAGTCCAAACTGTCAGTGGTTCTCAATGTAAGTCATTGGACCTTGATTTGTATGTAGTTTGCCCAGTGCCTGACTTAGTGATCCTTGGTGCTTCTGTCATGGCTATCAGTAGATTGCAGTACTTCCTACAATTTCCAAGCCATTACAACCACAGAGTGAATTTGAAAACCCCACAGTTAGCTCTGGACAGGCAGCATCAATGGAATAAATGGCCAATGTTTCAGGCTGAGACCCTTCATCGGGAATAGAAAAGGAGGAGGAAGGAACCAGAGTAAGATGAGGGTAGGGAAGGACACAAGCTGGCAGGTGATAGGTGAGACCAGGTGAGGGGGTAGATGGGTGGATGGGGCAGAGGGGATGAAGTGAGAAGCTGAGAGAGGATAGACAAAAGTGATAAAGGAATCTGATAGGACTGGATAGTGGACCATGGGAGAAAGGGAAGGAGGAGGTGATGGGCAGTGAATAAAAGGGAAGGAGCCAAGATGGGGAATGGAGAACGGGGAGGGGGAAGAAATTATCAGAAGTTGGAGAAATCGATGTTCATGTCATTAGGTTGGAGGCCTCCCAGATGGAATATGAGGTGTTGCTCCTCCAACCTGCATCTTTGCTGGTGGGTTGAAGGGAGGGATAATGTTCTCACAAAAAACTTTGCTGGGGTACTTTCGTATGAGGCAGTGACGTAATCTATGCTTATTACAGCTATGACACACTGAGTTCCGTCTCCTAGATTAAGAAGCTTTTTTATCTGCTGCCCATCTTGAAGCTGAAAATTGTGCTGATTGGGGCTCAGAACTTTCAGAGGAGTAATCTGATTAGATCCAGAATGGAAGGACTTCTGTAACTCAAAGGTGTGCACTGCAGTTACAATGTTTTGTGCAATGCACTTTTGATTCAGACACATCTAAAAAGATGCACGGTTTTAATAGAGAACCCCTTTCCACTGATTGTAAATTCCAGAACAAGTGGTAAAAATCTTAAAGGTTTACCCTAAAGTATTAAGGGTCTGGAAAACTTCGCCACACAGATATTAACAAGTCAATTGAAACATTGCAAGCTTAGGTAACAGATATATGTTATGTAAAGGATCACTCAATATATTTTTATATAGTCAGGGAGTCAAGGGATATAGGGTTAATGCAGGTGAGCAATTTTGACATTAAAGAAAAGCACAGCAGACACAGAGAGCTGACTCCTGCTTCTATTTCTTATATTATTATATGTGTGCAACAAAGACAGGAAAATGCAATTGAATTAAAAATACTGGACAAAAAAGATCTTGCTTCCTGAATGCTTTTGGGTGTATATTGTGCATTTTGGGCTGCTGATCATGAAAATCAGCATGAAAGTTCCCTATCATGCAGCATCTTTTTAAAATTGCCTACATTTGTTATTTCAATTCATAATTCAAGTCCATCAAAACGTTGTCCACGATGTAGCTGAAACATTTTTATCTTGTCCAGACATAATAAAGGGCATGTTCAGGCAGGGCAGATGCTGCACGGCAGGACAGGTTTTAGAAAGTCTATAAAAGCATCACACACACATACCATTCTATGCATCGTGTTTACATGCATATCTGTTTGTGATCATGATGACACGCATGCTCTATGCACATAGCATATTGTGGGTATTCATTATAATAATGTAATTGTATTTTCAGGTGTATTTGTGATAGCTAAATGTCTCGCCAATGAAGCAACAGCCACAATGTTACATTTGTGGTGAGGATATGCGTAAATCTCAAAGATGGAGCGTGACTCCTCTTGTTAAGAAAGCCTATGAGCTCTACTTTGGGTGTAAAATTGGCGACCAAGATGAAGCCTGGGCTCCTCACATTTGTTGCGCAACATGTGCTGCCGATCTTAGAACATGGCTCAGAGGTGCTCGGAAGTCAATGCTGTTTGCCGTCCAGATGATATGGCAAGAGCAGAAGGATCATGTGACAGACTGCTACTTCTGTCTGACCAATGTGTCTAGTTTCTCTGCTAAAAACAAGAAATCCTTTGAACACCCCAATCTCCCTTCAGCCATGAGACATGTGCCGCACTACGATAGTCTTCCAGTACCAAAGCCACCGGAGACTTGCAGTCAAGAGGAGGCAGACAAAGATGCCGTGATGCCTGAACCAGGAATGGAAAACGACACCGAAACTGATACAGATTTTGAAACCTTTACGTCAAGTGAGCCTCATCTGATAACTCAATCTGGGTTAACTGACCTGGCAGAGACCTGGGTTTGGCAAAGGCAAAAGCAGAGTCACTGGGTTCAAGATTGCAAGGATGGAATCTGCTGTCAGCAGGCACAAAAATTTCCGTGAGGGATTTTGATATTTGAGACAGATGTTTCCTGAGTAGCTGAAGCCAAGATTAAGGAAGGCATTTTTGTTGGTCCACAAATCAAACAGGTCATCAATGACAGGCAAGTCAAAGAACTTCTAGTGCGACCGGAGAAAATCACATGGAAGGCATTGAAGGATGTTGTTGAACATTTTCTTGGCAACTACAGAGCACCAAACTACTTACAGATGGTTGACAACCTGCTTCAAGCATACAAAACCATGATGTGCAACATGTCAGTAAAGATTCATTTTCTGCATTCCTGCTTAGACTTCTTCCCTGCAAATCTTGTGCTGTCAATGACGAGCATGGTGAAAGGTCTCACCAGGACATTGTGGTCATAGAGAAATGGTATCCGGGCAACCAGAATCCGCCAATGCTGGCTGATTATTGTTGGACACTTAAGCAAGAAGCCTCAGACCCTAGTACAAACAAAATTCATCAACAAAAGTTTTTAGCTTAGTTGAACTGTTGCAAAGCATCCGCACTGTTATGCAATTAAACACATTGTATTCATAAGTTATTTGCTTGGCTCTCCAAATCCTGAGGAAGCAATACTTCCAAAAAAAGGTACTGTCCATAGAAATCAACCTTGATCCAACTGAAGAGCAGAAAAATTTCGCTGGGCTAAATTGACTGTACTCATGGTAATAGTAAAAATTATTGTGATACTGCTCAAAAAGGCAGGTGAGATTTCTTAACGTCCAGCTAAAGAATTATCTCTCAGCCACTATCAATGAAACAGGTTAATCTACAGTATGGGTCAGTTACTTGCTGCTGTTTGTGGCACCTCACTGTGAACAATATAGTGGCATAATGCAGTGAGTGCAGTACGCGCACACACTCACAAATGTAAATTGATTTAACGATCCCCGAGGAAAATTCACAATGCCTGTTCCCAGCTCAGCCCATGATAGCATGTCAGTGTGCTGAGAGAGAAAAGGGGAGGAAGTGAACAGGTGAAACAGAGAGTGTATTCAAGACGAAGGGAAATGAGTGATAGTAGTCCTCAACTTAAAGGAGATCTTCATCTTCACCCTCTCCCGTTCCTTTGGGCCCCACGGTTTCCAGATTTGCCTCTTCAAAAACACTACTGGCTTAAAGTTTTGTGATCCCCATCCCAGTGAGAACTAATGCACCCCACAGCTTTCCCCTGTGAGCTGGATATCAGTGCTGAGATACAGGAAGTAGGAAAAGCACATTCAGCAAATCCAGCCCTGTACCATACCGTGCATCAGGGAACAGACACTCAATGGGCAGCTTGATTATATAGTCTCAACTTTACACAAAGAATAGACAAAAATTGTGGTGAGGAAGTGTAGCCTGCCACAGTGTAGGAACACAGGAACAGACCATTCAGCCCCTCGGGCTTGTTCCGCAGTTTAATTGAAACCTTGTGGCATCTCTTCCCGTTGCGGTACGGGGTACTCTCCCCCGACACACTCCTTTCAGCGCCTTCCTGGAGGTGCAAATCACATCTGAATCTTGGTGGGCAGCAGCGTGATTGTTCACATTCTAATTCTGTGCAGTGAGGAATCTGAGCTTCACCGTTTAAGAATCACACAGCTGTGCTGGATTTCCTGCCCGCAGCCAGCGAGAAGCTCGACGTAAAAAAACCAGGAGTTTGCATTGAATGTGTTCGTTGATGCCAGGAAGAACAAGGGGGATCAGCTGTTCCTAATATATTGCAAGTGCATAGCTCACAGCAGCCCATCCATCCCGCAGCCTGGGCATGCGACTGGAAAGTTTCCCTTCCTGCTTGCCAAATTTTTGACTTGTAACTACTGAATGCTTGTAAAGCAATGGGTTTAATTTCCTCTGTGTTCTAATTTTAACACACTGATAATGTGTTCACATTAACTTCCTGTCTACGCTATTTTAACACAATCATTAACATCTTTATTTTAGAAGAGTGGAGACATGAATTTAACATAAATGTGTTAAGGAAATGAAATCCCCCAAAGGACTCATTGAATACATCAAAGATCCTTAAGAGGAGTGTTTAAAACACAGCCCTCGTGTAACTGTTTTATGTGATGAATGCACTGATTAGTTCTCCAAACACCTCTTTACAGCAGAGATCACAAACCTACATTTCTCTTTCTGCCCTCTTGTTAATTGCAATGGTGGCAGATCCACTTGCCATAATTACTATAGTTATGGAAATTGCAAAATCAGGTTGAGATTTATTTATTTCATGTACACCAAAACATACAGTGACAAACAAGAGAACATCCGCAGATGTTGGAAATCCAAGCAACATGCACAAAATGCAGGAGGAACTCTGTAGGCCAGGCAGTATCTATGGAAAAGACTAAACAGTCAACGTTTCGGGCTGAGATTCTTCATCAGGACTCCGATGATGAAAACATACAGTGAAGTGCAATGTTTGTGTTAGCAGCCAACACAATCTAGGGACGTGCTGGGGCTGTCTGCAAGTGTCACCACACATTCTGGCACCGACACTGCATGCCCACAGTGCTCGACAGAACAACACGGAACACAACAAATCAGGTCACAACAAAGCAATAACACAACAACAGCAAAACAAGCCCCTTTCCTCCCTGTCATCTAGCCACACACGTGGACTGTCCACCAATTCCAGGACAGGCCTCCGCCTTCCAGTCTCCAGGATTTGAATTCCACGCAATTCAGAAAGAAAACCCTTTTGAGCAGAGGTTCCCAAGTAACCGACTGAAATAGTCACATTACTGATAACACCATTGGTATGACTTTTCTGATATCTAAGTGTTTGGAAAGACACAGCAGGGGTGAGTTTCCTTGGATGTCATTTAGATGGGAGATCCTGAAACCAGTCAGGTTTTGATCTAAATTTTTTAGTTCAAGTCCTGCACATGAAGAGAGAAGCTCCCCAAGTTATGGCAATCGAATGAAGCTTGGTGTGGAGGCCATTTAATATGGACAAGTGGCAGTGCCTTAATGGGGTGATACATTTTACATCAATCACGCCCTTGAATGCAATTCCGAGGGATAGGGGCAACAGCCAGATATCTTGGTATATATTGATACCAATGACATAGGAAGGAAAGGCAATGAGGTCCTGAAGAAAGAATTTAGAGAGCTAGGTAGAAAGCTAAGAAGCAGGATCTCCAGAGTAGTAATTTCTGGATTGCTACCTGTGCACATACCAGTGAGGGTAGAAACAGAATGATCTGGCAGGTAAATATGTGGCTGAGAAGATGGTACGGGGGCAGGGCTTCATGTTTTTGGATCACTGGGATCTCTTCTGGGAGAGGTATGACCCGTACATAAGGGACAAGTTGCACCTGAACCCAAGGGGGACCAATATTCTCGCAGGCAGGTTTGTTAGAGCTGTCGGGGAGGCTTTAATCCAATTTGGCAGGGGGCTGCAAGCCAGAGTGAAGGGACTATTGATAGGACGGATGGTAAAAAGCAAAGATAGTGTGCAGTCAGAGTGTCAGGAAGGGCCGGCAGATGATAGGACAAAACTGCAGCCAGCAGGGTGAGTATCAGTGCATTATGGATGCAGAATCAAAAAGTGTAGCAAATACAGCACTCAGAGTATTATATCTCAATGCATAGAGTATGAGACATAAAGTGAATGATCTTGAAGAATGGTTGTAGTTAGGAGCTGAATGTCCAAGATTACACATTGTATTGGAGGGATACAAAGTTAGGCAGAAGGGGTGGCGTGGCTCTGCTGGTAAAGAATGGCATCTAATCAGTCGAAAGATGGGAAATAAGGCTGGGAGATATTGAATCCTTGTGAGTTGAGTTAAAGGACTGTAAAGATGACAGTTATATACACGCCTCCCAACAGTAGCTGAGATGTGGACAACAGATTACAACAGGAAATAGAAAAGGTGTGTTAAAAGGGCAATGTTATGACAGTCATGGGAGATTTCAACATGCAGGTTGATTGGGAAAATCACATTGGTAATGGATCTCAAAAAAATGAGTTTATTGAATTCTGATGAGGTGGCTTTATAGAGCATTTTGCCATTGAGCCTACTAGGGGATCAGGTATACTGGATTGGGTGTTATGTAATAAACTGGAAGTGGTTAGGGAGCTTTAGGTAAAAGAACCCTTAGGAGGCAGAGATCACAATATGATTGAGTTCAACTTGAAATTTGATAGGGAGAAAGTAAAGTCTAACATAGCAGTATTTCAGTGGAGTAAGGGAAATTACAGTGGTATGAGAGAGTTTGCCAAAGTAAATTGGAAGGAGATGCTGACAAGAATAACAGCAGAGCAGCAATGGCGTGTATTTCTGGGAAAAATTAGGAAGGTGCAGGATAGATGTATTCCAAAAACAAGGAAACGCTCAAATGGCAAAATAGCACAACCATGGCCGACAAGGCAAATCAAAGCAAATGTAAAAACAAAGCAAAAACTAGTAGAAAGATAGAGGATTGCGAAGCTTTTAAAAACCTACAGAGAGCAACTAAAAGAATCATTAGGAGGGAAAAGATGAAATATGAAAGCAAGCTAGCAACCAATATCAAAGTCGATTGTAAAACCTTTTTCAAGTATGCAAAAAATAAAAGAGAGCTGAGAGTGGATATAGGACCACTAGAAAATGAGGCCAGAGAAATAATAATGGGAGACAAGGAGATGGTAGATGAACTAAATAAATATTTTGCATCAGTCTTCACTTTCGAGGACCCTAGCAATATGCCGGATGTTGAAGAGTGTGAGGGAAGAGAAGTGAGTGCAGTTACTATTACAAGGGAGAAGGTGCTCAAAAGGCTGAAGGACCTAAGGGTACATAAGTCACCCAGACCAGATGAACTGCACCTTAGGATTCAGAAAAGATAGCAGTAGAGATTGAGTAGGCATTAGTAATGATCTTTCAAAAATCATTGGACTCTGGCATGGTGTCACAGGACTGGAAATTTGCAAATGTCTCTCCACTTTTTAAGAAAGGAGAAAGGCAGCAGAAAGGAAATTATAGACCAGTTAGCCTGACCTCACTGGTTGGGAAGATATTGGATTCAATTGTTAAGGTTGAGGTTACACAGGACAAGATAGATCAAAGTCAGCATGGTTTCCTTTGAGGTAAAATCTTGCCTGACAGACCTGTTAGAATTCTTTGAGGAGATTACAAGTAGGATAGATAAACGGGATGCAGTGGATGATGTATATTTGGACTTACAGAAGGCATTTGACAAGGTGCCAGACATGAGGCTGCTTACTGAGTTAAGAGCTCATGGCATCAAAGAAAAGGCACTGGCATGGTTAGAACATAGGCTGATTGGTAGGAGGCAGCAAGTGGGAATAAAAGGATCCTTTTCTGATCAGCTGCCAGTGACTAGTGGTGTTCCACAGTGATTGGTATTGGGACTGCTTCTTTTGATGCTGCATATCAATGACTTAGATGATAGAATAGGTGGCTTTGTTGCCAAGTTTGCAAATGATACAAAGATTGGTGGAGGGGAAGGTAGTGTTGAGGAATGGGCAAGAGAGAGGCAAATGAAATACAATGTTGGAAAATGCATGGTCATCCACTTTGGTAGTAGAAATAAATGTGCAAACTATTTACTAAATGGGGAGAAAATCTAAAAATCTGAGATGCAAAGGGACTTGGGAGTCCTTTTTTAGAAATCCCTGAAGGTTAACTTGCAGGTTGAGGCAGTGGTGAGTAAGGTAAATGCAATGCTAGCATTCATTTCAGGAGGTCTAGAATACAAGAGCAAGGATGTAATGCTGAGACTTTATAAGGCACAGGTGAGGCCTCACCTTGAGTATTGTGACCTGTTTTGGGCTCCTCATCTAAGAAAAGATGTGCTGGCATTGAAGAGGGTTCAGAGGAGGTTCACAAGGATGATTCCAGGAATGAAAGGGTTATCACACCAGGACTGTTTGATGGGTCGGGGTCTGTACTCACTGGAATTTAGAAAGATGAGGGGTGATCTCATTGAAACCTTTCAAGTGTTGAAAGGCCTAAACAGAGTAGATGTGGAAAGGATGTTTCCCATGGTGGGAGAGTCTAGGACAAGAGGGCACAGCCTCAGGACAGAGGGACATCTATTTAAAACAGATGCAGAGAAATTTCTTTAGCCAGGGGGTGGTGTGTTTGTGGAATTTGTTACCACAGGCAGCTGTGGAGGTCAGGTCATTGGGTGTATTTAAGGCAGAGATTGATAGGTTTTTGATTGGACATGGCATCAAAGGTTATGGGGAGAAAGCTGGGGAGTGGGGCTGAGGAGGGGAAAAAAGGAACAGCCATGATTGAATGACAGAGCAGACTCAATGGGCCAAATGGCCTAATTCTGCTCCTGTGTCCTATGGTCTTAGGTCTAATCCATTCATAATCCATAAGACCAAAGACATACAGCCCATTGAGTCTCCTTTCCCATTCCATCATGGCTGATCTATTATCCCTCTTAACCCCATTCTCCTAACTTCTCCCTATAACCTTTGACACCCTTACTAATCAAGAACCTATCAACCTCCACTTTGAATATTCTCAATAACTTGGCCTCTACAGCATCTGTGGCAATGAATTCCATAGATTTTCTTCACTCTGGCTAAAGAAATTCCTCCTCATCTCTGTTCCAAATGGGTGTCCATCTATTCTGAGGCTGTGCACTCTGGCTCTAGTCTCACCCATTGTAGGAAACATCCTCGCCACATCCACTCTGTCTTGGACTTTCAATATTCCACAGGTTTAAATGAGATTCCCCTTCATTTTTCTAAACTCTAGCAAATACAGAGGACCATCAAATGTTCCTCACCCAACAATCATTTCTTTCCTGGGCTCATTTTTGTGAACATTCTCTGAACCCTCTGCAATGCCAGTGCATCCTTTCTTGGATAAGTGCCCCAAAACTGCTCACAACACTCCAAATGCAGTCTGACTAGTGCCCTGTAAAGCCTCAACATTACATCCTTGCTTTTATATCCTTCTAGAAAACAAATGCTAACATGTCATTTGCCTTCCTTACTTGCATCACCCTTCCATCTCCCCATAATCTCTGACACCCTTACTAAACAAGAACCTATCGACCTCCACTTTAAATATACCCAGTGACGTGGTCTCCACAGCCGTCTGCGGCAATGATCTCCATGGATTCACCACATTGCTTACAGCATCGGATAAACCTGCAGCAGGGTATTTCAAAGCCTTTAAAGTAAATGCCTGGAGAGGGTTCAGAAAGGATCTACTGGAATGGTTCCAGGAATTTTGGATTTCAGCTGCAAGTCACAGAAGAGTTGTTCTCCCTGTGAATGGTCATCAAGAGAGCTTTTGACACATTGGCCTTCACAAATCAGGGCACTGACTAAGTACTGGAGTTGGGATATTATTTTGAAGTTGTAGGAGACATAAGTGAGGTCATATTTAGAGTATTGTTTGCAATCCTGGTCACCTACCTACAGGATAGATATTGTATTTTCCAATTTTCCTTATTTCAATAATGGCTATGTTTGTAAAATAGCCATGGCTAGAAACAGCCTTGTGATCATCTGAGACAGTGAATGGCCTTACAGAGATGTAACTTCATTTTCATAATCAGAATCAGGTTTAATATCACTGGCATATATTGTGAATTTATTATTTTGAAGCAGCAGCACTGTACAATATATAATATTTTTAAATTATAAATTAAAATAAGAAATATATATTAAAAATTAAATTAAATAAGTAATGCAAAAAGAGAGGAAAAAATACTGAGGTAGTATTCATGGGTTGATTGTCCATTCAGAAATCTGATGGCGGAGGGGAAAAAGCTGTTCCTGAAACCTTGAGTGCATGCCTTCAAGCTTCTGTACCTCATCCTTGATAGTAACAATGAGAAAAAGGCATGTCCTGTGTGATAGTTGTCTTTTTAATGATGGATGTCACCTTTTCAAGGTGTCCTCGATGATGGAGCTGGCTGAGTTTACAACTTCCTGCAACTTTTTTCGCTCCTGTGCAGTGGCTCCTCCATACCAGGTGGTGATTCAACCAGTTAGAATGCTCTCCATGGGACATCTGAAGACATTTCTAAGAGTTTTCAGTGACATACCAAGTCACCACAACTCCTAATGAAATATAGCCACTGTTGAGCCTTCTCGTTATTTTATCAATATGTTAGACCCAGGATATATCTTCAGAGATGTTAACCCAGGAACTTGAAACTGCTCACCCTTTCCACTGCCGATTCCTCAATAAGGATTGGTATGTTCCCTTGACTTCCTCTTCCTACAGTCCATAATCTTACTGGCATTGAGTGCAAGGTTGTTGTTGCGACACCACTCCACTAACTGATCGATCTTGCTCCAAATGCCTCCTCGTCACCATCTGAAATTCTGCCAACAATTGTTGTGTCAACAGCAAATTTATAGATGGTGTTTGAATTGTTCCTGCCCACACAATCGTAGGTGTAGAGAATAGAGCCAGCAGGCTGAGCACGTATCCTTGAGGAGCGCCAGTGTTGACTGCCAGTGAGGAGGAGATGAGGGTATTGAATGCATTGTATGCTGAGCTGTAACCAATAAACAGCAGCCTATGGGGTTTTCCGGTGACATCATCGTCGAGAATGGCAGCTTAAGTCACTAGCTCCTCCGGAAAAACACGTATTAAGCCCCATTAACCCATCAAATATAGTATTTTTCGAAAAATATTTGAACTGAAAAGGGGGGCAAGAATGGGGAAAAGAAAGGAAATAAAAAAAGTGACACTGCGGAGCCTGCGTCCAAGAGGAGAGCAGCGAGCGGCTCTCCGACCCGACCGCGTGCGAGCGAGGCGGATGCCGGGCCTCGTTCGGACGAAGCGGCAAATATGTTCGAAATCCTGAAAGAAATAATGGAGGTCCAGAAAGATATAAAGCAGCAGCTCCGTTATATTAAGGCAGAGCTCGCCAGCGTTAATCAAAAAATAGCAGTGGCAGAGACTCGCATTGAGAAGGTGGAAGATCGCGTTCAAAATGTGGAACGGATACTGAGCAAGACAATAAAAATCATACATCACCAAGAAGGTAAACTGCTTGATCTGGAGGGAAGATCACGGAGGAAAAATATCAGAATCTACAACGTTCCCGAAGGAGCGGAGGGCCCGTCTATGACAGAGTTTGTCGGAAAGTTACTGCGGGACGCGCTGGATCTTCCCCCGGCTATGAAGTTGGAAGTCAAAAGAGCGCACCGCGCGTTCGTTCTGAAACCTACCGGGGATAGAAAGCCACGATCAATTATAATTAAATTCCTTCGGTATAGCACCAAGGTGGAGATTCTATGAAGGGCCTGGGGTAAGAAGAGAGTGGTTTTAGAGGATAAATTAATATATTTCAACCAAGATTACCCCCCCCCCCCGCGGTCCTCCAGAAACGCAAAGAATACTCCGAAGTAAAGTGAGTACTAAAGCAAACTAAGATTAGACTTCAAACTCCATACCCTGCTAAACTTCGAGTGTTTTATGACAACGGGACGCAGTTGTACCAGACAGTGGAAGAGGTGACTACAGACATGAAGGCCAGAGGGTTGTCCGTCAGCATGACTAAAACGAAAGAAAGCCTGGCTGAGGAATTGTCCGCTCGGCTTGGGAAATAGTGTGAGAATCGAGAAGGCAGGAGACGGGAGGAAACCGAGAGAAACATATCAGGAAGAGACCGGGAGTTTCCCAAAGACAGTCCTCACCCCTTTCAGAAGAGCCATAAGGTTTGGCTAACTTTAAAAATGCTGAGAAGCTAAACAGAAGCAAAAGTGCACGGTGATATACCTATCTCGAGAAATACTTATTGTAATGTGGATTTTATATTACTTAGTTGTTATTCTTTATTCACTCACTTACTCCTTTTTCCCCACCAAAATGAGAATATATATATATATGTATATGTGTGCATATATGTGTATGTGTGTAATGTGTGTGTATATATGTATATATATATCTGTGTGTGAATGTATGTGTATGTATATGTGTGTATATGTGTATGCATGTATATATATTTCTGTGTAATGGATTTGTTCACTGACTTTTATGAATACTGCAATGGGGGCCTTCAATTCACAAATAGGAGGGGTTATCCCCCACAGCTAGACATTTCCTCTAGCTCAATCAACGGAGGGTCATTTACTAGAGACCTCAGCCTTGGGATCACACGTTCGTTGCCATTTTTGTTATTATTTGAGTTTCTTGGTTCTTATTTGTTCAGGGAGTAGATCGATTAAGTTTTATTCTAATTTTAATGATACATTGACAGATAAATACAAATGGCTAAGGACAAGGTAAAATTCATTTCTTTTAATGTAAATAGGCTATTAAATCCAATCAAACGCAAGAGAATTTTATCCAAAATGAAAAAAGAACAAGCCCATGCAGTATATTTACAGGAAACTCATTTAAGTGATAATGAGCATAAAAAACTAAAGAGAATGGTCTTCACTAATCTGTTTTTCTCCTCATATAAATCAGGACATAGGAGAGGAGCTGCTATTCTTATCTCAAGTAAGCTAAATTTTGAAGAAATATTCGAAATGGGAGATAAAGAGGGCAGATATATTCTGGTAAGGGGGAATATAGACAGCAATTCAGTTACTCTATTGAATATATATGCACCCCCGGGAAGTGATATTGGTTTCTTTCAGAAAATTACTGATATTATGGTAACGGAAACAGAAGGTCTCCTGATATGTGGGGGAGTCTTAAATTTACAATTACAACCAAACTTAGACTCTTCCAATAGAAAAACCTATGAAACAAAATCTTTACATAAGAAAGTTAATACACTTTTTGAGGATGTTGGTTTAATTGATATATGGAGGGACCTTTTCCCTGACAGAAGGGATTACACTGATTATTCTGCTCCACATTCTGTATATACAAGAATAGACTATTTCATAACATTTGGAAAAGACAAAGACAAAATAAACACCTGTGGAATTGGGACAATAGATGTAAGTGACCATGCACCTATATATTTATCTGTTGATTTTGACTTACAACCAAAGAATACTATTTGGAAACTAAATTCAAGTCTACTCAATGATTCGTACTTTAAGGAATAAATTAAAAAAGAAATTGGTCTCTACTTAGAATTTAATGATAATGGAGAGGTTTCACCTCCCATTTTATGGGATACTCTGAAGGCGGTCTTAAGAGGGAAAATTATAGCGATATCTTCATATAAGAAAAAATAAGGAATAAAACATTAGAGGAATTACAAAATAGACTGAAGGAACTAGAGAAAAAACACAAATTGAATTTGGCACAGGATACATTAGGGGAAATTAAAAGAATTAGGAATGAAATAAATAATCTGGCTACACAAGAAATCAGGAAAAACTTAATGTTTCTGAAACAGAGACATTATGAAAGTGGATCGAAATCTATGAAAATACTGGTGTGGAAACTGAAAAAGAAGATAGCAGAAAATACAATTCATAGAATTAGGGACCCAAGAACGAAAATGATAAAAAGTAAGCTCAGTGAAATTCAAGAAGCTTTTGAAGTGTTTTACAAAACGCTATATTCCAAAGTTCCAGGGGGAAGCATAACCCAAATTGACACCTTCTTGAATTCTCTAGAGTTACCCACTTTAAGTGAAGAACAAAATAGAAGGATGACTGCTGACATAACTGAAGTTGAATTAAAAGCTGCAATTAGTAGGCTTAAATTAAGCAAGTCACGAAGATCAGATGGGTATACGGCAGAGTGGTACAAAGAATTTAAAAATGAGTTAATTCCTGTTTTTCTCCCCACGCTGAACTGGGCTCTAAAAAAGGCACAAAGGCCACCCAGTTGGAAGGAAGCGATGATCTCAGCTATACCGAAAGAAGGCAAGGATAAAATGGAATGCGGGTCATTTAGATCAATATCCGTTCTTAATGTAGATTATAGGTTATTTACCTCCATCATGGCTGAACGATTAGAGGAGTTTCTACCCATACTGATACGTAATGATCAGACAGGTATTATACGACAAAGCCAGACACAAGACAATATACGAAGGACACTTCACATTATGGATCATATACAAAAAAATAAAATTGAAGCAATAGTAATAAGCGTAGACACTGAAAAAGCATTTGATTCAGTTAATTGGAATTTTCTTTACAGAGTTTTACATAGATTTGGTTTCCAAGACACAATTATTAAAACTATACAGACACTATATGACAATCCTACTGCTAGGATTAAAATCAATGGATAGTTATCAAATAGTCTTACCCTAGAAAGGGGCATTGTGCATGGTCACCACTACTCTTCGCGTTATATCTGGAACCACTAGCTCAATACATCAGACAAAATGAAGATATCAGGGGAATTACTATTAAAGGAACAGAGCATAAATTGGCTCGTTATGCGGGTGACATTTTGATCTATCTAGGGCAACCAACATACTCTTTACCTAATTTGATGCAATCCTTTGAACAATATGGTCAATTATCAGGATACAAGATCAACATAGATAAAACCCAATTACTTTCATATTACTATAGCCCACCAAGACAAATTGAAAGTCGATACCCCTGGGCATGGCACACAGAGTCTTTCAAATATTTGGGCATCATTATGCCAAAAGATTTGGCAAAATTATCAGAATGTAATTATCAGCCTTTATATTAAAAAATTGAGGAAGATGTGGCAAGATGGAGCCTGATTCCTTTTCTCAGTCTCAGTTCAAGGATTGAGTCTATTAAAATGAATATACTACCCAGACTGTTATATCTCTTTCAGACCCTACCAATAGAGATTAATCAAAATCAATTCAATGAATGGAACAAAATGCTATCAAAGTATATTTGGCAGGGTAAAAGGCCTAGAATTTGTCTCAAAACTTTGCAATTAGCAAAGGAAAAGGGGGGATGGGGCTTGCCTTCTCTTAGAGATAATTATTTTGCAGCACAGTTGGGAGCTGTGATATGTTGGTGCAACCCATCATATGACGCTCAATGGAAAAACATTGAGGAGCAGGTACTTCCCATCCCCATACAAGCAATTTTGGCTGATAACAACCTGCAAAGGTACATAAATACTATTGATAACCCATGGGTGAAATTGACTCTTAAAATATGGAAAACCACTATGAAAGAATATAATCTAGAGGGAGATATTGCAATTCTTAAATGGTGTGCATATGACTCTGATTTTACACCAAATAAATTGGATGCTAGATTTAAGGACTGGACAGCTAAAGGAATAACAGTTCTTTGCAACATAATGAAAGAAGGAACACTGTTCAGTTTTGAAATGCTTTTTAAGAGAAACACTTATTAGAAAAACAAGATTTTTATCAGTATTTACAGATGCGACAATACGTTAATAAGACGCTTAAAAATGTAACCAAGGCAAATACATGCTTGATAGAGCTCTTTAGAAAAGCATATAATTCAGATAATGGTTGTAGAATCATTTCAAGCATATATAAGGGGTTATCAAATCTTAAAGCACATTCGACTTCATACATTAAAACAAAATGGGAGAAGGAAGGAGGGATAATTATATCTGAGGAAGAATGGACAACAATATGGAGATATCAATGGAAATGTACCAATTCACAGAAATGGAGGGAGTTTGGATGGAAAAACTTCATAAGATATTTTATTACACCCTCTCAGAAATCCCATTATGATAGTAACCTCCCTGTTTGCTGGAGAAATTGTGGAAATCAAAATGCAAATCATTATCATATTTTTTGGGACTGCCCTGTTATCAAAAACTATTGGAGGGGGATACACAATGCCCTACAAGACATCTTTAAATGTGAAATACCCTTGGAGAGTAAGACCATATATTTTGGATATATACCTCAAGAATGGTTGAAAAGAGATAAATATTAAATGAATATACTGTTGGTGGCTGGTAAAAAGACTCTTACTAGGAAATGGTTATCACAGGAGAGCCCAACTTTAAATACATGGATGGAAATTACAATGGACATTTACAAACTGGAGAAGATAACAGCATCTGTTAATCATAAGTTGGAACAATTTGATTCATACTGGGAAAAATGGTTTAACTACATAATGCCTCATAGGCCTGATTTTATTCTCACAAATCAATGAATGTGTTGTTAAAAAAAAAGATGACTCCCTACTTGTACATAGTTCTTTCTGTTTGCTTGTTTTTTCTTTCCACTCTTTTCTATAAGTGTATACCCCAGATAAATACTTCGTGGAGATTTGTGATATATATGATTATATGGTGTATATGTACAATGTCTGAAATACATCTTATGGAAATGTTTGTTTGATGAACTTCAATAAAAAAAATAAATTACAAAAAAAACAGCAGCCTATGGTAGGTATTGCTATTATCCAGGTGATTGAAAGCCAAGTGCGGAGCCAGTGAGATTGCATCTGCTGTAGACCCACTGGTAGTGGTAGATACGTTTACAAATGCCCACTTTTACATAGGTATTTAAACAAGAGCTTGCCAAGAGCACAATCAGGCAAAATTTGACACTAAGGCACAAAAGGATAGAGGAGTCACAGAGTCATAAGAATATTATAGCAGAGAACAAGATCCTTCAGCCCATCCAGTTTGTGTTGACCATATCCCTCCAAATACCTCCCGTCACGTATCTACCCAAATTTCTACCTGCATTTATGATTTCTGCTGGAAGCTAGTTCCACCCTCACACCACCCTCTGAGTAAGGATGTGTACCTTTGGATTCCTCTTAAATATTTCATCTTTCACCCTAAACCTCTAGTTTAACCTGAGGGGGGAAAGCCTACATGATTGCATCCTAACTATACCCATCATAATTTTGTATACCCATGCACTCAGTGGTCACTTTATTAGGTACACCTGTACACCTCGTTAATGCAAATATCTAAGCAACCAATCATGTGGCAGCAACTCAATGCATAAAAGCATGCAGACATGGTCAAGAGGTTCAGTTGTTGTTCAGACCAAACATCGGAATGGGGAAGAAATGTGAACTAAGTGACTTTGATGGTGGAATTATTGTTGGTGCCTCACAGAGTGGTTTGAGTATCTCAGAAGTTAATGATCTCCTGGGATTTTCACGCACAACAGTCTCTTTACAGAGAACGGTACAAAAACCAAAAAACATACAGTGAGCAGCAGTTCTGTAGGTGAAAATGCTTTGTTAATGAGAGAGGTCAGAAGAGAATGGCCAGACTGGCTCAAGCTGACTGGTATATTGTGAGCAGTTTTGGGTCCCTTATTTAAGAAGAGATGTGCTGACATTGGAGAAGGTTCATGGAGAGGATTCAAAAGAGTTTAATGAGAGTGATTCCAGGAATGAAAGGCCTATTGCAAAAGAAGCAATTGATAGCTCTTGCCCTTTACCACGCCGGAGTTTAGAAGAATTGGGGGGCGGGGGGAGAATCTCATTGAAATCTACTCAGCATCGAAAGGCCCAGTTAAAAGGTAAGAGGATGTTTCCTATGGTGGAAGAGTCCAGGACCAGAATGCACAGCCTCAGAATACAGCCACATCGTGGTCTTATTGTTTTACGGAAAGCGACAGGATCTCGAATAAACATACGTTACAAACATTGGATTGCAGAAGCAACCCTGAACACATAACACATTGAACCTGAAGTGCCTGTGCTACACCAGCAGAAGACCATAAACATACACTCTATGGTTACTCTATTAAATGCAGGAGGTACCTAATAAGTTGGTCATTGTACACTAGTCATTAAAGGTGGGCATGCAGGTACAGCAGGCGGTGAAAAAAGCAAATGGTATGTTGGCATTCATAGCAAAAGGATTTGAGTACAGGAGCAGGGAGGTTCTACTGCAGTTGTACAAGGCCTTGGTGTGACCGCACCTAGAATATTGTGTGCAGTTTTGGTCCCCTAATCTGAGGAAAGACATTCTTGCCATAGAGGGAGTACAGAGAAGGTTCACCAGATTGATTCCTGGGATGGCAGGACTTTCATATGAAGAAAGACTGGATCGACTAGGCTTATACTCACTAGAATTTAGAAGATTGAGGGGGGATCTTATTGAAACGTATAAAATTCTAAAGGGATTGGACAGGCTAGATGCAGGAAGATTGTTCCCGATGTTGGGGAAGTCCAAAACGAGGGGTCACAGTTTAAGGATAAAGGGGAAGCCTTTTGGGACCGAGATGAGGAAAAACGTCTTCACACAGAGAGTGGTGAATCTGTGGAATTCTCTGCCACAGGAAACAGTTGAGGCCGGTTCATTGGCTATATTTAAGAGGGAGTTAGATATGGCCCTTGTGGCTAAAGGGATCAGGGGGTATGGAGAGAAAGCAGGTACAGGGTTCTGAGTTGGATGATCAGCCATCAGCCGAATGGCCTACTCCTGCACCTATTTTCTATGTTTCTATGTTTCTATATCAGTGAGTGTATATTACCATATATAGATAAACAAAATCATATTATTGGAAATGGTCAAAAGCTTAGACCAGGAGGTAAACTATAAGTAGTGAATCAAAGGATGATAAGGAGGTTTAGGAAGAGAATTACAATATTTAGGAAATTTGGGAAATACGAATGGCAGTCACCATGCTCATTCTTGGACTTGTGGGCACTCAAAGCAGCTGCATTCAACCACTTTGGATGGAGAGATGAAGTAAGGATGTGAGGAAGAAAAGAGTAGTCCATATAATTCAGGACCAAGCCTTCGGTGCAAAGCTGGCCAATGAAAATAGCTGCCAGCCAGTCTCTCTGAGGATGAAGGTATCATATGTGTTCTCTGGAAATGTGGTATTGAGCATGAGGAATTTCTCAGACGGAAGAATGGGAATCTTTCCTGTTGATGGGATGTTCTTGGTTCTAAATGGGAGCCCTGTTGGGCAAATGTACTATCAATGGCAGCCTGCATTCATGCGAATGCTGGCAAATTCCAGTGCTCACTGGCAAATGCCAAATCTTCCTCACTGAAATTATAATGCGTTAACTGATTTCTCCAGGAGCAAGAAGCTTGGTGAGATGTAACAGAGCTTATCCACGGCCTCTTGGAAAGACACTGTGCCAGGGAAGCTGAGAGTGCACCTGAGTGTGTTCTCCATAGAGATAGCCTCCCAGGCAAAAGTATGTGGCTAAATACCTTCTTACAGCATCTCACCTATCTCCACATTCAGAACCTTGGAAAACCTGAGCCTACAAGTACACTGTTCGTTAGGGAGGTCCTGGAACAATGTGATTTAATGGCCTCTGTCAACTCTGGCAGTAGGGGCTTTCACTGACAGGCATTGCTCTGCAGGTTCTGACCAATCCTGGTTAGCAAGTTATGGCAAAAACAGTATTTCTGGTTACGGCATGTTCCCAGCAGTGAAACTATTGAGGCATTCACTGTATTAGTACACTAGCTGCTAGGTACTGGAGAAAATATTGCCAGGTGGTTTATGCATATTCTTTTGACCTTGTGATTTGTTTGACCATACAGCAATTTTGAAGGAAGCCCATCCAGTTCTCCCAGTGTTAGTGGAGCGACACTTCTCATAGCAAGGAAAGTAACGCAGTAACATAGAATGTTCCTAGTTTTACAAACTCAGTTCTGTGACAGTTACAGAATACCACCTGAGCTCTAGTATATGTCAAGAAAGCCAGAATTGAGTGTCATATGAACATTAATATATCTGTGTGTGGTACCAGGAAATCATCAACCACATGAGCATACATCACAAACTAAAGTGCCTTGTCTAATTTCACAACAAATGACAGTTCATCCTGAAATGATCACTAATACAATGCACTCCAGGTAAAAGCATATTTTGTGCAATTAATGCTAAATAAAAAGACAATAATTGAGTTTCTTGACTCTTGTTTTTAAAGCGAGTCTGAAGTTTTTAATCATTTGAAAAGTTGGGTGGAAGTCACAAGTATCATTAAAGCAGAATGGTGAAGCAAAAGAGAAGCTAGTGGCCCTGCTAATGAATTCCCCTCTTTACAGTTTAAGCCTCCATTTGCTGAATTTTCCAGTTTAATTAAATAACATCATAAAATTCCACTCGAGCAGGAGTTCTCTCACAGATGCACATGACTCGGTTCAGCAGAGACATTTTCTGTTTTCCCATTCATTTTATTGGGTTGGTAACAGGGTACTAATTTTCTGACTTCTTGGGCCAATACCAGCAAGTGTATCCATCCAGCTCCATGAAGGAACTCAAGAAACTCGTTGTGGACTCTTGTTTGTGCTATTCAAAGTAAATGTGAAAGAAACATGCAAAATAGTAATATCATTATTTGGGATTTACTCATCAGACTCCCTGGCTCCAGTGCAAGCAAAACAGTAGCAAATCATTGGTACATTCATTGATGTGGCAATAAAGCTGCTGCTAGTTAGAGAATTTATTCCTTTTTTAGAAGTCTTTTTATAGGGAATTTTATCGCCCATGATGTCTGGTATGAAGAGAATCTGCTTAAATGCTGGCAATATTGTTCTATTTATCAGCAACTCATCTAAAGGGATCCAGACCTCTATGCCTGTCAGAAATGCACATGACTTTACCCAGTGCCAAAGCTCAACGTGAGTCTGAGACAGTGAGCAATGCTGTTAGCCTTGGACATGAAACATAGGCACTGTGCCTTCACTTCATGTCCTGGGCTAACAGCATTGCTCACTCTCTGAGACTCACGTTAAGCTTTGGCACTGGGTAAAGTCATGTGCATTCCTATGCAAATGCTGATGGGCAGAGAGGCATTTTGCATTTTGGTTATGCAGGGTTATTCTGCATCTGGTTTGCACACAAATGTTTTGGAAGCCAGATGTCACCAGACATAATATTAGGACTTCAAGCATGAAGCTTCTGCACCTTGCAAAATTCCCATAACCCAACTGGCTTGGTGCTATTCTTTATTAAATTGATCTTGCTCGAAAGTGAACACAATGATGTTTTCTTTCTATTTTGCTTTGTGTCAATGTTTACCACGCATCAGCAGTATAAAATCAGAAGTAGGCAATGCAGATCACAATATAATTATTACTCATATGAAAGGTCATAAACAATTATAATTTCAGAGTGTGTTGACTATTTGTTCTGATTGGCTGATATATTTATGTATTTAAATACAGACCAGAAGATTTTCATTCAGATTCAGATTTATTTATCAAATCTACATCGTATTTATGCACATTAAATTCCATATGCATACTTCTAAAAACTTTTTAATTTTTCACATCTTTTTTATTGGTGATTATTTTTAATTGTTCACGTCACACTAACACACCACAGCAAATCCTGAAAACATGTAAGTGTGTATGGTGAATAAAGCTGATCCCTGTGACGTACAGCGAATTGTGTGGTTTGCATTAACAACCAGCTCACCCAAGGATGTGCTGGGGGCAGCCCACAAGTTGTGCCACACATTCCGGCACTCACGTGGCATGCCCACAATGTTCAGCAGAACAACGTACGAGGAAACAAGAGCAGCAGCAAAACAAAACAGCCATCAGCAGCATCAAATGATGCCGTTTGAACCCACAAAGTCAGAATCAGAACACTTCCTACCTTAAACAACATCTCTTCACATTGCATCCCACTCACCACGCAGTGTTAGGAACATACAAGCCAAGTACAGGAATAAAGGCTGTAGGCGGAATACATTTTCCTCAGACTTGGAGTCAACAAGAAGCTTCTGGCCTATCCTTAGAAAACCCCACATCTCGTGTAGTTATGGAATTTTACGATTTACAAAATCAGAAATGTGTAATGCACGTCTAATTATTTTCTAAATGCCTATACTGATAAGAGAAAGTGCATGTCAGGAATAACATCAACAATGCTAATGGGAGGTTAGGATGGCCACTGAAAATAGAGTGTTCAGCAAAACACTTGGTCTAGCCACATAGAGAAGGTACTGAATGCCATAGCTGAGTTCAGAGGGGCTGAATCTGGCCTGGAAGGACTGTTTGGGTCCCTGGATGATGAGAAGGGGGGAGGTACTGCATCTCATAAATTTTCAGGGGAAAGGGCTGGGGATGGAGAAAGGTAGTGGTCCCTGTGAAAAGCAGAAAGAAGTGGGGAAGGGAAGATGTGAGTGGTGAAAGTATCCCTTTTATCCACCAGCCACTGTAACCTGAGTCACCCTCCACTCTCCCCAGCTGGCAAGAAAGCAGCATTCACCATCAAAGACCCCAACCATCCAGGCCATTCCCTCTTCTAGTACTGAGGGAATACCACTGGGCATGAGATACAGAGGCCTTAGATCCCACACCAGCAGATTCAGGAACAGTTATTACCCTACCACCATCAGGCTTCATTCATCACAACTCTGAACTGATTCTATGATCTACAGGCTCACTTTCAAGGATTCTTTACAACTCATGTTCTCAGTACTATTTTTATGTGCACAGTTTGTCTTCTCTTGCAGTTGGGAGTTTGTCCGTCTTTGTCTGTTTAGCTTTATTAAAATAAAACTCTATTGTATTTTTTTCCTGTAAATACCTGCATGGAAATGAATCTTAAAGGAGTATATGGTAACGTATACCTACTTTGATAATCAATATACTTTGACTTTGACTTAACTCCATCTGTCCATCATTTACCTAATCCCCGGTTCCACCTTTTCCCACCAAGCTCCCACTTCACCACTCCTTCTCACCTCTTTGTACGTGCTACCTCCCCTCTAACGCTGTCAATATTGATGCAGGGCCTTGACCCTAAACATAAACCATCCCTTTGCTTTCACAGAGGATGCTTGGCCCACTGAGTTTCTGCAGCAATTTCTTTCGTTGGAGTAAGCTATTTGCTGTTGGATATTTATTTGCCTCCTGCTCCAGGGTTTCGGACCCAGTGGTCATAGAAGTGAAAATCGTACAGCACAGTTTAGGCCGTTGTGTTGTGCCGACCTATATAAAGCTACTCCATGATCAACCTTTGATCACCGAAGAACCTCAAGCCAGAACATCAACATAAACATTCTGCCAGACCTGCTGAGTTCCTTCAGCATTTTGTGTGTGTTGCTCTGGATTCCAACATCTGTAGAATCTCTGCTACCACAATCAATCTAACCCTTCCCTCTACACACAGCCCATCACCCTCCATTTTCCTTACAGCATTGTGCCACATAAAAGAGTTCCTTATATGTCCCTATTGTATCAGCCTCTACCATCACCCCAGGCAGAGGTTTGCAGGCATCCACATCTCTCTGTAAAAACCAACTTCTGGCATCTCTCCTAAACTTTCTTCCACTCAACTTAAACTAATGTCCTCTGGTATTGGCCATTGTCACGGCAGTGGCTGTCCACTCTATCAATACCTTTCATTATTGCATTTATTATAACTCTATCAAGTTCCATCTCATTGTCCATCACTCCAAGTAGAAAAGCCATAGCTCACTCAACCTTTCCACATGACATGTTCTCAAATATAGTAAGCATTGTATTTAACCTCCTTTGCTCCCTCTCTCAAGTTTCCATATCCTTCCTGTAATGAGGTGACCAGAACTAAACACAATACTCTAAGAATGGTCTAACCAGAGTTTTATAGAGCTTCAATATTACTTAGCAATTCTTAAACTCAATCCGCCAACAAGTGAAGGCCAACATACCATATGCCTTCTTAACCAGCCTAACAACTTGTGCAGCATCTTGGAAGGATTTATGGATTTGTACCCCAAGATCCCTCAGTCCCTCCACACTGGTAAGAATCCTGCCATTGATCTTGTATTCTGCCCTCAGCTTCAACCTTCTAAAGTGTATCACTTCACACCCTTGTGGATTGAACTCCGTCACTCCAGTTCTGCATTCTCCACTAACCACAACACCACCAACTTTGTGTCATCTGCCAACAACTCACCCTTCAACTTCCTCATCCGAGTCACTTGAAAAAATCACGAAGAGTAGGGAGTCCCAGAACAGATCCCTCTGGAACACAACTGGTCACTGACCTCCAGCTAAATATGTTCCGTCTACCACTACCCTCTGTCTTCTGTGGGAAGTCAATTCTGAATTCATGCAGCCAGGTTTCCCTGGTTCCCATGCCTCACGACCGTCTGGATGAGTCTACCAAAGGGAACCTTGCAAGACACCTTATTAAAATCCATGTACACCACAGCCACCATAAATTTGCTTTATCACCACCTCAAAAAAATCAATAAGATTCAGATGCTTGCCCTGCCCTTCACAAAGCCATGCTGACTACCTCTATCCAGACTATGCTTCTCCAAATGTGCATAAATATTGTTCATAAGAATCCTCCCCATCTGTTTGCCCACCACTCTCATAAGATTCACTGGTGTATAATTCCCAGGATTATCTGTTTTAACTTTCCTGAACAATGGAACATTTGCCATTCTCCAGTCCTCTGGTATTGCTCTTGCAGCCAATGAAGATGCAAAGATCGCCGTCAGTACTCCAAAAATCTCTTTCCACACTTTATGTAGTAGCCTGGGCTATATCCCATCCAACTCCAGAGACTTACCTATCCTAATACTTCTCAGAAGCTCCAACACTATCACTTCCTTAACCTCAATATGCTCCTACATATGAGCCTGTTCTACATCGACTTCAGATTTGTCTAACTCCCTCTCTCTGGTGAACACTTAAGCAAAGTATTAACATAAGAATATAAAAATATAAGAAATAGGAGCAGGAGTAGGCCATTTGGCCCATTGAGCCTGTTCTGCCATTCAATAAGATAATGGCTGATCTGACCATTGACTCATCTCCACCCACCTGCCTTTTCGCCATGACCATTAATTCCCCTACTATGCAAAAGTCTATCCAACCTTGTCTTAAATATATTTACTAAGGTAGCCTCCACTGCTTCATTGGGCAGAGAATTCCACAGATTCACCACTCTCTGGGAAAAGCAGTTTCTCCTCATCTCCGTCCTAAATCTACTCCCCCAAATTTTCAGGCTATGTCCCCTAGTTCTAGTCTCACCTACCAGTGGAAACAACTTTCCTGCCTCAATCTTATTTATCCCTTTCATAATTTTATAATTTTTATTCATTAGGATTCTTCCCTAACTCCTCCACTTCCAATCACATGTTTCCCTTTTTATCCCTGAGCAGTCCTATCCTCACTCCAGTCATCCTCCTGTTCTCATGTACTGTACATGTAAAATGCCTTGGAGATTTTCTTAATCCTAATCAACAAGGCATTCTCATGTCTCCTTCTAGCTCTCCTATGTCCCTCTTAAGCTCCTTCCTGGCTACTTTGCAACTCTGAAGAAATGTCTTATCCTTGTTCCCTAAGCCTTAAGTATTCTTTCTTCTTCCTCTTAACGAAATGTTCCACCTGTCTTGTCAACCATGGATCCTTCATCCTACCATCCTTTCCCTGTCTCAGTGGGATATACAGTACATTACCTAGCCAGAACCCCATGTACGTACTCCCCGAACCACCTCCACATTTCTGCCGTGCATTTCCCCAAGGCAATGCATGCTCCCAAATTTCTGCCTAGTACCATCATAATGAGCCCTCCCCCAATTAAATTCTTTTCCATATCATTTACTCCTATTCTTGTCAATGGCTGTGTTAAAAGCTGGGGAGTTGTAGTCACTATCACAGAAATACTCACCCACTGAGAGGGCTGTCTCCTAACTAGGTTCATGGTCTAGTATTGAAATCAAGCATGGCTTCTCCTCTAGTCCGCACGTCTACATATCCTTCCTAGACACACTTAACAAATTCTGCCCCATATAAGCCTCTTGCACTAAGGTAGTGCCTATCAGACAGACAGACATACTTTATTGATCCCAAGGGAAACTGGGTTTCATTACAGTTGCACCAACCAATAATAGAGTAGAAATATAGCAAAATAAAACCATAAATAATTAAATAATAATAAGTTAATCATGCCAAGTGGAAATAAGTCCAGGATCAGCCTATTGGCTCAGGGTGTCTGACACTCCGAGGGAGGAGTTGTAAAGTTTGATGGCCACAGGCAGAAATGACTTCCTATGACGCTCAGTGTTGCATCTCGGTGGAATGAGTCTGTGGCTGAATGTACTCCTGTGCCTAACCAGTACGTTATGGAGTGGATGGGAAACATTGTCCAAGATGGCATGCAATTTGGCCAGCATCCTCTTTTCAGATACCACTGTCAGAGAGTGGAATCAATATTATATTCCTCCTAATCAATATTAGGAGGAATAGGAACATCAAGCAGTTATTCCTGGCCTTGTTACAGCAAAGTCCCCGTAATGGCCACATTCATGGCTAGTCAGCATCATAACCATGATTACCATAAGCTTCTGGTTTTGATGAAACAGTGCACAGATGTTTGCTGAACTGCAGAGTATCTGCAGTATTTTCACTTTAACTCAGTAATAGATTGATACCTCTGGCCTCGCCACAAAGGCATCCATTGAATGAATATGTCAGGAGTTAGATGCTGGAGGTTGGACTCCCCATGAGTTGTAGCATACTTATTTGAGCAGTCTATGGCTAGTTCTGAAGCTGCCTTGTCAAGATTCAACATATCAACAACGTTCCTTTGGGAATAATGCAAAATGCAACAAGCTAACATGATATAACAAATAAACTCTTCTCGGGCTTCCAGCCAGGCACAGATATCAACTCTACCATGGCAGAGTCTGTCATTGAAACATTGATTGTAATCAATATCTGTATCTAGCTGGAAGCCCGAGAAGAGTTTATTCATCATATATGCCTGGAAAACTCTAGATCCTCTTTTTAAAATGATATACTTCTAGTCTATTTGATAAAGATTGTAGGTTAGTATAACACAGAATATTCGGCCCATACATCTGAATGCTAAATATCTGGTGATAATGGCAGAGGATGGTGCAGCATGAACCGTGACATGATGAGCAATGGTGGCAAGGTTGCATTGCGGTCAGCACGTCTCTTCACAATGCCTGTGATCATCATTCAGTGTTCGATTCCTGTATGGAGTTTGTGCGTTCTCCTCGTGATTAGGTGGGTTTCCTCCAGGTGCTCTGCTTTCCTCTCACATTTCAAAGATACAGTTAGGGGTAATGATCTCCATTGAAAGCAGAAGCGTAGCGACATTTGCGGGCTGCCCAGCTCCATCTTTGCTGATTTGATTTCACTGTATGGTTCATTGTTTTGATACAATTGTGACAAACAAAGCCAAACTTTGTGAGTGATTACAGAAAAATACCCGACTCAATTACATGAATTTCTCTTGACAAGCACTGGTTTATTCTCAAATGATTCCTAAGATGATTCTTCAGATTTCATTTATTCATGAATTGCAAATAATAAAGTGATGCCGTTTCTACATAGAACACAGAAATCTACAGCATATTACAGGCCCTTCGGCCCACAATGTTGTGCTGACCATGTAACCTACTCTGGAAACTGCCTAGAATGTCCCTAGTGCATAGACCTCTATTTTTCAAAGCTCTATGTACCTATCTAAAAGGCTCTTAAAAGACCCTATCGTATCCATTTCCACCACTGCCACCGGCAGTGCATTCCACGCACCCACCACTCTCGGTGTGACAAACTTACCCCTGACATCTCCTCTGTTCCTACTTCTAAGCACCTTAAAACTATGCCCCCTTGTGTCAGCCATTTCAGCCCTGGGAAAAAGCCTCTGGCTATCCACACAAAGAATGCCCCTCATCATCTTATACACTTAGAAAATTTTTGAGCAATTTTCATTTTATTCTAGTGTTTAACAATAGGATTTTGCCAAAACCATTAAGATTTAGTCAGCAATGCTGGACAAAAAAAAAGGACATTAATGACAATATGTACTTGCTCTTATCAGTGTAGAGTATTTGAATATTAGCTTACCACTCATCTACAGATGTTTTTTGGATCACGCACTTCAACTCTAATTAATCAGATGGACTTTAAATCATGCTCGCGAGAAAGTATGCTGATGCTGGAAGTCCAAAGGAACAGACACAAAATGCTGGAGGAACTCAGCAGGTCAGACAGCATCCATGGAAATGAATAGATAGCCAATGTGTTGGGCCGAGACCCTTCTTCAGGACTGAGAAGAAAGGGATGCCGGAATAAAGAGATGGGGGAAGGGGAAAGGACTGGGGACCTGCAAGGACTGTTTGGGACCCTGAATGGAGACAAGGGGGTAAGTGGATGGGCTGGTGTAGCACTTAGGGCCGCTTGCAGGGATAAGTGCTGGGAGGGGGATTAGTGGGCTGGGGAGAATGGACAAGGGAATCACGGAGGGAGTGATCCCTGTAGAAAGCACAGAGGGGTGTGTGGGGTAGGCAAAGATATGTTCAGTCATAGGATCTCTTTGGAGATGGCAGACGTTGCGGAGGATAATGCTGCATTAGGACATTTAGTACAGTAATAACAAAGTTTATAAAATTTGTGCTGAAGTGAATACACGGCTGACATTAGAGAGTATGTACTTAAGGTGAGAGGGGTGAAGTTCAAAGGAGGTGTTTCTCGCAGGTTGGCGGTGGTTATTTAAAAAGGGAGCTTCGAGAGTGTTAGTCCATTGTACGTGGCCTATCAGCAGCTATAACTGGAGCATCAATCTTGAGTTAAATAGCAGGGAGGGCTCAGCAATAAAAGGGAGACACTGCCTAGTGAAGCGGCCATCGAAGGAGCAGACATCGGCAGTGTGAGCTGAGGCACAGTGGTAGGGCTTTGGCTCATTCGGGCTTCGGCGATAATGGACTGAGGCGAGGTAAGTTACCTGTGAGGAACAGAAACAGGAAGTACGTCCGTGAGGTCGGTGTTCTGTACTGGGGGTCAGATGTGGGAAGTCCAGGAGGCTCCCGGCCTCCCAGACAGCCACATCTGCACCAGGTGTGTCGAGCTGCAGCTCCTTTGGGAGCAGGTTAGGGAACTGGAGATGCAGCTCAATCACTTTCATCTGGGCAGGGTAAGTGAGAAGGTGATAGAGAGGAGCTATAGGCAAGTAGTCACATCAGGGCCTCAAGAGACAGATAAGTGGATAACAGTCAGGAGATGGAAGGGCAAGAGTCAGATACCAGAGAGTACCCCTGTGGCTGTCCCCCTTAACAATAATTACTCCTGTTTGAGTACTGTTGGGGGGGGACAGCCTACCTGGGGGAAGCAACAGTGGCCGTGCCTCTGGCACAGAGTCTGGCCCTGTGGCTCAGAAGGGTAGGGAAAGCAATAATAGGGGACTCTATAGTTAGGGGGTCAGACAGGCAATTCTGTAAATGCAAGAAAGAAACACAGATGGTAGTTTGCCTCCCAGGTGCCAGGGTCCGGGATTTCTCTGATCATGTCCACGATATCCTGAAGTGAGAAGGTGAAAAGCCAGAGGTCATGTTATATTTTGGTACCAACGAAATAGGTAGGAAAATGGAGGAGGTCCTGAAAAGAGACCACAGGGAGTTAGAAAGGAGGTTGAGAAACAGGACCTCAAAGGTAGTAACCTTGGGATTACTACTGCCTGTGCCATGCGACAGTGAGTATAGGAATAGAGTGAGGTGGAGGATACATGCATGGCTGAGGGATTGGAGCAGGGGGCAGGGATTCAGATTTCTGGATCATTGGGACCTCTTTTGGGGCAGGCGTAACATGTACAAAAAGGATGGGTTGCACTTGAATCCAAGGGGGACTAATATCCTGGCGGGGAGGTTTGCTAAGGCTATTGGGGAGTGTTTAAACTAGAATTGCTGGGGGGTGGGAATCAAACTGAAGAGACAGAGGAAGGGGCGGTTGGCTCACACACAGAGAAAGCTTGGAGATACTGTGAGAGGGAGGATAGGCAGGTGATAGAGAAGGGATGTGCTCAGACTGATGACTTGAGATGTGTCTATTTTAATGCAAGAAGCATCATGAACAAAACAGATGAGCTTATATGATGTTATGGCCATTACAGAGATTTGGATGGCTCAGGGACAGGAATGGTTACTTCCCAGGCTTTAGATGTTTCAGAAAGAACAGGGAAAGCGGCAAAAGAGGTGGGGGATGTGGCACTACTGATCAGAGATAGTGTCAGAAAAGGAGGAAGTCATGGACGGATTGTCTACTGAGACTCTGTGGATGGAAGTTAGAAACAGGAAGGGGTGTTTTTTATAGACAACCCAATAGTAACAGGGACATCGAGGAGCAGATAGGGAGACAGATTCTGGAAAGGTGTAATAACAACAGGGCTGTTGTGGTGGGAGATTTTAATTTCCCAGATATTGATTGGCATCTCCTTAGAGCAAGGGGTTTAGATGGGGTGGAGTTTGTTAAGTGTATTCAGAAAGGTTTCCTGACACAATATTTAGATAAGCCTACAAGAGGAGAGGCTGTACTTGATCTGGTACAGGTCCACAATCCCCTATCTGAAATTCTGAAATATAAAAAGCTCTGAAAACCGAAGTTTTTTCACCAACAGCTGACATCACTCAGGTGTGACGTGGCAGCACTAGCAGAGGCCGCCAGACGTCAGTTGTGGCTCAGTGCTCGTACTGGTTACACATGCATTTGCTATTCGCTGATATTTTGTGTTCACTATTGACTTTGTGTTCAATTTCACTGTGAAAATGTCAAAATGAGCTGCAGATACCCCTATGGGTAACAATGAGAAAAAGAGAAGGAAACATCTATCATTATCAATAACGCAGAAAGTGGAGTTATTGCAGAAGCTTGATCGAGGTGTGTCTGTGCAGCGTCTTACTGAAGAATATGGTGTCGGAACTATCACTGTTTATGATTTAAAGAAACAGAAGGACAAGTTACTGAAGTTTTATAGTGACAGTGATGTTCTACATTTATTCCAATAGTCAGTTAGCATGTGTTTGATTCGGTTCGTTTGAAGCTGTATATTTTTATGTTTTATTGAATGTTTTTGTTGGAAATAAAAAAAATTCTTGTCATTATTCCCTAAACAATACAGTACAATACAAATACAAACAATACAGTATAACAACTATTTACATAGCATTTACATTGTATTAGGTATTATAAGTAATCTAGAGATGATTTAAAGTATATGGGATGTTGTGCATAGGTCAGGAGCCCCGTCAGGTCCTAAAGTCCACCCGCACTGAGGCAGGTTAAATAAGGGACTTGAGCATACGTGTTTTTTGGTATCCGCGGGGTCCTGGAACCAATAAGGAGGGGTTCTGAAATCCGTAAAAGTCTGAATTCCGAAATGCAACTGGTCCCAAGGATTTCGGATAAGGGATTGTGGACCTGTAATGGGAAATGAACCTGGTCAGGTGTCAGGTCTCTCAGTGGGAGAGCACTTTGGAGATAGTGATCACAATTCTATCTCTTTTACCATAGCATTGGAGAGGGATAGGAACAGACAAGTTAGGAAAGTGTTTAATTGGAGTAAGGGGAAATATGAAGCTATCAGGTAGGAACTTGAAAGAGAGGCTCTTCTGCATATCACTATTGTAATGTGTAGCTTTTTTTGTATTTATTAATTTACAGGATGTGGACATCGCCAGCTATGTCAGCATTTATTGTCCATCCCTAGTTGCCCTTGCGAAGATGGTGATGAGCTGCCTTCTTGAACCGCTGCAGTCCCTGAGGTGAAGGCACACCCACAGTAATGCTAGGAGGGAATTCCATGATTTTGACCCAGCGACAATGAAGGAACAGCGATATGTTTCCAAGTCAGGATGGTGAGTGACTTGGAAAGGAATTTCCAAGTGGTGGTGTTCCCAGGTATCTGCTGTTCTCGTCATTCTAGATGGTAGTGGTCATGGGTCTGGAAGGTGCTGCCTTAGGAACTTTGGTGTGTTGTTGCAGGGCATCTTGTAGATAGTACAGACTGTTCATCGATGGTGGAGGGATTGGAAGCTTGTGGAAGGGGTACCAATCAAGTTGGCTGCCTTGTCCAGGATGATGTCAAGCTTCTTGAGTGTTGATGGAGCTGCACTCATCCAGGCGAGTGGCAAGAATTCCATTATACTCCTGACCTGAGTCTTGTAGATGGCAGAAAAGGTTTGGGGAGTCAGGAGGTGAGTCACATGCCACAGGATTCCTAGTCTTTGACCTGCTCTGGTAGCCACAGTGTTTATACGGCTAGACCAGTTCAGTTTGCTGTCAATGGTAACCCCCAGATGTTGATAGTAGGGGATTCAATGATGGTGATGCCACTGAATGTCAAGGGATGATGGTTAGAGCCTCTCATGCTGGAGATGGTCATTGCCTGACACTTGTGTGGCTCAAATGCAAACATCTCCACTTTTGACCTTATGATGGAAGGAAGGTCATTGATTAAGCAGCTGAAGATGATTGGTCCTAGGAACTCCTGCAGTGATGTCCTGAGGGTGAGCTGATTGACCTCCTACCACCATAACCATCTTCTTTTGTGTCAGGTATGATTCCAACCAATGGAAGGTTTTCCCCCTAACTCCTATTAACTCCATTTTAGCGAGGGCACCTTGATGCCATACTCGGTCAAATGCTGCCTTGATGTCAAGGGCTTTCACTCTCACCTCACCTCAGTTATTTAGCTCTTTGGTCCATCTTTGGACCAAGGAGGTGATGAGGTCAGGAGCTGAGTGGCCTTGACAGAACCCAAGCTGGGCATCCGTAAGCAGATTATTGCCGAGTAATGTTGATGACCCCTTCCATTGCTTTGCTGATGATTTTCTACATTGTTGAGTAGATACCGGTGTGGTAGCTGTGCTGGAACAGCTTGGCTAGTGGCGTGGAAAGTTCTGGAGCACGAGTCTTCAGGACTACTGCTGGGGTTTTGTCTGGGCCCACAGCCTTCACAGTATCCAGTGCTTTCAGCTGTTTCTTGGTATCACATGGAGTGACTCGGATTGGCTGCATACTGACATCTGGGACGTTGGGGAATTCCGGAGGAGGCCGAGCTGGATTAAATGCTCGGCACTTCTGACTGAAGATTGCTGCAAATGCACAGATGTGCTGAACTCTTCTATCATTGGGGATGGGGATATTTGTGGAGCCTCCTCCTCCAGTGAGTTGTTTGATTCTCCACCACTATTCAAGGCTGGATGTGGCAGGACTACAGAGCTTAGATCTGATCCGTTGGTTGTGGGATCAATTATTTCTGTCTATTACTTGCTGCTTATGGTGTCTGGCATGCAAGTAGACCTGGATTGTGGCTTCCCCAGTGTAACACCTCATATTGAGATATGGCTGGTGTTGTTCTCGGCATGACCTCCTACACTCCCCATTGAACCAGGGTTGAACCCCTGGCCTGGTGGTAATGTTAGAGTGGGGGATATGCCAGGCCATGAGGTTACAGATTGTAGTTGAGTACAATTCTGCTGCTGCTGATGTCCCACAGCACCGCATAGACGTCCAGTCTTGGGCTACTAGATCTGTTCGATGTCTATCCCATTAAGCACAGTGGTAATGCCACACAATGCGGTGGAGGGTTTCTTCAACGTGAAAGTTTGAGTTACTGTTGCCTTCCTGTCAGCTTGAACCACTCTAGCCATTCTCCTTTGACTTCTGTCATTAACAAGGCTTTCCACTCACAGAACTGTCACACCCTAGATGGTGTTTTTTTTTTGTTAGTTTTTTTTTTGCACCATTCACTGTATCCTCTAGAGAATGTTGTGTGTGAAAATCCCAGATCAACAGTTTTGTGAGATACTCAAACCACCCTGTCTGGCACCAGCAACCATTCCACAGTCAAAGTCACTTAGATCATATTTCCTCCCCATTCTAATATTTGGTCTGAACAACAACCCTTGTTGAAACCCTTGACTATGTGTGTATGCCTTTATGTATTGAGTTGCTGCCACATAATTGGCTGATTATATATTTCCATTAACAAGCAGGTGTACAGGTGTACCTAATAAAATGGCCACTAAGTGTATATATCCAGGAAATCAGGCTTAACCTAAATAATATACAAACTTGGCACCAGATGGAATACTGTATCCAGTTCTGGGAATCAGCTTTTGGAAATGATTCAGAGCCTTTGGAGAGAGATTACAGAAGAACTTTTCTAGTGTTGCCTGTATGGGGGTTAACAGTTATGTGAATTGTTTCTGATGGATTATATTATTGTTTGAAAGATCAAGCCAAAGGCATTTATTTACCTTAGAAAGGCCTCATAGAACAGTTAACACTCCTGGAGGCTTTAATAAATTAGCCACCCTTTGTGATATTCTGTACAAGTCAGATTATCATATGAAAACAATTAATTTCCAAAACAAATTGTCAAATATAAAGCAACTTGAAAAAAATTCATGAAAGAGTGTAAGTTTCTAATCCTATTTTCTGTACCTTTAGATAAAACATAAAGTAATTGCTCAACGTTTACAATGTGTTCCTTTGCAGCTTAATAGTTTGGTATGCTACTGTTAAGCTTTTGCTGTTGAATTTACTGAGTTCAGTTGTATAATTGTCTGTTTATTACATTAAACCTTGGATAATTCCTGCTTTGACATGGCCTTTTTCAATACTTCATTTTTCTTCTTTACTACTTATTAAAATAAATTCCCAGAAGACATGCAAGTTTTGGCTAAGCAACTTTCTGCTGGATAGATAACAGCTGTGGGCAAAGCACAGGACATTAGTGGAAGATTCTAGTTATTTTAGAAAATGGAAACTACTTACACTACATTCAAGGCCAGGTTTTGTTATCTCCAACACATATGCAGCTATGTACTGAGTGAATTCTGTGCTTAATATCAATGTCTTGGCTCTGGTGTGATATCATAAGGTTGCAGGCCCAATTATCAATCTGTGTTTGACCATTAAATGCCTGCGCAGATTCTGACATGCTATTCCTTGCTTAACCAGTGAAAGAACTGTTCCACTTAGCCAGTCTTCCACCGGCACTCAGTACTGCTTTGATACCATTGTCAACTTCTCTGCGATTGTAGAAATCAACTTGATCTTTTATAGAAAAGATTGTTAATATATTTTCTTATGTTATAGAGTTGTAAAGTGATAGACGAATATGGAGGCCATTTAGTAAACTGCACCCATGTGAGACATTATAGTATCGTAATGAATATTAAGTAAAAGACTGAGGCATTCACAGCCAAGTTAGAATTCAAGGGATTCATATTGTATAGTATTTTCAGAACTTCGAAATTACTTCCAACTTTTCTGTTCATGGTACAAATGCAATGAGTACAAATAGTAGCAGAGCTGAATAGCAACATTCGTTAGGTGTGCCCAGGGAAGATTCCTGACAGTGTGTGGACAGACCGGCTAGAGGAGAGACCATACTGGATCTGGCACAAGACAATGAATCTGATCAGGTGTCAGATCACTCGGTGGGCGAGCGTTTCAGAGAACACCCTAACCTTTAGCATAGCCTTGTACAGAGGTAGGAGCAGACAGTATGGAAAAAATGTTTAATTGCAGAAAGGCAAATTAGGATGCTATTAGGCATGAACTTGGGAGCATAAATTGGGAACAGATGTTCTCAGGGTAATGTACAATGGAAATGTGGCAGTTGTTTCGGAAGTACATGCATGGGGTTCTGGCTGGATTTGTCCCATAGAGGGAGGGAAAGGGTGAGAGGATTAAGGACCATGGTTGACAAGAGAGGTGGAATATTTAGTCAAGAGGAAGAAGGAAGAAAATGTAATATTTCGGAAGCAAAGATCAGGCAGTGCTCTTGATAGTTGTAAGATAGCCAGAGAGGGGTTTATAAAGGGATTTAGGAGAGCTAGAAGGGGACACGAGAAGGCCTTGGTGCAGTAGGGAATACCCCAAGGTATTCTAACACATATGTGAAGAACAGGAGGGTGACTAGAATGAAGGTAGCACAGAGGTCTGTTAGTTAGATTAATCTAACTTTTGCCTCCCCATTATTCTTTCATCCACGTGTCCATCTAACAATCTCTCAATTATCCTTAATGTATCTGCTTCTCCCACCATTTCAGGCAGCACATTCCTCACACCTACCACTCTCTGTGCAAAAAAACCTACCTCTGACATCCCCCAGTATACTGCCCTCCAATAACCTTAAAGTTATGCCCCTTGTATTAGCCATTACCGCCCGCCCATTGCCAGAACATCAACGGTCCATGGCATCCAAGCAGAATATGCTCCATCTACGTTATTGAAGAGAATGAGCTAATAATCGCTTCATGTCCATACAGGGCGAAGAGTCAACTGTTGATTGGGGTGCCAGAGTAGCACAGCAGTTAATGCGATGCCATGTCAGAGTTCTGAGCTTAATTCTGATGCCGCCTCTGTGAGAAGTTTTGTGTATCCCTCCTCGTTTCCTCCACATTCCAAAGACGTACCAATTAGTAGGATAATTGGACTTTGTCATTGTCAATTGTCCTGCAATTAGGTTTGGGTTAAATAGTTAGTTTGCTGGCCAGTGCGGCTCAGTCAGCCAGAAGGGTCTATTTCATGCCGTATTTCTAAACAATATAAAATAGTCTGGTTTTTCCTAAATCTGAAACATGGTGCAAAGTACAGTCTATCAAACTGCTGTTCCAGGTACTTTTCGAACATATTGAGAATCTGCTGGGTGGGTCTTCACCACTCCAGCTAAATAGAACCTTATCATTCCCTCTGATCTTAAACCATCTCCTAATTATTGACCACTCAACCAAGGGAAATAAATCCAACAACAAAATTGAATTTAAATCAACACATCAAAACCGATTAAGAAAAACATCTGTATTAAATTCACCGAATACTCTCCCTGGATTTACATCATTCCCTCTGTCATTTCTCTTCTGCTTTGCAGTCTTGTAGCTAAATCAACAGTGACATTGATGCTCAAACTCCTTCCAGCTGAGCAGTGAGAGCATAAAGGACACACAAATGCATTTTAGTTTACTAATTGTTTAATGAGCAATACATGAGGAATATAAATATTTCTTCATACAGGAATTGATGGCATAGAGAAGTGTAAGAATACAGAGGTACACGTGAATGAAAAGGAATTTAGCACCAAGCCATTGCTTTTGGCTCATGTGAACTCAGGCTTCGTTCTATCAACTAAGATAAGCAGATTTGAGTTTATTTGATGACTTCTATAACTGTGGACGATCATGCATTTTACAGCCAACGGCATACTTTTGAAAAGCTTTGTCTCATACTGCAGAAATGCATCACCAATTTGTACACCCAGGATATAGAAGTAGGTAACGAAGAATGTTATCTCTTGTGAGAAAATTTAGAAGTCAGGGATAGTGTTTGGAAAACAAAAAGTTATCAAATGAAGACACCCTGTTCATGGACTGTTTGTCACACTCCCATCAGGGAAGGGCTACATAGTGTCCATGTCAGGACCCCCAGACTCAGAAACAGTTACTTTCCCCAAGCAGTGAAGCTGATCAACTCCTCCCCCACTACCTTACCCCTCCACGCCTCCAACCATCACTGCTTTATCATTTTCTGTCAGTCACCTTACGTACAGACACTCCTGATCCTAGCTTCATATTATGAACATATTGGACAATCAATCTATGTATGTAAACTATCTTACATATTTATATTTATTGTTTTTATTACTATTGTGTTTCTTTTGTGCTTTATTGGATCTGGTGTAACAATTATTTCATTTTCCTTTGTGTACTGGAAATGACATGAAACAATCTTGAAACCTGAAATGAGCGCTCTCTCTCTCTCTCCCTCCCTCCCTCTCCCTCTCCCTCCCTCTCTCTCTCTCAGAAGGTCAGAGGTCTTTGGGACTCTTTCTCAAAGGGCAATAGAAACATTGTCTTTGAATATGTTTAAGGCAGAGGTAGACAAAGGTGTGAGGATGGAGATATTGGTTAGTGCAGGTACATGGGAGTGAGGAGTTGAGGGTGCAATCAGATTGGCCATAATCTTATAAATTGCTGGAGTGGGCCGAAGTAGTGGAACAAAGACAAAACTAAAGACTACATTAAGTTAATTACTGTTGAGGATGTGGTCTATGGTATTTTGTATGCTGTAATTTGTGGAAAATAGAAATAAGGAAGTTGATAAGGAGATTACCAGAGAAAGCAAACAAAGACACAAACAGAGACACATTAAAAGTTTCCATGGCAGACAAAGGGAAGTAGATAGCAAGATAGATAACTTTTTGTTGAGAAAGGGAACACAAAGGAATAACTCTGGTAACATCTAGCCTATTTGAATTATTTAAGGAAACTGTGAAATAAGTTTGCTGATTTAAAATTTATACAAATCATAAGAAACTAATTCAGTAATTCCAAAAATAGTAATTGTATTCGCAATCACTCAAAATGATTTTCATTTATTCTGGCAATTTTATGAATGAACTTCATAAATTACTAGAAATCTGGCGTACATTTTATTTATAACACATACTGTTGATATACTAAAGATTGTTCTAAATGGCCTTTTAAACAATTTCCTTTTTCGAAGTATTATACCACAAAATATTGCAGTAAGTCAAGAAGCGGATCACTAAAAAGAAAATGAGAAACAATTTTCAGATTGGTGTAGAGCCATAATGTGAAATAGAAGTGAGACATAACTGAGAGAAAAACAGATAGCAATGGGAAATATATCAGGAGCATGCCAGAAATTTAAAAAACAATGATAGAACAGATAACAACATTCATCTTGAAACCTCATTGAAAGCCATTCCTTTATCTGACTTGCTCCTTAACATTAACAAACCAGTTTACCATTTAAAATCATAAGCCCGTGCATTTTTTTTCTTTCTTCTTTAAATATGTATTTTTATAAATCTTGTTTAATCCCACTCCTAAACTGTCATTGGGGGCTCATGACACATTTTGTTTGGGAACACTCCCATGAAGCATTAGGGGCATTTTGGTATGTTGAAGGTGCTATGAAAACAAAAGTTTCTGTTTCTTGCTGTATTTTTTTCAGCACAGACTCTCCACCAATTCAACACCCAATCATAAAATATTCTCTGTATTACTACAGGTAAAGAAAATTGAAATGTGCATTTAGTGCACCAGAAAGTTGGGAAAATTATAGATTATATAAGGGAAGAGCTTTCTGTGCAATTTGGTGAGGTTTAATATTACTTAGCTGAGCACCACCGAATGTCTGGTTAATGTTTGAATGGATGCCAGTAAAGTCATTAGGAATGGCGCAGGTTCACTCAGTTGTTTCAGATTTTTAATAATTTCCCTTACCAGCATTATCGGGAGGACTTCCAAATGTTGATCCTTTGTTAATTTAGCAGGTGCTCATAAGGGAATGTAAGTTTCACAGCTGAACAAATGCAGTCAGTATACAAAACAAGACGCGGCAAAGGTTGGAACATGTTGGAAGCTTCAACTTTCTGGCCAAGAAAAATAAGCAATATTTATCTATATCTAAGCAGCAAAACTGATGATCTAACCAAAAATTTCTTTAGAAATATTTCTGTTTTTAAGCAGCACCATGTTATATGATATCATACAGAGCATAGATCAAAGTGAGCACAACAAGTACATTGGTACATTTATTTTAGAACCCAGTATAGTCATTTGTCTGTTGTTTGGTTGTGCCTTTCATGGTAATGGAGGCAGAGTTTATTCATAAACTCGAGGAAGTTTGAAGATGCTGGAAATCAAAAGCAACACACACGGAACACTAAAGGAACTCAGCAGGTCAGGCAGCATCTATGGAAAAGAGTGAACAGTTGATGTTTGAGACCGAGACCCTTCATCAAGACTGAGAAGGAAGGGGGTAGATGCGGAACATAAAGGTGGGGGGACGGGAAAGAGGCTAGCTGGATGATGATGGATGAAGCCAGGTGGGTGGGAAAGCTCAAGGGCTGGAGAAGAAAGAATCTGATAGGAGAGGAGAGTGGGCAATAGGAGAAAGGGAAGGAGGAGGAGACCCAAGGGGGACTCCGACACTCCAGAAAACATCCAGACACTCTACCATCAATTCTCTACATGGTCTCACTTGTGGGTGCATGGAATGGATAGACTGTTTTTCCACAGGAATGCTCTCCGATTTTATCTATAAATGTAGTCAGTGGGAAAATAATTTTGTTGCCCTTTCTTTAAACATAGACCAGTGCAGCAAAGGAATAGGCCGTTTGTCACACATTGTCTGCATCAATCATAATGCCAATCTAAATGATCCCATTTGCCTGCACATGGTCCATATCCCTCTATTTCCTGTCTGTTCATGTGTCTGTCTAAATGACATTTAAACATTGCTACTGTTTCTTACTTCTACCACTTCCCAGCTTCCCTGGCTGTGCATTTCAGCCACCTACCACTCCGTGTAAAGAAACGCCTCACACATCTCTTTAAACTTTACCCCTCTTACTTTAAACCTATGCCACTTTGTATTGGATAATTCCACCCTTGGGATAAAAGACCCTGACCATCAACCCCATTGATGCCTCTTGTAAATTATTACACTTCTGTCAGGTCACCCATTGATTTCTAACACTCTGGAGAAAACAGTTCAAGTTTGTAAAACCTTTCCTTATAACTAATCAACACACACAAAATGTGGATTTACTCCTCATCTTTCTCCCCAGTCCTGCTGAAGGGTCTTAGCCTGAGACGTCAACTGCATTTTCTCCATAGATGCTGCCTGGCCTGCTGAGTTCTTCCAACATTTTGTGTGTGTTGCTTGGATTTCCAGCATCTGCAGATTTTCTCTTCCTTATAGCTAATACCTTCCAATCCAGAAAACATCCCGGTAAACCTCTTCCACACCCTCACTGAAGCATCCACATCATTCCTTTAGTGTGGTGACCAAAACTGCGCATATTACTCCAAATGTGGTCAATCGAAGTTTTATACAGTTGCAACATTTTTTGCTAACTTTATACTGAATGCCCCAACTGGTGAAGGCAAGCATGGTGTAAGGGTTCTTTCCCATCCCTATTCAATTATGCTGATACTTTCAGGGAGCTATAGCCTTCCACCCCAAGAATCATCTGTACATCAATTCCACAAAGGATCTTGCTCCTCACTGATGTGGATGAAACACTGTATGCCATTTCTCTACCCAAATTTGCAACTGATCAGTCAAGATGGCGCCCACTCACAATGCTCCTACGGTCAATATCCTCTGGATAGATCCTGAAATCATATACTTCACTTCTTTGGTGTCTTCCGTATTTGTTTTTTTTTTGTCTTGGATGTGATTCTAGAACTGTTGCAGCCTCTGATTTGCTGTTTGGAAATCGTTTGGGTGTTCCCGCTTTCTGCAGTCTCTAAGAGAGTTCCAGGAAGCAGAGGCAAAGTGTGCGAACCTCATAGCAGGCAGGCTGTGGGATGGGGCGGAGAGTGAGTGCCGGCCATCTGCCTTTTGATCGCTCGGCTACAGGAGAGGGAAGAGCCCACCATTGTGCCAGGAGAGTGTTACCCAGGTTTTCTGTGTTTTGGATGTGGACTTGGACTGTAGACTTTTTTTTTTCATTCTTATTGTTTTATATCATCTTTGATTTTTTTTTGTGCAATGAGAGATTCAGAGGTCGATGTGCCTGTTCCATTTTTTTTTTGTTTTTTTTATGAGGGAGGAATTATTAACTTCTATCTGGAGTTTTCTATCTAGATAGGAAAGCGGCCTTGGTAATCAGGCTAGAAAGAGGAAAATTCATTCACAATTTCCAGTCCTAATTATATATCCTGAGCAACCATGTAAGTGTTGCAGATACCACTTAGGAAAGAATTAATCTCTCAATTGTGATGGCCATTTATCATTTCAACATAGAAGGAGACAATTTCTGCCTATCAGAGTCTATGCTGATTCAGATAAGAATCAAATTCTCTCATTGATTTTCTCTGTAATCTCTGCTCCCACATTCCCATCAATTCCCTCCACATTCTATCCTCCCATTCCTCTAGGAGCTAGTTTCTGTGACCAGCCTCCCCACCGTCCCACACAATGCTGGGGATGTGGAAGGAAATGGAACACCAGGGGAAACAACAGAGAGAAGAGGTAAACCACCCAGAGATCTCCAAAGGGCAGGATTTATCCAGCTCACTTAAGATGTGAGGCAGAAAATTTACCAGCTGTAGAGATCATTGGCAAAACCAGTATTTATTGTCCATCCTTACCTAACGCAAGCTGGAGTGGCTTGAAAGTTAACAGTAATGTTTTTGCTTTGTCTGACTTCACATGAAGCCAAGGCTGGGAAAAGATGGCAGAATTCCTATCCTGAAGGACCAATTAAAGTTAAAAGTTAAAGTCTGTCCCGAGCCTTATAAGCTCATCAGGTCGGTGCTTATGCTGGTTTCCGTGGTGTGAAGCGACTGAGAGTACGAGACTCCCCCCCCCAGACAGGACACCAGTCTATCGCGAGGTTAACCCCCAGCATTTTGCCAGTACCCATTTTCAGCTGGGTGGACTGGAGCAGTGTGTGGTTAAGTGCCTTGCTAAAAGTCACAACACACTGCCTCAGCTGGGACTCGAACTCACGACCTTCAGATCGCTAGTCCAACGCCAATTAGCCTACAAATGTTTACTGCCTCACTGATTCATTATTAACATCTGACCGTGTATAGCATGGAAAACTGTATTCATAGAATTAAACTCCGGTATGAGTGAAATAATGGAACGGGTGAGATTGCATTCAAAAGAGGTTGGTTTGAGCTTGAGTTCAATCCTGAAGCAGGATTTCAACCTGAAACATTGACAATTCCTTTCCTCTCAATCTGCTTGACCTGATGAGTTCTTCCAACAGATCGTTTGTTGCTCTAGGTTTTGGGATCTGCAATATCTGTGTCTCCCTTGCACATGTGATAGCCTGAAATCTTTTTTGCTGCATTCAATTACTGAGTGCTTGATAAAATTGTGTCAGTTTAGGAAAAGCTGGATCACTGATTAAGGCTTTTTAATCCACTGGGTAGTTCTATTTCCCAGCATGTACTATCCCACTGGGAGCAGATGTCAACATTGCTGGCCTTGAAATGGGGAAAATTCAGAATACAATTATGTTATTGGTCAGATAACAGTACATAAAAGTGCTTAAACTTGCTGATTTCAAAACAGGCTTAATATCACCAGCATATGTTGTGAAAATTGTTAACTTTGTGGCAGCAGTACAATGCAATAGATAATAATATAGAGCCAACAAACTGTGAATTATAATAAATTAAGTAGTGCAAAAAATATTAATAAAGGAAGTAGTGAGGTAGTGTTCATGGTTTCAATGTCCATTCAGAAATCAGATGATCAGATGGCAGAGGGGAACCTGTCCCTGAATCATTGAATGTGTTCCTTCAGGCTTCTGTACCTCCTCTATGATAGTAGCAATAAGAAGAGGGCATGTCCTGGGCGATGGGAGTCTGTGAAACTACTTCTTTCACTTCTTTTACATCTCCTTTTTTCTTTCAAACGTGACTCTGCTACTGTTGGCCCCTGTGATCTACATTTTGGTGGAGTGTTTTTGGGCCGATTGAGTGGTCTGGCACTCTGAGGGGGTTCCATGAGGCTTTGAACAAAGTTTGCGGCTCGAGGTCAAGAAGCCTGGAGAAAGGGCATGAGCCCGTGGTTAACTCCATTTCTCACCAATTAAAGTGCCGAGGAAGATTGAAATCATTGAGGCGTGTGTGGAAGGAGAGCAGGCGTTCAGCACTGTCCACCAGCCTCTCCCTCGCTGCTGCAGGAGGAAGGTGTCTGCATGTGACAGTTGCTCTCTCTCTCCTTCTCGCTCACTGCTCCCAAAGGAATGTCCCTGCTTTGAATGGTCTCTGTCTCCCTCAACGCTGTCGAAGGGTGGTGCCAGAGTTCTGGATCTTGGGAAAGGTTTCATTAATGCAGTTTGTGAATTGGACTCTGTAGTTCATGTTATGGTGTGTTTCTGATTTCTAGTCACTCCTTTCTATTTTGGGCAACTTTGATTGGGGCACGAGCATATATCAAACACTGACCTGAATTGAATATGCCTGGACTCTTTCGTTTTTGTGTTTTATATTCTGCGCTTTTCACTCTTTTTTTGTTATTAAGTGTGTGAGTTTTTCTTTGCACATGGTGGGAGGATTGATATTTTTTTCTCTGGATGGGTTCCATGGCTTCCTTTTTTCTTGGCTGTCTGTGAGGAAGACGAAACTCAGGGTTATATGCTGCGTAAATACTTTGATGTATTTTGTACTTTGATGCAATGTACTTTGAATATTTGAATTTAATATGATTTCAAATATGATATCATGGAAGGGAGAAATGAGCAGAAAGATGTGGAGATGGGGTTAAAGAAAGAGACTGAGGTGAGGATTATGGAGTCGATAAACATCCACATTCAACAACTTGCTTGCTTTCATCATCTAAAGCCTATTTAATTCTATGTAAGCTGAGGCTGTTGGGGTTACACTTAATATTCTCTTATTCAAAATCAGGTAGTGTTCATGACACAGTTACAAAAATGATTTTGCAAAACATGCATAGAAAGGGTAGAACAATATGTTGCAAATCCAGGAAAATGAGATGCTTGGTCTTTTGAAACCTCACAACAAGCTTCCAAGATCAAGTTAGAAACCTTTGATCATTCTGCAACATGCTTCACATCTACAGAATACAAATGGTATCTGTATTTTTTTAGAGGACTGTAGTCTTTTCCTTATGTAATTGGTGTGATGAACTCTATTGGGATAACATCATGGATGCTGATTAAACTGCACTATAGTGGAGCACCATCTCAAGAAAGTGAAAGGCAAACAGCCACAGAACAATTGTTACTTACTAACCAGTGCAACTACTCGATATATAAGACCTTGAGATATAGGAGCAGAATTAGGCCGTTCAATCTATCGAGTCTGCTCTGCCATCCAACCATGGATGATATATTCTCTCTCTCAACCCCATAACCTTTGATGCCCTTACTAATCAAGAACCTATCAACCACGGCTTTAAATATACTCAATAACGGCCTCCACAGCCATTTGTGGCAACGAATTCCACACATTTACTATCCTCTGGCTGAAGAAATTGGTCCTCATCTCTGCTACAAAGGGACATAATTCCATTCTAAGGCTGTGTCTTTCAGTCCAAGGCTCCCCCACTATTTGAAACATCCTATCCATGTCCACTCAATCTAGACCTTTCAGTATTCAGTAGGTGTATAATACATAGTAAAATGGAGAAGTTTTTTCTCAGTGGCATATGCTAAATATGCAGTACAGACATTGTGTGTACCACTTCCAAAATTTAGACGAAGTTAATAAAACTGAATTCCAAGCTTAGCATGCATAAGCTATGCTTCCCGGTCTCTACATGTGATCAAGGTAAATATTTACCCACTGTTATTAGATGTAGAAATCTCATATTTTGTATTGTACTTCATCATGAGATCACAATACTGCATGCAGATACAGGAAATGGAATTGTGCTATAATAATTTGGAATGAATGAGACAAAAAGAGTGAAATGAAGAAATCCATCCCAAGTCAATAATACAAAGTCAAATGAGTACAGTAAATTGAATTGAAGTGAATTGACTTTATTACTTACATCCTTCACATACACAAGGAATAAAAATCTTTACGGTACGTCTCCATCTAAATGTGCAATGTGCAATTTATAATAATTTGTAATAAATAGTATGTACCACAGGACAGTCGATATAACATAGAAAAACAGTTGTGTCAGCATGATGGCCTGGTGGAAAAAGCTGTCCCAGAGCCTGCTGGTCCTGGCTTTACTGCTGCTGTACCATTTCCCAGATGGTAGCAGCTGGAACAGTTTGTGGCTGAGGTGACTCTGGTCCCCAATGATCCTTTAGAGCCTTTTTACACACCTTTCTTTATAAATGTCCTGAATAGTGGGAAGTTCACAACTACAGATGTGCTGGGCTGTCGGCACCACTTTCTGCAGAGTCCTGCGATTGAGGGAGGTACAGTTCCCATAACAGGCAGTGATGCAGCCAGTCAGGATGCTCTCAGTTGTGCCCCTGTAGAAAGTTTTTAGGATATGGGGGCCCATACAAAACTTCTTCAACTGTCTGAGATGAAAGGTGTACCGTTGTACTTTTTTCACCACACAGTATGCTGAGGAACTCAAAGCCGTTCACCCCCTCAGACCCGGATCCATTGATGTCTATAGGTATCAGACTGTCTCCATTCCTCCTGTAGTCCACATCCATCTCCTTTGTTTTTGCAACCTTCAGTGAGAGATTGTTTTCTTGACACCACTGTGTCAGGGTGATGACTTCTTCTCTGTGGGCTGCCTCATTATTATTTGAGATTACTCCATTTACATTTTAAAAGGAACACCTTTGAGAGGCACACTCACTGGCTTGACAATGTAATGCTGTCAGTGCTACTAGCCAGGGGCAAAATTCTTGGAAAGGAACCCCTCCTCAGTCCACTAATCACCTCTGAATCCCTTCTTATCACAGTCTACTTTCCTGTATGCTGGCCTCTCACGCTTGGTCCGGATGCATGGTTCTAACATGAAACACCAACAATTTTATTTCTCCCACTGATGCTGCTCAAGCCACAGTGCTCCAGTGCCATATGCAAGTTTGCTGGTGCCATCACTGTCATTGGCTGAAAATCTGGCTGAGTGGTGCCACGGCAACAAACTCTCACTCAGTGTCAGCAAGACCAAGACTATTGACACCAGGGGTTGGGAAATGGAGGTCTATCAGGCTGTATGAAAATTCAGCATGCCGTCTAAAATTTTGGCTAACTTCCATAGCTGTGTTGGGGAAAGTATGTTGACTGGCTACATCACAGTCTGGTATGAAAACATCAAAGTACTTGAACAGAAAATCCTGCAAAAAGTAGTGATATGGCCCAGTCCGTCATGGGTAAAGCTCTCCCCACCACTGAGCACATCCACACAGACTGCTGTCGCAGGAAAGCAGCTTCCATCGTCAGGGACCTCCACCACCCAGGTCATGCTCTCTTCTCACTGCTGCCATCAGGAAGAAGGTGCAGGACCCCCAGGACTCACATCTCCACGTTCAGAAACAGTTTTATCCCTTACCCATCTGGCTTTTGAACCAGAGGGGTTAACTTTACTCAACCTCACCGGCCCCATCACTAAAATATTCCCACAAATTTTGGACTCATATTGAAGGAGTCATGTTCTCAATATTTATTGTTTATTTATTTATCATTATTATTTCCTTTTTTGCCTTTTGTATTTGCACAGCCTATTGGCTTTTGCACACTGTTTAGTGCCCCTGTTGGGTGTGGTCTTTCATTGATTCTATTACGGTTATTGGACTTACTGAGTATGCCCACAAGAAAATGAGTATCAGGGTTGTATCTGGTGACATATATGTACTTTGATAATAAACTTATTTTGAACTTTGATTCCTCCAGTAGATTGTTACAACTAGTCAGAATAACAGCTCTCTACCACTGCTCTGTGTCTCCCATGGCTAAGCCAGCTTTGAATCTATATTAAATCCATTGTAGATGACTGGATGAAATATCATTCATCAAAAGTGTTAACCCTACTTTCTCTTCCTGCAGATGCTTTCTCATTTGCTGAGTATTTCCAAAATTATTACTACTCCGGTGTCTTAAATGATTCCATTGTTTTTATTAACATTAGTTTTTACTTATGTCAAGAAGCATGTTGTTGTAGATATTCTACATATACCTGTTACTGTTTGCAGAGATGAGTTCTGGACAGAGTAAAACCTTCAGCTGTAGAGTGCACTTTCAAAAGCAAATGATGAAAATTTGAAATAAAACAGTGCTGTTCGAAATACTCAGCAGGCCAGGCAGTATCAGAGGAGAGAGAACCAGTTAATAACCATATAACCATATAACAATCACAGCACGGAAACAGGCCATCTCGGCCCTCCTAGTCCGTGCCGAACTCTTAATCTCACCTAGTCCCACCTACCCGCACTCAGCCCATAACCCTCCACTCCTTTCCTGTCCATATACCTATCCAATTTTACCTTAAATGACACAACTGAACTGGCCTCTACTACTTCTACAGGAAGCTCATTAATGCTTCAGGTTAATAATCTTCTAAGTATTTACAACATGTATGTTTTATTATTTATTTCCTGTGGACTTTCAAGTATGCTTTCATTTCGAATAATGTTATGAAGTAGCCTTTTTTTTGCTCTTTTATATACCTCATTTTTCCACTCCCTTTTGTGCATCAAGCCTTTCTGACATTTTATAACTCTGGTCATTGATGTAAGTGATTAGATATGTGGTATTTCACTAAGACATGGATGTTACCCTTCTTCGAAAAGGATCAGAAATAAAATCCATCTACAAATGCATCCAGATGGGACACTATTCAGTGTTCACATCTTGGGTTTTAACACAAAAAAATGATATATACAAGAGTTAACCCCCAAAGACCTGGATCCAGCCCTGCAGGAAGTTTAGTGATCTTGTATGTGTGGGCAGGGTCAATGGATATTTCAAATGTTGCATCTTATCAGCTGTAATACTCAATTCACTCTTCTCCGTTATAAACCACCAATCCTCTGTCAGCAAGCAATCATACATCCCACAAAATCCTTACATGCTTATCATCCTTTGCACACATTGCTCCAGAAATTTTATGGCAAACATTAACACACTACTCTCCATTTTTACAGGGCAGTGTGTGAGAGAAGTCAGATAGATAGACCTGTATGCCTCGACTAAGTGGAGTAGATAATAGGACTTGTAATGGGACACTTGGTACTGAGATTTCTGGCGTTAAAAAAAATATTATGTTGTTCTGTGTTCAAAAACTACAGTTATTGGTGGATGAGGTATGTTACCTGTTTTTTGGAGTAAAGGAAAGGAAGGAAGGAATGAGGGAAGGACAGAAGGAGGGAGTGAGAGAAGGGAGAAGGGAGAGAGGGAGAGAAGGAAGGAGGGAGGGAGGGAGGGAAGGAAGAAAGGAAAGAGTGAAAAATACAAGCAATCCGAGCCAGCTTGTTTTCCTCTTTAGTCTTTTTTTCTCTCTCCACTGGAAGCAGAGAACACGTGCAGTCTAGACATGCCTGCCAGCTCTGCATTTAACAACTTCAACATAGAACAGCACAGCACAGTACAAGCCACTCAGCCCACAATGTTGTGCCAGTGTTTTCAAAGTTCAAAGTAGAATTTATTATCAGAGTACGTACGTGTCACCACGTACAACCCTGAGATACTTTTTCCTGCGGGCATACTTAGCAAACCTATAGGACAGTGACTGTAAACAAGATCAATGAACAACAAACTGTGCAACTGCAAATATAAATAAAAAGCAATAAATAACAAGAGCATGAATTTACAAGATGAAGAGTCCTTGAAGTGAGACCATCGATAATGGGAACACCAGCAATAGAACGAATGTAGTTATCCCCTTTCGGTTAAGAGTAACTGTTTAACATGCTCTAAGATCAATCTAACCCATCCTTCCCACATAGACTTTAATCCACGTCCCTATCTGAGAGTTTCTTAAATGTCCCTAATGAATCTACCAATATCACCACCCCTGGCAGTGCCTTCCACGTACCCACTACTCTCTGTGTAAATAACTTATCTCTGACACCCATACATTTCCTCAGATCATCTTAAAATTTATATCCTTTCATATTAACCATCACCACCCTGGGAAAAAGGTGCAAACTGTCTATTCTATCTATGCCCCTTATCATCTTCTACATTTTTATCATTCTTCAGTCTTATGCTCTCCCTCTCTAACTATTTCCATTCACCTCATTTGCAGCTTCTCCTCATGGTCATCCCAGTTTTACCTCGCTGGAGACATCACTTCACCATCTTCCTTGTAGTTTAAAAAGTCTTCTTCCCAGTTCTAACAAAGGGCTCTCAACCTAAAGCCTTAATTTTGTTTACCTCTCCTGAAAAACCATTGTATTCCACCTTGTTTTCACTAGTCTGATTCAGGAAGCCTGGGAGCCATTAAAATTTGCATGTGGCTGATGGATCCAATTTAGCCACAACCCAGGCTGAGTTGGAAAGCGGAAGAACGATAAACCACTCTTCACCACATTTGGCATCAGTTTGATCTTGCGTAGTGTAAAGTTCAGAAGGGCAAAAACAAATGCCTCCTGCAATGAACAATTAAAAAAACTGCTTTGGAAAATGTATGAAAAGGCAGCAATGGCCCTTCCCAGATGGTGTGCAAATATAGTACATTCAAGGCACAAGTTTATCTTTTACATAATACACAGATAATTTATGCATCAATCATAAATGTCAACATTGCTATTACTCAACTTGTGCAGCATTCACTTTAAATGATGGGTTGAAGAACCTTGATATGGAGATATTCCATGTACAAAAGCAGTATTAATTGTCTGAATCACCACAGATTGTGAAGTTATTTACTTTTAATTTATATCTACTCAAATGTATTTGCTGCTTTGATTCTTGGGAATTGTTTAAGTAGTGAATTCAGGGCATATCTGAGCAAGAAGAACCCAGCTGAATAAACAGAAAATGAGTAAACTGTGAACAAAGGAATACAGAGCGTCCACACCCACATCAACATAAAGCAGCCCCTGATAACTGTAAGGTTACGCAAGCTCAAGCAATCTGTGCTGTAAAGGACAAATAACCTATGCTTGTGCACCTCTGAGGATTGCAAGTTTCACTGTATGGTTCAGCAATTATACAAATTAAAAGTCTTCAGGCTATTGCTCTGTGACCTAGTCCAAGGCTTGAATACAAAAGGGAAAAGAGAATTTTTAAAATTGTAGATATATCATTATCTTCAGATATACAGATTCATTCTGACTTTTGGTCGAATGATGTACCATTCAACAGAACAATTAATATCGGAGTAACACAATGGACTCTGAAGTCACAGATGTTCACCCACAGGTTCAATGTAATAATGCATTTAATAGTTCACTCTTCAGTCTGCCAGTGTAGTCCTCACATGAACATATTTTTTATGGTTTTCGTCTAATGTAATTAATGGTATAAAACACGGGATTTTGTATCAATCCTTCTGCATTTGCTTCGCTACTGGGATGCTTTAATAACAAAATTGGGTCATGAAGCCATGACAGATATTTTTTTCTTTTGATTAGATAAACTAGCTTTACACAATGCAGTCCATAGAAACTGAAGATGCTTCAAATTACAACAACCATCTTTGATGCAGTAAAATATTCCAAGTCCCTTTATGCAAACAGCAAGGGAGAACTTAAGAAATAATTTAATATGTCTTTCAAAGAAGTAATGAGAGGTACAGAGATGCAAAGGTTTGGGGATGGAATCTCAGAGTTGCACAGAAATGTCAACAGTGAAATGTTTTAATAACATTCAAGAGATACGAATTGAAGAAAAGCAGGTACCTCAAAAGAGTGTAGGTTCAGAAGAGTCGGCCCCCTCCTGATTTAAGAAGACCACTATCGTCACTGTACCCAAGATAAACAAGATAATGTACGGTACCTTAATGACTATCTCCCATAGTTCTAATATTTACCCTCATGAAGTGCTTTGAGAGGCTTCTACCCCTCTGTTATAAGATTATTAAATGATTCCTTTGTATGATAGGATGGACTCTTGATGTCACAATCTACTTTGTTATGATTTTACACCTGTTTACTTGCACTGCACTTTCTCTGCAGCTTTTACACTTTACTCTGCGTTGTTATTATTTTAACTTGCTCTACCTCAAAACACTGTGTAATGGTTGATCTGTATGAACAGTATGCAAGACAAACTTTTCAAGATACTTATTGCATCTTACAATAATAAACCAATACCAATATGGTTCAGCTATTTGAAACATAGGTTACACTGCAGCTGGAGACCTGTGTGAAGTTCTGATAGCCACACCAGAGGAAGAGCATGATTGCACGGGAGAGGGTGCAGAGGAGATTCAGTAGGATGTTGCCTAGACCAGAGCATTTCAACTATGATTGGTTTGTTTTCCTTGGAGAAGAAAAGGAGAGATCTAAGTGAGGTATACAAAATTATGAATAGAGTAGACATTAAGAAACATTTCCCACAGCAAAGATGTCTAAAACCAGAGTACATCTGATTAAAGAAAAGAGTAAGAGGTTTAGAAGGAATCTGAGCAAAGGCTTTTTAATCCAGCCAGAACACAAACTCTAACCCCAAAACCTACAAAACATGTGGGCCAATATTCCACTGCTAGCAGACACGAAGCATACCTTCCTGCCTGCTTTCATTCCTCCATTCAATATGACCTCACTCCCATGTACTGCCAGGTTTTGCCCTTTAGCTGTAGCAACTACCTCTTGGAGGGCCAAGTACCATACTCTCACCACTCTCTTGCAAAAGAAATTTGTCTCAAATTCTCTGTTAGATTTATAATTTCAAGTCAAGTATATTTTGTTTCTCAAGCACAAGTTAAACCATCCGAAACATGAAACAAATAGCTAAAAACCATTTTATACTTTGATATTGCCTAATCTTTTTTCTAGATTTAATAACAGCAATATAATTTGAACTAGTTTGAAGTTCAGTTCATAATAAACCAGAAGGATTGCCTAGTGCCAGGATCATCTGACTCTACTTTAATCCTCAAAAGATCCTCCAAAAATCCTTCACCCAATGACATCCAGCCAGCTCCAGTCAACAAGAACCCACAATGAAAAGAAATGCCTTTATAATGTATCAGCTCCACAGGTAAGTCACACACCTGTAAATTTTCAAAAAGTCTATTTGGAAAAAGAATCATGCTTAACCAACACTTCAAAGATTTGAAGGCTATCTAAAATCACTGCTAATGAAGCACAATATCACAAGACCATCAGTCACAGCAAATTCTACAAACCATATCAAATAGCTAGCATGTGTAGCCAGAATTCTACTTACAGTATACTGCAAAAAGACTGATGGTATCTTAGGAAGCACAGAAAGATGTGGTTAAAAGGTAAGAGTGCAGAGAAAGATTTACAAGGCTGTTGACAGTACTAGAGGGCTTGAGCTGTAGGGAGGGTTGGCCAGGCTAGATCGTTAATCTGCGGAATTTTAGAAGAGCACTTTTAGAAATGTTTAACATTATGAAAGTCATAGGTAAGGAGGACAGTAACAGTTTTTACCCCAAGGCAGGAGAGTTCCAAATTAGGGGGGATAGATTTAGGGTGAGAGGGGAAAGATTTAAAAGGGAACTGATGGGCAGAGGGCAGTGAATACGTAGAACAAGCTGCCCAGAAGGAGGAGTTGAGGCAGGTATAATAATATCATTTTAAAAGCACTTGGATCGGTACATAAAGGGGCAGGGCTGAGGGGGACATGGGCCAAACACAGGGAAATGGGACTAGCTATGTGGGCACTGTGGTTGGCATGGACTCATTGGGCTGGAGGACCTGCAGCCATCCACTGCTGCTCTATGATTCTATGATGCTGCATTGTTTAATAACAAACTTTGACTTATTTGCAACCATTTCCTGAATCCACTGCATAATAGAGCTAAAAATTTAATTTACTTGGATGAAGAACTGATGCACTATTTATATGCTTACACTGGAGTAAGAATGCATTGTTTGCCAGTAAGGAACGTCAAACAGACCCTTTGGCCTTAAGTCTGTGCTGAACATGCCAATTTAACTAACTTCATGTGCTTGCACAAGGTTTGCATCCCTCATTTCCGTGCCTGTTCACATGCCTGGCTAAATGCTTTTCGAATGCTACTATTACAACTGCTTCCACAGCTTTCCCTGGTAGCACATTCCAAGAACCCATCACTCACTGCGTAGAAATCTCGCCTCATAAAGATCCTTTAAACTTACCTCACCTACCTTAAAGGCATGTTCTGTAGCATTTGATATTTGCACCCTAGGAAAAACATTCTGCTCTATTGTATCTCTGTATAATAAAGGAACAGAAGAGGTTGTGGAGGAATAAGGCAGCACAGTAGTGTCATTGTTAGCACAATGCTTTACAGCACCGGTGACCAAGGTTCAATTCCCGCCGCTGCCTATAAGGAACTCATACGTTCTCCCTGTGGCTGCGTGAGTTTCCTCCAGGTGTTCCAGTTTCCTCAAAAGACATACTGGTTCTTAGGTTAATTGGTCATTGTAAATTGTCCTGTAATTAGGCTAGGATTAAATCAAGGGGTTGCTGGGCAGCACGGCTCAAAGGGCCAGAAGGGCCTATGCTGCGCTGTATCTCAATAAATAAAATCAATAAAAAAATAAAAAGTGCAAAAGCTTTATCTTAGTGAGTGACAAAGAACCTGGAACATTTACTCTTTAGAGGAACAGGATGCTTATCAGGGAAGATCTTCTATCCGTAACTGTTCCATCGGACAACCCATATCTCACTTCCACCCCTGCAGAGGATATAGGTAGAAAATTCCCTGGTCTAATCCAGCACAATTCTCTGAGGAGTTTCAATACTCTTTGTTCGGGCAACTTCATGCTGATGGAACCTAAACTGCAGATGAAGAATGCCAAGTACACTGTTTAAGCAGACAAATGGAATGCACCCTGGCCTCAAACTGACAAACAGTAGCTAGCACCTGGGTATAAAGGAGTGATTACGCTGTCTGTTTTTTCTAAGCTATCACCAGTTCTTGTGTGGTGCTGGCCTTCCCTTGCAACAAGTAAAGTAAATGTGAATATGATTGGTCCACTCTGAGTTAAATGCTGTTTGATATAAGACATAGTAAAAAGGTGCTCAACAGAATTTGGTGGTGCAGGAGCAGACCGGGGGGATTCTGGTGACTGCCTGCTCCAGGGGAAACTCTGGCAGAGGAGTGATCACTAAAAAGTAAGTTTGCTTTTTTGCTCTGTGTGGCCTCCATGCTGCAGGACTGCTTTGATATGATGAGAATGTCTCCAAGTTCACGGATGAGGTCACAAGTTTCATCTGGAAGTGCATCGAGGATGTTGTCCCTCAGAAATCGGTCAGGCTCTTTCCAAACCAGAAACCCTGGATCAACAGTTTCGTGTCAGTAGCAGACGTTGCCGGTAATCAGCAAGAGCTCAAGAAATGTAGCTACGATCTGCACAAAGTCATCAAGGCAGCGAATCAACAATACAGAGACAATAACTTTCCACCAACAACACATACAGCTTATGGCATGGTCAGCACACCATCACAGACTTCAAAGCTAAATGCAGTGGAGTTTCCAACATCGATGCCTCTCTCCCAGATGAGCTAAATCCTTTTTACACTCGATTCAATGTCGCCAAAACTGAGTCCCTGAGGAGACCTGCAGATGATGCGACTGGCAGCTTGGTCATCTCTGAGGCCAAAGTATACAGGTGTTTCCAATGGGTGGACAGTCGCAAGGCTGCGGGACCAGACGGCATCCCAGGGCAGGTACTCAGAGTGTGCGCGGTACAACTGGCAGGTGTGTTTGCAGACATTTTTTATCTCTCCCTCTCCCAGTGTAGAGTGCCCTCCTGCTTCAAAAGATCCACCATTGTCCCTGTACTTAAAAAGACAAAGATAACGTGTCTGAAAGACTGGCATCCTGTCGCACTCACCTCAATAATAAGCAAATGCTTTGAGAGGCTGGTCAAGGATGAGATCTGCAGCATGCTGCCGCACACACTGGACCCCTTACAATTCACCTACCAACACAACCGATTGACAGACGACGCAATAGCCACTGTTCTATATACTGTCCAACACATCTGGAAAAGAAGGATGCTTATGTGAGAATGCGGTCCTTGGACTACAACTCAGCATTCAACACCATAATTCCCTCCAGGCTCAACAAGAAGCTCAGAGACCTCAGCCTTCACCCTGCCTTGTGTAGCTGGATCCTGGACTTCCTGTCAGATCGCTGACAGTTGGTAAGATTGGGCTCCCTCAGTTCTGCCCTCTGACCCTCAACACAGGTGCCCCTCAAGGCTGTGTACTAAGTCCCCTCCTTTACTCTCTGTATACTCATGACTGTGTTGCCACCCACAGCTCCAATCCGCTAATTAAATTTGCTGATGACACTACACTGATTGGACTAATCTCAAATAATAATGAGGCAGCCTACAGAGAAGAAGCCATCACCCTGACACAGTGGTGTCAAGAAAATGTCACAAATAATAAGGAACTAGTTATAGATTACAGGAGGAATGAAGACAGGCTAACCCCTATTAACATCAATGGATCTGGGGTGGAGAGGGTAAACAGCTTTAAGTTCCTCGACATAAACATCACCGAGGCCTTCATGTGGTCTGTACATACCGGCTGTGTGGTGAAAAAGGCATAACAGCGCCTCTTTCACCTCAGATAGTTGAAGAAGTTTGGTATGGGCCCCCAAATCCTAGAAACTTTCTACAGGGACATGATTGAGAGCATCCTGACTGGCTGCATCACTGCCTGGAATGGGAACTGTACTTCCCTCAATCGCAGGACTCTGCAGAGAGTGGTGCCGACAGCCCAGCGCAACTATAAATGCGAACTTCCCACTATTCAGGACATTTACAAAGACAGGCGTGTAAAAAGGGCCCGAAGGATCATTGGGGACCCAAGTCACCCCAACCACAAACTGTTCCAGCTGCTACCATTTGGGAAATGGTACCGCAGCATAAAAGTCAGGACCAACAGGCTCTGGGACAGCTTCTTTCACCGGGCCATGTTACTAGATACAACCCTGAGATTCTTTGTGGTGACATGTATATACTCTGTTAATAAATTTTACTTTGAACTTTGATTTCCCCTTTCTTTTGTCCAGTACAGCATTATGAAGGGACTAAATTTATGAGCTGTTTCCACAAATCTGACTCTTACGCATTGTACCAGCGCCAGTGCATCCCTGATGCCAGACCTTAGGTGTTTAATCCCTATAGAACGCTGTAGTGAACAAACAAAAAGAGAAAATCGGTAAGTTGCATGTGGAAGAGAGACTAGAAATTGGTAATATTGGGACAAGGAGAGTCCATCCCCATCGCAAATAAGGAGACACCGGCGTGATAAATATTTCATAATTATGGGAAGGGATCAGACAATGAATTACAGATGGGGATCCAAGGGGTCTATGCCAGCCTTACATGACAGAAGAGCTGCCCAACCAAGAGTCAGTTTGGAAAAATCTATTTAGAAACTTAAAACTATTCCTTTGTGTGACGCACTTGGTATTGTGGATTTGGAAACTTTAATGAGGGCATGATTATATCTCAAATTTAAGTTTTATGAGGTAAAATTTCTGGGCTCTCCTGAATACTGTAAGGTGCCAGGCCAAGACCTGCCACCATGACTAATAAAGATTTTTATAAAAATATATATGATGCATTACATGCTGCCTTTCCTAAAAGAAGGCTAATTGGTCTAATTGGAGGCACAACAAGGTAGAGGTGAGTCTGTAGAATATTTACAGAACATAGTACAGAAAACGGAACAAGTGGTAGTTACTCACGACCCACTTATCAAGGAGTCTGGAACATTTTTAAGAGAGTGCTTTGAAAGCCTCTGGAGAGTTCTCCAGATTCTGTTTAGACCTACAATTCAGTAAGTGACTCTGTAATAGCTTATTATGACTCAGCTGGAAATGACCATTTTAGGCATCAGAAATCGGACTCTAATATCGGTAAAGAAATTGTCCTGAACACTTCTGAAATATACGTGGATGATTCTGGTATTGCTGCAGCAGTGCGACTTCACTACGAGGTGCAGTGAGGATACAAGATCAGGAGAACAGGGAACCAGTTTCCGGAGGTAAAGCAGCAAAGCGCCTTGGAACAATGGTTAAGGGTCTACAAGGACTGCCATGACAGAAGGTCCTGGAAATAACTGGATGGAGTCTGTGGCAATTAAGGAGGAAAAGGCTTTCTTTTATCGCTCCCTAGTATATTGAGAGTAGAGGCAACCTTTGAACATGAAATTATAGGAGGGCTGTTATGCAGTGCAGATGTGGAACCTTTACTCTCCAATGTCCCACCACAACTTTGAGGCCTCCAGCCAAATGAAACTGGTAAGATGCTCACAGCTGAGCCGCATAAACTGACCATCAATCCAAGAGCTGCAATGTCCTGCAAAGCACAGTACCCTCTTCCTGGAGGCTGAGGAGGGGATCGATAGATCATATAAATCAAACATGGTATGCTCTTGGTTTATTGTAGGCTGTCAATCAAGTCTGTGAACAATGTCTGATATGTATTTTATAAAATCCAGGGAAACTAGTGAAGGTGGAAGGACCTCATACATCACTCACCGATGCTAGTGATGTGCATTTACAGATGGATTCTATAGAACTGCCTTCAACTGAAGGATGTAAATATGTATTAGTCATTATTGATGATTTTTATCACGATGGATTCAAATATGTTCTTGTAGAAAGAATGATGCAGTTACAGTATTGTTTATTGAGGAAAATCATCCCAAGGTTCACGATCCTTGGAAACTGTCTAATTACCATGGTACCCACTTTACTAGGAAGGTTATAAAAGTAAGGCCTTACAAACTGACCAACATTTCCATTGTAGTTTCCATCCTCAATCAGTAGACGTGGTAAAAAGGATGAATGGAACGATTAAAAGCAAGCTTAGTAAAATGTGTGAGCAATTGAAAGTTAAGAAGGAATGTAAAGTCCTTTGCTAAACAAAAGTCAAACATACAATGAACTACAAAAACAGCATGAAAAGTCTAAAAGCAAATCTTTGCATGAACCAAACGAGCAAAAGAACACTGTAGTTCAATTGAAATGATTTGCATGAAGTTTAAAGGTGAACTAAAGCAAAATGGAAAAGCACCACCGCAACTTCATGTGGGCAATCCTGCTAGTGTTGCTGCTGGTGCTCCACTCTGGGAAACACCTCTTTCTGAAGGTCGGCCCAAGAAATTACAGCTCTCATCAAACAATCTCCTTACACAGTGCCACTGTCCAAACTCAGGAGAATTACAGGACTCCAGGAACAGCAACACCATCTGAACTCTGAGGAATTACAAGACAGACATGACATGGACTCTACAGCAGCCCCTAATGACTCATGTGAGAATGACAGTGATGTAACAAAAAGATTGACAGCTATGTCAGATGAAACTATTGCTAATTAACGTATTGACAAGCCAGTGACAGATCAATCAGTCAGACTATTCCTCAGCCACTCAACAATCTGCTGAAAGACAAGAAGTGCTGAGATGACCCCGTGACTCTCAATGAAGAACAACTGAAAGTGTTTTAAACTGTAAGGGTGACATTGTGTACTGCACTTGCTTTAAGAATCCTTGATACAGCTGGACAATTCACCCTGCACGTTAATGTGAAATATGAGATGGCAGTCTTAATTCAAAAATATGAAGTCCAACAACATCCTGTTGGTTATTACTCTGCCAAAGATTTGATTTTATGCACTAACCGTCAATGAATGAGAGAGGGATTCAAATGGTTGTTTCTGGAACCGAAGTGCCTGCATCAGGTAACATGTCACTACAACTGGAAGGGCCAGGGTCCCTATCTGGGGAGCAGAAATGGTACATGTATGGAACTGACAAACCTCAGTCCTCCCTGTCCACTGAACAGCACTTATTGGGTATGGGGTTACTGGTTCTATCCCTGGCTGCTGGGCCTGATCCCTGAGCATGAGGGCAAGTGGAGAGAGCCATGACCCTGGAAGGGCTGCTGTTATCTTGCCTACGTAGTACCCCACATGAGACACGAGACACTACATCACCACCTCTGCTCTGGCAGCACCAGAGATCCATAACAGAGGCTGAGAGATTCCAGATGATTGCTTTTCCAGGATATGGGACTGCAAGGCCGTCCCAGAAATTGATTAAAATGGCATCAGCTTTAGAGAAAATTGTGAATGAAACCACGTATGAGAGAGGGATTGATCAAACCCAGCTAGCATTAACTAAGTTGTCAGTAAAATTGATGGCTGTTCATAAAATAGCGTTACAGAACAGATTGGCTTTGGATTTTATTCTATCAGGAAAAGGGGGCACTTGTGTTGCTGTACTGACATACCTGATGAATCAGAAAATATAATTAACTTGGCAAACCAAATCTCAGAAGCTACTGAAGAGATTAAGCAAGTAGACGATCAGTATCACAACTATTACACTCCGGCAGATGGATGCTGGTCATTCAGAACACAGAGAGGGTAGTGGGCAACTATTCTGTATTATGCTATAACTATTGGTATAATAATGGCTGTTAATCTTTTCTGATTTTTGTGTGAAATAACAGGACAAAGGAGAGGATACCAAGGAAAGGAACTGGTAATTGTTGAAGTGAGCAGATGAAAAGGCAATTTTGGGTAGAGTTTTTAATCTGTATTTTTACTTTAGATTTATATATATGCATATTTCAGTACTGTATTTCATGAAACATAGTATTGTCATGAAATGAAAAAAAGGGGGATGTACTTTACTTGCAGTTACAAACTGGTATTTTTGCCTGTAACAAAAAGGAACCTGTATTGCACAAGAGTGCTTTGCTAATAGTTTCATGCAACATTATGCCTAAGTCCTTGACAAACTGCAGACTCAAAGATGGTTCTAAAAGAATGTCAAGTACACAGATTAAGCAGGTGAACAGAATGCACCCTGATCTTGAACTGATATGCAGTAGGTAACACTTGGATATAAAAGAGTGATTATGCTGGCTGTATTTTCAAAGCTATCACCAGCTCTTATGTGGTGCTAGCCTTCCCTTGCAGCAAGTAAAATAAATGCAATTATGATTGATCCACTTTGAGTTAATTGTTGTTTGTTATAAGTCATAACAAAAGGCGGTACCTCTACCTCTTGGTGAAGTTTTACAGAGCTCTATTATCCAAAGATTTGACACCCATAAATTCACTGATCAAGATGTTCGCTTGTTGTGTGATAATCCAAAAAAACTTCAACAAATGTTTGCTCTTAAAATTTTTTGCAAAAGTCTTAATGCACAATGCCTCAAGTTATGCTGGCATTAATAAACAGTGGGGCACAATATGGCAAGGAAATGCATCTTTTTTCCAGGAGAGAAGCTATCCACCTACACATCCTGACTTCTATAACCTACACAAGATCTGTATGCAGCTTGAAAAGGCAGTTAAAATTCAGTGTAAAACAGGAGTCAGTCATATGGACCCTCAATCTTGTTTCATTGTTCAATAGATCCTCAACTCAATTCCCACTAACTGAAAAATACATTTTAATCAATTCAATCTCCCACAAGTTCTCACACCAGTTTAGCTCCACTTTGAAAGGCAACTTGTGATTGTGAGATCATGACCCTAGTACAAGATTCCTCCATCAGGGGAAGCCCTACTGTGCCGAACACCCACAGAGGCCAACATGCTCAACCATTCCACATCAAACAACCTCTTCATCCCAGGAATCAAACTTATGAACGTTGCTTCTCCAATAACTCTGTGAAACCTTTTAATCCAATTTTCAGCTGAAAAGGATTTAAGGCTGAAAAATTACACACATGCATATAAAATCCATCTATAATCCACTGAGAGAGACTCAAGAAATCAAAAACTTTTTCATTTCTGTGGTATTTCAGAGAGTCCACTGGGATAGTTGAAAGCCCAGTGTCTGCATGTCTGAGTCCGAATCCAAGTCTGCTGGAGACCGGAGACTGAAGAAGACTCCTTAGGGTTAGAGGAATGTGTATGAGTGTGGGTGGGAGGGAAGGACAGGGCTTTTTTTTTTGCTTTTGTTGTTTTGTTGCTTGTTATGTTCTGTGTCATTCTGCCAAATATCGTGGGCACATTATATTGGCAGCAGAATGCTTACCGACCCATTTGAGGTTTTTTTTATAGAATATCTTTATTGCAAATTCAGTGCTACAATATATACAAACCAGTGACTAACACAATTACCACACAACTAGTAGACAAACGACATTAAACTAAAATGTTTCCATCTCTGTCAATGATGGCACTAAACCCCCATGGAGCCAAACGGTCCAGTTGCCGTGGACTGCTCGTGTTCCCTCTCAATGGTTACCTGGGCATGAACATACCCCCTAAACATTGGCAGGCAGTCTGCCTGGGCAAATCCCTCTGCCACCTGTTTCCAGGACACACAGATAATTGTTTACGCTAGCACCAGGAGAAAGCTGAGAAGGACATCCTTGTCATTCCATGCCCCCCTCCTTACTAGATAACTATACACAAATAGGGTGGGGCTAAAGTGTAACCAGAAGGTGAGGAGCAGTCCTCGCAGATTTGAAAAAAGGGGCTGCAGCCTTGCACCCTCCATGTACATGTTGTACACGGTCTTCTCCAGCCCACAGAAGTGACATGCTGCTCGGAGATCCGTGTACAAACTAAGGACCTTTTACAGAGCATCGCTCTGTGCAGCAGCCCCCACCCCAGATCTCCAAAGTGCATGGGAAGAACTCCCTCATAAAGGGATTTCCATTGCGGACCCCCCCTCACCTGACCCTTGTGGGTTGCCCCCAGCCCACCCTCAGATGTGTTGTTTGTTAACACAAACGGCACATTTCACTGTAGGTTTTGATATACATGCAATAAGTAAATTTGAATCTTGAATTTTACGCTAAGTACCTCTGAAGCCTGGTCACATGGTCAAATGCAGAAATGGCCCACAGATACAGTGAAGTAAATGACTTAATGTTGGCTGTTCTTCAGATAGTGCCGACAGATTGCTTGTCTCCAAATGGGGAGATAGAAACCTTGTCCCTTCAGTTCATCTGAAGGACAGCACTTCCAGTAACACAGCATTGCATTATAGTTCTGAATTACAAAAGCAGTCACTTATTTACACCTGGCCCAGATGTTTAATTAATCCTAAAGAAAGTTGGTACAAATGATAGTTTGCCAAAAGCCTGAAATGACATCCTAGTCAATAAATTGTTTTTCATTGTACTAATATTGTACAATTCACTGCATCTTACCTCTTTGAATTCAAAGCTGTTGTTTTTTTATTGAAATTAATCAGAAATTCAAATTAACAATTTTATCAAAACTATAGGATCCTTTCTTTGAATGACTTTAGCAATACATGCAAAATGCTGGAGGAACTCAGCAGAAACTCAGTGTCCTTTGACTTCTAGCATCTGCAGATTTTCTCTTGTTTGAATTACTTTAAACTGAGTTAACAATTCAACCCCACCCTGTTTGCCCTCCCAGAGTCCCTCTCAGATTTCTGCCCATCTTCCAGCAAAGATACAGCAAGAGCTCAGGGTGATCCCGTCCCAAAGAATGTAGAATATTTATGAAGCAGCTTCTTCCGTTAGACTGTGACCCTGCCACCACTGGGGTCTTGTCACTAGGACAGCGAGCGGTTTACTGTTTAACTGTGTTGTGCTTTACTACGTGCTGTTTTAATTATACGTTATTAACTTATTTATTGTATTTTTGATTTTTAAGTGCTGTGTGTGATATATGTTGTGTGGTGCACCATGGTCCATAGGAACAGTGTTTCATTTGGTTCTATACAAGTATAGTCAGATGACAATAAACTTGAACTTCATTTCCAATATTTGTACAGGTTTACTTTGCACAGCATCTGAAATTTTATAGAGAGCCCCCTCAGTTAGACATTGGCTTCACAAAGCTTCAAAACTGGTCCAGCCACATAGACACTATGGCCAAGAAAGCAGTCCCCATCCCTCCTTCCTCAAAAGGCTAAGGAAATTCAGCATGACCCTCACCAGATTTTATAGATGTACCATGGGACGCATCCTATCCAGATGCATCAGAGTACAGCAACTGTTCTGCCCAAGATGGCAGAAAATTGTAGAGAGCAGTGAACCTGCCCAGTCCATCATGAAAACTCCCCTCCACTCTGTCTACACTTGGAAATGCAGCTAACATAATCAAGGGCCCATCCCACCCTGTTTATTCACTCTTCTCCCCCTTCTGTCAGGCAGAAAATACAGAACCTTGAGAACATGTACCACTAGGCTCAAGGACAAATTCTATCCCACTGTTTTAAGACTCTTGATCAGACTTCTTATATAATAAGAATAAACTCTTGATCTCTCAACCTACCTCATCTTGGTCCTTGCACTTTATTGGTCTACCTACATTGCAATTTCTGTACAGCTGTTGGACTCCATTCTGCATTCTGTTACTACCTCAATGTAATCGTGAATGGAATAATCTGTCTGGATGTCATGTCTTTTCACTGTATTCCAGTACATGTGACAATAATCCTGCTACCAATTACCAAACAGAGCTTCACCTCAGCGATGGTGGACAGAGATATTTCCATACAGTTACTGTATAACTGATGGGATAAACAAATCAGTGGAGATTAGCAGCTGTAACTTTTCAGCCAAGTATGTGATCAACATCAAGTGCGAGATAATTATGTTTCACTTGCAGCCCCTTCATTGAGCCATTTGCTTGCCAACCAAACTGCTCAAATCAGCTGAGGATTCATGCTGTATCTGTGGAAACTGCAGCCAATTGAAGTGCACCCAGCTGACAGGTTTCCAGATATCAGCATGTCAATCCCAAGACCTACCCTCAGTTTCATCAATTATCATAACCAATAAAGCTGCTTAAACAGGCAGAAGAGCAGCAAAATGAAGGTGCCAACTATTGGCACAACAGCATAGCTGAAGACCTCCTAGTCATCCCTTTGCGGGTCATGAACCGATGTGGTTAGACGCTTCCATCAATGAGGTACTTCCCTTGTGAAAGACCAGTGAAAACTAAATGCCCTTTTCCTCTTTGATAGCTGTGCAGCTACTTCAGAAAGCGCATTTACTTTTGGCTCAAGCGGTCAAGAAAGGCCAAATGACCTCCTTCTGTGCAGTGCCCTTCAATTATTCTATGAACAATTTCACAGTGGCTATGAAAATGTTTGCCTTAGAATTTCTCACATCAGCGATACCCATGTTGTTTGCTGCATCATTCAATATTCTAGGATTAAAGAATGCTATGTAAATTATAGACAACTTCCAAATCCATATTAAAGCATTTCTAAAATACCTAAGCCTCAATAAAAAGGGCAATAAAAATATCTTACTTTCTTTTTATAGTTGCTTTTTGTTCATTTTTTACATTCGACAATCAGATTTTTTCGCAATGGAAACAACTGCTCTACAACTTAATCTGCTTGGAATTAGTTTATTATTATTGTCAGATGTACCGCAATACAGCAAAAAGCTCGTCTTGGAACACTGTTTATAGAGATTGAATCATCACACAGTGCATTGAGGTAGAACAAGGTAAAACAATAAAAATGAGTACAGTACACAGGGAGCAGAGCAGGGGCTGAAAACACAACCAGTGTTGAGAGTAAGATGCTGCTGCTTATCCTTACTGATCGTGACCTTTTGGTCAGGAAGTCATGGATACAGTTGCAGACCAAGGTGACCAAACTAAGAAGTTTGCTGATGTGATTGCTTGGTATTGAAGGAGAAACTGTAGTCAATAAACAATAATCTGACATGGAGTGAAATGAATTTCAGTTTCTCCGATACATTAGGTACCCTCTTTTAAAGCAATGCTATTTAATTCCATATTTTTGCACCGAGGGAGCATTTACAACTTATTTATTTACCTTCATCTCTGTCATATTTTGCTAGACTGACTGGAAAAGGAGTGTAAACTTTTGATCACTACTTACAGTATATCTCCAGTAATGGAACATGGTCAATAAACCTAGAGTCCTCAAAAAATAAATGCCTTCATATGCCTTCCCATATGTCCTTTTTATAAGAAAATTATTCAATAAACTGTGACTTCTGAAGGGTATAAATTTTCCATAGGTTCTTGACAGAAAATATTTTCCTTGCAAAGCATCTTCAGTGCTTTCCATTTGATTCTTGAGAATACCTTGAGGAGGTGCTATACGTACTGGGAAAAAGGAAGCATATTTTTGCTGCAGATTCTTAATGCATCTGTATCAATTCCCTTCACCTCAGCTTTTAGGAGAAGCAATAAACCACTTAAAATAAATAGCATGGCGCCTTTGTTAAAATACTGGACAGAGAGATTTGATACTGAGCCATTAAACTTTCATGCATTAATGTCATACAACAGAATTTCTAGGCTTATGTGATGAAGGTATAAAGATACCAGGGTCTTTATGAAGGAAATCTGGAATACTATTAAATATTTATACTCCTCAATGCATTCTGCAGTGATTATATTGTTGTGGTAAAGTTGTCTTTAAACCAGAACCATTGAGACAAAGAAAATTGTTATCAATTATTAAAAAGATCTGGATCTGAGGGTTTTCATGCATGATGAATTTTTCATTTAGTAACTGTTAAACGCCACCACTGATAAGATTTCTGTCAATTGTGGCTAATGGTGAGCAAATTTGCAGTAGTTCATAAACAATTATTTTTATATATGAGTGACAGTTCGCTGTTGAATTATTTTCGTGCCTCTACAATGTTTGCTTATTAAAACCTAGTGTGGTAGTCAATAGTTAGGGTGTCATTTGAAAGATGTATTTTGTAATGTCACTGGGAGTATTTTCTTCCATGTTGACCAATGCCACCTGCAATGAGTTTACCAAAAGGGCGTTGGGAGTGTTTATTCTTTTCATAGCTGCTGTTGCTCAGATACCGCTGAGTATACTCAAACACACTAATTTAATATATGGGGCTTTTTTTTAAGTAACTTGTCATGAACTGGAACAACACTTCTAATCTTGAAAAGAAGGTAATGCTGCAGCAGACCTAACCACTCGATCCCACACCCACCCCACCCACATCATCAGGCACTCAGATCCAACAAGCTCTGGTACAATCAGCACGTGGAAGAATGGCTGGAGATGACACACAAATTGCAGCATTCTTAAACAAAAACATAAAATGCTGCATATTACTCAGCAAACCAGGCAGCAAATGAAAATTTAAATTTATTCACTCAGTATAGCCTTCATAAAAGGAAATGCTTAAACACTTAGAGGAAAAATATAGGGAAAGAAAAGTAACTGAATTGCTCTTAAAAGTACTTGGTGCAGAATGGGAGGTGCTGTATTATTCAATTAATATACAGTAAGTTTAAAGGAAGAAGTTAGCACTGGACCTCAAGAAAGGGAGTTTGTGGAGTGCCTCCGAGATGTATTCTTAGAGCAGCTTGTACTGGAGCCTACCAGGGAGAAGGCAATTCTAGATTTAGTGTTGTGCAATGAACCAGATTTGATCAGGGACCTCGAGGTAAAGGAGCCATTAGGAGGTAGTGACCATAATATGATATGTTTTAACCTACAATTTGAGAAGGAGAAGGGAAAATCAGATGTGTCAGTATTACAGTTGAACAAAGGGAACTATGGAGCTATGAGGGAGGAGCTGGCCAAAGTTCAGTGGAACAATACCCTAGCAGGGAAGACAGTGGAACAACAATGGCAGGTATTTCTGGTGTTACGTAACCCCGTAACCAGGTAACTTACCAGCAAAGATAGCGGGATCAGCTGAGTCGGATGCTACTATTTTCAAACGTTTTATTCAAAAAAAGGGCACAAGCGTATGGTTAATACAAAACATTCAGATCATGTACATCGTCACAACTCAATCTAAAACACCGGTGTAATAATAGTCAATCAGAAATAAGCTCTATAGTTGTCTAGGGGTAATACTGAGTCCAATTGAAATATAAAGAGTCACTCAGAAGTTTGCAGGCTTTTCCCTTTTGGGAACCGCTGGGGTTTTCACGTTGTAGAGAGAGAGAGATGATTTAGAAAGGATAAACACTTGCCCGTTGTCTTTGCAGAGCAAATCCTTGGAATCAGGGAGGCAGGCTTCCCCGTTGTTAGTTAAAAGCAGTCTTTCGTTGGTTCTAGCCACAGATTCAACATTTGGAATCTAACGCACGTGGCTTCCTTCAAAATGGCTTCCCGCTCCCACGGGAATCGGTATCGTGCTTCCTTGGTGTCTCCTTGGTGCGTCTGAGGGTTTCCCCCCCTCAGACCCTCCTTTATACTTCTTCACGGGATCGCAGGTGTCAATCAGGCTGCAGGTAATGCGATCTCTCTCTCAACCAGCCCACTTTGCCCGAGGGCTTTTCACATGGTCTCCATGAGACAATAGTCAATGTCGCCTTTATTCTGCTTCTTGGGAGAACGTGGTCTTCCGCACGTCTCTCTCTCTCTCTCCCATTTTCCTGCGTCTATTCAGCACGTCTCTTTCTCTCTTGGGTCAGTTGACCCCCCCTTGACTAGGGCTCTTGCGATTCTCACAAAGGAGGGGGCCGAGGGCATAACACTGGGAATAATGCAGAAGGTGCAGGATCGGTTCATTCCAAAGAGGAAGAAAGATCCTAAGGGGAGTAAGGGGCGGCCGTGGCTGACGAGGGAAGTAAAGGGCAGTATAAAAATAAAAGAGAAGTATAACATAGCAAAGATGAGCGGGAAACCGGAGGACTGGGAAGCTTTTAAAGAGCAACAGAAGATAACAAAAAAGGCAATACGCCAAGAAAAAATGAGGTACGAAGATAAACTAGCCAAGAATATAAAGGAGGATAGTAAAAGCTTCTTTAGGTATGTGAATAGCAAAAAAATAGTTAAGACCAAAATTGGGCCATTGAAGACAGAAACAAGTGAATTTATTATGGGGAACAAGGAAATGGCAGACGAGTTGAACAGGTACTTTGGATCTGTCTTCACTAGGGAAGACACAAACAATCTCCCAGATGTAATAGTGGCCAAAGGAACTAGGGTAAAGGATGAACTGAAGGAAATTTATATTAGGCAAGAAATGGTGTTGGATAGACTGTTGAGTCTGAAGGCTGATAAGTCCCCGGGACCTGATGGTCTGCATCCCAGGGTACTTAAACAGGTGGCTCTAGAAATCGTGGATGCATTGGTAATCATTTTCCAATGTTCTATAGATTCAGGAACAGTTCCTGCTGATTGGAGGGTGGCTAATGTTGTCCCACCTTTCAAAAAAGGAGGGAGAGAGAAAACAGGGAATTATAGACCGGTTAGCCTGACATCAGTGGTGGGACAGATGCTGGAGTCAATTATAAAAGAGGAAATTACAACGCATTTGGATAGCAGTAGAAGGATCAGTCCGAGTCAGCATGGATTTATGAAGGGAAAATCATGCTTGACTAATCTTCTGGAGTTTTTTTGAGGATGTAACTATGAAAATGGACAAGGGAGAGCCAGTGGACTTTTGATAAAGTCCCACATAGGAGATTAGTGGGCAAAATTAGGGCACATGGTATTGGGGGCAGAGTACTGACATGGATTGAAAATTGGCTGGCTGACAGGAAACAAAGAGTAGCGATTAACGGGTCCCTTTTGGAATGGCAGGCTGTGATCAGTGGGGTACCGCAAGGTTCGGTGCTGGGACTGCAGCTGTTTACAATATACATTAATGATTTGGATGAAGCGATTAAAAGTAACATTAGCAAATTTGCTGATGACACAAAGCTGGGTGGCAGTGTGAAATGTCAGGAGGATGTTATGAGAATGCAGGGTGACTTGGACAGGTTGGGTGAGTGGGCAAATGTATGGCAGATGCAGTTTAATGTGGATAAATGTGAGGTTATCCACTTTGGTGGCAAGAACAGGAAGGCAGATTACTATCTAAATGGAGTCAAGTTAGGAAAAGGGGAAGTACAACGAGATCTAGGTGTTCTTGTACATCAGTCAATGAAAGCAAGCATGCAGGTACAGCAGGCAGTGAAGAAAACTAATGGCATGCTGGCCTTTATAACAAGAGGAATTGAGTATAGGAGTAAAGAGGTCCTTCTGCAGCTGTACAGGGCCTTGGTGAGACCCTGCCTGGAGTATTGTGTGCAGTTTTGGTCTCCAAATTTGAGGAAGGACATTCTTGCTATTGAGGGAGTGCAGTGTAGGTTCACAAGGTTAATTCCCGGAATGGCAGGACTGTCATATGTTGAAAGATTGGAGCAACTAGGCTTGTATACACTGGAATTTAGAAGGATGAGAGGGGATCTGATTGAAACATATAAGATTATTAAGGGATTGGACACGCTGGAGGCAGGAAGCATGTTCCCGCTGATGGGTGAGTCCAGAACTAGAGGCCACAGTTTAAGAATAAGGGGTAGGCCATTTAGAACAGAGATGTGGAAAAACTTTTTCACCCAGAGAGTGGTGGATATGTGGAATGCTCTGCCCCAGAAGGCAGTGGAGGCCAAGTCTCTGGATGCATTCAAGAGAGAGTTAGATAGAGCTCTTATAGATAGCGGGGTCAAGGGATATGGGGAGAGGGCAGGAACAGGGTACTGATTGTGTATGATCAGCCATGATCACAGTGAATGGCAGTGCTAGCTAGAAGGGCCGAATGGCCTACTCCTGCACCTACTGTCTATTGTCTATTGATATAACAGTTTTAAGCAAGTACTGAGGCAAGGGTTGGGCAGGAAAAGGAAGCGAGTTCAGAGCAAGAGTGGAAATCTGTGGAGATGAAAATTGGCAGTAGATTAGACTGACAGGCCTATGGAACCTGGGCCTCTCTACATCCCTCTGCAATTGGATCTTCTGCTTCCTAACCAGATGAGCACAATCTGTGTGGATTGGTGATAATGGCTCCTCTTCGCTGATGACCAACACTGGTGCACCTCAGCGGTGTGTGCTTAGCCCACTAGTGTGCTCCACAGCAGGTGTGGATACCCTGTAAGCTGTAGTCACAAACCTGCACACAGGTGGCCCAGGGCATTGGGTCATTCTCCGCTGGAATGAAGCGGCACTGCAGCTCAGCAGCCTCCTGGGTGTCTGAGCAGTCCTCTTTAGGAATCGCTCTGCTCACCTCCATGGAGGATGGGGCTAGAAAAGGTGCCTCAAACATAGCCTGCTTCATCTTACCCTGGCCAGCACACCGCGGCTGGCGGGGATCCCACTCAGTGGTCGAACTACAAAGAAGACAAAAGTGAAGATGCTCAACCTTAGCACGTGGAACGTGCGAACCCTGCTTGACATCACCAAGGCTGTCAGACCAGAAAGAAGAACAGCATTGGTCGCCAAAGAACTAGCCCGCTATAACGTGGACATTGCAGCACTCAGCGAAACACGCCTAGCAGACAAGGGCCAGCTTACAGAACGTGGTGGTGGGTACACCTTCTTCTGGAGCGGTCGCAGCAGCACTGAATGACGAGAGGCTGGCGTTGGATTTGCCATCCGATCCCACCTCGCTCGTAAACTTGCCAAGCTTCCAGAAGGCATCAATGTTCGCCTGATGACGCTTCGGCTCCCACTTGGCAATAAGAGGAGTGCAACGCTGATCAGCGCATATGCCCCAACGATGACCAACCCAGATGACATCAAAGATAAGTTCTATAAAGAACTTGACGCCCTCATAGCAGCAATCCCATAGTCAGAGAAGCTTATTGTCCTCGGGGACTTTAACGCCAGAGTGGGGACAGATTACCAGACCTGGGAAGGGATTCTTGGAAGACATGGTATTGGTAAGTGTAACAGCAATGGCCTGCTGCTCCTCAAGACATGCACTACGCATGACCTTGTCATCACCAACACCCTATTCCGCCTCCCTACCCGTAACAAGACATCTTGGATGCATCCACGCTCTAGGCACTGGCATCTGATTGACTATGTCATCACCAGAAAGAGGCAAGACGTGAGAGTGACAAAGGCCATGTGTGATGCCAACTGCTGGACGGATCATTGTCTCATAGTGTCCAAGTTTAAACTTCGCATCCTGACTGTGAGAAGACCCCAAGTTCTGAAGACTGCAAAGAGGCTCAATGTCTCCAAGCTGAAGAGCAGCGTAGTTGCAGAAGAATTTCGTGAAGACCTAGATAGCAGGCTGCTTGACACACCCCAGAATGACCACACCAGCAATGAAGAGCAGTGGACGGCTTTCAGAGATGCGGTCTACTCTACCGCTCTTGAACACCTCAGACAAGCAATCTGTAGACATCAAGACTGGTTCGATGAGAACGACGAGGAGATACGGGCACTGTTGTCAGAGAAACACTGACTGTTCAGAGCGCACCAGAACAATCCCACATCACAAGCAAAGATAGATGCCTTCGCCAGTGCAAGATGGAAAGTGCAGAAGAAACTCCGTGAGATGCAGGATGTCTGGTTCAGCAATAAGGCTGATGAGATCCAGGGCTACACAGACAGTCACGACACCAAGTGTTTCTATGACGCTTTGAAGGCTATGTATGGACCTCAATCCTCTGGCTCCTTCCCCGTCCTCAGTGCAGATGGGACTCTGGCTGCTGACAGAGAAAAAGCAGATTTCGGAGAGATGGGCTGAACACTTCAACCAGGTCCTCAATCACCCTGCTGAAATCAATGATGAGGCCATTGCTCACCTACATCAGGTGGAGATCAACCTGGACCTTGACAACCTCCCCACAGAAGAAGAAGTCAGAAAAGCCATCAGGCAACTTTCTTGTAGCAAAGCACCAGGATCAGATGCAATCCCTGCTGACGTCTACAAAGCAGGAGGCCCATTCATGATGCAGAAGCTGACTGAGCTCTTCCAGTCTATGTGGAATGAAGGAAAGGTCCCGCAACAGTTGAAAGATGCCGGCATAGTCCACATCTAGAAGAGGAAAGGCAACCGCCAGTCTTGTGACAATCACCGAGGCATCTCCCTCCTGTCCATAGCTGGGAAGATCTTGGCTCGCGTCCTGCTTAATCGCCTTCTCCAACACCTTGAGCAAGGTCTCCTCCCAGAAAGCCAGTGTGGCTTCCGTGCAGAGCGTGGAACTGTCAACAGGATATTTGCTGCACGCCAACTCCAGGAAAAATGTCAAGAGCAGCAATGACCTCTTTATGACCTTCGTCTATCTGACCAAGACATTTGATACGGTCATCAGAGATGGCTTATGGAAGATAATGGAGAAGTTTGGCTTCCCTAGCAGGTTCATCACGATTGTTTGGCAGTTCCACGATGGCATGATGGTGAAAGTTTTGGATGATGGTGATGAGTCAGAAGCCTTCCCAGTGACGAACGGTGTGAAGCAAGGATGCGTTCTCACCCCTACACACTTTAGCATGGTCTTCTCTGCTATGCTGACTGATGCCTTCCGCGATTGTCAGGATGGTATACACGTCAGATACAGGACTGGCGGTGGGCTATTCAACCTCTGGCGTCTACAGGCTGTAACAAAGGTAAAGGAGACCGTCATCAGAGACCTCTTATTTGCTGATGATTGCGCCCTCAACGCCAGCACAGAGCAGAAGATGCAGCGAGAAATGAACTGCTTCTCACGAGCCTGTGACAACTTTGGACTTGCAATCAGCACCAAAAAGACCGAAGTTATGTACCAGCCCGCACCTGGAAAGCCCTACCAGGAACCACACATCACAGTAAAGGGGCAGAAACTACTGGCAGTCGACAGCTTTACTTATCTGGGCAGTACTCTATCACGAGCGGTGAACATAGATGCAGAGATCAGCAACAGAATTGCCAAAGCCAGTGCCACCTTTGGGAGACTCCGTGAGAGTGTATGGGAGCGGAGAGGACTCAGCTTTACCACCAAGCTGAAGGTCTACCGAGCAGTGGTTCTCACCACCCTCCTCTATGCCAGCGAGACCTGGACTGTCTACACCAGGCACGCTAAACAGCTCAACCACTTCCACTTGAGCTGCCTCCGCAGACCTCTCCACGTACGATGGCAGGACAAAGTCCCAGATACGGAGGTCGTGGAGCAGGCTAGCACCCACAGCGTCTACACCCTCCTACAGAAAGCCCAAGCCAGATGGGCTGGCCATGTCGTCAGGATGTCTGACAGTCGACTACCAAAACAGCTGCTGTATGGAGAGCTGAGCCAGGCAAGCGCTCAGTTGGAGGGCAGAAGAAACGTTTCAAAGACTGCCTCAAAGTGTCCCTCAAAGACCTCAACATCAATCCCAGTAGCTGGGAATCGCTTGCTCTGGACCGTCCAACCTGGTGGAGCAGGACCACTAAAGGAGCGTATGCAGCAGAAATCAGACGCACCGCATAGGCTCAGAGGAAACGTGCCGCGCGCAAGGCTCGAGCTACCTCCACTTCCACTGCAGCACCTACCGTCATGTGTCCCACATGTGGGCGAGCTTTCAGGGCCCGGATTGGCCTCACCAGTCACCTCCGGACCCACAGTCACAAACCCTCCACCTGACAGAAGTCGTGGTTGTCTTCGACTCCGAAGGACGAACAACAGCACTGTGCTCCCTCTCTACCCATGACTGTGTAGCTCAGTATAGCTCAAACACCATCTATAAATTTGCTGATGATTCAACCATCGTTGGTAGAATCTCAGATGAAGATGAGAGGGCGTACTGGAGTGAGATATACCAACTAGTGGAGTGGTGTCACAGCAACAACCTTGCACTCAATGTCAGTAAGACAAAAGAGCTGATTGTGGACTTCAGGAAGGGTAAGACAAGGGAACACAAACCAGTCCTCACAGAGGGATCAGAAGTGGAGAGAGTGAGCAATTTCAAGTTCCTGGATGTAAAGACCTCTGAGGATCTAATCTGGTCTTGCCTTCTTCATATTGGTATATTGGTACAGCTATAAAGAAGGCAATACAGTGCTATATTTCATTAGGAGTTTGAAGGATTTGGTTTATCGCCTAAAACACTCAAAAACTTCTACAGATGTACTGTGGAGAGTATTCTGATAGGTTGCATAACTCTGTAGTATGGGGGGAGCTACTGCACAGGACTGAAAGAAGCTACAGAAAGTTGTAAAATTAGTCAGCTCCATCTTGGGTACTTGTCTCTATAGTATCCAAGACATCTTCAAGCAGCAGTCCTTCAGAAATGCGGCATCCATTATTAAGGACGCCCTTCACCCAGGGCGTGCCCTCGTCTCATTGTTACCATCAGGAACGAGGTACAGAATCCTAAAGGCACACCTTCAATGATTCGGGAACAGCTTCTTCCCCTCTGCCATCCGATTCATAAATGGACATTGATCCCATGAACACTACCTCACATTTTATATTATTTCTGTTTTGCAAAATTTTAATCTAACTATTTAATATGTGTGTGTTTATATATATATATATATATATATATATACTTCCAGTAAATTACTTACGGTACTTATTTTTTCTTTCTAATGTATTGCATTGTACTGCTGCTGCTAAGTTAACAAATTTCACAATATATCCTGGTGATAATAAAACTAATTCTGATCAAAGAGATGAAAATACAAATTATAATCAGGTGATAATTGAACAAGAAATAAAGGATAGATCTAGAAAAACAATGAGAGGCAACAATACAGCCAGTGTCTTTAGACCTAGTAGCATATGATAACATATATGTACTTAGATGATAAATTTACTTGGAACTTTGATCTTGAAAGAGATCTTCAATTATTTGAATGGCAAGGAATCAGGTGCTGGAATAAAAGTTCATGATAATTCACAATTATTTGGGGGCAGTTAAATATTTTGTTTGTTTAAGATAAATAGAAACCATTGTCTAATATTAGTTTTCTTTTTTAAATTTTTATGTTTTCCTTCATTTGCATTAAATTTTATTGATAATTATTCTCTTGAGATGCCCATATTGTTCAAACTTCGTTGTAGTTTTTCAGTTGCCTCTTCAGATTCCATTCCTCTTTTATTTTGGTATCCTAACTGTCTGTCTTCAGATTTGAACTCATGATCTGTAAGGACTTAAGCCAGATGTAGTGTACGATCACTCCAAACAATACCTTTTGCAGGGATCAAAGACTGTGACTGGATAACTGTCATGAAGTTACAGATTTGGTAAGCCGTACCTCTGCTCTTATGCATCTGAATGCAATCCCAGCTCCCTCTACTGTGTTCTGCTACCTGCCCCTTCCAAGCAGCCTCACAATCTTATTTCTTTCCATCACAGAGATTGCAACATACGCTCAAAGCTTAAGTAAAGTCCTACTAAATGTGGCTCCCTCCACTCTGCCCCAAAAGCCCACTCTTCCTCTTCTTCCTACATCAGGAAAATATCATTTAGACTAATACAGCCAACAGCGCCAGTTAACATGAAGTATGTGCATATCTGGGCACCACTGTTTCACTAAACTGGACTGAGCTATGAAGCTCCTTATGTTTAAAGCCATTGTACATAAGGAACCATTATCCTTTACAACTGACTAGCTTGCCTTGAATTCAGATACTAAAAGTTATTTTCCTGTACTACATAGACCACCCAATTTTTTCAAATATTGCATATTAAATTCATTTTAACTGTCCAAGGCAGGTTAAGAAAAGCTGTCCAGATACAATGTGAAAGAGACAATAGAATGTCACCTGGTACCAGAGAGAAGGGTTGCTCCTTGCAGCTCAATATTTATTGCAATATCACTTTTAATACTTAAAACAATCAATTGAAATTTCACCAAATGAATGCATATTTGCCAATTTAGTGAAGAGAGCAGCCAATTTCATTTCTGAAGTTCATCTGTCACCCTGCCCTTGGTGTAAAGTCAAAAATCCTTGGCTGCAAAGAATGAAAGTGATAGATTTGACACCTCTGATCCTAAGGTGCTCTGTCTTGACAGATGTAAGGCAAACTGTGAGCATGTGCAATTATGTACGTGGATAGTGTACTGTGGTAGAACAGAAACCTGAAATACTGTTGCAATCTCTTTCAATCTTGCCTTCAGTGACTGAATCTATTAGCATGGTGCACACCTGGGTCCATTATTATACATGGTTATATCGCTGGTTGATAATATTGTGCTGTTAGTCCAGGATGACAGATTCCGCACTTGACGATATCTGGAATTGTTTGTTCAGCTACATCTGGGGGAATCTGTGTGCTCCCAAATTTAATCCTGAGAGGAAAAGACGGAGAGTTTAACTTTTGTGTCTTTTACAAATAGTTGAGGTTTTTGTGGTCAGCCACGACAAGAGCTTGGATCTTTCGTACACAGCCAGACCTCAGGTGGGTAAACTCAGTAAAACTGTGGTTTGGTTTCCAAACACAGAAAAGATAAATGGGCTGCTGCACCACCTTCTGATAATCCTATCAACTGCGCATATCTGCATGTGGCTGACACAACAAACATTATCTCACATCAGCACAAATATCATTTGATAAGGAATATTTGACTTACTAATTTAAGATTGGGTTCTTCTCATTAACTTTCATTCTTTTTGTCTTCATTGTTAATGTAAAGTGGGTGAAATGGGCAATGGTGAAACAACTGCTGATGTGTACCATACCTTTTTTTCCCTCATATGAACCTCAAAACAGAGATGGAACCAAGTGTAAACTGAGTGGTTGATAATCTATCACCATTATGAAATAATGCTCATGCTGTGGCATATAGGCCATCAATAGGACATGGGATTGATGTTTAAGAGGAGGTCGAAACACCAACAGGGGCTGACTGAGGTGAATGGCCAATTTCTGTGTTGTCAGTTCTATACAGGTCTGTGCAATTCATAGAATCATAGACTCACACAGTAAAGAGACAGGGCATTTGGCCCAGAATGTCCTTGCTAACCGTCAAGAATCCATCTACAACCTGGCACTTAGCCTGTACACTTACTGGACTTCAGAAACAAGAGAAAATCTGCAGATGCTGGAAATCCAAAGCAATACACACAAAATGCTGGAGGAACTGGAGCAGGTCAGGCAGCACCTATCAAAAAGAGTAGCTGTAAATAGTCAACATTTCAGGCCAAAACCATTCATCAGGACTGGATGCTTTGGGCTGAGACCTTTCATCAGAATGCTTATCTATCTTGAGAATTCAGAGTTTTTCTTCATTTTCTCTGATTATTTGAGGCAACATTGTCAATTTTTTTGATGATCCAATTGACCACTACCCATCTAAATAATAACTGCGGAAAATGAAGCATTGTTCTGAAGACAGCTTTTCCAGTGAGGACAATATCAGCATTGGGAACCAGAATTCTAAACCTTAATTATTTTAAAGCTTTTGTTTTAAATATCAAGCTCTGCTCCAAGCTAATTGTACAATTCACAGTGTTGAATATCAAAATGGTGTGAGCAATTGTTTGTATTCCTATATCTGCTAAAGGGTAAAATAATGATGAAACATGTAAAGTAAAGATAGAGGACAATTGTCATATTGCTGGATTTCTTAACAGCTCTGGATTACACAATGACAACATTCTTGGATGGTGATATGTTGCCTGCAATAATTCAACAGTGCTGAATGTTGAATGAATTAGTCAGATGAGGCATGCAGTTTGGGCAGGTTATAAGAAATATCACTGATAATTGTTCCTCACAATGAAATCATTAACACCTCATTTATCAATATTTACCTAAAAGCCCACAGCAGTAGGTGTAAAGTGCTAAACAGCATAATATCATTCATTTTCACCTAATATCAAGGGAAAATTATCACACTAAGAGGGAAAATTACCATCTGAAAAATATGTTAACAAAGCTAAGGAGCAACATAATTCCTGCAATTGTACTTTACCTGATCATGAGAAAAGCTTTCAGGAACACACAGTCCAGACACAGTGTCACATAGATGAAGCAAGGTCGGGTTTCCAGAGTGTGGCCACCTGGCTGTAACTGTATGCAACTCGAGAGATTAAGCCCACCGCTGATGAAGCTGTCAGAAAGATTGCCAAACATCATATTATGATACCTTGTTTTGACTAACTTCTTATCCCTAGTGAGATTTTTAGAATTCCTTTCACTCAGTCACAGATCATAAAGTGCAATTTTTAAGAGGTCAAGAAGGGGAAAGAACTTTAGCTTGATTTTCCCTGTTGAACATTCCATGATAACCTCATATAATCAAATGATTCAAATCAGATTAAGATATTACTTTTCCACAGATTTATTTTTATCAAAAATGTGGACTGAGTGGTCAGAACAAAATTGACACTAGTTGGTCAACAACTTTGAGTTGAAACAGCTCACAGAAAATGTGATATCTTAGCTGAATGCTGACCAGACTCATATCGCATTGAACTGCTGCAGTCAGCAGAAAAAGTAGGTTTCCGTCCCATACACTTCCACTAGCGTGATGAAGTGAACCAATTGCACACTACCTAATTCCTAATCCATCTGGTAGTAAAGTGACATGATCAATCAGCAGCCTACCAGCACAACAGGTCCACAGTAGACACCATTTTATTGGCTCCTCACTCAAACCTGGAACTTGTGGACAATAAAGATACATACATCAGGGTGCTTTTTATCAACTACAGCTTGGCATTCAATACTATCATCCTCGCGAAACTAATCAATAAGCTTCCAAAACCTTGGCCGCAATACCTATTGGTGCAACTGGATCCTCTGTTTCCTCAGTTGTAGACCCCAATCAGTTCAGATTGATTGGCAACAACATCTCCTCTACAATCTCCATCAGCACAGGTGCACCACAAAGCTGCGTGCATAGCCCACTGCTCTATTTGCTTTACACTTATGACTACAGGGCTAACTACAACTCCAATGCCATATTTAAGTTTGCTGATGACACCACAGTCATTGGCCAAATTAAAGGTGGTGATGAATGAGCATATAGGAGGGAGAATGAAAATCTAGCAGATTGGTGCCACAACCTCTCAGTCAATGTCCTCAAGACCAAAGTGCTGATTATTGACTTCAGGAGGAGGAAACCAAAGATCCATGAGCCAGTCCTCATCAGGGGATCATGGATGGAGAAGGTCAACAACTTTAAATTCCTTGGTGTTATCATTTCAGAGGACCTGTGCTGGGCCCAGCTTAATGTATAAGTGCAATTACAAAGAAAGCATAGCACTGCTTCTACTTCCTTAGAAGTTTGCAAAGATTCAGCATAACATCAAAAACTTTGACAAACTTCTATAGAGGAGTGACGGAGAGAATATTGACTGGTTGCATCCCAGCCTGGTATGGAAACACCAATGCCCTTGATCAGAAAATCCAACAAAAAGTATTGGATATAACCTAGTCCATCACAGGTAAAGTCGTCCCCACCATTGAGCACATCTACATGGAGTGTTGTTGCACCAAAACAGCATCCATTATCAGGGACCCCCACCACCCAGGTCATGCTCTCTTCTTGCTGCTGCCACTAGGAAGAAGGTACAGGAGCCCCAGGATTCATCAACAGGTTGCGGAACATTTATTATCCTTCAACCATCAGGCACTTGAACCAAAGGAGATAACATCACTCAAATTCACTTTCCCAATGTCCCCACAACCTTTGGGCTCACTTTCAAGGACTCTTCATCTCATGTTCTCAAAATTTATTGATTATTATTATTTCTTTCTTTTCATATTTGCAATTTATTGTCCTTTGCAAACTGGCTGAACACCCAGTTAGTGCAGTCTTTCATTGATTCTTATGATGGTGATTGATATCTCAAGCTTTGTTTTACATTACCTCAAATAATTCTCAACAGGAAATGCAGCAGTCATGAGGCATGGTATCAAAGAAGATGCGGAAGTGGGTTCTGCCCCCAGTTCTCATCTATTGCTTTCCCAACTCTTATAATCCTCCCACAGTCCATGTTTGTACCTACAAAGGTATCAATAGAGCAAATAACAACCAGGTCGTCAAGCGGTTGAAAATATAAGAGCATGAATCTGAATAGCCTTCCTCGGCCTCCGCTGAAGCTACAATCGAAGTTCAAAGACATCTGGGAATTTAAGAGCAAAAACTCCTTCTCAACTCCCTTAAGAATCCTGGAGTTATAGAAAGACACAGAAGAGCAGGCAATTCAAGCTTTTACACTTGTTCTTTGATAACTCTTCAACTAGTTCCAGTCCTCTGCTCTTTCCTATTGTCCTGGAATTCTGTCTTTTTTTTCTTCCTGAACTTGTCCAATTCTTTGTGGAATTACTTTTGAATCTGCTTCTGACATAATTTCAGGCAATGCATTTCTGGTCACATCAACTCGAATTATACTTTCTCCAATACCTCAAGTACCTGTCCTTTATTCACCAATCTCTCAGCCATGGGAAACATTTCTCCTTTAAGGTTTAGAATATTACCATTAAATCTCTTAGGAGAACAACACAGACTTCTCTTGTCTCTCCACAGTTCCTTCCCTAAACTTCTCTGTGGCCTTCCTAAGGATTCGACATCATTACCTGTGCGGTTCTACAGCTGATCACAAAACTTCAGCCTAACCAATCTTTTGCAAAAGTTTAACATAACTTTAATTCCTCTCTCAATAGAAGGAATTGTGTAGCAGTTTTTCTTTAAAGATTTCTGAACATCGGGTATGAGTCCGTCTTTCTCTTTAAAACTGTACAAATTCACCTTTAATGCTTTGCCTCATTCTTTTTACTAGACACTTAACTTGTTTCTGATTGTACACTGGATTCACAGTGATGGAATGGAGCACCTTGTTCTTCATGGATCCTCCTGGCTGAATTAACAGTGCAGAAGTATATAGTCATGAAACCATATACTTGTGGGAAGTCAGCTATGCTGTACTAAGCAAAGCAGATTCCCATTCTGATCATAGACTCACAGACAAAGTTCCCATAACTGTAGGTACCAGCAAACAGTCCATTGGTCACCTACATAACAACTATGTGCAATCCTTGGCCACAAGATGCAGCAGAGAACCAATCATCTCCTATGAGGCTGCAGGTAACTGCCACCACCTGTTGAAATAATCCCAGTGACCATATTGTTATTTACGAGCCCTGCCAAATCACTTCCCCAGCAACACACACACAAACTTCCAGCATCTGCAGATCTTCCAATCAGATTTCTAACATCTTCAGATTTTCTCGTGTTTGTGCCATCACTTCCTTCCCAGCTAACCACCTCCAGATCGGTCAACGACATTATTTCTTCATATATCAAAATAAACTTTAATCATAATTTTAAAAAATTACTAGAATAAACTGTACAATGCCTTTTTACTCTTGCATTCATAGACAATGTATTAAGTATTAGCCATATAACAATTACAGCACGGAAACAGGCCATCTCGGCCCTTCTAGTTCATGCCAAACATCTACCCTCACCTAATCCAACCAACCTGCACTCAGCCCATAACCCTCCATTCCTTTCCTGTCCATATACCTATCCAATTTTTTGTTTTTGTTTTAAGTGACAATATTGAACCTGTGCCTACCACTTCTACTGGAAGCTCGCTCCACACAGCTACCACTCTCTGAGTAGAGCAGTTCCCTCTCATGTTACCCCTAAACTTTTGCCCCTTAACTCTCAACTCATATCCTCTTGTTTGAAGCTCCCCTACTGTCAATGGGAAAAGCCTATCCACGTCAACTCTATCTATCTCCCTCATAATTTTAAATACTTCTATCGTCCCCCCTCAACCTTCTACGCTCCAAAGAATAAAAACCTAACTTGTTCAACCTTTCTCTGTAATTTAGGTGCTGAAACCCAGGTAACATTCTAGTAAATCTCCTCTGTACTCTCTCTATTTTGTTGACATCTTTCCTATAATTTGGTGACCAGAACTGTACACAATACTCCAAATTTGGCTTCACCAATGCCTTGTACAATTTTAACATTACATCCCAACTCCTACACTCAATGCTCTGATTTATAAAGGCCAGCTTTCTTCACCACCCATCCACATGAGATTCCACCTTCAGAGAACTATGCACCATCATTCCTAGATCACTCTGTTCTACAGCATTCCTCAATGCCCTACCATTTACCATGTATGTCCTGTTTGGATTATTCCAACCAAAATGTAGCACCTCACACTTATCAGCATTACACTCCATCTGCCATCTTTCAGCCCACTCTTCTAACTGGCCTAAATCTCTCTGCAAGCTTTGAAAACCTACTTCATTATCCACAACACCACCTATCTTAGTATCATCTGCATACTTACTAATCCAATTTACCACCCCATCATCCAGATCATTAATGTGTATGACAAACAACATTGGACACAGTACAGATCCCTGAGGCACACCACTAGTCACCGGCCTCCAACCTGACAAACAGTTATCCACCGCTACTCTCTGGCATCTCCCATCCAGCCACTGTTGAATCCATTTTACTACTTCAATATTAATACTTAACGATTGAACCTTCCTAACTAACCTTCCGTGCGGAACCTTGTCAAAGGCCTTACTGAAGTCCATACAGACAACATCCACTGCTTTACCCTCGTCAACTTTCCTAGTAACCTCTTCAAAAAATTCAATAAGATTTGTCAAACATGACCTTCCACGCACAAATCCATGTTGACTGTTCCTAATCTGACCCTGTCTATCACGTCAAACTTATAGGCCGATAATTGCTAGGTTTACTCTTAGAACCCTTTTTAAACAATGGAACCACATGAACAATACGTCAGTCGTCCGGCACCATTCTCGTTTCTGTATTGTTCTATTACTTTTCTTAAAACCAATACCACTGTTACAACATGTGTCTTCCCAGGGTGGTACACTACTACAATAATTGAAGAGCTTCCTCACCCATGTTCATAGACAACCTGCTTCTCCTAAGAAGCCTAATGTACCCAGTAAAACAGCAGATCACAACCTGCTTCTTGACTCTGTAAAGAACGCTGAAACTCTCATGATCTTCCAGGTTAAAACTACCCTCTGTGATTTGGATCATCACAATGCTGTAGCTTGATTTTAAATGGATTTGATGGGTAGTTATCATTGGCTGACCCACCATTGCAAAGAGATGCAGAAAAGGAGTAAACATGAAACACAAAGGAAATTTTGCTATATACAAGTGGCTGACGATTAAACCAATTCTTTTATATTTGGCTGGTTTAAAGGGAGAGTTCATAAGGACAGTGAGAAGCAAACCTGTACTTTGACCCCAGAGACTACAGCTTGCTAAACAGATGTGGGTCCAGCTCCCAGTGGAATGCTAAGGTCACTGCCATCATTACAGGGAAGCAAGAATTGATTGTGTAAAGAAGTTTAAGTATGCCTTTGTTATTGCTCTCTGTGAAGCCACTGCAGCTCATTCAAGCAATTGCTACTGTCCCTTTGTTTTTGTCCACTTGCCTGGGTGATCCCTATCGTTGCTGCGTATGTCTCTGTGGCACAAGCTGATGCCAAGCTATTGAATCGGATTGCTCCAGAAGTTTGATTTGATGTGGAGAGTCACACAAGATTCTAAATTGTATTATAGAATGGAAGGCATATAATTACAAGCATTTACCCAGCATCATATCACATCTCAAAGCAGTCTACACTCAGTGGCTACTCTATTAGGTACACCTGTACACCTGCTCATTAATGCAAATATCTAATCAGCCAATCATGTGGCAGCAGCTCAATGCATAAAAGCATGCAGACACGGTCAAGAGGTTCAGTTGTTGTTCAGACCAAACATCAGAATGGGGAGGAAATATGATCTAAGTGACTTTGAACGTGGAATGATTGTTGGTGCCAGAAGGAGTGGTTTGCGTATCTCAGAAACTGCAGATCTGGGATTTTAACGCACGATAGTCTCCAGAGTTTACAAAGAATGGTGCGATAAATCCAGTGAACAGCAGTTCTGTGGGTGAAAACACCTTGTTAATGAGGGGTCAGAGAGGAATGGCCAGACTGGTTCAAGCTGACAGGAAGGTGACAGTAACTCAAATAACCACACATTACAGCAGTGGTGTGCAGAAGAGCATCACTGAATGCACAAGGCAACGAACCTTAAAGTGGACGTGCCACAGCAGCAGAAGAACATGAACATACAGTCAGTGGCCATTTCATGAGGTACAGGAGGCACCTAATAAAGTGGCCATTGCTTCTACGTACTGACTACTTGGAGTACAGAGGTGCAAAGAAATTAAACAAAAGCCAAGCATTATTCTCTTGGGTGGACATTACCATGATTTCTTCCTCAGACATGTGAGCAAGACAGCTCAAGGTCTCCTGGGATCTAGGCCTACCTTCACTGTACTCCACACTTCCAACACACCACAACTGGCCTTAGGCTATTTTCTGTCAATAAATCTTAATAACTTGAAGCCAAAGATGGTATTGCTTCATAGGAAAAAGGTGTTTTGTTAAATAATTTCTTCTTAAGTCATTCTGAGGTCCAAGTTAAAAGCAAAAGGAAACCCCAAAACACAAGATACGTACAGGTCAACAAGCAAGAAAAAGGAGAAAAGGTGATCACAAAGAATTCATCTCAAGGCACCTTTCAGTCTCCAATCCGGAGCTCCTTCTAAAATCTCACAACTTACTTCCTCCTTCAATACTTTCAAACTCTGCATTAAATTATGATATAATACCCTTGTCCTTGCACCCTTAACTCCTGGTGGAGTCGTTGGGGTGCCATCATGCCAAGCTTTACACCAATCTGTTCCACCTGTCACAGTTGTGTGCCAGGGCCTGGGTCACCGCAAATGTTTTCCCTGTCCATTCTTTAATGTTGTCCGTCCATCTTTTCCTCTGTCTGCCTCTCCTTTTCCCCTCCACAGTTCATTGTAGGACGGTCTTTGCAAGGCCACTGGATCTTGTTACGTGGCCATACCATCTCAGCTTTCTTCACCATTGTGAGAAGGTCTTCTTGGGGGCCAATGTGGTTCTGGATGGTCTTGCAGACCTGCTCGTTTGTGATGTGGTCCAAGTATGAGATGCCCAAGATGTTGCGATAGCATCTCATTTCCAATGCCTGTATCTTCCTCTGTAGCTCTGCTGTGAGAGTCCATGTCTCGCATGCGTACAGGAAGATGGACAATACCAATGCATGCAGGAGTCTGATCTTGTACTTCATGGTGATGTTGCTGTCCCTCCATATTGTCTTGAGTTTGGATAGTGTAGTCATTGTCTGTGTGGTTCTTGCCAGGACTTCTGGTCTTGATCCTTCATCACTGATGATTGCCCCCAGGTATTTGAACTGCTGCACTGTCTCAAGTTTCTGAGCATGGACTGAGATGTCTGTTGTGATGGCACCGTTAGCATTTGCCATGAGCTTGGTTTTCTCAGCACTTATTTCCATTCCAAACTTTGTGGAGGCTCTGTCAAGATGGCTGACCAGGTTGGCAAGTTCGTCCTCTTTTCCTGCAAGTCCATCAATGTTGTCAGCAAAGCTTAGGTTTGTGATGCTCCTCCCTCCAATGCTGACTGTGCCCACATGATCTTCAAGGGCATCATGATCTGTTCCAGGAAGACGATAGACATGCTTACCACCATCTGCAATAAGATCTGGCAGAGGTGAATGGCCAACACCTTGGACTCAGTCCCTGATCATTGTGCTTCCCAAGAAAGGCAATCTCCAACTTTGCCTGAATTACCGTACCATCAGTTTGATCGGCCGTGTGAGCAAGGTAATGCTCAGAATCATCCTGAACAGACTGAGGCAGAAGACTCAGGCAGAAGACATCGTTGCCGAGGAACAAGCAGGCTTCCGTAAGGGCAGAAGCACCACAGAGCAGATTTTCACCCTCCGCGCCCTCTGTGAGAAACACCTTCAGCACCAGAGAGAGTTCTACCACGTCTTCATAGACTTCAGGAAGGTGCTTGACAGAGTCTGGTGTGATGGCTTATGGGCCACCATGAAGAAATTCAACATGGGGCTGATTCATACAATCCGTCAGCTTTACACCAAGGCAACCAGTGCAGTACTCGCTCAGGGCACCATCGGGGAGTGGTTCCATACCTCTGTAGGAGTCTGTCAGGGCTGACTCCTCTCCCCCACTCTCTTCAATGTCTTCCTGGAACAGATATAATATAGAAAAGTTATAAATTCTCAGTAAAGATGGAAATGGAGTATAGCTAGATTATTATCCATTGTTTTCACGGAATATCTTGCCAGTAACTGCTGACTCCTTCCCTTACTTTCAAAAGGAGCAACAATATCAACCTATTTAGCTGTGCCTTTGACTCTGCCTTTTCATTTAAATTATCCCCTAATTCTTGATCAGAATTTTTTTTCTTTTAACCTTTTCTTATTGATAATGTCCACCTGACAAATCAGCCCATAATCACTGTGGAAATCTTTCTCACTTGAGCACCAGGTTCCTCACCCACCCCACTCCCAAGCAACACCAGATGACTAACCTTGTCACATCTCTTTTCGTCTGAGATACAGCACACAGAAGGCCCTTCCAGACCTTTGAGCTGCATGGCCCAGCTACCCCCAATTTAACCATAGCTTAATCACAGGGCAATTTACAATGACCTACCAACCGGTACGTCTTTAGACTGTGGAGGAAACTAGGCCACCTGGAGGAAATCCACACGGTAACTGAGAGAACATACAAACTCTTTACAGACAACGGTGGGAATTGAACCTGGGTTGTTGGTACTGTAAAGCGCTGTGCTAACCACTATGCTACCAGAGAGACTAAAAACAACATGGAAAAGTTAAAATCTACACTGATGACACAATGTTAAATCCTAAAGATCCATTTTAGCTATTATAATACTGACATTTTATTCCTAAATTTGTGCTTAATATGTTTCAAGCTCTGGGTCTTGGGATGCATAGGACCACATCCACATTTGGTTATGCTTAACCGTCCCAAAGAATGGGTATCTTGGGATTCCCACCAATTCTAGATCACAACAGTAACACAGAATTTGCATTGCGTCATTTATTTATTTATGAAATGCCAGCAGGTTAAAATACCGTTTTGTAAAGTATATCCATGATCTTATTTTCATCTGGTTTTCAGATCCGGTTGGGAGCAATGTTCCCTCTAAGGTGTGTGCGTGTGTACAAACCATTTTGCTACTAACACAGAAAGGAATTTAAACTGTGCACAAAAGTTTGTCACCACCTATCTCATTGGCACATTTAGTATATTTCACGACCATTCACAATCACATTTTTTTCCAGTTTCTGATGCTGGCAGTTTTGACAATGTGGAATTTGTCTGCAGATTTTAGATTAGAACTGGCTTATTAATACCATTTTCATTGAAGGAGTTATTCAGTGCGCACATTTTTGTCACTGGGCAAAAAATTGCACAGCACATGATTTTTACGCGCATTGGTCATTACAAATTTGAGGGAACATTGGTTGGGAGTTACTGAAACTAGCAGTGCTAGTGAAGCTCCTCAATAAAATGCCAAAGCCCAATCCAATATGTAATGATTCATAACAGCAAGATTACACAATAAGAATAGGAGTTTGTCTACTCATTGATCAGTATGAAACTTGCATGACTTTACATGTGACAATGGCTCCCCCAAATGGTTGCTGCACAATGAGAAAATTGCAACAACTTATTCCCGTCCCTGTGGCGAATCTTTAATTGAGAGTCAATACTTACAATTACTTTTGATCATTTCATTTGCAATGTCTCACTTTATATAAGAAGAATGGCATTCACGGGTATGATGTCATAGATTGTGTACCAGACTTGTTTATAAAGTATGAGCTGAATGGCTTATAATTATGCTCCTATAATTATGGTCTTATGGTAATACTACATGATTATAAAATGGGAAAGATGTCTGCAAACTGTGAAATGCACAATTCAAAAATACATAATTTAATCTGCAATAACACCTGAAAAGATTGAAGACGTTCAGCCGGTGAGGTGGCATTGAAGACAGATCGATGAACTGCAAAAAGGTATAATGTAGCATAATTCTAAGAGGCTGAGAAAAGGAAGGAGATTAAAATGTAAAATCCTTGATAGAGAGAAATGCAGGAGAGATTAAATTATGAAAGATATGAACATGCAGGGCAAAAACAATAGATAATGAGACTAGAAAACAAAGATTAGTCTTGAAATGTTAGCAGTCTTTTCTGTATCTGTTGAACTCATTAGAGTCGTAGATTAACACAGGATGGAAACAGGACCTTCAGCCCTACTTGTCTATACTGACCATGGCATCCTTGCTGCTGTTCCCAGTTGTCCATGATAGTCTCATAACCCTCCAAGCCCATTTCTTCTCTCTACCCATCAGAATAGCTCATTGTTGAATCCAGAAGCTTAAATGCACGCTGCTACAGATGCAGAGTTGTTGCACACATTCACTTTGAGATTTTTAACAATAGTATATGACACCAAAGATAAAGGGTTCAAAAATATGGGTGGGATGGAGAGTTAGAAGTGGGTGACTGTATCTTGAAGACTGAATAGAGATGTTCGGCAAAACAGTCACCTCATTTGCATACGGTTTCCTCAATGTAGAGAAAACCACGTCCTAAGCAGTGAATACATCACATTCGTCATGAGCTCTGCAGCTTGCTCTAAAGCATTGAACTTCAGGTTTTTGAGCTCCTGCATTTGCTAATCAATATCTTAACTAGAGTTGTTAAGCCCTTGTGTTTTCCATTTAATCTTGTCTAGTTAATTGTAGCTGGCACGCGATTCCCACATTCTATGACTATAAAGAGGGCTCACGTTCAATGCTGTAGTGGGGTCATTGTACCGGAGAGAATGATTTGTCCCATGGTGTCGCTCAGTCGTTCCTCAGAGGTTCTGTTGGCAATCCGATATCTAACCTCTTGTTTATGTCTCTTCTGGGGAACCCTGCCTTTCCTCCACACCTGGGTGCAGTCCTTCTAGAGCGCACCATGACAACATTAAATTGAAGAAAAGGAAGGACAAGATAAAATAGATAGATACTTTATTGATCCCAAAGGAAATTACAGTATCCCAGTAGCATTTCAAGTGCAGGCAAGTACAAATATTAGAAGAGAAATAAGAAAAAATTAAAAATAAATTACCTTAAAGGTAAGAGGTACAAGATTTACCAGTCAAAGATTACAAGATTTCCAGGTTCACACTGATAAGATGGTAGTGCAAGAATTACAGTATTATTATACAGTAATGGGCGCACAATCACACCATCCAGATAAGAAGTGATGGCAGTATAGCACAGGGTGTCCACAATAGCAGGGTGTGGTAAACAGAGGTTCATAACAGTCTAACAGGAGGGTGTCATCACTTCCCTGGCTATGGGTTGACTCATTATAGAGCCTAATGGCCAAGGGTAAGAGACCTCATACAGCACTCTATGCAGCAGCGCAGTTGTCTTAGTCTATTACTGAAAGTGCTCCTCTGTTCAGCCAAGGTGGCATGCAGAGGGTGAGAAGCATTATCCAAAATAGGCTGGATTTTCTGGAAGGTCCTTTGATCTACCACAAGCCTCCGGTTTGTCTAGTTTGACTCCTATAACAGAGCCAATCTTTTTAATCAGTTTACTGAGCCTGTTGGCATCACATGTGCTGATGCCAATGCCCCAGCACACAACTGCATAGAAGATTATACTGGCAATAACAGACTGGTAGAACACATGAAGGAGAGGCCTGCATACTCCATAGGACCTCAGCTCTCCTCTGAAAGTAGAGGCGACTCTGGCCCTTTTTGTACACAGCCTCTGGGTTGGTGCTTCACTCAAGTCTGTCATCCATATGCACCCCCAGGTACTTGTAGGTCCTCACCTTATCCTCGTCCTCACCATCAATAGTAACAGGGAACTGTGCAGGTTCAGTCTTCCTAAAGCCCATCACCGCCTCCTTTGTCTTACTGATGTTGAGTTGCAGATGATTCAGCTTGCGCCATTCGACAAAGTCCTCCACCAAGGCCCTATATTCATCTTCCTGTCTTCCTTTTATACACCGAACCATTACTGAGTCATCAGAGAATTTGTGCATATCACATGACTCTGTGTTGTATCTAAAGTCCAAGGTATACAGGGTAAACAAAAAGGGAGCCAATACAGTCCCCTGTGGGACCAAAATGCTGCTCATAGCCATGTATGACACAGCTCTGAAGCTGCACAAACTGCGGACTGCCAATGTAAGTGCCAACCTGCATTGAACGGAGCTTCCCCCCAGCAATGAGAGCTGTATGGTATTGAAGGCACTTGAGAAATCAAAAACCATGACCCTCACAGTGTTGCCCTGCTAATCCAAGTGGGAGTAGTCTCTGTTCAACAGGTAGATAACAGCATCATCGACTCCAATGTGCTCCTGATAGGCAAACTGCAGGGGATCAAGGGCTGATCTGACCAGGGGGGTCAGAGGTGAGCCACAACCAGCCTCTCTAGGGTCTTCTGGAATTATTCAGTACATAAACAGGCACTTTAGCCCAAGTTAAACTAATCCATTATGCCTGATCATGGTCCATATCCCTCCATTCCCTGCCCTTTCATGTATCAGTTTAAATGCCTTTCAAATATTGCTATCAAATCTCCTTCCATCATCTCACTGGCACCAATACTTCTCTGTTAAAAAAAAACCTTGTAAATCTCCTTTAAAAATTCTCCCATTCCCCTTTAAAGCTATATCCTCTAGTATTTGACATTTCTACTTTAGGAAAGCATCGGTAAGCTGTTACTTCATCCGGTAAGGGTGCTTAGGCCCAAGACACTGGAAAGATAGGAATGAAAGACCAGATGTTCATTTTCCAGCTCTTGCAAAGTTCTAAGTAAATTTTCATCAAACTACATACGAGTTACCATATACCACCCCTGAGATTCACTTTTTTGCAGGCTTTCACAGTAAATATAAAGAAACACAATAGAATCAATGAAAAGCAGTAGACGACAAAGATGGACAAACAAGCAATGTGCTAAAAGTGGCAGCAGTAAGAAGAGAGCATGGCCCGGATGGTGGAAGGAATTGAGCAAAAGTTGTAGGGAGTAATTTGGATGTACAATTGCATAGGTACATTCCATTGAAAAAGAAAAAGAAACAGCCGGATGGTCTAGAATAAAATAGAAAATGTTGATAACTCCATGTCGGTCATCTCTTTCAGGCAGCATCAGTGGCTTTTCAATAATGATTAAATTTAGAAATATGCTACAAAGTTCTTACATTCTTGTTGAATCCCCTTACCAGTAAGAAAAAAAGCTTGGGAATCATAACAAGTTCTGTATAATTCTTCTGTAATAGATAATATTCTCATATACTGTTAATCTTTTAGTTTTAACATTATCAGCCAGTTAGTTTGACCTGCAAACTAACTTTGAGCAATAATGTAACAGAGACTGTGCCAATAGAAGCCTGGGAACAGAAGAGATAAGAGTAGAAGCTGTCCTCCCTGTCAGTCAATTAAAATTATGGGCTATAACTGAAGTTATTCTTTATATACAGTTTCTTAATCCTGAAACATTAAATTATCTTCTGGTTTAAACTTGCATATAACTGTCAAAAATAAATATGTACTATTACATGACATTAATATGTATCATTTTGGGCTGAAGACAGTTATAATAATGTTCAGTACCAATGAGCATTAATCTGTCTACAGTATTAATCTGTCACTAGTATTAGGGAAAGCAAGAAACAGGTGATTGATGGCAGCCAAAACAGGAGACAAAGGTCTGCTCTAGAACATTGTAAGATTCAGAACATTTGACAATAGACTTTATTCATGAATCTACATTTAGTAACCATTTTATTAAGTACCTTTTGTTCCTAATAAAGTGGCCACTGAGTGTACATTCATGGTCTTCTGTTGCTGCAGCCCATCCACTTCAAGGTTCGATGTGTTATGCATTCTGTTGTAACAAGTGGTTATTTGAGTTACTGTCATTTTCCTGTCAGCTTGAACCCAGTCTAACCATTCTCCTCTGATCCCTCTCCTTAACCAGGCATTTTCACCCACAGAACTGCCACTCAGTTTTTAGTTTTTCCACACCATTCTCAGTAAGCTGCGTGAAAATGCCAGGGAATTAGCAGTTTCTGAGATACTCAAACCAACAGTCAGTCCACTGTCAAAATCACTTAGGTCACATTTCTTCCCCATTCTGATAGCTGGGCTGAACAATAGTTAAACCTCTTGACTACGTCTGCATGTTTTTATGCATTGAGTTGCTGCCACATGATTGGCTGATTAGACATTTGCATTAACGAGCAGGTGTACAGATGTACTGAATAAAGAGGCCACTGTATGTATAATGTTAGTAAGGCTACGGACGAGAAAAGCATAGGTCAAGAATTAGTCAGTAGGGTGAGCTTAGGGCGAGTTAGCAGAATGAGAAAAACAGCTATAATTCCATCAAACCGTAATAGTGGCTTATGCCAATAGAAAGCTGGAAACAGAAGAGATAAAAACAGAAGCTATCCTCCCCTGCCATTCAATGAAAATTATGGATTATTGCTGAATTTATACCTTACTGTCATTTTCCCATCTCTATCCCACATTCCCTTCACAGTCAGTATCCAAAAATCTCTAACTTTGAATATACTCAATGACTGGGAATTCCAAGAATTCTGACCTTATGACTTTGTCTCCTAGTTCAAGTCTCTGCCTATTATGTCACATGTCATTAACCCTGTAAAGGAACTGATGGGTCAGAATGCAGTTCAGAGAGGCAAAGGGTTATTCCCTTGAATATCCACAAAGAGGTTTGAGGAGCTGCACAGATACACTTCCTCAGTAAGGAATAAACCTCCTGCTAACAGTAGGAAAAGGTATTTGGAAATTATAAAGTGAACTCCAAATTAAATGTGATTCAATACAGAAGGTATTTCAGTGAGAGGATTAAACACAACATTCAGTCCAATTTGCACATACAGTGGATTCCAGCTGATTGGGACACATCAGGAGCAGTACATTTTGGCCCAAGTAAGCAGCTGCCACAGTTAGCCAAAGTTTCTTGGAAGTAGTTAAAAACATACAAAAAAGACAAACAACTATTTAACTTAGTAACAAATTAAGTATTTAAATGAAATAGAGAACAAATTAGAACACCAACAATGCTACTACAGTACTATAAAATTGTAGGTCCTAATAGTTATAGAAGAATTCATCCAGTGTGCACAGCCATGTTCTATTGACTGAATGTAAATGAACAAAATCAGTGCAGACACCAATTGCAGATTATGAACTGCCTTTAGAATCAGAATCACATTTAATATCACTGGAATATGTCATGAAATTTGTTAACTTCATGGCAGCAGTACAATGAAATACATGCTAATATAGAAAAAAATGAGTAAATTGATTACAGTATGTATATGTATATTAAATAGTTAAATTAAAAATAGTGCAAAAACAGAAATAATAATTAAAAAATTATACAATGCTCTCAATGATTGCATCCTCCAAATCAAGATGACTGTCAATACCTTTGAATTTTCTGTAGTTACTAATTTGTTGAAGTAATGAAATAGTTTCATTTTCATTCCTGGCCATATCTGGCATCTCCAAGACTGAATGCTTGAAACCACAGTGAGGAATACAGTTCCAAATTGTCTTACTTCATATTTCTTGTCAACTACCAGTGACAAAAGTCACAGCTTTTTAAACACAAACACACACAGCTGACGCTATTTAAAAACTGTTCACTCAATAACGGTGTGGTGTTTAATGACTACACAAGTGCATGTGACTTGTTAGTTAGAAACCTTGGCAACAGTCTCCTGACCTAATTGAGTGGAATAGTGTCCCAAATGAACAAAGAGGCTCCCAATTATTTTCTCAATTAGTTTTTGTTCTTTAAGAGTTGTTTTAAATAAGCAGCTGCTCTAATTAACCAATGTCCCAATTAACTAGAATCCACTGGACAAGCATTTATCTTCAAGCTGAGCCTCTTCCCTCACTCTAGTCCTCCCCTTGATACTCTGTTTAACCACAGCTCCTTAAATCCAAGACTGCAAGATGGTCATTAATAATGCACCCGATTCATTAATATTATTCAGAGAAGGAAATTTGAATCCCTACTTGATCTGGTCAGCAATACAGCTGACTCTAAGCTGTCCTTTGAAATAGCTGAGCAAGCCATTCCACCAGCTAGGTAAAAAGACGTCTCTGTTGAACAACTCTGTTGGAGTTCTTTCTGCAGCAGTTCATTGAGTTAGCTCATCAGCACCTTCACAAGGTGGGTAATAAATATTGGCTCATCAATAATGCTGACATCCCATAAGTGATTTTTTTAAAAATCATGTGGACTTGGATTCAACAGTGGTTGAAAAAAGTCTCTCTCCACTGTGATAACTTGCAATATTTTATATTACCATGAGGGATTAATTTTTTTAATATAACCGCAGGTAATGTGTCCTCATAGGACAGAATTCATCTAAAAATTCGTCATCACATGATTAATGCAGACACACTCTTTGGTCAGACCAGTGTTTTCTCCCAGTGACTCAAACTTCACAAGTGAACAAGAGCAGATAAGGATCATGGCCATCTCTAATTCTCAACTGCATGCAGATCCTGTACACTGCAAATCTTTGATGAAGAGAACTATTACCAAAAACAGAAAATAGCCAATATATTGACAAGCCTTCAAAGCACTTGTCTTTATTTTTATTTCTTACATCCGAGAGTAAAAATCCCTATGTTGTATCTCCATCACAATGTACAAGCAATAAAGAGGGGAAATGTGGGAGTGTAGCGGTGTGCTACACGCAGCGCTAAAATAATGACACGGAGTCGGTAAACTGCAGTCAAAGATAAAGTTTATTCGAACTTCACAGCCTTGCTTTAAAACCTCCCTCCATCCGCCCACCCCCGTGCGGATGCTTCGAGAGGCACGTACTGACACCCCCTCAGGCTTTCTCCCTTTGTTGCGGACCTACCCTTTGTGCCTGCATGCTGGCTAATTGTAAGCCGGTTCGAGTGTGCTAGTAAGTGGGTCGCCACAGGAGGATATTGTCCAAACACTGAGGATGTAGGGACTCATGCCAAACTCCTTCAGCTGCCTGAGGTGAAAGAGGCACTGTTGTGCTTTTTCACCATAAAGCTGGTAAGTACCGTCCAGGTGAGATCCTTGATAATGTGTATACCAAGGAACTTGAAATTAATCACCCTCTCAACTGCAGTCCCATTGATGTCAATAGGGGGCTAGTCTGTCTTGGTTCCTCCTATAATCCACAATCAGCTCCTTTGTTTTTTTGACATTGAGGGAGAGGCTGGTTTCCTGGCACCACTGTGTTAAGGTGTTGACTTCTCCTCTGCAGGCTTTCTCATCATTGTTGGAAATATGTCATGTCATGTTATCTGCAAATTTGATCAGCAGAGAAAAATAGCAGAGAGTTTGGAGAATCCACTGCAAGCAAGAGAGAGATGCCATTACAAATCATTTTGATGAGGTTTTCATCCATGCACCATCAGAAGCTTCAATTCCAATTGCTTCATTTTCTCCCTCGGAATAATTATGCATACCCTAGTGTACAATGGCGGCAAATTCAAACAGAAGTGCACCTTCCAATATGGCAACTAGAACTGCAAACACCATTCTAAGCATGGTTTAACCAAAGATTAACAGCTGGTCCTGAGACTGATGTCAGTTGGCAAGGTATCTTCATACTTCTTTTTTCCACAAATTTCAAGAAATTTCACATTGTTGGGTAGTGTTGGTTGTTAATGCAAATGATATATTTCACTATATGTTTGAGATACATGTGACAAATAAATGAATCTGAACCTGAAAGTCAAAGACTTGAGATTACCGGTAAATATAGTGGCACATGGAAATATTGCTCTAACTTTGCAACTCTTATAGTAACTCACGAGGGCTTCCTATAGTAATTCATGAGTAATTCAGACAGCCCATTTGAGGTATGGATATTGGTGATTAGGAGGCAGTTTACCGTGCAGTGTCAAATGTATCCAAATCTACACATTGCTGCAGGTTAAAGTTTAGTTCAGTCTACCAGTCTAACTTTCTACATCGGCCTCCGTGACTCTGTCTGTAGTGGTGAAGACCAACCTTGCTTATATTCCCCACACTTTTCCACATCCTGAGTCAATATAGGCTTAGTGCAGCTTCCAAGACCCTACTGAATTCAGCGAGGATTGCTGGCTTCATACTGGATGGGAAAGGAGAAAATGTATTACTTTGGTAAAGCTAGTTTGCTTAATTTTGAATATTTTAATTATCTGGATGTTTTAACTCCTTTTAGCTACAATTACTTTTCTTTAATTCCCAAGGTTTTTATCTCCTTTAATCATTTGATACTTTTTTTTAGCATCCATAAATGTTAGATTCCATAAAAAGCTATTAAAAGTGTTCTTATGTTTCAGTTGTCAAAACTAGAGGCAGAGCTTTTGGAGGTCTTGTGTGTCTTCCAGTCCATGCCACCGTAATCCCAGAAATTTCTCTTCATCTTAATTCCTAAACACCTTACCCCATATCCTAAGACTGTTACAGAGGCCCACTCAATCAAGGGAAAGATCTGCCCTCTCAAAATTTTGCATGTTTTAATGAGATTGCCTTTGAACTCAAGCAAACACATGCCTAGATGATCCAATCTTTCCTTAGACAAAGTGTTACAATCCCAGAAAAGGTTCAACGTTCTCTCTGCCAATGATATCCTTTCTGATGTGAGGAGTATGAAGTTGCACAGAACACTTCAGGTGTGAGCTCACAATATCCTGTGTAATTGCAGAATCGTTTTCCAGAAATTTGGTGAATAAGTTTGATTGAAATTCATGTCATTACAATTGGGTTATCCATTCATTTTATAGAAGTTATTTACTTAATTAAAATAGAAACCTCATTCAAACCCATGAGCTAATTCATTAGAATAGCAGCCAAAGTCATTTTAGTAATAAGGCAGCAGTGGAAGATCTTTACAGCCTAATTATATATCCATGTTTCATCAATCAAAGCCACAGTAGGACCAGTACTCTTGTCAATTAATCTTAGAAGATGAGTTGTCATCATCTGCTAATAATATGCTCAAGCTCAGTTCCTGGACTAGTCAAACCTGCCTTCTTCAAGTCTGCATTATTGAGCTGATGTTTAGATTTCTGAGGCTTCATTTTAAATAATTTATTTGCATGGAATGATAAAATGCTAAGATGACTCTGCCAATGTTCATAAGTCTGATGAAGATTATTCTTCTAAAACAAAATTTAATTAGTGCTGATTATCAATGAGCACCTAATAAACTAATGCATCTCATGAAAATTGGGGTTAACTTATCTATCCTCCCTTAATAACTTTTTTTTCTTTAATGTGTAAACATTAGCAAACTATTTCAGTATCTACTGAACACTCAAGTGAAAGGTGTGTAAAAATGGGATATAAAGATTGCATTTCATAGAGCATAGTACTGCATAAGTACAACTGATTTCTCCTCTCTATCAATGGGAGAGCATCTAGTGACTGTTCAGTTAAACTAATCCCATCTGCCTGCACATGGTCTATATCCCTACATTTCCTCATATACATGTGCCTATCAAAAAGTCTCTTAAATATTGCTATTTTATCTGCTTCCACTGGCAGTGTGTTGCAGATACCTACAACTCTGTACCTACAACTCTTGTCTCACAACTCTCCTTTAAGCTTCCCCTGCTCATCTTAAATTTTTGCCCTCTAGTAAAAAAAGACTCTGACTATATCCTATCTGCATTCACAATTTAATATATTTCTGTCAGACTACTCCTCAGCCTTCAATGCTCACAAGAAAACAATTCAACTTTATCCAACCTCTCCTTATAGTTAATTCTCTCTAATCCAGGTAATATCCGGTGAACTTCTTCTACACCCTCTTAAAGCCTCCACAGCCTTACTGACTAGAACTGCACAAAATACTCTAAATGTGGCCTAACCAGAGTTTTATGTAAGATGATTTGCCAACTTTTGTGCTCAGTGTTCTCACTGATAAAGGCACATATGCCATTTCCACTCTTTAGTTCTCTATTTACTTCCATTTTGACACTTTCGGGGACATGTGCATCCCCAAGATCAATTTGTACATCTAAGGGTCGCCACTTATTTTATACTTTCCACTTACATTTGACCTCCCAAATCGAAAACACCTCACACTTAAACTCCATATTTTCAATTGAACTATATCCTGCTGTATCCTTTGGATAGTTGTTTCCATTATCAACCTAAAAAATGATACTTTGTGTATATTTGATCTTGTCCCTTTCATCCAGGTGATGGTGAAAATCAATGACTTGACATAATAAAAATGTTTGCATTAGTACTTCTTGGAACAAAGAGTTGCCAGAATGTCAGATACATTGAAATGTAGAGCTGAGACACAGATTACTGTATCTTCCAAAGATTGGGCATCTAAAGATTCAAGATTTAAGTTTCATTTATTATCTAAGAATGTATAAATTATACAACCTTGAGATTTGCTTGCTCAAAGGTAGCCACGAAGCAAGAAACTGGAAAGAACCCAATTAAAAGAAAAAAAGCAAATTTAAAAAAAATAAAAAGACCAATACTTGATGTGTAAGAGAAAGAAAAAAAACCCACAGATCATGCAAACAATGAAACGAACAACAATATTCTAAACCAAAACTAAGTCTTCAGATCCAAACCCCAGAGCAGCCCAGAGTAGGCCCAAAGCCTTGCTTATCAGTTCATCATATTAGCGGGCAGTGAAATTATTATGAAGGGCAGCAGAAGAACAGAACTGTTGCGATCAGCTTTGGAATCCCCAACAAAAGTGATACACTAAATATCCTTTGTATGCATTGTAAGTATTTGAAGGTAGAATCCTAACAGTAGTTTCCCAATTTTCTATAACAATTCTAGTCATCTATGAAATTCATTCTGACCTTTAGCAGTTACAGTATTGGCAGAAGATTCAAGGATCAGAAGAACATTGCAAATTGCATATAATATAATTTTTTATGTTCAATTTGCTTGGCTCAATGTATAAGTTTTTGAAATTCAATTTTATTGAGTTGTTACATTGAACTTTGATTTCAGCAGATCTCTCAATTCTGTCTATTATTCAAGAATCACCAACTAATATTCCAAACTATCTTTTGCCACATGCTCTAGAACAGGGGTTCTCCCTCTATCTTATGCCAGCAAGGGGTCTGTGGACACCAGGCTGGGAACCCCCTGCTCTAGAAGGAGGGTGCGCATTTCAGTGGCATTTAATATGTAAGATATCAGCTGATTTCTTCTCTCTATCAATAGGACAATGGTGTATCAATGATACAATGATCTTTGATTTCTGCAGATCTCCCAATGATGTCTTCCATCAAAAATCAGCAACCTATATTCAATATTATTTTTTGCCACATTCAAGGAGGGTGTAAATTTGACCGTGCATTAGAGTGGCAGTTAATATGTAAGATATCAGCTGATTTCTCCTCTCTATCAATGGGAGAGCATCTAGTGACTGTTTATTACCTGGTTTTAATCCTTCCACAAAGATCAGATGTGTTCTTGAGCTATTTAACAGAGTACCATGAATGTTAGGGAGGGTACAACATTTGCATTCAGGGACAAAAAATAGAAATAAAATGGATTGCTGATTAACTATCACTCTACTGGATATTCAAAATTACTCACTTTTTCTTGGATTTTTAAATTTTTACTTCACTTAAATGGAACGCAGAACAGTACTGCACAATACTGCCTCTTTGTCCCACAATGTTGTGCAAACCATTTAGCCTACTCCATGATAAATCTTAACACTTTCCTCCCACATAGCCCTCTATTTTTCTTACATCCATGTGCCTATATAAGTGTTTCTTAAATGTTGTTAATGTATCTGCCTCCACCACCATCTCTGGCAGAGCATTCCAGACACCAACAACTCACTGTATAAAAAAATCTACTTGTGACATCACCCACCCCCACCCCAATATGTTCCTCCAATCACCTTAAAATTATGCCCTATTGTACAAGCCGTTTCTGCCATGGGAAACAGCACTAGCTGTCCACTCCAACAGTGCCTCTTATCATCTTCTACACCTCTATCAAGTTACCTCTCATCCTCCTCCGCTCAGAGAGAAAAGCTCTAACATAATGTAGAATTAATTCTAACCTCTATCAAGGTTCACAAAAAACAAGGATTTTAAATTGACAGTGTAAAGGGCGCATTGCACTCTTACAGAAAACATACAGTGAAGAAGTTATACTCTTTTGTCTGGTATGCTCGTTCAGTTGGATGGTGATTTTTGGTGACGATTTTTCAGATCAGTTGGTGATGAACACATTGCTGCATTTGGGACCTGCTGTGTGCAAACTGACTGTGTTAATTACATGCAACCAGTTCTATGCTTAGGAAAGTATGTTGTCAGAATTTCCTGAAAGTCATGGTTTCACTACAAATTTTTCCTTCTTTACAATCAATTAACTCTGCAGGTTAAAGAGCATAATGGTGCTTTCATTGCCTGCTGATGTGTTGACAAGTTCTCCAGGTTCTGCAATGAATTAGCCTCAATTTTCCTTTGTATAAATTGTCTAAACTCCGGTCATAAACTGAGCACACAGGCTCTGAAGCCATGTGTTAACTGTAGCAGGTCTTTTAAGTAATGTAAAGCCAAGTGAATGGTTAACAATAAGCTCTAAATACTTACTTAACCTAGAAAGCAATAATAATCTTATTGCATTGTCACCATCTCAGATATTCAAGTTAATGGCAGTTGGCATTATTCTGCAAACTGTAATTCAGACAATAGAAAACCAAATCATTCACTTGTCATTTTCCATAAAAGAGGAAACCACAGCCCTTAATCCTTCAAAACTAGAATATTCAACTTTCTTTAAATATGGTATCCATTTCTCCTTGAGATGTAATTACAGTTTACCTAGACATATTATAAAACCTGCTGCGTCTATTCTTTCCTATGAGTGTTGTGGTCCTCGTGGGTCATCCTACAGCATTAAAATGATACTCAGACAGCATCCGTTCTATCTATTGCCAAAAAGGAAAGGAAAAGATCAAATATAATCATTTCATAGTGCAGCAACCCAGGCAACTGTCAAGAGATTTTTTTTCATTCAGCTGGCCTTGAATACTGCCTCTGGCACTAGCTAGTTACAAATGACAAATAACATTTGGCTTTGAGTGACACTCAGACTGAAGTAAAACAGACTTTGGAAAAAAAAAGATGATAGAAGAAGTGCTTAGTCTGAAGGAAACTGCTGTACATACTGCAAAAGCAGGGCTGTGTAATTTTTGTGAGTTATATAAAGCATACAACATGTTAAATGCCAAGTTCCTGGAGTCAAAGACAATGGTGCTTCAGGATTGTTATGACTTCCTCCTTTATGTTTTTGCCACAACAGGGAAATGTGAGCTGTGTTTTATTACAGGGATACGGCCTGGCCGGAGCAAGCAAAAGGGAAAGGGTGTAACATTGTTCCATAATTTACAGATGGCAAGGATCTCCAGCACTCACTTATGACAATGAAGATAAAAGTTGACAGATACCAGGAAACCACTTCATTAATGCATCCTGCAGAATGGGAAATCAGAAGAGAGTGAAATGTAACAAACAAAACAATCTGGAGGAACACATACAATATTTAACCTTTCATTTTCTGCTTTGTCTCTTCCTCTTTCAGACCTCACTCTTCCCACAATTGCTCACCTCAAGGTGCAAGCTTAATATTTACCTCCAATGCTGCTGGGCTGATCAAATAGTCAATCTGCTGCTGCACTGGGCAACAATGATAGTGGATGGGAATTTCTCTTGACTTCCTACAGTTCAAAAATGCATAATGAAAGGATCTCAGTGTTAGAAAAGTTATCAATACAAATGTCTTCCAGTTCAGAAGGAAAAAAGAGCATTGCCGTCTACTCAATGTTTTACGTAAGGAATAACATAGAATATAGAGTATGTAAACAAGACATTCAGTCCAACAGGTTTTCCTGATGCTTTGGCTCCACTTAAGCTTCTTTTCAAAATAAAAACAGAAAATGCTGAAAATTTTCGGGCCGAAACCCTCCTGATGAAGGGTTTCGGCCCGAAACGTCATCACTACCTCCTCCCATAGATGCTGTCTGGCCTGCTGAGTTCTGACAGCATTTTGTGTTTATAAATGCTGAAAATATTTATTTTATTTTATTGAGATATAGGGAGAAGTAGGCCCTTTTCTCCTTTCAGGCCACAGCGCACAGCAAACCCCAATTTAACCCGAGCCCAATCATGGAACAATTTACAGTGACCAATTAACGTACCAACTGGAGCACCCAGATGAAACTCACTTGGTTACAGAGAGAATGTACAATCAGGCAGCGGTGGGAATTGAACCCTGGTTCCTGGTATTGTAAATATTATGCTAACCACTATACTACCATGCTACCCTATTCTGTAGGTCGGGCCACAATTAGGGAAGAGAAACAGGGTTAATGTTTCAGATCGAAGACTTTTTGGTGGAACTGGGAAGGAAAGCAAAGAAATTCATCAACCTGCAGGAAAAGTTGGAGAGTAGGACCATCTCCGAAAGGATAAAACCCAGGTAACCATAGGGATAAGCTGCAAAACAAGGTTATCTCATCAATGAGAGATTGGGAGCAGTTAAAGAGAGAGAACAAAAGAAGGTAGGCATTGTAAAATGCAGACAAGGAAGACATGCCTGACAAGTCAGGCTGCTTTTATTTTCTTCACTCCCAAAATAAATCAGATAATTTATTTCTCTATATCAGTAAAGATCTGCAATTTTGTCTCAGCTTGTTCGTTTTTATTTTATCTATTCAGCTTATCCTCATGGCCAGGCCAGTTTTACCCTATCAGAGACATGCCCCTCCCCCTTCTCCCCACCACTTAACAAGCATTTTATCTCCATTTCTACTTCTCATGAAGGGCCTTTGACTAAAGTATTAATTCTGTTTCTCTTCACACAGATGAGGCCTGAATATTTCCAGCATTTTTTGTTTTTATTTTAGAGACATTTTTTTTTAAATTTTTATAGGTTTCTTACCATCTTTTTCCTCTAACTCTGAAAGCACAATCCCTTTCCTTACCTTTTATCAAATGTCTCTTTAAATGCATCCATTTCTATTCAACCCAACTACTTCCCAGTATGCAAATACTGTTAATCTGAAATATAAACTGAAATTGTTTAGCAAGTCAGCCAGCATCTGTGAAGAGAAAATCTGTTATGTTTCGTAACTCCAAAAACTAATTGAAAGAAAAACATAGAAGCCAGGACACGTGTACTTAGCTTCTTTTCTTTAGCGGGGCACGCACATATGATGTGGTGCCATAATGCCGCATACCATTCACATACTTTTACATATAACCAGTAACGAATTACATAATCAACAAAAAATGCTTAAACAAACAATACATTTCTGATATTACTCAAATGCTACTGAAATATTAAATACACAATATTCCTCCTTGCTTAGTTATAAACTCCAACTCAATATAGAATGCACCTCAACTGAAATATGTAATGTATTATTCTCTTGTCATATATATAATACATATGTACACACAGTATACAATGCAATGTATATAATATATAATGACATCTGCAGCATAGCAAATTTCAAGTTGACCCATTCAGCCTTAAAGATTTAATCACAATGGAGGTTATCTTTTTCTCTTGGGATAACATCTTTCCTGACGAGTTGGAGTCACTCTGCTTGGCAGGTGAGACTTGTGGCTGTGAGCAATCTCAGCTTGTGGGCCGTCTCTATACTGGTTATAGAAGTTGATTCTGCAACTCCAGGGAGTGGTTCTGACAGCTCTGGTCACCTTTCTTCTCTAACAATCGACCCTGCTCTCTTCAACTGATCAATGTGTCATCTCCAAATGCCATCAGACACAATCTCCACTGTGTAGGAGAGTGGTGCAGTTCTATCCCTAATCTTTCCATATACCCGCCATTGATCACCCCTGTAGTCCTTCACCAGGACTGCTTATGCAGGAGTGAAACATCAAACCTTCTTGTTTGAGGAGCCCTCAATGTACCTCAGCTGTTTGTCCTGCATGCTCCTTCTGAGACAGGGTTCTAGAAGATCCAAGCATGACCACGAAGGACGATCCATTGCTGGTGAGTGGTTGGTTCTGCGAGTGCTGCTTTGCGTTATGAAAGGGGAAAATCAGCAAGCTTCTGATTCAGTGTCAATGAAGTGCTTTCTGCTGGCATTGCTTACAGTGTGTTCTTTAGACTCTGGACAGACAGTTCCACAGAACAATTTGTAGCTGGGTGGTACGGTGCAGATGTAATATGTCTCAGCCCATTCATTTTCAGGAACGACTGAAACTGTTCTGCAACCAACTGTGATCTATTGTCACTGACTAAACGTTCTGGAACACCAGTCTTTGAGAAGTGACTTCTCAGCATATCAACAGTGTGTGAGGCTCTCTGAGCTTCATTAAGCCCTCACTGAACTCACAATGCTTGGACGTTTTTTTCAATTCAGCCATGTATGCTGAAATGGACTCCCCCTCCTTTTGATTCCACTTCTGAAACCTAAAGTACTCTGCAATCAACATTGGTTTAGGTTCTAAATGTTCCTGCATTACTTTCACAATATCAGCAAAGCTCATTTCAGCTGGTTTGGTTGCAGCAGTTAAACATCAAAGCAAACTATATGGCTTTCCACCTAATGCACTCAGCAACACTGGCATTCATTTCTCATTGGCTATTTTATTTGCTTCAAAATACTGCTCAATTTGTACAGTATACATCATCCAGTTATCTGTTGTGCAGTTGAATGCATCTATCTTTCTGATGTAGCCAGCCAGTTCTATTTTTTCCTTATTATTATTATTACCTAATGTTTACTATATATGAATCTGTGAATTTTGTTTCATTTTCTGCTTTTTTTAACTCAACCATCTCTCTGTTCCGAAAAAATAAAAAAGTGCTGCACTTTTTCTTTAACTCAAACAGCTCACTGCACTTCAACAGATAGGTAGTTGTCTTAAGTTTGTTTTACAACTTCCTCATCACAACTGGTACAGTTTGTAACTCCAAAAACTAATAAAAGGAAAACATGTATACCACTATAAAAGTATACCATTCATGTACTTTTATATATAACCTGTAATGAATTATGTGAACAACAAAGAATGCATAATTAAACAATATATTTCTAATATTACTCAAGTATTACTGAAATATTAAATATACTGCGCGAAGTCTCAATCTGAAACATCAAGATTGTTTAGCTTTCCACAAGTTCAGACTGACCTATTGAGTATTTTCAATATTTTGTTTTTATTACCTGTGATAATGAGTTCCACATTCTCACCATTCTCTGGGTAAAGAGTTTTTAACTTAATTTCTTATAAGTTATCTTATCTTTCGATTATCTCCAACTATGACCTTTGCCACAAAACTCTATTTACCTTATTGAAGCCTTGCACATTTTAAAATATCCTTTGTGTGTCACACTCTCAGGCTCCCTTTTCTAATGAAAGGAGAGCCTGTTTGTTTAACTTTTCTCCTGTTATCACAAGTCTATAGACTGTAAAATACAGGATTAGAATTAGACCATTCGGCCCATCGAGTCTTCTCTGCCATAAATCATGGCTGATTTATTATCCCTTACTACCTCATTCTCCTGAATTCTCTCCATGAACTTTGACACCCTTACTAATCAAGAACCTATTATCCTGAGTATTAAATACACCAAGTGACTTGGTCTCCACAGTGGTCTGTGGCAATGAATTCCATAGATTCACCACCCTCTAGCTAAGGAAATTCTTCTTCATCTCTTTTCTAAATGAAATCTTTTCATTCTGAGGCTCTATCCTCTGGTCCTAGACTCTCCCACTATAAGAAATATCCTTTCCATGCCCACGCTATCCAGGCTTTTGAATATTTGACATTTTTCAATGAGATGCATCCCCTCATTCTTCTAAACCCAAGTATAGGTTCAGAACCATCAAAAGCTCTTCATATATTAATCTTTCCATTCACAGGATCATCCTTGTTAACTTCCTCTGGATCCTCTCCAATACCAGCACATCATTTCTTAGAAAAGGAGAATAAAACTGCTCACAATATTCCAAGTACAGTATAAGTGCCTTATAAAGTCTCAGACTTTCATAACATGCTCTCATAACAACAGCTTGCTTGGAGCACAAGGATACAGCAGTAACCCCAGGCAAATGACAAGAGATCAGACAATGGCCACTGATGCAATTACCAATACTAACAAAACCAATTTTCAAGAATGGAGCAAGCACTACGGTATTTTATGTATTTAGCAAATTGAAAATCAACTTCTGTCTTTACATATTCTATTGTCAACAATCTGCTACACTTCCTACTTAAAATATTAACAACAGTTGTTGACAACAGCTATTCTCAGTGGCAAAGGTTCTGGAAGCTCTCAGGGAAAGAAATTATGAAGAGCACAATCTGTTCCTACAACATCAAAAGTTTGAAAATTGCCATTTCTCTATTCCAAGACTGGATTTGGTTCAAGTTGTGTATTTGGAAGTCTTAAAAAACAAGGTTCCGTTTGAATTCAAAAATAAAGGTTGTATCATCTCAGTAGCCCAAACTGGATTTAACACTGACCATATAGAGTCCATCCATAGCTGGATCAGTGTGGATTCAACATTACCTTTATATTTTAAGGGACAAAATTTCCTTACAGTCATATAGCTATACAGCACAGAAATAGCCTCATTGACCCACCACATCCAGCTGACTTCACCCACCCCAGACATTCTCCCTCCTCCACACTCTTATCAGGGAGAAGATACAAAAGCCTGAAAGCACATACCACCATGCTGAAGGACATCTTCTGTCCCACTGTTTTAAGACTATCAAATGGTTCCCTCGTTTGAAAAGGTGGACACTAAACCTCATGAAGTATCTCGTTATTACCTTGCACTTTATTGTCTACCTGCATTGCACTTTATTCTGCTATTATTTTACCATGCTATACCTCAATGCACTGTGTAATGATTTGACCTGAATGAGCCCTAATGCAAGACAAGCTGCTCACTGTACCTCAGTACATGTGACAATAATAAACTAATTCCAATTCCAGTTCTGTAACTGTAACTCCTTATTCTGTGCTCAGTTATTGTTTTACCTTGTAGCACCTCAATGCACTGTTATGATGAATTGATCTGTTTAAACCATATGTAAGACAAGTTCTTCACTGTGACCTATTAGTTTTGATATGCTTCTTATGGGAAAAAGCCTCTGACCATGTAGTATATCTGTCCCTCATAATCTTAAATACTTCCATCAGATCCCTCCTCAGCATCCTTCACTCCAGGAAATAATAAGCCTGGCATATTTAATATCTCCCACTCACGAAGAAACAGATAATAAGATAATAACAGACAATAATCAGACAAAAACTCTAGCACAATCATGTCTTTTCTATAGTGTAGCAAAGAGAACTGCACATAATACTCCAGTGCAGTCCAACGAGTACTCCATTGTTACAATTAACATTCCAGCTTTTATATTCTATGCCCTGATCAATGAAACAACTGTGCTGTATATCTTCTTCACCACCCTATCTATAAATGTTTACCTTCAGGAAACTTTGGACTTGAACCCTGAAGTTTCTCTGTTTCATCATATTCTTTAGCATCCTACCATGTGCAGTTTATGTTCTTTCCCTATCTGTCTTCCCATATTGCTTTACTTTGCGATTGTCAGACTTAAATTCTATCTCCCAATGCTCTACCCAGCTTTCTGATCTATATCTCATTGTAAGCCTAAGACAATCTTACAGCAATCTAAGTGTCTTAGATAAGTTTGTGTCTTCAGCAAACTTACCATTTCAGTATACCACTGGTCACTACCTTCTGCCTCCTATCATCATGCAGTTTTGAATCTAATTAGCCAGTGCATCTTGGATCCTATGTGCCTTAATCTTTTAGTCCTGCCTATCATACAAACCCAGTCAAATGACTAAAGTCCAGATGGACAAAATCTACCATCCTGCCTTCATCAATTTTCTGAATTACCTCCTCAATCAGATTTAATGATGATTGGTAAAAGTTCAAGGGAGATGTCAGAAATAGTTTTTTTACACAGATAGTGGCAAGAGTGTGGTACACATGCCAAAGTAGTGGTAGAGGTTGATACATTAGCAACACTTAAGAGGCTCTCAGATTGGCACACAGATCAAAGAAAGCTGAAGGATTATGGGTTGTGTAGAAGGGAAGAGTTTGATTGATCTTGGATTAGGTTGAAAGGTGGGGACAATGCACTGAGCCAAAGGACGCATACTGCGCTGTACAATGTTCTATGTTAATTAGTAAGGCAGAATTTCTATCCAGCACACCACCCTGTGACCTACAAGGTCAGGTCACCTATACCTGATCAACACCTCCCTTTCCAAATGTATATGAATCCTATTCCTTAGAAATTTCTCTACACTTTGATGTAAGGATTGCTAGCCTGTAGTTACCAGGCTGCTCTTCTTAAGTAAAGAAAAAACAATATTAGCTATACTCATATCACTCATGCAAATCCAAAAATCTCTGTCAGAGACACGGCCATCTCCTCCCCTACTTCCCATAGTAACTTCTCTTGTATTATATTGCTTTTCTATAATGCAAATAGACAGGTAGAGCCTCAGTATTCACCATTCATCAAAGCTGATGAAAAGTAATTGACCTAAAATGTTAACTCAGTTCCTTTCTCTGCAGATGTTGCCTGATCTGCTGATTATCTCCAGCAGTTTCTTTGATTAATACAGGAGAAATATTTGATTAAATGAAGACTAGGTAAAGACAATGCTTCGGAAATCAAAAGCAGATTCTAATGAATTGTTTCCTTGTATGCTTACTTACTTGTCTATATTTGGACCGTTTAAAGGCCTTCATCCAAGTAGGCTAATGTTTTAAGGAGTTCAAATGATCTGAGTTTGCACATTTGCAAACCACAAGAGATGAAGCCGCTGCTAGGAGCATTAACAGCGCAGACAGAAGTGAAGGACGGTAACAGCCAGTTAGATTTATTTGATACTATCCATATGGAAACATAATTGAGCATGGTCTAAATAATTGAGTTAGTCCATAAAGAATTTTAAATATAAACAATACTTCCTAGCTTTGTGACTGAAGGACTGTACTAGATTAATTTACCTTCATGAGACCAATGTAAGTATATATACTGTAGGGAAGTGTATGGCCATGCACTTAGGTAGAGGGAATAAAGTCATGGACTATTTTCTAAATGGTGAAAAATTCAAAAATCGGAGCTGCAAGTGAACTTGGGAGTCTTCATGCAGGATTCTTAAAGGTTAACATGTCAGTTGTAAGGAAAGCAAATGCAGTGTTAGCATTCATTTCAAGAGGACTAGAACACAACAGCAAGGATGTAATGCAGAGGCTTTATTAAGAATTGGTCAGACCACGCTTGGTGTATTGTGAGCGGTTTTGTGCCCCTTACTTAAGATAAGCTGTGCTGGCATTGGAGAAGGTCCAATGGAGGTACACAAGAATGATTCTGGGAATTGAGGGGTTAACATATGAGGAGCATTTGACGGTTCAGGGCCTGTACTCACTTGGGTTTAGAAGAATGAGGGGTTATCTTATTCAAACCTATTGAACATAGAAAGGCCTAGATAGAGTGGATGTTTCATATAGTGGGTGAGTCTTGGATCAGAGGGTACAGACACAGAATAGATGGATGACCAATTTAAAACAGAGATGAAGGGGAATTCCTTTAACCAGAGGGTAGTGAATCTGTAGAACCTGTTACCACAGATGGCTGTGGAGGTCAAGTAATTGCGTATATTTAAAGTGGAGGATGGCAAGTTCTTGATTAGTCAGGCTATCAAATGTTATAGGGAGAATGCAGGAGAATGGGATAGTGGGTCAGCCATGATGGAATGGCAGAGCAGATTCAATGGACCAAAGGGCCTAATTCTGCTCCTATGTCTTATGGTAAGTACACTATAGCAGATCCCAGTATCCTTCAGTTAATGTATTAGAGCAGAAGCAATCGTACTGCTGAATCCAATTCAATATAAATCATCACATCAATATGTGTCTTTATTCATTTATGGAATGTGAGTGTCAGAGACAAGGCCAGGATTTATATCCCATCCCTAGTTGCCACCAGGTTTGAACTGGTACCTTCCTTCCACTGAAGGTGGTATTTTCATGTGACTCGTGCAAGACCATAAGCCCGTAAGACATAGGAGTGGAATTAGGTATTTCAGTCCATCAGGTCTGCTCTGCCATTCAATCATGAATGATTTATTTTCCCTCGCAACCCCATTCTCTTGTCCTCTCCCTTAACCTTTGACACCCTTACTAATCAACCTCCCCTTTAAATATGCCAAAAGATTTGGCATCCACGGCATTTCTTGGCAATGAATTCAACAGATTTACCACCTTCTCACATAAGAAATTGCTCCTCATCTCTATACTAAAGGGATGGTCTTCTGTTCTGAGGTTGTGCCCTAGACTGTAACACTAAAGGAAACATCCTCACCACATCCACTCAATTTAGGACTTACAATATTTAAAAGGTTTCAGTGAGATCTCCTTGCCCCCGCCCCCCCCCCCCAATTCTTCTAAACTCCAGGAATACATGTTTAGAGCCAGCTAACACTTTTCATACATTAACTATTTTATACCCAGGATCATATATCTCTTCTGGAACCCTCTCCAATACCAGCACATCCTTTCTTAGAAATAGGCCCAAAACTGCTCACACTGTAAGTCCTGAGGTCTTATTAAGATTCACCATTACATCCTTACTTTTATATTCTAGTCCTCTCAAAGTGAATGCCACCCATTTGCATTTGCCTTCCTTACTACTGAATCAACCTGTAAGTTAATCTTTAGGGAATCCTGCCCTTGGACTACCAAGTCCCTTTGCGCCTCTGATTTCTGAATTCACTCCCCATTTTGAAAACAGTCTGTCTTTATTCCTTCTACCAACATGCACGGCCATACACCTCCTTGCACTGTATTCCGTCTGTCACTTCCTTGCCTATTCTTCTAATCTGTCCAAGATCTTCTGCAGGCTCCCTGCTTCCTCAACACTCCTTGCCCCTCCATCTGTCTTTGTATTATCTGCAAACCTGGCCACAAAGCCATCAATTCTGTCATCCCAATCATTAACATACAATGGAAAAAGTAGCAGACCCAACACTGACCACTGCAGAATGCCATTAGTCACTGGCAACCAACCAGAGAAGACATTTCTTAGGCTCTTATATTGTTTAGCAGCCTTGAGTGTGGCACCTTGTCAAAGGCCTTCTGAAAATCCAAGTAAACATCATTCACTGACTTTCCTGTATCTATCCTGCCTATTGTTTAGTCAAAGAATTCTACAGATTTGTTAGTTAAGTTTTCTCCTTTAAAAAAACCATTCAGACTTCTGCCTATTTTATCATGTTTCCAAGTACCCTGAAACCGTATCCTTAATAATGGACTCTAACTCCATTAAGGAGTGGAGTGACGTTTGTGATTTTCTACTCTTCTGTGGTGAACTACATATACCTGTCTGGACACGCCACCCCCCCCCCCCCCCCCCAGCTGACTGCTCCTGTGGCTCCTCCCACAGACCCCGGTATAAAGGCGATTGGAGCCACAGACCCTTCCTCAGTCTCCAGGATGTTGTGTGATGGTCACTTGCTGCTTGTGCTTTCTTCCAGCCAATAAAAGCCTACCTTAATCCACGTCTCAGAGTTATTGATGGTGCATCATCTTCCAAAACTATTCTTGAAAGATCACTACTAATACCTCCACAATCTCTTATGCTACCTCTTTCAGAACCCTATTTCAGGTGCGTAGTCCATCTGGTCCAAGTGACTTATCTACCTTCAGTCCTTTCAGCTTCTCACACACCTTAAAGTTAGATTTATTTGTCACGTGTACTTCAAAACATTGAAACATACAGTGAAATGTATTGTTTTATATCAATCAAATCAGCAAGGACTGTGTTGGGGGCAGCCGGCAAGTGTCACCATGCTTCCAGCAGCAATGTAGCATATCTACAATTCGCTAATCCTAACTCTACCCCTATGTCTTTGGAACGTGGGAGGAAAGCAGAACACCTGGTGGAAATCCATGCATTAAGTCACAGGGCAAATGTACAAAATCTCTTACAGACAGTGGCAGGAGTTAAACCCCGATCATGATCATTGGTTCCTCTGTACCTACTCCCTAGCACCATAAACCTTTGTCCTCTTGTGCCAATCATTTCAGCCCTGGGAAAAAGCCTCTGACTATCCACACAATCAATGCCTCTCATCATATTATACACCTCTATCAGGTCACCTCTCATCCTCCGTCGCTCCAAGGAGAAAAGGCCAAGTTCACTCAACCTATTCTCATAAGGCATGCTCCCCAATCCAGACAACATCCTTGTAAATCTCCTCTGCACACTTTCTATGGCTTCCACATCCTTCCTGTAGTGACGCGACCAGAACTCAGCACAGTACTCCAAGCGGGGTCTGACCAGGGTCCTATATAGCTGCAACATTACCTCTCAACTCCTAAATTCAATTCCACGATTGATGAAGGCCAATACACTGCATGCCTTCTTAACCACAGAGTCAACCTGCGCAGTTGCTTTGAGTGTCCTATTGACTCAGACTCCAAGATCCCTCTGATCCTCCACACTGCCAAGAGTCTTACCATTAATACTATATTCTGCCATCATATTTGACCTACCAAAATGAACCACTTCACACTTATCTGGGTTGAACTCTATCTGCCACTTCTCAGCCCAGTTTTGCATCTTATCAATGTCCCACTGTAACCTCTGACAGCCCTCCACACTATCCACAACACTTCCAACCTTTGTGTCATCAGGAAACTTACTAACCCATCCCTCCACTTCCTCATCCAGATCATTTATAAAAATCACGAAGAGCAGGGGTCCCAGAACTGATCCCTGAGGCACTCCTCTGGTCACCGACCTCCATGCAGAATATGACCCATCTACAACCACTCTTTGCCTTCTGTGGGCAAGCCAGTTCTGGATCCACAAAGCAATGACCCTTGGATCCTATGCCTCTTTACTTTCTCAATAAGCCTTGCATGGGGTATCTTATCAAATGCCTTGCTGAAATCCATATACACTACATCTACTGCTCTTCCTTCATCAATGTGTTTAGTCACATCCTCAAAAAATTCAATCAGGCTCCTAAGGCACAGCTTGCCCTTGACAAAGCCATGCTGACTATTCCTAATCATTTTATACCTCTCCAAATGTTCATAAATCCTGCCTCTCAGGATCTTCTCCATCAACTTACCAACCACTGAAGTAAGACTCACTGGTCTATAATTTCCTGGGCTATCTCTACTCCCTTTCTTGAATAAAGGAACAACATCTGCGACCCTCCAATCCTCCGGAACCTCTCCTGTCCCCATTGATGATGCAAAGATCATCGCCAGAGGCTCAGCATTCTCCTCTCTCGCCTCCCACAGTAGCCTGGGGTACATCTCATCCGGTCCCGGCGACCAAACTGAGTATAAAGGTCTTTATAGCTGAATTACTCATAGGTGCCTTAAATTTAGGTAAACCTCTGCAATATAATCCTATTAATAAAGAGTTCCTAATAAAAAGAATAATCATTCCCTGCTTCAGAGTTCAAATCCAGTTGCTGAGACGTGCTTCAAACCACAACCGCAAAAACATGCATGCATTCAATTTCCAAACTAATTTCATCCTCCTCAGATCCAACAGATGGATTTAAGTCAGGAAAATAACTGTAGGGGAAGATCAAATGGACAACTATTTCCATGCACTGTGTCATATTTCTCATATACAGTATAGAGGGCATTTGGCCTATTAAGACTGCCAACTCTCAGAGAAGCCCACGCAGTTTCATTCTCCCACTAACTTGTCCATAATCCATTCTCTCTTATGTGCCTATTAACTCCTCACAATCCTCTTTCTACCCACCTACAGCGAGTAATCAACAGTAGCCATTTAACTTACATGCGTGACTTTGAAACATGAGAGGAAAGTAGAGCCAAACCCTTCATCAGGACTTGGAAAGAGAGGAGGCAGAATACTAATTAAGAAGGTGGGGGGGAGGTCAAGCTGGCAGGTGATAGGTGAGACCAGATGAGCGGAAGATCCAACTCCACCCTCTTATTTTGCCTTGCTCCAGATTTGAACCAGCATCACTGGCAATCTGCATACTAACTGTAGCAAAAGGGAAGGTAAATAATTAATAAATATGGAGAAAAATCCAGAGTTATCATCTTATTTCTTTTTTGATTGGCACTGATGTAGCATTTAAAAGCCCCTCATTTAAAATTGAATAGATTATGGCTCTGAAACTCTTGGAGTGGAATTCTAATGGGCAAGGGTCTTAGCACCACATACTTTAGATCTAAGTCACATCCCAAGGAGGGAGGCATTTGCTTTATTGAATGTACTGATTGCCCATGTAAGGCCTCATGAGCTGTGTCTTTCTTAAAGTGCATGTTGGAATATCAGAGTGGTACCATTCCACACCACTGAAAAGTAGCTCTGAGAGTCTGTGTCATTGCACTGACTGCAAGTTACGGCTCCTCAAAGGCAGAATGGTCATTGGGACTTGCATAACAGATGGGAGACTCGAAAACGGCTCAAATACTTCAAAATCTGCTATTTCAGACACAAAATTGTCGACTCCGGGTAGAGTCTATAATTCTGCAAGTGGGATTAGTCAGTCAGGCTTAGTGCCTTAAATAATAGAAAGCCAGTCATGGATTCTAATTTCCTAGAAATCGACGAGTAAGCATTAGTTTTTGAACCCCAATTAACCTATGCTCTCCACAACTGTCTTTTAAACTGCTTCAGGTTTGCTTGCATCCATCAACCTCTCTGGAAGGCCACTGCAAAGCTTAATTGTACATTTTAGCTTCCTCGGTAATGCTGATTTTGGAAGGTATCCAAAAGCATGTGGTAATGTGAGGGTATTGTATAAAACATTTTTTTCCCTGTAGTGGTGAGAGAGACATAAACAGTATGTGTTATAGGACTTCATGCACCATCAGGGGGCACATGAGAAGAAGGTGTTGTAATCCCCCAGAAACCAAGTGAGACATAAGCAGTATGTTCCTGCAACAGATGGAATGATGTGTGAGGCATTGTGACAATCTATACTGAGTTCCTGTTCTATGATAATATCATTAGTAATGATTGATCCTTCCTATGCAGAGGCTTTGTGCATCAAAACTAGTCCACATGTGCAATACTCAATTATCTGCTCAGCTAGTTTTGAAACCCTTCAACTTTAGTCACGCTAGCAGCAGTTTTACTGAACCTCAGTAGTACAGAAGCACCTTTACACCGAAGCCTCAATAAAATGGTTTACACATCTGGGTTCAAATTGTACAGAGGAAGTGAGTAAAAAGAAGGGTCCACTCAACTACCCAACTATCACAATAAAATCATACCATTGTAAAAATATTTAGACATCCTGATGTAGGAATGTTTTCCTGAGGTTTATTTTACTCAGTGGAAGTCATTGTTTTTACTGGTAGGAAGACAATTATATGAGTTGGGCTTTAGCACAGCTTTGGAATGCATATCTTGCTCTTCCTTTTGGGTTTAATTTCTACCAATAGCACACTGCTTAACAAGGTTGAGGCAAATTGTTTTGTGTACTTAGGGGATTGTTGTTCTCCAGTTCATTTTAAAATAGCTAACAACTCCTTTAAAATTGTGCACTGGGGTATTTTTGGCTAAATTCATCAATTACACCCGTTGAATAACAAAAGCTCTCACATCAGATTATGTTGCAGCTTATGTTTAACACATATCCGCAAGTGCTCGATAACTTTAGATGCCACCGTGTTTTTTTTCCTCAGAGAGTGACTGTAAAGGAGGCAAATAAACTTGTTTGATGAAGATTGGTCTTACACTCTTCTTTCTCAGTGTGAACAGTTCATAAGTATGGTTTTTTTCTCTATGAGCTGAGGGAAAGAACTGAATCAGTGCCCTGATGCTCAATCACACTGCACTCTCTAATTCTCCGTTATAGGACCTAGAACAGTGCATCACAGGAACAGACCCTTCAGATCACAATGCCAAACTAATTAAACCAGTAATCAAATCACTAACTAATCTTTCCTGTCTGTACAATGCCCACACCCCTCCATTCTCTGTTCATTCATGTACCTACAGTATCCAAGGGCATCATAAACACCTTCATTGTGTTTGCCTCCACTACCACCCCAGGCAGCACATTCCAGACAGCTACTTCTATCAATGTAAAAAACTTACCCCACTCATCTCCTTTGACTATGATGTACATCTGAGATTTGGATGACCCAGAGCAGACCCCTCAAAATTCCACCGATAATATCTCTGCAAAACCCTCCACTATATGGATAAAAAAAATATTATGAGTATCCTCTCCCAAGCCAGTGCTGAGGCCTTAGTTACACTCATTTGGTTGTTTCAAGCTCATCATGTTTCATATGCTGGAAGCGCGGCGTCATTTACAGACTGCCCCCAGCAAATCCTCACTGTGTTGGTCGTTGACATAAACAACACATTTCATGGTATGTTTCGATGATCATGTGACAAATAAAGCTAATCTTTATCTTTATTTCTGATAGCAGATTTCCAAAGAAGACACCTATTCTGGATTCTGTCATCAGAAAAGGCAAACAAAGCAAAAGGTTCAAGGCTGTGCTCAGTAGAACCGCGTCATGCACTGACTCTTAGAAACCACTGGTGCATGACAGCTAAAAAGGGAACAATGAGAACTCTGAGGATTTGAGACTCTGAGCAAGCAGTGGAAAGAGCGGACCACATCCTTAACTACGCATATTAGCCATATGAGCTATTACCTGCCCCATAAGCAATTTGCACATTGATCACATGCACGAGTAGACGTAAATCATTCTCAAGCCCAGGAGAGGACTAAGCAGAAGGAAAGGTATACCATTCTGCAGCATTATTCAGAACTTCCTGTTCTCCCTTGAAAACAGTGGTGGTACACAAACACTTCCATGCAATAATCAACTTTTAGAGGGAGTTTCATACTTTACCAAATCATTGCCAGAACACATCAGTTCACAGCTCATTTATAAAATCTTGTTCTTGTTGAACATTTGTGCTGATTCGCTGTGGTTAAGTGTACTACAATCTGAGTGACTGGTTCCAGAGAACATATTAATGGGAAAAAGATGAAATAAATATATTGGACTGTGAACTTAATAGCATGTGGAATGAGTGGGAGAGTAGAGAAAGGGGGTTGAAATATTTCAGGCTAACATTATATTTTTACCTATCCTGCGTTCACCATGTACTTTCTAGTCGTTCATGTTTCCAATCACAGTTCTTAAATTAACACTACTTCCAACCCAACACTAGGACAGTCTACCGTCCAGATGATGAAGCCCTCACACTTTTAACTTCTTACTCTTGTCCTTGAGCACCTCAGCAGCTTCCCACCTAAACCCAGCAGGAAGGGATGGGAATTCTAGCAGCAAAAGCCAGCTTCAGATTCAAATTCATTTATTTATTTGGAGGATTAGCAACGTCCTGGGGTTCGTGTCCATAGGACACTAAAAGCTGCTACGCAGGTTGACAATGTTGTTAAGAAGACGTGTGGTGTGTTGGCCTTCATCAACCATGGGATTGAGTTCAAGAGCTGTGAGGTAAGGGTACAGCTATATAAGACCTTAGTTAGACCCTACTTGGAGGACTCTGTTCAGTTCTAGGCAACTAATTACAGGAAGGATGTGGATACTATAGAAAGAGTGCAGAGGAGATTTACAAGGATGTTGCCTGGATTGGAGAGTGTGCCTAATGAAAATAGATTGAGTGAACTTGGCCTTTTCTCCTTGGAGCGACGGAGAATGAGAGGTGACCTGATAGAGGTGTATAAGATGATGAGAGGCATTGATCATGTGGATAGCCAGAGGCTTTTCCCCAGGGCTAAAATGGCTAACACGAGGAGGCATAGTTTTAAGGTGCTTGGAAGTAGGTACAAGGGGGATGTCAGAGGTAAGTTTTTCACACAGAGAGTGGTGGGTGTGTGGAATACATTGGTGGTGGAGGCGGATACAATAGGGATTTTTAAGAGATTCTTAAATAGGTACATGGAGCTTAGAAGAATAGAGAGCTCTGCGCTAGGGAAATTCTAGGCAGTTTCTAGAGTAGGTTACGTGGTCGGCACAACCTTGTGGGCTGAAGGGCCTATAATGTGCTATAGATTTCTATGTTTCTATGTTTTATCACGTACTTCCAAACATACAGTTTTGCATTAATAACATAGCCTGCCTACAACACTCGATAGAACACAACAGACAACAAAACAATAACAGCAAAACAAGTCCATTTCCATACACACACACACACAGAGTCCTCCGAAACTAGGATAGACCACTGGGCCTCCAGCGGACTCACAGACAATGGGGCTCTGGCTCTGACTTCCCCAGTAGAAGCTGACAAGAATATTTTCAAAGGAATATCCTTGTTGTCTAATGTTCATCAGTTTTAGTTGTGTCACATAACACCCTTCTTTGACATACAAGTGCCTATAAAATGTATTCACTCCCAGCCGGAAGTTTTCATGCTTTATTGTTTTACAACTTTGAATCACAGTGGATTTTTTTTTGACACTGATCAACAGAAAAAAGACTCCTTCATGTGTAAGTGCAATTAAATCCACTGCGATTCAATGTTGTAAAACAATAAATTTGAAAACTTCCAAGCAGGATGAATACTTTTTATAGGCACTGTAGCTAAAGTTACTGTTCATTATTCCTTCCCAGCCATACCTGTAGGTTTAAAGGTGAGCCAGGTTGCCATCTTCTCACTTATTCAAAAGAATAGTTTTAAAATGTCAGGGAGTTCTTAGTGGGTTCTAGAGTCACATTTCCCTGAGGGCAGGACTAGTGAGTTCCGATGACCCCCTGTGTTCAGGACTCACCAAAACCAGAGTTGCAGGCCTAGTGTTTGAGGTCCTGTCAATGGCCTGTCTGCAGTTTGAGGCCTGGGTCGATGCCGAGGGTTGAGACCCAGGAGTCAAATTGAAAGTTTGGATGTCGAGGCCTGCTGGCCTGAGTCCCAGGTGTATAATCCTCTGAGTGTCTGCTGGGGTAGTCGAAGGCCCAGTGCTTGCATGCCTCGGTCCAAATCAAGACCCACTGGAGATTGGAGGCTGACGAAAATGTCCTGGGGTTAGAGGACTGTGTACGTGAGTGAGTGGGAGGGATGAATGAAGCTTGTTTTGCTGTTGTTATCTTGTTGCTTGTTTTGTCCTGTGTCCTACTGACGAGCATTGTGGACATGCTATGTCGGTGCTGGAATGCATGACATTTGTGGGTTGACCACAGCATGCATTTCACTTTATCTTTGTATATGCTGGTATTGGAGAAGGTCCAAAGGAGGTTCACTAGAATGATGCCTGGAATGAAAGGGTTATTGTATGAGTTTTTGATGGCTCTGGGCCTGTACCCTCTAGAGATTAGAAGAAGGAGGGGAGATCCCATTGAAACCTATCAAACATTGAAAGGTTCAGATAGAGTTGATATGGAAAGGTTGTTTCCTATAGTGGGGGAGTCTACGACCAGAGGGCACAGCCTCAAAAGATGGATGTCCCTTTAGAACAGAGAAAAGGGGTAATTTCTTTAGTCAGAGGGTGCTGAATCTGTGTAATTCATTGCCACAGATGGCTGTGCAGGGTAAGTCATTGGGTATATTTAAAACAGAGGTTGATAGGTTCTTGATTAGTAAGGGCATCAAAAATAAGAGAATGGGGTCGAGAGGGATAACAAATCAACCATGATGGAATGACAGAGCAGATTCAATGGACAGAATGGCCTCATTCTATTCCTATGTCTTATGGTCTTATGGTCTTATAAATAACCTTGAATCATGAATCTTGAAAATACATCCTTTGGGAAGGTAGTAAGATAATGTAATGAGGTACTATGATTACAAAGAGGTTAGTCTACTACAAAGTTTGTAAGCTAATCAGAAATGTTTAAAGTTTTAACCCCCCACACAGGGGCTGGTGTTTAAATTCAAGTATTCAAATAAATCTAGAGTTAAAATAAATACTTATATCAGTAACCATAGCTCCAAAATAACCAGATGTTTGTAAAAACTCATCTGGTTAACTAATATCCTTCAGGGAGGGAATCCTCTCCATATGTGAATCCAGATGGATCAAAACGGTTCTTAAATGTCTACTCAAATAAGAGAAACACATTGCCAATGACATCAACATCCCAAGAACAAATAAATGAAGAAACAATCCTGGAAGCAAGTCTTTCTTGAGACTATGCACTTGATGCAGTTAGACAGGAGTGTCTAGATTTGGATCTAGGTTTTAATAAGGTACCAGAATTAATCTAATTATTGAGATAAATATTTTAAACCTTGGTCTGGTGGCAGCAATGTCTTCCACTTCACTTCAGTAAATATCTACTCTGGCTAAATATTAAACCCCACTGCAGGGAAGAGACTTTTACTCTTCTTATAAGACATGGTCCACAGACAATTCATTTTACAGCATCAATGATCAAGGAACTTCTTATAATTTGAAACTATAATAATCATAGGACAAATACCTCCTGTGTAAATATTGTCAGCTAGCAAGCACACTGTATAAAATGGTTTAAAATTATACTCACAGCTTTCAGCATATAGCAACAGAGTAAAGAGGAACAAAATCCAGGTCAACTATGTGGCAAAAATATTGGAAAATCAATACAAAAAATGCTGTATTAACTCTAACCTTAGACTTGTGACTTCAATTATGTGTTTTAGAAAAAATACAAAAGGATATAAAAACAACCATGTGCTGAAAATACTTCAAACTTTCAGTGGAAAATAAATAACACCAGACATAAATCAGAACATGCTTGACATACTAAATCCAGAATTTCTATTTCAGATTGCCTCCATTTTTCTTATAAATGTTAGCATACTGAATGATATGGTAAGTATTATACCTTAGATCATACTGATTAAGTACCGTTCTGTTAGCAGTCACTATTATTCCACCATAAAATTGATAGCAGATTCAAGAGTACATGAATTACAAAGGCAGCAGTCTGACTAAATCCCCTCCACTTGCCTGAATTGGCACAACTTCAATAACAATTCAGAAACTCAGCACCATCCAAGACAAAACAAACTGCTTGACTGGCATCTTATCCACCACCCTAGAAGTTCTTTCCCTCCACCAGCACACACCAGTTTCTTGTTCAGGTTGTTCTTGTTCTGTAGGCACATATCAATCCATGACATCCACCATGAAGAATGACAAGGTTAGCAAATCGATGGAAACACCATCACTCTTTCACGCCATCCAGACTTAGACATTAGTCACTGTTCCTTTATCATCACTCGATCTAAATCTTGGAACTCCGTAACCAACATTGGGAGTATCTTCAGCTGTGACACCGCAGAGATTTCTGTAGGCAACTGTCCATCAACTTGAGAAGAACAATAAACAACCCTCATTGCTCAATAAGTAGACGATAAAAGAGTTTCCATGGAAAAGAGTAAACAGTTGACGTTTCAGGCCGAGACCTTTCATCAGGATCTTGGCCCAAAATTGTTTCTGGACACAGAGATCCCCTAGGACTGTCGTCTGATAAAAGATTTCGCAAAGAGATCCCAAATCCTTTCCACGCCTTTCTTTGATAGCAGCAATGAGTGCAATGACGACTGATTTTTGGGCCATTTAAATACATTATAGCTCATTTGTAACCTCAACTTTACAAGTGCTCTTCTACTCCAAGAGATGAGCCTGATAATAATATAGTACTTTATATGAACTGGACTGAAATTTTTAATACAGTTACAGGTGGTTCAGCTGTAACACATATTTCCATAACACAAATTAGATATAACTTAATTAATGAATTAGAGAACAATTACATTATAACCAATTCAGCCCATATAATACTACTTGTATGATGTGAGATGACCTGGTTATAACATGATTTCAATTGGGAACTAGCCCTGCAGGAATCAGACACCATTGTCTCTTAAAAACTCAGGCTTCCAGGTTTACCACGGGAAGCCATTTATGAGAGATACTTGCAAATTGACAAGCAATCATTTCTATTGATTCTTGTGCAAGGATACTTTATTAAACAATAGAATATATAGGCTTTAGCATTTTTAGCTTGCAGAAACAAAATTAACTTATTGCTATTCAGACACATTTAATTTTGAAAATCCCGCTGGGAGAAATAGCTTTCTAATTGTAAGTCAGAAACTTTCTAGCCCTTGATTGCCTTTTTCTTATTGATATAACTGTTTTTATAACACACTGATGCAAGATTTCTCAGGCACACTACTGTAGACTTAATGCAGAACCACCTGTACTGATGGCATTATGTTAACTGAAGCTACCTCATAAGTTTACGCTAAAGAAATGCAATGAACAAGGAACTGCTTTGTCTTCTAAAGCCTATTTTTCAAGATAATGGCAAAATAATAGTGCTAGAGCAAAAAAATTATTTCAAGTGGATGACTTTTTACACATGAAGACAAAGCATAAGCTCACTGTCAGCAAGACAAAGGAGCAGATTATTGTCTTCGGGATGAGGAATCCAGCGATCCATGAGCCAGCCCTCATCAGAGGATCAGAGGTGGAGAGGGTCAGCAACTTTAAACTCCTCGGTGTTATCATTTCAGAGGACCTGTCCTGGCCCAAGTGCAATTACAAAGAAAGCACAGCAGCACCTTTACTTCCTTAGGAGCTTGAGAAGATTTTAAATAGCATCTAAAACTTTGGCAAACTTCTATAGGTCTGTGGTGGGGAGTATACTGACTGGCTGCATCGCAGCCTGGTTCATAAACATCAATACCCTTGGAAGGAAAATCCTACGAAACATATGGCCCAGTCCTTCGTGTGTAAAGCCCTCCCCACCATTGAGCACATCTACACAGAGCGCTGTCAGATGAAAGCAGAATCCATCATCAGAAACTCCCACCACCCAGGTTATGCTCTCTCCTCGCTGCTGCCTTCAGGAAGAAGCTACAGGAACCTCAGAACTTACAGCATCAGCTTTAATGTCACTGTTTGCGGACATGAAACATGAATAGATAATAAAGATGTATGTAGATAATGTATGACATTAAAGAAATTTGGTTCACCAACATTTTTAAAAAATCATTTATTTTCTTTATTTTAGTTAGAGATACAGCACAGAACAGGCCGTTCAGGCCCAAAGAGGCATGCTACCCGGCGAGCCACCTGTTTAAGCCTAGCCTATTGACAGAACAATTTACAATGATCAATTAAAGTACTAACTGGTACATCTTTGGACTGTCAGAGGAAATTGGAGCACACAGAGAAAACCCACGCAGTCACGGGGAGAACGTGCAAACTCCTTACAGATGGCATCGGAATTAAACTCTGAACTCCAATCCCCCAAGCTGTAATAGCATCGGATTAACTGCTACATTACCACAGTGCTGCATTTACACCTCTTAAATATTCCAACCACTTGAAGGGGAAACCCATGTTTTGAACTCAGTTTAAAATAAAGTTTAAACACGAGGAAATCTGCAGATGCTGGAAATTCAAACAACAACACACACAAAATGCTGGTGGAACACAGCAGTCCAGGCAGCATCTATAAATAAAGTCTGTTTTGTCTGTGATATTTCATACAAATACACTGGAGATAAGGAACAGATTGAGTTAATTGCAAATGCATCTTGGAGATTATAACATGGCAGTCATCATGTGTCATTGCTTATTACTTCCTCATGGGAATTTGCCTTTTCTTTTGGTGACAGCGTATAAAACAGACTGGCAACGTCGAGGAGTGTGAGCTGTGTCCAATGAGTCCAGATTTAGAACTAAATGTATCAGTTTACAGGAAAATGGGGAATGACTGGAAGAGTGAAAGATAGCTTCAATGTTTAAAGCAGGAACTTTTGTATATCCATGTAAAAAAATTATTTGAATGCTATAGACTACTTTAACCAGCCCTTCCAGAAACTCTGGAGTTCTCAGAAGAAATAGTTCAGCAAACTTTTTATAGCAGACCTCTAGAGATTGAAAGAGCATGGTGTTGTGTATTTAATATTTCAGTAATATTTGAGTAATATTGCAAATATATTGTTTGATTAAGCATTCTTTGTTTAAATAATTCATTATTGGTTATATGTAAAAGTACATGAATGACATACGTCATTATGCCACCATGTGGTACGTGCGTTTCTCACTAAAGGTAAAATGAACTAAGAATTGAGTTGGATTGAATTGACATTTTTACTTACATATACATGAGGAGTAAAAATCTTTACATTATGTCTCCATCTAAATGTGCAATGTGCAATCCATAGTAATTTGTAATAAATAATATGTGCAACAATAAATAACAGCAATAAATACTATGTAAATAGTATATACAACAAGTTAATCCTGGCTCCATGTTTTTCTTTCAATTAGTTTAATGTTATGGAGTTGCAAAACATAACATATGGGTACTCTTAACTCCACATCAAGCTGTAGTCTCCTGACTGCCTACAATCAACTCTATCCCTTCCTCCCCACAACCTACACCCCTCACTATCACCACCCTTTCCATGATTTAATTTTTTGCAAGATGGCCAATGATTGGTCATGTAATATGTATTATCAGAGCAAATCAAGATCAATATGTTTGTGTCCAGAGGCCAATTTCAAGGAATCTTCAAGTCAACTCCTTTCAGCATAACCTCTTTATAATTTTTTCGTAGGATTTATTTGTGGAAATGTGGATCCATTTGTTTTATAGCATCACACACAAAGGATTGCCAGTGCAGAGTGTCTGAACTTTGACTCATTAGCTGGCTGTGACTTCTTGTGCTTTAGTAATTGCCTGTTTTCTAGTTTAATATGTGTGCTAGAATTTGTGCCAACTTTTTTAAACTTCAAACTTTCACACTGTTCACCCTTAATTGGTTCTGCTTCCATATTGTCTTTTGCCTTACACCTCACCCTTCCCAACATCATAGATAGCTACATAGAACATTACAGCACAGAAACAGACCTTTTGGCCCTTCTTGGCTGTGCCGAACCATTTTTCCGCCTGAACCATATCCCTCCATAACCCTCTCATCCATGTACCTGTCCAAGTTTTTCTTAAATGTTAAAAGCTAAATGTTAAACATTTTCTTAAATGTTAAAATGTTAAAAGTGAGCCCACATTTACCACTTCATCTGGCAGCTCATTCCACACTCCTACCACTCTCTGTGTGAAGAAGCCCCCCCCCCAATGTTCCCTTTAAACTTTCCCCGCTTCACCCTTAACCCATGTCCTCTGGTTTTTTTCTCCCCTAGCCTCAGTGAAAAAAACCCTGCTTGCATTCACTCTATTTATACCCATCATAATTTTATACACCTCTATCAAGTCTCCTCTCATTCTTCTACGCTCCAGGGAATAAAATCCTAACCTATTCAAAGGTATTTATTAATATCTTTCACTATTTTGAAAACTGACACCCCCTTCAACCCTTCCCCCAGTTCTGAGGAAAGGTCCCTGATCCAAAAAGTTGAATGAAATGAATATATGTGATTGCCTGATCCCATTTCTAAATATCAATGATTTTATTAGTTTATATTGATAACCTCTGCCTGAAAAAGGTACACCTAGCTTTCCTACTTAATTCCTACTTCGGTAATTTAATTTCTTCCCTGATATTTGTAGATTGATTGAAAACAACTTTCTTTAAACTGAATATTTTACTCCAACACAAATGAATCAATATACACCTGCAGAAAATAAAAAAGCTGTTCTCCAAATGTAAACTGCTAAATATATCTTCGTTGTTTTTCATTCAATCAAGTCTTTTTTCCTTTATCAGAATTAGCTATAGTGATTTCACAAACCATTTAACCATGTTGTCAATCTAAAAGTATAAGAATCAAGTGGCAGAATTTAATTTGGATCACTAATGTGGTCAACACTGTGACCTGCAGCAACCACTTCCCAATGTTGAATAGAACTTTGTGTGTTTGATCAAAATAAGTCATTGAGAAATCAATTTAATTGCATAGCAGAAGAATTTCCCAGATTCAATGATCAATGTTTACAACTGTACCCTGATGTAATCTGTGTTTCTAATCTTGTGGAAGAATCACAGTTCACTTACTACCCCTAGTGGTAAAACAAAGTGAAAGTTCAGGGTTTCTTTCCTGCATTTGTTAGCTCCCTCTCCTCCTGTGCAGGTTCTTTCTACTATTAGATAAGTTGGCCTGCGATAGGGTGGAGGTTTAGAGACCTTGATGCATATAGTGCTACTGCCTGCTGAAAGAGGATGGTGAAGATTTGTTAATGGCATATCATCTGGCTGAAAGAAATGTGAATTAAAGGACATGAACAAACACAAAGGTGAGGGGAAAGAAGAAATCTAGAGAAACAAGATGTAGAAAACAGCAGCTACTTGAAGTTTGAAATAAAAGAGAGCACTGAAGTACCCAGCTTTTTTATTAAAAATTATTTGTTGCCATTGAAATAGCAGAATTAGACAATTCATCTCTTGACCAAAACCAAGTTAACATATCATAGACAGCATCTCATCAGTGCTTGCGACATCTTGCCATGTGCAAAACATCTAAATCAGGGGTTCCCAACCTTTTTTATGCCATGGATCCCTACCAATAACCTGATCTAAATAATATAACAATCACTGAATTTGAAAAGTAATTCATTCTGTGTGAAACACTTTCTGGTGTTACAGCCTGTACTGTTACTCCACACTTTATATCTAATTTTCTAACCGGTTCTTCAACAGAAACTTCCTTCAAATCTGACTGATCCATCACATGGAACTATAGGTGGGGCACTCAATCCATCACTTTCTTCTGGTTTCTGCAGTTGGTCTTAAACCCTGTCCGTTTCCAATATCACTGCTAATTAGTTTAACCTCCAGCATATTCAGCCAATTTCATTTGCAAATTATTATTAAATATATGACTGCCACATCATCAACTCCCTCAGTTGCCACACTAGTTGCCTGATTGCTGGGTACTTAAAGCATTTTCTGATTTTTTTTTTTGTTTCATTAAACAGGTGCATTTAATATCCTCATTGCATAATGCATTGTAAAGAATTTTCCTCAAGCTCCCCAGTTCTTCTGCCAATTAACTTAAATCTATGTCCTCTATTTATCTTTCAGGCATTGGAAATAATTGGCCTGTATAATATATAAACTCCTTACATTTCAAGCCTTTCAGATTAAGTCTTAATCTTCTCTGTTCTAAGGAGATTGGCCCCAATTTCTCTAGTCTTTCCATGTAACCATAATCCTTCATACCTGGAATCGTATCTTCTCTGCACCCTTCTTCTTTCTCTATGTATGGGCTCTTAGTTGGATATAATATATCAGACCGCTGTGACCTGAGTAACAAAACAGAGTCAAGAGACTGATTGTCTCCTAGTTTTATCATCCTATAATGTACAAACACCAAGAAAATAAAAATAATAAAATTTATACATATTTGCTGCATAATAACTGGCATAATTCCAATGTAAGGCCCTTCTATACAGGTGGAATGGTGTTGTATCAGTTACCTCAATGCTTTATAGCGCCAACAATTCCAGCTGCTGTCTGTTAAGAGTTTGTACGTTCTCCCTGTGACTGCATGGGCTTCCTCCAAGTGCTCCAGTTTCGTCCCACATTTCAAAGATGTAGTAGTCAGGGTTAGTAAGTTGTGGGCATGCTACATTGGTGCCGGAAGCAGGACAACACTTATGGCCTCCAACCATCACAAAAGTAGTCTGTGTTGGTTGTTGCCACAGACTGACAGGTTTCACTGCATGTTTCGATGTGTACATGTGATAAATAAAGCTACCCTGTATTCAACCTCCCTAGCATCTCCACCTCAGCTGCTCCTTTATATAGGTTTTTATTTCCACCACACTTTAATCGACAAGGAACGGTAGTTTCCGATTGTAAAGGCAGTTTAAAACGTAACAAGGTGCTTATATTTATTAGTGCTTCAGCTTTTCAGCACTTAATATTACATTTGAAACATTAGAATATAGAACATAGAAACATAGAAAACCTACAGCACAATACAGGCCCTTTGGCCCACAATGCTGTGCCGAACGTGTATGTACTTCAGAAATTACCTAGGGTTACCTATAGTCTTCTATTTTTCTAAGCTCCATGTACCTATCCAGAGTCTCTTAAAAGACCCTATTGTATCCGCCTCCACCACCGTTGCCGGCAGCTCATTCCACACACTCACCACTCTGTGCATAAAAACTTACCCCTAACATCTCCTCTGTACCTACTTCCAAGCACTTTAAAACTGTGCCCTCTCGTGATAGCCATTTCAGTCCTGGTAAAAAGCCTCTGACTATCCATACGATCAATGCCTCTCATCATCTTACACAACTCTATCAGGTCACCTCTCATCCTATGCCGCTCCAAGGAGAAAAGGCCGAGTTTGCTCAACTTATTCTCAGAAGGCATTCTCCCCAATCTAGGCAACAACCTTGTAAATCTCCTCTGCATTTTCTCTAGAGTTTCCACCTCCTTCCTATAATGAGGTGACCAGAACTGAGCGTAGTACTCCAAGTGGGGTCTGACCAGGGTCCTATATAGCTGTAACATTACCTCTTGGCTCTTAAACTCAATCCCATGGTTGATGAAGGCCAATGCACCATATGCCTTCTTAACCACACAGTCAACCTACGCAGCAGCTTTGAGTGAACTATGGACTCACATCCCAAGATCCCTCTGATCCTCCACTCTGCCAAGAGTCTTACCATTAATACTATATTCTGCCATCATATTTGATCTACCAAAATGAACCACCTCACACTTATTTGGGTTGAACTCCATCGGCTCTCAGCCCAGTTTTGCATCCTATCAATGTCCTGCTGTAAGCTCTGACAGCCCTCCATACTATCCACAATATCTCCAACCATCGTGTCATCAGCAAATTCACTAACTCATCCCACCACTTCCTCATCCAGGTCATTTAAAAAAATCATGAAGAAAAGGGGTCCCAGAACAGATCCCTGAGGCACACCACTGGTCATAGAACATGCTCACAGCACAGGAACATGCTCACTATGTTGTGCCAACCAATTTAATTGGAATTCAAATAACTAATCTCTTCTACCTACACAATGTCCATATTCTTCCATTTTTCTCACATTCAAGTGCATTCCTAAATGTCTCTTAAAAGTTTCTAATGTTTCTGCTTTTACTGTCACCCCAGGCAGTGCATTCCAGATACCCACTACTCTCTGTGTAAAAACATGCCCTTTACATCTCCTTTGAAATTCCTCCCCCCCACCACCACCACCTTAAATGCATGCCTTCTTCTATTAGACATTTAACTCTTAGAAAAATATATTGTCTGTTAACCCTAAGCCTCTCAAAATCTAATAAGCCTCTATCAGATCTCCCCTCAGTTTCTGCCACTCCAGAGAAAACAATCTATTTGTCCAACATCCTGCTATAGCACATGTCCTCTAATCTAGGTAACATCATGGTAAACCACTTCTGCACCTTCTCCAGTGCCTCGACATCCTTCCTATAGTGGGTGATTAGAAATGTACACAATTCATCAGATGTGGCTGAACTAGAGTTTTATAAAGCTGCAACATAACTTCCTAACTTTTGAACTCAATATCTCAACTAATAAAGGCAAGCATGCCATATGTGTTCTTTACCAGCCTATCAACCTGTGATCTAGACTCCATTACTGTACAAAACCATTGGCGCTTTCACTTTGACCCCAGCAATGACTACGATGGGGAAGAAGTTCATATATTACTGGACCTGAGATTGAATTATCTAGATTTGAGAACAATGTTGAGCTTTTATAAATGACCAGTCAGTGAAGATGCAGGTAGATAGGGTCATAAAGGAAGCTTTTGGCACATTGGCCTTCATAAATCCAAGTATTGAGCACAGGAGATGGTTATATTGAAGTTCCATAAGTCGTTGGTGAGGCCTAATTTGGAGAACTGTGTGCACTTTAGGTCACCTACCTAGAGGAAAGATGTAAATAAGGTTGAAAGAGTACAGAGAAAATTTACAAGGGTATTGCCAGGACTGGAGGACCTGAATTATATGGAAAGATTGAATAAGTTAGGACTTCATTCCTTGGAACATAGAAGATTGAAGGAAGATTTGAGATACAAAATTATGAGCAGCATTGATAGGGTAAATGCAAGCAGACTTTTTCCACTGAGGTTGGGTGGGACTGCAACCAGATGTCATGGGTTAAGGGTGAAAGATGAAATGTTTAAGGGGAACACAAGGGGAGACTTCTTCATAAAGAGGGTCGTAAGTGTGGAACGAGCTGCCAACACAACTGGTGACTGTGAGCTCAATTTCAATGTTTAAGATAAGTAGATGGATGGGAGAACAATGGTCCCGGTGCAAATAGATGGGAGTAGGTAGTTTAAATGGTTCGACACAGACTAGATGGGACATAAGAACACAAGACAAAGAGTCTGTTTCTGTGCTGTATTTCCTATGACTCTAAGAAAGAAAGGATTTACAGATCAGTGCAGTATATTGAAGAGAGGTGTCAACCAGTGTCAATTGGAATGCTTGAGTTCTTCTCCAATCTGTGGGCATCAGAGTACATTGACATAATTATTAAAGAAAGAAACTAAATTTAATATATTCTTAGTTTGTATAATTATTTATGTTGGATTAGTTATATCGTTGATGCCCTCAGTCAGAAGGGAACGTTGTATTAATGATTTAGCATTAATAGATAAGGAATCTATTCAATTTATAATTGCCTTAGATCTGGATATTTTTCTTCACAGATACTGTCACAGATGTACGCGACTTTTCCAGCCCATGCTTTGCAGTCCAAGCAGGCAACTTGCTTACACTATTTATTTTAATTTAATTTACTTTTTCCAATAATTGGAATAAAATTCATCTCAATCAGTATCTTTCATTTAGACCCCATAACAAAATCTATCAAAATGATTAGTCGCTTTCAGTTTAAGTTCCATTAACATCATCTATCAACATAATTTCTCCTATTTGTCAGAATTTCTGGATGATTTTTTCCGGCCCTTTAATTTGCCTGGGATTACTCGTCCTAAAGGGATTGTGAACGAATAACATAAAAGCATAAGGATCTCAACTGCATGCTTCCTTTACCAAGATTATCTAAAAAAAAGTGTGGGGGGAACAAAAGAGACTGCAGGTGCTGGAATCCAGAGCAATAAACAATCTGCTAGAGCAAACATTCCCAACCTTTTTAATGCCATGGACCCCTACCATTAATGGAGGGGGCTGTGAACCCCAAGTTGGGGACCCCTGTACTAGAGGAGCTTAATGGGTTAGGCAGTATCTGCAGGAATAAGAAATTGTCCAACAATTCCTTTCACTCCATGAAAGCTGCTTGACCAACTGAGTTCGTCCAACGGATTATATACTTATCTAAAAATTGTTCGGGCTTAAGAACATCTCAAAGCCACCTAGATCTACCTTATCACCACTATTTTTAAATCCATGCTTAAAAGCTACTAATGCTTTTGGCCATGCCTTTAATACTATCTACTTCATTGAGATGGAGGTAATATTCCTCTTCTGGAAGACATCTGAAAGATTCCAATAAAAATTATTCCAAATTTACCACTCTAAAAAGGACATGAAATCTTTTCCTGTAACTGCTAATGATTAATTGAAAATCTAATTCAGACTGATATTTTCCTTTTGCTCCCCAGAATTGTTAAAATAAACACAGTATTCTCAGTAACAATATAGACAATAGACAGTAGGTGCAGGAGTAGGCCATTCGGCCCTTCTAGCCAGCACCGCCATTCACTGTGATCATGGCTGATCATACACAATCAGTACCCCGTTCCTGCCCTCTCCCCATATCCCTTGACCCCGCTATTTATAAGAGCTCTATCTAACTCTCTCTTGAATGCATCCAGAGACTTGGCCTCCACTGCCTTCTGAGGCAGAGCATTCCACATATCCACCACTCTCTGGGTGAAAAAGTTTTTCCACATCTCTGTTCTAAATGGCCTACCCCTTAATCTTAAACTGTGGCCTCTAGTTCTGGACTCACCCATCAGCGGGAACATGCTTCCTGCCTCCAGCGTGTCCAATCCCTTAATAATCTTATATGTTTCAATCAGATCCCCTCTCATCCTTCTAAATTCCAGTGTATACAAGCCCAGTCGCTCCAATCTTTCAACATATAACAGTCCCGCCATTCCAGGAATTAACCTTGTGAATTAACCTATGCTGCACTCCCTCAATAGCAAGAATGTCCTTCCTCAAATTTGGAGACCAAAACTGCACACAATACTCCAGGTGGGGTCTCACCAGGGCCCTGTAAAGCTGCAGAAGGACCTCTTTACTCCTATACTCAATTCCTCTTGTTATAAAAGCCAGCATGCCATTAGCTTTCTTCACTGCCTGCTGTACCTGCATGCTTGCTTTCATTGACTGATGTACAAGGTCACCTAGATCTCATTGTACTTCCCCTTTTCCTAACTTGACTCCATTTAGATAGTAATCTGCCTTCCTGTTCTTGCCACCAAAGTGGATAACCTCACATTTATCCACATTAAACTGCATCTGCCATACATTTGCCCACTCACCCAACCTGTCCAAGTCACTCTACATTCTCATAACATCCTCCTGACATTTCACACTGCCACCCAGCTTTGTGTCATCGGCAAATTTGCTAATGTTACTTTTAATCCCTTCATCTAAATCATTAATGTATATTGTAAACAGCTGCGGTCCCAGCACCGAACTTTGCGGTACCCCACTGGTCACAGCCTGCCATTCCGAAAGGGACCCGTTAATCACTACTCTTTGTTTCCTGTCAGCCAGCTAATTTTCAATCCATGTCAGTACTCTGTCCCCAATACCATGTGCCCTAATTTTGCCCACTAATCTCCTATGTGGAACTTTATCAAAAGTCCACTGGCTCTCCCTTGTCCATTTTCATAGTTACATCCTCAAAAAACTCCAGAAGATTAGTCAAGCATGATTTTCCCTTCATAAATCCATGCTGACTCGGACTGATCCTTCTACTGCTATCCAAATGCGTTGTAATTTCCTCTTTTATAATTGACTCCAGCATCTTTCCCACCACTGACGTCAGGCTAACCGGTCAATAATTCCCTGTTTTCTCTCTCCCTCCTTTCTTGAAAAGTGGGACAACATTAGCCACCCTCCAATCAGCAGGAACTGTTCCTGAATCTATAGAACATTGGAAAATGATTACCAATGCGTCCACGATTTCTAGAGCCACCTGTTTAAGTACCCTGGGATGCAGACCATCAGGTCCCGGGGACTTATCAGCCTTCAGACTCAACAGTCTATCCAACACCGTTTCTTGCCTAATATAAATTTCCTTCAGTTCATCCTTTACCCTAGTTCCTTTGGCCACTATTACATCTGGGAGATTGTTTGTGTCTTCCCTAGTGAAGACAGATCCAAAGTACCTGTTCAACTCATCTGCCATTTCCTTGTTCCCATAATAAATTCACCCGTTTCTGTCTTCAATGGCCCAATTTTGGTCTTAACTATTTTTTTTCTATTCACATACCTAAAGAAGCTCTTACTATCCTCCTTTATATTCTTGGCTAGTTTACTTTCGTACCTCATTTTTTCTTGGCGTATTGCCTTTTTTGTTATCTTCTGTTGCTCTTTTAAAGCTTCCCAGTCCTCCGGTTTCCCACTCATCTTTGCTATGTTATACTTCTTCTCTTTTATTTTTATACTGACCTTTACTTCCCTCGTCAGCCACGGCCGCCCCTTACTCCCCTTAGGATCTTTCTTCCTCTTTGGAATGAACTGATCCTGCACCTTCTGCATTATTCCCAGAAATACTTACCAGGAGCTATTCGCAGTAGAATAATTTTTGTTCTCAGAAGGCAGACAGAATAAAACAGAGAAACTTTCCAGGTCTATAGATGTGATATGTGTAGGAAATATTTCAGTTAATGGAATCCAGCAGAGCTATGTTTTATGACCGGCATTCAGTCTGAAGAAATCCCATGAAACAGTAATCATTAATCTAAGATGCACTATGCTCATTCACATTATTCTATTTTTACTAAATGTTACCATTTGAAGTGAGACGTACTCAGCCATTTATAGACAAAAAGAGCCTTTGTTCTTGATTTTTCCTCTTGAAACAAAGCCTAAAATGAGCACTAAGTCTCATAGAGTCGCAGGAAAGAATAAATTGTGCATTAAACGTCTGGCAAATCTTGGTGAAATACAAAGGATCAAGTTAATATTTATTGGATTTATGATAAAACATATAATTTAATGCTAACGTAATGAGAACTCTGAAAATAATTTCTATATAGGGAAGCAAATTCACCTGGAATGCCCTCATTTTTGATTGGAGTACAATACAGACACAGTAGAAGCATTCCCACACAAGTCCACTGAAGAACCCAGTGTCCATAAAAGAGGAGTACCATCTAGCGGAGTGGTCATCATGGGAGCAATCATCAGAGTGGTCTGAGTCAGAGAGGTAAGGCTTTGGCTCAACAAGGCTTCAGCAAGAACAGGCAAAGGCAAGGTAAGTAGGTAAATTCATTCATTCCTTATTTATTTTTTCTTACTTAACTCTTGAGAGAATAGAGGGTATGTCTACAGGCCAGTGTTCTGTTCTGGGTGTCAGATGTGGAATTTCAGGGAGACTTCCAGCCTCTCCAATGGCCACAACTGCACTAGGTGCATCAAGGTGCAGCTTCTTAGAGACCGTGTTAGGGAACTGGAGCTGCAGCTCGATGACCTTCGGCTTGTTAGGGAAAGTGAAGAGGTGTTAGACACAAGCTACAGGGAGGTAGTCACCCCAAGGCTACAAGAGACAGATAAATTGGTGACCATCAGGAGAGGGAAAGGGGAATGTCTGATAGTGGAGAGCATCCCTGTGGCCGTCCCCTTCAACAATACGTATTCCATTTTGAGTACTGTTGGGGGCAATGATCTACCTGGGGGAAGCAACATCAGCCGTGCCTCTGGCACTGAGTCTGGTGCCCTGTGGCTCAGAAGGGTAGGGAACTGAAGAGGATGGCAGCATTAGTAAGGGACAGTATAGTCAGCAGAACAGATAGGTGATTCTGTGGATGTGAAAACGAATCACAGATGATAGTTTGGCCTGAAAACAGAATACAGGGAGTAAGGGAGGAAAATGAGAAGCAGAACCTCAAGAGTAGTAATCTTGGGATTGTTGCCTGTGCCACACGGCAGTGAGGATAGGAATAGAATAAGGTGGCAGATAAATGTGTGGCTGAAGAATTGGAGCAGGAGGGAGGAATTCAGATTTCTGGATAATTGGGATCTCTTCTGGGATAGGTGTGACCTGTACAAAAGGGACCAGCTGCGCTTGAATCCAACGGGGATCAATATTCTTAGGAGCAGGTTTACTGTTGGGAGAGGTTTAAAATAATATGGCAGGGGGATGGGAACCAGTTTGATAGAGCTGAGGATGGGCCAGCAGGTTTACATGTAGATGATGGGTATAACATGAATGTAAGGAAGGACAAACTGATGATTAGGTACAAATGCAGACAGAGCAAAGAGTTAAACTGTACCACAGGGGTAAAATTCAAAAGGGCGAAGAATGCAGGACTGAAGGTGCTGTATTTAAATGCATGTAGCCTTCAGAATATGGTGGACGAACTCATGGTGCAATTAGAGATTGGTTGGTATGACGTTGTGGGCATCACTAGGTCATGGTTGTAAGAAGACTACTACTATGTCGACTCAGGCCTAGGGGCCAGCGTCGGGCACGATGATGGACTCTCAACTCCTCCCTCTCCTTCATCAGTGAGTTCAGTTCATCTACATTAGCCATGCCGCTATCTTCTATGAGCATGTTGACCATAGTTTTGGGAGGGCGCCCAGGGTATATCCTCCCATGCTTGGGCTCCCATATGATGACTAGGCTGGCAGGTAGCTCAGGGTGGTGTAGACAGTGTCCCGCTAGTTGCAGTCTTCTCACTTTGATTTTACTACTGAGCATCGGTAGGTCGTCATGAAGCTCAAAGTTCATCATGTTCTATTGCCAGCTCACATCAAGAGCCATCCGGAGCATTCATGTATAGCAACCATCTAGCGACTTTTGCATGGCCTTGGTGAGGGTCCATGCCTTGCATCCGCACATGAGAATGAACTCTATGACTGCTATGAAGATCCTCTTTTTGAGCCGTCTGGTCAGGTTTGACCTCCAGATTTCCTTTATGTCATTCATAGCCCTCTATGCCAGTGCCTTCCATATCTTTATGTCCTTCACCAAACTCATCATTGTTGACCCGAGGTACTTGAAGTCTAAGACTTTCTTAATGGCATCATTCTTTATGGTCTTGAGAGTAGCTTTGTCGCAGTTGAACGCTGTGTACTCTGTCATCTTAGCATTTAGGCGAAGTCCAACTTTATTGCACTCAATTTCCACTTTTGTCAGTAGCTGCTGTGCTTCCTCCATCTGGTCAGAGAGCGGGACTGTGTCATCTGCAAAATCGAGATCTGTGAGCGTAACTGGTCTGACCCTTGATGCACCATCAATAACTCAAGCTGAGACGTAGGAAGCGAGGTATCGGCTTTTATTGACTGGAAGAATGAACAACACTACATCCTGGGGAATGAGGCAGGGCAACAGGTCACAGTTGCCTTCATACAGGGGTCTGTGGGAGGAGCCACAGGAGCAGTCAGCAGGGGTCTGTGGGAGGAGCCACAGGAGCAGCCCAGACAGGTATATCTAGTTCACCACAACCCTTTTGGCTCGTCCTGGTTTTATGGTAAAACCAAGCTTGTCATGAACTTTGGTAGCTTGACGTAGAGTGTAATCAAGGACGATTATAAAGATGTAGGGTGCCAGAGTGTCTCCTTGCAGCACACCAGCTAGGAGCTCGAACACTGCTGTTTCTCCATCTGGTGATACAGCTTTTGCCATGGTCTCGGTATAGCTGGACTCTATTGCTCTCAGTAGATGGTATGGCACTCCGTAAGCTTTCAGGATCTTCAGCATTTTACCTCGGTGAATGGAATCAAAAGCTTTGCGAAAATCAATGAAAGTAAGCACGGCTGGTAGGTTGTTCGTCTTGACTTCCTCGATGATTCTACAGAGAGCAAGTATTAGCATTACTGTTGTGTGCTTCTGCCGAAAACCATTCTGATTGAATCTTAGCTTAGGGTCAATGGCGGTGTGAATCCTGTTCAAGATCACCCGATTGTATAGCTTTGCTAAGATGCAGGTCAAGCTGATACTGCGGTAGTTATCTGTCTTCGTGAGGGATCCAGACTTGGGGACAGGGATAATGAAGGCCATATTTGGGAGCTTAACATCATACATTATACTTTATATCGAAAGGACAGGCAGAAAGGCATAGGCAATGGTGTGACTCTGTTGGTAAGAGATGGAATTACATCTTTAGAAAGAGATAACTCAGGGTCAGAGAATGTTGAATCTTTGTGGGTGGAGTTGAGAAAATGCAAGGGTTAAAAAAAAATATTATGGGAATCATAGCTAGGCCTCCAAATAGTAGCCAAGATGTGGGGTTAAGATTGCAAAGGGAGCTGGAAAAGGCATGCAATAAGGGAAATGTCACCATTGTAATGGAGGACTTCAAAATGCAAGGGGATTGGGAAAATCAGGTTGGTGTCGGATTGCTAAAGAGGGAATTTATTAAATGCCTACTAGATGGCTTTTTAGAGCAGCTTGTGCTTGAGTCAGCTAAGAGAAAGGCTATCTTATATTGGATGTTGTGCAAAACCCAGATCTTATTAGAGAGCTTACATAAAGGAACCCTTAGGAGGTAGTGAGCATAATGTGATTGAATTCATACTGCAATTTGAGAGGGAGAAGCACAAGTCACATGTATCAGCATCACAATGGAATAAAGGGAATTACAGAGGCATGAGAGAGGATCTTGCCCATGTGGATTGGAGGGGGATACTGGTGGGTATGACGGCAGAGCAGTGGTGGCTGAAGTTTCTGGGAATAGTTCACAAGACGCAGGTAGATATGTTCTACAGAAGAAGTTGTTCTCATATGGCAGGGGTAGGTAACTGTGTCAAACAAGGGAAGTTAAGGACTGCATAAAAGCCTAGGAAAGGGCATATAAGGTAGCAAAAGTGAGTGGGAAGTTGGATGATTGGCAATCTTTTCCAACAAAATGCAACCATAAAAAAGCTATAAGAAGGGAAAAGATGAAATATGAGGGCAAACTACCAATAATATAAAGCAGGATAATAAAAGATTTTTCAGTTATATAAAGAGTAAAAGGGAGGTGAGAGTTGATATTGGACCACTGGAAAATGATGCTGGTGAGATAGTAATGGGGAACAATGAAATGCCAGATGAACTTAATGGGTACTTTGCATCCGTCTTCACCGTGGAAAGCACTAGCTGTGTGCCAGAAGTCTGAGAGTGTCAGGGAACAGGAGTGCCATTGCTATTACAAAGAAAAACATGCCAGGCAAACTCAAAGGTCTTAAGGTAGATCAGTCACCTGGACCAGATGGTCTACATCCCAGAGTCTTGAGAGAGGTTGCTGAAGAGATTACAGGTGCATTGGTCACGATCTTTCAAGGATCACTTGATTCTGGCTTAGTCCCAGAGGACTGGAAGATTGCAAATGTCACCCCACTGTTTAAGAAGGGAGGAAGGCAAAAGAAAGGAAATTATAGGCCAGTCAGCCTAACCTCAGTGGCTGGGGAAGTGTTAGAGTCTCTTATTAGGTATGATTTTTCAGGCTGTTTGGAGACTGATGATAAAATATGTCAAGTCAGCATGGTTTCTGTAAAGGGAAATCTTACCTGATGAAATTGTTAGAGTTCTTTGAGGAAATAACAAGCAGGATGGACAGAGGAGAGGCAGTGGATATCATTTACTTGGATATTCAGAAGTCATATGATAAGGTGCCACACATGAGGCTGCTTAAGAAGATAAAATTCTATGGCATTACAGGAAATATATTGGCATGGATAGAGGAATGACAGGCAGGAGGCATCGAATGGGAATAAAGGGGGCCTTTTCTGGTTGGCTGCCAGTGACTAGTGGTGTTTCTCATGGATCAGTATTGGGACCGCTACTTTTCACATTGTTTGTCAATGATTGGGATAATGGAATTAACGGCTTTGTAGCAAAGTTTGTGGATGATACTATGACAGCTGGAAAGGTAGTGTGTGCTGAGGAAGCAATGAGATTACAGCAGGACCTAAACAAATTGGAAGAATGGACAAAAAAGTAGCAGAGGGAATGCTGTCACAAGGGGGCGTGGAGACTGGACACAAATGCTAAACGCAGGCACTGAAGTACTAGGGGCAGGACAGAAACAACTAAAGGATAGAACAAGATGGGGAGACCGTGGCATGCAACGGTGATCCTGGGTTCAGAGAGTTCATGGCAAAGGCAGGACCCTGGCTAGGCTAAAGGATGGGTCTATGGGACAAGGAATGCTGGGAGGATAGCCCCCTGGGCGGGCTGCATTACTTCTGGGCAGGGCCCAGCCTCCCAGGCAGGAACACAGGGGCCTGGGCAGGTCACGGGACACCAGGGCAGGATGCAGGGCACAACCCGTCAGAAGCAAGGGGTAAGAAAGGGTCGGAGTCCTCAGGGCAGGCCGCATAGCTCCTGGGCAGGGCTGCCTACCAGGCAGGAACACAGGGGCCTGGGCAAGACGCAGAGCACCTAGGCAGGTTGTGGGGCACAACCCATCAGAAGAGGGGTAGGAAAGGTTCAGAGTCCCCCCACCGGGCAACAGCAGTCCAGCCTGCTTACCCAACGGAGGCAAGGGATCAGAAGGGAGCTCGGTCCAGGGTGACTACAAGAACAGACTTACAGAACTAGATGATTAACAGTGGGTCCTCCAAGCCGGGGTCGAGCCAGGCAAACAGCACAACGGCACAAACAAGGCAAAAAGGACAGAACAGCAAGTACAAGACAGACAAAGGAACAGGACAACCTCCCACTAGACTCAGTCCCTGATGCACCATCAATAACTCTCGTAGACAGGAGGTGAACGAGAGGCTTTTATTAGCAGCAGAATGGAGCATAGCATCTCGGAGACTGAGGGGGGAGCAGTGCCTCCAATCGCCTTTATACAGGGGTCTGTGGGAGGAGCCACAGGAGCAGTCAGCAGAGGGGCGTGTCCAGACAGGTATACATAGTTTACCACATTCACCACCCCCCCCCCACTTTGTTTTAAAAGAGAGTCCCCATAGGGCGAAGTTTCTTACAAGTATATTTACAGGTTAAGTCTATCAGGCGGTCGAGTCTGCCGCTGCGATCTACGTAGCACCGGTGACGGTGGTTGTGCTGGCTCTGGCCTGACTTGAGGTGCCAGCCTGTTAGGCATCAATAATCCCTCATGCGTGTGCGTGGCGCCCGGTATGGGAGGGTCGTGAGTAGTCTGTGCAGGGCTTGGTGTGTGCGGTGTCTCATGGGTATAGACCTCGGTGGGTACGGGGTTCATAGTCACCTTGGAGTGTTTGGGGTAGGGGTCTGGTGCTCCTGCGGGTGCCAGATCGCGGACGGAGACTGCGTCCTCCCACCCATCAGGTAAGACCACATAGGCATACTGGGGGTTCGCATGAAGTAGGAGAACCCTCTCGAGCATCGGGGAGTATTTATGGCTCCTTGCATGTTTCCGGAGCAGCACTGGCCCTGGGGACGTCAGCCAAGCCAGTAGGGTGGTCCCAGTGGCAGACTTCCTGGGAAAAGAAGAGTTGCTCATGAGGGGTGGAATTGGTGGACGTACGTAACAGGAAGCGGATGGAGTGGACTGCCTCGGGGAGGACCTCCTGCCAACGAGAGACCGGCAATCCCTTTGACCTAAGGGCTAAGAGTGTGGCCTTCCACACAGTGGCATTCTCCCTCTCCACCTGTCCATTCCCCCGGGGATTATAGCTCGTGGTCCTACTAGTAGCAATACCCCTAGCCAGCAGGTACTGGCGCAGCTCGTCACTCATAAACAAGGACCCTCTATCACTGTGGATATAGCAGGGATATCCAAACAGAGTGAAGAGCTGGCACAGGGCTTTTATGACAGACGTGGCAGTGGTATCGGGTCAGGGGATGGCAAAGGGGAAATGTTGGCATTTATTTCAAGAGGAATAGAATATAAAGGCAAGGAAATAATGCTGAGGCTTTATAAGACATGAGTCAGGCCGCATTTGGAATGCTGTCAACGGTTTGGGCCCCATATCTCAGAAAGGATATGTTGTCATTGGAGAAAGTCCAGAGGACGTTCACAAGGAGGATGACGGGAATGAAAGGGTTGATACATGAGGAGTGTCTGGCAGCTTTCGGCCTGTACTCACTGGAATTTAGAAGAATGCAAGGGAATCTCATTGAAAGCTACAGAATGTTGAAAGGAGTAGATAGGGTGGATGTGGAGATGATGTTTCCTCTGGTGGGGGTATCCAGAAATAGAGTGCACAGCTTCATTGTTGAGGGGTGAGCTTTTAAAACAGAGGTAAGGAGGAATTTTTTTAGCCAGAGAGTGGTGAATTTGTGGAATGCTCTGCCACAGACTGTGGTGGAGGCCAAGTCCGTGGGTATATTTAAGGCGGAAGTTGATAAATTCTTGACAGGTCAGTGCATGAAAGGGTATGGCGAGAGGGCAGGTGTATGGGGTTGTGAAGGATCCAGGATCAGCCATGATGGAATGGCAAAGCAGACTTGATGGACTGAATGGCCTAATTCTGCCCCTATATTATTCAATGCTTTTTCATGCATAGGGATCCAAGAAGTCGATTTACCAGGACATTGCATTAAAAACAATAATCTTTTTTTAAATTAGTTTCAGATTGCATTCCATCACCTAATCTTCCAAGGCAATGATATTAATATTTTGAGCCAAAGGTAGGAAATTATTGAAGCACGAGAAAACCCTGGAATTAACTCACCTCTAGTATCTTAAAGAAAATGGAGAAGACTTCCAAGCAATGTCATCCAATGACAAATGCAACTCAGGGAAATCCAAGGATTAAACGTATATTCAATAGAGCAGAACATTTGTCTTGCAATGCATTGTGCTGATTCAAAGGTTACTAAAATGGAAATCAATCTGTTTATTTTAAAAGTGCTGTCTATAACTAATTAATCAGGCTACTTAAAACCTTCAGTGCATCTTAACATAATATACAAATATAAGTTCCTCTGGTTATTTATTTCACTTAATTTTAAAATCACAGAATTGTACAATACTGGAAGCCATGGTCCATTTTATTTATATAAATAAAGCTGATTTTACTGTCCTATGCACAAAGTATATGTATGCAACGGAGTAATGAAAAGCTTACTTGCAGAAGCATTCACACGTAAAACACAAATTAAACACAAAGTTTAACGAGAAAGCACACTCAGAACAAAAACATAGTCTATTTTAGTGCAAAGTGATCAAAGTGTTCATGACGTTGCTAAACTCTATTATAATTATTTTTCATAATATATATAACTTATTTTCTTGGCAGGTAGGAACTTGGGAGTATTTATTTTATAAAGCTCCAGGATGGCTTAAACTGCTTGGAGCTCTCCAATGAGTTCTACGTTAATTGGCAGTGATAGTCGATACCCTTGCTCCTCTTGCTTCTTGTGCTGCTGCCCAGTTGGTGGTAGCCACCTCCCAACAGAAGTTCACAAGCCTGAATACACACTCAGGGACGTACAGTACGCAGCTACAAAAAGCTTTGCCTTTTTATATCTTTTTGGGATCGGTTTATTGATTACAGCTCAATGTTCAACACCATTATCCCCCAAGTACTAACCAACAAGCTTCAAAACCTGGGCCTCTGCACCTCTTTTTGCAGTTGTATTTCTGACTTCCTCATTGGGAGGCCATAGTCTGTACAGATGGGTGATAACATCTCCTCCTCACTGACAATCAACACAATCACACCTCAAGGATATGTGCGTAGTCCACTGCTCTACTATCTCTGAATTCATGACTGTGCGGCTAAGCACAGACTTATACAGTATATGCCATTTATAAATTTGCCAATGAGACAACTGTTGTTGGCAGAATCTCAGATGGCAACGAGGTGACATACAGAAGTGAAATACATAGGCTGTTCAAGTGGTATTACAACTTTGCACTCACTTTCAGCAAGACCAAGCAACTGATTGTGGACTCCAGGAAAAAGTCAGGAGGACAAACATTAATCCACATTGAGGGGTCAGTGTCGGAAAGGGTGAGCAGTTTCAAGTCAAAGACTCAGAAGATCTATCCTAGGCCCACCCCATGAACTTGGGTTCTTTGCTGTGGTGGGATGTGTTCCCAGTGGCTCACGACCGGCCGCTTTTGATATCCCAAGGATAAGGCCTAGAAGACAAGCACGTCTGCAGCGTTCTGATGTTTAGCGGCCCTCTGGACGGGCTGATTCTATGCCACTGCCACCAAATGAAGCGTCAGGGGAGAAAAACGGAACATCGGGAATGGTGGATCAGCTGTCGGAGGGTCTGTGTTCCGTGAGTCACACTTTCTCTTTTTCTTGTTGGTGGGAGAAAGTGTTGCTGGTTCTCTGGGTGGAGAATTTGGAGAAAAAATGCAGTGCAACTGAATTTTAGCACCTAAAATCAGCAAGTTGTTTTGTCATTTCTCCCTTCTCACAGTGAAAGAGGACACCTCTTTTTCCCTTTATTGAGGAGAGAGGGAGAGCCTGTGGCATATCAAATTATCAGGTAAACGATTAGTTTTAGTTGTACTGCAAATCATGGTCTTTACCGGGGGCTTGCTATTGTATGCTTGGTGGGTGGGGAGTGCTGGTGTTTTTTTGCGGAAGTGGGTGGGGCTGTGGGAGAGTTATTGCTTTGCTGCTGCCTGTGTATGGGAGGGGGGAGTGGGGAGGGCTTTGGGATTCTAACATTTTTAACTATCACTCATTCTTTGGGGCACTCTTCTATTTTAATGGGATGTCTGTGAAGAACAAACATTTCAGGATGTACATTGCATACATTGCTCTGATATTAAGTGGAACTATTGAACTATTGTAAGAGGCTTCAAAGGGTTGTAGATTCCACTAGCTCCATCACGGGCACAAGCCTCCCCACCACTGAGGACATCATCAAAAGGAAGTGTCTCAAGAAGGAGGCTTCCATCATTAAGGACCATCACCACCAGGGACATGTCCTCATTTTTATTACTAATATCAGAGAGGAGGTAGAGGAACCTGAAGACCCACGCACGACATTTTAAGAACAACTTCTTTCCCTCTGCCATCAGATTTCTGAATGTTCCATGAACCCATGAACACTGCCTTGCTATTTCTCTTTTGCACTGATATTTTTAAAATATTTTTTATAGTGCAGAATGGAAATAACATCTCCACCTTGCTGATAAGAGAGTAGAGCAGTGAGCTAAGAACACATCCTTGAGGTCTGCCAGAAAGGTTGAGTAACTTCAAGATCAGTAGGTGTCAGTATCTCTGAGGATCTACCAAGAACAGAGATTATACAGCTCGAGCACATGTTGGAGCTCACGCAATATCCTCGGTCCACCATTCAATTTCCTCCGAACTCCACAACCCTTGGACTGGGACCATCCACGGTGGTCTACCAGAGTGCTTCCCGCACATCCTCCCTCTTCGCTTCTTCTCGCCGAACTTCCCGTGTATCAACCCCAGTTCCCACACATACAGATAGAATAACAAGACTCCCATTGGTTAGTCCCCCCATTATAACCCAAACATTTCAGCTACAGAGAACATTACCTCATAGTTAACATTACAGAGAAGCCATTTCATTATAACACTTCAGAGAAGCCATTTTATTATTAGCAGTTAACAGTTAACATTACAGTTAATATTACTGAGAACCCTACATTACCCCCCCCCCCCACCGAATTTAGTCATGCCCTCATGATCTTCGGATAATTCACCAACCCTTCCTGCAAAACACAGAGCCCAATCTGTGCAGAAGACAGTGACATAACTCCCCAAAACAGTACAGATCACACCCTGCTCCCCAGGAGCTACATAGGCCAACCTCTCTGGGGGTTCCTAATCCTCTGTGACCTCCGTTCCCCCTCTTCTAGCTCCTCCGGCTCAACCACTGCTGGAGACACTTGGCGAAACCTCCTGCGATCTGTCACTCAAACCTCTCTGCAACTCGGAGCCCCCGCCTCGAGTTCAAGCCTCCCTCCCTCTCCTCCAGAGTCTGGCTGCACTCCCTGTTGCCCACCAATAGCCCCCCTCACCTCATCTGACACAGTGGGAGAAGGGCCTGGAGTCTCTTCCTCCGTCACGAGGGAGTTAACGAACGGCAGCATGAACCACCCATCCGAATCATCATCCTCCGAATCCAGATCCCTTTCAGGGGGCAGGCCCGACCCAGGCTCTTTTCTGGTGAGCTCTTCCATCGCCCCTCGCTTCCACAACGTTCTCGTACTAGGTGTAGACTCCAAGTTGGCTTCTAGGTCTACCTGCACCTCTTGTCCCAGGGGCAACAGGTAGTTCCAATGGAGAATCTTGACAGGCCCCTTCCCGTCCTCAGGCCTCACCCGGAAAACCGGTAGGTTTGGTATTTGACTTTCCACTACATAGGGTGTGACCACCGAGCGGTCATCCAACTTGTGCTTTCCAGGTAAACCCAAGTTCCTTATGAGGACTCAGTCTCCTGGCAGGAGCTGGGAGAACTTCACTTTCTGGTCATACCTCTTCTTATTTCCCCGATTTTGCTTGGCGACCGCCACCCCCCGCCAATTCGTATGTCTTTTTCAGCTCTCTCCTCATATCAGACACATACTTCAGATAATGCTTCGGCAGTATGTCACCCGCGTCAGTCCCGAAAGAGGTCAGTGGGCAACCTCACCTTGCGCCCAAACATCAGATAATAGGATGAATACCCAGTAGCTTCATTGCGTGTACATTTGTAACAGTGAACCAGATGTCCAATATGTTGACACCATCTGCTCTTTTTGCTGATCTCAAGAGCTTCAAGCATGTCTAGGAATGTCCGATTAAACCTCTCAGGTTAGGGGTCGCCCTGCAGATGATAGGGCATGGTCCTCGATTTCTCAACTCCCAACATGCCCAGTAACTCATAGATGAGCTTACTCTCAAAATTCCGTCCCTGGTCATTATGGATCCGCCGGGGAAGGCCATGATGCACAAAATACTTCTCCCATAACACTTTTGCCACCGTAGTCACCCTCTGGTCCTTGGTAGGAAAAGCCTGAGCATATCTAGTGTAGTGCTCCTTGATGACTAAGATATCCACGGTGTTGCTGGCAACGAGTTCTATGGACAGAAAATCCATACACACCAAGTCCAGAGGCCCTGCGCTCTGCAAGAATGACAGAGGAGTGGCCTGCATAGGCAGTGTCTTCCGGCGTATGCAGCGAATGCACGACTTGCAGTACTCTTCCACCTCCCATTTCATTCGGGACCAGTAAAACCTGTCTCTGAGCAATCCATAAGTCTTCTCCACCCCCAAATGTCCCAGATCATCGTGCAGTGACTTCAACACAATCTTCCGTTACTTCTCAGGCAGGACTAACTGCCAACACCAAGGTCAGTCCGGAGGTGATGTTACCTGGTATAAAATTTGTTTCCTCAACTTCAACCGAGGCCATTCCCTCAGTAATGGAGGCACTGAAGCATGTTTTGTCTTCTCCGCCCACGCCATATCCCCCTTTTCCACTGCATACCAAATAGTGCCAATGCCCAGGTCATCTCGCTGAGCAGCTGCCACTTCCCCTGCCAATTCTGGCAGCTGCTTGGTCTTCAGAGCAGTCAGGTCACAGTAAACCGGGGGTAGGGCATCATCAGAAGCTCCCAATGAGTCCACTGCGCTGTCCAGCCTCTCCTTATCCTCGGCCTTCACGGTGATAGCAAACTGACACATGGCCTTCACCCCAGGGGCAGGAACGCTCTCCCACTCCTCATCCCCCTCCAGTTCCTCATGCACCCATCGACGTTCCTGCTCCCCGGCTGGTACTTCAGTCTGAAATCAAATATTGACAAGGCTGCCAAACACCAATGGCCTGTAGCATCAAGTTTCGCTGAAGTCAGGATATAAGTAAGCGGGTTGTTGACCATCCTCACCTCAAACTTGGCCCCGTAGAGATAGTCACTCAGCTTATCCACCGCCACCCATTTCAACGCCAGGAACTTCTGCTTCTGCTTGGTACTGCACAAGCACTGCCGGACGGCCGTTATAACGCGCAGTCGGTGTGAGCAGCATGAGAGTTAGATTGTAAAGTGAGCTTTTTTGACTAGATCCCCTAAATTAATTTGATTGAGTCTATCTTTAAAAATATTAATGTCAGAAATACTGCGCAAGTCTGGCGGCAGAAGATTCCACTCTCTTGTTGATCTTGGGTAGAGGAGTACTGGTAGCAAATCTTGTTGAATGAAGGGGTTTCCAATATGTAAGGTCCACTTTGCTGTCAAGTTGAACTGACCCTATGACAAATTTGGATGTTTGATGGAGTGATGCTGTGAACTTCTTTGAAAATGGAGAATAACCATAGTTGAGTACGCCGTTTTTCAAGTGGTTCCCATTGAAGGTTAGAGAGCACGTTGGTGACACTGGATTTCCTGCTGTAATCATTTAACACATAGCCAGCAGCATGGCGTTGGATTTTTTCGATGGACTTCTTATTGTTAGCTTGATGGGGATCCCATATGGCTGCGCAATACTCAAGCTTTGGACGGACATGTATGCCATGACCTTGACAGATTTACTACATGAATGGAGGTTTCTTCGCAGGATACCCAGCATTTTGTTTGCTTTGGCTGCAATCTGATTGATGTGGCATGCCCAGTTAAGATCCTTGCTAATTTCAACACCAAGATATGGGTGGGGGGGTGACTGGTTCAAGAATCTTTCCTTTCATGTTATACGTCGTATTGATTGGTTTAACTTTGTGACTGTCGTGCATAGCATAACATTTAGATGAGATGAAGGACATTTGCCATTGAGACTCCCATTGACATAATGAATCAATATCATTTTTCAGCAGCTGAGCATCTTGGTCATTTTTTATCTCTCGGTAGATTATGCAGTCATCTGCAAACAGTCTGACCTTCGGCATGACTATACTTGGCAAGTCGTTGATCTAAATGAGAAAAACTCCAACTTATGGGTGGGATAGTTTCTCTTGGACAAACTCCAGCTGACAAATGCCACAGGTCTCAACCCGGTGTCCTGATCTTGATACAAGACTCCCTCTCGGCTGGCATTGGTGTGTAGTACATAGGCAATCGGGGGTCCGCAAAAGCCAGCACCGGTGCCTGGGTCAGCAACTCTTTCAGCGATTTAAAAGCCTCCTCACATTTTGCATTCCACCTCTGTCCGAAGGGCTCCGACAAGATGAGACAGTCTCCAACCTCCCGTCCCCTTTTCCCTTTCTTCTCCAAGGGAGGGTAACCACGCAGAAGCTGGTTCAACGGGTGACTCACTTTGGCGTAGCCCTTCACGAACCGTCTGGGGCCTCGGCCACGTGGTCACTGCTTCTATCTTAGCCGGGTCTGTAACTACTCCATCTCACGAGATTATGTGCCCAACATAGCTAACAGATGTCTTGCAGAAGTGGCACTTGTCCAGGGAGAGTTTTAACCCTTCCTCCTTCAGTTGACTTAGCACCTTCAGTAGCCTTGCTTCGTGTACTTCCAAGGTGGATCCAAACACTAACAAATCATCCAAATACACCAACACTTCAAGCGAATTCATATCCCCCACCGTCTTCTTCAGGACCCTTGGGAAGATGGCAGGTGCTCCTGATATGCCCTGAGGCATCCTTTCGAACTAGAAAAATCCCAGAGGGTATATAAATGCCGTCTTCTCTTTGTCGGCCTCAGTCATTGGGATCTGGTAATATCCACTCCCCCGTCCAGCACACTAAACCACTTTGCCCCACTCATACAGGCCAGCGGGTCTTTAACCCTCGGGATTGTATACTGGTCAGGGACAGTGCACCAGTTCAGGGTTCTATAGTCCAAACACATGCATACCTTTCTGTTCTTATTCCGGGCCACTACTATTGGGGACGCATAAGAGCTTCGGGATTCCGAGCTGATCCCAGCTTCCTTCAACACGCAGGTGCTAGCGCACATCTTCCACATCTGCAGGGGCCAGTCGCCGCAACCTCTCTCTAAACGGGGTTTCCTCAGTCACCCAGATAGTGTGGCAAGTGGCTCTTGGAACAACCCACATCAAACTCGCCAAGGGAAAAAACATCTTCCAGCTTCAACATCTTCTCCACCAGCCTTTGCTTCCAAGCCAGCAGTACAGGAGAGTCCCCAAAGTTAAAGGCCTCAGCACTCAGCTTTGTTTTCCAATCATTCCCCCGCCCCCCTACCGTGGGCCTCATGGGGACACAAGACATTACAGTCACCTGGAACAAATGCACCAGTGGCATCCCTCTCTTAAAGGTGATTTCTCTCTTTGTAGTGTTCCTGACACTTGCGGCTATCCGCCTCGCATGTACCACTGAGGGCCTCCGCACTTCGGACCTCACCTGCACCCCAGCCGTAAATCGTGACTCCCCCTCGAAGTCTTCCGGGGCATCCACTAAAAGGGCCTCGCCATCAGGCACTCCAGGAAATCTGAGGGTTCCCATCACTCTTGCTACTTCCCCAGGCCTTATTACCTTCGGCTTCAACTGGGTGCACCACACAGTCCCTCGTTTAAATTCAGTATCCGGCCCAGGGCAGCTCCGCACTTTCTCAAAAGCAGCTCGAAACACTGGGTACACAGCCCAGGTCTCCTAAAAGTTCTCACCCGCCCTCTCCTGGCAGGCTCCCATGAGCCTCCGCTCCACAGGGGTGTTGGTCCCCACCAGAATTGAAGCACCCCCCCCCCCCCCCCCATCTCAACCAGGTCCGGACAAACCAGCACTAACGACTCCAGAACTTCAGACACTCCCACATCGGCTTCTGAAAGCTCCAGTTTTACTGACAAATACCCGTCATGCGGATAATCCCCAGCACTGACGCCCCAAATCTCCAACGCACTGAATGGGGTCAAGGGTAAATGCTTTATATTCTGGTTGTAAAACGAACGGTATAGTAACATGACTTGCGACCCGGTGTCGAGTATGGCTTCAGCATAGAGTCCCTCTATCCGTAGCAACACACTGGATTGGGGTCCCACTAATCCTTCCGGAATCGGGCCTTTTGCTTTCGGGGGTTCCTTGGTACATTGCTGGGAATGTGTTCCCCTAGAGACACCAGGCCGTTTCCTCACTGGGTCTCCTCTAAGTTTCCCGACACCTCTCCCTGTTTGGATGCCCGGGGCCTGCCCTCCGAGGGTCTCCCTGCCGCTCACATTCCCGCAGGAAGTGGCCCCCTTCCCCACAGTTATAGCACACGCTACCAGCCGCCCCTCTTCTCGCGGACCCCCCACCACTCGCAGCCCTCTGCGCTGTCCCTCCCCTGTGGGGTGCTCGTCCGGTGATTGAATTCTGTACGTGTTGCATAGCAGCTCGGCTTAAAGTACAGTTGTGATGGCGACAGCTGCGTTTTGGGGCTGGTGTGTGGCTGTGAAGATGGCAGAGAGCAATGCGTGCGTGTTGATGGGGGTGGAGACTAGTGTATCGGAAGAAGTGTTACTTCGCGGTTTGAGTGGGGTTAAAGCTGTTCGCAAAATGGAGATTGCATCGTGGAACTTTGATTTTGAGACAGGTACAGACAAGTGAGGACATAAGAGGGGCAGATTTGCCAGAGGAGATTGCCATCCCAGGGAAGGCGGGACGCAAATGTAACATTCAGCTCTATCAACCCACGTTCATCTAGGGGAAACCACGTCTGCCCGCCAAACTGTGTCTCACGTTTGCGGAGATGCTGTGTATGCACCCCGGCACAAACCCGCAATGTAAAATATCAGTCCGTACACAACGTACATTTAAATGATTACACTTTATAAATTTTAATGTGACTATGGGGTTAGTAGAGAAACAAAATTATAAAATAAAAAGCCGCCAAGAATAGAGATTATACAGTTCACATGTTGGAGCTCACACAAGATCCAGAGTCCACCATTCAATTTCCTCCGAACTGCATGACCCCCCCGGACTGGGACCAACCACGGTGGTCTACCAAAGCACTTCCCGCACGTCCTCCCTCTTCACTTCTCCTCACCGAACTTCCTGCGCATCAACCCGGGTTCCCACACGCAGATAGAATAATAAGACTCCCATTGGTTAGTCTCCCCATTATCAGTAGTTATAACCCAAATATTTCAGCTACAGAGAACATTACCTCAGTTAACATTACAGAGAAGCCATTTCATTAGAACACTTCAGAGAAGCCATTTTATTATTAGCAGGTAACAGTTAACATTATAGTTAATATTACTGAGAACCCTACACTTGTGACAAATGAAATAAAAATTATTTCTTATTTTTAGGATGAAAAGATGATCTTTTGTGGAGAAATTAAGTAGATTGTGTCTATATTCTTTAGACTTTGGAAGAATTAGAGGTGAGAACAATAAAACAGAATTCTAATGGGACAAAACAGGGTAGATTCAGACCTGATGTTTCCCCTGGCTATTGAGTGACAAGATGGCAGAATCTCAAAATAAGGAAACCATTCAGGATTGAAACAAGTCAACAACTAGTGAAACTTTGGAATTGTCTATTGAGAATAACTGTGGAGACTTAGTTGCTGGGTTCATTTGAATAGTAATAGATAACTTTTAATTATTAATCAATAGATACAGAGATAGAACGTGAATGTAATGCCAAGGTAGAAGGTCAGCCGTAATCTTAAAGGCTGTACAGGCACACAGTGTCAAATTGTCTAACTCCTCATTTCTAATGTTCTTTGTAGCATCATCATAAATATCTCCATAACCTTGAATACATTGCATTATGTATTTGACGTCACCGTCCTCTTGGTCTCAGTAACTTATCCTACAGCATCCACATAAAGTTTAAGAGTCTATTAAAGTCTTAACAACAACTACAGCAGTTACAATTATGTTTTAGTAATGATGCATTATGACCTGAACTGCTGCAATTTTCTGACCATCATTTTCCAAATTGTTACCAGCCTCAACTCTGAGAGACTATTCTGTCATAGTCTAGATACACCACAACATGCTATGATTAATAACTCAATGTCTTCTTTAATATAATTTGGAGGATCTTCAGGGATCTGGAACTGCCTCTGTTTTGCAATGCTAACATCGTTCAAATTAATCAATTGAATATGTGCTTTGAAAGTTAAAACAGTAGGTGCTTGAATTCTAAAATAGACAATACTCGAGAGCCAGACAACATCAGTTGAGTGAGAAACAGAGTTACAGTTTCATCAGTACCAGGGAAAGATGAGATACAAGTATGTTTTAAATTGCAGGGGTAGTGAGATAAGACATTCAGCTCATCAACTCTGCTCTGCCAGTCCATCATGGCTAATTTATTATCCCTCTCAACCCCATTCTTCTGCCTTCTCCCCATGACCTTTTACACCTAGAATTATCAAGAACCTATCAACCTCCCTTTTAAATATACCTAATGACTGGACCTCCACAACAGTCTGTGGCAATGAATTCCAGAGATTCACTATCCTCTGGCTATATAAGTTCCTCCTAATTTCTGTTCTAAAGGGATGTCCTTGTATTCTGAGGCTATGCCCTCTGGTTCCCACTATAGGAAACGACCTCTCCACATCCAGTCCATCTAGGCCTTTCAGTACTCAGTAAATTTCAACGAAATCCCACTTCATTCTTCTAAACTGCAGGGAGCACTAGCCTAGAGCCATTGAACACTCCTTATACTTTAACCCTTTAATTCACAGAATCGTTCTTGTGAAGCTATTCAATACCAGCACAACCTTTCTTAGATAAGAGGCCGAAGTAGAGGTGATTGGAGAGAACAGAGAATATCTGCAATTAGAGATGGCTGATTAGTATTCCCAACACATGGTGCTAGTTTAGATGGGAATCTTGATCTACAAGGACCAGTAGGCAATGTTCCCTCCAGGGTGTGCATGAACATGTGAGCACACATCTTTTTCTACTAGCACACAAAGGAATTTAAACTGCGCACTGAAGGTTGTCACCCTCCACCTTGCTGGTATATTAAATAGAACACAATCACATTTTCTTTTCCAGTTTCTGATGCAGATGGTGTTGACAATGTGGAGTTCATGATGATTTGTCTGCAGATCGTAGAACTGGCTTATTTATAATCTTTATTGCAGAAATTATTCAGTGCATACATGCTGTTGTTACCAGGTGGAAAATTGCACAGCACAGGATTTTTGCACACACCAGTCATTACAAATTAGAGGGAACATAGCCAGTAGGGCCAAAGGGCCTGTATCCAGGCTATACATCTCTGAAAGACTGTGACACAAATAGCGATGTACAAACTGAGAAGTGGTGGTGTGGTGAGGGGAGAGTTTGTTAATTTGAAAACTATGGGGAGTTATGTAAATAGAAGGCCTTATTTTCAGTGGCCTCCTCCTGTTTCTTTTGTATTCCCATGAAGGTTTTAATCGAAGAGTGTGAACACTGCAGCTTGGCATTCATAGTCCGAGAGTCTGCACGCATCTCTCTACTTCAGCTCTGCAGCGTGCATGTGTACGGTAGGATCTCCCCTCACAGGGACGACAGGGTGCACGAAACACATGCCGACAATCCACCCTCCTCCCATCTCACTTACTGGACTGGGCTGGTTCGGCCGTCTGCTGAGCCTGGTTACGGACGGCAGTGCGCATGTGCGGACCCCCCCCCCCCAGCCCGCCCACAGTCAGCCGCGCCTCCTTTACAGCGCATGCGCACTAACTTGGCGCGAAGCGTTCAAATCGGATCTCCCGCGAAATCTGTAGGTTTTCTTCCAGCTCGGATGTGCGGGGTTTAACTCAGAGACAGAGCAAGAGACAACGTTTAGTTTTGAATTAATAACAAGAATAGAAAGGAATAGTTTTAAGTTAGCTCTCGTTAGAAGTCCCACGAAACGAGTTAATTAATAATTATTAAATAACTCCTGGCTAAGACGTCCGAAAACTGCCGCTCGTTTCACTTCCTGGGGGCTTGGAGCTTAAACCGGTGGCTGTAGGATGTCGGTCGAGCAGGTAGCCGGCTACTCGCCCAGCTTTAAGAAGCCCGCGGAAATCCTGAGGCTGCGGAGAAAGCGGACTCGCGGCGCGGCCGGTAGGCTTCCCTCGGAGGAGCTGCCGCCAACCTCCTCTGCTCAGAAGGCTGAGAACGGCGGCCCCGGCCACCAGCCGCAGAGCAAGAAGTGCCGGAGGAACCCGTTCGCCAACATCGCCAATACCTGTGGGCTGCCTGCCGAGAGTCCGGGCCCTGAGAGCGGCCGGCCTGCCGAGGAGACGGTGCTGAGCAAAGGGGTTCCTCAGGTACACCTTCCAAACTCCCACGTTGGCGATGTCAACGATTTCCCTCTTTACGTCTACATTTCCAGACAGATAATATCAGCGCAACACATAGGAAGAGTTAAACTAAAGTCAAAGTGCTGGAAATCTGAAATGTCATGAAGCATCTCTGGGAAGACGAACTTTTCCATTTTAAGCATTAACCCCGCTTCTCTTTCCACTGCCGAGTGTTCTCAGCATTTTTGTTTTATTTCAGTCTTCCAGCAACTTTCTATTATCTTCATTTGTTGATTAAAATAATATAAGTCAGAAATATACTCGAGTTTTTCTCTAGGGGATGTGCCATTTTTTGGATTATTTCATGTAAAGGGGGGAAATTAAGCACGGTGGTGTTATCCATGAAACCCCAATCACTTAAAGTAAACTGTAGAGAGATTGTATTTGTGGGAGTTTAGCGTGTACTTCCCTCACCCTTTCTACATTATTGAAGTGACTGCATTTCAAAAAATAGTTTGGCAGGAAGGGGCTTTGAGATGGACTGGAAGAGACCTGAGAGGTTCCCTATAAATAAAGGCCCGTACATGTTGGAAACCTAAATTTTACACCAAAATTCTGGTAGAATCAATGGAAGAAATAGATATTTAAGTGTAGTGCATCTATTTTTCAATTTCAAAGAGCTATAACATCTTGCCACCTCCTTTAGTAACCTCCAAAGTATAATAAAGCAATAGAGAGTTGCAGAACTGAAATGGATCTTTCAGTACCTTGACTCTATTTACACTAACCACCCATTTAACATTAATCTCATTTTAAAATTATAATTTTACTGGGCATTTTCAGATTATAAAATGTGTTTGCCTATCTGGGAAAAGCTTGTCAAATGGAATGTTTACAATAATACTTGAAAGTTGCTGGAAAACTGGTGTTGTCAAATGTGCAAAGCAGTTAATAAAGCACTTCAAATTAATTTCCCCATGGGGATGAATAAAGTATCTATCTATCTATCTATCTATCTAAGAATTAACTTGAATGGTAAATGGTTTGGATCAGAGTGATACATTGAAGTTCAGAATCATACTTACCTGCTATAATCAAGACTGTTTACCAGACCAAGTCTGAAATAGACCAATTAAAAAAAACAAGACAATAGCCTTGGATGATCATAGCCTATTCAAAAGACCATAAGATATAGGAGCATAATTAGACCATTTGGCCCATCAAGCCTGCTGTGCCATTTCATCATGGCTAAACCCGTTTTCCCCCTCAGACCAAGTCTCCTGCTTTCGCCCCATAAGCTTTCATGCCCTGACTAATCAAGAATCTATCAACCTCTGCTTTCAATATACCGAATGAATTGGCCTCCACAGCCACCTGTGGCAATGAATTCCATTGATTTACCACTGACTAAAGAAATTTCTCCTCATCTATTCTGAATGGACATTGCTCTATTCTGATGCTGTGTCCTTTGGTTGTAGATTTTAATACAGTAGATGGTTGAAGGAAAACACAGAAGATTAAGGGTGGAAACTCCTGAACTTTTGGATTTTCCAGTTGAAGTCATGGTGATTAATACGAGAGATTTTTAAGATGGGGGAATAATCAAAAGAGCATAGTTGAAACAGTACGGATATTTTGGAACATTGTAGGGCTTAAAGAACTTTATGAAAGCATTGCTACTGAAAATCTTGAACAATGTACACAAAATGCTGGGGAAACTCAGCAAAATAGGCAGCATTGATGGAAGGGAATGAACAGTGGATGTTTCAGCCCGAGACCCTTGATCAGGACTGGAAAGGAAGAGGAGCAAAGCCAGAATAAGGAGGTGGTAGAAGGGGAAGGAATGCAACCTGACAGGTGAGGGGGATGAGGTAAGAATCTGAGAAGAGATGGGTAGAATAAAGGACTGAAGAGGAAGGCATCTAATAACAGAGGACAGTGGTGCTAACATTGCTTATTTATAAACTGAAATCATTGTAGGTGCGTAAGCATAGAATTAACAGTCCAATTGAATTTCCTGTATGTAATCTTCTACTTAACTTCAAAAATACTTTATTAGAACATAGAAGCATAGAAAACCTACAGCACAATGAAGGCCCTTCCACCCACAAAGATGTGCTGAACTTATCCTTACCTTAGAAATTACCTAGGGTTACCCATAGCCCTCTATTTTTCTGAGCTACATGTACCGTCCAGAAGTCTCTTAAAAGACTCTGTCGTATCCACCTCTACCACTGTCGCTGGCAGCCCACTCCATGCACTCACCATTCTCTGTGTTAAAAAAACATCTCTGTACCTACTTCCAAGCACCTTAAAACTGTGCTCTCTCCTGCTAGCCATTTCAGCCCTGGGAAGAAACATCTTTTAAATAAATGGAAATTATTTAAATGAGAAGTACTCAGCAGTTCCAGTAGCAACCCTTGTGAAAGAAGTGGTTAATATTTTAGGTTAAAGGCTTATGAAATGTAACAAGTCATCTTTGCAGGTAAAGGTATCAGTGTACAAGTAAGTAAAGAAATTGTGACCAGTTAATGCTTTTAGTGGTATTAGTTAAGGGATAAATATTGGTCAGTTTGCCTATCGCTAAAGTACGTCTACGGCAGATGCAATCTCAAATGGCTCTTCACACAGCTGTAGATTACCTGGACAATACAAACACCTATGTCAGGAGCTGTTTGTTGACTATAGCTCAGTGTTTACCACCATCATTCCCACAGTCCTGATCAATAGGCTACAGAGTCTGGGCCTCTGTACCTCCCTCGGCAATTGAATCCTTAACTTCCTAACCGGAAAACCACAATCTGTGCAGACTGGTGATAATATCTCCTCCTCGCTGAAGGTCAACACTGACGCACTTTGGGGTGTGTGCTTAGCTCACTGCTCTACTCCCTCCATACTCATGACTGTGCAGCAAGGTATAGCTCAAACACCATCTATAAATTTGCTGATGGTACAACCATTGTTGGTAGAATCTCAAATAGAGATGAGTGCAATATACCAGATAGTTGAGTGGTGTTGCAGCAACAACCTTGCACTCAATGTCAGTAAGACTGTGGGCTTCAAGAAAGGTAAGACAAGGGAACACAAACCAATACACATAGAGGGATCAGAAGTGGAGTGAGCAATTTCAAGTTCTTGGATGTCAAGATCTCTGAGGATCTAACCTGGTCCCAACGTATTGATGCAGCTTTTAAGGCAAGACAGCGGCTATATTTCATTACGAGTTTGAAGAGATTTGGTTTGTCTACTAAAACACTCAAACTTCAGGAGATGCACTGTAGAGAGCATTCTGACAGGCTGCATCACTGTCTGGTATGGGGGGTGGTGGAGCTACTGCACAGGACCAAAAAAACCTACAGAAGGTTGTAAAATTAGTCAATTCCATCTTGGGAACTAGCCTTTGTAGTATCCAAGACATCTTCAAGGAGCAGTGCCTCAGAAAGGTGGCATCCATTATTAAGGACACCCGTCAACCAGGGCATGTCCTCTTCTTATTATTACCGTCAGGAAGGAAGTACAGGATCCTGAAGGCACACACTGAACGATTCTGTAACAGCTTCTTCTCCTCTGCCATCTGATTCCTAAATGGACGTTGAAGCCATTAACACCACTTCACATTTTCAAATAATATTTCTGTTCTGTACTATATTAATCTATCCATTTAATATACATATATCTTACTGTAATTGATCTATTTATTTTCTTTCTATATTATCATATAATGCATTATACTGCTGTTAGGTTTAAAAAAAAATCATGACACATGCCAGTGATAATAAACCTGATTCTGATGCTACCCTTCCCTTAGAAATTTTGCCATAAGATTTTGTTGTATCCACCTGTAAATGAAGACATTTTAACATCTCGAATGAAGGGTATTTCTGTGGTTTAAAATTAACTTAATTTGGAATAACAGCCTGAATTGTGTGCCCAAGGATCAATGAATTCATCACTTTGATTTGCCAATATACATTCATTCTTCTATTTGAACAATATTTAGCGATACAACTTGGAGTAGGCCCTTCAAGCCACTCTGCCCCTGCAATCCCACAACCCAAGTTACCCTTAACCTATTCATAGGACAATTTACAATGATCTGCCACGTACGTCTTTGTACTGTGGGATGAAACCAGAGCACCCAGGGAAAATCTGTGTATTCCACAGGAAGGATATACAAAGTCCTTACTGAACTCTGGAACACACCCAGATGTAATAGCGCCACACTAACCGCAAAGCTAGCGTAGCACCCATGAGATGATTTAAAAACCTGAGAAGTTTTTCACGTTTCAGTTATAGGTTAACACTATGATGCCACTTTTTGTTTATCGAGTGTAGTGGTTAGCACAACGCTGTACAGTATAGGCAACCTGTTTTCAGTTCTCACTGCTCCCTGTAAGGACGAAGACATTCTTCCCGTGACTACATGGGTTTCCTCTGGGTTGCTCTGGTTTCCCTTCTCAGTCTAAAGATGTACCAGTGGGCAGGTTAATTGGTCATTGTAAATTGTCCTGTGATCAGGCTCGGAAACGGGATTGCTGGGCGGTGCAGCTCAAAGGTCCTATTCCCCACTGGATAATCTTGGGTAATTTCTATGGATAACCAGTGGAGTTTAGCATACAATTGTATATCTTTAATGTTACTTAGATTTTATCTACTAATACCTATCTTCATTCTGTACAATAGGTGCTGCCTTCAGGAGATGAAGATTCCATTTTGGAAGCAAAATTTTTTTCCCAAGAAATACCATTTCCCATACAACATAAAGTAAGGTTTTGTACATCATTATATTTTGTTGATTAATGTATATTTCAGCATGCACTAGAATAGCAAATAACAATAAATGGGATGCCAGCTCATTTTGCTATTGGGATACAAAGGTTAACATGCCACATTAGAATCCAGAGGTTGCAATTCAGAAATGGAACACATTGAAGGACCTGGGAAATGTATTTGTAAGTGTTGGGCAGGGACAAGATGCAGTCTACTGTGAAGCTGGCCTGAATTAATCATTCAGTATTTAGTAGTGTAAAGATTAACCAGTCTTCCAGAAAATAGATAGCTGGTGAAATTTGTCTAGCACTGGACTTGCCCTTTGCTGCTTTGTAACCAGTTACCACAATTAAAATGTTGTGTGACATGAAAGAAAACTAGTAGAAATGACATCCGGTCATCTGGGAAATTTGCGTATTTGGCTCCACTTGAGCCCCAAGCATGCTGGATTATTAGTCCCACTTTTTATGTTTTCGCCTTGATGACCGATGGCTCCACTATTACTCTGTGATTAGTGTCTAAATTGGGAGATCTATTCCACAGTTTAGTCAAACAACAGCCTGCATACAGAGTGGTAGCTAAAGGCAATTGTGCCAGACTCCTTGACAGTTCTTGGGAGGAAAATAGGCCTAACAATGGTAGTAGAACAACAGTAATACTGGAGGGAAGCAAGATCTCTTGGTGTTCTCAGCATTGACTTCAGAAACTCTCAAATTTCATGTCATGTGGTAGACATCCTTACCATTACCTAGCTTCCTTCAGCTGATGAATCAGTGCTCTTCATGTTGGGAACAATTAACGGACAATTTTTTTCTGAATAAACTGATAGCGTAATGATTAGCACAACACTATTACAGCTCAGGGCGTTCCAGAGTTCAATTCCGGTGCAGTTCTGTAAGGAGTCTCTGTATGACCACCGAAGTGTGTGGTTTTTCTCCAGTTTCCTCCCACAGTCCAAAGACATACCAGGTAGGATAATTGGTTGCTGGGGCAGCGTGGCTGGAAAGACCTACTCCAACACTGTATTGCTAAAATAAAATTCAAAATTCAGTGCTATAATCTCATGAGTTCTTTTAATGGGATCATTTGATGGTAATTGCATTGTTGAGTAGCATGGAATATTTTTCTCCCCTCCTTTGTAATTTGGCTCAAAAGATCTTCAGAGTCAAAAAGTACATATTGCATTAGGGAGAACTTGCATTTTTAACAGACTTTTTGACAAACTTCAGTAATTTCTCATGATTTTGTTTTTAATAATTTTCAGGATTCTAGAATACTACCTGAATGCACTTTACCTGAAAACTTCCCTGCTGACTGGAGCGTTAAAACATGGGCTTTATTCACATCCCCTCATCCTTTTACTTGGACTGATCAACTCAAAGCTTCAGAAGAAGCCAAAGGATTAATTCAACACTGTCGTTCCTCAATAGTTGATTTTCCTTTACATATAGAGGTACTAAATTAATCATCTTTAACTCATATCCTCATGTACTTTTTGCTACAATAAAATTGGAATTATTAACCAAATTAATTGATTAAAAACTTGGCATTTGGTTTGAATCTTATCAGGTCTATTTTCCTCTGTACGGAGCGAGGGCAGATTTTTAATAGTGGGAGGTCAAATTCCTTTTTCTGATAATTCAAACAAATTTAAGACAGTTTGCCAACATTGTGTGTGTAGGCAACTAATCACTTAAGATGGAAGTGCTGTGGGTCAGATGCTGAACTAATCTTTGCCTTTGAAAAGGTGGGATTAAGAGTTTGGAGTTGTGAACAATGCATGAAATAACATTAATATATTGGGTTAATTTAAAGAAGAAAAGTTCAAATAAGTGTTGCACAGATTCCTGAAGTTAAGTTGTGACAAAACTAATTTCTTATTGACAGTATAAAACATTTTCCTTTATACAGGACCCAAAATCATGCACGGATTTACGCTGTGCCTTCCAACAAAATCTTGTATACTGGCTTCACCCCTCCCTGCCATGGCTATCACTTTTCCCTCGTATAGGTGCAGAGCGGAAAATGGCTGGCAAAAATAATCCATGGGCACAAGATGAAGAACTCCAGCAAGTGCTAATGAGTGAATGGTATATTGGTGCCTTATTGTTTTCACTTTAAAAATTCAATTAACTAAGGATTTTACTATGGATTTGGGTTAAAGCTTGTTTTCTGGGATTTGTATTCATAATTTGGAGTGAAAGCAATTTTGCTCAGTTTTCCATAAGAAAAGAGCTCAATGAGAGCTTAATGCTCTCATGACCCATCAGATTTCAGCATCTGCAGTCTCTTGTGTGTCTTACACTTAGAAAATGTAGATTTCTGTACTGGATAGGCAGGATTTTTGGAACCGAAGTTTTGCAGTATTTTTGTGATTATTTTTAAGTCAGTAAGCTTAAAAAATAATTGTACATACCTGCTTGTCCAGACCCATGACTCAAGATAAAAATTCTGTCCTGGCCAGCATTATTTTTTTTCCCAACGGTTACCTCGATCTTGCAAAATTTGTCCAAATTGACTGCTGCACTAACTACATAACAGCATTGTTGATGGAATGCTATTGTGAGTTTGCATTTGATTGTCTTTCCAAATTATGCTATTGAGTCCAACTCCTAGAAATTCTAAATTCAATATTAGTGCCTTCAGTAGAGAAGACTATCATGAAATGTAACAACACCTTCACTCCAAGTGACTGCTTCTTTATTCACTTTTTCCAGGTCACTCAGCTTTAGTTCATTGTATAATCTGCTGCGAGCCAAACTTTGCCCGTATTTCTACTTCTGCACATACCAATTCACTGTGCTGTTCCGAGCAGCTGGAATAGCAGGGAGTGGTGTTCTTACTGCTGTTATTTCCCCTACAACAAGAGGTCTCAGAGAAGCTATGAAAGATGAAGGTAAGATAAGTTCAACCTTGATGTGCTATGATGGCAGTTGGTGGGGGCAGGGATGATTAGCTCTCTGAGGTCAATTCCTGTCCAGTTGAATTCTAGTGACATAGACCTTGTTTTTTTTTTTAAAAAGAACTACCTTGCATTTTGAAATAGAAGGTGAATTATAACAGTTCTAATATTTGTAGTGTTTATTCAGCCCTCTTCATGCAACAGGATCATAAATCCATTTGTATAATAACGCTGTAGCTATAATCATAGTTCAGAACATGATTCCCATAAAAAATAGTGACACTTTTCATTAGATTCCCCATTTTGATATTGATAGGGTATATATTTATGTCAGTTTTTTTTCTTTGCACAGGGATTACATTTTCCTTGCCATTACTGGATGACAGAAGAAATATTAAAATTAAAAAAAGTGAAACTACAGATTTGGGGTTACACATTCCAGATGCTGAAACACAGGAAAAAATCTTGGATGTTCAGGAGTAAGTCTACTTTATGGGAAAAGATAATGTGGATATTTTGGAAAAGAGGGTTTCATGATATTAGGATATCTTAATGCTTTAATTAAAAGTCTTGTGATTTTTTTTAGAGGCAGCTAAGGCATGGGGATGGGTGCTACTGACTTGACATAGGAGCAAATCTGCATTAGTTTTACAAATTATGCACATAAGATATTTAGAACATTTTTGTTTTGACTGTCACAAAACAATATTTTAAGCCAAAGAGGTTATTTCTGAGGCAAAAATTCTGAACTATAATTTTTCAATCCCTATATTTTCACCTTGGCTTGCAATTTTTAAGAAATTAAAACTTTTATACAATTGCTTGAGCCAGTCAAGTTATAAATCTAATGAAATGACTAGAACTGATAAATTGATATTTAGAGATTTTAAAAAAACCTGAACAATTATAAATAGGGAATCTGGCCATATAAATGCAGATTTTTTTTAGATTATTCACACCAATATTTGTGTTTAATATTTAAATGAATCTGGCACAAAAATATAAAAGCTGTGGGTATTAGTGATACTATGAAAATAACTCACATAATTACATTAATTACCATCATGAATGTTTAACAAGCATTTAATATTTTTTTTCGATATAGGGAACATGCTGGTAGTAGTGAAGATGATGACAATGATGATGGTGGAATATCCTGGCTGAAAGAGATGGGTGTACAAGACAAAGTTAGAAAGCCTAGTTCTATGTCCATTAAACTGTATCCTTTTAAACCAAGTTTCCTGGAGAATGAAGCGCCGACAGGATTTCAGCTTGAATGATCAGAAGAGGGAATGATGTTAAATTTTCATTTTCATTTAGCTTCTCCTGATCTGTTAGCTAAGATGTTCATAATGTAGACGTTTTATTGTCTACTATAGTATGCTCCTTGGTTTCTTTATAAGTAGCAGGGAATGGTTTGTGCCTTGCATATTCATTTTGCAGTTATGAAAATTACAGGGTAGAAGTGCATGTAGTCACTTCAATTACATTGCTACTTATACATCAGCAATTTTTTGCAAGTGACCTGAATATAAATGAAACTCTTTTAAAACAGAAAACGTTAACGTTGTCAGCTTAGCAGATGCACCAAAGACTCAATGAAGAAGCTTGCAGTAAATTTAGTTCAGACTTGCAGTCTCTTATTTCAATGTATCTTGGTGCAGTTTTGTTGAAACTGTTCACTAGTGTTAGGGTATTCATTCCATAAATGTGTTGGGTTCCTGATGATTACAATAATAAATTGAATAGTGGTTAATTTATGAAGTATCCAAGAGTTTTAATTGTTGAATGCATAACAGTTAAAATTAGATTGTCGTTTATTGCAGCATTGTTATGAAATAACTCAATTTGCACTCTGTTTTGGAGAAGTATCAGATGGGTCCAGGAGAATAGTATAGGCCATCTTGCTCCATCTTGTGTAAATAATGCCAAGGAAGAGAAGGGAATTGTTGTCAAGGTTTGCAAAGTACTATTATGGTATAAACTTGACTGTTATATTGTGAATATCCTCAGGCCAATCCCAAAACACTATCCAGAATACATCACTGTTTTCCAACTTTTTTTCGCTCCTTTTAAACAGGCTAATTTTAATGTATTGCTTATTAACTCAATGACCATTTGCATTGATTCTTGCTGACCTTTCAGGCAAAGTTTAATCCACCAGTTGACTTGATTCAGCATGAGTTACTTTATGAACATGCAAAAATTCATTGCAAAAATGTATTGAACTTTGTGATTTGAAGGAGTGCCTTGTTAACCCAGCAGTCAGAGAGTAGGCTTGTAATTTTAAAGACCTAGCTCTTTCCTGCACTTTTTTTTTTAGCTCTAGTGCTCTTAACCAAACCTCTCCAACTGCCTGTGTTTACACCACATGTTGCTTTCAAAGTAGGTTGATCTGAAAAATAAAAGATGACCAGAATGAAAAGCAATAAAATAAAAGGGAAGAGTGGTGAGAGGTAGAGGAAAGAATGTAGGGATAAGACAGCCTTGTATAATAAACTGTCAATGATTTCTGCCTTTTGTGTATTGATATCTCATAATTTTTAAGGGAATATTATTAAAGTGGTTGTTACAGGGCAGCTGTTGATCGTGAGAAGCTTGTGTCCCACTAAGGAAACTGAGAATTCAAATTCAAATAATTGAATTCAGCAACAATGAGTAATCTGATTCACTCTGACTATAGGTTTCAGATTGTCACCACTCTGAATTTTCACAATTTTTTGTATCATCAACTCTGGATTTCTGGCTTTTCCTTCATGTTAAAATCCAGTCGTAAGGAACACACCCTTGTGCGCATGGACCATAAGCCTGAATCAGCTGTAATGGTGAAAGGCCCTCAGACGTTCACTTTGTTGAACTTCCTTATGAACAACAAAAGCATAGTAGCTGGAGCTGGGCCCCAAGCAGGACTCCCACCTACACTCTTGGCCCCTGTTGCATTCAGAGGAGCCTCAATGCAGACATTAAAGGTGAGCTTTAAAGTACTAAACTGTTTTACTGAAAGGAGATGTGTTTATAGTAGAATATCATGTAATAACCTTACTACTCTATTTCATAATTTGAGAGTTTACTCTGTAACTTGTGTATTTATTTCACAATAAGCCTCTTAAGTATTGTGTCCAGTTGCCCAAGAAAATAATTTTGCTTATTTTGGAACCTCTTTATCGCTGACCAAGTTACTAATTAAAACAAGTTCCAATGATATTCTTGCTTACCTACCTTAGCTGCCAATTTGCAATAAATTGATCCATTGATTGGTCCTTGTTTCTTTTCCCCTCTGTACCCATCTTGTGAAGGTATTTTCAAAAAAAGTCAAAAATTACTATGAAGTATGTTCTCTCTCGTGATTCCTTTATTTCAATTAAATTGGCCTTGCATGACCTGCCATATTGACTGATAATATTTAGCTTACAGGTTAGTTTGTCTAAACAAATACCTTTATAAATATTTATTGCACTTTTTCCAGCTTAATTACACCTTTTCCATAGCAGAGCACTAAAACATTGCAAAGTAGTAGGTAGATGAGATAGTATGAGAAAATTAAATGATGGGAGAACCACTACAGCGCATCTTCAACATGAGCCTGGAGCAGAGAAGAGTACCCAGACAGTGGAAAACATCCTGTATTGTCCCGGTACCGAAGAAACCACAACCAAAGGAGTTGAATGACTTCAGACCTGTTGCTTTGACGTCGCACGTGATGAAGACCATGGAGCGGCTGATAATACAGAATCTGAGGCCACAAACCAGGCACGCCCAGGATCCTCTTCAGTTTGCGTATAAGGAGAAGGTGAGAGTGGAGGATGCTATCACGTATTTGCTGCACAAATCACTCTCTCACCTAGATGGGGTCAGTTGTGCTGTGAGGATTACATTCCTTGACTTCTCTAGTGCCTTTAACACCATCCAGCCCAGGATATTAAGGCACAAACTAACGGAGATGGGAGTAGACTCTCACATGGTGGATTAGATAGTGGACTACTTGACAGATAGACCTCAGTATGTGCGGTTGGGAGACTGTAGGTCTGACACGGTGGTCAGCAGCACAGGAGCGCCGCAGGGAACTGTACTCTCTCCGGTCCTGTTCACCCTGTACACATCAGACTTCCAATATAACTCGGAGTCCTGCCATGTGCAGAAGTTCGCTGATGACACGGCCATAGTGGGGTGTGTCAGGAATGGACAGGAGGAGGAGTATAGGAAACTGATACAGGACTTTATGATATGGTGCAACTCAAACTACCTGCGTCTCAATATCACCAAGACCAAGGAGATGGTGGTGGACTTTAGGAGATCTAGGCCTCAAATGGAGCCAGTGATCATTAATGGAGAATGTGTAGAGCAGGTTAAGACCTACAAGTATCTGGGAGTACAGTTAGACAAGAAGCTAGACTGGACTGCCAACACAGATGCCTTGTGCAGGAAGGCACAGAGTCGACTGTACTTCCTTAGAAGGTTGGCGTCATTCAATGTCTGTAGTGAGATGCTGAAGATGTTCTATAGGTCAGTTGTGGAGAGCGCCCTCTTCTTTGTGGTGGCGTGTTGGGGAGGAAGCATTAAGAAGAGGGACGCCTCACGTCTTAATAAGCTGGTAAGGAAGGCGAGCTCTGTCGTGGGCAAAGTACTGGAGAGTTTAACATCGGTAGCTGAGCGAAGGGCGCTGAGTAGGCTACGGTCAATTATGGATAGCTCTGAACATCCTCTACATAGCACCATCCAGAGACAGAGAAGCAGTTTCAGCGACAGGTTACTATCGATGCAATGCTCCTCAGACAGGATGAAGAGGTCAATACTCCCCAATGCCATTAGGCTTTACAATTCTACCGCCAGGACTTAAGAACTCTTTAAAAGCTATTATTAATGCTTTTTGAGATAGTGATTTAGATGCATATCATATTTTTTACTGAGTTAAGTATTGTATGTAATTAGTTTTGCTACAACAAGTGTATGGGACATTGGAAAAAAGTTGAATTTCCCCATGGGGATGAATAAAGTATCTATCTATCTATCTAATGATTAGCCCAGTTCCTACAGCTATGTTTTTTAAAAAAGGAGGCTAGTAAATACAAACACAATGTATATTGATGTTAATAGGAAATTGTGGGTAGTTAAAAGTATGGCTGATACATTAAACTATATCACAGAGGTTACAAATGTAGCAGAAATGGAAAGTGAAGTTCTTATGACAGTGAACTTTAAAAAAAATTAAAATTGGAGAAAATAAGGAAATTGAGAGGATAAAATGTGGGCAAATCCTCATGATATACCCTGCATCATAGGATTCTGAAAGAGGTGATTGTAGAACAATCCTGAATATTCCATTTTTAAAACATAGAACAGTACAGCAAAATGTGGGCCCTTCAGCCCACAATGTTGAGCTTTATAAACCTACTCTACAATCAATCTAACCCTTCCCTCCTACATAGCCCTTATCACCATTTTTTTTTACATCCATATGCCTAAGAGCCCTTATTATTTTCTTTAGGATGAATCAATCCTGCGTCTTCCAAATTACCCCCAGAAACTCCATCCATTGTTGCTTACTGTCAGCCCTTTTAGTGCTTTCTTAATAAACTTTAGCCAGCTCCACACTCAAGCTTTCTATTCTTGACTGAATACAGATGCATCTGATTTTAGTTTCTCCCTTCGCAAACTGCAGGGTGAATTCATTCATAATATAATCATTTTCTCTTAAGGGTTCCTTTACCTTAAGCTACCTAATCAAATCTGGTTCCATTACACAACACCCCAATCCAGGACTGCCTTTTCCCTAGTGGGCACAACCACAAGCTGCTCTAAAAAGCTATCTTGTAAACATTCAATAAGTTCCTTCTCTTGGGATTTAGCATCAACCTGATTTTCCCAATCTATCTGTATAGTGAAATCCCCCATGACCTTCATAACATTGCCCCTTTTACATGCCTTTTCTATCTCCCATTGTAATCAGCCCTCATTCTGGCTACTGCTTGGAGACCTGTATATAACTCTCATCAGTCTTTTTACCCTTGAAACTCCTCAACTGTATGCACAAGGATTCTACATCTTCTGATCCTATGACTCTAAAAATTTGATTATATATTTTACCAGCAAAGACACTCCATCCCCTCTACCCACTTGCCTATCCTTTCGATAAGATATGCACCCTTGGATGTTAAACTCCTAGCTGTGATCTTTTAACCACAATTCTAATGCCCATTACATCATACTTGCCAATTTCCAACTGCGCTACAAGATCATCTGCATTATTTTGTATACTGCGTGCATTCAAATATAACACCTTCAGTCCTGTATTCACCACACTTCAATTTTGACTCAAGTTGCCTGAAGTTAAATTCTATCCGATTCTAAACTTTGTCTTTTTATTCTGGAAACTTCAGTCATTTCTGCAGTAATTTACTTCATCCATACTTTTCCAAGCTGTTGAACTTGCATACCCCCCACCACCACTGTTTAAAGCCTGATCAACAACCCTAGTTATGTGATTTGCCCAGACCCATGGAAATATCTTGATCCTTCCCCAATACTGTTGCCAATGTCCCACAAATTCAAACATTTCTCCCACACCAATCTTTGAGCCATGTGTTTAGCTCTCTGATCTTATTAACCCTGTGCCAATTGGCACATGGCTCCAGTGGCAATCCAGTGATTATTACCTTTTTGGGTCTGCATTTTAACTTAGTCCTTGGTTGCTCAAATTCTGTCAGTAGAACCTCTTTCCTTGTTTCTCCTTCATTGTATGTACCTACATGGGCCACGACAACTGGATCATTCCAAATTGCTCTGCAGGTCATATGAAGTCAGGAACTCGGACATCAAGCAGACAACATAGCCTTAAAGACTCCTGATCTTTGTGACAAAGAATTGTCTGTTCCCCTGACTATAATATCCTGATTACAATTATAGTTCCCTTTTCTTCCACCTCTTGACTGGCTCCAGAACCATGTTGCCATGAATGTTTCTCAAACTTCTATCAACCCCCATTCTCATACTCTGAGCAACAACCTCAGACCTGTGGGGCAATCTCAAAGGCCAAGGGTCCTCCAGCACTACCTCATGGACTTTGCTACCTGCCTTACTCGTAGTCATACCCTCTTGTCCCTGACCACAGACCAAATTTGTAGTAGTTATTCTAGTATTCAGGTAAGTCATCCCTTCCCTGTGTTTTGAAGTTCAGCTTCTAGGTCATCAATTTTGTGCCTGAGTTCCTAAAGCAAGCACTTTCTGCAGATGTAGTCATCAAGAATTACAGTGGGGGTCCAACAGCTCCCATATCATGCGGCCATGACACATTACTTGGTTCTGCATTGCTACTTTATTTAGTTGTAATTTGGTCTCTTTTTAGTTAACTGATTTATTAAAAAAAAAAGTCTTGCATGTTCTTGCCTGCTACTCACCTGTGCCTCCTTGCCATAGCCTCAGGAGCCTTGGTCTCTGCCTTTTTTCGCCAAAACCTTTCGAGCTGAGGCCTCAGTTCCACATTCTAACTCTGTTCACTCTAACAATGGCTATTCCCACAATGGCCACTGTTTAAATCTCTTTTCATTGGCCCTTGGAGTCCAGTAGCAGGATGAACTGACATACAGAATTCTGAATCTTTCAGTGAGTCTGGGACATGAACATTTGACAGACTGTCCCTGAACTTCTGTTTAATTGGTTAAACCCTGGTGGTTCCATTCAGAATTGATGGTATTAGTCAATGAAGTCCAGTCTGTTGTTTTTATTTTGGAGACGTTTGCTAAGTAACTTGCAAAACTTGAGTGGAGAGGAAAAAATAGATTCAAAGCAAAATACTGAAAATTAAAAGTCAAGCAGAAAATCTGTGGAGATGGGAACTGTTAATGTTTCTAGTTGTTGACCTTTCTGAAGGATCAGTAGCCTGAAATATTTTCTCTAATTGCTTTGGGACCTACTGCTGTGTATTTTTAATATTTCACCTTTTATCAAATTACCAAGACATTATTCTGTTTTCTTAGAATTTTCAGTAATATTTTTTCATAATTTATTCAGGCTAGAAGTATTAATGTTAGGACACAGCATCTATCTGGAATGAAGGACTCTCACTGCCTTGAGATCACTGGTCCCATCATGCCTCACGCCCTACACAGTCTGACACTGATGCTGAAGTCAGCACAGAAAGGAAACTTCACAGCCGGCTTTCACTCACATGAACCAACTTCTGTATTTAATGTAGCTCTCAAACTGGAACATCATGAAGGCAAGGTAAAGGACATCAGATTTTTATCTTCAAAGTTTTAGCTCACAAAATGTAAGTTGTTTTCTGAATGGATTATTTTCTGAAGCTCTGGTGCAAATGATATTTGGGGAAATATGTAAAACTGCTATAATGCACAAGATGTGCTGTCAATTAATATGAGCAAAGTTGTCATTCTGGTTTGTCAATAAATTCCAGGTTCAAAACCCAACGAATGACTTGAGCAAAATGTATTAAAACACTTAATGGATTATTGGGAGTACCATCTTACAAATGAGATACTAAGTCAATATTTTGCTGCAAGTAGAAGATCTAATTACAATATTTTGTAGCACAGAATAGTTTTCGCCTGTATTTTGCTCAATATTTGTTTCTCAACCAATATCATTGAAACAGATTACCTGGTTATTATCACATGTTGTGTACAGGGTTTTAAACTGGTGCCCTCTTCACTGCTACAGTGGTTAGAAGTATCAATTATATTGGAAAGCATACTCTCAAGTCAAGAGTACAAAGAGCAGCATTGCATTGTAGTCAGATTTTGTAGGGAGAAGCTGTACAGTTGGGGAAGGGTGAAGACAATTTTGAGAAAAGCAAGAACACTGGACGTATCTAGGAGTGGGTGAAAGAAAAAATATCAGAGTAGGAATGGAGAGCTGAAGGAAACTACTGCATAATTAAAGCCAATATTTTGAGGGAAAAGTGCAGTTAGCAAAGAGGAATGGGGCATGGGGAACAATAAAGGGGAAATAAAGCTGAGAAGGTGAGAGTTGGGCATTTATATGGTGATTGGGTATGAAAATAAGAGTGGAACTGAGAAACTTATTTGGTAACAAAAGGTGATCATGGACATAGAACAATCTTGCAGAGTTGGTTGTGGTGAGGACCAATAAATTAAACATCCTATATTAACGTATTGGAACAACCTCTTTAGAACAGGAATAATTATTTCCAGACTTCATTTGACAAAATTTAAAACAAAAAAAATCTGCTTGTGTAAACTTAAGATGAAGACTTTTTATGATGTAGGTGCCACTAGCAAAGCCAGCTTTGTTGCATAATCCTTCATTTCCCTTGAGGCTGATGAACCACTGACTTGAGCTGTTACTATCTCTTTAGTAAAGGTATTCCCACAGAGCTGTTGGATAGGAAATTCCTGGTTTAGCTTCTATCTTTTTGAAGATGGTCATTTCACAGCAAATATTCCTTCATTTATCACTCCTTACCTAAATTTAATCTAATCTTGCATGCAGATCTGGGCTTCTCTGTTCAGAGAGTGTGCATGAAATTGAACATAGTGTAATCATCAGCCTAGATCCAAGGCTATAGGGAGTAACAGCATCAACAGCCTTGTAAAACACTCTCAGCATGTCTGTTACGAGCATTTCACAGAAAAGATTGGGGCTTAGTATAATTCACAGGATCACTTGCTGCACTTCAGCTGTGAAATGTTCCATCAACAGAAAGGTAGATTGGATTAGGTACTGTGTGACTAAGGGAACCACTACCCAGCTAGAAGCAGGCAGAGGCAAGAGTTAAGGAAACAATAGTGATGGCAGAATGTTTGTTGCTTAAATTTTTTGATAAATACTGCTGTAAATTAAAAGGAACTCATAACTAATGGGGAAAAATATGAAAATATATTGGGCTAATTTTCTGTAAACCAGCTTGCCTATTAAACTTTAGCTGGATGGTTCAAGTTTGGGTGGCGTGATGTTGCACCAGATAATGCTGCTGTCTCAGGGTTCCAGAAATCTGTGTTTGATCCTGACCCTGTGCAGATTTTAAATATACTCATGACAAGGTAATGTTCCCCTGGGTGCCAGATTCTCCTAGCTGCTTCTTGCATCTCGGGTTTGATAACATGATTAAAAACAAAATGGAGAATGGTGGAAATGGATCAGATAGAATTGCTTTTTTAATATCGCCTCAGTATGCGCAGGCTTGCTGGGCCAGAAAAGGTGTTACTGTGCTCTTCCTCCAAATAAAATATTTTGACTCGGCCCTTACAACACTTGGACAATGTTAAGACAGGCCCTTTGTTTGCAACCTGTCAGGGACTTGATGTGTGTGTGATACTTTAAAATCATTCAAAAGTCAATAAAAAAAAAAGTTAAGAATGTATATTTAAATATTAGAAAACACTCGAATACAGTGTAGTTATATTGACTTCTCCATTGGAGCTGTTTTAATTCAAATAGATGAGCTGTTTCTCGAGATGGCTTTACTTGCTCGGCAAGATATCTGAACTTTGGGAATACATACTCCTGTGACTAGCTTGATTTTCAGGCAAAATTTAAATGTAGATCCCAAAGGATCCCTTTGGGATGTTGGGTGACGAATAGTGTGGTTATCTCAATGCCATCTAGGAAGTTGAATTTCATTGAGATCATGTACTTTGCTTAATATAAACCAATTACACTCTTGTATTTTCATTTACTATTTCCATGCTGAGCATTCAAATCCGCTTTTGTTTCAGCAGGACCACTCTTCGAGTGAACTGTCTAATTATGGTCTACACCCAGAAACTCTGAATCAACTAATGCAACAGCCAACCTTTGGAAAATCCTCCATGAAGCATCTAGAAATGAAGGACTATCGGTATTTGTGGAAATTGTAATTGCTGAAATTCCAGTAGAACTTGTGACTCAAAAGTTTCAGAAGTCACCTTCATAGGTGTTGAGACAAAATACAACTAAATGCTGGAGAAAACGGCAGATGGATTTTATAAATGAATGTTGATTGAAGCAGAGGACCAAAAAATAGATATTAAATGACACATACCAAACCTATTTATTATATTATACATTAGTATTAACCATGTTATTTTAAATTGTTTTTAATGCATACAATAAATGCATTTCATATTTTGTGATGCTGGGTCATTGGAGGCTATTTGAAATGTCTGTTTGAAATAAGGAAATTTTTTTTGAACCATTGGATCAGTGAGATTCTATAGTAAATAGTTTATCTGGAAATGAGGGGCTATTAATGTGTAGCATAATGAATTCTAGATTTAAAGGAGCTGTAGGTGGATAGAATACTATTTGACTTTTTCATTAAGGTAAAATTATGAGTATTAGACAAGATGTCTAAATTATATTTAGCTTTATCTAGGAGATTGTTAACAGCAAGTAGCCTTTTCTCATTAAATAATTCCCTGCTATTGGATGTGTTAGAAATCAGCCTTGTCAAATATTGTGACAAATACGATTTCCAGATCATCAGCCCCACAATTTACTGGCATGCATGTTCTCTCCAGTTAACTGTATCAGTAACAACGTTTATATCAGTGTTTATATATTGGTATTGCTGTATAAGAACTGCAGTCATTTTTTTTATTTACACTGCCACAGTGAGAAAGCAAATAAGCAAACAAAATTTAGGGTTGTATTAATCTTTAGAATGTGAAGTTTTGCTTATTTTAGTGTATTTTATCTAGAAATTTGTTTTAGCCTGTGATAAATATAGCGTACAGTTAACACTGAAATAGGATGAGAATTAACTAGATCTCAACTGATACAACTTAAGATTCCGGCACATATTAGTTTGTAGCAAACTGCATGTTGATTTAATCATAAATCAATTTATAAAAGAAAGTGTAAAGTAATTCTAAATCTCAAAATAGAAAAGAAATATATACTGTATATATAATCAGTTTTTAACTTGAACAATCTATATTCAACATTGGGCAGATACTCCACTTGCTGGATCCAATGCCTTTTCAGCTGCATTTAAAGTGCCTAATTGACTATTTATTATGTATTAAATATTCAAATTGCTTTGTTTGAGTCTTTTCTTTAATCAGACAAGCATTAGGCACTTCCTCAACTTATACTTGTCATCCAAATGTATGCAATACTATCTAATTGAAAAGTAGAAATCAAACCATTATTTCAATTCCCAGTTTTTAGTTGACATTAGAGGCTGAGTTTGGACTTTATTAGATTTTAAAACATTGAGTGCTATTTGTTTTCCTTGTATTGCTTGCATGACTTGTTCTTTTTTCACACATTGGGTGTTTGGCAGTCTATTTAATTGATTCTTTTGGGTTTCTTTGTTTTGTAGCTGCCTGTAAGAAGACAAGTCTCAGTTGTACATTGTTAACTTTGAAAAAGCTAGTAAAAGCTGAGAGATGACACTTGTCAGCAGTAGGTCAGTCCAGTTTATACACAATCCACATCATAAACAGTAACCAGCTGTGTGTTCATTATGTGTGAAGTTAAAATGCCAGTCAAGTTTCAGACAATTCAGGGTCTGATTTATCATTTATTTTCATTGAATGATAATTTTATGAATCCTGGTCTCATGCAACAAATAATTCTAACATTTTTTCACTGCCACTATATAATTAGGTGCAATATTTTTCATGAGCTAAGGCCTGGCCTGCTGAGTTCATCCAGCATTTTGTGTGTGTAGTTCTTTTGGGAAGATGTTTTCCCATTATAGACAATAGACAATAGGTGCAGAAGTAGACCATTCAGCCCTTCGAGCCTGCATCGCCATTTTGAGATCATGGCTGATCAATTCCTTATCAATACCCGGTTCCTGCCTTGTCCCCATATCCCTTGATTCCCCTATCCATAAGATACCTATCTAGCTCCTTCTTGAAAGCATCCAGAGAATTGGCCTCCACTACCTTCCGAGGCAGTGCATTCCAGACCCCCACAACTCTCTGGGAGAAGAAGTTTTTCCTTAACTCTGTCCTAAATGACCTACCCCTTATTCTCAAACCATGCCCTCTGGTACTGGACTCTCCCAGCATTTGAAACATATTTCCTGCCTCTACCTTGTCCAATCTCTTAATAATCTTATATGTTTCAATCAGATCCCCTCTCAATCTCCTTAATTCCAGCGTGTACAAGCCCAGTCTCTCTAATCTCTCTGCGTAAGACAGTCCAGACATCCCAGGAATTAACCTCGTGAATCTACGCTGCACTTCCTCTACAGCCAGGATGTCCTTCCTTAACCCTGGAGACCAAAACTGTACACAATACTCCAGGTGTGGTCTCACCAGGGCTCTGTACAAATGCAAGAGGATTTCCTTGCTCTTGTACTCAATTCCCTTTGTAATAAAGGCCAACATTCCATTAGCCTTCTTCACTGCCTGCTGCACTTGCTCATTCACCTTCAGTGACTGATGAACAAGGACTCCGAGATCTCTTTGTATTACTCCCTTACCCAACTCTACACCGTTCAGATAATAATCTGCCTTCCTGTTCTTACTCCCAAAGTGGATAACCTCACACTTATTCACAATAAACGCCATCTGCCAAGTATCTGCCCACTCACCCAGCCTATCCAAGTCACCCTGAATTCTCCTAACATCCTCATCACATGTCACACTGCCACCCAGCTTAGTATCATCAGCAAATTTGCTGATGTTATTTTCTATGCCTTCATCCAAATCGTTAACGTAAATGGTAAACAGCTGTGGTCCCAATACCGAGCCTTGTGGCACCCCACTAGTCACCACCTGCCATTCCGAGAAACACCCATTCACCGCTACCCTTTGCTTTCTATCTGCCAACCAGTTTTCTATCCATGTCAATGTCTTACCCCCGATGCCCTGAGCTTTGATTTTACCCACCAATCTTCTATGTGGGACCTCATCAAATGCCTTCTGAAAATCGAGGTACAGCACATCCACTGTATCTCCCCCGTCCAACTTCTTGGTTACATCCTCGAAAAACTCCAACAGATTAGTCAAGCATGATTTACCCTTGGTAAATCCATGCTGGCTCGGCCCAATCCCATCACTGCTATCTAGATATGCCACTATTTCATCCTTAATAATGGACTCTAGCATCTTTCCCACCACCGATGTCAGGCTGACAGGTCGATAGTTCTCTGTTTTCTCCCTCCCTCCTTTCTTAAAAAGTGGGATAACATTAGCCATTCTCCAATCCTCAGGAACTGATCCTGAATCTAAGGAACATTGGAAAATGATTACCAATGCATCCGCAATTTCCAGAGCCACCTCCTTTAGTACCCTAGGGTGCAGACCATCTGGACCTGGGGATTTGTCAGCCTTCAGTCCCATCAGTCTTCTCATCACCGTTTCCTTCCGAATGTCAATCTGTTTCATTTCCTCTGTTACCCTATGTCCTTGGCCCATTGTGTATACTCTATCTCAAAGCTTAAGACTTCTATCTTGGATTACGGTGCCTATGATTGGCCAGTCAACTGTGCTCAACCTCTTTATGGAGGTTGATCAAAACTGGTGTAACTTTAGAAGCATTCAAAGAAAGATGAAGTTGACAAAATTTCACCGATATCAGTCTAGATTAGTTTCGTAATCTTGGTAGAATAAGCAAAGATCCTTCAGGAAGGGTAAGACGAAGGAACACATACCAATCCTCATAGAGGGATCAGAAGTGTAGAAAGTGAGCAGCTTCAAGTTCCTGGGTGTCAAGATCTCTGAGGATCTAACCTGGTCCTAACATATTGATGTAGTTATAAAGAAGGTAAGATAGCAGCTATACTTTATTAGGAGTTGGAAGAGATTGGCAGTCAACAAATACGCTCAAAAACTTCTATAGTTGCACCGTGGAGAGCATTCTGACAGGCTGCATCACTGTCTTTTATGGAGGGGCTACTGCACAGGACCGAAAGAAGCTGCAGAAGGTTGTAAATCTAGTCAGTTCCATCTTGGGTACTAGCCTACAAACTATCCAGGACATCTTCAGGGAGCGGTGTCTCAGAAAGGCAGCATTCATTATTAAGGACCTCCAGCACCCAGGGCATGCCCTTCTCTCACTGCTACCATCAGGTAGGAGGTACAGAAGCCTGAAGGCACACTCAACGATTTATAAACAGCTTCCCCTCCGCCATCTGATTCCTAAATGGACATTGAATCTTTGGACACTACATTTTTTAATATACAGTATCTGTTTTTGCACATTTAAAAAAAATCTAATTCAATGTACATAATTGATTTTCTTGTTTTTATTTTCTCTGCTAGGTTATGTATTGCATTGAATTGCTGCTGCTAAGTTAACCAATTTCACGTCACATGCTGGTGATAATAAACCTGATTCTAATTCTGATTCCATTTTACAGAAAATGTTTGCAAACCTACTGACTACTCTTAATTTTGGCCAACATTATATTTACAGGTACAGGCAGGTTGAAAGGGGGACCTCTAGCTATCATTTATTTGCAACTCAGTATCTCAGATTACTGGATTGCTAGTTGTCTGATATTCTATGTTAAACCCAGAAGCTGAACTGTAGCAGGTTAAAGAGGTGTACTTTGATTATAGTGCCCTGCTTCATGGCAGTGACAGTGAGTGCTTGTATACGAGGCAACTGGTAACATCTGAGAAAGTCAAATTAATGCCTAGTATTTTTTCAAGTGTTTTAAAATTTTATCTTTTAAATGTTTTGCTATTAGGCATTTAAAAATACTTAAGCTTTTGAAAACTGGCAAGCTCTCGAATCATTCAAGGGATGGAGCCTCCGGGTAAGTGCCTGTAGCCTGTGCTGAGCTACATATGCTCATCCAACTCTCCAAGAAAAAGTTCAGATGGATAAGGAATATGGGCAGGGGGCTAAGCCCAGAATGACTCTGCCTGAGTAGGAACCAGATACCATCGTTAAAACCATTTAACAGAGCATGAAAAAGTTGCTTTCAAAATAATCATCAAGTAATTGATAGTATAATAAAACTTTATTTACAGAATTGCTGAACAATTTTCAAAGTAATTTATGGAGGGTCATCTGGGGCATTCTTAGAACTTGTGGCTGAAGTAGCACCTTCTTTTGGAACAAGTCCTATGGCCTGTAGAGCAATGGTGGCTGCTGAGGCTTTTGCATGCTTCTTATTGGGACTAGCAAGGCTGGGTTTGTATTCTGTGCCATTGATCATCACCTGTCACAAAAATGCATATCATCTTCTGTAAATGCAATAGTCATAGGCTCACCATATTTTTCAATTTATTTCAGAATATTAAATATTTAGCTTACATAAAATATTTACACTAACAAATGGTTGCAAGGATGCAGTTGTTTACACATGGCAAAATTTAATAAAGATTTATATACAGTCCAAACCTTGGTGTCTAGTATAATGTTGCTTCATCTTTGCTCACCACCTAGCTCATTTCAAATGTTAATTCTATTCTGTTCATGTCATGAAACTGTGAAGATGATTACAAGCACATTTTAATACGATGGCACTTATTTTTATATACTATAGGAAAACACGAGAAAAAAATCACAAAAATAATAAGATGTTTAATTTCCTTTGCTCTGACTTCCACCATTCCAACTTTTGTACTGATGTTACCACGTTTAATTTTAGTTAGCCTTTCCTGAATAAGTTTTGTACTTTAGAATTTGTATTCAATTTCGACTGAACCTTGTCCCTAAAAGTGTATAAGGGTCAAAACAGTTGAAACACATACTAATTCCAAGATTCTCCAGATTGGTAATCCTGCCTGGAAGAAATGTTATGTCATTACTTGGAATCTACTACCTAATCCAAAAGCATATGTTTGATTGAATCTTACAACTATTAGATTTATTGTGTAAATAACAAATTAATGTGCTTCAGAAAATATGGCTAATAATGAATTAAATAATGACTTTCCTCACCTTGAACAGAAAATGTTTACAGTGATCTGGGCCACTGTCACAAACCATCAAAAATTTAGGTGGTGGCCATTTTCTCTTGTTACAAATTTCTATCAAAGCAGAAACTGGGTGTTTTCCTAAGGATCAAACAAAGTAATAGCAATTTGTCATAAAATGCAGGCAACCAAAATTTAACAATTTGTAATTAAAGCAATGACTAAATCCAAAAGGTTTTTATAAACATCCAAGGAAACAAAAAAAAAAACAAGCAATATAGCTCAGTATTCTGCATTATGTAATTTTTGTAAAAGTGTTACTAAGAAAATTACTGATAGTTTGTAATATTCTGGTTGAGGAGCTACCACCTAAAGTCAGCAGCAAAATATAAAGATTTGATGAATGACACTGTGGCTGTGTACTTGTACCTGACAAGACCTTCATTATGGGGAAATTTCCAAATTTCTTCTGCGTTTTCTCTCCTTCTGCAACCAGACCTAAATGGTATAAATGTTGGATACAAGTAAATAACATTGTGATATAAAGTTAAAAATGCCATTATTTTATCAGATCATGGCCAAGCATTTGAAACATTAAGCTGAGTTTCAAAAAAGTCTTCACCTACTAAATGATGGAGAGCTTATTAAAAGAAGCAAATCCTCGGCCATGCTCACAATGATTTGTTGGAGATGAAAATCTGTCTTGGAATAAAATTGCAGAAAGGCTACAGCATATAGAAGGACATTTTGTTTACTGAGTCTGTGCCATCATTGTGCTAGAGCAAACCAGCCAGACCCATTCCCCTATCTTCCTCACAGCCTGGCATCTTGTTTCCCTTTCAAGAAGATATCCAGCCCCCTTTTGCTCTCTCTGCTTCCCTAGCACTGTATTCCAGATTCTGAAATGTTCTCCAGTTAAGCATGGAATCACCAAGAGGTTTATCGCAGAATATTGGGACCAGTGTCTTGTCAAATTGCATAAACAGGATTGTAGTCTTTGCTTTAAACTGGAGGAAGCTAACAGGATAGTTAATAACTTGAGAAGATTAGAAAGAGGTGGCGCAGGAAATTGACAAAGTACAGTGACAGGCTGTGGCAGATAATGTAAACTAAATTTTACAGCACAACAGAATTCTCTTGAGTTCTTTCCTCTGGAGGGTGGGGGAGAACAGATCATTAGATGGAAATAAATATTTGAAAGATTAAGGAACTAAGGGTTATAGGGAACCGGCACAGAAAAGTTGATGCCAGCAGAGATGGACTATGTTCATATTACATGGCTTCTCAAATCTTTTTCAGCTGATCCACTCCCTCCCCACCAACATGCCAAATTTTGACCCCACTCCTCACTTGACCCAAAGCCAATGCTCTCTCTACTAGGAGCACACGTTAAGTCGAAACTGACCGTAAATATTTCAATCTATTTTCTGAATACATAAACATTGTGGAAACCACACACCTGATTTATCACACTAGTGACATCAATCTTAATGATTAACATAGAAAACTGACATTAACATTAGTTGAGGGGTTGTTGCTGTAATGCTACTCCGTGCTATATTGAGCTAAAGCCACAACGCATCTTCACCTTTACGGTCAGTCTTGAAGTCAACAACAATAGGTTCTACTGGTCCATTTTTGTTTTTCCCCAGTCCTTCGCCTTCTCTCCATCCCATTTTCTGCATCAATTGTGCTCCCATTCCTCCAGTTAAAGGTGCAGCTTTCAGGAACTGATCCTGTTCGTAAGTAGACATGTAGACAGAGGTCAAAGTAGCCTTTTACAGCTACACTGATCAACACAATTTGCAATTTCTGGAATGCATTATTACATAATACATCTTAAAATATAAATCCAAATTACAATTGTAAATAAGTCATTGTTTAAGTAACAAGAACTTTCAAGAAACATGCTTCAAAAAGACTGCACAGCATAGTCATAATTGGAAAGGAATGTGGGTGAGAGATTACTCAGAGTGGGTCTCAGAATGAAATTAATTTAATATTTAACTTGGAATATTATGAAAGTAAAAGAGACTGCAAACTTGGTAACAAATGATCAGAATTGCTTACAACTAAAGGTCAACAAGCAATAAGAGGATAGCTCAAAAAGGGACAAATTAATGTGAGCAAGAAACATGGTCAGCGCTTGTATAAAATGAACAGTTTTGGATATTAGTGGTCTTGAGTGGAGTGTATCATAAAAGCTGCAAAGCTGAACATTTGGTAATAGTGTGAATTCATTGCATTAAATGATGTTGGAATGATTCATTTAAGCTTATATAGAAAAGAATATGCCCTTCACCACAAAATGCTAAATTAAACTGCACATCTGCCTGTACATAGTCTATATCCCACAATTCTCTGCCTGTTCCTGTATCAGTCAGCCAATCAGTCCTTGGTGGTCAGTATTTTGAATTTTGTGCAGTGCCTAATCAATGCTTTGTAACAATAAAAAAGCCTTTCATTGGCCAAATAAAATATGAAAATAAATTTGTCTAAAATATGCAAAGTCACTGTGTAGGTTGCAGGTGGTGGAAAATGTGCAGTCTGGAATTGCTTGGAACAGGTACTTGTCTCAAATCTTCCTGATTCAGACTCATCTTCCTCAGATGTGAGTTGAGATGCTCCAAACCCACACCTGAGAAATATTGAAAAAGAATATCTGGACTTTTTTTTAGAGCCATAGAGTAATAAAGCAGAACAGCACAGAAACAGGCCCTTTGGCCCATCTAATCCATGCTGAACTATTATTCAGCCTAGTCCCATTAATCCATACCTGAACAATACTCTCCCATCATGTATTTTTCCAAACTTCTCTATAATGTTGCAATGACACCAGCATCCACTACTTCCACTGGCACCTCTCACCACCCTCTAAGTGAAGAAGCTCCCCTCTCAGGCTTCTCTTAAACATTTCACATTTTACCCTTAAATGATAGACCTCTAGTTCTAGTCACACTTGACCTCACTAAAATAAGCTTGTTTTCATTTACTGTATCTCAACACCTCATAATTTTGTATACTTCCATAAAATCTCCCCTCATTCTCCCATGCTCCAGGGAATAAAGTGATAACCTATTCAACCTTTCCATGTAACTCAGGTCTTGAAATCCCAGCAACAGCCTTGTAAATTTTCTCTGTATTCTTTCAACCTTACTGATGTCTTTCCTGTAGGTAGGTGACTAGAACTGCACACAAGACACCAAATCTGGCCTCACCAACATCTTATTCAAATTCAGCATAACATCCCAACTCCTGCACTCAGTACTCAGATTTATAAAGGTCATTGTGCCAGAAGTTCCCTTTACAATCCTATTTACCTGTGACGCTACTTTCAAGGAGTTATGGATATGCACTCCCAGATCCCTTTACTCTACCACACTCCTCTGTGCCTTGCCATTCATTGTGCAAGACCTACCCTGGTTTGTCTTCCCAAAGCGCAACACCTCACACTTGTCCGCATCAAATTCCATCAGTCATTCTTTTCAGCCCGTTTTTCCAGCTGGTCCAATCACGCTGCAAGCTTTGACAGCCTTCCTCATTGTCCACTATGCCCCAAATCTTAGTGTTATCCATAAACTTGTTGATCCAAGAATTTATTTATATCTCATACAGAGATGCATAATCATAACAGGGCTAGTTTATCCTGTAACGTGTTGTATAACGGGGAAGACATTTGAGATGGAGAGCAAGGATTCTGCAGAGGCTGATACAATGGAACAAGTGTGAAGTATTTCCTACATGTGACATTATGTTAGGTTGCCCATGACAACAAGACAGCTAAAAGGATTTAATTGGCAAATGATCTGCATACCGTGAGGCCGATGTTCAGAGTTCAATCATGAACCATCACCTTTCTCTGCCCTTCCTCTCTGCCTACTAGTTTGTAGAGGTAAAGGACAATTAATACCTCAAAGGGAATGTAATCCTGCAGTCAGATGTACAATTTTAACGGTTAGTATAAGAGCTAAATTGCGGTAAAAGGCAAACCTTGTAACTCTATAAAGAATTCAAGTTTGAACAAGTTTCATTGTTCTTAAAGATTTAGGGGGGGTGATATAATGTCCCATTGCCTTCAATATCAAGATGATACCCTGAATTCTATAATTAAAAATTATCTTGCCCAAGAAGATATTAGTTATCCATCTAATATCTGTACTGTACTGTTGCTTTTACTTCAGCTACAGTGAAAGCTATTATTAACTTTTAATGAGTTTCCAAACATAAAGAAGCCCCCCTCCCACACACACAATGGTTTTGAGGCCCACCTCTGACAAATGTGTTACACCACAGTAAACACATTTACAAATAGGCATTTCCATCATTTCCAGTGCAGGGAAAGGTAAAACAGCAAAATCTAATTAAAATGTTAAACCATGCAAATATAATTTACTTCAGTAAGGTCATTGCTTTTAAATTTAAAAACTTTTGCAAGAGCTCCATATGTAAAAAGATAAAACTCATTAAAGGACTGAAATTAAGAATCAATTTATTTAGTAAATGATTTAATTAACCTTTTAACTGTTTTCATACATATGTGACTTTTTATTAAAGCAAACCATAAAATTTAAATAAATTTTCATTACAATGAGTAAGAAGATTTGAAACTTTAAAACTGTTTCTTTAATAACATATTGGAACACATGCAAAAACTGTCTAAACAGAGTAGCTCTTCAAATAAACCAAGGATGTTGAATACCAGGAGACTCCTCCCAAAAACCTGGATGGGTTTACTTACTTCTGTTTCCTTCTTGCCCTGATTTTCCAGGAACCTCACAAAAGAAAGAGGCAACCATGCAGAGAATGATACAAACCCCAGCCAATGTCGCCCAGGGTTCCGTCCTGCTTTTGTACCTGCTTTGCAATGATAGAATTTTTTTATCATCAACATCTGTTTCAGTATTTTCAATATGTATTCAGTTCACAAATCCAATTTCACTACGTTATGGACTGCACACAACTTACATAGAAAAGAGATCTAAAGCAAAGAATTTATTACAAAGTATTTTCTTTCCATATTTTCAACTATCAAGGTCTGGAATTCATTAACCCAGTATATAATTACTAATGACATAAAATCTCGCTCATAGATGTTTCACAATCAAACTTGGGTATTGAAAACAAGAAGTTTTATTCAAAATTATTTGCAACACCTAGAATATAATGTTCCTGAGAAAGACAAACTTAGTGTTCAGAAACCTTCTAAATATGCAAATAGGATTTGTCATAATACATTCAGGGAGATTTATGCTTGTATTTAAAAAGTCAAAGCACTTTCAGAGCAAGGGGTGATTAAGAGTTCATGTCAGCTTAAATCTCCACAACTTAATAATTTATGAGATTTAACTATCAAAGCATAAGGATACCAGATATCCTTGTTAACTAGATTTTAGTTCATGGAGCTACTTCAGGCAAAAAAGCATTTCAGTTCTGGTTACTGAGATGGATGGGAAGGTGAAAAGTGCCCTTAATGAAGAACCTTAAACTTCACGGAGATTGTCTGGATGTTTGATAGCCTTACAAACATTGAACAAAGCAGCTTGGAATATCCTTGCCATTTTACCCAACCCTTAACACTGCTCAAGGTAGGATCCTGAAAGTGGAGAAAGAATTAAAAATGCAGAATTCGAAAGTAGAGGTAAGTGATGCAAATGAGGTAAGAGAGCAGCAGACAAGGCACAAATTACCAAGCCTCACATATTTCTGGGAGTTGAACCATGAAATTCAAAATAGAATTTGTTAAGAATGGGAGGGAAACAAAATCCTTGACAATTTCCCATGGCCATCAAATGCACTAATGATTTCTGCCAAATGGTATAAATTTAAAAGGCAAAAGTTTTTTTTACACATTCATGGTATACTTAAAACAAAAGATATATGAAACACTGTTTCATACCAATTTGGATTCAGACTAATTCAGTTAAATTCTCTTTGCATAACTGCATCTCTTGTTTGTGAACTGGATACACCACTGAACATAAACTGAAACAGACATTAGTTTTTTTTCCTCAAATGAATTGACGACAGAAGTGAAACATGAACCATAAATCATTCAACATTTTGTAAAAGAAATACAGAAATGCAAAGCATTACTTCCTTTTACTATTTCTGTCTTGTTTAGACTGAAAGCAACTTGTGCTGCCAGTATTGTATCCTACTGATACTTAAGTTAAAAAAAACATTTGGTTAGGCTAAAGAGAGCTTTAAAACCCTGTAATTTTATGAATGGCCCAGGATATCATAACATTAACTATGATTTTAAAAATCCTTTAAGTTTTACCTAATGGTTCTGATTAATATCAATTTTGAAGCAGTAAATAATAACATTGCAAGTAATATGCCAAGTTTCATCTTTTCCCTTCTAAGGATTCTTACCAAAATCCTCAGAAGTCCTGGCTATTCAAATAAGACATTTAATCCAGGACTCAAATGCATTTACCATTTAACACTGTCTTTCATTTTATTACCCATTTCTGCACAGCCTGTCTTAAATATTGCAAGGTGTCTTAGAATACTTGCAAGAATCAAATGCAGTGGAACCAAGTGCTTCAACCCAGTCCAAGAGGTCTCAAAATTGAGGCAAACTATGAGAGCAGCTTTCCACTCATAACAACATATTTTCTCTATTAGTCAACTATTTCCTCTTTTACTTTTGCCAGAATAACCTCATGCAAAGCAAATGATGTCTACAGAGAGCTCTATCTGTAGGTCATATTCTATGTAGGATGCACATAAAAAACAGCACCATTTAATGCAGAATGTCAATCAATATAAAATGAGCAGGAAGAACTCTTCTTTTTCAAGTACTTAAGATTTGATTGAGATCAGCAGCCACTTAGAGAAGAGAAATCAACTCTTTTTAAAGAGAAAAATGAAGTGGGCAATGTCAATACAAGATTCTTCTGCACCTCGCCCTTACTGACCCATAACACACTCTTAAACTGTTGTAGAATTTTCTACTTCAAATACTTCAAAGCTGGTAATAATAAGATATCCACAACTATGTCCATTACCTTCCTGATCCAGGCTTGAGGACCACTATGTGTTAATTCGTCATAGGTCAAGACTTGTGCTCCAGTACTACCTGTGAACTGACCAGGCAGAGAGTTTGCCTGAGCCCACACATCAATCTGACAAAAATAAAATATATTGAAACCACATTAAACCATTGAATACTTGGTTGAAATCCAATTACATCAAAATAACTTGAAGACATAAACATTCAAAATCTATCAATATGTTGTCAGTCTAGAGGGCTAACAATATTACATTTACTCCAACTAAGATAGGCTGCTCGGACCCACCCGTCTACAGAAGATAAGCACAGATGTTCCAACACAGAGGCAATCAATTTGACTCAACCTAACTGTGCTGCGTTTATCTCCCACCTGGCCTACAATCTTTCGATTGCTTTTACTCCATTCAGCTATCATACCAATATTGAATATTAGTATGGTTCCTGTTTCAACAAATCACCATGAAAGTGAAATACACAGCCTTGTTGTCTGATTGAAGCAGTTTCCTTGTTCATTGTCCTAAAATCTATCTATAGTCATTTTTTCTAAACCATCTTCAAATATGAAGATTTTGAATTGGAATTCACCCTTAACAAAGATATTCAATTATTTGAATCAAATATTTTAATAACAAAACTGGCAGTATTAATACAATTAATTCAGTTTTAAACAGAATGAAGCTCCTATACGAATAAAGCATTTTGAGTATGTGAGTATGCAAGAATCATCTAGGAGGTGGGACACGGGCTATCCAAACTAAAAACTAAAAATGATTATGCTCCACATAAAAACATCCCTTGGAGAGAATCAATTTGCATTAGCTAAATTTTAATGCTGAGTGGTTATACCTTCATCCATTATAACAGAAGATTTTCTGCAGAGGTTAGAAAGATGTATTGCGACCTTATCAATACTTATTGATGTATAGTACATATATGCTTATTGATATGCGTACATCGCCTTACAACGACTGTGTGTTGTACGATGATCCCAGACAGCAGGAGCTAAGAGTATCTGCCGTTCAGCAAAAAATAAAAATACAAATGCTGCCCAGTTTAATGGTTATTCTGAACCTGAGAAGCTACATACCCACTCTATGCATCTACTCCCAATGCAACTTACAATAGAATTGTCATCCATTACACACCTTTTACAACATGAAGCAGCAGCCGGAGAGAACTCTTCTAAACTTATGTTTTATACTATCTAATTACAACTTAGAAAAAAATTTGTTTAAGCCAGTCATCAATTAAAATTATATTTGCATTTACATTAAGAAAGGCTTCTAATTTCAGATTCAAACAAAAACTACTGTAAGAACTGTCAGTTCAGATGGTTGTTCATTGAACATTAATGTGGTGGGTGGATAATAACTTTGTAATCTTAGTCAACTATTTGGCAACACTTGCTGTAAAGAATTGAATATGTGAGATTACTTCTTAGGCAAGGTCCCAAGGATGACCTGCAAGCATAGAGCATTCCTCAGAAGAAAATAGAATCGAGAAAGGGAAATTTAGGAGACAAAAAATAAACTGTTAAAACATAATTAAAAGTGAGTGAATAGTGGAAGGATAAAATTGCTTTGAAGTTGAAGCTGCAAGGAATGACAATGACAATGCAAAAGCTCAGTAGAAAACAAAAAGGTTAACATTTAGATATCATGTCTTTCAAAAATACTATCAAACACTTCACAGTAAACAAATGAGAAAGTAGTGACCAGGGATTCATGGTAAGATACTCAATTAGATGAATGACCTAATGGTGCTAAATGAGTGAGGGATGAGGATCAGGCCATGAGAGGAATTCTACTCTTCTTCCAACAGCGGCACGGAGAGCTTTTCTGGTGATTTACAATGTAGTATACACCCTGCAGTGGAATATCAGTCAAGATTTCAGACAACCACACAAACTCCTGGACAGTCCCAAACACTCATTTCAGAAAGAAAGAGAGCACCATTCCCCAGACCATTTCCCACTTACCTGTTCCTGTGCTCTGAGTATCATTGACATTGCTTCCACGTCATACGGATTCTTAACAAGACGTTTCTGTGCCGCTGCTCTCTCACTCATTGTTGCAGAGATATCCACAACCTAGAACACAAAATGCTAACATTTCTATTTGGAGAGATATAAACTGCAGAGCATTTTCTTCTTCAAACAATTTTAGTCTTTGTTTCTTGGCTCTTTATTGAAATCTGAACAGCCCACATTCGATTATTTGACAATGGCACAGCAGTTTATGTTACCAGAATGGTTTCCATGTTGTATGACTCTACTGTGGAGATAGGAAAGATGCCATTAAACGAAAGAGTGCACAAAATATTTAAAAGATAATTTTTTATTCATAAATACAGCGTAGAACAGGCCCCTCAGACCCTTATAGCTGCACCACCCAGCAACTCACTGATTTAACCCTAGCCTTATCATAGGACAATTTACAATGACCAATTAACCTACTAACTGGTGCATCTTTGGACTGTGGGAGGGAAGTGGAGCACCTGGAGGAAACCCATGTGGACACAGAAAGGAACATACAAATTTCCTTACAGAGGACACCAGAATTTAACTCTGGATTCCGATCTCCCGAGCAGTGTCACGCTACTACTAAGCTATTGCCAGGACCTGATGACCTGAGTTATAGAGAGAATTTGGGCAGGCTAGGTTCTTTTTTGGAACATAAGAAACATAGAAAATCACAAGAGGCATAGATACATAGAATGAATATATACAATATTTTTCCCAGGAAAAAGAGAATCAAAAATATAGAGCATAGGTTAAGTGAGAAGACATCTGAGGATCAACCTCTTCACACAGAAGGTGATGGGTATATGAAACAAGCTGCCAGAGGGTGTGGTAAAGGTTCTTACCACAAACAACACATAACAACATTTAAAAGTTATTCAGTCAGGTGCATGGATAGGAAAGATTTGAGGGATATGTGCCAAATGTGGACAAATGGGACTAACTTAAGTAGACATCTTGTTCAGCATGGACACGTTGGACTGAAGGGATTGTTTTCATATATTACTGAACGACTCAATGACTGGTAATCTACAGAAATGTACCAGAGTTATTCCCCAGAAGCCTCTGAAATTTAAATTCAATTAATAATTGCTGTTAGGGAAAAAGCCACCAACCTATCATATCAATGATCAGAATCAGATTTAATATCATCCGCATTGTCATGAAATGTGTTAACTTTATGGCAGCAGTACAATGAAATACATGATGAATAAATACAGATAAAAACTGACTAACATTAAGAATGTATATGTCAGTTATAGTTAAGTTAAAGTAAGTTGTGCAAAAAATAAAAAAGTAGTGAGGTAGTGTTCATGGGTTCAATGTCCATTAAGAAATTGGATAGCAGAGGGGAAGAAGCTGCTTCTAAATACCTGAGTGTGTGCCTTCAGGCTTCTGTACCTCTTTCCTGATGGTAACATCATGAAGAAGGCATGTCCTGGGTGGTGGGGATCCTTGATGGTTGACACTGCTCCTTCAAGATGTCTTGGATACTACAGAAGCTTGTACTTCTGATCAACCTGACTAATTTTACAAGTTTTTGCAACTGATTTCAATCTTGTGCAGTAGCCCCCCACCCCAATACCAGACGATGATGCAGCCAGTCAGAATGCTCTCCAGGTATATTTGTAGAAGCTTTCAAGTGTTTTAGTTGACAAACCAAATCTCCTCAAACTCCTAATGAAATATAGTCCCTGTCTAGCCTTCTTTATAGCTGCATTGATATATTGCATCCAAGTCAGGTCCTCAGAGATATTGACACCAAGGAACTTGAAGCTGCTCACTCTCTCCACTTCTGATCCCTCTAAGAGGATTGGTTTGTGTTCCTTCGTCTTACTCTTCCTGAAGTCCACAACCAGCTCTTTGGTCTTGCTGATGTTGAGTGCAACATTGTTGCTGCGACACCACTCAAGTAACTGTACATCTTGCTCCAGTACTCCCTTTTGTCACCACCTAAAATTCTGTCAATTTTACAGTGCTTGTATCATCAGGAAATTTATAGTTGGCCACAGTCACGGGCATAGAAAGGGTAGAGCAGTGGGTTGAGTACACATCCCTGTAAAACGCCAATGTGGACTGTCAGCAAGGTGGAAATGTTATTCCTAATTCGTACAGATTGTGGTTTTCCAGATAGGAAGCTGAAGGTCCAGCTGCAGAGGGAGGCACAGAGGTACAAAGATACTCATGAAAAGAGACTAGTTGTTATAAAACCCCATCTCGTTCACGAATTTCCTTCAGGAAATCTCCCAGCTTTACCCAGTATGGCCAATATATGACTCCACGTCCACCTCATGTAGTTGAATATCCAATGCCATCTGAAATAGAATAGCCAGCAACTCACTTGTACCAGCATTACTTTGTTTAAACAAAGAATAGCACTGTATGGACCATCTGGCATCAATGTAGGGTCTGTATTCTGACACAACCATATGGCTCATTTGACCTTGCAAGGTCCTCCACACCAACATCTAGGCATCACCTAGTCAAGCAATCATCTGACATAGCTTCACTCAAGGAATCACGTGTAAGAGGGGATCTTGGGGTCCATCTCCATAGCACCCCAGAAGTGGCCACGCAAGTAGATAAAGTCATGCTTGCCTTCATTGGTCAGTGTATTGAGTATAAGAATAAGAAAGTAATGTTGCAGCTATGTAAAACTTTGGTTAGGTCACACTTAAGAATAAAGTTTGCTGTTCTGGTCAGCCCATTCCAGGAAGGATGTGGAAGCTTCACAAAGGGTGCGTGAGAGGTTTACTAAGATGCTACCTGGTTCCAACTGGATAAGCTAGAAGTAGTAGTTGAACAAACTTGGATTGTTTTCTTCGGAGAATCAAAGGCTGAGGACGGAACTGATAAAGTTTATAAACACACAGGACAACAAATTTTTTCAGAAGTGTTGCTTCCTCAGAATTTTTTTTGTTTATGATGGACTTCTTGAAGATGAACACAAATATAATTTCAGACTACTTGTATCACGTAGGAATTTGGAGAAACAAATTAACTTTTATTGAATATAATGTGTTTAGTTGCATAATGGTGCTGATGCTTTGCAATAGTTCAACTAAGTTAAAAATATTTTGTTAATGATTTTCATTTGTACTCAGTGTCTGAGGCTTCTCGCTTAGTGTCCAACAACTATTCGTCAACATTGATGGATTCCAGTTGCCCTGGTATCTTTTCTCCATGACCGCAATGTCCTGGTGAAACCTTTCACCATGCTCGTCACTAACAGCACCAAGATTTACAGGGAAGAAGTCTAAATGGGAATGCAGAAAATGAATCATTAGTGACATGTTGCATTTCATGGTTTTATATGCTTGAAACATGCTTTCAACCAGCTGCATTTAGTTTGGTGCTCTGTAGATGCCAAGAAAAATTTCAACAACTTCCTTGAATGCCTTCCATGTGATTTTCTCCGGTCCCACTAGAAACTCTTCAAGTTGCCTGTCATTGATGACCCATTTGATTTGTGGACCAACAAAAATGCTTTCCTTAATCTTGGCATCAGTTATTCTGGGAATTATCTGTCTCAAATATCAAAATCCTTCACAGAAATTTTTGTGCCTGGTGATAGCAAATTCCATCCTTACAGTCCTGAACCCAATAATTATTACTAAAACCCATCCTGCCATGGAGCAGCCACTCCGTCTAAGCATGCCCAAACATGCCTGGACAAGATAGGAAACTTTCCAGCTTACATTGTAGGCAACATTTTAATTGATTTGAATTATGAATTGAAATAATAAACATAAGTTTATTAAAAAATGGTGCATGATAGGGAAATTTCATGATGATTTTCATGATCAGTAGCCCAATGTTCATAAGATACACCTGAAGGTATTCAGAAAGCAAAATCTTTGTTGTCCAGTGTTATGGGAGGCATATATGGGGCAGATAGTCAGAATCATTTTCCCAGGGTAGAAATGTCAAATATTTTATGATATACATTTAAGGTGAAGAAATCTTAGAGAAGATGTCTGGGGTGAGATTTTTTGTTACACAGAGAGTGATAGGTGCTTATAACAGGATACCAGGACAGATAGTAGACAATGCTGCAGACTCTTCATCACAATCAGTGGATATTTCCTGTCCATTCTTCAAAGTTAGTGGTTCACTGGTATACAGGCCGGAGGGAGCAGCCCAGGAGTCCTCAATATTAACTCAAGTTCTTCCGGTCAAGATGGCACCAGCATACAATGCTCCCTCGGTTGACATCTTCCAGATAGTCTATTTTACTTCTTTTACATAGGTTTCTCATCTTAAATATGTTTCTGGGACTGTTAGAGCCTGCAATTTACAGTCTGGAGATAGTTTGAGTGATCCAGCACTTGGCTATCTTCAAGAGGATTCTGGTAAGTGATCACATGCTTGGACGGCCTTGAGGCAAAGAAACTTCGAAACGGGGCATGAGCTTATGTTCAACTCCGTTAACTCTATTAAAGAATTAAAACATTCTTTACCGCCAATAAAGCACCAAGGAAGATTGAGACATCGAGGCAAATGCAGAAGACGAGCAAGAGATCAGTGCCAACTGCATTCCTTTTGATCACTGCCAAGAAGGAGTCTGTGAGCAGCCTATCACTGTGTGGCTCGCTGTGGTGAGCAGGGAGGCCCCTGAGCTCATGTGGTGTCTCTCTCTTCATTAACGGAGGAGATGTTATCATGGCTCTGGGTTATTGATTGGACTATTGTGTTTATGAACTGTGGACTTTCTCAGACTTACAGTTTTAATATTCTGTGTTTTTCACCCATTAAGTTCCATTTTGCTCTACAAGGGGATGGGTTTTGGGGGTTGATGCTCTTGTTCTGGTTTGTGTGTGGGGAGGAAGGTTTGGGCTCGATGTTCTTGTTTCATTTTGTGCGGCGGAAGGGGACCTGGGTGTTGATGATTGGAATACCATTCTTTTTTGTGCGGGGGGTGGGTTTGATGTTACTCTCTGAACGACCTTCATGTACTTTGTTTTGTGGCTATCTGAAGAAGACGAATCTCAGAGTTGTATATGGATACAAACTTTGATAATAAATGAAACTGAACTTTTTGAACCTTTTGACCCTATGAAATTTCACAGCCTCAGGTTAAATGTGGGTAAGGAACTACCTCTTGAATACCACCTGATATCCCCTTGCAGATCATGAATCAATGTTCCTCCACTGCCATAGAATAATACAACATGGAAACAAGCCCTTCAGCCCAATTGGTCCATACTGACCACAGCATCCTCCCTGCTAGTCCCAGTTGCAACTTTCAGCCCATTATCCTCCAAGCCCTTCCCCTCCATGTAACTACCCAAATGCCTCTTTAAGATACCATCTGTTTACACAGTCATTAATTACACAGTGCATTGTGCTAGGGTAAGGTAGTTCTTCTGGTGAAGGTAATCCCATGGCGATGTTCGATAGAGCATTCCAGGATTTAAATAGACCAGCAATATACCAGCAAGTCAGGATACTGCGCAGCTTGGAAGGGAACTTTCATGTGGTGCTGTCCCCATGCATCTGCTGCCTTTGTCCTTCCTGGTAATAGGGGCTGTAGGTCTGAGAGGTGCTATAGGAGGGAGGGGTTATTGTAGTCCAAGTTTTTCAGCGGTAAATATTAAAGCCACTGTGCACCAGTGAAGGACAGAAAGAATGTTAGGACAGTTGATGGCATGCCAATCAAAAAGCTGCTTGTCTTGGATGGTGTTGATCTTCTTGGGAGTTGTTGGCCCTACAATTATGCGAGTGGTGAGTACTCAGTCAGATTGCTGATCTGTGCCTTTTGGATAGTGGAAAGGCTCTGGAATGACTGGACATAAGTGACTCACTACAGGATACCCTGCCTCTGACCTGCTTGGTATTTATTATCATCATGGTATTTACTGGCTGGTGCAGCTGAGTTTCTGGTCTGTGGTATAGGGATGGGATTACTTTCATCAGAAGAACTACCTTATTCTAACTGAATGAACTCTGCAATGATTTAATCTGTATGCAAGACAAACTTTTCACTGTATCTTCGTACATATTACAATAATAAACTAATACCAAGTAAATCACGTGGCTCACTACCACTTTGCGAAGAGAAATTAGGAAGTTGGCCTTACAGGCAATGCCCAAATACTGAAAATAAACAAATATTTTTTAAATGTCCAGCTGGCGAGTTATTAGCTTAGAAGCCTTGAAGTGAGCATCAACCAGATATCTTAAGTGCTTAATACAGTGCCAAATAGAGACGAAGTAATAACTCTAACCAACTTTCTAACCTTTGACTGACAGCATCTATCATTTAATGATTAATTTAATTAATGGTTAATGACACAAAATATAATGACATCATTATTCTACCAATGAAATAATAGATTTTCAATAGGTGTGATTGGAAGCTAAGAACAAAATAGTTAACAAATTCAAAGTTATCCTGCAATAATTTAAAAAAATCAAATTTGCACCTATTCATTGGGATTTGTTGAGAACCATTAAAAAGAAATGAAGCATGCATCTCCCAATCACACACTGCATAAATCCACTGGCAGAATTCTCACCTGAGAACTGACTTCTGGAAAGACATCATCAGTTGTTTCTTTACTGTTTTTTTCCACAGGAACCCATTTTCCATAACCATTCAGCACCTCTTTCTTCCTGTGTTGTGAACCAGAGGAAACTGGAAACTCCTTAGTTAGAGCCACCTGGGTTTTTGCTGTTGGCTTCACTGTGGCATTCTGCTAATAAAGGGACACTAATTTAAACAGCACATTGAGCAACCTTCTTCTAAACAGAGGCACTCTAATGTGGATACTAATGTCAACTCCATTTCAGCAGGGTTGAAGAATTAGGATTAGCCCCACCTTGTAGGACGATCAGAATTAGATTTTGACTCCGAACTGAGACATTCTCAGATTACTGTGGGCCGATGATGTTCGTGTAGAAGTTTATTATAATTATTGATTGTTTAATATAAAAGCCGAAAGTATTGGCCTACTTAGCAGCTCAGGCACCATCTGCTCAGTTAGAGGGAGGAAAAGAGGGTTAAAATTTTGCTATAACAATTTACGCTGGAATATATTAATCCAGTTTCACCCTATCTTACTGCATGCTGCACCTTCTGTTTTTATTTCATTTTTCAACATGACAGACAATATGAGCTCAAAATGCTCAAGGGGTTTTCTTCCAAATGAAGAATCAACACAAGGTGAATTTTCAATAACGGATTAAAATTTTACACAGCAAACTTTGGTTATATAACCACAAAAAGGGTTCACTCCTTGACTAAAAATGTTTGATGTTAGGGTCATGGAGTCATAGAGTTGTACATAGAAAAATCCCTTTAGCATCTGTGCCAAGCATCAAGCATACTAATTCCACTTGACTAATTAATTCAAAATCCCCCCAATGACTTACTCATTTAAGTATCTGTCAAAATACACCTTAAATATTGTTACTGTTCCTGCCTCCACCACCTCCTCCGGCCATTCAACCCATTTGTGTGAAATTTTTTGCCCCACAGAATCCCTGTAAATCTCCTCCCTCTCAACTGAAACCTACACTCTCTAGCATTAGACACCCCTACATGGGAAACAGACACTAGCTATTTATTTTCTATTCATAATTGACAGTTCAGTGAGAAAGAATGTCAATGAATAAACTTAGAATTAGAAAATAATTCCTGAGGTGACTGATCTTCTTTGTTAGAATTGGAGAATACTTTACAATTCAGAACTTGTGTCCAATTTGCATTGAGAAAGAACATATAAATTTCTGGTCATTGTAACTCAAATATTAGAAATTATTAAGGACTAAAGACAACCCGCTTTTAGCCAATCTAACTGTGATTTGTTTTGTCACCAAGATACAAAGCTTTCATTCTTAGTCCAAGCCGAATTATTAAGAAGCTGTATTTGTTGTTTCACTGGTATCAGCTTCCTTTTCCAATGCAGAGTGACTTGAAAATCCTGTTCTTGCATTATAAGCACAGGCTAAACTCACTCTAGAAGTTGTCAAGTCATTTGAAGCCATTTTAATGACATGATGTTCTGATTCCCATCTGTCAATCCTACTGGGACAACAAACTATTACAAATTAGGAGCCTCAGACCTTTAGGTTTTCATTTTTGTAGCGTTATTTTTTTTAATATTTGACTTTTTCTTTCTTAATCCAGTCTTTGCTCCTTTATATTGTGTTTTCTTTATATGCTTTGCTTCTCTAAGTCCAACCCTATGTCCCCGTCATAAGAGGTAGAAATGGGTAAGGCCAGCAAATAGGGCTCCAGTGAAGTTGTGTAGACCAATCCCTTTTACAGTGGATACAATAGATTACAGAAACATTGATGAACTCAAACCATACCATTGACTTCAGAGGACGATGGAAATGGGAGGTCAGCGATGGCCTATGCTCCACTGGGAGCTAAAGGCTCCAAGTAAGTGAAATTTATATATTTTGTCATTGAATCAATGAATCTATCTTGCTTTTTCCTTTATTCTGTTTTCTTGCTTAAGAAGATCCTTCAACTCAGAAATATTAGTGCATCAGTAAAAGAGCATAATTTTGGATTTGCTTATTTCCCAGGACTGGGGCCAGGTATTGGTGGGTGCGAGGATCAGGATGGGTGGATATTGGGAGTGAAGGTTGACATTTTTAGGTAGGTTAGTTATCAGGTATTTAGGTCTGGGTTGATTGATGGAGGTGGACTAAAACCAGTGGATTGGCAGAGCAGGATATGGGAAAGAGGGTAGGGAGTTCAGAGATAAAAAGTCCATATGAAGCACAACTGGAGATGCACAAAGAAAACACAGCTCAATACTGGTCAATTCTAGGAAAATGTGGACAAATTTTCCTACTAGTCCAAAGGTAGTATTGTATTCTGTAGAAAATTGTAATATTTGATTGCGTTAATCCTGAAGTTGCATCTTGCTTACAAACATCACTTACTGCTCAATGAAATTAGGGGAGAATGCAAGAGAATCCATTCTTGAGAAAGGTCATTTTCACTTCCACAGCATTGAAAATCGTATTTCTAGGCCATTGGGCCTGACCTCCTGCAGTTCCTGATCGTCCTGTAGAGGGAGCAGCACAGCCTCCATCTTTCACTAAGCACAACCCTCCATGCACGAAATCCAACGGCCAAAGACAGGCCCATCTAACAGCAAGCCTCTGCAATTAATGCTGGTCTATTGCTTGAAGGAGCATGAACATGTTAGGAAAAAGATTTTTCATGAAAATTATATGGAAGTCAGAAATAGGGGAAGTAAGTGATGTGGCCTCTCAAGGTTGCTCCATTAAGGTTATGACTGATCTTTTACAAGCAAAAGAGATTCTGCAGTTGCTGGAAATATTGAGAAACACACACAAAATGCTGGAGGAACTCAACAGGTCAGGCAGCCACTATGAAGGGGAAGGGCCTCAGCCTAAAAAGCCAACTGTTTATTCCCCTCTTTAGATGCTGCCTGACCTGCTGAGTTCATCCAGCATTTTGTGTATTTTTACTGATCATTTACTTTGTCATCCCTAATTAAAGGTTTTCAATTTATGCTAGGTCTTTTATGTAGTTTTCTAATTCATACAGATAAATGAGATTGCTGATTCGTTTCTGGCATAACGTACCTTCCTATCATCCCCTTCCCGCCCTGTAGATTCTTTTGAAGAGTTGTCAATATGGCAGAGATTTACAATGGCATTATGGAGTGTTATTCCTCTCTCAATATCCTTTAAACTAAGTTTAACCAAGTCTTGAAGGGAATAATATTCCAAACCAAGGAGTGTTGATTATGGAGTTCATTCTTTCCTTTCAAATAGATCAATGCTACAGACTAAAACTCTTACTTCTCAATTCCCACTATCCTAGATGCCGTCACATAATATTATCTTTTGTAAGAGTGACTTACCCTTATATAACACATTTAATGTGGTAAAATGTCTCAGGGCAGTTCATGAGTGCTATCAAAGAAAATGTGATCAAGTCACTGAAGGAGACGATTAAGGCAGGGCATTTTGAACAGATAGGAAGATAGCGTGACTGAGGTTTAAGAAGGAAATTCCAGAACTTGGGAACCTTTCCAGCTAATTGCCAGAAGATGACCAAGTTCAGAACTATGTTTTGAGGTGAGATGATGTTCAGGGTAGTTGTCGAGCTGGAACCGGTTAGATAGGATAGGTTTATAATGTATTGGGTGGGGGGGGGGGGGGGGGGGGGAGGGATGTGGAAGAACAGAAAATAGATTTGAAATAAAAATGCAACTTAACTAAGTGCCAATGTGAGTCAGCAAGGTCATGCAGTCTGACCAGATGATTAAGAGAGAGGGTTAGCATGTTGAAATATGGGTGTTGAATAATATATAGCAATCATGCCTATAGAGAGACAAAACTGGATTTGTCCCTGTAGTTGAAATTAAGGCCTATTTTCTGTACATTCTACTGTTCTTACAAACACATGCAACTCCAAATCATCTCAGGGTTATAGGGATTTACAATACAGACTTTAACTCAGCATGTCCATGCCAACATTTTTGCCCATCTACCATAGTCCCATTTGCTTATATTTGGTATCATTCTATGCCTTGCCTTTTTAGGTCTCTTTAACCTAGTGATTATCTCTAACTTCACCAGCTCCTGACAGCAAGCTCCAGAAATCAGCAACTCTGTTAAAAAAAAATCTCTCAAAACTCTTTTAATGCTTCATCTCAACCTTACCTTTTTGATACCTCTACTATGGAATCTGTTTTATCAACTTTAAGTAATTAGTCTTCAAAAACAATACATGTGCAACACGTACTCCCCTTTTAATGCTACTTCATCAACTAAAGACCACGAGGGCAGAATTGGATCATTCCGACCATCATTCAATCATGGCCGATATATTTTCTCTCCTCATCGCCACTCTTCTACCTTGTCCCCACAACCTTTTACATTCTGTCACAAACCTATCAACCTCTGCTTTAAATATACCCAAACACTTGGTTTCCACAGTCATCTGTGGCAATGCATTCCACAAATTTATCATCCTTTGGCTAAAGAAATTCCTCAACTCTATTACAGTAGCAAAATGAGATTTGCTTTATGGTGAAGAATAGTGCAAATTCCATCACACAATGCATAACTCTGAATGGAAGCTGTACATCTTGAGGAAAGTAGGATATGTAATTGATATATTACAGGTTTCCACAAAAAGTAATTTTTTTTATCCTGCATCAGCTTGAATCTATTTATTAATTTTACATAGGATATTTTCCTCATAATGTTATTAAATGAATTTCAAAATCACGAGGGGAAAATAATCTCTATGCACAGGGTCTAGTCAGAGAAAAGCCACTGGTGGAGCCATTACAAATGGTATTAGCTTAGGCTTGATTTTTCCAGTTGTCACTGATTTCCAAAGACCTGCTGGGAATTTGTTTTTATATTTTTCCTAACAATAAAATTGGGATGGCAATGTTTTAATTATTTTACACATTTTAAGGCCATTTCAAAACATGACTATGGCGCAGAGATTAATGGGTTTGTGGTTACTAATCAGCGATGAGACCAGAGTAGTGTCTGTGAGGCAGTAATACTAAATGTAACAGCAAACACATGCAACCATAAATAAACTTAAAGTGTTTAAGATTTAAAATCCCTTTTTAGATCCCTTTTTTTGTTTGCAATGTATTTTGGAGATCAGATTAATACTATTTTTTAAGGCTCAGAATATCCTATTTTGTCAAAGTAAAACAGTGACCAAAAATATTTCAAGTCCTAGCTATATGCCAGAGGTCAGTTTAAAACAGAAAGTTTATAGATCTGGAGGAAGCTTTGGGCGAGGCTATAGAGGAATCTGAAAATGAAGTTTGAAAAGTCAATAGATATGGATGTCATGGATGGATGAGTAGAGTCAAGAAAGCAGTTAAACAATGCAAAAATAAACACTGAGGTGGAGTGGATTATGATTAATAAAGAGAACTTGCATTTAAACAGCACCTTTAATGACCATTTTACATCTCATAAATTGTTCGTAATGTGATAAGAAAAACCTAATGCCTTAAAACAGCTAATCTGTACTTGTGTTTAACAACATTGAACGAACAACAAATTCCAGTTAATCTCCTTGATCATGAAGGATGAATTTTGACCAGGAGCCAGGGAATATTCCCTGCTTTTCTTCATGGTGCCACAGAATCCGTTTTCTCCATCAGAACACATTGACTCAACACTTAATGTTTCAGTCAAAAGACTCGCCTCCAATAACACAGCAAAGTTAGCTGTGCTGTAATATCAGCCTAGAAATCATGGGAAGTCCAGGAGCAAGGCTTGAACCGAAAACTGAAGCTCACTTTACCACAGATTACTATACATTAGTTCTGTATAATGCATTGTTACATGCAGGATCGTGGGATCAATGCAGATGTGGGAGAATAGAATTAAAAGTGAAAATTAAAGCTCCATTTCAGATGATGAACAGGTGTTGATGATGCAGTGAATTTAATCGCATCCTGTTAAGTTGACAGCATCATGTTTTGAAGCCATTTTGCTGGGTTTCAGCTTGCAGCTGTCTAGTTAATTGCACAACTTAAAACAATACCACTCCATTCATTTCTATTCTATTCTAATGTTGTACCAATGCTAGCAAACATTATTGAATGCTGACTGCTAGGAATCAACAAATGTCTTTTTAATTTTTCACATCAGTCCTAAGCCATTCCAACAGTTTGAAACTCAAAACCATTCATGAAAAACCTAATGTCCATTTCCAATAAAAAATTAATTACCTATGTCTTTATCCATGTCAGTCTATAGTATTAGAATGGCTTCCTTCCGTTTCACTACAGGTATCATTTGCAAAAGTGCTTCATCAGTTTAGAATCAAATTCACTGACATACATTAGAAAAAGGACAATATTACTAAAGTACCCTGCAGATCCTTCTCCTAACACCCCCCACCCCAAAGAAAAACACAACCATTTAATATGAACACCAATTTCTTCATAATTCATTGAATTAGCTACAATTTCCATGTGGGCCACCTGATTTTCCACCATTCATGTAGACTATGCAAGATCCATCCCGTCTGAGGCTATGCTGGCTAGTTCTTAGCTTATTTTCACAGACAGCTTAGAAATTTACTCCCAATAAACAACTGACATTGCTTAGTGGTTAAGCCACAACATCACCTCAACTAAAGCCAAGACAGTCTACTTCAGTCAATGACTAAGAGACTAACACCTAAATGCCAGAGGAAGTCAGCAAGTCAGGCAGCACCCATGGAGTGGAAGACAGTTGACATTTTGGGCTAAGACCTTTCATCAACTCTTGTCTGAAATGGCAACTGTTTATTACCTCCCACAGATGCTGCCTAACTTGCTGACTTCCTCTGGCATTTAAATATTTTGCTTCAGATTTCCAGTACCTGCTGAATCTCATGTTTATCAACTGAAACAGAAAGTGTTACAAAGTGATCTTTGTCCTGCCTGACACAGGTGCCAAGAAAAGCAGTGTAACCATTTCAGATTTAACATTAAGTTTGTTTCTCACAAATGTTATTTCAACTGTTGAGTATTTTTAGTTTGTTTACACTTCAGATTTCCACAATTTCTTCTTTTTCATTGTGAGTGTAACCAATTTGCTAATGATACTGCTTTTATTGAAAAATCCATTATTTGAAGTGCATCTCTCTTATTTTTGAGAGAGATACAGCTCAGAACAGGCCCTTCTGGCCCAACAAACCGTACCACCCGACAACCCACTTATTTAACACTAACCTAATCATAGAACAATTTACAATGACCAATTAACCTACAAGCCAGCACATCTTTGGAATGTGGGAGGAAACCGGAGCACCCAGAGGAAACACACGGTTCACAGGAAGGAAGTACAAACTCCTAATAGACAGCGCCAGAATTGAACTCTGAACCAGCCCTGAGCTGTAATAGCGTTGTGCTGTTATGCTAGCATGACTTTTGCAGATCATCAATATTGATCTATACTAAAAATCATCAGGCAACAAGAAATTCAGTAGAAATAAACAAATGTGGAATAAATTGCTGATTTATTAACAAGAACTGATCATTTGTGCAAGGATTATGTACATAAATATATTGTCAAAAAATATTACAATCATGATTTTCTCAATATATTGTTAAAAAGTTTACTTGATAGTTTAGAGGATTAAATACATGTGTAGCATTTTAAATCCACGTAACTCAGTACTTGCTCAATTCGTTGTTTGCACTGGAATCACCTCAGATATGCAGAAATTGAAGAACCACATATTAGCTTTCCAAATTAGAATTTATTTTATAAAATTAAAAGGGCTCTTAATCTGAAAATAAAAAAATACAGATGTCAGAAATCTGAGATAAAATCAAAGTGCTGGCTACACTCAGCAATTCAGTCAGCATCTGTGGAAAATGAAACTGAGTTAATGACTCAAGCCAATAAAATTTGTTCAAAATTTTCTTTGATTCTCTGGAAATTTATCAAACTGAGACTTTAGTTTCACTCCTTATGGATGCTGAAGGAAAAAGCTGAGAATTAAAAACTATGTGCTGGACATTAAAATTTTGAATTTGTTCCCTATGTTAGGAAACTTGTTGAAAAAGGCATGCAAAAATACTGCAAGACTGAAATCAAGCTTGCTGTAGCTGTTTTCCATCGTCAAACAAACTACCCCTTTCTGCGTTCAGATATGAAATAGCGCAAAATTCAGCCAAACACGACGGTCTCAGAACAGAAAGTGCTGGAACTACTCCACTGGTCAAGCTGTACCTGTGGTAAGGGAAACGAAGTCATGTCTCAGGATGAAGTCAGTTCATTGACCTAAAAAGTTAATTTTGTTTATTCTCCACGGATGCTATCTACCCTATTGAGATTTTCCAGCATTGTGTGCTTTTATTCCAGATTACCAGCATTCATAGTTTTTCTACTTTCCAAATATGTTTGAGTGCACTGATACATTTAGTATATTTAAATATCTGCCATGAGGACATTAACTTTACAAATTAAAAAAACATAACTTAAAAATTGCAATTCCATAAAACAATTAATACTTTGATAACCTTTGGTTGTCTTTATCTGCCTTGCATTCCAAAGAGAGTAATACCTGCTGGTGTCCCACAAATTCTAAGCACCTTCCAGTTTACCATCTGTCAGTATGTTAAGTAAGATCCCAGGGTTATCTACCCTAAAATTTAAATTTGAAGACCTTTACTGATTTATGCAATTTTAAATTTTTTTTTAGCCAGAGGGTGGTGAATCTATGGAATTTGTTGCCACGGGTGGCAGTGGAGGCCAAGTCATTGGGTGTATTTAAGGCAGAGATTGATAGGTATCTAAGTAGTCAGGGCATCAAAAGTTATGGTGAGAAGGCGGGTGAATGGGACTAAAGGGGAGTTTGGATCAGCTCATGATGAAATGGCGGAGCAGACTCGATGGGCCAAATGGCCGACTTCTGCTGCTTTGTCTTATGGTCTAAATTGGAAGCCCAAGAAAATCCTTATTACTTGCACAGTAAGAAAAAGTGTAAAGAACTTCTTAGGACTGAAACTAATTGGAAAAAAAAGATTGGGTAGAAACAAGGTTCTAATTTCAACCATGTAATAATACTGACTCTCCAGATGAGAATTTTCCAGTATTCGGTTATTAAACACCAGAATAAAAATTCTACATCAGTTTGAAATTGTGATAAGATTTTTTTAAACTCTAGTGGAAGGCTAATACGAAATGAGACTATATTTTTCCAATTGTGAAATGAAATAGCCCAGTCTCTGATGATTCTAAGAACGTTACCCAATGTGACATTCAGCTATGTACAGCAGGATGTCTCATAAGTACTCCCTAGATTTTAGTTTGTTTATCTCATTGATAATGGCAGAGCTGGTAATAGTAACTGGTAACTACCTCAGCACAGCTGCAGTCCACAACCTGTTGTCCATGCAAGTGCTCCTTGTGTAAAGCACTGGACTTAGGAGTTAGGCTAATGATTTGAAGAAATGGTAAAAGTCACATCTACAAAAAGAATGTGCAGCTATGATACAAACTGAGTCTTGTTTTTCAGGAGGAAGAGTTGAGAGGAAACAGTTGGGGGAAAATGAAGAAATTGATTTTAGAGAGAAGAAAATAAGCAGCTTTATTAGAGATTTCTACTGTGGAGAACATACTTCATAGGAACTCAAACATACTCCCAGAAGGTGTATAATGAAAGCATGATATTAAAGCCACTTTTCAAAAAGAAATAAACGAATGAAGCATTAGCAGTTAAAAAAGAAATAAGCAATTTAAAATTCTGTCTACTGCTAAATAACTTGAGTGGGTATTTAACTTTAACAGAATGAAGAAAAACATATCAGTTGGATACAACTGCACCCAGGTAGTTGAGAGAATGAAAGATATGATACATTTTACTGAAGGCAGATTAATTGTGAAAACTTCAGAGATGGCTAGTTCAAAGAGAGAGAATCAAAAGTAAGTTTTAATCCAGATAAAATTAAAAGGAAATGGGTAAACATAATTATTGATAACTGGTCAAACAAGCTACACTGTAGATTTGAACTTCATGTGTGCTCTACACTAAACTGAAATTCTTAGATGGAACAAAACAGGGTCCAACATCCCTATACATCAAGGTAGACTGGTGCGTAACTTCCAGACTTGGGATTGGGCTGTTCAAGAAAAATTACCTTTTCTGGTCTCAAACTCTTATATACCCATAATGGCTGACTTGTGGTTTATATACCAACCTGGAATAGCACTTTTGAAGAGGTGGGGTAGGAGTAAGAAAATTAAAACTATATTCACAAGATATTAGTGTAATAATTTTATTACAGAGATGACAGCAAATGATGTTCTGGAATGAAAGACACAAAACTAAAAAAGCTAGCAGTATCAAACAATTGCCAAGATGTATTACATATTGAAGAATATGAAAAAATATTTTTTTCCTCCAGCAGCAGGAATAAAGCACAAACACACCTGGAAACTATAGAACACATCATGTAATGTTTCTAGCTGAAGCAGTATGTCTTTTACCAAGAACATGAATTTAATTCTTCTGAGGTTAGCTGAAGTGCAATGCCACATTTTTTGCATCAGTGTCTTACAAAACAGGGAGGAATCTGCATTGATCCTTCCTGGGAAACATGGGATAACTTCAACTCGTCTTTGGAATAAGCTACTTCTACTTATTCCGGTTTAAATGGGAAGTATAATAAAACATCTGAAGAAGAGTTCAGTTTTGGATGTTTTTCTCCAACCTTGAGGAAAACAAGCCTGAAGTAGTCGATCCATTGCTCCGTCATATTAGAAGGAGTACTTTCAGAAAAGTAAACAACGAGTATCAGGTGCTTCAGGTGGACTTCTCTGAAACTACACAACTCAGTATCAAAATGAATTTCAATGTGCTCACTGGAACCAAGCTTCAACCACAATCTTCATTGCTGCAGACATAGCACCTGCAAAAGGTTTCTACTGTGGGTGGCTGGACAATGGTTTAAATAGAGAAGTCTGGGGGATGGCAGAAAAACATATTAAGAAACAATTTTGAGTCAAGGTTACAAGTTTTATTCCTCCCACCAATATTCTCACAGTGCTAAAATAATTTTCAGTAACCAAATCTGCACAGGTACCCAGGACAAGGAGATTCATCAATAACTTGGCATAAACAACAACAGGAGTCACAGGATAGTGATCAAGTCAGTGACGTGTATGCTGAACACGTTTCCTTTCTTATTCCTGGAATGTTTATCTATTATATATACACCTCACTGGCATTCCAAACGAAATGAGCTAATTTACTAGGGACTGGAAGTCAGCCAAGATCTTCCTGGACAACAAAGAACTTTCACAGATCTCTCAAATAACTGCTTTAAACCCCAAGACAATTGTCAATAAAATCTTCAGTTACTGTTTTTAAAGACCCACTAGAACTCAGTCAAATAAAAAAAAAAGTAATGCAGTGCAAGTATTTTTGCATTGCTGCTTCACATAATTCTGATGTATTCAAGAAGTGTTAATCCAGGACTTTGACTAGCTCTGCCATGTGTGGATGGGGAGCAACATTAAAAAAAGCACACAGGCAGAGTACTGATAACTGTCAACCACTAAGATTAGAACTCATCCAACTCATAAGCCTTTACTCATGAGATTGTGCTAGGTGGACTCAAATTGAAGCCTTAAGCCTGCATGGTCATGGAATGGAATACCGAAGAAAGTGGGTTGAAAGTGAGAAGAAGGTGGTGTTAATGAATCATCCTATCAAAAAACTTCAGATTTTAAATATATTATTGATAGTTTAATTTAAAGTATCACTATATGTCAAAATATTTTAGGAACAAAGAAGCATTTGAACTAAAGAAAGCTAAGAAATGCCCCACAAAGTGGCAACTTTAAGCTAGCGGATCTAATTTGAAATATGAATAGTAGAGAATTTTATAATGGAAGTGACAAGTGTGACAAACACATAACAACAATTTAAAAATGATCAAAGAAATCAGTTCAAGCTTAACAAATAGCCAATCTCAGAGTTGATCTTCCTTGTAGAATTCAACACCAATAGTTATCAATCTGTAAATTTTGAAATTTTCTTGCATAGTTCAATGGATTTCACATGTTGAATTCTATCCATGTTGCACCTGCCACAACCCTTATAAAATGGCCAATACACAATGTTCACAGGTCCCAACAGTAATTGTGGAAAGAATACACAATTGCAGAAAATATGCATGTAGAAAAGGTATGGTTGCTTTTAGTAGCAGGTGAAGAGGGGGCAGGGTTAAGTAAAAGAGGCCACATTTCCTAAAGACTATAATAAAAACACTACCTTATAACTGAAAGGGTATTTCTGGTTTTGTTTACTGCGTCTTTTCTGAAACAAAAGCTCCAACAGTATTGAGACAGGGCATCCAGATATACCGTATATCCTCATACTACTCCAGCTTCCCACCATTTTTGTTGGCCTTGTAGCTTCTAATTTGCCACAGCAAAATGAAATGGGTCATTTGCATCAACACGATTTCAGGTTGTGGACCATACTGATAACCTATGACAGCTTATGCTGTTGTTATATTTTTCATCTATAAATATCTGCTATCAGGGCTATTCAGAAAACAATCAAAATATATTTTAAAAATTTTAAAAAGTGTTTAATTATAATCATTATTAGCTAAAATAATGGAACAAAACCACTTAGCTTCATTTACCATTTTAAAGAAAATCTACTATCATATTTAAACAAATGCCAGCTTGGTAAAAGTTAGGGACCAGATACAAAGTGCTCCCAGTCTCTTGATGAGAAACCATTCCTAGACTCCATAGAGTCCAGGTAACAATTGAAAAGATTAGATGCAAGCACATCTGACTTAAAGCACATTCTATATCTCCATGCTGCTGTGTGCAACAGTAGAAGCCCAGAATTAGCCGATAACGTATAGTAACCAGGTGATGTGTCCCTACAGAGCCTTCAGCGAATCATCAGCTTAATCTAGCCCATTATTCACAGAACTAACAAGGAAACAGGACATAGCATCATATTTATCATATTGTGAACCAAGATTAGTTCGCAATCCAAAATATATTGTGAACTTCTCTATTCCAATTTTAATACAAATCAATGTCAATGTGGAGTCTGAATGGAAACAAACAACAGGAGACAGTTTGGAATTGGTTGAGGCTGACTTCCATGAAACAAAACTATCTATGGAACTCCAGAAGAATTTGCTAATCTCTAAAACCACACTAGAACATTTGAGAGGGTATATGAAAGAATTTAACATGATAGAGTCTATAATCTTAAAAAGAGCAAATGGTTCAATTTCAGAAAAACACTGGATAATTTGAGAAGGAAGAAAACAAACCAAAAATTTACGAAAGCAATAACTAGCACAGGCCCATAAGACTGGGCAAGATACACCGAATAGCAAAAGTTGACAAAGTAGGTAATAAGAATCACCAAAGTATGAAAGGTAACAGGCTAGGTAAATCAAAAAGCTAAGCAACAAATTTAGATGGTTAAGGGGAAATTTGATTTATTATTTTCACATTGCAAAGATGGGGTCTGATATAATGGACAGAGGAAAAACTTCATGCACTGGACAAGTAGGCCCAGACCTTTCAGAAGTTAGGAATCGTTTCTATCTAGAGTGGTGGCAGAAATCTGGAACTCTTTTTAAAAAGTAAATTAATTTTCAGTCAAATGATAACCTTAAATTTTCTAAGCTTATACATTTTGCAGAAAATTAATTCCTAGGGCACTTGCTGCCTTAAAGTACATTAATGAAATTCTTCATGACATTTGAGTCCATTAAAGGAGGAGCTGGCCAATTAACCATTGATGGCAGTGGACATAGATCAAAAGCTGTGATTTTACTTATCATTTTATGTCCCCTTTCCAATGGAATCACAAAACCGTGCTTAGAATGGAAACTGATTTTTGATTACTTAACACAGATCTTTAGAAACCAACCATTAGAAAGCCAATAGTTATTTTGTCTGGGAACACCCTCCTTGAGCACTGATTGAGAATTGAGCCCATCATCTAATTGAGCATGGCTGTGTGTTAAACTGATGTTATTTTTAGCTGTCGAGCATCCATCTAAGCTGATTACACCCCTTAGATAATAAGAAAACACAAATTAAACCACTATGACTTGGTTCCATTAATGCATAAATTACTTACATTCAAGCTGAAAGAAATGGGTTTCAGTTCATTAACTTTAATTGGTTGACTACTGAATGGTTCATCCTCTTCAGAGAGATGTGGTTTGTTACCCAATTCATTATCATCGCTGCTTTCAACTATTTTCTTGCATTTCTGAGAAGGAAGTATCCAAATAATTTATAAAAATCCAAATACACACATTGAATGAACACACAATATAGATGCTACAACTAAATCAATCGTCAACATGAGCAAAAGCATTTAAAGTTTATTCTGCAAACGAATCCAGCAATTGCTGCATTTATTGTTTGCAGAGAACTCAGCACAAAAATAATACCTCAGCACTTGCCAGGAGCAGTCTTCTATCCCTAGATTGGTGAGGAGAATAAAGTTTGAAGAAAAGGAAACAGCCACTGTTCCTTCTAATAGCTGTCTAGTATGTTCATGGCTATATTAAGTGTGAATCAGTGAAAGAGAAACATAAACCCAGATTTTGATGTCCAACTTTCATACAAAGAGTACATGTGGACAAAAGCCCTCTCTTCCCAACTAGCAAAGCCTGCATTATATAATCAGGGTCATACTGAAAGTCTAAGATGAGCTCTGCTCATCAAACTGCTCAGAAGGTCTCCAATAAACAGCAGCACCAAAGCCACACCACTTCTTTCACCATTCATCAAGCTGCAAATTTTCCCCAATGCCTTTGAATTTCCTTGACATTCTTAACAGTTAGCAATTAAACAAGTACATTTTAAAAATAAAATTCCCTCAAAATACTTAAAAGTTAGTCCTATAAATCTTATCTTTTTTGTGTGATAATCTAATTGATGGAGGAAAGCAGTATGGTAGATATTGTCCATATGGACTTTGGTAAGATCCTGCATAGTAGGCTGGCTCTGAAGGTTAAGGCACAAGGGATCCAAGGCATGATAGTGAACTGGAAGCAAAATTGGCTGGATGACAGAAGGTAGAGGTGAAAGAATGTTTTCCTGATTGGAAATCTGTAATAAGTGGTCTAATGCAGAGATCTGTGCTGGGACCTTTGCACTTCCTTTAAAAGCAAAAACAAATAACCTAATAACAATATAGGGTAAATGATTAGAAAGTTTGCAGACAACATGAAAATCGGCATCATAGACGGTGAAGAAAGTTGTTTAAATAATACAATAGGACAGTTGAGAAGTAATGACTGATACGAGTTTAATCCAAGCAATGCATGAGACACTGGCATTACATTGGATAGGAAAAGGGAAATGGACCTAATGCAGCGAATGGTATAGGCAAGATAGTCACAGACAAGATGAATCATGGACCTGTTTAAGCTGCACATTTCTATGGTTCTTTATTTATAAAGATTACCTGAACACACAATTAAAAAGCGTAACTTACTTTATTCTTACCTTTCTTCATGAAACAATAAAATCTATTTTCAAATGGGTGCACTTACAACTCCATCTGTAAAAAGACTCCCCAACTTAAATGCAGGAGAAATTCCTGCAAGTTCAGAGCTAAGAGTAGTGGCAGATCCACCACCAGAATCATCAAGTTTGGCACTTGTGATCAGATCTGCATACAATGTAGCAAACTTCCTGCCATTATAATGCCAGATCACCATGGAATTGCTGCAAAATCCAGCAAGATCTTGACCATTAATTCAAGCATACAGAAAAAAATTACTATTTGATCTCAAAGGGTATATGTACAAATTTAATCAGAGGGTTCAATGAGGTTTTTTGACAGATATTAGTAAATACTTTGAATTCCAAAAGCACACGTATGCAAAGCTTGTGCACCTTTTGATATGATTGTGAACTTCTTTTACACCCTCAATTGTCTGGTTGTTACCATTGCTCAAGCTCAGGTACCATTTGATAGAGATTTATTGTTAAACGACTTTTCTGAGAAGGATGGGGAAATACTATGCATCAGCAGCAAATTTTCCAACTTGGATTTTAAGTTTCATAATTTGTTTTACAAGCTACTGAAGTTAAGAATGCCAATGTTAGAATGCTAAAATAAAACCAATGTTGTTTTTAGATGTTCAAATGTCATTTGGAGATTATTTTTGCCTTCCTTCTCTCTTCCTATAAGAGACAGGGACCAAGGAATAAAATTCATTTTTAGCCAAGCAGATTTAGGCAAAGCTCCCAGCTGAAATACATGAGATTATCCTTTCCAGGTAATATCAGTTTTCTGGGCTTACTATTACTCCCAGAATTATGTTGCTAAACCTTCTCCTCTCCCCAAAAGCCTTCCTATACTCTAGTCATACCACACACACAAATCTAGACAATGAGCACAGAGTTCCCAATCTCAAATAGTTACACAGAACAAAGATCAGACTTAGAATGGTCCTTAGAAGTCATGAATATAAAATTCTTCCCAGTATCTTGTACTTTGTGATTTTCCAAATCTCTAAAGCTTCAAGCTGCCTGTATCAGGAGTTAGGAAAGTGCAAATAACTAAGGCTTTATGTGGTCAGAAAACAGTAAAAGGAGAATAAAATATTTACCTCTGTGAATTCTTCTATTGATGAACAACCCCTTTTTTTGGTGATCACTTCTTTAACAAGAGGCACAACAGGTTTCAGATTTGCTGGCAGAGGCATTCCAGCTTTGGCACACATGGCTGCAGCATTGGCTTTTGCTATCTCTAACAACTGTGCTTTATCTGTGTATAAGGGGGAAAAAATACCCACTGGTTTATTTTTTTTTTAAATCATTCTGTTTTTCTCCAAATCAGGCTTCTGTGGAAAAATTCATCATGTTGTGATTTCAAAAAAGTTAACACCACAAACCATATTAATCCCATTTTTAGGTATCAATGTTCAATATTATTAGTAGATTTATTAAAAATTATGAGTGGTATTATGGGTCAACCATACCATCCCCTATTACCTCTGGGTTATTCAACTGAATCCAGACATGTTGGAATAGATAGATAGATAGATAGATAGATAGATAGATACTTTATTCATCCCCAAGGGGAAATTCAATGTTCCTCCAGTATGATATCACATAAGCACAAGACAGACCAAGACTAACTGACCAAAAAAACCACATAATTATAACATACAGTTACAACAGTGCAAAGCAATACCATAATTTGATAAGAGCAGACCATGGGCACGGTAAAAAAAAAGTCTCAAAGTCCCAGATAGCCCATCATCTCACGCAGATGGCAGAAGGAAGAAACCTCCAACGTGGCAAAACTTCCCGATGCAGCCTCTGGAAGCACCCGAGCACAGCCCAACTGTGAGTCCGTCCGAAAACTTCCGACAACTTCGTGCCTCCGACCAGCCCTCCGACACCGAGCACCGAGCACCATCTCTGCCGAGTGCTTCAACCCCGGCTCCGGCCACCAAGCAACAGGCAAAGCCGAGGATTCGGGGCCTTCCTCTCTGGAGATCTCTCCGATCGCTCAGTAGCAGCGTCAGCAGCACAGGCATGTCAGAAGTTTCGCCAGATGTTCCTCCGTGCTTCACACATCCGTCTCAATCAAATCAGGATTGTGCACGGCCCCTACTTACAGATAACGGATATTCCTTACTGGAGTGGCCGCTGCGCCCTGCGTCGTCGCGCCGCCATCTTGATGTTAACTCTTGTTATTAATGACAATCTAAGCAACACCAAGTCAATTTCTTCTAAACTAGTCAATCGAAACAAATGTCCTATAAACTTGGATAAGGAAAAGAAAATCAAAATTCACAGATCTGCAGGGGAGGGAAGTTGCTTATGTACCTGTCTACTATAGAGCTGCATATGCAATTGAAAGTGTAAATTGGCCAAAACATCTATCTGGATTCTCACTTAATACATTGGATTCTGGTTAATTGGGCCATCGGTTAATCAGGACAGTCGCTTATTTGGGACAACTCAAAGAACAAAAACAAGAAAACAGACGAGATTCCCTATGTTTATTTGAGGCCCCATGCCACTAATTGAGACAAGAAACTTATCAAATTGTTTCTAACTAGCATCAGTCACGTGCACTTGTGTGGCTGTTAGACACTGCACTGCACTTAGCACAAACAGTTGCATGTGTTTTTGGTATGGGCTGATGCATACCGATTCAAAAAGCAGTGATTTTTGATAATTTTGATTTTTTTATTAAAATCTTTCAGACTCTTGCCAAAATACCATGAAAAGATCTGACAATCAGCGAAAAAGTTACTCTACTGAAACAAATTAAAAGCTATCCACCTAACAGCTGGGACGTCAGCTAGCAAAGATAACTGGCATGGTGAGATCTACAATTGCACATCTGATACATCTGCAAGATGAGTTGCAAGAAGTAAGGACATTACACAAGGGATAACAGGGAACACCCCAAAAACAGAAGCAAAAAGCTACAAAGCCAAGCAACATACGCAAAATGATGGAGGAACTCAGCAGGCCAAGCAGCATCTATGGAAGAGAGTACAGTCATTGGTTTGGGCTGAGACCCTTCATCAAGACTGGCGGAAAAAAAAGATGACTGGTACAAGCCAGCAGCAAAGACATGTTCCCAGGAAGGATACATGGCTGTGGTGGTAGATCTGGGTGAGCACGTGGTCGAAGAGTCGGGATGCCGCAGAGATCATAGGGGGGAGAAGAAAGAGAGGGCTTCACTAAAGTCCCATCAAAAGGAAGATTTAAACTTCTTCAGGATAGGCATCCCTGGAAGAGACTTCGAAGTGTAGTAATCCAATCACAAAAACAAAATCTGCAGATGCTGGAAAAACAAGCAACACACACAAAATGCTGGAGGAACTCAGCAGGCTAGACAGCATCTATGGAAAAGCTACAGATCCAGATGTTGAAGAGGATCCCAATTAATAGTTTTCCACTATTACTGGATAAAGTGCGTGTGTGTGTCAGTGGATCAATGTTAAAAAAAAACAAGTCAGTGGAACTAGATAAGAAGCTGGTCTCAAAGATTTTAAAATAACAGATAGCTCACAGGCTTGATGGAAAATTTGGCACATTAAATTCAAGAAAGCACATGATGATGCTGTAAGTGCAGAAACATGGAAATCTATAAAACTTCCTGACGCCTCAAAGATTTTGTGCAGATGGTATCTGCAATGCTGATGAAACAAGCATTTTTTTTAAAAAAAATTGGGCTACACCAAATGGTTCTCATAGCTACAAACTCAAAACACTATCAGGTTCGAAGAAAGCAATGAATCAATTATCTGCACTAGGTGTCTGCAATGACTTTGTTCATTTACAATCAATCAACAAAGGAACATACATTGGACGAGTTCTTCCGTTGATAAATTTTAAGAACTATACAGTTTTGTAGTACTGTAGTAGTATTGTTAGTGGTCTAATTTTTTCTGTATTTCATTTAAATACATAATATATTACTCAGTTAAATGGTAGTTCATCATTTTTTATAGCCTTTAACTATTTCTATGAAACTTTGGCTAATTGGTGCAGACACTTAATTGGGCCAAAATGTACTAGTCCCAATGTGCCCCAATTAACCAGAATTCACTGTATTTCTGTACAACTTAAGTGATGGTAAATAAATCTATCCCAGCCCTTGGAACATTTGCATTCCCCCAAACTCCACAGACTATTCAGTAGTTCAGGGCCCTGGAGCTATGTAGCAGCTAAACTAACTAATCTTAAGCCAAAAAGGTGGAAAGGGTGAGCAATTTCAAGTTCCGAGGTGTCAACATCTTTGAAGATCTAGCCTGGATCCAACATACTGATGCAATTACGAAGAAGCTACGACAGTGAATTGACTTTATTACTTACATCCTTCATATACATGAGGTGTAAAAATCTCTACATTATGTCTCTGTCTAAATTAGCAATGTGCAAATTATAGTATTTTATAATAAATAGTATGTACAACAGGACAATCAATATAACATAGAAATACAACTGTATCAGCATGAATTTATCAGTCTGATGGTCTGGTGGAGAAGATGTCCCAGAGCCTTTTGGTCTTGACTTTTATGCTGCAGTACCGTTTCCCTGATGGTAGCAGTTGGAACAGTTTGTAGCTGGGGTGACTCGTGTCCCCAATGATCCTTCCGGCCCTTTTTACACATCTGTCTTTGTAAATGTCGTGAATAGTGGGAAGTTCACATCCACAGATGTGCTAGGCTGTCCACACCACTCTCTGCAGAGTCCTGCGATTAAGGGAAGTAGAGTTCCCATACCAGGCAGTGATGCAGCCAGTCAGGATGCTCTCAATTGTGCCCCTTTAGAAAATTCTTAGAATCTAGGGGCGCATACCAAACTTCTTCAACTGTCTGAGGTGAAAGAGGAGCTGTTGTGCCTTTTTCACCAGACTGCTGGTGTGTACAGACCATGCAATGTTTATGTTGAGGAACTTGAAGCTGTTTAACTTCTCGACCCCAGATCCACTGATGTCAATAGGGGCTAGCCTGTCTCCATTCTTCCTGTAGTCCACAACCAGCTCCTTTGTTTTTGCGACATTGAGGGAGAGGTTGTTTTCTTGACACCACTGTGTCAGGTGATGACTTCTTCTCTGTAGGTTGCCTCATTATTATTTAAGATTAGGCCAATAAGTGTAGTGTCATCAGCAAATTTAATTAGCAGATTGGGGCTGTGAGTGGCGACACAGTCATGGGTATACAGAGAGCTTAGGAGGGGGGCTTAGGACACAGCCCTGAGGGGCACCTGTGTTGAGGGTCAGAGGGGCAGAGGTAAGGGAACCTACTCTCACCACCTGCCTGCAATCTGACAGGGAAGTCCAGGATCCAGCTACACAAGGCAGGGTGAAGGCCGAGGTCTCTGAGCTTCTAGTCAAGCCTGGAGGGAATGATGGTGTTGAGTGCTGAACTGTAGTCCAAGAACAGCATTCTCAATTATGCATCCTTTTTCTCCAGATGTATAAGAATGGTGTGTAGAGCTGTGGCTATTGCATCATCTGTTGCTTGGTTGTATCAGCAGGTGAACTGTAGGGGGTCCAGTGTGGGTGGTAGCATGCTGCAGCTGTAGTCCTTTACCAGCCTCTCAAAGCACTTGCTTATTATTGAGGTGAGTGCGACAAGACACCAGTTGTTCAGACATGTTACCTTGGTCTTTTTAGCTACAGGAACAGTGGCTACATATTTTATTAGGAGCTTGAGGAAACTTGGTATGTCACCAAAGACACTCACAAATTTCTACAGATGTACGGCACAGAGCATTGTAATTGGTTGCATCACCATCTGATATGGAGGGGCACTGCATAGGATCAGGAAAAGCTGCCGGAAGTAGAAAACTCAACCAGTTCCATCATGGGCACCAGCCTTTCCAGCACAGAGGCCACCTTCAAAAGGCAGTGCCTCAAGAAGGCCACATCCATCATCCAGAACATGCTCATTCTGATTGCTGCTTCAAAGAGGAAGTACTGAAGCCTGAAGACACACACTCAATGTTTCAGTAACAGCTTCTTCCCATCCACTATTAGATTTCTGAATGAACAATGAACCCATGAACACAACCTCAGTATTTTTTTCCTTTTTCTGAACAATTTAACTTTTATATACAGTATATATTTCTTATTGTAATTTATAGGATTTTTTAAAACAATAATGTATAGCGACTAAGTTAACGAATTTCACAGCATGCACCAGTGATATTAAACCTGACTCTGATTCTGCTTCCAATAATCGTTGGACGCCATTACTTTCCTGCTTCAGGAGCTTACACCCATCTGGATGAGCTAGGCAGCACTGTGAGAATCATGTTCTTTGATTTCTCCAGTGCTTTTAATACCGTACGACCTGCTTTACTAGGAGTAAACTCATGGAGATGCAGGTGGATGCTCCACTAGTGTCCTGGATTACAGACTACCTGTCTAGATGCCACAGTATGTGAGATTGCAGAGCTGTGTATCAGGTATTGTGATTAGCAGCACAGGGGCATATCAGGGAACTGTCCTGCCCCCTTCTTGTTCACCATCCACACCTCAAACTTCAGGGGTACAACTTGGAATCCTGCCACTGAATAAGTGGTCAGACGATTCAGCAATTGTGGGCTATATCAGCCAGGGTCAAGAGGCTGAGTACAGAAGAGTGGTGGGTGACCTTGTTGAGTGGCATGGGCTGAATAACCTGCAGCTCAACATCAGTAAGACAAAGGAGTTGGAAGTGGACTTCAGGGGGTGCAAACACCCTGCATTCCATCTCTTTCTTCCCTAATATTGATTGGCACCTGATTAGTTCCAATGGTTTAGACAGGGCAGAGTTTGTTAAGTACGTCCAGGATGGATTCCTGTCACGGTATATTGACAGGCTGACTGGGGGAATGCTATACTTAATCTAGTATTAGGTAATGAACCGGGTCAGGTCACAGATCTGTCAGTCAGTGAGCATCTGGGGGACAGTGACCACTGCTCCCTGGCCTTTAACATTATCATGGAAAAGGATAGAATCAGAGAGGACAGGAAAATTTTTAATTGGGGAAGGGCAAATTATGAGGCTGTAAGGCTAGAACTTGTGGGTGTGAATGGGGATGATGTTTTTGCAAGGAAATGTACTATGGATATGTGGTTGATGTTTAGGGATCTCTTGCAGGATGTTAGTGATAAATTGGTCCTGGTGAGGAAGATAAAGAATGGTAGGGTGAAGTGAGGTGGAGAATCTGGTCAGATGGAAGAAGGCAACACACGTGAGGTTTAGGAAGCAAAGATCAGCTGAGTCTATTGAGGAATATACGGTAGCAAGAAAGGAGCTTAAGGAGGGGCTGAGGAGAGCAAGAAGGGGGCATGAGAAGGCCTTGGCGAGTAGGGTAAAGGAAAACCCTAAGGCATTCTTCAATTATGTGAAGAACAAAAGGTTGACAGGAGTGAAGATAGGACCGATTAGCGATAAAGGTGGGAAGATGTTCCTGGAGGCTGTGGAAGTGAGAGAGGTCCTCAATGAATACTTCTCTTCGGTATTCACCAATGAGAGGGAACTTGATGAAGGTGCGGACAATATGAGTGACATTGATGTTCTGGAGCATGTTGATATTAAGGCAGAAGAGGTGTTGGAGTTGTTAAAATACATTAGGACGGATAAGTCCCTGAGGCCTGATGGAATATCCTCGTTGTCCACGGGAATGGTACCGGAAGATTGGAGGGAGGCAAATGTTGTCCCCTTGTTCAAAAAAGGTAGTAGGGATAGTCCGGGTAATTATAGACCAGTGAGCCTTACGTCTGTGGTGGGAAAGCTGTTGGAAAAGATTCTTAGAGATAGGATCTATGGGCATTTAGAGAATCATGGACTGATCAGGGACAGTCAACATGGCTTTGTGAAGGACAGATCGTGTCTAACAAGCCTGATAGAGTTCTTTGAGGAGGTGACCAGGCATATAGATGAGGGTAGTGCAGTGGATGTGATCTACATGGATTTTAGCAAGGCATTTGACAAGGTTCCACACAGTAGGCTTATTCAGAAAGTCAGAAGGCATGGGATCCAGGGAGGTTTGGCCAGGTGGATTCAGAATTAGCTTGCCTGCAGAAAACAGAGGGTCGTGGTGGAGGGAGTACATTCGGATTGGAGGATTATGACTAGTGGTGTCCCACAAGGATTGGTTCAGAGACCTCTACTTTTCGTGATTTTTATTAACGACCTGGATGTGGGGGTGGAAGGGTGGGTTGGCAAGTTTGCAGATGACACAAAGGTTGGTGGTGTTGTGGATAGTGTAGAGGATTGTCTAAGATTGTGGTGAGACATTGACAGGATGCAGAAGTGAGCTGTGAAATGGTAGATGCAGTTCAACCCAGAGAAGTGTGAGGTGGTACACTTTGGAAAGTCAAACTCCAAGGCAGAGTACAGTACTAAGTAAATGGCAGGATACTTGATAGTGTGGAGGAGCTGAGGGATCTGGGAGTACATGTCTACAGATCTCTAAAAGTTGCCTCACAGGTAGATAGGGTAGTTAAGAAAGCTTATGGAGTGTTAGCTTTCATAAGTCGAGGGATAGAGTTTAAGAGTCACGGGGTAATGATGCAGCTCTCTAAAACTCTGGTTAGGCCACACTTGGGAGTACTGTGTCCAGTTCTGGTCACCTCGCTATAGGAAGGATGTGGAAACATCAGAGATTAAGGGAACTAGGGCTTTACTCTCTGGAGAGGAGGATGATGAGAGGAGATGATAGAAGTATACAAGATATTAAGAGGAATAGAGTGGACAGCCAGCACCTCTTCCCCAGGGCACCACTGCTCAATACAAGAGAACATGGCTTTAAGGTAAGGGGTGGAAAGTTCAAGGGGGATATTAGAGGAAGGTTTTTTACTCAGAGAGTAGTTGGTGCCTGGAATGCACTGCCTGAGTCAGTGGTGGAGGCAGATACACTAATGATATTTAAGAGACTACTAGACAGGTATATGGAGGAACTTAAGGTGGGGGGTTATATGGGAGAAAGGGTTTAAGGGTCGGCACAGCATTGTGGGCCGAAGGGATGGAACCTATGTTCAATGGAAAGGATGCAGAAGTCATCCAGGACTACAAATACCTGGGAACTCACCTGGACGACTGGACTGGACTAAAAATACTGGGGCTTTATACAAGAAGGGACAGAGCCCACTGCACTTCCCAAGGAGGCTCCAGTCATTCAACTCCTGCAGTACCATGCTGTAGATGTTCTACGATTCAGTGGTGGCCAGCATTCTATTCTATGTTGTGCTCTGCTGGAGAAGCAGGACGAGAGCAGCTGACACCATAAAGATCAATAAGTTCATTAGGAAGGCTAGTTCTGTTCTGGGGGTGTAACTGGATTCCCTGGTGGTTGTGTCTGAGAAGATGATGCAGCAGAAGCTACAGAGCATTATGAACAACCCCTCTCACCCCTCCGTGGAAATACTGGACAAACAGAGAAGAACCTTTAGTAACAGACTGTTTTCACCAAGGTGCACCACTGAACAGCACTTTCTCTCTGTGGCTATAAGACTACAACTCCTCCTCAAGTACATGATTTCATTGCACATCTGTATTTTGCACTATTACCCTTTAATGCACTTTTTGTATTTTTTTCGTCCCTCAATGCCTCCATTTTGTACTTTTAAGTATGTATTTCTGACTGAACAAACTTGCAAAAATAATTTCCTTCAGGATAAGTCATTTTATCTTATCTTAAAAAAATACAGCCTAAATGAAACCTCCTACCTATTCCAAAAAAAAAAGTTGCCTCTTACCCAAATCTGTGAGACGTTCAGCTGTTCTGCCGGTGCTTCTCCTTAAAGGAGATCTGGATCGTCTTCGCCAATCAGGTGATCTCCGTGTCCTCACAAGCTGACTGAGGTATCCTCTGGAAGCTGATCGATGACATACCCGGTCTTTGGACCTTGACTTGGGTCTTGGTGAGTGTGATCGTTTTACCCTGGATTTTGATCGCCGGGAAGATCCTGAACGAGTTCTACTCCTGCGTTTTGAACGTGAACTGGACCTAGAACGGTGCCGTGATATTGATTTAGGCTGACATTGGGACCTTGCTAAAGAGTCTGATCTTGATTTATGGCGTATCCGTAAAGGAGAACGAGATTTTGATTTTGACCGTTGTTCTTTTTTTGTTATAGAATGAGATCTAGATGCTTTCCTTTTAGACTTTGGGGATGATTCTGTGTGCTTTTTTCGTTCCCTCGAAGTTGACCTTGATCTATGTCGTGCTGGTGATGGCCTTTTTCTGGAACACAAACTCCTTGATTCATATCGTCTACTACTTGAGCTGGCACGGGATTTTCTTACAGGAGAATGATGAGAATGGGAATGCAGCTGGGACTTGTGATGTTTCGATGACTTTGAAAGAGATCTTGACCGACTTCTTTTTGTTCTCCTTTCTTCAGGTTGATCATGTTTATTATTTTCCTCAACAGTCTGACTAGATTTAGACTGTTCTTTGTCCGAACTTCTATCAAGAGTCAATTTAGATGATTGGTCTTGTCCACAAGTTGATTGTGCAGCCAACAATTCAGAAACATTTCCAGTAGTAGCTGATTCATTACCATTATTTGTGTCAACAGTACAGTTCTCTTTTGCATGTTGATCTGTCTTACAATTGTCTTGAGGGAATGGCTTAATTTCAGCCAGCAAGCATTCTTTCTCAACTTTTACTGGTACAACTGTATTCACATCAATTGTTTCAGCAACAGCATTTTTATTTGACCCAAAATCAGCCGATTTCATCAAAAGGGAGCAATTTTCACTTACTCTGCTGCTACATTCAGTGTGTAAAGGAGATTTGGAGGGGGACTTTGATTGTGATTGTGGCCGTAATTTTAAGTCAGAGCCTGACTTCAAACTTATTTGAGATTTTGACCGTGACCTAGAGTGGTCTCTTTTCTTATCTTTTTTCCTCTTCTTTTTCTTTTTTTTCTTACTTTTGTGCTTGTGGTGATGCTTGTGTTTATGCTTTTTGCTCTTTTTAGCTGCAGCTGAACCATCTTCTTTGTTATCCACAGCTGGGCAATTAACTTGTTCTGTTGTTATGCTGTCCACAGTCACATTCTCTTTATTATCTGAATAAAAAGAATAAAAACAGACAACTGCCAAGGTACAAATTGAAACCTTAACAAATCAAATCTCTTTTGAGTCAGAAAATAATGCACATATTTTGAATGTATTGGAACTTGTTTATGCATTTTTCATGGACAGAATTCCACAGAAATTCCATGATAATTGAAACCAAATGTTTTCAACATACTGAACTGTCCTTGTACCAGTTGGATTAATAACAAATAAATTCATTATTGGTTTTATTTATGACTAGTAAAAATTCTTCTGATGCAAGTACTTTTCTTTATTCTCATCAGCAATTTGGGATCAGAACAGGAAAAAAAGTGTAGAAGTGTCAGATATGACAGCAAACCCTTCAACTTTCTCAAATGCAGAAAGACGCAAGTTTATGTGATGCATTGAGCTTGCACTTGAGTAGAGGGAATGGGAGATCTGCCAGAATATTAAGTAGGTCGTGTCATTAGTACCTACACTCATTCTGTGCAACTGGAAATACAAGATAATTTTTCTGTTCAGGTTTCAAGAGAGATTCAATGCTGCCTGTCAGATCCATTAACAATTCAGTCTGAATAAAGGGATAAATATAGAGACCCAAACAAAAAAAAATCCAAAACTTGTGTTCATACAGAAGATACTTGCTGTCAAATCTAATAGGAAATTCAGGACTGTCTTGCTACATTAAAACACCACATAAATTGAAACTGCTGTTATGTCCACAGGAAATCTTTGGCATATTATTGCCACATTTGAGGACTGTGGCCTGTTCCAGACTACACATTATTGCATACCTTCCAGCAGGTGTAGAATAAATATATTAGGAAGATGTGAGGAAATGAAAAACTTTAGTTTATGAATACTGACTGTGAAAGTTGGAGTTGTTCTCCTTGGAAGAGCAAGTCAGGAGGACAGCAAAATTTTAATTGGGTCATGAAACTGTGGAAGCATTGAATGACAGTAATCAGCAAAAGAACAGTTTTCCTTTCTGTAACTTTTTAGGCAGTGAGTGGTTAATGCACTACTAAAGGGGATAGTGGGCAAGATTCTGCTGAGCCTTTAAAAGAACCAAATAAGCATGTGAATGGAATCCATCTATAGGGCTGAAAAAGCATAGTCATATGTAAATATAGGATAATGCTTGCATATAACTATTTCAGCCTTGGTAACTGACTGCATGGTAAATACATGAGACTGAGGAGCCAAATGGCAGTCCCTCAATCATAAGAAATATTAGATCTTTAAAAAACATGGCAGAATTTCAATATTGTATGGTGCATGCACTTGCTTAAATCTTAATAACGTTTTTTAGTAATAGAAGAAAAAGAACATCGATACCCACCAGGCTTATCACTTTGCTTTTCATTTAAGCTGGATAACACATGATCACTACTGTTTACAATCTGTGCCTCCAAAATGGTTTCAGCCACAACTTCGGTCTCCTTTGGCTCCACCTCCAACTTAATTTCACCATTTGCTTCATTGGTCACCTTTCCACTAGAAAAGTAAGGAAAAAGAAAAACCTATAACATACAACTTAAATCTACAAATACTTCCACGGGCAAAATCTCACATCACTATTATGACAAAATTACTTAAAGCAAAAAAAATCAAACTGGTGGAGGAATTCAGGTCAGTCAGCATCTGTGGAGGGAAATTAACACTCGACACTCTGGGTTAATACCATACATTCAGCCTCCAAATGAAGGGTCTTGACCCAAAAATCAACTGTCCATTTCTTGATCTTGCTGTATTGCTGAGATGTTTCCTTGTTATCAAAATTACATAATATTCATTCTTTACATCCAAGGTGGCTTATTACTGTAAAAAGATCATAAAATGATGCTCAGATCAACCTTTTCATGAATAAAAGCACTTTAATTTTAATATCCTGGAAAGATCTGAAGTTTCCATTGAATTTGTATCATTTGACATCTTCCGAATACTGATTGATTTAACTTTGTTGCATTGTCTGTGATTTTCTATGGATCTCAAGTGAGGACAGAATTGTTTGCTGCAGATGATTGTTTTCCAGCAAAGACAACTAAAGCTTGTGCACGTGTAAAAGATCGTGCACTTTTGGTTTTGGAAAGAATTTGTCATGTCACACTTTGGGGATGTTGTCACATTATCGTAGATGGATAAATGGTTTAAACATTACTCAAATTTAAATAATAGAGATAAAAGAGACTTCAAATGTCAGTGAAAAAGTCTTGCTCAAAAAATTGTGATAGTTCCCCCAACATACAGTTAGCAAATGAAATATAAAAGAACGATTATATACAGTAGCTACCTTAATGCATGTTATCCAAGCCTCGACTCATCAATGCTAATATACTGGGTACTACAGTTTCATGCAAAACTAGAACAAAAATGAAGGTGAAACACTCAGCAGCACAGGTATGATTCTGCAGACAGAAATGGAGACTACATTCTCCATGGTTTATAACTTCATTTTTATAGTTTTATTTTTCAAAATGGCCCTGGTTTATTGCCATAAAATAAATTCTCTATGGGTCAAATGGCTCAATTTTGCTCCTATATCTTACGGTCTCAAGTTGTCAACTAACAACTAACTTACTATCCTTTCTCTTAATTCAGGAACTCTTAGAATTCAGTAACCATGGCATGTGCCATTTTAACATGTTTTTCTGTGAGTAACACTAAGTGATGGGAAAACAGCAACTTCAATAGAAATATACTAGCTCAGGAACTCTTCCACTTAGAAATATTCAATTCACAAGTTACTGCTGCAACACCAGAGGCTCTTTAGGGCAGACTTCCATTAATGAACTTATTTTCTGTTCTAAAGAATAGTGCATTGCATCCCACCAATACAAATGCCAACTATTCAACTATATATTTCAGGAATTCAACCCTTTGTAAATAAGGAATACTCATGTACATTTATGCACATGCACAAGTCACACATAAGGTTACCTTCGGGTTGTATAAACCCAACTCTTGCCAAGAATCAGAAACAGCACAACAGGATTGCAATGATTTTATGCAGTGATAGGAACTTTACAGCATACATCAACTTCCAGGAAATGTCACCAGCCTACCTGCCACCCCATCTACAAAAATTTCTCTACTGCCCCTGATTTTATTCAATATGGCACAGCTTGACAGCCAGTCAACTGTAATTTACTGAAAAAAAGATTATAGTGTTGCATCAATGGAATTGAATGCGCTTCAAAGTTATTTTAAAACTATATGCTACTTCTCCTATTAAGCTATCTTTTTACAATTCAAAATGTTATTTTAGCATCCTTCCTTTTCTTTAAGACTTTCTACTTGTTTGCCCAAGTTCTTAGTCACTCCTCCTAATAACTCCTTTTGCTCACTGCCAACATTTCTCTGATTATGTTCCAGCGAAGAGCCTTGGAATGTTTGGGATGAAGGTACAGTATGAATGCAAACTATTGATCCTAACAACAAGATGGAGTGTAACAGCAAAAAGTTGAATTTTCTCTTAAGGGGAAGACACACAACAGCAATGCTAGATAAATACAATTCCACCGGCATGCTTACTCATATCATGTACAGTGAACCAAAGCTTTACCGCAAACCATCACGAGAAAAGAACAGACTGCTTTATTAAACCTCCTCAAAGACAACTCAAATATGTGGGATGATATTTACACTGCTAAATGAACAATTTAAATAAGCTTAGCAAGAAAACGTCAAATGTCCATTCCACTTTAATGAAGTAATAATGATCCCAATGTGTTGTCCTATTACTTCACATCCTCTACTGTACGTCACTGAACTACTGACAATACCGCAAAATTATCATGTTACCCGATCTACCAAGATCTGCAAACTCTACCTAAATTCATTTTGAACCACTTTCCAAAGTGACAGAAACTTTATAATTGGACACATTTTCTCAAATCATTTCAACTTTTATTCTCTCCTCAATGTAACACTGTATCCAACACATTAAAGAATTATTTCCAGTTTACTTCACTAATCCGGCACTGTTGGGACCTGCAGAGTGCTAGATCAGTGAAAATGCCGAATTACAGAAGGATCACATTAAGCAATAGCTAACCGCCTCATCATATCTTTAAAATATCATGTAAATCAGTACAAGTTAGATAATAATGATACAAATATTAAATGAGTAGCATGTGAAATTTTAATGAATATACTGTACAGGCACAGATAAAATAAAAGGTACAGGTAAATGTACAGGAATTAACTTACACAGAACAGTTGAGCACTTCCGCTTCTAAAGTGAGACATTTAATATACCTTCAGACAAAGTTACATGCTTGCATGTGTGGGGTTGTCAGAATCGTCAACATCTACATCTTGAAAAATGAGTGAAGCATCAGGAACTGGTGCTGAAACTGGCACAACAGTTTGTTCAAAAACTGTTGATGTTGGTGGCAGCACATCTGGGTGAGCAGAAGCAGAAGTCGGAGAAAGGAGGTCTTCTATACACCACATTTTGGGGATTCGGTGCTGGGCTCTTCCCTCTTCACTCGCAGTTACTGAGGGAATCCTCATTAGTTTATTTTCCTCCGCTTAGTAATATGCTTAAATTCAGCTGGTCGCCACATCTGATCTGAGGTCATAGGCAGAAGAGAACGGAGCGCCGGCCGGGCGATGCTGGAAAGTAGTGTGTGACTGCCAGCAGGCAGGCGAGAAGGCGGACCGACCCAGTGTGTGCCAGGCGGCTGCACCTCATGCAAATGATATAATAAATGTAGGAAAACAAGCAGGAATTGCCTATCTGTGCTTACAAGAGTGTGCCAACACGTGAACAGATCTAGCACAAACAAAACAATGCACAGTAGATTGGTACAGTGGCCAACGAAATTTGAAATTACGATTACGCGGAAAATTTGAAATCAGTGCCGGATTATCAAAGGAACTCGATTACAGGTAGTTGGATTAGTGAAGGTTGACTGCATACAATAATTAAACAACTTTAACTAGGGTTTATGCAACCTCAAACATCTGGCAATCTCATTACCAACAGTGGCAAACTTGTAATAACCCATTTAAAGTGTAATATTAATGAAGTAGGTCAGCATGGATTTTATGCTAAAACTATTGATGAACATCAAGCAGCAATTTCCAGTATCCACAGTTATCGTTTTACATAGGAGAGAAATGAAAACACTTGAAGTTCAACAATGTCTGTTGCATCAGTACTTCATTACTCAATTTGCTTATGAAACACAGGTGTGAACTTGCCCATGAGTTATGTGATAACTTGATAACCTCACTAATGCAATGTTATGTGTTCAGTGCAACTGTAAGCAGTCCTGGGTTATGTATGGCTTCTTTTCCAATTCTTCCACAAGTCAGAATGGCCCACTTCCTAAAGATAACCATTTCACATCACTCTACATACACTTCCTAAAATTCTTTCAATATTCACCCTGGTACTCCACATAATCTGATAAAATATATATTGAATCCAGTTATTAATGAATACCACAAAACTCTTAAATATTACCTTGAAGTGTTCTATAAAACTTCAGTGGAGAATTTACATAAAGTTTGATTCCTTTAAGTTAGGTCTTTGCAACCCATGGAGCACCTGTACTAAAAGTTAATTTTAAAAGGTGACTAGCTTATTTCTTCAGTTTTAATTATTGTTAATCATTTGTCTGCTTCTTCCATTTCTAAATCTCATCATTCCCTTCTTATTTGTTCTATAGATTTCTCCTTCATATTGAATAACATGCTTCAGATTCCACATGCCTCAGTAGAATCATCAATTTGACTCACTGAAGAGACAGTAGTTTTCTTGCAGAGAATACGTACACAACACTGGAAGAACTCAGCAGGTCAGGCAGCACCCTAGGGTCTCGGCCTGAAACGTTGGCTACTCTTTTCTCACGGATGCTGCCTGACCTGCTGAATTCTTCCAGCGTTGTGTACGTATTCTTTGATCCACAGCATCTGCAGTTGTATTTTTGTACTTTTCTTGCACGTGTACATTGTAGATTCACTTCAGGAAATGTTATGATGAAAATTACCTCTAAAGTTTGCAAATTGCCACTGAAAAGCTGGTAAACTTATTGTAAACAATCTGTAAACACATGTATAAATTCTATAACCTTGAGATTGGTCTGCTTACAGGCAGCCACAAAGCAAGAACCCAATTATCAAAAAGACCAACACCCATAAAAAGTGTTATCAACAGAGAAGTTAGTCGTATTTTTTGTTGTAAAAACCGCCAGTAAGTCCCCCTTCTTTAGTAGTGCCTTCTAAATCTGGAAGTTTGAAAAGCAAGAGCACTTTCTTTTCAACTCAGCAAAAAATTTGGGCACAATATTTCATCAAAACACAAACACAAATTAGATCAAAGTGTCTTTATACCCAGTATTATATTGTATATAATAAAAATTATAATCTTTATTATTAGATATACAATGGAGCTCAGATTAACTTACCACAAAATCCACCAAGCTCCAACAGCAGCTTAATATTGTACTAGCAAACTGTAGCATTCATCCCACACTATATCTAACTCATGAAGCCACGTATTAACTGAAGTCCCAATATGTTAATTAAGTCCAAATTCCAAACCTCTGTCACACCTCTACAGAAGGAAATGAGTATGCTACCATTGTTGGTGAGGAGGATCAACTCGTTGAATTGTATCATAAGAATAACCTCTAATTAATGTCAACAAGACCCAGGAACTGATTGTGGACTTCAGGATGGAAATATCAGATCACACACCAGTCCTCACTGAGGGATCAGTGGTGGAAAGGGTGAGCAGCTTCAAGTTCCTGGGCGTCAACATCTCGGAGGATCTATCCTGGGACCAACACAATAATGTAATCATGAAGAAGGCATACGGGCAACTCTACTTCATTAGAGTTTAAGGACACTCAGTTTGTCACCAAGTATTTCTACAGATGGATAGTGGAGAGCATTCTGACTGGTTGCATCACTGTCTGGCGCGGAGGCTCCAATGCACACAGTCGTAAGAGGCTGTGGAGGGTTACAGACTCAGGCAGCTCGTTCACAGGCACAACCGCCCCCTCCACCGAGGATATCTTCAAGAAGCAGTGCCTCAAGAAGTCAACGTGCATCACTAAGGAACCTTCACTATCCTGGGCATGCCCTTTTCCCATTACTGTTATCTAGGAGGACAGCCTGAAGACTCACACTCAATGACTTTGGTACAGCTTCATCTCCTCTGCCATCAGGTTTATGAACAGCCCATGAATACTACCTTACTTTTCCTTCACCCCCCCCCGCTCTATTTTCCAATTCATGTTAATTTTTATGACTTTGCATTGTACCACTGCCAAGAAACCACATATTTCACATCATACAAGTCAAATGATACTGATAATTAGTGCAGCAAACACATGGCCCTTTAACAAGTGAAAATAAGGTTACAGGGTGAAAAATATTAACATTGAAATTTATTTTCCTTGTAGTTGTTTCCCCAACTAAAGCATACAAAAAGAAAACTGGTACAGACTGTTACTTCTCCCGTATCAGTCATCAGTTGATATTTACATACATTGGTCAGTTAAATACAGCTTCAGTCCATACATTGTGTTAGACATATCTGCACAACACTTTTAACAGCTCATCAGTTGCAGTTATACCGTACCCCCTCCAACTAATACTACAGAATCTCAATTGTTCATTACCATGTGAGTCAATATACTGATTGCTATAGTGCCGATTCCATTCTGGTTAAAAAGAAACATGAATAACTGTATCAATAACTACGTATATCAACTATGTTAATACGCAAAAAACCAGATGTTGAAAGATTGCAGAATCAGGTTTATTATCAACATGTGCCGTGAAATTTGTTAACTTAGCAGCAGCAGGACAAAGCAATGCAGGATAATAGAGAAAAAAATAAATTAATATATGCAAATTGAATAGATTAAAAATAGTGCAAAAACAGAAATAATATGTATTTTTTTTTAAAGTGAGGTAGTATTCATGGGTTCAATGTCCTTTTAGGAATCGGATGACAGAAGGGAAGAAGCTGTTCCTGAATTGTTGAGTGCGTGCCTTTAGGCTTCTATATCTCCTACCTGATGGTAACAGTGAGAAGAGGACATATCCTGGGTGATGAGGGTCCTTAATCATGGACGTCATCTTTCTTCTGAGGCACTGTTCCTTGAAGATGTCTTGGATACTACAGAGGCTAGTTCCCAAGATGGATGCTAACTTAATTTTACAACTTTCTGCAGCTTCTTTCGAACCTGTTCAGTAGCCCCACCCCCATACCAGACGACGATGCAACTTATCAGAATACTCTCCACGATACACCTGTAGAAGTTTGAGTGTTTTAGTTGACAAGCCAAATTTCTTCAAACTCCTAATGAAATACAGTTGCTTCTTGCCTTCTTTATAGTTGCATCAGTATGTTGGGACCAGGTTAGATCCTCAGAGATTGCTAGCATCATACGTTTTTTGGGAGAACTGAGGATCTTCCCAAAGTAAACGTCTGGTAACACTGAACTTGCATCAGCTGCAAGACACACAAAATGCTGGAGTAATTCAGCAGGTCAGGCAGCATCTATGGAAATGAATAAATAGTCAATTTTTCGGACCGAGACCCTTCTTCAGGGTCTGAATGAAGCATCTTGACACAAAACGTCAACCTCCATAAAAGCTACCTGAATTGCCGAGTTCCACCAGCAGTCTGGGTGTGTGTGTGTCGCTCAAGATTTCCAGCAAATGCAGAATCTCGTGTTTTTGATAATCTCTGGGCTCGGGAGATCAGATAATCAAAAACACACCAGATTCTGCAATTGCTGGAAATCTTGAGTGACACACAGCAAGCAGCACTTAAAACATATCTTGGTCAGTTCCATTTTATAATGATGTTCTGTTCAAAATGCATGCATTTTTCAGTACCATACACCAGGCTCTTGAGCAACTAGGATCTCAATGGCAAGAGCTCCATGTTGAGTCCGCCAGCTTGCTGCTCTCAACTTTCTAACCTAAGTTTAATGGCTGGGCTTACTGAACTAGTATCCATGGTGGATTGGATAGTGGACTACTTGACAGATAGACCTCAGTATGTGCGGTTGGGAGACTGTAGGTCTGACACGGTGGTCAGCAGCACAGGGGCGCCGCAGGGAACCGTACTCTCTCCGGTCCTGTTCACCCTGTACACATCAGACTTCCAATATAACTCGGAGTCCTGCCATGTGCAGAAGTTCGCTGATGACACGGCCATAGTGGGGTGTGTCAGGAATGGACAGGAGGAGGAGGAGTATAGGAAACTGATACAGGACTTTGTGATATGGTGCAACTCAAACTACCTGCGTCTCAATATCACCAAGACCAAGGAGATGGTGGTGGACTTTAGGAGATCTAGGCCTCATATGGAGCCAGTGATCATTAATGGAGAATGTGTGGAGCAGGTTAAGACCTACAAGTATCTGGGAGTTCAGTTAGACGAGAAGCTAGACTGGACTGCCAACACAGATGCCTTGTGCAGGAAGGCACAGAGTCGACTGTACTTCCTAAGAAGGTTGGCGTCATTCAATGTCTGTAGTGAGATGCTGAAGATGTTCTATAGGTCAGTTGTGGAGAGCGCCCTCTTCTTTGTGGTAGCGTGTTGGGGAGGAAGCATTAAGAAGAGGGACGCCTCACGTCTTAATAAGCTGGTAAGGAAGGCGGGCTCTGTCGTGGGCAAAGTACTGGAGAGTTTAACATCGGTAGCTGAGCGAAGGGCGCTGAGTAGGCTACGGTCAATTATGGATAACTCTGAACATCCTCTACATAGCACCATCCAGAGACAGAGAAGCAGTTTCAGCGACAGGTTACTATCGATGCAATGCTCCTCAGACAGGATGCATTGCCATTAGGCTTTACAATTCTACCGCCAGGACTTAAGAACTTTTTAAAAGCTATTATTAATGCTTTTTGAGATAGTGATTTAGATGCATATCATATTTTTTACTGAGTTAAGTATTGTATGTAATTAGTTTGCTACAACAAGTGTATGGAACATTGGAAAAAAGTTGAATTTCCCCATGGGGATGAATAAAGTATCTATCTATCTATCTATAGGCAATGCTCACTGGGCCAATAGCCTGGGTCCCACTGATCAGTAACTGGGGTTTTCAAATGAACTGTATTTTTTCCCCCATTACACCTGCCCTGGTGTGCCCTAAGGCTGCCAGACTGGCCAACAAGCCCCAATCCTCCGAGCTCATTTGCTGTGTGCAACTTTCTAACCCTGGGAGCCCAACAACCGCCACGATGCTGCTGGATCATCGCAGGCTGTCCAGTAGTAACCCCGCTTTCACCCGAGCTCTTAAGTTACACTCCTGAACCAACTCCTTCTCCTGAGCTCCTAGACAGCCAAATTACTCACACGTCAGGCAGTGCCTTTGTAGGGAAATAAACAATTGATGTTTCGAGCCAAGACCTTTATCATGTTTATTCCCCTCCACAGAAACTGCCCGACTTGCTGAGTTCCTGCATCATCAAGATTTCCAGCAACTGCAGAGCATTTTGTGTTCAAATCATCCATCCCTAGGTTCCCATGCTTTCCCCTACCAGCTACCCCCCCCCCCCCTCTCCCTTATCACCCTCAACACTGGACTCTGCCCCACCCCCACCTTCCCTGACTCCTCCAACACCGTGCCCGCTCCCCAACCCAACACCAGGCTTCAGGGGCCGCTAGAGGACTGTTCGGCCTGAACGCCAGCAACAAGAGCACCGGCTGAACTCTCCCCTACCCCCTCACACTCTTCCTCCCAGCCCGGGGCCGGGTAGCGGGCAGCAGCCGCCGTCTGCTCGCTCCACCGGAGGCCGCACGGACCTTCCTCTAACCCGGGCACCGAAAACTCTGCCGCCTCCTTTCTTGACCTCCACGCCATTTATCGAGCAGACGCGCCGTTACCTCTGGTGCTTCTCATCTTCGATCTCCTTGATCTTCTTCACCACAAACGAGCGGAAAATCTCCTCGATGTTGGTCGCCATGGTAGTTGTCCAGCCTGCGGCCTAGGGCTTCCCACAATGCAACAGTAGTAACTGCTGCTGCTGCTGCTGCTGCTGCCGCCGCCGCCGCCAGGGGGAGCAGGTATTGTATCTGGGCTTTATGTAGGAATGAGATACGGTCGGATCATGTAACAGATAAAAATAAAAATAGACAATGCAAAAGCAAAGCAATAAGAACACTGGAAATAGAAGCCTCTCGAATCAACCGGAACAACCCTAATCACTGCAGTTTAACAACATTTAGCAACATAATCACTTTCATCACATTAAATCCAAGAAGTACTAATGTGTGTACCCCTGTTCAATTTAATGTCATATTTCAGAGACTGGTATGAAGTCGTACAATTTGAGGGAATTTTCTGCAGGGTGTGAAATAAGCCGTCAGATCTATGAGTTGTCCATGAACACTACCTCGCCACATCACTCTCTTTTTGCATGGCTTATTTTTTAATTCATTTCTTATTGTAACTTTAGTAATTTTTAAAAATTGCTCTGGACTGGCCTGCTGCCACAAATTTCACGGCATACATCAGTGATTAATAAACCTGATTCTGATAAGGAAGTTTTAACTTCAAAATATTAGAAGCAAATGAGATGTCAATATCAAAGTAAAAATTATTATCAAAGTACATGTTACCATATACTACCTCGAGATTCGTTTTCTTGCAAATATTTACGGGAAAATAAAGAAATACAACAGAATTTACAAAACAAAACTACACATAAACAAAGACTGTTAAATGACCAATGTCCAAACGAAGGCAAATTGTGCAAATATACGAAAATAATTCTGACAAAATGAGTTGTAAAGTCCTTGAAAGCGAGTCTGTAAGTCGTAGAATCGGTTCAGAGCTGTGGTGAGTGAAGTTATCCCTACCAGTTCAGGAGCCTGATAACCAGCAGGGTAATATCTGATTCTGAACCCAGTGGTGTGGTACGTAAGGGTTCTGTACCTCCTACCCGATAGTGGTAGAGAGAAGCGAGCATGGCGCGGATGGCGAGAGTCTTTGATGGCGGGTGCTGCTTTCTTGTGGCAGCGCTCTCTGTAGATGTTCTGAGTGGTTTTGGCATTGGCAGGCAGAGTTCGAGACAATCCCAGCGGGGTCTTCAGTTATATTTACAGTTAAAAGATGTCTTGGGGGGAGAGACACCTAAATACTGTCAGGGCTGTCCATGGGTGAAGGCGCAGGAGATGACTGATTTCTAATGTCAATTTCTCCTCAGTGTTTACTATGGAGAATATTATGGATGCCAAAGAAATGAAGGAAATAAGTAGTGAGGTATTGGAACATATTACAAGGAAAGAGGTATTTTCAGCCTTAAAGCACATTTTAACCATATAACAATTACAGCACGGAAACAGGCCATCTCGGCCCTTCTGGTCCGTGCCGAACGCTTACTCTCACCTAGTCCCACTGACCTGCACTGAGCCCATAACCCTCCATTCCTTTCCAGTCCACATACCTATCCAATTTTACTTTAAATGACAATATCGAACCTGCCTCTACCACTTCTACTAGAGGCTCGTTCCACACAGCTACCACTCTCTGAGTAAAGAAATTCCCCCTCATGTTACCCCTAAACTTTTGCCCCCTAACTCTCAAATCATGTCCTCTTGTTTGAATCTCCCCTACTCTCAATGGAAAAAGCCCACCCACGTCAACTCGATCTATCCCCCTCATAATTTTAAATACCTCTATCAAGTCCCCACTCAACCTTCTATGCTCCAAAAAATAAAGACCTAACTTGTTCAATCTTTCTCTGTAACTTAGGTGCTGAAACCCAAGTAACATTCTAGTAAATCTCCTCTGCACTCTCCCTATTTTGTTGACATCTTTCCTATAATTTGGTGACCAGAACTGTACACAATACTCCAAATTTGGCCTCACCAATGCCTTGTACAATTTTAACATTACATCCCAACTCCTACACTCAATGATCAATAAAGGCCAGCATACCAAAAGCTTTCTTCACCACCCTATCCATATGAGATTCCACCTTCAGGGAACTATGCACCATTATTCCTAGATCACTCTGTTCTACTGCATTCTTCAATGCCCTACCATTTACCATCTATGTCCTATTTTGATTATTCCTACCAAAATGTAGCACCTCACACTTATCAGCATTAAACTCCATCTGCCATCTTTCAGCCCACTCTTCTAACTGGCCTAAATCTCTCTGCAAGCCTTGAAAACCTACTTCATTATCCACAATGCCACCTATCTTAGTATCATCTGCATACTTACTAATCCAATTTACCACCCCATCATCCAGATCATTAATGTATAAGACAAGCAACATCGGACCCAGTACAGATCCCTGAGGCACACCACTAGTCACCGGCCTCCAACCTGACAAACAATTATCCACCACTACTCTCTGGCATCTCCCATCCAGCCACTGTTGAATCCATTTTACTACTTCAATATTAATACCTAACAATTGAACCTTCCTAACTAACCTGCCATGTGGAACCTTGTCAAAGGCCTTACTGAAGTCCATACAGACAACATCCACTGCTTTGCCCTCGTCAACTTTCCTAGTAACCTCTTCAAAAAATTCAATAAGACTTGTCAAACATGACCTTCCACGCACAAATCCATGTTGACTGTTCCTAATGACCCTGTCTATCCAGATGATTATATATGCTATCTCTAAGAATACTTTCCATTAATTTACCCACCATTGATGTCAAACTTACAGGCCTATAATTGCTAGGTTCACTCTTAGAACCCTTTTTAAACAATGGAACAACATGAGCAATACACCAGTCCTCCGGCACCATCCCCATTTCTAATGATATTTGAAATATTTCTGTCAGAGCCCCTGCTATTTCTACACTAACTTCCCTCAAGGTCCTAGGGAATATCCTGTCAGGACCTTGAGATTTATCCACTTTTATATTCCTTAAAAGAGCCAGCACTTCCTCCTCTTTAATCGTCATAGTTTCCATAACTTCCTTAGTTGTTTCCCTTACCTTACACAATTCAATATCTTTCTCCTTAATGAATACCAAAGAAAAGAAATTGTTCAAAATCTCCCCCATCTCTTTTGGCTCCACACATTGCTGTCTACTCTGATTCTCTAAGGGACCAATTTTATCCCTCACTATCCTTTTGCTATTAATATAACTGTAGAAATCCTTTGGATTTATTTTCACCTTACTTGCTAAAGCAACCTTGTATCTTCTTTTAGCTTTTCTAATTTCTTTCTTAAGATTCTTTTTACATTCTTTATATTCCTCGAGCACCTCATTTACTCCATGCTGCCTATATTTATTGTAGATCTCTCTATTTTACCGAACTAAGTTTCCAATATCCCTTGAAAACTTTTAACCTTTCCTTTCAACCTAACAGGAACATAGATTCTGTACCCTCAAAATTTCACCTTTAAATGACCTCCATTTCTCTGTTACATACTTCCCATAAAACAAATTGTCCCAATCCACTCCTTCTAAATCCTTTCGCATCTCCTCAAACTTAGCCTTTCTCCAATCAAAAATCTCAACCCTGGGTCCAGTCCTATCCTTCTCCATAATTATATTGAAACAAATGGCATTGTGATCACTGGACCCGAAATGCTCCCCAACACATACCTCCATCACCTGACCTATCTCATTCCTTAACAGGAGATCTAACACTGCCCCTTCTCTAGTTGGTACCTCTATGTATTGATGCAAAAAACTATCCTGCATACATTAAGGTGGCCAAAACCAGGAGATGACCAAGTGGACCTCTTATGGGATACCCTTGTGAAGTCATCCCTGATAAAGATGACAGAGTTTGTCATTGAAACATTGATACCTGTACCCGGGCTAGAAGCCCAAGACTTTAGCCGGGAAGGCAGTAGCTCCTTTTTCCTTGTTATTTCCTTCGTTGTTAACCATTGACAAAGTTCAGGTGACTAGAGGGAGAGCTAATGTTGTTTCATTGTTTAAGATGGGTAGCAAGGACAGGCCAAGAAATTATAGGCCAGTGAACCCATCTTTATTTGTAGGGAAGTTACTGGAAGGATTTAAGAGGGACAAGATCTACCATCAATCGGATAGTCAAAGCCTGATCAGCAATAGCGAACATGGTTTTGTACATAGCTGTTGTCAGACTAATCTTCTGGAATTTTTCAAAGTGGTAACTTAAGGGGATAGATGAAGATTGGCAGTGGATGCAGTGTTATGGACTTTAGTCAGGCCTTTGACAGGGTCCTGCATGGCAGGCTGATCGGAAAGCTTAGGTTGCATGGGATACGTGGGGAACTAGCAAGGTGGGTTCAAAATTGGATCGATAATGGGAAGTAGAGAGCGATGGTTGAAGGTGTAACCTGTGACTAGTGGGGTAACCCAGAGTTTGGTCTCGGGACTTCTTTTATTCACTAAGTATATAAATGATTTGGATGTGAAAGTACTTGGTATAATTTGGAATTTTGCTAATATTGTTAAATTAGTAGGTCTTGTTGATAGTGAAAGTAGGATACAAAAAATCATGAAGACCTCTAGATCTGTTTGAGAGATGGGCCGAGGATGATTTTCAACAGCTAAGTGTGTGGTGATGGTGGGCTTTCAGACCAGGGTAGATATATACAGTGAATAGCAGGGCACTGTCAAATGTTCAGAAAGAGGTAGCTGGAAGTACAAATGCAGTTCACTGAAAGTGGCCGCACAAGGTGGACGTTTTGGTGGTGATGGTGTTCAACATGCTGGCCTTCATCAGTCAGGATAACCAGTTTAGGAGTGGGAGCATTATGTAAGTCATTGGTGAGACCACACCTGAATGCTAACCCTGTTTTAGGAAAGACATTGTCAAGCTGGAGAAGGCATAGAAGACATTTATGAGGATGTTGCTTGGATTAAAGGGCATGAATTATTGGGAGAGGTTCCCCCCCCCCCCCACTGGATTGTTACTTCCTGGGAATCAGGAGAATAAAAGGTGAGCTTACAGAAGTTTATAAAATCAGCAGCCGTTTGGATAAGGTGGGCAGCCATTATATTTTCCCCAGGGATGGAGAGTCCAAAACTAGAGGGTACAGATACAACATAAGGGGAGAAGAGATTTTAAAAGCCGTTGGTGAGGTAGTGAGCATCTGGAATGAGCTGGCAAAGGAAGTTATCACGATGGGTTCAATTGCAACATTTCATAGTTACCTGGAGAGGAGGGGCTCAGAGAGTAATGGGCTGAACCAGCAACTGGGACTAGCAGCTGTGGTCAGTACAGACAGTTGGGCTGAATGGCCTATTTCCCTGCTGTATTACTGTAAACAGTACAAAGATAGGCGCTGAGACAGGCAGCGTTGCAGAGGCAGGGACTATGTGGAACTACATGGACGGGTTAGGAGATGGTCAAAGCAGTGAGAGGTAGAATAAAGCTTAGGGAAGTGTAAGGTTATGCACTTAGGTAGGAAGAATTACAGTGTTCCAAATGGGGAAGCATCCATAAATCAGAGGTGAGAAGGGCCTTGGGCATCCTAGTTGAGGATTCCCTCAACATTAACTTACAGGTTGAGTTGATAGTAAGGAAGGCAATCCAATATTGGTTTTCATTTCAAGAGGACTCGAAATATAAAAACAAAGACATACAGCTGGGGCTTTAAAAGGTGCTGGTCAGGCCACTCTTGGAATACTGCGACAACTTTGGGCCCCATATCTAAAGAAGGATGTGCTGCCCTTCGAGAGGGTCTAGTGGAGGTTCACGACGACGATACTGGGAATGAAAGGCTTAACATATGAGGGGTGTTTGATGGCTCTAGGCACGTACTCAGTGGTGCTTCAGATGGGTGGTGGAGGGGGATCTCACTGAAACCTATTGAATACTGAAAAGTCTGGAAAAAGTGGATTTGGAGAGGATGTTTCCAGTTCTGAGGGCACACCTTCAGAATAAAAGGATGTCTTGTCAGAATTGAGAGGAATTTCTTCAGCCAGGGAGATGTGGAGGCCAAGTTTTTGGATATATTTAAGGCAGGGGTTGATAGGTTATTGATTGATTACCAGGTCAAGAGTGACAGGGAGATGGCAGGAGAATCCAGTTGAGAAAAGAAAAATATAAATCAGCCATAATTGAATAGTGGAGCAGACTTGATGGGCTGAATGGCCTGATCCTCTCCTATATTATAGTCTCATGGAGGCAGGAGTAGAGCAAATATCACTTGTTGTGCTGTTCAGTGAGGCACTCCTGTAACTTGTGCACAGTTGCATATCCCTGGACTCTTACTGTCCAACATCCACCATCTTCAGCTTTCAACACATTGAAGCCAAAAACATCTAGTGCCTTCTCCCCTGAATCAGTTAAAGGATTTTTTATCTGACAAATTCAGTTGCTTTTCACATGTAAACATTAGGCTAAATAATAGAATTTCCAAGCCAGACTGTGCTATCTCCTAGTTTGCCATTAATGGAAAGGCATTTTCATTTCAAGTTGTATATGCTAGTCTCTTGCATAAAATGTGCAATTAACAGGCACAAAATAAAATGTCAGCCTTGTACTGCAAAGCATTTCTTGTGGCTGAATAACTTGTCATTTTTAATTAACTGCTTGGAAATGATTTAATTAAACCAAATGTGAAACAGCTAGTGTACATTCAAGGCTAATAAAAAGACGTTTATGGTAGTAGGGCATTTAACAAATGAGTAAATTGAAAACCCATTCCTCAATTTCAAAAGGAGAGACACTGAGAAGAAACTCTTATACTGGATGGAATATCTGGAAAACAATCGTTAAGAATAGTTACAAGGGAAAAAAACACAGGGAATAAAATATTTGCTCTCAGTCACCTCTTAAAGCCTATCGCAGCAACTGCTTTTATTTAATCATCCCCTCCCCCCGCACTAATAAATATCAAGGACATTTTCTATTTCAAAGTCAAAGTAATTTTTAAAAATCAAAATCATATTCTGTATGTTACCATATATGAGCTTGAAATTCATTTTCTTGCAGGCATTTACAGGAACAATAAAGAGATACAGTAGAATTTATGGGGAAATGCATAAACAAAGGTGCAGTGGCATCAGCACCGAACTTTGAGGTGAACGGTCCCGGATTCGAATCTGGCTGTCCCCTTGCACGCTTTCCATCCGTGCTGGGCTGAGTGCCAAGCCAGCAACTCAGCCTCACATGGAACAGTTAAACGCTAAAGAAATGGGGGGGAAAATTCAGCCCAATGCGCCACAAAGCATGAAAAGGGAACAATACATAAGCAAAGACTGATTAACAACCAATGTGCGAAAGAAGACAAATTGCGTAAATTAAAAATAAACAACTCAATAAATAATGTTGAGAACATGAGTTGCAGAGTCCTCGAAAGTGAGTCACATAGGCGTGGAGTCAGTTCAGTGTTGCAGTGAGCTAAGTTGTCCACGCTGATTCAGGAGCCTGATGGTTGTAGTGTAATACCTGTTTCTGAAGCTAAGGCTCCTGTACCTCTTTTCCAATGGTAGCAGCAAGAAGAGAGCATGGCAAATTGAAGTTATATTATACCAAAAGGATGGAAAGTTGATATCATACCCTTGGCAAGTTCGTACATAATGCAACTTTAAATTCCAAGATTCAATATAGGACTTAAAATTATTTGTCATTGTTAATCACAGAATGGATAGTATGAATTCGATAACAATCAAATTTATAACAAAATTCTTCTGCTTTTTGAAGAGAGCATTGAAGGTCAGCTGATTCTGTTTATAAGCCCCATAAGGACTTGTATTCACTTGCTTTACTAGGATCCAAACTCTGAGAAAACAGGCCTTTTCAAGACCAGCCACAAATTCTCAATTGGATTGAGGTCTGGACTCTGACTTGGCCATTCCAGGACATTAACTTTGTTGCTTCTGATGATAGCAGTGTTTGGCTTATGCCAAATATAGCATTTAGTCTGATGGCCAAAAAGCTCAATTTTGGTTTCATCAGACCATAGAACCTTCTTCCAACTGACTTCAGAGTTTCCCACATGCCTTCTGGCAAACTCTAGCCAAGATTTTGTGAGTTTTCTCCAACTTCTCTTTCTCACTGTCCCATAAAGCTGCAATTGGTGAAGCACCCGGACCATAGTTGTTGTATGTTCAGTCTCTCCCATCTTAGCCACTGGAGCTTGTAACTCCTCCAGAGTTGTCATGGGTCTCTTGGTGGCCTCCCTCACTGGTCCCTTTCCCCCACAGTCACTCATTTTTTGAGCATAGCCTGCTCTAAGCAGATTTACACCTACATCATATTCTTTCCATTTGTTGGTTGACTTAAATGTACTCCAAGGGACAGTCACTGACAGAAATTTTCTTCTATCCATCTCCTGACATGCCATGCAATTACCTTTTCACAAAGTTGGTTGGAGTGTTCTTTTGTCTTCATGGTGTATTTTTTTGCCAGGATACTGACTCACCAGCAGTTGAACTTCCAGATACAGGTATACTTTTACTACAATCAATTGAAACAACTTGCCTGCACACAGGTCTCCAAAAACAGACCTCCATTTAAATAATTATGTGACTTCTAAAACTAATTGGCTGCACCAGTGATGATTTGTTGTGTCATATTAAAGGGGGTGAATACTTATGCAATTATTTTGTGTTTTATATTTGTAATTAATTTGGATCATTTTGTAGAAATCTGTTTTCACTTTGACACATCTTTTTCTGTCGATGAGTGTCAAATTAAAAGCCAAATTAAATCCACTCTGATTCAGTGTTGTAGAACAATAAAACATGAAAACTTCCGGGGGGGGGGGAGGGGGATGAATACTTTTTATAGGCAGTGTAACTGAGTGCATGTCAGGCAACAGCAACAAAGCATTAATCGTCAACCACACGTGTGGGTCAGGAGTCACATATAGATCAGACTTGATTCATTGAACAAAACACGAACCCAAATGAAGTTTTATAATAATCTAGTTGTTTCAGTGTCATTAATACTAATGACACATTTGCTTTATTAGTCTGATTTCAAGTCGGGGTCTTGAACCCAGATTGCTGGACTATTAGCCCTTTACCTCCTACCATTCACCAACTTTCATTACCACCATTGTGCTCAATTGAGATCTTTAATTTTGAGGTTCACAGGCCAGCGGCATCAAATTTCCTGGTGTAGCAGTACTGGTTCTCCACTGAACCATCACACGATCTTACAGCTGCTGGCATTTAGGCTTGGCAGCCAGCACTTCAGAGGAATGCCAACCACCCCCAGGCACTCTCTCTCCTCCCCTCGCCCATCGGGCATAAGATTCAAAAGCCCGGAAATGCCAGGCTCAAGGGCAGCTTCTACCCCACAGTTATCAGACTCTTGATTGGACCTCTTATACAATAAATGGACTCCTGGCCTCACAGCCTATCTCATTATGATATCGCACTTCTATCATTTACCTGCATTGCACTTTGAATACTTTATTCTGCATTGTTATTGTTCTACCTCAATGCACTGTGTACAGTAATGATTTTTATCTGTATGTGGTGTGCAAAACAGACATTTCACTTTATATTGACACATGTGACAATGATAAACCAATACCAAGGAAGTATTATTATTTAATGAACTGATACTATCATGATAGTTGGTGAATTTGAGTGTATTCCCAGGATAACAGAGGGAGGTGGGCATACTAGTAAAGAACAGAAACCTTCAAAAGGCATTTTTATTGTGCAAGAGGACTGTAGGTGACTCTCCTTCCCAGCCACAGCTTGGTGCTCTTGACATAAGATTTCCAGGGAAGTCTTACCAATACACTGCACATGACTGCTTGCGACCCACAGAAGCCATCAATGCCTGCAAATCCCTATGCCCAGTCGGCCAGTTTCAGTGGGCTGTGTAATCTTCCTGCATGGAATATGAACAGCCTGAATTCGCCAGTGATGCTCGGACCGAGACGAGTAGGTCTTCAGGAGCAACTGCAAATCCTTGCCAAGATGGCGGCGCGACGCGGCTTGCAGCGGCCACTCCGGAGCTGATTATTTGTGAAGCGGGGTGCCGTGCGCAATCATAATCGGATGAAAAACGGACGTGGGTGCACGGAGGAACATCTGGAAATCTCCAGGAAGACCTTCGTTGCTGCTGGGAGGAACAGGCCCCCAGTCCTCGGGGTCGCGTTCCCAATGGCCGTTGGCGGGGGCATCTCAATACGCTCGGCAGAGGATGGTGCTCAGAGAAGCTGTGCCGGAGGGGATGGTCGGAGGCTCGAAGGACTCGGAGTCCGCTGTGGTCAGGTCGCTTTCACTGTGTGCTGTGTCTGCGAGGCTGGCTGGGTTTGACCGAGCTTTCACTGTGTGTGCGTCTGTGAGGCTGAGTCCGGCGGCGCCGTGGAAGTCCATAGCGGGGGTATTCCCTTCTGCCGCCTGCATGGGATGATGAGTCAATCAGGACCCTGAGGACTTGTGGAAACTGTGTGGTGGTTTCTTTTGAACTTATGGTCTTTTAACATCTTTGGAATATTTTTACTGAGCCTATGGTCTGTTTTTTTTTAAAATCAATTATGCTATTGTTTGCACTGTTGTAACTATGTGGTTTTGCAGCTTTAGTTTTTGGTCTTGTTTGTCTGGTGGATTTGGAGCTCCTTTCCGGGGAACGCGCTAAGACGGTAGCGCGATATTAATATGCAGCAGCCTCTCCGGACTCTGGATTGAGGATTGCCAAACGTTATGTGGATTTTCTGGTGTAGTCTGTTTTGTCATGTGCTTTTGTGATATCATTCTGGAGGAACGTTGTCTCATTTTTTAACTGCATTGCATTTGTGGTTTCTAAATGACAATAAACTGAAACTGAAATGATACTGCAGCATGAAAACCAACCAACCTGTACCTTGCACAGGCAAGGTAGTTCATGTATATGCAAAGTTGTTTCCTGTTGCAGAGAACAGTGTATCACTGTTTGAGTGTCGGCCCTTTAAATTTCTCCCCCCCCCCCCCCAAGGAAAACACAAAATCTTGGTTCGTATTTTTACTTCGAGGTAGAATTCCCAACGAGGGGCACCACCCATATTTAACCCCAGTCTAGTCACAGGACCATTTACAAGGACCAATTAACCAGTATATTTGTGGACTGTGGGAGGAAACTGGCGCACCCGGAAGAAACTCACCCGCTCATGGGAACAATGTACAAACTTCTTACAGACAGAGCTGGAACTGAAATCCGATATCCCTGAACAGCATTAGCATTGAGTTGAGGCTAATTTATACTTGTGCGTACCGGCTGCGCCGTAGCCGATTTTCACTTCTGCGCCGCTCTATGCCGTGGCGAGCATGCGTTGGTGCACGCCAAAACGCTAGTTGGCGGTGGGGTTTCTATGCCACTGCGTTGAGTTTCTTTGTGAGAGACATGGATGAGGATATGCACTTCAAACATTTTCGCATGTCGACAGGTCCATTTGGTTCATCTATTTTGCATCAGTGTACAGACATGGCTGAGAAGAAGCAACCGGAAATGCGATGCTACCAAGCGGACCAATCACAGTTGTTGCGGTCTGCGTTGCCGTGACACGTGAGTTACTTTTTTGGGGAGGTGCACGTCACCATACGGTGTAGGGTACACGGTACCTATGGCGTAGATGCGACGCACAAGTATAAATCAGTCTTTAGTCACTAAGCAACCATGGCAGCCCTGGTATAAAGTACACTTGTGTGATTTTCAGACCAAGTTAACTTGGCAATCACAGTGGAGGTGGGCATTGCACTTCTGTCAATTGGGAATATCCTATGCGGGGAGAAAACATCCTACTGTAAGATGAATGGTGAAAGAAACCCCCTGGAGGAATGGACACAAGATTGTTCTATAGATTTTGACCTGTTCCACACCTTCCTTCTTGAGGGAGAAGAGTCATGCTAATGAAGTTTAAATCAGGTTTTTGAAGAGTTGGACCAGAAAATGTTGGAATTGCCCATCGAGCCAAAATGTTATCCCGGTTTCCTTCTTCGTGGATGCTGCTATACATGTTGAGTATTTCTAGCACTTAAGTCTTTATTTCAGATTTCTGCCAGCTGTACTGTTTTATTCTAACGAGGAAGAATGCAGCAAAAGTACACTTCTTCAAAAAAAAAGGCATTCATTTTCATTTTATTTCATATTCCTAGAAAGGCAAAATTATCATCATTCATGGAAGGTCTTATGGAACAAAATCAAGACAAAGCAAATGCCACTAGATTCAACAATGAGGTGCCAACATCTGATTTTCCAGCTCAAACGGGAAAATAGAAATATTTACGACGGCACTCACACAAGTCCCACAATTTTAATATGCAGATCTTCTTTCCATGTGCAGAGTTGGATTTCCATCCGCAAAACCAGCTCTAGGTAGGAGCAAGTCTGCAGTCATGAAACCGATTGTTCCAAGACCTAGGGAATGGCTCCGAGCTTACAGCAAAACAGGAGCGGGTCTAGCAGCATGTACACTCAGGAATGATGAGTAACATTCAGGCTACTTTAGACCACAACAAAACTGTTAGAGGAAATAGCAAGGTCCCGAGTATTTTCCTGCCAAACACCTTGCTTGCAGATTTCACTGAAGAATTTGCTCACAACCTTTAATCTGCACGCTTACAAACTGTGACAGCAAGAAGATTCAGCATGAAAATCTAAATTGTTCATTTTTGAAAAGTTACCATGAGACTATCAAAATAAAACACTCCAATTAATTCAGCATTTCCAGGACTTTGGTGGTGGCGGGCTGGAATGGCAGATCTTCCGGATTCTTGGATATAACGTCTATTAAGGCGAGTGCAGGAAAGTTTCTAGGAGATGTCAGAGGTAGACTCTTTTTATACAGTGGTTTATGTCTGGAGCACACTGTGTGCTGCATAGGGACACTTTGATAGACACAGAGATGTGAGGAAAACGGAGGGTTATGGGCTGTGTAGGAGGGAAGGATTACATTGATGATAGAGTAAGTTTATGTAGGTTCGCACAACGTTGTGGGCTGAAAAGCCCCTACTGTACTGTATAACGTTACGTTCTAATACTCCAACATACTTTTAAGTCACTTTGTGTTTAGATGTTACACTAATAAACATTCCAGTGAATCAAGCCTTTAAACAGAGTACGGGAAGCAGAGACCTGCTGAATTCAAAGGGAGCACAGGAGAGTGGTCCTACTGAGTGTAGTGGGACATCCCGGATGAGACAGAGGCCAAACTATTTTCACACAGCCGAATACTGGATTACTGGAGTTTTGCTGTTTATTCATCACAGTAGTTCAAAGCCAAGTTAACTGGTATCTGGTTTACTTATGACAGGACATTTGGGACAGCAGGGAACCTTTGTATACAGAGCAGCATTACATTTAATTCTGGTCATTTAGCCGAGTTGTTTGCAGAAAATGCTGGAGGAACTCAGTGGGTCAGTCAGCATCTATGGAGAGGAATAAACAGTCAACATTTCAGGCCAGGACAGTCAACTGTTTATTCCTCCTGGTAGATGCCACCTGACCCGCTGAGTTTCTCCAGCATTTTGTGTGTGTTACTCTGGATTTGCAGCATCTGCAGAATCTCTTGTATTGATAAGTTGTTTGCAGAGCTTAAACCAGCCCTTACTGTGTGTATTGACCAGGTAGCTTAGACAACAGCTGAAGGGTACCTAGAGCAATCAGTAAACTACTTTTGCCTCTGTACCCTACCGTTTCCTTTATTTGTTACTTTTGTCTAACCTTCTGCCATGGGACAATCAAAGACAAAGATACCTGCTGTGACACAGGACACGGCCGATGCTGTAATCTGGAGCAACTCAGCAGATCGAGCAGCATCTGTGGCAGGAAAGGAACTCTCCTGCATCAGGACTGGTTTGTTTCTGCTGTAATTAATGCCTGGTCTGCATCAGTCTAGGAATACTTCACACATTTCTGCTTTCCTTTCCTTAAAATAAGTCACCGTGAAAGCCACTGTCAAAAGAAAACTACCCCCCCACCCCGTCCTGAACTTTTAAATCTTTTTAAAACAAAGTATTACTCATCTTTAAAAACACAAAATGCTGGCAGAACTCAGCAGGCCAGACAGCATCTATGGGAGGAGGTAGTGACGACGTTTCGGGACGAAACCCTTCATCAGGAGTGGTGAAGGGTTTCGGCCCGAAATGTCGTCACTACCTCCTCCCATAGATGCTGTCTGGCCTGCTGAGTTTTGCCAGCATTTTGTATTTTTTATTTATTTCCAGCATCTGGAGATTCACTCATATTACTCATCTTTGAAAGTTTTGGTACCACAGAATATGTACTTTTTAAAATGTGTTTCTCCAGTCTTCTATTATAGTCCGTAAGAGTTCTTCTCCATTGGAGTGGCAAGTCGTTCTATCGCTGATAACCTATTTGAGGTAAAAGTGGGCACAACTTACTGCCGGGGGGGATTCTCTGGGATTCACAGCTGGTGTGAAATGTGCCAAAGAGATACTAAAAACAAACTAAATATGGACCTGCATTTGGTACAGTTTGTAAATCGTTAATGCTTTTCGTAACAATTCCAATGAGCCCCTGCTGTTTGGCTTCAACTACAGCTCTGCGCTTTCCAGCAAATCTTCCCATCTTCTCCCAGACATACTTCTCCGCTGGCTACCAGATGGACTGCAGCTGGATATGCCACATGCTCAGCTTCTTTCACTCTTTCTGACAGCGTCTCTTCAGTATCTCCCACCTTCACCGGCACGACTTTTTGTACAATGATCGCTCCAGCATCTACTTCTTCCTGAAACAGCAACCACACCATTAGACACAAAAATTGGCTGACATCAGCCAGCTCACCTTAAAGCAGGAATTAAGCCCAAAGCTTCAAAGATGTTTGTGGATTAGTGTTGAATGTGGTGTCACATTTACATAAACATTCAGTATGGTTCTCACCCTTAAGAATAGAAGTGTAGATTATTTTTTAAATGGGGAGAAAATTCAGAAGGGTAGAGGGCCTAGTTCAGGTTAACTTGCAGGCTGAGTTAGTAGTAAGGGAGGCAAATGCGTATATTTTGAAAGGCCTAGAATATAAAAGCAAGGATGTATTGCTGGGGTTTTAGAAGGTATTTGTCACACCACATTTGGAATACTGACAACAATATTGGGCAAATTTCAGGAAAGACATGCTGGTCCTGTAGAAGGTCCAGAGGATGTCCACAAGAACGATCCTGGGAATGAAAGGCTCAATATATGAGAATCTGATGGATCTCGGCCTGTACATGATGTACTCTGAGGCAGAGACTGATAGGTTCTTGAAAGGTAAAAGGGTAAAGGGGAGAAGGTAAGACAAGTGGTGTTGATAACTTCCTTAAAAATTAGCCATGATTGAATGAGAGAGCAAATTTGACAGGCCAAATGACCGAATCCTGCTTCTATGATATTGTGCCTGTAATCTCCCTTGTGGATCACCAAAGTTTTCCAAATCCTGTGGACTTCCCAAACTTGTCAGTAGACCCCAGGTTGCTCAAAGCTGGTGTGCAGAAGCACACGGGAATGGACAGAACAGATTAAAGGGAAGCCTGATGAACCCTGAGGAGAAAAAGGAAAACGTGATTTGCTAGTAAGCGAGCAAAGTTTTCCATGGTGGATGCTCTTTCAGATACTGTCCAGTTTTACTCTTCAATATGCTGCGGAAAACTAGAAACAACTACATAGTTCAAGGGGTTAGGAAACGAAACTGCAGCACCCATAACCATTACGTACTTGAAAAAGGGAGGAAATCACAAGCCTTGCACTAAATTCCACTCTTCAGTAACAAATGAAGAAACTGTTCATTACTTGTCCTCCAAATGTCTCAGAGGAAAATTTAGAACCCACCATCTCCATTTCTAAGATCGTCCTCTTAATTCACGGCTCACTATTTCACGAAGAAGCCAAGCTGCATGGAGCTGTCATAAAGCCGGGAAATGTGGCCAAAACCGTGAAGATGCCAAACCAAATAAGCAAATCAGAAAATGCACGGAAACAGGGAAGGATATCAGGGATCCCAAATTAGCATTACATCACTAATCAGGCGCAAATGTTTCTGGAATGACTGGTACGTGTTAAAGAACCATACATCACCAATAAGAACAAGTTCCAAAAGCCAAAACCTCCACGGTCTGATTGCATTTTCAGCTTGACAAGCCACGGGAGAAACCACAATGTCAAATTTGTCAATGACGCAGGCTTATCAGCAGCAACGATGAGACGGCCTAGAGAGAGGAGGTGGAAGAGCTCGAGGCCTGGTGCCAGGCGGATAACCTCCTGCTCAATGTCAACAAGACAAAGAGATGGTTATTAACTTCAAGGGAACTCACACCCTTCACGCCCTCTTTCACATCAGTGGAAACTGCAAGCAGTTTCAAACTCCTGGCAGTGCAAATCTCACATCACCTCTCATGGTCATCCACAATCAAGAAAGCTCAACAATGCCTCTACTTTGAGGAGGCTGAAGAGAGCTGGACTATGTACACCCATACTACAACTTTCTGTAGTTGCACAGTAGAGTGTATCCTAACATGCAGCCTCACTGCATAGTACAGAAACTCCACCACGGTGGACAGGTCAAAACTGTCCAACGCATCACCGACACCAGCCTACCTCCCATCAACGACATAAACACAGGAAATTCTGCAAATGACAGAAATCTGAAGCAACACACAGTAAATTCTGGCGGGGGAGGGAGCTCAATATGTCAGGTAGCATCTACGGAAATGAACGAGGAGTTGACGTTTCGAGCCAAGACCCTTCTTCAGGTCTGGAAAGGAATAAAAAGGTGGAGGAGGAAAGGAAGGAGGATAGCTAGAAGGTAATTGGTAAAACCAGGTGGTGGGAAAGGTCGAGGGCTGGATACAAAGGAATCTGATAAGAGAGTAGAGTGGACCATTGGAGAAAGGGAAAGGGGAGGCAATAGGCAGGTGAGAAGAAGTAAGAGACCAGAATTGGGAATAGAAGAAGAGGGTAGAGGGGATAATTTTATTTAAAACTGGAAGGAGAAATCGATATTCATGCCATCAGGTTGGAGGCTAACCACATGGAATACAAGTTGCTGCTAGTCCACCCTGAGGGTGGACTCATCATGACACACGAGAAGGCCCACAGCTGATATGTTGGAATGCGAATGGGAATCAGTATTAAACTTCTGGGCCAGGCCACCAGCAAGTTCCACTTCTGGCGGATGGAGAGGTGCTGCTGGATGAAGCAGTCAAGTAACTTATGACCGGTCTCGCCAAAGTGGAGGAGGCGCATCAGGCCAAATACAATGGCCGACTCCAGCAGCTTCGCAGTTGGACTGTTGCCTCACCTGGAAGGACTGTTTGGGGCCCTGAATGAAGGTGAGGAAGGTGAAAGGGTAGGTGTTGTACTTTGGCCACTTACAGGGATAAGTGCCAGAAGGAAGACTGGTGTGGAGACAAGGAAATCACAGAGGGACAATCCCTTTGGAAAGAGAAGAGAAAGGGAGTGGGGGGAAGCAAAGATATGTTGAGTGCTCAGATCCATTTGAAGATGGCGGAAGTTGTGGAGTATGATGTGTTGGATGCAAAGGCTCATGGGGTGGTAGGTCAGGACAAGAACTCTTATCACTGTTAAGGCGATGGGAAATCGGGTGAGCGCACATGTCCAGAAAACGGAGCAGACATAGCAATGGTGGATGGAAGGAAACCCCGTTCTTTGAAGGAGGAAGACATCTCTGATGTCCTGCCTTGAGTACAGATGCGGTGGAGACGAAGGAACTGAAAAGGGAATGGCAATTTTACAAGAGACAGAGTGGGAACAGGTATAGACAAGATAGCCATGGGAACCGGTAGGTTTATAAAAGATGTGGTTCAACAGATGGAGACAGAAAAATTGAGAAAGAGCAGGGAGGTGTCATAAACTGACCAAGGCCGAGGTGGAAATTGGAGGCAAAGTTGATGAAATTGACAAGCTCAGCATGGGTGACTGAAGCAGCAACAATGAAATTGTCAACGTAATGGAGGAAGAGATGGGGGCATTACAAGGAAGGCCTGGAATGTTCTATGTAGTGAATAAAAAAGCAGATATAGCTGGGGCCCACGCATGTGTCCATGACTACCCTTTGAGTCTGGAGAAAGTGGGAGGAGCCGAAGGAGAAACGGTTAAGGGTGAGAAACAGTTCAGCCAGGCAGTGGCAGAAGGGAACTGGTTGGTTCTCACCTACCTATCACCCCCCCCCACCCCAACTGTCCCTCCTTACCTTTCTCCTATAGTCCACTCACCTCTCCTAACAGATTTCCTCATCTCCAGCCCTTTACCCTTCCCACCCACCCGGCTGCACATATAACCATCTATCTTATTCTCCTTCCCTAGCCCCCAGCCTTTTCCTCTGGTGCCTCTCCCCTTCCTGGGCAGTCCTGAAGCAGGGCCTCAGCCTGAAACGTCGACTGTTTGTTCATTTTCATGGATGTTGCCTGACCTGCTGAGTTCTGCCAGCATTTTGTGAGTATTGTTCGACATACAGTACTAGGCAAAATAACTAGGGTTCCTAAGACTTCAGCACAGTACTGTACATTATGTCTCTCCAGTTACCAAGTAGCACTTAATGCTGCTGGGCTAATCCAAAGTACTCTTATTTCTGTTTCCCCAACCACTCTCCTACTTTAACCAATATACAGCACTGCGCACAGTCTTAGGCACCCTAGCTGTATACATGTGCCCAAGACTTTGGCACAGTGTATACAGAACCAGCCGGTGGTGCAGTGGATTCTGCACCGGACTTCGAGGTGGGTGGCTTGAATCCGACTGGCCCCTTGCGCGCTTTCCATTCGCGCTGGGTTGAGTGTGGAGCTAGCAATTCGGCCCCGTAAAAAAAGGACAAAATGCTAAGGAAACGGCAAGGTTGCCAACCACTGGGCCACAAGGCACGAAGAGGAAGAACAACGTACATACAGAAAGCTGCCGGAGAAAGGCCCGCAATTTCATGAAGGAACCCTGCTCAAGGACTGTTTGTTCCACTCGCATCAGGAGGGAGGAGGGCTAGGTAACATCTGAGATCTGCCAAGACCTGAGCAGTAAAGCTGTTCACACCTCACCACCCCACCACACCACCACTACTTTATCATTTCTTGTCAGGGTCATTTATCATTTACATACAGACACTCCTGTACCTAGTGTCACATTACGTACACAAATCTATGTATATAAGCTATCTAATCACAGACAAGAGAGATTCTGCAGATGCTAGAAATCCAAGCAACACCTCAGCCCAAAACGTTGACTGTACTCTTTTCCATAGATGCTGCCTGGCCTGCTGAGTTCCTCCAGCATTTTGTGTGTGCATTATGCAAGCAATCTTATGCATTTATATTTATCGTGTGTGGTTTATTTAATTGTGCTCTTTATTTCATCGTGCGTTTTTTGGCACTGCATCAGGTCCAGAGTAACAATTATTTAATTCTCCTTTATGCTTGTGCATTGAAGATGACATCAAAGAACCCTGAATTCACAGTAATGTAATAAAAATCGCACCATTTCTACATCAAGGTCAAACAACGCACAAGTAATTGTGCATCTGTTATTGCTCTTTTGCCATGATTCTGGATGGTTTCTGTATTACCTGCTCCCACATCAGTATGGTATACTGACGGTAATAATCAACCCAACGTATTACATTTTCCCCATGGCAACATCTGTTGATCCAGTACCAGATTACCAAAAGGAACCAATTTCTGAGAACAGGGTTCAAACCCCAACTAAAGCAGCGCAATGCATACAAAATGCTGGAGGATCTCAGCAGATCAGGCAGCATCTATGGAGAGGAATAAATAGTTAACTCTTCTGGCCAAGACCCTTCATCAGAATTGGAAAGGAAGGGTGAAGAAACCAGAATGGATTCTCTCCAGCATTTTGGATTTCCAGCATCTGCAGAATCTCTTGTGTTTATAAACCAACGAAGTGTGATGGTACAAAGCAAGAAAGCCATGCACTAACATCATACCTTCCGCAACATCCCAGACTGACGTTCAGAGGCAAGAACTTTGTACCAGAGAGCGGTGGGTACATGGAACGTCCTGCCAGGGCTGGTGGCGGAGGCAGATACATTAGGGGTGCTTAAGAAACTCTTATGTAGGCTGATAGAAAAATAGAGGGTTATGTATGAGATTGATCTTAAGAGATGGTTAAAACCTCAACATAAAATATGGGCCAATGGGCCCTTACAGTCCTGTAATGTTCTATGTTCTAATAAACTGGAACTTGAAGATGGAATACTTACAGCCACAAAATGCACAGTACAGCCAGTCACCTGAACTCCAGCCTGTAACACCTGCTTGTGAGCATTAACTCCTTTGAAGGATGGGAGCAGTGACGGATGGATATTCAATAGTTTGCCTAAAAGACAGTTCAGAATTACACACTGCCCGATTGCTCTCGGGAGAAAAGAGTTACTTACTAACTCATGGATGGAGTGAATTAGATCAACTTTATTCACCGCATACATTTACATGCGTTAGGAATTTGCTGTGCAGTCTTGGTCAGAGCGTTTAATACAACAAGAAATAACATTCAATAATTATAAAGAATTATATTAGAAAATTATACAAAAGCTAATGAAGTTAGAGGTTAAAAGACAGATAGGGAATAAAATGTGCATAAGTAAGCAAATACCAGCACGTATTTACAATGCAAACATTATAAAAAGTGGGTTAAAAGTGTCTAGAGTAGAGGTTCCCAAGCTGTTTTATGCCATGGATCTTTACCATTAACCAAGGGGTCTGCAAACCCCAGGTTGGGAACCCCTGGTCTCGAGTGTAGTGATGCGATGGGACTAAAAGATGCCGGTGGGGTTGGGGGGGGGGGGGTGGAGAGACACATAGCAACATGGAGAATTTTAAAGAGATTCCCCAAGGTATTATGAAAGTTGAGATATTATGTACTGTTATAGATTGGAGTAACCTTGTTAAAAACAACGATTAATTTACTGAATTTTTAAAGTTTTAATGTTAATGGGCTTAATGAACTGGTGAAAAGAAAAAGAGTTTTAACATACATTAATGAAAGTAGATATAGCCTTTTGGCAGGAAACACATTTAACAGAGATAGAACACCAGAAATTAAAGAGAGATTGGGTCAGGAATGTTATTGCAGCTTCATTTAATTCAAAGGTGAGGGGAGTTGCAATTTTGGTTAATAAAACCTTACCAATTAAAATACAAAATGTATTAATTGATTCTGCGGGGAGATATGTGATTATACATTGTCAAATCTTTTTGGAATTATGGACTCTTATGAATATTTATGCACCAAATGAAAATGATGCAAAATTTATACAAGAAGCTTTTTTGAATTTGGCCGACGCACATGATAAAATATTAATAGGTGGAGACTTTAACTTTTGTCTAGACCCAGTTCTAGATAGATCGACTAAGGCTATTACAAAATCAAAAGTAGTAAAACTAACTTTATCATTGATGAAAGATTTAAATTTTATTGATATACGAAGAAGAATTAATCCAAGAGAAAGAGATTACTCATTTTATTCAAATAGACATAAAACTTATTCAAGAATAGATTTTTTTTATAATCAAAGAATATTCAACATAGAGTGAAAAGTATGGAATATAAAGCGAGAATACTGTCAGATCATTCCCCTTTGATAATGACAATGATAATGATGGATAAGGAGGAATTGATTTACAGATGGAGATTTAATTCAATATTATTAAAACAACAAGATTTTTGTGATTTTATGGAAAAACAGATTCAATTTTTTTTGGATACAAACTCATATTCAGTTGATGATAAATTTATACTATGGGAAGCGAAGAAAGCATATTTGAGGGGCCAGATAAGAAGTTATACTTCTAAAATTAAGAAAGAATATATGGTAGAAACGGATCAATTGGAAAAAGAGATTGCAAAATTAGAAAAAGAATCTCAAAGATATACGACAGAAGAAAAACGAAGACAACTTGTCAATAAGAAGCTACAATATAATACGCTCCAGACATACTGAACAGAAAAAGCAATTATGAGAACTAAACAGAGATATTATGAATTAGGTGAAAGATCACACAAGATTCTTGCTTGGCAGTTGAAAACAGAGCAGGCTTCCAAAACGATAAACGCAATTAAAACAAGTGCAAATAAAATTACTTATAAACCTTTAGAAATTAATGAAACCTTTAAAAAATTTTATTCCGAATTATATCAATCTGAATCACAAAATGATGTTGTTGAGATAGAAAGATTTCTATCACAAATAACTCTTCCAAAATTGAATTTAGAAGAACAGAAAGGATTAGATATGCCTTTTACATTAAAAGAGGTTGAAGAAGCCCTAGGATCACTCCAGAATAATAAATCTCCAGGAGAGGATGGTTTTCTGCCTGAATTTTATAAAAAGTTTAAAGATTTACTAATCCCTCCTTTTATGGAGTTAATATATCAAGCGGAAAGAACACATAAACTTCCAGAATCTTTTTCGACAGCGATTTTAACAGTATTGCCAAAAAAAGATAGAGATCCTTTAAAACCAACATCATATAGGCCTATTTCTTTGTTGAACACGGACTATAAAATAATAGCAAAAATTTTATCTAATAGATTACCTAAATATTTACCAAAATTAATACATATGGATCAAACGGGATTTATTAAAAATAGACAATTGGCAGATAATGTAACTCGGTTACATAGCATAATTCATTTGGCACAAAAGAGGGATGAAATGAGTGTGGCAGTTGCTTTGGATGCAGAAAAAGCATTTGATAGATTGGAATGGGATTTTTTATTTAAAGTATCGGAAAAATATGGGTTAGGAGAATCTTTTATAAACTGGATTAAAACCTTAAATACTAGTCCCAAAGCTAAAGTAGTGACAAATGGCCAAATTTCAACACCATTTCAGTTAACAAGGTCAACTAGACAAGGTTGTCCATTATCACCTGCTCTATTTGTATTGGCGATAGAACCATTAGCTGAATTAACTAGAACCGATTCAGATATTATGGGCTTCAGGGTTAACCAGGAGGAATACAAGATTAATCTATTTGCTGATGACGTTCTGATTTATTTAACAAACCCATTGCATTCGTTGCGTAAATTATCTTTTAGATTGGAAGCAAAATGGTTGAGCAGATTAACTGCCAGGGGAAAAAACTTTTAAAGCGGCGTGAAGTTTTGTTTGTCTTTATTAGAAAGGAGCTTTCGGAAAAGGCAGTATGCAAAGGCCTAGAGCCAGCAACGATTTTCCCTGCTCACTTTTTTTTGTCCTGGACACACTCAAGTCTTGCGCTGATGGCCATACTTTTCTGCTGGCATAACAGTTTGCTGTAGCTTTCCTAGATTGTGAGAGGATGCTGCACCAAACCAGACAGTATTGGCTGATGTGAGGACGATGGCAAGGTAGAATTGTACCAGTATGTTCTGGGAAAGATAGTATTTTACCAACTGCCACAAGAAGTACATCCTCTTTTGTATTAAGAATTTAAAACAGAAATCCAGCCACAAGGGTTGAATTCTCTGCTCCGGAGAGATCACTAACCGAATATATCTAATGCCAAGGTCAATGGTATTTGAACAACAGGGGAATCAAATTGCAATGATTGGATGGAAAAGGAGAGAACAACTGATTCTGTTAAGATCTTATTGAATAGATAAAGTGGCTGGAAGCATACATCTTGCCTCTAGTTCTAACGTCCATAAAAATATAAAATCAAACAATTTAAAAGTTATAAATCTTGTTAAAAATCTGCCACCTTGCAAGTCTGCCCAAGTTAGCTACAAGTGCCTGTTATTGACTAGTTAAGAGTCTTAAACAGGGACCAATATTTGTATGTCACTTTGCATTTCAGAATTTTTCCTCACTGTACTAGTAGTGCTTCTATAAGAATATTTTTTTTTCCTGATCATTACTTTCAGTTAACAATAGTTTCAGTAAATCCAGTTAAAATGTAATTCAAAAGTGGTCGCAACTGAAGGTAAAGGATAATTTTAACTACTATACCTCCTCTCAAGACTTGCCACGTTAATGTAGCTATCAATGAAAATATTGTTGCAAAATTTAAATTTCTGTGTGTGCAGAATGGAGATTTTAAAAAAATGCCAAAAAAACATTTACTTCCCATGTAAAATTTCCCTCAGACTGCTCGGATTGATAAAGAGACAAAAAAGAAAAATCAAATATTTACCATTCCACTTTTTGACAAAGGGACCAGAGAGGATTCTCATAAATCCAGCGAGGCAAACCAGTTCAACAGAGAATTCCTGAAGCACCTGATCGACAGTGCTGTCAAATTCAGAACGACTTCCAAATAATTTGTGGTCGATTACCTGCAGGTTTTCCAATGTAAAAGAATTCAAATGAGGTACATATTAGGAATAGTTGAAATAAATCAAATTTACATGATCTTGTTCATCTTCTGTATTGTTCCTCTTTCCACAAGCCATAGTGCTTTTGCTCTTGCATGCTTGTAGAAAGCAGTTAATTTTAACACCTCATAGTACTTCAATTGACCATATTCACTGTATTGGAGAGAGTCCAGAGGAGGTTCACGAGAATGATCCCGGGATTGAAAAGGTTAACAAATGAGGAGGGTTTGATGGCTCTGGGCCTGTACTCACTGTAGTTTAGAAGAGAGAAATAAGCTCGTTGAAACCTATCAAATATGGATATGCCGAGCGAGAGTAGATGTGGAGAGGATGGTCCCTATAGTAGGGAGACTAGGACCAGTGGGCACAACTACAGAGTACAAGGAGGTCCCTTTACAACAGAAATGAGGACGAAATTATTTAGTTAGTGAGTAGTGAGTCTGTGAATTCTTTGCCACAAACAGCAGTGGGGTCCAATTCACTGGGTATACTTAAAGCAGAGAAGGCAGAAGAATGGGTTTCAGAGGGATAATAAATCAGCCGTAATGGAATAGTGGAGCAGCCAAGTGGCCTAATTATGCTCCTATGTCTTAAGATGGTTTGGTCTTATGTACAGGTAAATCCAGCATGGATTTCCATTAAAAACCAAGGAACTACAAAAACACGTTGTTACCATTTATTTCAGTATGTATTGTATCTTAAATAGAGACAGCAATGTATGACATAAATCATGTCCAGGTATCAGTAATACTATTTTACCTACAAATGTATCCAGTATATCACTCTGTTCTTCATAAACTAAAAATTTAATCTCAAAAACACCAGCATGTATGACTTTTAAGTCATACACATCCTCCCAGTGCCTTGTGGCGCATCAGGCAGAAACCGTGCTGTTTCTTTAGCATTTGTCTGTTTTTTTATGAGGTCCAGCTGATGGCTCGATGCTCAACCCAGCACGGATGGAAAGCAAGCAAGGAGCTGACTGGATTCAAATCAGGGATCATGAATTTGGTTGCACTTAAATCTGTGGATTATGGCGTAAAGCATTACGCACCGAATTTCCTTTTTTACTAGGGTGGAGGCAGTAACCACGGGTAAATGAGCAATGGCTAAGAACACCTGGGTCTCAGTTTTCTTTTTCGAACTGCTAACGAGCATTATATCTGAAATTTTGCATGTGAGCATAAAGTCAGTCCAGGGCTAATGTAAAAGGACAGCCTTGATCTTCAAGTGCTAATAACTGTTTAGACCTTCAACTTGCGATTAGTGGGTTTTCGGTTGCACTTTTACTATCTAAATCTCAGATGCAAGATTGAAAGTATAGGCACTGAAGATCAGGAAAGCATCAACCCCCTTGCATTAGCTGTCAGGTTACTTGCTCTTACCCTAGCTTTTACTCACATATGATAATTACTGGACTACATCTTTTGCCTAAGACCATGCTACCAAATGCAGAGGTGCTCTCACCCTCGTAGGAATGCCAGCTCGGGTCGCTTTCTTCAGTCCCTCTACGCCACTTTTGTTGGAGATAACAATGACTACCTCAGCATGACTAGTAGGGTCCTTTGTGTGTTCTATAATGGACTGAAGGTTTGTTCCTTAAAAGAAAAAGAGAAAAATATATTGAAAAACTCAACAGGAAAGGTCATGCAAGTTTCAGAGAAAACAGGAATTGTCAGTCATCTTCTCAGATAAATACAACTTGCAGCTTCTGGTAAATACAACACTCACCCAAAATCAAGAATCTGAGCTCCACATATGATAGAACAATGGTTATACAAAGCAAGGCTCTCCCCTGGCAGCAGACAGAGAACAACTTGAAGATCATACAAAGGGTTTAATGGTTCATCTTCCTGGTCCACCACACAGTTCAACTCCAAAGCAGACAGACAGCTGGTTTGTGTATTTCCTCCATGATAAAAGAGGAAATAAAGATGCCCTGCCATTCAGTATGGTCATTGCTGCTCTACGCCAGGCCTCACCTCCTTTTCTACACCAGTATAATATCCCCCAGCATTATCCACCTCCCTTTTAAATGCCCTCGTGAATTAGCCTCCACACCCCAGCAGGAAAACTCCAGATTAATCACTCTTATGCTAAGTAAGTTCCCATGCACCACAGCTTTTGATAACAACACTCTTATCCTGTAAGTATGTTTCTTTGCTCAAGGATCTCCCACTTCTGGAAACATCTCAACATGTCCTTCATGATCTTCTGTTTCGATAATATCACCCCCCCCCCCCCTCAATTTTCCACACTCCACTGAACACAAGTGTCACTTTTTAAACTATTTGTTTTCGGACAGACAAACCCATTGTCATCAATTAGCCCTGTGATCACTTCTGGATGGCCTCCAAATCGAAGCGTGCATAAAATGAGTCGAGGTCATCTGGGAGGGAATCCTCACAGCCATTCATATTAGGATTCACCTTGTGGGAAACAATGGCCTGCAAACCCTGCCAGAGCTGATGTGCATCTGATTCCGTCTCTAACTTCAGGCTCTGCATTTCAATCTCACTCAAAGCCCAGCACGCTTTCCACAATTCTTTTCTCTTCTAGGGAAACCGCACTCACAAACTGGGTCTGCAGTCTGCTGCCCGCCACCCGCCAATTTTGAGGGTTCTGCACCAACAGTCAATACCCCTGAGGCTTTCCCCCAAGACACAATGAATCCCCAGAGTCTAGTCTGACAGAACCTACACACACACATTCTCTCTCTCTCAAATGAACACCAATCCACTCTCTTTGCAATTTTTGCTCATTTCTTTCTCAATTCCTGCTAAAACATTGTTTACATTTACATAATTTATTATTATACTGTAATTTGCCCTTTACTGCGCCTATTGTCTAGCTTATTAATTATTGTACTGTCTTGCACTGTTTTGTGCACTTTATGTAGTCCTGTGTAGGTCTCAAGTCTAATGTAGTTTTGTGTTGTTTCATGTAGCACCATGGTCCTGAAGGAACGTTGTTTCATTTTTACTGTGTACTGTACCAGCAGTTATGGTTGAAATGACAATAAAAGTGATTTGACTTGACTTGAATAACCAAGAGATGAGGTTACTGCGGGCAGTGTACCACCAAAGCCCACTCCTGAACATCCAGACAACCTTCAAGTGCCTGCTGCTGTCAAAGGCTTCTGAAATGTGGCTGATAAATATTTACAAACTATTCAATTTAACTGAGGTTATTTTTAGAAAACTGAAACTAAATAAATAAAAATTTACATTAGAAGTTTTTGATTATTTGATAGCAAATGCTCAAAGTAAAATAATTCCGACACACAGGCCAGCAGAGTGGTACAGCAGGTACAACTACTGCTCCTTGGCCTAGCTTCAATCCTCACCTCTGAAGCTGTCTTTGTGAAGTATGCACGTTTTCCCTGCGAACACAGGAGATCTACCCAGATGCTGTGGCTTTCCCTACGCCCAAAGAGGAGGCAACTGATAGGCTAATTAATCACTGTATAATGCTCCTGGTGTTGGTGGGCAGTGGGAGAATCAGGGGGCAGGAGTTAATGGACACATGAAAGAGCTGGATACCAGGAATTAAGTGGGAGTATGGGATTGTTGGAATGGCATTGAAAGCCAGAACAGGCTCAATGGACCAAATGGCCTCCATCTATATCATAAGGAATATAGACATGAGATCAGCCTGACATAAACCAGGAGTTGATGCGAAGTACATCTCACCGCATTCTCCAGTGCACCAATATTCTACCACTGCGCTCAACAGGAGATAGACACAACGGTCACTCCTCGCTCTTTTTTTTTGGCCGAACACATATTAAGTCTACGATGAACGGCCAGCAACTTGTAGCTCCCTTTGGAACTGCTGGTCGTCAGCCAACGCAATTTGGTCCAATGGAGCTGAAAGTCGATTCCAACAGGAAAGAGCCAACGCAGTACCATGCTAACAAACTAAATGCCAAGATCAGGAAGGGGCGAAGAAGCCATTGGCACAGAAAGTGCACTGCTGCAGAATCTGGAACATAGTCCCACCGTACGAAGCTCAGAATGCAATTCCCACAGTTGCACGACGAGAACTCCGATTGCAATCAGGTCAGTAGAAATTTTATCAGCAATGAGGAGCAGCTTTCACACAAACAAACAACTATGGTACACATCATCTTGAACTGAACAAAAAAATACATCAAACAATTCAGCATCAGCTTCAGCCTATTCTGGTTGCAAGTAAATAAAATGTTCATTTTTCTATATAATTAGTTTCATTTGTTTGTCATTTGAACAACTCACCTGTTCCAGAGATAAGAACACCCACTTTCATTTTTCGAGTCTGACCTTCACAATGTGATAAGTCACCACCTGCTGCACTTCTATTCAACTGGTGACCTAACTGTAGTGTTTTCATGAGGTTTTTAATTGATACCCTTTCACAACCTGTAAAAAAGAATGAAGTCATTTTTAAAAACATTTGTTAAAAAATGCTCCAGCAAAAATTGGGTACTTGAACAGCTCGGCACGAGCAGAATATTTTCCACTGAACGTCAAAATAAAAGGCTGAAATCAGCTGATTGTATGTTACATTTTTCAGTACAACTGGGAAAAGAATTTGAATATTTCTGCAAGAATGTGAGAAGCAAGGATCACTGCCTTAAAATTCTCCTCATAAACTGACAATTCTGCACAGTGGAAAATGGTGAAGCATCAACAGCTAACCACACACAAACTCTTCTTTGCGCTAAAGGTTTTCCCGTCTCTCTCGAAGGCAATGAGATCTTGCTGCAGGGGTATGTTGAGAATGCCTGAACTCCAACAAACTTGCATGTTCTTATTACAGAGGATGCTGCAGGTTAACTCAAACTAATCTCACAAGGCAGCTGCGGTCATCCTTGGATGCTTTATCAGGACTCGACCCAAAACGTTGGCTGTTCATTCCTCTCCAGTGATGCTGCCAGACCTGCTGAGTTCCTCCAGAACTCTGTTTTTCCAGCATCTGCAGAAGCCTGTGTTCATAATCATCCTTACTAGGGTAACCTTAAAGTATGGAATAACCATGGAATAAAGTACAGAATCGGGGTTTGATTCCCGCTGCAGTTGGTAAGGAGCTCGTACATTCAGCACATGACCACGCAGGTTTTCTCCACATTCTAAAGACATATTGGTTGGCATGCCATGCTGGGGGGATGCTACGTTGGTGCTGGAAGCACGTTGACATTTGCAGGCTGCCGCCAACCCAATCCTTGGGTGCAAAACAAAGCATTTCACTATATGTTTCGATGCACGTGTGACAAATAGTCACAGAAAAGTACAGGACAGAACCAGGCCCTTTGGCCCATCCAGTCCATGCCGAAACATTTAAGCTGCCTACTCCCCTCGACCTGCACCTTCTGTACCATACACCTATCCAAACTTCTCCTAAACGTTGAAATCAAGTTCGCATGCACCACCGTGCTGGCTTCTTGTTCCACACTCTCACAACCTTCTGAGTGAAGTTTCCCCTCATGTTCCCCTTAAGCTTTTCACTCTCAACCCATGACCTCCCACGCAACCTCAGTGAAAATAGACTGCCTGCATTTACCCTATCTATACCCCTCATAATTTTGTATACCTCTATCAAATCTCCTCTCAATCTTTTACGTTCCAAGGAATAACCTAATCTTTAAACCAATCAAAATCCATTTATTTATGGCAAAATCACAGATCAGGTAACTATTTGGATCAAATTTTACTAGGTATTCTAGCCAATGAGTAACTAAATTGGATATTTCCCATTGCAGTTCAGGCCACATTATTTCCATGTCATATTTTATGCATGTGATGATACCCTTAATGTGTACATGATGTTCCAGATGCACTAGATTGGATCAAAAGGTTGAGATCTATTGCCTTTATCACTCACTCACAGTAAAACAAGTCTATCGTGCAGAAAGTCAGGAACCATGCTTGAATTACGGGGTCCCCAATGAGCCATTGTTCAATCCTTACAAACCCCTCATTGATTGGTTCATAATGCCCCTCTGTAGAGAGGCTGCACTCACGCCTGCAATGGACGTCGGAAGACGGCTGTGGCAGTGGCCTGAACCCACCTCCAGAACTCCAGGGAAAGAGGGGAGGGTGGAGGGTGGAGTAGGGGCAAGCAGCAGCTCTGGACAGCGGTGGAAACTCCCTCAGTGTGTTCATTCACTACAGAGATCGGTGAATACCTGGGCATAAAGTGAATCGAGGCATATCAAAAGATGCTGGGAGAATGCCGGCTGCTCCAGTCACCTCCCACATTCCAAAGACATCAGAGTTAGATCTGGGCATGCTACACTGGTGCTAAAAGTGTGGCAATACTTGCGGGGCTGCTCCCAGCACAGCTCACACTGCGTTGGTCATTGATGCAAACGATGTCCGTTTTGATATACACATAACAAATAAAGCTAATCTCTTTACAAAAGGGCACCGACATAAAATATCAGCATCTTAATAAATGGCAGAGCATGCTCGAAGGGCACTACGAGCATACTTCTGCCCCTATTTTCTATGTTCCTAACCAACACAGAGCTGTTTAACCCTTTGCATATCCCAATGACACGCCCAACAACCATCCAACAGAAGTGAACAGGAATGGATCAGGAATTTTGTCCGCCTCCTTATCCCCAAACATTAAGTTTAACACTGTTAACCTTTCCACTTTTCTCCCGAGATTGGATAACTGTATACACGCAAAGGAAAAATGAGACTTTTTCCTGTTCTTTTCACATCAGCACCACAATATGGTGAAGTTAGTCAATTTGAACCACTGCTAACTCTTAATAGCTAAACATCACCTATTCATTTTGAATCGAATAATAATGATTTCCACATAAAGCTGGCAAATAACTGCCATTATATTGACAGCTGGTTTTCACAAACCTAACTTAATAATTGGAAATCAGCCCATAACCACCATTCAGTTCCTCCCCAGTCTTCACAAACTTAAGAGGGTAAGAGACCTGTATTGTGCGGCACAACACTTCCAACAATCCACGCTTCGTAGCAGCTTTGCACCTTCCACAGGACGTCGTCAGCACAGTCCTTGTCCACTACCAGCACAGCTCCAATTCCACAATTAAACGTGCGAGCCATTTCCTCTTCAGAAAGACCGCCCAATTGTTGTAGCCATGAAAAGATTTCCGGAATCTTCCAAAATGATGCATCTTTTAAGTGTCACAGAAATAAAACAGTAAGTTCAGAATGAGAGTTTGGAGTTAACTTGACACAGTCTCACTTCCCTTACGATGCTCCTTCCGGAGTATTTAGACAAAAGAGATTTGGGTCATTTCAATATAAAAGATTATTCAACATTTTGGAGCTTTGGTTATATAATGTCAGGGATTGTCCATATAAGAATACAATCTCTGAAACTGACTGCATTGAAACCTGAGTTTTTGACTGTATTGAAACCATAGTCAGTCTATGTATACAACTATTACTTATTCATTGTGTTTTATAAGATTGCTTTATAGTTATATTGTGTTTTATTTTAGTTTTTATTGCGTTCTTTATGTTTATTGTGCTGCAGAGGATCCGGGAGAACCATCAGCTCACTACACTTGTGAACTGAAGAATAACAATAAGCAACCTTGAATCTTGAAATAAAAATCTACTGTAGATTGCCACACAAGTACATTGAACTACTAAAATGTCAGACTACAACTGCCTAAAGGGAATTTTATCATCCAACATTTAAGGTAACCAAAGAGATGGTCAAGTTTGAAAATCCAGCAAAATTATCATTTGAATCATAATCAGAGAGTTCTATATTCTGCCACAGCAGCTTACTATTACTAAAAATAACTTAATCTGCTTTCCTACAGGTTTGACATCAATTTAAAATTGACAATTCCTCTTGCCAGCTAAATATCTAGCAAAGGTATTGAAATATCACAGCAATCGATGGGGCTGAATGGACAGTTTATACTATAGAACACTCCGCAGTACATAAGCACAGTGCTCCTTACCTAATGTAACACCAAGATTTTCTGGAAGAACTCTGGGAATGTTTTCTAGTAGTCCACCTCCAGTAATGTGAGCGTAAGCTTTCACGTTCCCCTGACGCAGAATAGGCAGCAATGCCTTGGCATATATTCTAGTCGGCGTTAGCAGCACATCTCCTACGGAGAAGTTGCAGGAAAATCTTTACAAATGAAATTCTACTGTTGAGTGCTATAAATAGCAATGCAACCAAAACAAGCAGCTAATGAAAATGCTGCAAATGTTGGATATCTGAAAATAATCTTAGTTCAAAGGTCGTTATCTCAGAACAGAATCACGAAGTAACAGCATAGAAGCAGGCTCGTCACCCCATCTAGTTCATGCCAAATAGTCTTTCTGCCGAATCCCATTGACCCATATATTGACCATAGTCCCCACCTGCCATCCGTGTACTTATTCAAACCTCTCTTAACTGTTACAATCCAACCCGCATCCACCACTTCCACTGGCAGCTGGTTCCCCTCACCACCCTCGGAACGAACAAGCTCCCCCTTACGTTCCCCTTAAACATTAACACTTTTAATCGGTAACCCATAACCTCTAGTACGAGTCTAACCCATCCTCAAGCCCGCTAGCATTTACTCTATCTACCTCAATTTCGTATGCCTCTATCAAACTGCCCCTCATTCTCCTCAGCTTCAGAGAACGTAGGCATAACCCAGGCCCAGCAACGTCCTTGTAAATTTTGTCTATTTTTCATCTTAATGGTATCTTTCCTTTAAGATGAAAATATTAACTTCTCTCTCTGTAAATGCTGCCTGCCATGAGATTTCACCACTTGCTGCTGTAAGTTAAGAGATGAATTACAGTAGACATCATTTTCTAATGGGCCTTGGAAATCGGCTCACGAAGGCATAGAGCAGATAAATGAAAACTTAAATTAAGCTTTCAAAATGGACATCTTAGAACGTACACTCAATTGGCCACTTTACTAAGTAACTCCTACACTTAATAAAGTGGCCACTGAATGTACAGCATGTTTGAGGTCTTTTGCTGGTGTATCTGTTTGGCTGATTAGATATTAACAAGTGGGTGTAGACTTATACCTATTAAAATGGTCACCGAGTACATTAGAAATAAACAAATAGATCCACAAGTACACTTCGTAAGAAATCACCAAATTTCAAGTCACATCATTCAAAAGTATTTTAAATTCCAGAACTCTGAAATGCCAAGTTTTGCAGATGTGTAATTGTCTTTAAGCTTTCTGTTATGATGTCTACTGTGCACTGGAAGATACAACAAAAAAAGTTAGTATTTTAGGAGACTGTCCCTAGAGGGTTTCCCAAAACATTTCCATTATTTACAACATGGAATGAGACCATTTGGCCTATCAAGTCTTTGCCAGCTCTCAAACCTGCCTCACGCATTCCAACTTTTTAATTGAAAGTCACATCCGCAGTCGTATCACGCTTAAGGGCCACTTTGACGCATCGACACAAAGCCCATTCACAAATTCATCTGAAGTAGCACAAGCAACATTGGTTTACTCTTTGTACAGCTGCACCTGGAGGAGCAGACTAGAAGGGCGTATCAGAAGGATAACAGCTCCTTCCTGATGTAAAAAGATGTAGGTGAACTACCAAGAAAATCTCACAAACCAAATCTTACCGAGTGTCTGAGAACCATAGCTGGATGGTGCTGGGGAGCAGCACTGCAAAGACGACTTCTCCAGAATTGCTCGGACAAGGCTAAAGCCGTTACTATGAAGTCCAGATGAAGCAACGCCAATGAGGACATCACCAGCACAGATGTGCTCCACCTTGGGTAGCATCTGCCCACGTTCCACTGCTCCCACTGCAAAGCCTGCCAGATCGTACTCTCCCAGGGAATACATTCCCGGCATTTCAGCAGTCTCGCCCCCTACGAAGCAGGCAGATGACAAAATTAAACCATGCCGATGCCAACTGATAAAAGAACTGGCAGCAAAACACAGGGGAAACAAAACATTTTTAAAACTTGTCAAATGCAAATTCCACTTAACTTGCATTACTTAGACGGACAGTTAGGATTAGTGAGTTCTGGCGTACGCTATGATGGCGCCAGAGTGTGGCTGTCCAGCACAATCCCCGCTGATCTGATTTGGCGCAAACGGGCACTTCATTGTACGTTTCAACGTTTTGATGAACGTGACAGATAAAGCTAATGCTTAACCTTTAAATAGTACCTTTAACATGACATTTATCTTTCCATAAAGAAGCCCCCTAACTCAATTGGACAGACTGGATATTGGGCATATCCTGTCAAAAACTCGGGGCCATAAGAACAGGATAGCTACTAACAAATACAATGGGGAAGAAAAGGGAAATTTCCTTGATCAGAGAAATTGGAACGTAGAATTTTATGCACTAATCATATCAGACTATGTACTTGACCAAAGTTCATTAAGTAGAAATTGATCTAATACAAGTTTCTTTAGATAGGCTTGTATAGCACTGACATAGAAAAGTCCCAAAATTACAATTGCTTTGACCCTTATTTGTTTGATAGTGGAGCCTTACCCAACAGTGCACATCCTGCCATTTTACAGGCCTCTGCGATACCAGCAATCACAGTCTGTGCTGTGCCCACATCAAGTTTACCACAGGAAAAGTAATCGAGGAAGAAAAGTGGCTCTGCTCCTTGTGCCAGGATATCGTTTACGCACATCGCTACCAAGTCCTGACCCAAAGTGTCGTGTTTGTTGCACATCTGCGCAATCTGTCCACAGTCAAAATGGAAATAGGATACGATGAGAAAATGAACACGGACGACATTGTGATAGAAAAATTCAAATTTTACTTCAAGTATAGCTAGAACATGTGCAAGTGACACCTTTAGTTTGGTTCCAACACCATCAGTTCCAGAGACTAGGATTGGATCATTGTATCCAGCTGCCTTCAAGTCAAAGATGCCTGCAAATCCTCCAAGCTCAGCATTACAGCCTTGAAAGTAGAAAGAAACAACTTCTCAGAACTGGAAAGTTAATCTCTGAATAAAATCCTTTGGCCCACTCCATGTTAGTGTTTAAACAGAGCATTAAACAGTGTCTTAATTCATTTGTTCTTTATTCCAATGGGCACTTGGAAAGCTGACTGGCTATAGAATATATTGTTGCAACACTATTTCTTCTAACTTCTTCCATTCTTTGTGGTGATCGGATTCAAGCTAATGCTGATCACCTACCCGTGGAAACAGAAGGGCCAATCTTGCAGCCAGGCATGACTCCTTTAGCTGGACTTGTCTGCTGTTCACTGTAAAGTTTAGCACTTGCCCTGCCTTGCACTAACAGCGTCTTCTGCTACGCCACCTCTGCCGTCAGGTGCTCCTGCCCTGCTCGAGCAGTCCCCAAGAAATCCAACACAGGGAAGCTAGAATTTCCATGAACTTTCCATCTCCTGGGCTGTGAATTCTGGTCATCGAGTCTAGGCCAGAAATACCATGATCCCTCCTCCCACTGTAATCAGGGTGAAGAAACAGCTGCCAGCATGTAGATCTTATTCCCGAGTTTGGTAAGTTAGTTTATATGTATTTAAAAAGCACGTTTTCCAGAGTTTTAAATTTTTCAAACCAATTATTAAATACGCCACAAAGAATTTTCCAGTGGTAAATGAACTGACAAGCTTCAGTGCCAGATCTGACTGGCTGTGAAGAGGGCCTCACAAGCTGTCAATGCAGCTCTCAGCAGGGTGAGAGACGTTTGCATAGCGAAATGCCCTGTGCTTAGTCATAACCCCACCTTCCAGCAGAAGTTATGTCAGGCAGGGTAGGCAATCAGTGATCTCAGAGGGTCATGTGGACCTACGTTAAACAGCTTAACTATTTAATATCCCAGAACTCTTTACCGGATTCCACTTTCAGCCTTTACTATTCAAATAAACATGTACCCCATTTTTCAAATCAACTCTTGTTCCTCATTCCTCCATTTTAATGATAGTAACAAATCTGCTTCAAATTTTCCTCCAATCTTTCTGCAAAACACTTTTTAAAAAACTACGCAGTTTTCCAATTCTGGCCTTAGAACTTTGTATAAATTCATTTTCCCTTCCTTAAAAAGTGACATTTTATGTTAAAACACAAAATGCTGGCAGAACTCAGCAGGCCAGAGAGAGAAAGAGAACCAGACTAAAATTATAGATAGGGATGGAGCAAGGGGGGGGGGGGGGGGGCAGGGGTATCAACGGAGGTCTGTGAGTTGGATGTTCATGCTGGCAGGTAGGAGGCTACCTAGGCGGGAGATAAGGTATTGCTCCATCGACCTGCGCGCAGCCTCATATTGACGGTAGAGGAGGCCATGGACAGACATGTCGGAGTGGGAGTGGTCTGTGGAATTGAAGTGTGTGGCCACAAGGAGATCCCGCCACTGCTGGAGGACTGAGCGCCGGTGTTCGGTGAAACGGTCTCCCAGTCTGCGGCGGGTCTCCCCAATGTATAAATGGCCACATCGCGAGCACCGGACACAGTATATCACCCCAGTTGACTCGCAGGTGAAGTAGTGCCCTGAAACCTTTTACATTAATTGTGTTATATTAAAAATGGAATAATACAAAATATTGATTCCCTCATTAAGATTATTGTGTTCTCAGCATTTTCTCTAACCAGTTATATATACATCTTGAAATGTTCCATGTTGTAATGTTATGTAGTTAATCATTTAAAACTAAAATATTACTCAAATGCATTTTGCACAAACATAGAAGATCATAGTGAAGCATGGTTCAAATGCAGACATCGGCTTACCTGGCCTAGAGGTGGCTGCTGCAAGTGGCTTAATTGAATGGACCAATGTGTTTCCAGCCACAATATCAACTCCACTGTCTTTGTAGGTCAGTCCTCTGTAGAGAGAAGTTGGGATAAATAACATGCAAGTTTAGCATGGGGAAAATAAGTATAAACCTTACCAAAATTGGCCCACGTTAACATGAAGTCGTCTGAAATCCTGCATCTTGTTCTTTTTCTACCAGAGAGTTTTGAAGTGTATTGTACCCACAAAGCTGTTTGCTGCCTGTCATCCCACACATGCCAGCCACTTTCAGAGAAGGCAATGAACATAATATAGAACCTGTTTGTTCTGTTGTGGCAGTACCACAGACAGTCTAGCCACAAGATCAGCTAAATCGAGGTTGAAATATCAGCAGAACCCAAATGCACAATGGATTAGCCAAATAAGGTACATTATTAAAAACCTAATATTTTAATAAATTACCTCTTATTTCAAGTCAAGATTATTGCCATTTAACTATATACCTGTATATAACGTTTATATCCATATAACGTATATAGGAACGAGACAATGTTTCTCCAAACCAGGGTGTAAAGCACAGTAGTACAAATAACACATAGTAACTTATGAAGGCAAGAATAAAATCTACAGATGAATCATGTACACCCTATCCTTGTTATATGCGTCTTCAGACTATGCGGATTCACGGTTATGCTAGGAACCTATTTCTACCAATGTCTCCTTCTGTGCATCCAAAACTCACAGTTATGCGAGGAGCTCTGCTTTCCCACGAATACAAGCCACGTGCGCGTGCCTCACATTGGTTTTAGTAATGTATGGATGTGCGATCTTGCGCTCTTAAACTTTTGTTGGTTTTACCTATGGTGCAGTGATTTTGTGCTTGAAATATTTAACTGTGCCTTCTAAGCGTCCGATGTCATGCCCTGGGCCATCAGCCGAGCAGCAGAGAACTGCTTTAACACTTGAAAAAAAAAGTTGGAAATTATCTACGTAATGTTCAAATTGTACAAGGCATTGGTAAGACCGAATTTAGAGTATTGTGTACAGTTCTGGTCACCGAGTTATAGGAAAGATATCAACAAAATAGAGAGAGTACAGAGAAGATTTACTAGAATGTTACCTGGGTTTCAGCACCTAAGTTACAGGGAAAGGCTGAACAAGTTAGGTCTTTATTCTTTAGAGCATAGATGGTTGAGGGGGGACTTGATAGAGGTATTTAAAATTATGAGGGGGATAGATCGAGCTGACATGGATAGGCTTTTTCCATTGAGAGTAGGGGAGATTTAAACAAGAGGACATGATTTGAGAGTTAGGGGGCAAAAGTTTAAGGGTAACATGAGGGGGAATTTCTTTACTCAGAGAGTGGTAGCTGTGTGGAACGAGCTTCCAGTAGAAGTGGTAAAGGCAGGTTCGGTATTGTCATTTAAAGTAAAATTGGATAGGTATATGGACAGGAAAGGAATGGAGGGTCAAGGGCTGAATGCGGGCCAGTGGGACTAGGTGACTGTAAGCGTTGGCACGGACTAGAAGGGCCGAGATGGCCTGTTTCCGTGCTGTAATTATTATATGGTTATAAACAGTGTGGCATCAGGTGAAAGTAACACAGCTCTGGGGCCCTACTGCCGGGAACAAAATCTTGCCTTTAAAGTTCTTTTGTTGCTTGACAATACACCAGCCCATCCTAAACATTTGGACAGCATTCATCCTAACATGATAGTGTGTTTCCTGCCGCCTAACACAACATCGCTGATTCAACCACTCGACCAAGGTGTGATCCATATTCAAGGTGTATTTTTTTTTACTGCGAACTATCTCTCAGATGCTGCAAGCATCAGATGATTTTGAAAATCCCGGGAGGTTACCAACGGTGAGGGAATGGTGGAAGTCGGAACACTTGGCACAAATGGTGATGGACATGGACCCAAGTTTAGAACGGAGTCAGCATTTCAGTCGTTCCCTGCCATCAACCCTTCTTCCTTACAAGCAAATTTATGCTGAAAAACAAAATGCTGCCAAGCAAACAACTCTCACCACTTTCTTCAAACCAGTGTCATCTCCTGCTGCTGGAAGTTCTAAGAGTTCTGTGAGTCTTCCTTCACCCCTTGCTGTGCTTGATATGATCCTGACGACCACAACCATCCATGCACCTTATCCACGTAAAGCTAACCGACACCACAACAACCACTCATCTCCTGGAGCAAACACACCTGCCACTGTTGGTGAGTACTGTACACCCTAGTATGTTAACTTTCTATGATTTATTACATTGAATATTACCTTAAGTTGATGAAATATAATACGAATGTGCCTTTTGGTACTGCTTTTGTGTTGTATTGGTATGAAAATGTGAATAAATTACAGATAAAACGTATTTAGGAAGCCCTCTGGAACGCATCCCTATTTTCTCCATTTAAATAATTATTCACATTATGTGTTGACTACGAGGAACGTATCCCCCGCATATAACGAGAATAGGGTGTACAAAATAACAAACTAAAGTGCATAAATTAAATATTGTCAGGTATGGAACAGACCAACCAGTGACACTTCAAATATGATGCAGCTGGGAATTCAGTAGCCTAATGGCCTGAGGGAAGAAACTGTTTCCCATCCTGAACATTCTTGTAATCTTTGCTATATTTTCATTCCATTTCTCTGAGACCATGCTGCTTAGGAATTTAAATAGATTTAAATTTCTGTGCACCATAATAAGCTGTGCCAAACTGAAAATAACTTCGGTACATTTAACAGAGCAAATATTTCCCTCATCCAACGTGAAGTACACGCTATGAACTAAGCAAATATTTATTTGCATATAATCACAAACCTGTATTGTTTTATGAAGGCAATGGCTTGATGTGCAATATCATTTCTGTAAACAGCGTCCTGGAACTGAATAGTTTCTACCCCTTTATTGGCTTCCTTTACTGCAGTGATCAGGTCCTTATTGATCGCAGTTACCGTAAGAACTCGGCCACCATTTGTCACCACCTTGCCATCCTTTAGTGCAGTACCTGCATGGAACACTTGTAGGCCCAGATCCTTTGCAAGTGATAAACCTTAGAAATAAAAACAATTTAGACTGATTTACCACAATGCGGCCACTCTCCTCAAATACTCCTTGTGTCATAACCAAGTTTTTTTTCGGCAGCAGTACAGTGCAGAAGTCTGTAAGACCTAAGACTTTTGCACAGTACTGTATTATTTAAAGATTATGTTAACAGGCCCTTCCATCCCATGAACTAATACACCCATGTGACCAATTAACTCCTCTAACACGTACGTCTTTGTATTATGAAAGGAAACCAGAGCACCTGGAGAATGTACAAATATCATAGATGACGACGGGACAATGTTAAAATGTTAATTTGCACACTATCCCTACAGACACTGCCTGGCCTGTTAAAAGTTTGAGTACTTGCATTATTTAGATTTCCGGTCTGTTGCTTCTGGACTAAAGAGTCATTGTCCATATAGCAATGCACCTTCAATACAATGAAGAACCTAAATTGCTCATCAGGAATATGCAAGTTTTTCAGCTAAAACAACAGGATTGATGATCAAAGTCTTAGACATTAAGATAGTTTTAAAAAGAGTATTTTAAGAGGCAGAAGAATAGAGATTTGGAGAGTTCCAAGAGGTTAAGACCAAGTCAGCTAAAAGATTGGAATGTAAATTGGTATTGGTTTATTATTGTCACATGTACAGAGCTCCAGTGAAAAGCTTGTCTTCCACATTGCTCATACAGATCAGAGCATTGAGGGAGAACAAGATAAAACAATAACCGAATGCAGCATAAAGTGTAACAGCTGCAGTGAAAGTCAAGCGCTGGACACACAGATTGATTAAATTCAAAGAAGCATAGAGGCCAAAATCAAATAAATCTGAAAGGCTGCATTTTTGGAAGAGGTTGTAGATTTAAAGAGAGGTTGTGCTACTGCTTTGGAGGGTCTAAAAATAATGACCAACACCTTCAAACTGAGGTTTTGTTGGAAATGAAGCTGAGTTGATCAGCAAGCTGTAGTTTAATGACTGAGCGAAGTGCAGAGAAAGCCCACATACATTTGGCACAGGTTTATGGAGAGCCGGAGACAGGACACACTGCACAGTCCCAGTCAGATGACTGGGTGGGATAAATAGCACTCCCCCAATCAGATGACTGGGTACAAGTCAAGAAGAGTTAATTCCGCTACTCTTTCACTTAGGAATAGAGAAGAAAGACAGTAACCAGGATTGGCAAATTGTGCTGAGTGATCATGGTTTGTGTGCTTCAATTCATCACACCAACTACAGCACAATAATTGGACAGATGTTGCAGAAGGTACCGAGGTGTTTAAAGGAAACTGATCTGTGATGTTTCCATTTCCTGCTGCCATCTCTCTCTTCGGTCACATTTATCCAGAAAGCAGCCACAATTAAGACTGATCTTAAAATAAACATAAAATAAAGGGCTCAATCTAAAAGGCATCAGTGGATCTTTAACCAGATAGCAATCAAAGCCTGAAATACAAGTTGAAGTCGACATTTCGGGCTGAGACCCTTCATCAGAACTGATGAAACTTCAACTATTTATTCATTTCCATTGACACTGCCTGGCCTGCTGAGTTCCTCCAGCAGTTTTTCTGCGTTACTATGGATTTCCAGCATCCGCAGAATCTCTTGTGTTTAGGACTAGTTGAAGTGACAATTGAAACTTGAAAAAAATTTTGGCTTCACTCAACATTTTATAGAAAATTATTTGGGCGTCTCATTATCTAAAAACTGAAACAGGCTGATTAGCGGTTAGTACCAAACCTTTTGAACAGTAGATCTAATGCACCAATATCAAATGTATATTTTAAGTACCAAGTACATAACAGCCAGTTGACTTTGTCCCATATTATGCATAGAATATTCTCTCCAGTTCAGACCACAAACAAGCTGTAATGTCATAGCTGAAATGAGCGAAAGGGGGAAGGGAGGGTGACACAACACTTCATGTATTACTTTGTAGTTTAGGTTTTACCTGTGATCTCATGGCCTTTTGAGTAGCAACCCGGATATCCACCACTGGCCATAACCACAGTCACCGCAGTGTTGGCTTCCAACCAAGAAGGCATGGCTTTAGAGAGCTTGCCATCCAATGTCGCTTGTATCAGCTCATATAAATCACTACTTAATAAAGGAAGAATGACCTAAAACACAAAACATATGAGAAAACATATATTGACCACATTCCACATTTTAATTTATTTTAAAGCGTGAACCTCAAAGAGAACACCAGATAACAGCAACAATACCTGACATTCTGGATCACCAAAGCGACAATTAAACTCCAATACTTTTGGTCCTTCTTGTGTCAGCATCAACCCTGCATAAAGTATTCCTGAAAAGTAAGGCAGGGGGTTAAAAAGTGATTTGTTTCAGCAGCTGTCTTAGTTAAATAAAATTGGTACGTCTTCATCTCAGATCTTCATTACTATGAAGAAAGTGTAGGTACTGCTTGAAGGAAGAATGCTTGTTAACATTTACGCAGTTGAAACATTTTGGAAAATTGAAATCTTTATAAAATTAAGCCCAAGAGGCATTATGCTACCAAATTAACAATACAGATCGATCCTCCATTGTTATAGTTCAAAGTGAATTCAAAAGAGTTCACTACCACATGACAATCGTAACAGATTTGGTTCTGGTTCACACAGTTCTGTTTTGGTTTTCAATTGAGATGATACAAATGTTGGTGATGTTGTGAATTGTGTAGAAGGTTGTCAAGGGTTACCACTGGAGATTGATAGGATGCAGAACAAAACGGAGAAGGGACAGACAGAGCTCAATCTAGAAAAGAGTGAAATGATTCACTTTGGAAGGTTACGTTTGAAGGCAGAATACAGGATTAATGCAGGATTCTTAGCTGTGTGGAGGAACAGGGATCTTGTGGTCCATGCAAATAGATCCCTCAAAGCTGCCAGTCAAGTTGATAGAGAGTAGGATTCACTTTGGAAGATGGAATTTGAAGGAAGAGTACATTATTAACGGTAGGATTCGTAGCTGTGCGAAGGAACCAAGGGATTATTTGATCCACATGAATAAATCCCTTGAAGTTGACACTCAATTTGATAGAAAGTGCTGTGATAGGGAGCACCCGAAGGGCCTGTACTGTACTGTGCTGTAATGCTCTATGTGATTACTACAAGTTATGTTTAATGTCTGAATGGTTTCAGGGGTACCCCCACGTGCAGCAGTAGTGGGAGTACTGGCTGATTGTCCTTGATCTAGCTCAGAGAACACTGCAGCCAAAAGTAGTACCTGGTGATACGAGATCAGTAACTCAGCACAGAAGCAAAATAAATTAAGATCCAATTAACTCATGATACAAAGAGAAGTGTTATCACCTGCTGTTCCAATTAGTGCGAAGTAAATTTACTATCAAAGTACATATCACCATATACAACGCAGAGATTCATTTTCCTGTGGGCATTCACAACAAATACAAAGAAAAAAAAGAAACAAAATAATAATAATAAATAAGCAACAAATATGGAGAACATGAGATGAAAAGTCCTGGAACGTGAGCCCATAAGTTGTTGGAACAGTTCAGTGTTGGGTTGAGTGAAATTGAGTGAAGTTATCCCTTCTGGTTCAAGAACCTGATGATTGAGGGATAATAACTCTTCCTGAACCTGGTGGTGTGACTCCTGAGGCTCCTGTACCTCCTTCCTGATGGCAACAGCAAGAAGAGAGCATGACCTGAAATGGTGGGGGCTCCTGATAATGGATGTTGCTTTATGGTGATTCTTTCACGAATCACTAGATTCTGGAATGGTTTTGGAAAACTGGAAAACTGCAAAAACTTGGATGGAGAGAGGCAGAAGAAAGGAAACTATATAGGCCAGCTAGTCTGACCTCAGTGACTGGGAAGATGTTGGAGTCAATTATTAAGGATGAGATCTCAGGGTACTTGGAGGTGCATAATAAAATAGGCATGGTTTCCTCAAGGGAATATCTTGCCTGGCAAATCTGTTGTATTCTTTGAAGACATAACAAGTAGGATGGACAAAGGACAATTGGTTGATGTGTACTTGGATTTTCTGAAGGCCTTTCACAAGGTGCCACATGTCAGGCTGCTTTACAAGTTACAAGCCCACGGTATTACAGGAAAGGTTCTAACATGGATAAAGCAGTGGCTGATTGGCAGGACGCAAAGAGTGGGAATAAAGGGAGCCTTTTCTGGCTGGCTGGCAGTAACCAGTGGTGTTCCACAGGAGTCTGTGTGGGAACACCTCTGTTTACATTTTACGTCAATGATTTGGATGGAATTGATGGCTTTGTTACAGTTTGCAGATGATATGAAGATGGGGAAGGGGCACGTAGCTTTGAGGAAGAAGAGAGGCTACTGAAGGACATAGATTCAAAGGATGGGCAAAGATATGGCAAATGGAATATAGTGTCAGGAAGTGTATGGTCATGCACTTTGTTAAAGAAATGAAAGGGTTGATTTTTTTCTAAATGGAGAGAAAATACAAAAAACTGAGGTGCAAAGAGACTAGTAATTTGCTGGTCGAGTCTGTGGTGAGGAAGGCAAATGCATTCATTTCAGGTGGACTAGAATACAAAAGTAAAATTGTGATGTTGAGAATTTATAAAGCATTGGTGAGGCCTCTCAGAATACTGAGAGTAGTTTCGGTCCCCTTATCTTAGAAAGGATGTGCTGACACTGGAGAGGGTTCAAAGGAGGTTCACTAAAATGATCCCAGGATTGAACGGCTTGTCATATGAAGAGTGATGGTTCAGGGCCTGTATTCACTACAATTCAGAAGTTTGAGGGGCGACTTCATTGAAACCTATCGAATGTGAAAGGCCTTGATAGAGTGGTTGTGGAGAGGATGTTTCCTGTGCTGGGAGAGTCGAAGACCAAAGGATAGAGCTTCAGAATAGAGGGGTATTATTTCAGAAGAGATAAGGAGGAATTTCTTTAGCCAGAGAGTGGGGAATCTGTGGAATTCGTTGCCACAGGCAGCTGTGGAGGCCAAGTCTTTATGTATATTTAAGGCAGAGGATGACAGATTCCTGATTGGTCAGAGCATGAAGGGATACAGGGAGAAGGCAGAAGATTGGGCCCCTGAGGAAAATTGGATCAGTCAAGGTGAAAAGGTAGAACAGACTTGACGGGCCAAATGGACTAATTCTGCTCTTATATCTTATGGTATATCATACCAAGCCATGATGTAGCCAGTCAATATACTTGAACTTGGGCGATCCCTGCCAATCGTAAACAGCACCACTCACCAGTGTAAGGGATTCCTTCTCGTCTCATGCCATCAATTGTTTTCTGGAGAATATTTTCCCTTATATTCTGAAGCTTGTTTTTTGAAACCTAGGAAGCCACAACCAAAAACAAAAATAAGCAATCTAAATATGTGAGAAATGATATGAAGCAGGTCAACTCCTGGCTTAATAATCCGCATATAAATAATAACCCCAAAACTGGAAGTCCAAGATGTCCCTTTAAACTATTATGTCAAAGAAGTCTCAATATAATCAATGGTGTGCAGTGTTACAGATTCAGAAGTTATGGAATTACGTGGGTATAGCAGACAATGCTTCAAATAAGAACCCATCTTCAGGGAAAAATGTATTCTAATGTAAATTGCAAGCCGTAATCAGTTTTAAATTAACAGGACAGTTCTGTTAACAAACACTGCTGTCAACAGAGCATAGGCTACTCTAGAGAATGTGATCTGCATCTGAATGCATCTGTCAAACATAAGACAATGAAGCTGTACACTGACTTATATGAAACCGAGCATTAGACACCAGCTAAGTTATTTTGCGTAACTGTGACTGAGTTCAGGAAAACTTCCAGACTAATTTTGTCACTTAGAGTATCCAACATGATCACAGGCAAATGTGCCCTGTTACTAATTGGGATATTGGTGTACTCAAAATTGTCTTCTGTTCTCACTGTAAATACATAATTCATTGAAATTATGTCAGATTCAAAGTACTGAAGATTTTATTTTGCACACATAGTTCCTAAGGAGACAATGACTTGCATAGAGGTAGAGAGAGTTTAGAAGAAGCCACACAGGCAGCTGACTCATGTTGTGTGCCACTGTTCTCGAGGAGACATCGGATTGTATGTTATTGTGACGGGAGTCATTGGTTATGGGAGCAAAAAGGAGGGTCTGTGGATGAGAATGAGATTCCCGGATGGTATGTTGCCTCCCGGCTATCAGGGTCGAGGACATCTCGGATTGAGTCTTCAGCATTCTTAAGAGGGAAGGTGAGAGGCTGTGGCCCACACTAGTACCAATGACATGGGTAGGAGGGGTCCTGCAAATTCAGTTCAGACAGTTAGGTGCTAGCTTAAAGGACAGGACCTCCAGGGTTGCAATCTCAAGACTGTTACCCGTGCCATGTTCTAGTGAGGCCAGAAATATGAAGATCATACTGTGTAACACATGACTAAGGAATTAGTATAGGAGGAAGGGCTATAAATTCTTGGATCATTGGGCTCACCTTTGGGGAAGGTGGGACCTGTAAAGAAGGGACATTTTGCACCTGAACTGGAGGGTAACTAATAAATAGATAGATAGATACTTTATTCATCCCCATGGGGAATATCCTATCACAAAGGTTTGCTACTGCTCCAGGGAAGGGTTTAAACTAGAGTTGCAGGGGGAAGGGAACTTGAGTGCCAGAACAGTTAGTGGAGAGGCTGTGGAGGCAGATGTTGCTAAGACCTCAGACAAAGTCAGGAATCAAAAGGTTGAGCATGGTGGGACAAATGTTCTGAGCTGTGTATATTTCAATGCAAGAGGTATTGAAGGAAAGGCTGATGGGCTTAGAGCATGGATCAGCACGTGGAATTACGACACTGTAGCCATTAGGGAGACTTCGTTGCAGGAGGGGCAGGACTGGCAGCTCAATATTCTGGGGTTCGTTGCATTAGTCATGATAGAGTGGGAGGGCTTAAAGGAGAAAGGATGGCATTACTAATCAGGGAAAATGTCACGGCAGTACTCAGACAGGAGAGCTTGTCTAGTGAGGCTTTACGGGTAAAACTGAGAAATAAGAAAGATATGATAACATTGTTGAGATTATAGGCCACCCAACAACCTGCAGAATTCAGAGAAACTACTTTGTAGAGAGACCACAGACTGATGCAAGAAACACAAGGTTGTGGTAGTAGGTGATTTTAACTTTCCACACATTGACTGGGATTCCCACGCTGTAAAAGGGCTGAATGGAAAAGAGTTTGTCAAATGTGTTCCAACTAGAGAGTGAAATATTACATCTTCTATAAGGAAATGAGATGGGGTAGGTGACTGAGGTTTGTGTAGAGGAATACTTTGCACCTAATCACCATAATGCCATTTGTTTCAAAATAATTATGAAAAAGGATAGGTCTGACTTTCAGGCAGAGAGACTAAATTGGAGAAAGGCCAGTTTTGATGGTATCAGAAAGGAACTGCATATATGGAATAGGATAGTTTGTTTTCTAGCAAATATGTACTTGGTAAATGGGAAGCCTTCAGAAGTGAAATTTTGCGAGGATAGAATCTGTATGTTGCTGTCAGAATGAAAGGCAAGGATAACAGATTTCAGTAACCTAGGTTTTTGAGCGATATTGAAGTTATGGTTAAGAAAAAGCAGGTGCATAGCAGGTATAGGCAGGTAGGAACAAATGAGATGCTTCTGGAGTATAAGAAATGCAAGAGAACACTTAAGGAGGAAATCAGGAGGATATGTTATGAAATGTAATGTTTGTGGAAGCAGTTCAGAGCAAGACATAAAGAATTACTACAAGTTACTGTAAGGAAATCATGTTAATTCTAGTATTGGATTTTAATACACCACAGGATAGATCCTTTGACACTTGCATTTGAACAGGAGTAAATTTTGAAAACAAAGTACAATAGTAAATATTTTGTGTAAGCAATTGAGAAGAAATACCAAACCATTTATGCAATAGGTTAAAAGGAAAATAAACAAAGACCTGCAAATTGATCTTTGCTGTGAAAAGTGCACTGATGTGTTTGTACATGGTACCACAAAACATATTGTTTGGAAGCTTTCCACTGGTAAATTCAGGGATGATCAGGGTCCAGGAGATTGAATGCTACTGACTGACCATGGAACTATAACTGCCCCGGGGGTTCCAATGAGCAAGAGAGGTTGGTCATCTGATAACAGGGCCTAAACATTGAAGATGCAATCAGGGTATGAGAATCTGATGAAAACAATCCTCAGATGTAAAGCACTGAAAACAGAGAGAACACACATTTTCATTTTAAAGTCCCAGCAAAGAACAAGCTGGAACTGAAATCATTGTAATGAGCCTTGATTTAACACTGAAGATTAATATTGGAGCACAAAAGTCAGGATTATTAATGTTTAAGGGCTGGAATGAACCCCTTACAGATTGCAAACCTTCTGAACCTCCAAATGGAGGTTCCCAAGGCCTCTCAATCTTTCACCTGATCCAGGCAATAATCACCATCGACCATAAGGACTTGTTATGGTCATTGGGAACACAGAGGGAACAGAAGTGGAGAGAGTGAACAATTTCAAGTTCCTGACTGTCAATACCCTGAGGACCGAACTTGGAAGCAACATATCGATGCAGCTATAAAGAAGGCAAGACAACAGCTATATTTCATTAGGAGTTTGAGGAGATTTGGTTTGTCAACTAAAACACTCGAGAACTTCTACAAATGTACCATGGGGAGCACTTTAACTGACTGTGTCACCGTCTGGTTTGGGGGGTGCAACTGCAGAAACTCACAGGAGTAGTCAGCCCCATCATGGGTACCAGCCTCTGTAGTATCCAAGACATCTTCAAAGAGTGGTGCCCTAGGATGGCACCCTCTCCACCTCCCACCCATCCAGGACATGCCCTCTTCTCATTGTTACCATCAGGAATCCTGAAGGCACACACTCAGCAATTTGGGAACAGCTTCTTCCCCTCTCTTCCCATCCGATCTCTAAATGGACGTTGAACCCATGAATACTACATCACCTCTTCTTTTATTAGTTTTTTTTTTGCACTACTTATTTTAACTTAACTAATTGACACATATATACTTACTACAATTCAGAATTTTTTTTCTATACAGGCAGTCCCCGGGTTACGAACAACTTCCGTTCCTGAGTCCGTCTTTAAGTCGGATTTGTACATAAGTCGGAACAAGTACATCCAGTATTACTTAGCGTCAGTTAGTCAAATGTTTGCCTTAGTATATAGTATATATTTTTCCTTTCTATGCATATAAAACACTTAAGAAACGTATATGTACAGTATTCCAATAATTAAACCACTGCGTTGCTTAGCAATAATTGTAGCTTTCATTGGGGCAGGGCCTTTCACATGCTCCATTATTCTCACTTTATCCTTTATAATTGTTCCAATCGTTGACCGACTGTAGCCTAATGCTTTTCCAATGACCGATGACATTTCTCCTCATTCCAAACGCTTTATTATTTCCACTTTATTTTCAACCGTGATCATTTTCCGTCAATGGAACAGAAACATTGCGGACTGCAGGTCCCGACCTCCGCCGGCTCCCAAGCTCCACTGGGTCCTAAGGACCACCGCACTGAATTCCCCAGGTCCTAAAGTCCACCACACTGAGACAGGTTAAATGGGACAAGTGGGACCTGTGCTGGGTTTGGGTATTTGATCCTCCTCAATATTCCGCGTGGGAACTTAAACTGGAGGTGGCAGTGTTTTTTTTCCCCACAAGGTCAAGTTGCGATCTCGACATTAACCTGGCCCGTCACCGGATTGAACTCGGGGACCTCTGTTCTTGACCCCAGCGCTGATCTCACTGCGCCACCAGCCGACTGGAAAATGACGGGGGGGGGGGGGGGGGGTCAGGATGAATCTTGCTAAGAAAAATTTAAGCCAAATACAAAGTTACACACTCAACACAGTGTCAACGGCAACAACTTAAAATGTCAGACAGCGTCACGATCCGACTAAAAATGCAGACGGCGTCGTGATCTGACTTAAAATGGCGTTCTCCTTCCTCAGTTCATATGTATGAGTTGTTCGTAACCCGGGGACTACCTGTACTTATTTTTCATGCATCGCATTGTACTACTGTCATAAAGTTAACAAATTTCACGACATATTAAACCTGATTCTGGTTCTGGTATGAGCCTTGGTAGCACATGACTGAAAACACAATTTCAGAAGGGCAATCAAATTGTCAAAACTGTGGTAAATGAATAAAGAGCAATTTTAAAAAAACAAATACAATTACCTGTGGAACAGGACAATAGGCTCCCATCCCACCAGTGTTGGGTCCCTGGTCTCCATTTAATAAACGCTTGTGATCTTGACTTGGTGGCATGCAGGCAATTGTAACACCATCACTGAAACAAAGACACTGCACAACATCATCAGAATTACCTTAAGAATGAAGCTATTTTCAAAAACAACTGCTTCACAAAATCCAAGTCAATTGACAGAATTATGAAAGAAAACAGGCAACAGGAATGCATGGAGAAACTTTGAAAAAAATTCGATGGCACTTAAGTATGTTTCTCAGCACTATGGAACATAGGAGTCAGGATTAACTGTGAAACCTGTTTTATCTATTATCATACTTAAACATGTAGGTATACAGGTTAAATTGAAATCAAAAACAGAACCCTGGAAGAACTTAGTGGGTCAAGAAGCAGCAGTGAAGGCAAAAGGTACAAATCCCTGTACCAGGCCTGAAAGGGAACAGGAAAGATTTCCAGTAAATAGCAGGATGCAAGAGAGTGGAGAGAGGATGGTGGGTGATAGGTGAAGCCAGGTGGGGAGCGGATGAACAAAGGGAAAGGAAAACTATTTGTGTAATTGAGTGTACGCGGGAGAACTCACTTTTAGGAGACTTTTAGATAGGTATATGGAGCTTAGAAAAATAGGCTATAGGTAAGCCTAGTAATTTCTAGGGCAGGGCCTTGTTCGGCACAACCTTGTGGGCCGAGGGGCCTGTATTGTGCTGTAGGTTTTCTATGTTTCAATATGAAATGCTTCTTTTCCCCAATTTGTGTTGGGCTTTTCCATTGTACTGGAGAAGGCCGAGGACCGATAGGTCATGGTGGGAGTAGGAAGGTAGCTGAAAAAGACAAAGCCAAAAGCTCAAGATGGCCGCTGCTGACAGAGTGCAGACACTCCACAAAATGATCACCTAGTCTACACTTGGTTTCACCAGTGCTCTGGCCCCATGGAGTGGACTAGGTATTCCATATATACCGCTATAGAGGGGCCAAACCACCCAACCTCCCACCCCACTTACTGCTGTTTGACAGTCCTTCATCTTCCCTTAGTCCTGTTGCAGGGCCTCACCCAAAATGTCCACCTACACCTTTTGCCCCCACACGTGCTGCTTGACCCTGAGTTCTTCCAGCATTCCTTGTTCTAGATTCCAGCAACGGCACATGCTTTTGTCTTCTTAAGTTGTGATCACGAGGTTGAAATAGCAGAAAATATTTTCTAAGTAGAATACAGAGTTAAAAGGAAACTACTGAAAGATTCATCTTGAAAGGGTGTGGAGAGGATATTTCCAGTAGTGGGCAAGTCTAGAACCAGAGGCCACAGCCTTAGAATAGAAGTTCCTTTAGAACAGAGATGAGGAAGCAAAACAGATCCAGATTATCAGCTCCACAGATCTCATGTGTTGCTGAGAGATTTAAATAACTTCACAGTAATTGCTAATCAGCTAAAAGCCCTTCAGCCAGAGGGGTGGTGAATCTGTGGAATTCATTGCCACTGACGGCAAAGGAGGCCAAGTCATTTAAAGCGGAGGTTGATAGGTTCAATTGGTAAGGGCACAAAGATTTTTGGGAGGAGATAGAAGAATGTAGTTGAGATGGTAAGGAAATCAGCCATGATCGAATCACAGAGCAAATTAGTTGGCCTAATTCTGCTCCTATGTCTTATTAAGAGCACCTGGAAGGATTTTCTTGAAGTTTCTTTTTTTTTGCTCATTCTATATAAATATTGGAAGTTGCCTTTAGGACATAGAGGTTCAAGTGGCATTAACCACCTCATGCCAAGTGGCCTCAAAGTAAAGCAATGCACCTCTGCTCTGGGCCTCTCCATACTGATCTCCTGTAGATAAGCAATTTATTGTCTACACGGTCCCTGGCATAATTTTGTTCTGTCTAGCACCACAGATTTGTTGGACTCCTTCTCATTCTAACATATGTTTGGGCTGAGTTTTCAAAATGTGCGCTGGCCAATGATACAAGAACTTTCGCAGAGTGATTTCTAATCCAATGTTAATTAATGATGGGAAGGCAATAAAATAATGAAATTCGTCAAAAATGCTGAAAGTAGTTTGCTTATGAAGACTCAGGTAAATCTAATGGGCAACTACACAGAATTTAAAGTAAAAACATCAAGGGGTTTATATTATGTAATTCTGTATTACATTATGTATTTTATTTGTCTTTTTTTGCACTTTGGTTGTTTGTCAGTCTTTGCTTGTGTGCAGTTTTTCATTGATTCTATTGTATTTCCTTGTTTTACAGTGAAAGTTTGAAAGAAGATGTAACTTAGTGAAGCATATGGTGGCATAATGTACTTCTATAATAAATTTACTTTGAACTTTTATACTCATTGCAAGGAGAGATTCAGACGTGGAAGCTACATGTTGAACACAGGAAGCAAAACAGATCCAGGTTATTAGTGCCACAGATCTCATTTGTTGCTGGCAAATTTAAGTAATTTCACACCGATCACTAATCAACTAAGAGTCTTTTCACATTCTCAAGTAGATGATCATCAATCCAGTTCCAAAATACATGAACTAACTGCAGCCAGCAGTGAGGCAGGTGCTGCCAGTTAAGCTCCATTTTGGGCGGACAACTGGATTAAATTTAGCAGCGAAAAGATAAAAACGATTTCAAAATCTTGACAGATCAGGAAAGAGGCACACTTTTACTCACCGACACTTCTTCTCCCTCAAGCAGCTCTTCCACGACCACAGTTTCACCAGCAGAACCAAACGCCTTTTCCTTTCGAAGATGATAAACTTCAGTTAAATCGAGCAAGACTGAAGCAGCCCATTGGTGGACAAATGCTAATACAATAATACAGATATGGTACACTTTCCACGTTTAGAACTGTAACCAGAATATTTGTCAAAAAGAGGTGAAGGAAAAGATTTTCATGGTCCCAATCTCTTATCCCCACTTCCTAGGCACATCGCCAACTATATCAGTTGAAAGCACAGCGTATAGTCTTCACTTTGGGTGCAACAGGTATTCCAATAGACAACAGGTGCAGGAGTAGGCCATTCCCAAACTATCTGAATAGGTTTTATGGTTCATCTACATTATCACAGAATTACAATATGTCAATCTCCCATATTTTACAGCTCAGCTTTACTGCAGTGAAATACACCGATTCTGTATTAAGTAGCATGCAGTTTCATTGAAGGATCAAATCACAAAACATAATACCTAGCACACGATACAGGAGAAACTACATTCACACAACTGAACCGCATCATCTCATTCATTTACTATAATTCATAAGAAATCAAAACTTATGACAGCTATGGGGACTGCTTAGCACATTGCATCCATTCTTTTAAAAGTCAATGAGGTTTTTTCCTATTTTTCAGCCCTCAGAAAAATAGTCTGGGAGCAAATAGCGAATATCAAAAGTTCATCCAGGTAATGCCTTGAATTCTTCTCACTCCACAACTTGTCTCTAGTATCCAGTTTCACCATTCTTTGGTTAAAAGTATTTTTCTTCAACTCCCCTCAAATACAGAAAGCATTTGCCTTAAAGCTACATAACTTCATTGACAACAACTTTGCAAAAAAAAACTAAATTAACGTACAAAGGGTGTTTGATGGCTCTGAGGCTGTACTGACTGAAGTTTAGAAGAGTGGGGGGGGGGGGGGGAATCTCATTGTAACCTGTCAAATACTGTAAGGACTAGATGGAGTGAATGTGGAGAGGATGTTTCCTATAGTGGGCAAGTCTAGGACTAGAGGGCACAGCCTCAGAATAGAAGGATGCCCCTTTCGAACAGAGATGAAAAATTTCTTCAGCCAGAGGGTGATAAATCTGTGGAATTCATTGCCACAAGCGTATGTGAAGGAAAGTCACTTGAGTACAGGCGTCCTCCGCTTTACGAATATTCACTTTACACCGCTTCGCTTTTACAAAAGACCTACATTAGTAACTTTTTTTCACATTACAAAGAGGATTTTCGCTTTTACGAAAATTTTTCCCATTTAATTAATGGTTCTTCACTTTGTGCCATTTTGGCTTAAAAAAGGTTTCATAGGAATGCTCTACCTTTGTAAAGGGGGGAGGGACACCTGTATATTTAAAGTGGAGTTTGTGTAACGCCCTGGGAAAGGTTTCACTGCTGATGTAATGGTTTCTGTGTAGCAGCAGTGTTTGGGTTAAGACTAGAGCTAAAAGGGGCTTTGGAATGTGCGGCATCCAATGAGGGGAGTGTTTTTCTTTCTTGTGTGCCCGAGAGCGAGGTATTCGCGGGCTTTTGTTCAGCGGAAGATGGAGAGAGAAGATACCAGAACGGAGAAGTCGTAGACTGCAGGGCTGAGTGGACCTGGAATGAGGTCGGGAGTCGACGACGCCCAGGGGAAATCAATGGAGAACAAACGGACGGAAAAATTGTGAGCTCCAATGTGTGCATTAGACTGCTTCATTAAAATGGGCCCTTTTCGTTTTGATTTCTTTACTAACCCTCTAGTCAAACTAAGAATTATAAAGCCAAATCATTTAATTGCATATGATATATTGTTTGTTATTTCATGGTATTGATTTTTAACAGGGGAAAGCATCACACAGCATCCACACCAACGAGATTTCACAAGTTTGGCGGGCCGGAGAGTGTTTTTCCCTAGACTAACGCCACCAACCAAACCTGAGAGTTACACTTGATAGATTCTTGATTAGTAAGGGGGTCAGAAGTCACGGGAATGGGTTAAGAGAGAATAAATCAGCCATGATGGAATGGTGGAGCAGACTTGATAGGCCGGCCACTATGTCTTATGGTCTTCCAAATGAACTTTTCAAAGTGTAATCAAAATATAACAAACAAAACTAAATACTGCATTTGCAGATTATGTTTCCACCTCACTTTTAGTAATAAGAACTGGAGCAGACATTTGAGACTGACCATGTGTGGAGCATGAAGTATGCAAGGAGAAGGCTACAAGCGGAATGTATTCAGCACTGTTTCTTCCATTCACTGAAAGGCACAAATTCAGAAAGGTAAAGCCTACCATACCTGCATAATATCCTGGACTGCTTTGCAAGCCTCTTCCTTGTTAGCTGCGACAATAACACCCTTCCCAGCTGCCAATCCACTGGCTTTTACTACCAGGGCGGGGAATTCAGCGCTGAAAGAAAAGCAATAGTCATTCCACTGAAAGACATGGGGTGAAGTTTCTTTTCTTCTGGTCCATTTACGATATTGACTGTTTAACTAGTATATACGAAATTGATAACATTACTCATTACAAGCAATATGGAAAAATTGTGAGCTAAACACATCATCCACTATGACTTTTGTAAGAATTGGTTTCATAGCAGAGGAATGGAAATTCAATGTTAAACAATCGCCGCTTGTTTTCAAACATTGTAGATCCACCCTGTTAATTGAAATACTATGTATTTGATCCAGTTGGTATCTTATGTGTGGTTGCTACCTTGTACGTGCCAGGATCAGGCCTCAAGCTGCGGTGTCGCCCGTTCACAGCCGCCAGGAGAGAGGCGTCGGAGCCGGTACACTCCGCCGAGGGCCGGGCTGGAATCGGTGCTTCCCACCGGCATTTGCTTGGCAGAAGACAAGCTGTATTGTGATCAACCGCAGATTTCTGCAGCATTCATGGCTCAGGTCTGGACTGTTTTCCTTTGCGTGGCCCTGTCTTAGTGATATCTTTCTGTGCTTGCTATCTTGTATGTGCTTGTGTGCTTTGTGCTGTGTGACTGCTTGAACTGGGTTTTGCACCTTGGCCCCGGCATAACACTGTCTCGTTTGGCTGTGTTCATGTCTGGCTGAGTGACAACTAAACTTGAATTAAATTGATTGCCCGGATGTTCTGACTGGCAGACTCAGCCACAAGTCATATTAAAATGCGCACTGCAGCAAAACCTTATTAATGTGCCCAACGCTTGTTTAATGGCTCCTCTTACCGCTGGATAAAGCTACATGCCTCCCCAGCGTCTGTAAATGCCTTCCATCGAGCAGTGGGGATATCATGCCGATCCATAAAGTCTTTTGCGAAATGCTTGCTGGCTTCCAGTTGTGTCGCCTTTGCTGAAGGGCCAAAACACCTCACTCCAGCAGCCATCAAGTCATCAACAATCCCTGAAGAGCACATGACGGGAAAGAAGAAACATCTCTTGAGCAACAGGTTCTGAACTGTCTCCAAACAGGCTTTTAAAAACATTACTCTTCAAGTTGGAAAAGTCTGAAGTGGTACACGAGGACAGGTTGAGCAAGCTAAGGTCTTGCTGTTTGGAGCGAGGGAGGATGAGAGGTGACTTTACAGAGGTGTGTAAAATAAAGGGCACAGATAGAGTGGACAGACAGTGCTCATTCCTCACCCTCCCCCACCCCAAGAGTGGAAATGGCTAATACAAGGGTGTATATTTTTAAGGTGATTGGAGGAAAGTATGGGGGGGGGGGGGGGAAATGTCAGAATGGGGAAACAGAGAATGCTGGGTGTGTAGAATGTGCCACTAGGGTGGAGGTAGAGGCAGATACATTCAGGACATTTAAGAGACTCGTAGATAGGCACATGGATGAAAGAAAAGTGGAGGGCTATGTGGGAAGGAAGGGTGGGTCAGATTGATCCTAGACTAGGCTAAGAGGTCGGCACAACTCTGTGGGCTGAACAGCCTGTACCGTGTTGTATTGGTCTATGTTCTAAGTATACTGACGGGATAGGGGCAGAGTGCTGGAAGGAACTTATGCCACATGCTTTTCCTCTTTACATTCTTTTCAAATGAACACCTGTGGCTCAGACAGTTTTAAATGTCCTTCCCCAATCTTCCTGTTATTCTGTCACATTATATGTAGACTAAACAAGCTTGTTACATTTTGATCCCTATAAAAAGGACATTTCTGAGCCAGATCACCTTCACAAATTCCAATCTTATTTAATAACTTAAATCTAAATCCCCTAGCTACCACTGTGGATTTGAAGTCCCGTCTTTAAAGCAACAATCCAGTCCTCTTGATATTAATCCAGAAACTTTATGCAACTGTGCCCCACCTACACAAGAGCTCTTTCTGAGCTGGCAACTGTTGAAGGACGATTGGTTGGCAATGCTGAGTTTTTAATTATTCTCCATTCTCAGATTGCTGGACAAAAGGGCTGATGGATGTTTGCCTGCTAAACCAGTTCAAGCAAGCCAATCTGGCCAACCCAGCTGAGGTCAACATTTCAGCTGGTTGACACTGGATAAACCCACATAAGTGGTTTGTTGTTGCTAAAACAGAAGGGCAAATCCTGCCACCTGGTGGCCAATAATGTTACATGCAGTCTTTAAATCTGTAATTCTGGCTATGGAATACAGAAACTCTGAGCACAAGACACAGCAAGAAATGATTGTAAACATTGCAGGCAGGGCGAAATGTCTCAGGAAACACGAGGAAATCTGCAGATGTTGGAAATTCAAGCAACACACAGAAAATGCTGGTGGAACGCAGCAGGCCAGGCAGCATCTATAGGAAGAAGAACTGTCGACGTTTCAGGCCGAGACCTGACGGGTCCTGACGAAGGGTCTTGGCCCGAAACGTCGACAGTGCTTCTCGCAATAGATGCTGCCTGGACTGCTGTGTTCCACCAGCATTTTGTGAAATGTCTCAGGGATGGTTTGAAAGCACATTCACTATCCTGAGATTTAGTCTCTAAGTTTGCATATAGCTAAAATAAGATCAAAATTAAACTTTCCTCAAAGGATTATTTAATGACACATAGAAAAATTTATACCTCACAACTTCATCCCAACATGTCTCCTATCCACGCAGCTCTGGTTTTAGTGGAAGTGTAAATGAGTCTGGTATTGAACCAGTGAACTTATGTGCATCAGAGTTAACAGACACAAACAAAATGCTGGAGGAACTCAGCAGGCCAGGCAGGACCCATGAAAAAGAGTAAACAGTCGACGTTTCAGGCTGAGACCCTTCATCAGGACTTGATAAGGGTTTCAGCCCAAAACATCAACTGTTTATACTTTTTCCATAGATGCAGCCTGACCTGCTGAGTTCCTCCAGCTTTCTGTGTGCTGCTTTGGATTGCCAGCATCTGCAAATTTTCTCGTGTTTGTGCATCAGAGTTAAAATGGCTTCCAGGTTTAACCCTGAGTGAGCTTTCCAGTCCTATGGATGATGAGGACAACTTTCTCAAAAAGATGCAGTGTCAACGTAGCAAGTATGTTGGGCCAAGAGGAGCTGAGAGCATTTCCCCCACCAATGACACTATATTCGCAACACCCCCACCCCCCCCAAACTCTCTCCCCCGGGGTCTGACTGTCCTAGAAGACGGGTGGTTTCCAATTGCCTCAGCAGACCCCACCACCCCAACATATACAAGGCAACTTTGGGGACGAGTTCTGGAGAATAACCCAAGATCACAGACATTCAAAAGCGCTAATGCTTATGTTTTACTTCAACAAACAAGTTCCAGGAGAGAGAGAATAAACAGGGGATTATAAAGAAAAATAAATCTCACAAAGCAAATATATACAGTTGGTTCCAAGATCAACCTCTACTAGTTCTGTCCAGTCCAGTGCCTTCTAAGTTTTTAAATAACTCAAGGCCCCTTCAAATGTTGTTACTGTGACTGCCCTTGAAAATGGTTCAAATGGATGATAGTACTTTTAGAATTTATTTTAATTTGACAGAAGCACCTTAGGTTATGGAATAACGTAAATACAAGTAAGCCGCTAAAAAAAAAAGCTTTAAGAAAGTATTTTTTATCCTAATAAACAGATTGCATTATGAATAGGGCTGAAGAAAATCAATGCCAAGCAAAACCAAAAATGGGCATTTCCGTAAGAAATAAGCAGTAATTCTTCAGGGATGGTAACAGACCCTGACAGTCCAATTATACCCATGTGACCATGTCTTTGAAGTGTGGAAGGAGCATCTGGAGGAAACGCACATCGCCATGGGGAGGACATATGAACTGCTTGCAGACAGCAGTGGGAATTGAACTCAGGGCACTGGTGCTTAAAGCATTACACTAACTGCTACACCACCATGGTGCCATATGCAAGTATTATTTATATTCTACCCTTCTATGGTACCTGTAGTACAGTAGTTACCATAATTTCAACTTTTTTTAATTTTTAAAAATTTATTTATAAAGCACATTTAAAAACAACCCACGTTGACCAAAGTGCTGCACAAACCATAACAGGTAACTAAAATCACAAATACAAGAAACACAGATATAAACAACAAGACACTCATCTTACAGGCACAAAATAAACACCATACGAGCCTAGGTACAAGACAAAAATCAGCCACATCAGGAAGATTCAAACGCTAGTGAACAAAGGTAAGTTTTGAGCCTGGACTTAAAAGAGTCGATGGAGGGGGCAGATCTGATAGGGAGGGGAATGCTGTTCCACAGTCTAGGGGCTGCAACAGCAAAGCCGCGGTCACCCCTGAACTTCAGTCTGCGATATAGGAGGGGGCCAGGCCATTTAGGGCTTTATAAACAAACAGGAGAGCCTTAGAATCAATTCTAAATCGTACTGGTAGCCAGTGGAGGGAGGCCAGAATATCAGTAATATGGTTCTTTTCCTGGCACCTGTCAGGAGCCTGGCTGTGACATTCTGGACCAGTTGCAGGCGGGACAGGGTCGACTGACTAATCCCTGTATACGGGGGGTTGGAGTAGTCCAAGTGGGGGGATATAAGGGTGTGGATGACTTTCCCGAGATCTTTGAAAGAGAGAAACGGCTTGATTTTGGCAACAGTACGAAGCTGGAAAAAACTGGATTTACTACTGCATTAACCTGCTTGTCAAACTGAAAGGTGGAATCAAATATCACACCAAGGTTTTTGACATGGAGTTTGACAAGGGTGGACAGGTTACCAAGACTGTTGGTAGTCACTTTGATGGAGTCGGGGGGACTTGCCTTCACTCAGCTGTAGGAAGCTGTGTGCCATCCAACACTTTATGTCCTCAAGGCAGTTCGTGAAGTTGGCTAGATTTGACTGGTCGTTTGGTTTCAAGGGGAGATAAAGCTGGGTGTCGTCAGCATAACAATGGAAGGAACTGTCATGTTTTTGAATGATTTGGCCGAGGGGAAGCATGTATATAGAGAAAAGAATGGGACCTAGGATGGAACCTTGTGGGACGCTGCAGGAGAAACTAGCTGGGGTAGAGGAAAATTTGCCTATGTTGACAGAGAAGCTTCTATGTTTGAGATAGGATGTGAACCAGTTCAAGGCAGTGCCATCAACACCAACCCCGTACTGGAGACGGTCTATTAAAAAAACGTGATCCACAGTATCGAATGCTGCGCTGAGGTCAAGAAGAATTAGGACGGCAGAGTCACCTGAGTCAGTAGAGAGGAGCAGGTCATTGTACACTTTCAGCAGGGCAGACTCTGTGCCTGAAAACCTGACTGAAATCTTTCCAAGATGTTGTTTTGGTGTAGGTAGGGCAGCATTTGACTAAGAATAACCTTTTCGAGAACCTTTGACAGGAATGGAAGTTTAGAAAAAGGTCTGTAGTAACTATGGTCTAAGTTAAAATCAGAATAGAGCTGCAAGTCTAGCAAACTAATCAGGAAAAGTATTGAACACCAACTGAACAGTGTCACATCTATGCAGGTAACAAAACCGTAGCATAATGACATTGTTCAAACTGCACAACTGACCAGCTTAACAATCCATGGTGTGCTTCACAGTCTGTGGGCACAAAGACACACATTGTAATACAGTTGGGCAGTCAGACACCACTTCAGCCCTCAAAATCCCACTGACGCTTTTAAAAAACATGAAGCTGCTGAATGAAGTGCTTTCCTAGAAGAAAAATAAGGAATCTACCAATGACACAAATAACATCTTACAACAATAAAAACTAGAAATCATTCTGAGGGTTAAGAGAAAAATAATATTTGGCATTTACCTGGAAAATAATGAAAAGATTGAAAGATATTTATAAACGTGCAAACAGAAAACATCCTATTAACCTAAACCATTAAGGAGATTCCAACTAGACCTTTGCGTTTATTAGGTTATTAAGTTGCATTAATGTTATTCATTACTGGTCAAAACCAATGATGCACTAACATAGAGCCAGTTCAGAGCAGTGCCACTCTCCTGTAGCCCAGTGTCAGAGACACTGTGTTTACCTGCAGCAAGGGGAGCCTCCGGACCAACCACCACCAGGCCAATGTTGTGGTCTTTGCAGTATTGGGCAAGAATTGCATGATTGCTGACAGAAACAGCTGCAACGAAAAAAAAAACAAGACTGTTTGCACAATGCATATGGAAAGATAACTTTTAAGGGAAATCTTTTGCAAGATGATTCTTTGAATTTACAGGTTACCAAAGTAAAACTATACATCATCATATTAACTGCATGGACAAACCTCTAGCTTCAACTTCAAAGAAACTGATCTCAAAATTAAAATCTTTATACCAAATGTACTGTGGGTAGCTGCAAACTTCATATGTTTGTTTCTTATGGTGTTGACTAATATTCAAAACTCATTGTGCCAATCCAACCATTTGGCAACTTTAACATTAACGCAAATTTGTTAAATTTTAACACCGAGAAAAGTATTATATCACTAGTTCTGTTTAGCCATAAAAATTGAGAATAATTTGCATTGTTACCACAGATTTATGAAATGACCTTTGCCTCAAAGCAAGAGGCAGACATATTTAAGTAGGTCACTTGCTTTCCTCTGTGAACTTTGATTATCAATATCAGAAAGGTTATCTACAGACAACAGAGATAACCGAGGACTTTTACAACTAATGCACAGATGAGAAGAGGTCTGCTGAGCAAAGGCAATGGAATGATAAGTGTTTTGCAATGGCCACATAAATCCATAGATTAGATGGTACTCCCTAACTATGAACAGATTAGATACATTAAAACTAATAGAAATCAAAAAAGGAAATACACAAAATAGTCAGCATCCTCCCCTTTCAATCATTGTGGATTTTAATTTGTTCTGTTTAAATTTTCAATTGTTTACACTTGTACTTTGGACAAATAAAATTATCTGATGTTATCCCAAGGGGATCAAGGATAGACCTTCATAGCTCAGAGTATTTAAACTGTTTCTGAAGTAAGACCAAGATTTCAGCATGCCATTGGGTAGAAGATAGTCACATTAAATACACCCACACATGGCGAAGAGTTCTGGATTGTGGAGGCAACATCAAATACAGGATCACTCAAAACTGCCACCATCTGTACCCCCGAACAAAATGAATGGAGTACCAAACAGGTTTGAAAATCAAGTAGTTTCATCAGACATCAGACTTACAAAAACACAATAGATTTTGCAGCATAATTTCAGAAAATTCTAAAGAATAACACGATTTCCAATCTTCACTCCATCAAGAGTTCCTCTTTGCTAGTCCAGACTGTTAGGAATTAATTATACATTGCCCATCTTTAATACTTTTATTACATTAATTGTAACAACTAAATACATGTACCCGAACTGCACAGTATATTATTAAATTACCTGCTTACATATCTATTAACATGAGGACAGTTGTACTTTTTTTTTGGTTTGTAGTGATGGTTTTGGGAACAGCGTGGGAAGTTAGGGATCAGGTTAGAGTTTAGGGACAGGGATGAAGAGGATTTAGAAGTCAGGAGTAGTAAATGAAGGATCCCAGAAGGATTTCAGAGTCCAGGTCGAAGCACTCCGTGGACAAATATCAGAGATCCTGGAAGCCGTGTCACAGTCACTGAGGTCCCTCAAGTCAAAGATCCGTGCGTGTCCAGAAGTCAAGGCCTGAACGCCAAACCTGCGATTAGCGAGTCCTGGGGTGAAGTCTGAAGATAGAGGCCCAAAGTCTGCAAATCTGAAAATCCAGGGACAAGGACTGGAGGGGGGCCGGGCCTGGGGTTGGCAGCAGGTCTAGGTGTGTGAATGGGGAAGGGGCTTGTTTCGTTGTTGTTGCTGCGGCTTCTATCATTCCATGGAACACTGTGGGCACGCTATGTGAGGCGATACTTGGGGCCTGCCCTGAGCACATCCGTGGATGTGCTGAGTTTTAATGCAAGTGACACAGTTCAGCATGTTTTGATGTCCATGTGATGAACAGATCGGAATAGGGAGGTAAAGAATAACATGCAGCAATTTCAAACAAACAGAATAAAGGAAGCTCTCACCTGAATTTGAGATTTTGCCATTGTCGGCTGTCCCTGCATTCCCTGGGGCAACCCAAACCTGCAGGACGTGCGGTGACTGGGCCAGTTTCCATGCCAATGTGTGCTCGCGTCCTCCACTGCCAATCACAAGCACCCGTTCTGCCATCACCCTAAAGGTTAACATGGTTTGGTTACTGTAGCATAACGCTTCCTGAGCTCACAAGAATTAGCACAGCACACTCCCAGTCACTGATCCACAGCTCCTGTTCTGCCATCACCCTAAATGTTAACACGGTCCTGTTTATTACAGTAGGTCTGCACCTCTTTAGCTCACAACAGTAAAGCAACACAGCTTTCATTGTGCTCCCAGGAAATCTGCTGCTTGAGAGGTTAGCACCCCAATACAGAAATATGAAATCACAGAAATAAGCATCATGTTTTCTACACAATTTGGGCCTTTTAAATTCTATTATAATCAAATTCATTGACAGATAAAAGAATCAGCAGGTGTGAAAAAGATCTTTATAACAGCAAAAATAATGGTTATGGTTAGAGTGAAGGTGGAGAGACCCTTTCCTATAGTGGGTGAGTCTAGGACTACATCGCCGCAAAAGAGGAGGACCTCACTTTAGAACAGAGATGACTGGGAATATTTTTCTAGTGGGGAATGTATGGAATTCATTGTCACAGGCTGCTGTGAAGGTCAAGTCATCGAGTATAGTTAAAGAGGAGGTTGATAGGTTCTTGATTAGTAATGGGTGTCAAAGGTCACAGGGAGAAAGCAGGAGAATGGGTTGAAAGGGAAAATAAATCATTCACAGTGGAATGGTGCAGCAGACGCAATGGGCCAAATGGCCTCATTCTGCTCCTATGCCTCATTAAGATTTTAGTCTTGTCCCACCTCTGCAAAAACAAACATGATTAAATGTACCCACATTTCAACGTAGCAGCCCATGAAATCAAAATATTAGATCTCAATGTAATAGCAAAAGAGCAGCACTAATTATAAATGGATCTTACTTGCTAAAACTCACTGTCAAAACTGACCTTTTAAAGTAGCTCATGAGATAAAGCAACACATTGTAAAATCAAAGTTTAAAAGGAAGGAGCGATGTACTTAATATCTGTTGATACTTTGAAAGTAAACCACTTCAATCCAACATACTTCAAAAATATACTTCAAAATTCACTCTGTACAGATTGGAAAGATAGTTCCAGCCACTGACTGTGATATGAGAAGTCACAGACAATAGAAGACTCAGATATGTAACATGCTTCACGAGTGGAGAAATGCAGACTGACCTCATGATCTACTCGTGCTTTCCAACCACTCAGATAATAGGCTCTTATTAACAAAACAGGCTCAGCCTCAGGTTCTATATATGGAACTAGAATTTAATACAGAAATTACAGATATACTGATCGTAAGACAAGTTTGGACAAGACGACTATTTAGGCTGCCTTAATTCTCGCACCTTGAAGATCCTCTGTGACTGTATCTTGATGTTTCCGGACAATTTCCCTAGCTTCGAGCATTTGTTGGGAATCCTGACACTTCAGCAGAAAGAGTGTACCATGACTCTCTCACCGTGAAACATGCTTTTTAAACCTATCTGTAAAACGGTTTCACACACATCTGATTAAAAAACAGCATGGGCCAGAGGAAATGGCCTTTTACCTCATGCAACTTTTGAACATCACTCAACTTCACTTGCCCAATCATTGAACTGTCCCATACCAAAGGTCTCATTTTCAAAGACTCTTCATCTCAATATTTATTGCCTATTTATTTATTATTGTTATTACTTTTTTCTTTCTTTTTTATTTGGTTGTCTCCCCTGTTGGTGCAGTCTTTCAATTATTCTATTATGATTATTGAATTTATTGAGTATGCCCACAGGAAAATGAATCGCAAGGTTGTGTGCAGTAATAAATGGACTTTAATAATAAATTTACTTTGAATTTTGTATCACATCTTTACTGTTTGATATGGTAATCACTTTTACCTTTTTAGTGAGGAGAGGGAAAAATCAGTTGCTTGACATCATGGAGATCTATAGGAACAAGCATGGAATGGAAAGTGAAATTGTGACAGCTGCAGAACGAAGAAGAATTACTACCTCTTTACCATGAATGTCTTGGTAGCAGGTCTACTACACGTGCCTTACAGGTGGTAGCTAGAGGACAATGACTTACGGCAACCAAGACATCAGAGAAAAATGGACGTGGAGGAGACGAAATGTAATCTCTAGAGACCAAATCCCAAGGGCCAATGCTGCTATCTCCAGCCCTATGGGAGCAAAGCCACCAGAAGTCAAGGTTGTCCAAGTCATAGCTGGCAGAGATCAGTGGAGCTCGAGTCAACTATTCTATTTTCAGAAGGGGCAAATTCCCAATCCACTCTCTAAACTTCCCATTCCTCATCTCTCTATTATGTAGGAGCACGTTTGCAATGCAACACAGACCTTGACAATAGTCAAGGGCACAGAATGAAGCTTTGCACCAGTCTCCACGAGAAAGAATTCAGTGGCCACCTCAGCTACAAAATTCTGCTCCCACCAGAAGGAAAATTCACATCAAAACACTGGACTGTCTGAGTGTTTGCTCAAGAAACAACACTGCACAATCTCATGGAAGAAGATCAATATGTATTTCCTATCTACTGCATGAGACTACCTACTGTCTCAGAGCAGCCCATCGTTTATCCCTTATTTGCAATTAGGCCTCAAGTGTACTAGAAAGTCAAAGCCTTTTGATAACCAATTACCTTTACAAGGAAAGGCCTCCATTAGGAGTAAATGTCAACTGAATGGCTGAGCTACAAGATGGTCTCAAATCGCTCAGTGAATACCTCTGGTATACCCACTATCCTATACATGCCTACAGCAGTCTCACATTGATTAAGTCATAATCTCAAATCCCTGTTAAGCACAACCTGTGAAGGAAAGAGATATTCCAAACAATGGGCGATTTTCTGTTTTGTGACCACATTGTAGCCACCTCCTTGAACCCACGATAATAATTTACTAAAATCGCAAGTCAGAATATCATTACCAATCTGTACAAATCAGCAGGTACAATGGTGTGCTGGTTAAGTTGCTAAACTAGTAGCCAAGAGATTTTAGTGATTGATACCTGGATAGTTGTTTTGAGTCTCACTATGGAACGGGGGGCTATTTAAATTCAAGTCATGAAATAAATCTGGAACTAAAGCTCATCCAGTAATAGCAAGCAGGATTGTCATAATAAAAAAGTCCCATGTGATTCACTAACATCCTTCAGAAAATGAAGCCTGTCATCCTCATTCATCCAGCTGAAGTGTGGTGGAAGATTGTCCAAATGTAGTCAACTTTAAAAACTCCTGCTTAACTCAGAGGCGTTAAGAGATGGAGTTTAAAAGCCAGCAACCTGCTTTCCATGAATGCATAAATAAAAGGAAGTTTAAAGGCAAGACCAGCTTAAGCATTTATAGTGTATTCTCAGCAAATCTTTACTGAATACTTTCCAAATTTGAATGTTTGGCCTATTTAGTCTGAGCTGGGCAGATAACACAGCCACAGTGTTTGTCTGTAGGCAGGTAAGGGTGTAGATGGGGGTATCAGCTCAATTTCTCTGTGTTTCTCACTTCATTCCTACTGGTTATAAGTGTAAAGTTACTGTCAAGAGTGCCAGAAGCCAATTCTTGCTCCACACTGCTGTCCCTCTACACCCAATGGGCTTGTAACATTACGATTGCCATCACTGATAAAGCCAGTACTAAATTTCCAGTCTATACTTGACTAGCCTTCAACTAACAATGAAGCTTCACCTTCAAAACAGGTCAAGCTCTGAAAATTGACCAGATTTTTCAGAATTTTTAGCCATCCGTATGTACCATTACTATACTCCCTAAATAACGATCCCTCCAATCCCACTCCAAAACTCTCATCCATGGATGAGCTTTAATTCCTACGTTTATCTTCGGAATTACTCATTTTAATTCTTGCAATCTGTCATGCAAAGATTACCTATAAAATACATTATTTATAAATTTTAAAGTTAAAATATTAATTATTTGCATTTACATAACTTATGTAGCAAAATATTCAAAATCACGTTACTGGAACATCACTAAAAATACAATGTGATATCGGACAAATGTTTAATTAGGAAGATCATTTTAATGGGCAAAAACAGTTTACATAGTGACTTTCACAGTTTAGGGCCTAGGTAGTTAGACTCAGCCACCAGTGTAGGAATGAGGGAAATCAGGGAAGCATTGGAACTGAAAACTGGAGGAATGGAATGGCTAGATGTATTTAGAGAGCTAGAAATGGGAGGTCATAGAAGGACACACTCATATGAAATTTATATTTAATATATGTTGGGAGCATATGTAAAATCTGAATTTATGCATTTATCATAAAGATGCCAGAATATTTGATTTCACTCCGGGTAAAGTTGCTTTGCCTACCCTAATAAGAATGAGAACCACTGTGGAATTTTTCAGTAAAGAATATCAGCATAAATAAATACTTATTTTTTTTAGGGTAACTGTAGTTGTTGCAAACAAAGATCAGGAAATCAAAGTCAGAGATTTTTGCAATCTGAGTTTTATTTCAAAAAACAATAGATTTTTATAAATACCATTTTTTTTTAAGTTATGAGATAAACTCTAACCCTGGTCTTGCTCACAGCGAGACAATAGGTAGCCTTGGTTTAAATAAAAACAGAAATGGCTGGAAACACACAACAGGCCAGGTAGTAATTGTGGAAAGAGTTAACACTTAAAGCACCTGATTCTTCCTCCTTTGAGGAGCATTGAGAACTCCGTTTACAAACACTGCTGACCTGCCCAGTTTCTCCCAGCATTTTCTTGTTTTGGTTCAGAAGGTCAGCATCTGCATTTTTCCCCATTTTCAATCACTAGTCACCCGAGTGAAAGGAAGTATCGATTGCTTCTGCAAAGACAACCTGGGGGCTCTTTTTTTTCCCGCCTGAGGTGAATTTCATATCTTAATTGCCGAACTTGTTTTAAGAGCACTTCGAACATTTTTACTCACATCATTAATGAGCAGAAACGCCTTGACCCAAACAAAAAAAATAAGCAGAATCAGATTTCACAATCACCACATCACTGAAGTTGAAAACGTTTTAAGTCATCAAAATCTCCTTGATACTTCTCATTTCTGGTAACAATGACCGAATCCACGCTGCAACACTCCAAATGCTTTCACTACTAGAAGATAATCCAGACGAGGCCACTGTTATATTACTATTTGGGGAAAAAAAAGTCAAGTGATAACTATTATCTGAGCTCTAAACGCAGCACAGGCAGTTCTCCTACAGACTACACTATCGCTTACAATTCAAAGCGATGAAAGACGAGAAAAAGAAATGCCGTAAAACGATTTAAAGTAATAGCAGAAGTCTGCAACCTCACCTACGGATCTTTGAAGCCCAGACAACAAACACGTGCTGCAACAGGAACCAGGGCGGATAAAGTCACTTCTTTACGCTCAAATGGCGCTGCAAAGATTCGCCGGAGCGAAACTCCGCCCTGGCGAAGTTACTCAAAGCGCAGCCAATCACAAATACCTGAATCTACAAGTCTGCGCTGTGTAACGAGCAATGGGAGATCTTGGCGTCGAACGTCTGTTAAATGAAATAACTAAAGGGGCATGGTTTTCTGCCATTGATATTTAAAATATGAATTTGATTTTTTTAAAAAATATAAACAGGTTGTGAATGGAAGAAATCGTGGTGTTTGTAGTTCCTATTTTAATTTGTTTTGCAACAAAGGACGGGGCTCAGGCCCAGCTAAAATTACAGATTTTGTCCTGCAAACGTTAAAGGGGCCGTGTTGATCCTAAAATGAGGGTCTTGAGTTTCGGGTCTCCATTTCACCTTTCCGTTTTCTGTTGTTGGCGTCAAGTTCTCACCACATTATAACATCTTGTTCATCGCCAAATTTAACTGATTTCACTATTGGTGACTTAAATTGCCAAGGTTTTAGCATTCCCTCCCTAAATATCTCTCCCCCTGTCTCTCTCTTTACTCTCTATCCTAGAAGTCTTTATTAACACACATGAAACGCTTCAGGAACTTAAGTCGGCCAGACACTTCATCAGAACGTGATGAAGGGCCAGGGGCCAAAACATCGACTGTTTATATCTGCGTTCCCACAGAACTGTGTCTCTCTCTTCCTCTACTCTCGTAATGTTGCTTAAAATCTATCTCTTTGGCCATCTCCCCATTATTGGTGTTAATTCTGCTATGAATGTTTAAAGTATGTTTGAAATTGTTGAAATGTTATTGTTGGATAAATGGGATTTAAACTACAGGTAAGCCGGACCACCTCAGCAAAGCAGCCAACATAATTAAAGACCCCACTGACCGCAGGCTTTCTTTCCTTGTCTTCTCCCATCAGGTAGACAGATAGATAGATAGATACTTTATTCATCCCCATGGGGAAATTCAACTTTTTTTTTCCAATGTCCCATACACTTGTTGTAGCAAAACTAATTACATACAATACTTAACTCAGTAAAAAATATGATATGCATCTAAATCACTATCTCAAAAAGCATTAATAATAGCTTTTAAAAAGTTCTTAAGTCCTTAAGAAGATACAAAAGACTGAAGGCTAGTAGCATAAGCTTTAAGGACATTCTGACCCACTCTAACACTCTTGAAATGACCTCTTCTATGATAAAATGGACTCTTGACCTTACAATCTATCCTAATATCTTCCACTTATTGTTAACCTCCACTGGAGCTTTTACACTTTATTCTGCTTCAACACACCTTGTGATTATTTGATCTGTATAAGGAATATGCGAGACAAGTTTTTCACTGTATCTTGGTATCTGTGACGATAATAACCCAATGCCACTGACCGTCACCAACAAAAGAATGTCTAACCACTATCAACACACACAAAATGCTGGAGGAACTCAAAAGTTCAAAGTAAAATGTACTATCAGATTGAATGTATGTCACTGTGTACAAGGCTGAGATTTTTTTTCAGTGGACATACTTAGCAAATATATAGAATAACTAAGCAGGATCAATAAACAAAAATCTGTGTAAATGCAAATATAAATAAATAACGAGACCATGAAACAAGGTAAAGAGTCCTTGAAGTGATCCCATTGGTTGTGGGAACACCAGAGATAGAATGAGTGTAGTTATCCCCCTTTGTTCAAGAGCGTGGTGGTTGAAGGGTAGTAACTGTTCCAGGACCTGTTAGTGCGAGTCCTGAGGCACTTGTACCTTTTACCTGATGGCAGCAGCAAGAAGAGAGCATGGGCTGGGTGGTGAGTTCATGTAGATGTGCTCAGTGGTTGGGAAGGCTTTACCAATGTACTGGGCTGAAACGACCACCTTTTGTAGGATTTTCCTCTCAGTAGTGTTGGTGTAACCATACCAGGCAGTAATACAGCCTGTCAGTACATTTTCCACCACATGTCTGTAGAAGTTTGCCACAGTTTTTGATGACATGCCGAATCTCCGCAGGCTCCTGAAGAAATAGAGGCACTGTCATGCTCTCTTTGCAAGTATGTTTATATGATGGGTCCAGGATAGGTCCTCTGAGATAGTGACACCCAGGAATTTGAAGTTACCAACCATCTCCACCTCTGATTCTCCGATGACTACTGGCTCCTGAACCTCTGGTTTCCCTCTCCTGAAGTCTACAATCAGATCCTTGTTCTTAGTAACATTGGGTGAGATGTTGTTGTTATTACACCACTCAGCCAGATTTTCAATTTCCCTCCTGTATGCTGATTCATCACCACCTTTGTTGTGGCCCACAACAGTGGTGTCATCAGCAAATTTGTCTATAGTGTTGGAGCTGTATTTAACCACACAGTCATTGGTGTAAAGCAAGTAGAGCAGGGGGCTAAGCACGGATCCTGTGGTGCTCCTGTACTGATGGAGATTGTGGAGGAGATGTTTTGCCAATCAGAACAGACTGGGGTCTGCAAGTGAAGAACTCCAGGATCCAACTGAGCCCCAGGTCTTGGAGTTTGCTGATTAGTTTTGAGGGGGCGATGGTATTAAATGCTGAGCTGTAATCAATAAAGAGCATCCTGTTGTTTGCTGTCCAGATGTTCCAGGGTTGTGTGAAGAGCCAATGAGACGGCATCTGCAGTGGACCTGTTGCTGTGAACTCAGCAGGTCAGACCGCATCTATGGAAATGAATAAACAGTTGACATTACAGGCCGATATGCTTATTCAGGACTGTGAACGAAGGGAGAAGATGCCAGGTGGGGAAGGGGAAATGGGGCTAGCTGGAAGGTGAAATGTTACTATTCCCAAATCCTCTGCCTTCAACCAGGGTAAAGATTGCTGGCTGGTACTCTATGATGGCAATGCCATAAATTCAGTTGGACCAGCTGCATAAATACCGGTTAGAAGTGCAAGTCGGGTTCTGGTTATCATGTGGTGACTGCCTCTCCCCTTCACAATGCCTGTCGGTTATCCAGTCATCAACAGAACACAGGCCAGAAATACAATGGAATAATCTCCAATTGCTTCTTTGAATATTGTTCCATCTTCACTCAAATTTGATGCCAACCAGCACAAAGCAATCTACTTAATTTGCACTGTCCTAAACCCCATGGCCAGCCACTGGGTGAAAAGGTGTAGATCACCACAGCTACTTGCCCAGGCTATTCTGGCAGCATCTTCTAAACCATCATCTCTGCAAGTGAGAAGGTCAAGAGCTTTAACAAAGGGAAAACAAATCTCCTGTTGTTCCTCACAAACAAGAGAAAATCTGCAGATGCTGTAAGTCCAAGCAACACACACACAATGCTGGAGGAACTCAGCAGGTAGCATCTATGGAAAAGAGTACAGTTGATGTTTCGGACCAAGACTCTTCATTAGGACTGCCCTTCATAAATGCTGCCTGGCCTACTGAGTTCCTCCAGCATTTTGTGTGTTTTCTTTGTGTCCTGTCTTTGCTCTCTAAGTTACACACCATCCTGCCATGGAAATGTATCATTGTGGAGTAACACACAAGATGCTGGAGCCACTTGTTATTCCTTCACTGTCCATAAGACATAGGAACAGAATTAGGCTATTCAGCCCATTGTGTCTGCTCTGCCATTCCATCATGTCGGATCCTGGATCCCACTCAACCCCATACACCTGCCCTCTCACCATATCCTTTGATGCCCTGACGATCAGGAAATGACCACCCTCCGCTTCAAATATATGCACGGACTAGGCCTCCGCTGCAGTCTGTGGCAGAGAATTCTGCAGATTTACTACTCTCCACCTAAAAAAAAACCTCCTTACCTCTGTTCTAAAGGGTCACCCCTCAACTTGGAGGCTGTGCCCTCCAGCTCTGGATAGGAAATATCCTTTCCACATCCACCCTATCTTGTCATGAGGACTAAGTGCTGGAACTCCCGAACCCAAAACCATTGTGGGAGTACCATGACCAAAAGTAATAAACATCTGCTTTGCGTTGATTCCCAATACCCTCTCTCCAGAAATAAACTTTTTGGAGGCAGCATGATACAAATTAGACAGCTCTTTCTAGAAGTTAGCATAAGCATGGTGAATCAAATGGGTATCCAATCATGGTGCTACATGATTGTCATGTTTGATGTAAAGGGCATTTGTTACATGTTCTCTTGCACTTGGAAGTTCCCTACGGCCTGCAGTTCAAGTCTGATATCTCCTGCTAACCGCCTGTGGTGAACTACATATATCTGTCTGGACACGCCCCCCCCCCCGCCCTGACTGCTCCTGTGGCTCCTCCCACTGACCCCCTGCTGACTGCTCCTGTGGCTCCTCCCACAGACCCCGCTATAAAGGCGATTGGATGGAGGCACTGCTCCTCCCTCAGTCTCCAGGATGTTGTGTGGTCGTTGTTTGCTGCCTGTGCTTTCTTCCAGCCAATAAAGCCTATATCTCGCCTCACGTCTCCGAGAGTTATTGATGGTGCATCAGTGCCAAATCTTCTTTTTAAACCAGATTGCACTGCAGTGCATTGGAAATAATCGTTTTGGTATTGAGTCTCGCCTCTTCCAGGGGAAAAATATTTTGGTACTATTTGAAGTGTTTTATGGTCCAAATTACAAATCTATGTGTTTATTCTGCGGCAAATTTTATTCAAGATTCAAGATTTTATATTGTTACTCGTCAATGCACAAGTGTAAAGGAGAACGAAATGTTATTATATAATATTAATTCTTTTAGTCCAATACTGAAGGAGAATTTGCAGCCTAACGTTTGACAAAAGGATGTGAAAATTAAATGTTGTAATTCCATTCTGGAATGCTGCTAATTTTGAAAATTTGTCACCCGGGGCATCACATGAGCACGCTGTGCCGTGAAGGGTTGAGAAAAGTTTGTCGGGACTACAGCTCCCAGGAGCCAATTTAAACAACAAAAAAACATTGCTTCCGTCCTGATGACCTCTCGTCCTGTGGTTTCCGGTTGCAGTTCCGCTCTGTTAATATCATGTCCCGAGCACAGTACTTTAATTTTGGTGTTGAGGGCAGAAAGAATCCAACAGCTTAAAAACAATGCACGTAAAGGCAAGTTGATCCACCCCCTTTGCCAGATGGTAACACTTCTCCGCGCTGTTCCTCAGAAAATGCCAAAGGTTTAAATACCAAAGGTTTTATTAAAACGTGCATCAAGTTCTGTCAGTGATTGTATTTCCCATCGAAGGCGTCACTCCAGGGAGAACATGTTAACAGCAAAGAAAAACTGGGTTATGACTTGCCTTCGCGGTGCTAGGATGCTCTCGGGTCACCGAACATTGAGCAAACACCTCCAAGACTGTTACAGTTTGCTTAATGTACAGGAAAACTGCAACCACGATGAAGCGAAGGAAGCTTACGTCACACTTGCCAAATTATATCATCCAGATAGTGGCTCTGACGGCGCTGATCCTCAAAAGTTCATGCAAGTCGAAGAAGCCTACAAGGCTATTGTCAAGCATTTAGCAGAGAAAAGGAAGGCAGAGTCTGATCAAAGAATGGATGAAGAAGAAGAACAATCCAAGTACCTGGCACCTCAGCACAGACAGTATCTGAGCTTTGAAGGCATTGGTACTGGTACACCTAGTCAAAGGGAGAAACAGTACAGGACGTTCAGAGTCGGCCGTGCAAGTGACCAGGTGTTGGATTACAGAAAACAGAAACTACAAGCTCAGGATCTGGAAAATACTATGATGGTGATGGATATTCGGCATGGCAAGAAAACAAAAATAACCCAAGCAGTGGAACGGTTGGTGGAAGATCTCATCCAGGAGTCAATGGCCAAAGGTGACTTTGATAACCTTAGCGGTAAAGGGAAGCCACTGCAGAAGTTTGCACAATATCCATACATCGATCCCATGACACACAATCTGAACAGGATTCTCATAGAAAATGGGTATCAACCAGAGTGGATTGCTTTGCGTAAAGAAATAAAGCAAACTATAGAGAAACTCAGAAGTGACATGATGAGTTACAGGAAGAAGCTTGGTGAGCCCCTGACTGTCCACACTCAGAAGCATTGGAACCTAATCTGTGAGCAATTCAGAAATGATATTAAGCAGCTTAATAAAACGATAGATAAATTCAATTTAATTGTACCTCTACTGAACAGGCAGATGCTGCACTTTAATCCAGATAAGGAGATTGCTGTCATATTGAAAAACTACGATATGTTAACAGAAGCAAACAAAGCCACTGCAGAGATTATTGGAAAATCAACTGAGGAAAATAGTACAAAAAACACCTTATTGAATTGGATCAAACATTTGCTGAAATATAATCAGAGGAAGTAGTGAAAGCCAGTAATGATCGGAATGTTAATTTATTCATTTAATTATTTTTTTAAATTAGCAGCATAGAAGCACTTTACTTGGAGAAGGCCATTCACACAGATTATGGCATATTTTTAGTTTAATTCCACTTTATCCATAGTTTATCCATATCACATTATGCCTTTACCCTGTCTAAAATCTATCACTTTTAATCTTGGTACTTCAAATGATCCTTTTGAGCAGAAAGAGGATCACAGAAAGGTCAGCACAGTACTGTGGGCCAAAGGGCCTGTACTGTGCTGTACTGCTCTATGCTAAATCTGAAATTTTACCTGGAAATGTGTTTCAGCATTTCCTTCCTTTATCATATTTATCTCATACTCAAATCTTTCTTCCATCTGCCAAACCAAGGAATATTTACTGTATTCAGCAAGTAAGTTCACATCAATAAATTCTCTTTGTTGTGTTGTTTAAAGTGCAATAATTCCATCCTGAAGTATACTGCATGTAAGGAAAAAATATGTTGGTCAATTTAATAAGAGCTGTTTGCTTATTGTAATGATCATTAAATCGAAGCCTCTACTATTTTGTTAAGTAAAGGCTTAACAAAACCTTAATTTTTGTGGCATAAAGTACATTATACCACAAAAAATTGAAATGGTTAGAATTCATTATGCTGTACGAATAGTACTATGTATAAACACTTATTTCTGGAACTTGTTCACTTCTAAAATTGTTTTTTGTAATTCTCAACAATTAAAGTCTATGTATGTTTTTTTTGCTGATGTATTTAATCAAAATTATTAATGTATTCTTGATTGTCAGAGTGCCTCTGCATTTCTCAGTTGAATCGGTTTATTAGATAGATAGATACTTAATTGATCCCAAAGAAAATTCCAGTGTCACAAAGCATTACAAGTGCGCAGATATACAAATGTTAGAATAGAAGTAAGAAAGAATAAAAATAAATAATACTATCGTCAAATGTACTGGTACAGTATTTTGCATTCTGTCCATACAGATCAAATCATTACACTATCCATTAAAGTAGTACAAGATAAACAATAACAATGCAGAATAATGTGTAACGGCTACAGATAAAATGCAGTGCAGGTAAACTATAAGATGCAAGTTCATTGCAAGTTAACTTGTGAGGTCAAGATTCCATCTTATTGTACTAGATAGTTTGGAAGCTGTCCTTGAGCTTGGAGGTATGTGCCTTCAGGCTTTTGTATCTTCTCCCCAATAGAAGAGGAGAAAAGAGAGAATATTCCTGGCAAATGTGGTCTTTGATTACGCTGACTACTTTACCCAGGCAGTGAGAAGTATACAGAGTCCATAGAAGGAAGGCTGGTTTCCATGATGTCATCTGTGATTGTTACCCTGAAATTAGCTTCGAATGTGGCCTCAACTCTTTTGGATTCTTCTCTTATCCCAACTTACCTTTAAACTTTGTGGACATTTTTCTAGTTCCAAGCACATCCTCGTCACATAATTGAAATTGAGTTCTACATCATTACCAACTTCTTGACTTTGATCGGCAATGAAGTTGTGCTGGGAAGTCAAAGTAATTACTATTTTATTGACTTATTTTGCTTTACACTGATTATTTTGATAATTAGATGGCAATTTCACTGGTTCTAATTAGTTATACTTCCAAAGTCATAATCTGTGAGCAGGGCACATACTGTATGTTTCAGATCTAGCACGCTGTTGAGATGAAAAAGTCAAAACCAGAAGGGGAGGAATAATGTATGCTTGGAAAGGTGAGGATTAATCTAAGATAGCCAACATGGCTGTGATAGGGGGAGATTCAATCTGACCAATTTGATTGTATTATTGAAGAGATAATTTATTGATGAGGGCAGTGCATATTATATTATCTACATGGACTTCACCATGGTCTTTGACAAGATCCCACATGGGAATTAGAGCAGGCAGATAGCTATGGTGGGATTCAAGACAGTTTGTGACCAGTGGTTTTCTCACAGCCATGAAAGCTGGGATCAGTTCTTTGTTTTATATACGTTAATGATATAGGAAATATTAGTAAGTTTCCAGAGGGCACAAAAATTTGTTGTGCTGATGACAGGATAGTTGCAAGATAGAAGATAATATTGACAATGATTCTCTTAGCAAGATGGTCTGGGCAGTGGCAGATGGAATTTTAATCCTGAAGTGTGAAGTAATGCACTTTGGGGAGACCAATATGAGTAGGACATACACAATGCCTAGGAAGTACTGAGGAACAGAGGAAATGGTGTATAAGACCAAGGATCATAGGTAGCGTTGAGAAGAAGACATGAGATTTACTTGCCTGGGTGACAGAACTTAAAAACAGCCACATTATGGTATAACATTATAAAATATTGGTTAAGCCACAGTTGGGGTATTGGATGTAATTGCAATTGTGAAGGTGCAGAGGAACTTCACCAGTAACTTGCTATAATGGGGTGTTTTCATTGGCTTTGACTCAAAATGTCAATTGCCGCCATCCATTCCTTTTGATGCACTAATCATTCTCATAGATTGAATAGGTTAGGACTGTTTTCTGTAGAGCGTAGAGTTTGAGAGGAGATTTGATAGAGGTATTCAAACAATTTCAGGATGTATATTGTATACATTTCTCTGACATTAAATGTACCTTTGAAAATTGAGGGATATGAATGCAAGCAGGCATTTTCCGCTGTGGTTGGTGGGACTAAAACCAGAGGTCATGGGTTAAAGGTGAAAGGTGAGGTTTAAGTTCACTCAAAGGATTGTGAGAGTGTAGAATGAGCTGCCAGCACAAAGTGGCGCTTGCTGGCTCAATTTCAATGTTTAAGAGAATTTTGGATAGGTACATGGATAGTAGGGATATGGAAGGCTATGGTCCCGGTGCAGGTCGATGGGAGTAGGCAGTTTAAACGTTTTCAGCATGGACTAGATGGGCTGAAGGGTTGTTTCTGTGCTGTACTTCTCTATGGCTCTCACCTACTGCTCTACCAGCTACCTTCCTCCACAGATTGTTTGTTGCAATACAAGGATTAGTTTGTTTTCCGTGGAGTGGAGGAGGCTTTGGAATGGGGCATAGTATAAAGTATACCATAACTCATGGAAGCAGGATTGGGTCATTCAGTCCATTAAATCTGCTCCACCATTTGATCATGGCTGATTTATTATACTTTCTTCTGCCTTCTCCCCGGAATCTTTGACCTCCTTAATTAATCAATAATCTATCAATCTCTAAATACTGTAGATCTAATGATTTTGCCTCCACAACCGTTTGTGGCAATGAATCCCACAGATTCAAAGGTAAGACACTTATCCCCATAGCAGAGATGACGAAACCCTGAAGATCTACGCTGAGGATCCGAGGAAGAACTTTTTTCGAATAGTCGAATATGGAAAGCACTTCGAGAGTAGGTGGTGGAGACAGAAACTCTCACATTTAAAAAGTGTCCGGACAAGAACCTTGATCGCCGAGACATAGAATGCTAAGGACGAAATGGTGCATTTGGTACAGAAATGGGTGAAAATGTTGGCCGAAAAGCTTGTTTTAGTTCTGTACCACTCAAATTTCCGCACATCATAGCGTGTATTCATCTCATTTTGCCATTTGCCTGAACCCACGGTCTGCGCATCAAATCGCGGACATACCCCAACCAGTCTCCGACTTCCCGATGATTGACATATCGGAAGGCGATTCCCGCTGCAGCCAATGACAACTTCTGTTCTATTCGATTCCCGTTCATGCAAATAAATGAAACAGCTGGATGTGGATTGGTGGGTCCAGAGAGGTATTCTATTTCTATTGGTCGAAGCGGGCGCCTGTCACTCCAGTGGGTTGGCCTTGGCAGTGGCATGCGGAGGCTGAACGTAAGGTGGACAGGGAGGTGCTGAGGAGGTTTCTGCGATATAGGCTTTGCCTCGAGGAGGCCGAGGTCAGGTTCGTATGGTTATCTTAAGCAATAATCTGTCTTTAAATGCTTGTAATGGATTTCTTATGGTCGCTTTCCGAAGTCTGAGGAGAAGGATGCCGAGTGTGAGCGGTATGTGTGTTTGGTGGTTTGTCTGGGAAGCTGCAGTAACCCCGTGTCCATTCCATAACCCGATGCATCCATCAGTGTTACAACCATAGATGCAAATGTGTCTTTATTTCATTTGTCTTCGTTATTGGATGGAAAGGTGAATGACTGATGTTGGACACCGCAGTTCCATGTAACTGGCCAATGGCAATAATGCTTCCTCACTCATTATCATTTTTTAAGATTATGGAGGTGGGGTGATGTTGTAGAAAAAGATCTGATTGGCAAGTTCCTTTTTAATGCTTATCAGTAAATTGTATAAAAACAAAAAAAAAAGTGTTGTTGCTTTTAAACTAATCAATTAGCACGATACTGTACTTAGCACAATTTCTGGAGATGTTTTGATTTTGCGGCTTCTTTCCTTACTCTGGTCTGCAGATTGTGGTAGGTTTATCTTCTGCATCAACGGGAATGCCTGTAACTAATAAGAGAAGTGCAGTAATAAATAGCTAGTGTTTGACTTGCTGCTATCCTTGCAACATAAGTACTGTATTGCTTTGCTGAGGGAGTGTGTTTCAGTTAAGAGAATATCTTTGGGATGAAAAATTAGTCTGTTTACCTGCCTGTTTTTCATCTGGCATTGAGGTATGCAGAAGGACAATTCTCAGATACAGTTTCTGGAGGTGAAGCTTCAACTTATTGGCTTGTTCAATAAAGCATGAGGCTTTGTTGACAGACACTCCTGTGTGTAGTGTCATTTTATGGACACACACAGTTTATGCATATAAGCGATCTTGCGTATTTGTATTTATTGTGTTTTTTAAATTGTGTTCTTCATATTTTTAGGATGCTGTATTGTATCTGGAGTAACAATTATCTTGTTCTCTTTTACACTTGTGTTCTGGAAATGACATTAAACAATTTTGAATCTTGTATTCAGTCTTTGCAAAGCAAAGGTGTACAAGCTAACTATCCTAATGTAGAACTTCCAGTGGTACTAAAGATGTCTTCTGTACTATGTATGGAACAAATTATAGCTCTTTCATATGAGTGGAATGTGTTCAAGTCATTCACAATACTAAGGGCTGCTTCAGAAGAAATGGTATGAAAGCATTACCGCTGAAGAGTATGGCGAACGCAAAGAATATAGAAGATAGTTTCAAACTTCTTGGCCTTAGTGTGGTATTGTTCCTTAACTTTGTTCTTCAAACAAGTTTGATCCAGAATTTAGAATGTGACATCTTGAAGAGCGTGGAAGGGGATAGAACAAGTATACTGCAGTTCCTCAATTTTATGGCATGTCTTCTCACTATGAATGAACAATATGAAAGTTTTGCTCCATCAGTAATGTGAATCTAATATGGAGAAGTGCCTTTTGTAGTTGCAAAGGTTAAAAGTGTATTTATTATCGAAGTATGTACGTAGTGTACAACCCTGAGATTCGTCTTCAACCTTCAGTCCGAAGTTTTAAAATTGAGTTTTGAGATGTTTCCTTCATTAGAAAAATACTGTAGAATTAGTTGCAGTTTATTTAAGAAAAAATAACTCTTATCCAATATTTTCTGAAGCTTGCTGCTGCTTCTCTGTGGCCTGTTATGAGCTCACTTTGTAGTTAAGTATAAAACCAAATATTATAGCATCTTGAGTTCAGTTAAAGCCGAAGGAAAATTTTGGCAGACAGCTGGGCAATCTCATTTGTAAGAAAATCCCGTGCTTTACTACTCATCCCTCAAATGTTTCTCTCCCAAGGTTCTAGATTTAAGATTATTTACTGTAATTCCCAGTACACAATTTTAAAGAAGAGCAAAATAATTGTTAGTCTGGCTCCAATGCAACACAAATAAAAGCCAGTATGATAAGGAACACAATAATATAAAATGACAAAATAAATGTAAATACATAAGATGGCTTATATGCATAGATTGTATATCCGTAAAGTGACGCTAGACACAGGAATCTCTGTACGTAAGGAGACTACCAGGAAATGATAAAATAGTAGTGGATGTGGAGGGGTGGGTTAGTGGGTGGAGGTTTTGATTAGCCTTATTGTTTGGGGAAAGCTCCAAAAATGCATTCAACTTTCTTTTAATGCCCCATTTGTGCTGCCTTCTCTATTTCATGACAATGGTGTCCTTTAAAAGACTCCCACCTGCCCTTTTATATCATGGAAGTTGGAGAAAAATTGGCATGTGCAAAAGCTGTAACCATGTGTTTGGCTAAGTTGGTAACACCTATGTTTCTACATTAGAAGGTAAAAATTATGTATTCCAAACTGTGGCTAAAATACATAAACTTGATGTTCTGCAATACTTCTGCAATCATTCAATGTTTGTAGTGAGATGCTGAAGATGTTCAATAGGTCAGTTGTGGAGAGCGCCCTCTTCTTTGTGGTGGCGTGTTGGAGAGGCAGCATTAAGAAGAGGGACGCCTCACGTCTTAATAAGCTGGTAAGGAAGGCGGGCTCTGTCGTGGGCAAAGTACTGGAGAGTATAACATCGGTAGCAGAGTGAAGGGCGCTGAGTAGGCTACAGTCAATTATGGAAAACCCTGAACATCCTCTACATAGCACCATCCAGAGACAGAGAAGCAGTTTCAGCGACAGGTTGCTATCGATGCAATGCTCCTCAGACAGGATGAAGAGATCAATACTCCCCAATGCCATTCGGCTTTACAATTCAACCGCCAGGAGTAAGATATGTTAAAGTGCCGGGGTTAGGACTCAATGTATTTAAGTAAACTACTTAAGAACTTTTTAAAAGCTATTATTAATGCTTTTTGAGAGGGTGATTTTAGATGCATATCATATTTTTACTGAGTTAAGTATTGTATGTAATTAGTTTTGCTACAATAAGTGTATGGGACATTGGAAAAAATGTTGAATTTCCCCATGGGGATGAATAAAGTATCTATCTATCTATCTATCTACTGAATAACGGTTGAACAATTGAATCCCTGATCATTCAAATGAGGTGTGACATAGCTCTGTCTAATGCTAAATTGGATATAGTGGAGAAAATACTTGTGTTGATCTGGAAGGTTAGAAGAAGCCAGTTTGTGTTGAATCTATCTTAGGATTTTTGGAGAGTTGCTACACTGGGCAATATGGATTTCTAAACAGAGCATGGATAAGGAAGCAATTTTTGATACCAAAAAAAAATGTTTTCAATTTTTATGTGTATTTTTGGAATGGATTAGTGAGAAGAGGCTTAACACCCAGAACCAAACGTCAAGGGATAGCGTTCTGTTTTCATTAAGAATGCTCAGAGACTTCTGTTTTCATCTGTCAAAGAGCCAAGATACCCCTTTGATAAATCTTTGGGATTTTAATTGGCACTTGAAGGCATATTTAATCACACATTAGTGAATTGGTGAAATGCTATTTAACAGCATCCAAATATCTACTGGCATGAATCAGTGAAAAATTTACACTCCTTGTGTGTACTGTGTAACCCTATGGAACTTAGTGTTCATGCAAGAGGTATTCTCACACAAAATGCTGGAGAAACTCAGCAGGTCAGGCAGCATTATGAAAATGAATTCTGAAAAGGTATTCATATTTTATCTTATTTATAATCATCAATGAAGAAACAAATGAACAAAAATTAATTTTAAATTTGATGTTCATTTTTGCATGTCTACATATTTTGAAGAATAAGTTTTTTTTAAAAAAAGTTCAAGTTCAAAGTAAATTTTATTATCAGACTACATACACGTCACCTGGGATTCTTTTTCTTGCAGGAATACTCAGCAAATCTATAGAACAGTAACTGTAAACAGGATCAGGGAAAGAGCAAGAAGGTGACAAACTGCAAATGTTAATATAAATAAATAGCAATAAATAAAGAGAACATGGAATAACAAGATAGAGTGCTCAAGTGAGATCATTGGTTGTGGGAATATGTCAATAGATGAGTGTAGTTTTCTTTTGTTCAAGAGCCTGATGGTTGAGGGGTAGTAACTGTTTTTGAACCTGGTGGTACAAGTCCTGAGGCATTTGTGCCAGCAGTGAGAAAAGAGTATGGCTTGGGTGGTGAAGATCTTTGATCCATCTTTGATGGATACTGCTGTCCTATGGCAGTGTTTCATGTAGATGTGCTCAATGGTTGGGAGGGCTTTACTGTGATGTACTGGGGCAAATCCACTACCTTTTGTAGGACTTTCCACGCAAAGGCATTGGTGTTCCCATACCAGGCCATAATGCAGCCAGGCAATATACTTTCCAAGACACATCTATAGAAGTTTGTTAAGGATTTTGATTACGTGCCGAATCTCTGCAGATGCCTAAAGAAGTGGAAGTGCTGTTGTGGTTTCTTTGAATTACGTTAATTTGATGGGTCCAGGACAGGTCCTCTGCGATAGTGACACCCAAGAATTTAAAGTTACTGACCCTTTCCACCTCTGATCCTCCAATGAGTACTGGCTCATGGTCTTCTGGTGACTTTAGGAGTAACAGAAGAAAGCATTGTCCATTAATTAGAATAACTTGGCATGTACTCTTCACGCAAACCTGAAGGGAAGGAGCATTGTCAAAAAATATCCAAAAAAAAGGCGGATATTTCAAACTGGCTAATTTTGAGACCTGATGTAGGGCCTCATCCTGAAAACCTCTCCATAGATGCTGTCAGACCTACTGAGTTCCTCTGGCATTTTGTGTGTGTTGCTTGGCATTTCCCAACATCTGTAGAATCTCTGGCGTCCTAGTTCTGAGCTGTCTTCTAACAGGAAAGAGGAGGCAAGTTAGTTAGATGGGGGAATGAAGATGTCATTTGGCCCCTTGAGGTTAACTGTAATGCAACTAGAGGAGATTAGAGACTTTGATAACTGTCCAAAAGGATTTAAAGATAGACGAGTGATTTTCAAAATTAATCTGTATTGAAGGTAATAGGTGTTACTAAAAAGGGCTTCTTTGGTTTGTTACGAGTAGGAATGCTTCTTTGTCTGTTAAAAGTTTCTCTTGCCGTTGTTTCACTTTAGAATGGCTGATATGGTAATTGTATTCACTTGTTAATCAATGGGGAATGTTATTGTGTTTTGTGAGGCTGGGACTTTGGGGGAGGGGTTGCGCGGGCTTGGGGAGTCCGGAGGGAGACGCCGAGGAAGGAGGACGTGCGCTCGGGAGACCACCGGGGAGTCCGAGGTGGGAGTTTCGGGAGGACGACCACCTAGGAGTCGAATGGTTCGCTGGATGAGCTCCACCGATGTGCACTAAACTGACTGAACTTTGATAAGTTGGCGCCTTTTGTTTTTTTTCTTGTATATGTATATATATATATATATATTGTACTGCCTAATACTCTTTTAATTTTAGTAAACTCTTTAAAGTGTATGTTATACTGGTATTTGTTGTGAGTTTGATACTGCCGGCGGGGGCGCGAGGCATAAACTCGATTCTCACAGCACCTGCGTGAACGGGAGGTGGGGTTGGTGTGTGGCTGGATTTCTTTTTCCCCTAGACATATACCAGCCTGTTGGGTAAGTGTTACATTTGTGGGGTGCTCGTCCCGGATTGGATTGTCAGGGGGCTGTGGAATCACGCAGGTAGTGAGGGTAATGGAGAGAGAGAAAATTGTTCGCTGGTGCCGATTTGAAGGTGTACCGGTACAGTACGCATGCGTAGTGAGCGGAGTGGATTTTCGAGTTTCGGGAGATGCGGTAGTGCGGGGGTTAAGTTTGGTGAAGGGTATGGGGCAGGTAGAATTGGTAGCTAGACGGTGTGGTAAAGTGATGGAGTCTAGCTGGGTGTTGGTTCGTACGAGTGCTGACGTCAGGACGTTGGAGCTGCCGGCGACGGTCAGTGTACCGGGGGAGGAGGGGCCGTGGGGGCTCCACACCCTCTCCGAGGATGAGGATGAGGAGACATTGGAGGAGGAGCTAGAGCTAGAGGAAAACCCCGGAGAGGTGGCAGGCACTAGCAAAGGGAGGAGGGAGCAGGGGGTCGTGACTAGGCCCCGCTCCCCAGGTAGGGTGGAAGCCTCCGAGCTGGCAGCCGCACTTAACTCCCTGGTGGGAGTGGCCGAGAGGCCACAGCTGAAGCTGGGGGTGTTCTCCGGAGCCAAGCCTACTCCGGACGGGGAGGTGGACTATGAGACCTGGATCGAGCATACGTCCTTGATGTTAGAGGAGTGGCCAGGCTCGGAGGAGGAGAAGCGGCAGCGATTGGTGGGAAGTTTGAGGGGTTTAGCAGCCAAAACAGTTCGGGAGTTGAAAGCTGAAAAGTCTGGGGCCTCAGTGGAGGAATGTATAGAAGTTTTGGAGGGAGCGTTTGGGTTGTCAGGGGAACCCTGGCTGCTTTTAGCAGAGTTCCAACGCCTGGAACAATGGAGAGGGTCTCGGGGCTGTTCTGTACCAGGAGCATGGCAAAGCATTGAGACCGGTAGCCTTTGTCAGCCGAAGCTTGTCGCCATCGGAGAGAAACTATCCCACTCACAAGTTGGAGTTCCTGGCGCTGAAGTGGGCGGTGGTGGACAAGTTGGGCGATTACCTGTACGGAGCCAAGTTTGAGGTGCGAACGGATAACAATCCGCTCACTTATATTTTGACTTCGGCAAAGCTGGATGCCACAGGACATCGGTGGCTGGTGGCCTTGTCGGTATATGATTTCAGCCTGAGGTACCGGCCCGGAAGCAAGAATGTCGATGCGGATGCTTTGTCTCGTCGGGAGCCGGGGGAACAGGAGAGGGATGAGGAGTGGGAGAGTGTCCCTGCCCCTGGAGTGAAGGCGATGTGCCAGTTTGCTATCACCGTGAAGGCCGAGGGAAGAGGGAGGCTGGAACGAGCCGTGGACCATTTGGGGGGTTTTGACGACGCCATACCCCTAGCTTACTGTGACCTGACCGCACTACGGACTAAACAGTTGCCGGAACTGAGTCCGGGGGAAGTGGCCGCTGCTCAGCAAAATGACCCGGGCATTGGCACAGTGTGGAGAGCGGTCGAGAGGGGGGATGGGGCGTTGGCTGAGAAGACGAAACACCCATTCGTGCCCCTGTTGTTGAAGGAGTGGTCTCGGTTGAAGTTAAAGAATAAAATCTTGTACCGGGTAACGGCGCCTCCGGACCAACCCCACTGTTGGCAACTGGTTCTGCCGGAGGAGTATCGGCAGGCTGTACTCCAGGCCCTACATGATGATTCTGGACACTTGGGGGTGGAAAAGACCTATGGATTACTCAAAGCCCGGTTCTACTGGCCCCGGATGAGGGTGGAAGTCGAAGAATACTGTAGGGGCTGCAGTCATTGCATCCGGAGGAAGACCCTGCCCACGTTGGCGGCTCCAGTGTCGCACTTGCAGAGTGCGGGACCTCTGGACCTGGTATGTATGGATTTTCTGTCGATTGAACCTGACACCAGCAACACCGCGAATGTCTTAGTCATCACCGATCATTACACTCGCTATGCTCAGGCATTTCCCACTAAGGATCAGAAGGCGACGACAGTGGCGAAGGTGTTATGGGAGAAGTATTTTGTTCATTACGGCCTTCCCAGGCGAATCCATAGCGATCAGGGGCGGGACTTTGAGAGCCGCCTTATCCATGAATTACTGACTATGCTTGGGGTTGAGAAATCCAGGACTACCCCGTATCACCCACAGGGAGATCCGCAGCCAGAGAGGTTCAACCGGACCCTGTTGGATATGCTTGGGACGCTGGAGATTGGGCAGAAAAGCAGGTGGAGTCGTCATATTGGACAATTGGTTCACTGTTACAATTGTACTCGCAATGATGCTACAGGATATTCGCCCTATTATCTGATGTTCGGGCGGGAAGCGAGGTTGCCCATTGACTTGTGTTTTGGGGGTGAAGTGGGTGAATTACCCGGGAAGTCCCATCTAAAGTATGTGTCTGACATGAAGAGGGAGTTACAGCGGGCGTACGAGTTGGCCGAGGCGGCGGCTACCAAACAAAATCAGAGGAATAAGATGCGGTATGATCGAAAGGTGAAGTTTGTTCAATTATTGCCGGGCGACCGGGTCCTTTTACGGAATTTGGGACTCCCTGGTAAGCACAAGTTGGCAGACCGATGTAATAGAGAGCCAGATGCCGAACCTGCCAGTTTACCGGGTGAAACCTGAGGATGGGAAAGGGCCTATCAAGGTACTCCATCGGAATCACCTGCTGCCGCTGGGTCAAGCGGTGCAGGTGGATACGGAGCCAGAGTGGGAGGTTACGCCCAGTACAAGGACTCTGCGAGGGTGCAGAGAAAGGGAAGAGACCGCTGCTGAAGAGCGGGGACGGGTCCCTCGCCCGGAAATGGCTACTGATTCGGAAGAGGACGACTCAGATGAGTGGCCCCTGTTCCCATTCGCTGGTGCTCCAGTACCCGGAGAGGAGGCTCCTGGCCCTTCCCATACTGAATTGGGTGAGAGGAGGGAAGGTCTTGAGGGCTAGATGGAGAGGCAGCCAACAGTGGTGGGAGAGAGGGTGGAGCCTGAGCGTGAGCCGGAGAGATCTCAGGTGAGGGAGGACCCCCGTGAGGAAGGGGGTGAGGGTCTGTCAGGGAGACCTGGGGTGTCCGAGACAGTGGGTTCGCAGGTGGAGAGGGAGCCCAGGGGGGCAGAAGGGGTATGGAGATCTCAGAGGATTAGGCGCCCCCCAGAGCGGTTGACATATGTGGTACCCGGAGAACCGAGTGTGATTTCTTCTGCTCTGGGTAGTTATGTCACTGCTTTCTGCACCTGGGTTGGGTTTTGGGTGTTGCAAGAAGCTTTGGGGAACTCTAGTAATGCCATGAGGGCATGACATTTGCTGGTGGGGAGAGAATGTACAATGTCCTGTGTATGTTACTAAAAAGGGCTTCTTTGGTTTGTTACGAGTAGGAATGCTTCTTTGTCTGTTAAAAGTTTCTCTTGCCGTTGTTTCACTTTAGAATGGCTGATATGGTAATTGTATTCACTTGTTAATCAATGGGGAATGTTATTGTGTTTTGTGAGGCTGGGACCTTGGGGGAGGGGTTGCGCGGGCTTGGGGAGTCCGGAGGGAGACGCCGAGGAAGGAGGACGTGCGCTCGGGAGACCACCGGGGAGTCCGAAGTGGGAGTTTCGGGAGGACGACCACCTAGGAGTCGAATGGTTCGCTGGATGAGCTCCACCGATGTGCACTAAACTGACTGAACTTTGATAAGTTGGCGCCTTTTGTTTTTTTTCTTGTATATGTATATATATATATATATATATATTGTACTGCCTAATACTCTTTTAATTTCAGTAAACTCTTTAAAGTGTATGTCATACCGGTATTTGTTGTGAGTTTGATACTGCCGGCGGGGGCGCGAGGCATAAACTCGATTCTCACAGCACCTGCGTGAACGGGAGGTGGGGTTGGTGTGTGGCTGGATTTCCTTTTCCCCTAGACATATACCAGCCTGTTGGGTAAGTGTTACAGGTGAATGGAGTTTGACATTTGCAGCAGACTTTAGAACAAGTTTACAGAGGGTAGAATGACGAAGGATTGGGAATGCATTGGAATACAGTAGTAAAAGGTAGAGGTAGCAAATATAGACAAGCATTTTAACAGCAGATGAGCTGACCAGGTACAAATGTGATGTAACAACTGTGGAAATAAGTGGTCTTTCATTGGCACCAAGTATATGGGCTGAAGTTTTATTGTATGAGTAAATACACCAAGGGTGTAAATAGTCCAAATTGCTTCACACTATCAGATAGAGACCGGGCTTATGGAAAAAGACTTGTAGTTTTCCCTTTTCTAGGCTAATACTTGGAATTGGATGGACTGTCTTGTGAGGAAAGTAGACTCCATGTTCCGCATCTACTAGATTTTGGGGAGAGGTGGGAATTGATTGAAACCAAGATCCTGTGATCAGAATGAGGGATCTGTGATCTGTCCTACTGAAGGGTCTCGGCCCAAAACAGCTGTACTTTTTCCCATAGGTGCTGCCTGGCCTGCTGAGTTCCTCCTGCATTTTGTGTGTGTTGCTTGGAACTCCAGCATCTGCAAATTTTCTCTTGTTTGTGATCCTAATGAGTTGTCCATGTTGTTTCATTGAGGTAGTGAGTCTTTGGAATTTTACTTTCATTCCTTTATTTTAGGAAGAGAGTCTTTCCATATTTTAACAGAAAGGTTGATAGTGTCTTGGTAAGCATATAGTAAGCATATAGTATATGGTAAGCATATAGTGTCTTGGTACTTGCATAAAGTGAAATTGTGGTATTCAACTTGCAATTAATCACCCACGATCTCCATCAAATAGCGCAGGAAACTCGAGGGTTCATTTGCTCTTTTTTCGGATTTTTAGTTGAAGACCAGTTTGCTGCTGTTACGTTGCTTGTCTGACATACATTGACGGTGGGAGGGTGGAAAGGTGATGGTTAAAAAGAGCTGGGCATCATCAGCAAGCAGTTGGAAAATGTAGCTGTTCCCATGTTGCCATGGGGTGGTATGCAGCTGAGAAATGGGAAGGGAGTCAGGTGGTTTTCTTGAAGGGCAATTGGGTGTAAACATTGGAAGAGGTTAATTGCAGATATTTCTGTCACTACTGCCAGATAGATAATGGAGCCAGGTGACTGCAGGACTGTTGACTCACAGTTTCTGTTCAGAAAACTTAAGTTTCCAATGCTTGGAGTCAGGATTTACGTACTCATAAATATATCTACGTTAAAGGCACATTTTTAAAAATTGTTTTATTTGTCTTGCACATAATGTTGATTCTTCATTTTCCCTAACCTGTGTTGAGAATGTTAAAAGTAGTTATGGCTGGAGAAAAAGTATTGGCCATTGCGAGCTGAACAAAGAAATTTCTTTTACGCAGGAGTCAGAATGCAGATATCCAGCCTTCTGTTGTGTTCGAGGCTGAGATAGAATTTAGCCTTGAGGGACATCGAGATAAGGGATTATTCAAATACTTTGATTTTTATGAAATATTGCGGCAGGAAAAACATGCCAGATGGTCTGCACTTAACATTAATGTATTTGTTGTTGCTTCCCTGGAACTATTTACAAACTTGATAATGTACATGAATCTCCTTATTAGTACAAAGTTTACAGTTTTGCCTCTTTCTGATCTGAATGAACGATCTAAGATGCTGTTGAATAAAAAACAATATAACTCTAAAAGTCGCAGGTCTGAACAGGAAGTAGAGATTTCTGCGCACACCCTGCCCTTTGTTGCTACTTGTTGTGATTATTCATACTTTCCTTATGCTGAATAGTAACTTGAACATCTTCCAGAACTGGTTCAATAGACTGCATTATAGATGGTCATTGGGCGTTCATGACAAGATACATGAGGAAAGATGCAATCGTGTTTTTAAAATAAGAGACTGGAATTATTACCTAACTGTTAGTATTCTGCTCTATCTCTTCCTTCTGCCCCCACTGAATTATTCTCAATATTTTAAAAAAAATTGTCCAGTACATTTTTTTTCAAAACAATCTTTTTCCACACTTTTTCAAATGCTACGGTGCAAAACTCTTAGGCATGCCAGATTTTTAAATATGATTTCAGATGGTATGGCCTCCACAAAGCCCTGATCTCAACATCGAGGTTTGGGATTACCTGGAGAGACAGAATTAAGTGAGTTAGCCAAAAGTCTTCTGAAGAACTGTGGCAAGTTCTCCAAGATGCTTAGAACAACCGACCAGCCAATTTTCTTATAAAATTGCATGACAGTGTACCTAAGACCAGAAGACACAGGAGCAGAATTAGGGCATTCAAACCTTCAAATCTGCTCCGCCATTTCATCATGGTGGATCCATTTCCCCCTCAACCCATTCTCCTGCCTTCCCCATGTAACTCTTCCTGCCCTGACTAATCAAGAGCTTATTAACCTCTGCCTTAATTAAATACACCCAATGACACAGCCTCCACAGCCACCTGTAGCAATGAGTTCCACAGATTCGCCTCCCTCCTGTTTCAAGAAATTCCTCCTCATCTCTGTTCTAAATTAATGTTCCTCTATTCTGAGGCTGTGCCCTCTGGTCCAAGACTCTCCACCAGAGGACACATCCTCTCCACATCCACTCTATCTAGGCCTTTCAGCATTTGATAGGTTTCAATGAAATACCCCCCACCCCATCATTCTATTAAATTCTAGCAAGTAAAGGCTGAGAGCCATCAGTTTCTCCTCATACGATAAACCTTTCATTTGCAGAATCAATCTCGTGAACCTCCTCTGAACCCTCTCCAATTTCAGCACATCCTTTCTTAAATGAGGCCCAAAATTGCTAACAATATTCCAAATGAGGCTTCACCAGTACTTATAAAGCTTCAGCATTATTTCCTTTCTTTTATATTCTAGTCCTTTCCAAATTAGTGCTAACATTACATTTGCCTTTCTCACCACTAACTTAACCTGCAAATTAACTTTTAGGGAATCCTGCACAAGAACTCCCAAGTAACTTTGCACCTTGGAGCTTTGAATTTTTTCCCCCCCATTTAGAAAATAGTCTTGTGCTTTTATTTCTTCTGCCAAAGTGCATGACCATACACTTCCCAAAACTGTATTCCATTTGTCACTTCTTTGTCCATTTTCCTAATCTGTCCCAATTCCTTCTGCAGCTTCCTTGCTTCCTCAACACCAGCTGTCCCTCCACCTATCTTCGTATCGTCCACAAACTTGCCCACAAAGCCATCAGTGCTGTCATTGAAATCATTAATGTGCAATGTAAAAAGAAGCAGTTCCAACTCCAATTCCTGCAGAACACCGCTAGTTACTGGCAGCCAATCAGAAAAGCTCCTTTTATTTCCACTCTTTGTCTTACGCCCATCAGCCAATGCTCTATCCATGCTAGTATCTTTCCTGTACTACCATGGACACTTGTCTTGTTAAGCAGCCTCATGTGTGGCACCTTGTCAAAGGCCTTCTGAATATCCAAGTACAAAATTTCCACCAATTCTCCATTGTCTATTTTGCTTGTTATTTCTTCAAGTAATTCCAACAGATTTGTCAGGCAGGATTTTCCATTGAGGAAACCATACTGTCTAAGGTCCATTTTATCATATGCCTCCCAAGTATCTCGAGACTTCATCTTTAATAATTGACTCCAATATCTTCCCAACTACTGAGGTCAGACTAACTGGCTTATAATTTCCTTTCGTCTGCCTCCTTCCCTTCTTGAAGAGTGGAGTGACATTTGAAATTTTCCACTCCTGCAGAATCATTCTAGAATCTAGTGATTCTTGAAAGATCATTACTAATGCCTTCCTAAGAGAATTAATGCAGTTTTAAAGGCAAATGGAGGACACACTGAATATTGATATTTAGGTTTTTTTTTACTGCTGTTTATAGTACATTTTCTGTTACTTAGAAACCCCATTATTTTTGAAAGCACCTTAGCTTTACAGATTTTTTTTACATGTGCCTAAGACTTGCACGGTACTGTATCAAGAACAGAATATTTACAGTATGTAGGAGCTATGCAAATGATTTTAAAATTTAATTTGATTTCCTCTGAAAGCAATCATTTAATTAAATACATCTAATTCAGTATTTTAAATCACTTTATATTAAAAAGAAAGGAAAACGGTTGTCTTCCATCTGAACATTTAGGACATTACTAAATAACACACCTGCTGTTCTGGATCTTTTCAGTGATTTCAAGTTTCCCTGGCCCCCATCTTATTTTTACTATGGATGTCCAGTCCCTATACACCTCTATCCCTCCATCAAGAAGGCCTCAAAGCTCTCTTTCTTTCTGGACACCAGATGGCACCAGTAGCCCTCCAACATTACTCTCCTCCCTCTAACAAAACTTGTCCTCACTCTGAATAATTTCTCCTTTGGCTCCTCCCACTTCCTTCAAACAGAAGGGGTAGCCATGGGTCCCAGCTACGCCTGCCTTTTTGCATGCTACACAGAGCAGTGTATGTTCCAAGCCTGCATCCCCCACTTTTCCTACACTACATCGGTGTCTACATTGGTGCAGCCTCCTGCACCCATGCGGAGCTCATCAACTGCCTCCAACTTCCACCCTGCCTTTTTCCAACACCTCCCTCCCCTTTCTTGATCTCACTGCCTCCATCTCTGGAGACAGCTTATCTACTGATGTCTATTATAAACCCACATACTCTCAAAGCTGCCTGGACTATACCTCGTCCCACCCTGTTACTTGTAAAAAGGCCATAGATTCAGGAACAGTTCCTGCTGATTGGAGGGTGGCTAATGTTGTCCCACTTTTCAAGAAAGGAGGGAGAGAGAAAACAGAATTATTGACCGGTTAGCCTGACGTCAGTGGTGGGAAAGATGCTGGAGTCAATTATAAAAGAGGAAATTACGACGCATTTTGATAGCAGTAGAAGGATCAGTCCGAGTCAGCATGGATTTATGAAGGGAAAATCATGCTTGACTAATCTTCTGGAGTTTTTTGAGGATGTAACTATGAAAATGGACAAGGGAGAGCCAGTGGACTTTTGATAAAGTCCCACATAGGAGATTAGTGGGCAAAATTAGGGCACATGGTATTGGGGGCAGAGTACTGACATGGATTGAAAATTAGCTGGCTGACAGGAAACAAAGAGTAGTGATTAACGGGTCCCTTTCGGAATGGCAGGCTGTGACCAGTGGGGTACTGCAAGGTTCGGTGCTGGGATCGCAGCTGTTTACAATATACATTAATGATTTGGATGAAGGGATTAAAAGTAACATTAGCAAATTTGCTGATGACACAAAGCTGGGTGGCAGTGTGAAATGTCAGGAGGATGTTATGAGAATGCAGGGTGACTTGGACAGGTTAGGTGAGTGGGCAAATGTATGGCAGATGCAGTTTAATGTGGATAAATGTGAGGTTATCCACTTTGGTGCCAAGAACAGGAAGGCGGATTACTATTTAAATAGAGTCAAGTTAGGAAAAGGGGAAGTACAATGAGATCTAGGTGTTCTTGTACATCAGTCAATGAAAGCAAGCATGCAGGTACAGCAGGCAGTGAAGAAAGCTAATGACATGCTGGCTTTTATAACAAGAGGAATTGAGTATAGGAGTAGAGGTCCTTCTGCAGCTGTACAGGGCCCTGGTGAGACCCCACCTGGAGTATTGTGTGCAGTTTTGGTCTCCAAATTTGAGGAAGGACATTCTTGCTATTGAGGGAGTGCAGCGTAGGTTCACAAGGTTAATTCCCGTAATGGCGGGACTGTCATATGTTGAAAGATTGGAGCGACTGGCTTGTATACACTGGAATTTAGAAGGATGAGAGGGGATCTGATTGAAACATATAAGATTATTAAGGGATTGGACACGCTGGAGGCAGGAAGCATGTTCCCACTGATGGGTGAGTCCAGAACCAGAGGCCACAGTTTAAGGATAAGGGGTAGGCCATTTAGAACAGAGATGCAGAAAAACTTTTTCACCCAGAGAGTGGTGGATATGTGGAATGCTGTGCCCCAGAAGGCAGTGGAGGCCAAGTCTCTGGATGCATTCAAGAGAGAGTTAGATAGAGCTCTTATAGATTGCGGGGTCAAGGGATATGGGGAGAGGGCAGGAACGGGGTACTGATTGTGTATGATCAGCCATGATCACAGTGAATGGTGGTGCTGGCTAGAAGGGCCAAATGGCCTACTCTTTCACCTATTGTCTATTATCACCATCTGCCTTCTGTGGGCAAGCCAATTCCAAGTCCACACAGCCAAGTTTCCCTGGATCCCATGCCTCCAGACTTTCTGAATGAGCCTACAATTTGTCATACATCTCACTAAAATTCATATGCATTATATCCACCGCTCTACCTTCATCAATTTGTTTTGTCACTTTCTCAAAATGTCACTTAGACTCGTGAGGCACAATTTGTCCCTAACTCAAATCCAACTATGCTTCTCTAATGCTTGTAAATCCTGACTCTTAAGATCCTCTCCAGGACTTTGCCCACTGCTGATAGAGACTCACTGGTCTATAATTCCCAGGATTATCCCTATTTCCTTCCTTGAACAAAGGAATAAATCTGCCATCCTCTAATTGTCTGGTACTATTCCTGTGGCCAGTGAGGTCACAACAGTCAATACCAACAGTGCAGCAATTTCTACCCTCGTTTCCCATAGTAATTTAAGGTTCATCTCATTCGGCCCCAGGGATTTATCTATTTCAATGTTTTTCAAAAGTTCCAGCACAGCCTCTTTCTTAAACTGTACATGTTCCAGCACATTAGCCTGCTCTACACTGACTTCATGTTCATCAAGGTCCCTCTCACTGGTTAATACTGAAGCAAAGTATTCATTAAGGATCTCACTTATCTGACTCTAGGCATGTTTCCTTTTTTTAAAATCCCTGAATAGTTGTACCTTCTCTCTACTCATCCTGTTGTTCTTCATTTGCCTCAGGCTATTCTCTAATCCTGCTTGCCAAGGTCTTCTTATGTCCCCTTCTAGATGTCCTAAATTCCTCTTAAACTCTTTCTTCCTCTTGGCTAAATGTTCTACCTCTCTTGTCACCCATGGTTCCTTCACCTTGCTATCCTTCCCATACTTCAATGGGACAAATCTATGCAGAACCCAGTTTAAGTGTTCCCTATACAATGTCCACATTTCCATTGTACATTTCCCTAAGCACATCTGTTCCCAATTTGTGCTCCCAAGTTCTTGCATTAGAGCATCAATGACCACAACATAGTAGTTCCAAGTACTGATCCATGCTTTTAAGTTCATCGCCCATGTTCCTGATTCTTGCGTTAAATTAGACACATTTCAAACCACCCAACTAATTGCATTTTTGCCTTACTCACTGCCTGTCCTTCTTCGCCGTGTCTCTGCACAGTGCATTTACCTTTACATCAATTGCTCCTATCATCTGACCTTTCACTCTGGTTCCCATCCCCCTGACAACCTAATCTATACCCTCCCTAGCAGCTCTAGCAAACCTGCCCTCAAGAACGCTGGTTCCTCGAGTTCTGTTGTAATCTATCTGTACTGTACAGCTTCTGCCTTCCCCAGAAGAGATCCCAAAGATGGACAAATAGGACACTCTGCCCATACACCAATTCTTCAGCATATCATTAAAAATAAGAAATAAAAATGGTGGTAGGCCATTTGGCACCTTGTGTCTGCTCCACCTTGTACAGTCACCAAACCTGTATTTTGAACTATTTCCCAGTTTGGAACTGTTCGTACAACATGGGCAACATTATCTGAATTACGTAAGGATAACATAATGGGTGAACAATGACACATTGTTCATAATAGAAACAGTTCTACATAATTCACATAGACTGTCGTTGAGTTGTTGTGTTCACTTTAAGAGTTGGTGTCTGACGTGATGACATCAGTGTAAGGCAAACTGTCTTTTAGTTTGTTCGTAATGGAAGTAAAGGGCTGCGGCTTTTGTTAAGCACATAAAATGACTCTTGCATGTTTTATTCTCAAAATCCTACGTTGGTGACCCTAAAGCACTTGGACGATTCCAGAGTTACTTAATGACGTAGACCAACACAGTGACTTTGAAGTTGCATTTGTCTTGGAGCAACGCGCTGCCTCATGGTTTGCACAGGTTCATGCAGCAAGAAATCACCGTGGACAAAACTGAATTTTACTACATTGTAGCATCACTGAGGAGTTCCTCTGCAGCCAGAGTGGCAAGTCTACTGAAAGATCTGAAAAATATGTCACTCTGAAAACTCACCTGATACAGACTTCTGGACTGTGAGTCTGAGTATACCAAACAGTTGCTCTCCTTGCCTGGTCAGGGTGACACTGGGACTTCAGAACTAATGGACCACATGCCATCTCTCCTGGGCAATCACCATCCTTCTTTTATTTTTAAAGACTGCCTGATCAAGTTCACAGGGTCCTTGCTAATACAGCCGTGAAGGGCTATGGGGAGCTTGCTGAAGTGGCCAATAGTCTACACTCAGTCAGACAGAGATGCCTCGTTCCTCCTTTACCTGTCTCAACAAGTCCTGTCACCAGAGCCTCCAACAGATTTGTTCAGAGCTGCAGGCACTAGACAATGCTGGGTCAGTGTTTTTACCATGCATGCTTTGGTTAAAAAGCCAAGAAGTGTGGACCACCATGCAGCCTTGATGGTGGGTTCCAGCTGTCACCTATTGTTTGTTATGTACACCCTCTTCAGGGCACTGTGTCCCCTATGTCACGGGTGCTCTTGTGAGTCTGCTGCCAGCATTGCCCATTGATTATATGGCAGAGAGCGATGGACCCTCACAGGAAACCGCCAGCGGTAGCAGGATCCAGACTTAGAGGACATGACTCGTGATGCTTTGCTTCAGTGGACAATGTTATATATGGGATTTTGTCTTGGCTAATGTTGCTAGTCCCCTGCTCAGTGCAGGTTTCCTTTGCACCAAAGTACTGTTTACCAAAGTTAGATCTCATCTGTGGATGCAAAGGACTTTGAGTCATTTCTCTGCTCCCCCAGTAAGTTCCCCACGATGACTCTGTCGAGCACGTGCATCACCATGTGGGAATTCACTCGCCTGCTGGGCGAATTCCCAGTCCACACCACGTCCACATTCTCCACTACAGCCACAAAACATGGGGTCGTGCCCCACATTCCCATAACTGGCCCGCCAGTCCATGCCTGTACACGTAGACTGGACTCAGAAATGCTGCCCCGTGTGAAGCCAGACTTTGTAAACATGAAAATGTTTAGCATTGTATACAGGTTGACTAGCTCTTCACCCCTGCACATTGTGCCTAAGTCCAATAGTGATTGCCATCCATGCAACGATTACTAGCAGCTTAATGTGGCCACCACTCCTGGCCCCACATATTTCTTGGCATGTTTAGCTGGAAAAATATTTTTTTGCTCAAGTGGACTTAGTGATGGGCTACTTGTGTACATTGAGGACATTCCCAAAACTGCTGTTATAACCCTGTTTGGCCTTTTTGAATTTCTGTGAATGCCATTTGGGCTAAAAAAAAAAGTTCAGACTTTTTAGCGACTAATGGATACTGTTAAGATTTTGTTTTTGTTTACCTGAACGACAGACTTGTTACCAGCGCATTCAAAACCGAACGTTTATCACATTTCCATAGACTCTTCAAGTGCTTAAGCCAACGTGGGCAGTTGGGGTTGGCTACCGTTGACTTTGTCTGCCACCACATCTTTGCAGAAGGTGTAACATCCCTGTCATCAAAGCCACCATTATTATGGACTTTCCATTGCCTCGCACTTCAAAGCACTGCAGGAGATTTTAGATATGGTGAATTTCTACCACTGTTTCATTCCATGTGCTGCTGAACTTATGATCCCCTGGTATAGTGCCCTTAAAGGCAGTTCCCCTTATTGTGCATTTGAGTTGTCAGTGGAAATGATCAGAGCATTTGACGATACAAGTGAGTTCTTTAGAATGCAACCCTACTGATGACTCAGACTGTGCTGTGGGTGCAGAGCACAAACAGAGGCATGTTGCAGCCACCCGCCTTCAGCTGACAGTTTCACACCCCTCTCCCCCCCACCCCCCAAAAGGAAGTACAGCATGTTTGACCGCGATCTTCTCTGTCTCTACTAGCTGGCTGTCTGCCATTCATTCACCGTAGTCTCCTCGTGCATGCGATGGTCAAAGCGTCAAACCCTGCCATCTGGCCTACATTTCGGAATTTATGACTGATATTCAGCATGTCAAAGGGAAAAATAATGCTGTGGCTGATTACCTCTGGCCCACGTACACATCGGGGTTGACTATGCCGGCACAACAGCTGACCGAGCTACCAACCCAGCAGTCGTGGGCCTGCAGTTGGCTGGCACCAAGACTGAGGATGCAGGAGTTTAACTCCTCTGCGATGTCTCATCCAGTCGCCCTTGCTCCATAGTGTCTGCAAACTAGAGGCGCACTGTTTGAACTCCATTCATTGCCTCTCTCATCTGGGCAGGACGGCTTCACAGAATCTGGTTGCTTTAAAGTTTGTGTGGCACGCTCTTAGGAAGGGCATGCAAAACTGGAGTGCAGCTTGAGTTGAATGTCAGCTGTGGAAAATTAACCATCACTTTTCAGGCATTATCGGCACCTTTTGAGGTCCCTGAGCAATGGTTTGCCCACAACAATGTGAACCTGATTGGTCTACATTTTGAGCAGACTCGATGGGCCAGATGGCCTAATTCTGCTCCTATGTCTCATAGCCTTGTTATCCTTTCTTAGATAAAGGGCCCCAAACTGCTAACAATACCCCAAGTGAGGCCTCACCAGTTCTTAATAAAGCCTCAACATTACATCTTTGAAGCATGCATTTAGTTGCAGAAAATACTGAAAATGCTTTTGGAAAGGGGATCAGTTAATATTTCAAGTCAAACATTAATTCTGTTTCACTTTGCACAGATAAAGCTTCACCTTGTTAACATTTTCTGCATTTTCTGTTTCTATTTCAGGTTTTCCAGCTTCTGCAGTTTTTTTGATTTGACTGTAAACATCACTTATTAATGTCAAATGCAGTCCCTAAAAATAAAATGAAGCACCTTTTGTTTTAGCATTCATATATTGTGCACTTTTAAAAGAGAGAATGTTGTATACATTATTTGCTAGAATGGAGCAATTCCTAGAGAATGGAGAGAGAGACTATTGGAAAATAAATAATTGTGTTTTTTTCTTCCACTTAGATTCTGAAGTGATTTTGACTGCTGAAGACACCTTTGGTTGAATATTTGGTGGAAGGTCTCAACATCTCTTTAAAATGGCAGGGTTCCTGGACAATTTTCGCTGGCCGGAATTTGAATGTTTTGATTGGGGAGAAAGCAGAAATACCATTGCATCTATAGTTGCTGGAGTGTTGGTAAGCTTCATTAATAAACTAAATTGTAAACTTATGAATTCTTTAGTGTTTGCTATGTATAGTTAGATGCCAGCAATTTATCATACAGAAAGAACAAAATGAAAATTTTCTTGGCGTTATTCATGAAAGTGAAATCAAGATGTCAGCAATTTCAGCATATAAGCAAGAAACCACAATCCTTTTCACTTGTCCTGTTACAGTATGTATTTGTCAAATGCAGTTCACTGTTGCCTGTTATTTTTAAACCAGTGAGATGAATTTATCATGAAGCACATTTTGTAATGACAGCTTCATGAGCTATAAACAGGACCATATAAACTATTTGATTTTACGTAGCCCTTTAAAGTGGTGAGATGTGAACAGGAGTGTTAAAACTTAACATCAGGCTGGTTGGGAATATTAGAACAGAGATCAGTTTTGACTGTTTTTAAAAAGGATGAGAAAACTAGAGAAGCAGGGAAGTTTATTGAAACAGTCCTGTATCTGAGCCCTAGCGTGCAAAAACATTTTATTTTGTACACAGGCATTGCTGGAAGACCAAATTTGTTAACTATCCTTAATAGCAATTGAGAAGGTGGTGGTGAGCCACCTCCATGAAATGCAGTGGTATTCCCAGTGACAGACGGTGTTATACAGCTTGCTAATTTTTCAATTGAATTTCTGCTAAATGGCAAGTCCCAGTATGGTGAAGGTGACAGACACAACAATGATAATGCCTTTTGATTGCAAGGGTAGGTGGATACATTTTCACATTGGATATTTGATCATTGTCTAGATCTTTCCAGTTACTCTGCTCTCTTTTCACCTCTTGCCGATATGTTGTCTGGGTCTTGCTTTATGCAGACATTTATTGCGAAACTGCAAATGTCACAACTTCTGTATAGTCATCCCCACTTCTGACCTAGTTAGAGAAGGAAGGTTATGATGAAGCAGCTGAAGATTGTTGGGCCAAGGGCATTGCCCTGAGCAACTTCTATAATGATACCCTGGTGCCTGGATAATTGGCATCCAAAAATTCCAGTCATTTTCTGTTCAATTTGTGACCTACCACTGGTGTTTATATTCCTCCTGATACCCATTGACTTTAAGGCAAAGAGCTGTTTTGGTAATGGCAAGAAAAATCTTTATCACCTTGCATCTGGAGTTCACCATGGTGTTCCTAGTGAAACACTAAATAAGCTTAGTGAGTAAGTGCCACTTAATACCACTAACAACCTCTTCTAAAGGTGAGAAGAAATAAATGGTGAAATAGATTAAAGTCTGAGAATGGAGATTGTGGATGGGTGGATAGTTTAGGACAAAGCAAGGTTGCAAACCACTCAGCAAAGAAAATTTAGTGCTGTGGATAGAAAATGTCTCTGCATATATTGGAGGAAGTTGATGTTGATTTTAAAACTAGTGTTACTGTACTCAATGTCAGTGTAGATGGGAGAGTATAGGATTACAGGTATAAAGGTGAACTGACTTTTTGTAAAGTATTAGTTTTTGGGAACTGGAAGGGAACTCAATAGCACCAGAACTGGAGGTGGGGGGTGGGGGGGGGGGATAATATCTTAGTGGGAAGGTTTTCTATTGCTGCACAGGGGTTGGTGCTTTAAACTGGTTGCAGGGAGATGGGAGCCAGAGCAAGCAGAACAGATAGTGGAGTGGTTGTGGAGATGTTGTTAAGCCTACCCATTAGTTCAGGAATTAAAGGCTGAGCATGGTGTGACTGATGTTCTGAGCTGCATATACTGCAGTGCAAGTATTGAAGGAAAGGCAGATGCGCTTAGGGATGGATCAGCATGTGGAATTATAACATTATAGATAGCCATTAGTGAGACATGATTGCAGGAGGGGCAGGACTGGCAGCTCAATATTCTGGGATTCCATTGTTTTGGAAGGGATAGAGCGGGAGGGATGAAAGGGTTATGGGTGGCATTACCAGTCAGGCAAGATGTCATGGTGGTGGTCAGTTAGGACAGACCGGAGAATTCGTCTAGTGAGGCTTTATGGGTAGAACTGAGGAAAGAGAAAGGTATGACCACATTAATGGGTTTATGTTATAGACCACCCAACAGTCCATGCGATTTAGAGGAGCAAATTTGTAGAAAAATTGCGGACTGATGCAAGAAACACAAGGTTGTGGTAGTAGGTGATTTTAACTTTCCACATATTGACTGGGATTCCCATGCTGTAAAAGGGCTGAATGGAAAAGAGTTTGTCAGATGTGTTCAGGAAAGTTTCCTTCATCAGTACATGGAAGTCCCAGCTACAGAGAGAGTGATACTAGATAAGGGAATGAGACAGGGCAGGTGACAAGTTTATGTAGGGGAACACTTTGCAACTAGTGATCACAATGCCATTAGTTTCAAGGTAATTATGGAAAAGGATAGGTCTGGTCCCCTGGTTGAGATTCTTACTTGGAGAAAGGACAATTTTCTTGGTTCTGGCAGGTGTGGATTGGGATTGCTTGTTTTCTGGCAAATGTGTACTTTGTAAATGAGAAGTTTTCAAAAGTGAATTTGTGAGTAGTTTTTATGTTCCTGTCAGAATAAAAAGCAAGGGTAACAGATTAAGGGAACCTTTATTTTTAACAGATGTTCAGGCCCTGGTTAAGAAAAAGGAGGTGCCTGGCAGGTATAGGCAGGCAGGAAGGAACAAATGAGGTACTTGAGTATAAGAAATGCAAGAGAACACTTAAGAAGAAAATCAGGAGGGCTAAAGGAAGGCATGAGATTGGTCTAGCAGACAGTGTGAAGGAGAATTCTAAGGACTTCGACAGATCGATTAAGAGCACGGGACCCAATTGGTCCATGGGAGGATCAGAGTGATAATCTATGTGTGGAACCGAAAGAGATGGAGGAGATTTTAATTGGAGTTTTTGTATCTGTTTTTACTGGGGGAAGATGGACACAGAATCTATAGATGTGAGGCAATGCAGCAGCGAGGTAATGAACCCTACACAGATTACAGAGGAGGAGATGTTTGCTGTCTTGAGGCAAATTAGGTTGAATAAAACCCCAGCTCCTGGCAAGGTATTCCCTCGGACCCTGTGGGAGGCTAGTGCAGAAATTGCAGGGGCCCTAGCAGAGATACTTAAAACATCCTTAACCATGAGTCAGGTGCAGGAAGATTATAGGATGTTGTTCTATTGTTTAAGAAAGACTCTAAGAATAAGCCAGGAAATTGTAAGCTGGTGAGCCTGACATCAGTAGTGGAAAGTTATTGGAAGATATTCGCAGGGACCGGATATATAAGTATTTGGATAAATAGGGATTGATTAGGAATCATCATCATGGCTTCATGCCAAGATACCAGGGAAGTTGATGAAGGCAAGGCCATGGGATATTGTCTACATGGACTTTAGCAAGGCATTTGACCAAGTCCCACATGGGGGTTGGTTAAGGAGGTTCAGTCACATGACATTCAAGGTGATGTAGCAAATTGAGTTAAACGTTGCTCGGCAGGAGAGGCCAGACGTTTGACTGGAGGCCTGTCACCAGTGGTGTGCCGCAGGGATCAGTGCTGGGTCCGTTGTTTGTCATCTGTGTCAATGATTTGGATGATAATGCAGTAAACTAGATCAGTAGATTTGTAGATGACACCAAGAATGGGGGCTTTGTGAGAAAGATTAGCAAAGCTTACAGTGGGACCTGGACCACCTGGATAAGTGGGCTGAAAGGTGGCAGATGGAATTTAATGCAGACCAGTGTGAGGTGTTGCAATTTGGGAGGACCATTAGGGATAGTTGTTGCACAGTGAGCTGTAGGGTACTGAAGAGTGCAGTAGAAAAGAGGAATCTGTGAATACAGATCCATAGTTCCTTGGAAGCAGCATCAGAAGTCAATGGAGTCATAAAGAAAGCTTTTGGCACATTGCCTTCATAAATCGATGTATTGAATTGTTCTGGTGGTCCTCTTTTCTCTTCTCTTCCCCCCCCCCCTTCTTTCTTCCATGGCCTTCTGTCTCTTTCACCAATCAACTTCCCAGCTCTTTACCTCATCCTTCCCCCCTCCAGCTTTCATTATCACCTTGTGTTTCTCTCTCTCCTCTCCCCCACCTTTCAAATCTACTCCTCTGTTTTTTTTTCTCCAGCCCTGCTGAAGAGTTTCAGTCCAAAATGTCGACTGTACTTTTTTCCTAGATGCTGCCTAACCTGCTGAGTTTCTCCAGCATTTTTGTATGTGTTAGTGTTACAGGAGTTGGATGTTATGTTAAAATTGTTTAAGGTGTTGGTCAGACCTAATTTGGATAATTGTGTGCATTTTTGGTCATCTACCTACAGGAAAGATATAAATAAGATTGAAAGAATACAGAGAAAATTTCGCAGGATGTTGCCAGGACCTCAGGACCTGAGGACCTGAGTTTTTGGGAAAAGTAGGAGAAGGTTGAATAGGTTAGGATTTTATTCCCTAGAATGTGGAAGATTGAGGCAGGATTTGATAGAAGCATACAAAATTATGAGGGGTATAGATAGGGTAAATGCATGTAGGCTTTTTCCACTGAGGTTGGTTAAGACTACAACAAGAGGTTATGGGTTAAGGATGAAAGCTGAAATGTTTAAGGGAAGCATGAGGGGGAACTTCACTTGCTGGTGAGAGTGTGAAATGAGCTGCCAACACAAGTGGTGGATGCACAGTCTTTCAAATTTAAGAGAAATTTGGATAGGTACAGGTTTGCAGGTCTATGGGACCAGGCTGGTTGATGGTTTGGCACAGACTTGATGGGCTGAAGGGCTTGTTTCTTTGCTGTAGTGTTCTATGACTATGACTCTAAATGTTACAGGATAGTTTAATTTAAAGATACTAGGGTGAAATGAAGCTGAAAGATGGTGAGTTGACGGAAATGTACATCAAAATCGTGTTTAATATCACTGGCGTACATCGTGACATTTGTTTTGCGGGAGCAGTGCGCTGCAATACATAATAAACTAAAATATAATAAATATATAGCCAGAGGAGATGAAACTGTTCCTGAAACGTTGAGTGTGTGTCTTCAGGCTCCCTTCCCTCATTGGTATCAATGAGAAGAGGACATGTTCTGGGTGATGGGGGTCCTTAATGATGGATGCTACTTTTTGACACATCACCTTTTGAAAGTGTTCTGGATGCCGGATGTCCCTAATGGAGCTGGCTGAGCTTACAACTTTCTGCTGCTTTTTCCGATCCTGTAGACCTGTGGAAATAGAATCTCAACTTGGTCAAACACCAAAATTTTAAATTGTCAAAACAGGTAGACTTACATGCAAAATATTCATGCCAGCAGTTATAAGTACTGTGGCCATTGTGGTCTATGAAAGCCAAGGAAATGCATTTTAAATTTAATGGTTGCCAATAAAATTCAAACACAATGCAGAATTTTGTATAATTGGCTTTTTTTTTTAATCATTCTCGACCTATTTGTCAAAATATGTATCCTGGTGAGATGGATAAGTTGGGCTGAAAGGCCTGTTTCTGTACTATATTACTTTATCCTCCGCTTTTCAAAGTCATCAGCTGACACTGCTTGTCCCTGCCAAATTGAGGTGGTATCTCAGTTTTTACACTGATACTGGTCTGGTATTCTGACTTGTTTTTTGATGGGATGTTCATGTTAGAGACAGCATTCACCCATATCTGCATAGAGGTTTGTCTTTCAATGTTGAAATGTTGGACTTGGAAAGCATGTGGGAATTGAATTGCTATCTCAAGGGTTTCTTCAGGTCCACTGTAAAATGAAGAATCCAAATAGGTGTGTGTACACATATGAAATGGTGAAAAGGATTGAACATTCTGAACCACCTTTAAAGTATTACAAAAGGTTAAGCAATAAATTTCAGGTGTAATTTCCTGGGCATCAAACGTGACTCAGTTAATTGTTCGGTCATTATTGAAATTCTTACTTCCCTTGCAGATCAAATATAGATCTATCAAAATAGCGAATGATATCTTGGGGGATTTTTTTCATTTATAGTTAGGACAGACTGTTGCTATTTTCCCTCCAATAAACTTGGACAACAGAATCAACAATTGGCTTGTATGGCTTTACACTAATATTTATGGTTGGCATTATACCAACCTGTATTCAGAGCCAAAGACAGATTTTCTTCATTAACTGTAAGGTAAGGAGTCTAAATGTAACAACGGAGAAAGAAATTAAAGTAAAATAGTACTTTATTAAAAAATGAAGAAAATAATTGGATATAATTACCGTAATAAAAATATGTGAAGTCAAAAAAAATTGAGTTGACTTTATTACTTACATCCTTCATATACATGAGTAAAAATCTTTATATTGCGTCTCTGTCTAAATGCAGTGTGCAATTTATAATAAATAGCATGTGCAATAGGACAATCAATATAACATTGAAATACAGTTGTGTCAGCATGAATTAATTAGCCTGATGGCCTGGTGAAAGAAGCTGTCCCGGAGCCTTTTGGTCCTGGCTTTTATGCTGTGGTACTGTTTCTTGGATGGTAGCAGCTGGAACAGTTTGTGGTTGGGGTGACATGGGTCCCCAGAGATCCTTTCGGCCCTTTTTACACACTTGTCTTTGTAAGTGTCCTGAATAGTGTGAAGTTCACATCCACAGATGCGCTGGGCTGTCCGCACCACTCTCTGCAGAGTCCTGCGATTAAGGGAGGTACAGTTCCTATACCAGGCAGTGATGCAGCCAGTCAGGATGCTCTCAATTGTGCCCCTATTGAAAGGTCTTAGAATTTGGGGGCCCATACCAAACTTCAACCGTCTAAGGTGAAAGGTGCTGTTGTACCTTTTTCACCACACAGCCAGTATTTACGGACCACGTGAGATCCTCGGTGATGTTTATGCAAAGGAACTTAAAGCTGTTCATCCTCTCCACTCCAGATCCACTGATGTCAATAGGGGCTAGCCTGTCTCCATTCTTGCTGTAGTCCACAACCAGCTCCTTTGTTTTTGCGACATTGAGGGAGAGGTTGTTTTCTTGACATCACTGTGTCAGGTGATGACTTCTTCTCTGTAAGTTGCCTCATTATTATTTGAGATTAGGTCAATCAGTGTAGTGTCATCAGCAAATTTAATTAGCAGATTGGAGCTGTGGGTGGCAACACAGTCAAGGGTATACAGAGAGTAAAGGAGGGCACCTGTGTTGAGGGTCAGAGGGCAGAACTGAGGGAGCCCACTCTTACCACCTGCCGGTGATCTGACAGGAAGTCCAGGATCCAGCTACACAAGGCAGGGTGAAGGCTGAGGTCTCTGAGCTTCTTGTCTAGCCTGGAGGGAATTATGGTGTTGAATGCTGAACCGTAGCTGAAGAACTGCATTCTCACATAAGCATCCTTCTCCAGATGTGTAAGGACGGTGTATAGAGCTGTGCTATTGCATCATCTGTTGATCGATTGTGAGATGCATGGGTAACTTATTCCAAACTAAAACTACTGGTATTGTTATGAACTTGCCCTCTATCTCTTTTACTCTATATAGCTTTTTTTTTTGTTTTTAGGAAGGTTAAGCACTTGCCTTAATACAACAACTAGAAAATTGGTGCTGCTTATAGCAATGATGTTAAAGTTTTAAAAACACAAACATGAGGAGATCTGCAGGTGCTGGAAATTCGAACAACAACACACACAAAATGTTTATGGAGCGCAGCAGGCCAGGCAGCATCTATAGGAAGAAGTACAGTCAATGTTTCGGGCCGAGACCTTTTGTCAGGACTAACTGAAAGAAAAGATAGTAAGGGATTTGAAAGTAGGAGGGGGAGGGGGAAGGGGAAATCTGAAATGATAGGAGAAGACAGGAGGGGGTGGGATGAAGCTAAGAGCTGGAAAGGTGATTGGCAAAAGGGATACAGATCTGGAGAAGGGAAAGGATCATGGGACGGGAGGCCTAGGGAGAAAGAAAGGGGGAGGGGAGCACCAGAGGGGGATGGAGAACAGGCAAGGAGTGATTATGAAAGGGGCAGAGAGATTAGGTGGGGGGGGGGGGGAAAGAGAGGGAAATAAATAAATAAATAAATAAGGGCCGGGGTAAGAAGGGGAGAGGGGCATTAACGGAAGTTAGAGAAATCAGTGATCATGCAATCAGGTTGGAGGCTACCCAGACGGAATATAAGTTGTTCCACGGCCTCCTCTACTGTCGAGATGTATCCATGGCCTCCTGTACAGTCAAGACGAAGACACACTCAGGTTGGTGGAACAACACCTTAAAAAAATACATAAACGGTGCAAAAGGGGAATATGTGGTAGTGTTTATTGGTTCATGGACCCTTCCAAAATCTGATGACAGGGGAAGAAGTTGTTCCTAAAATGATGAGTGCAGGTCTTCACTACCCAGCCCCAATGATAGTAACCAGAAGAGGGCATGCTCCGATGGTTGCTGTCTTCGCAAAACACCAGCTCTTGATGTTATCTTCAATATTGGAGAGAGTTGTGCCCGTAATATGGAGCTGGCAAACTCTACAAACTTCTGTGGTCTATTTGCAGCCTGCACATTGGAGTACACATACCAGTCATAATATTCTCCACAGTACATCTGTAGAGTACTTGGTCACTATGCAATTTACCACTGGATCGCTATATTCATTGATCCCTTTATACCCAAAAATCAAACCACCTCAGTCTTGAATGTTATTGTTTTCCTTTCTCTCTTTTCCTTCCTTCCCTCCCTCCCTCGGGGATGAGGACGTCTTACTTGTACTCCACTCTGTGAGTTCTAAGGTAACTGACGAAGATGATGAGAGACCCACAGACTGTGCCAGCAGTGAGACAGAACGTACATGACAGGTGAACAGTTTGGGAGGTTGATCAGTCCTTTCACAATTACATTGACCTTTTCTGTGTGCTCCTGATGAATGGATTCTGTTCTGTCTGAATGTACCTCCAATTTTGGGCTGCCATGGGCTAAGAATTTCCATGAACTTCCAGTTTAAGATGGGGAAAAGAATGAGGTGGACAATAAATGCATAGATGAAGAATTGGAGCGGGGACAGGGATTTGGATTCATAGATAACTGGGACCTCTTCTGGGGCAAGTGGAACCTGTACAAAAGGGACATGTTGCACTTGAATCCAAGGGGGACCAATATTCTTGCAGGCAGATTTACTGGAGTTGATGGGAATGGTTTAAACTAATATGGCAGGGGGGTGGGAATAAAGATGATAGAGCTAAGGATGAGCCAGCAGGTTTACAAGTTGATGATGGGTGTAATATGAATGTAAGGAAGGACAAGCCAATGACTGGGTACAAATGCAGACAGCAAGAAGTTAAATTGTACCACAGAGGCAAAGTTCAAAAGGGCAAAGAATTCAGGACTGAAAGTGCTGTATTTAAATACACGTAACATTCAAAATAAGTTGGAAAAACTTGTGGTGCAGTTAGAGATTGGTCAGAATGATGTTGCGGTTATGACTGAGTTGAGGCTGAAAGAAGGCCATAGTCTAAAGATATTACTAATAATGCCTTTTCTGAGGTAAATTGTACTAAGGTGTATAATACACTCTTTCCTAGTGTATAATATGATGAGAGGCACTGAACGTGTGGATAGTCAGAGGCTTTATCGCAGAGTTGAAATGGCTAACACAAGAGGGCACAGTTTTAAGGTGCTTCGTAGTAGGTACAGAGGAGATGTCAGGGGTAAGTTTTTTTTAACGCAGAGGTGAGAGCGTGGAATGGACTGCCGGCGACAGTGATGGAGACAGATATAATAGGGTCTTTTAAAGGATTTCTGGATAGATACATGGAGCTTAGAAAAATAGAGTACTATGGGTAACTCATTAATTTCTAAAGTAAGTGCATGTTCGGCACAGCATTGTGGGCCAAAGGGCCTGTGTTGTGCTGTAGGTTTTCTATGTTCCTAAATTATCACTGCAAGCAATGAAGAGGCGAGCAAAGGCAAAGTGAATTGGAGGGGCTGATACTGCGGCTTTGGGCCTGCTCCGGGATTCGGATTGAAGGACTCATTTTGGTTCTGAATGTTGTTGCTCACTTCTACTGTTTGCACGATTGATGTGCTTCTCTCCCCCCCCCCCCCCCCCCTTCTCTGTGCATTGTGTATTTGTCTTTATTTTTCTTAATTGGGTTGTTTTGGGTTCCTTGCTTTTGGTTTCCTGTAAACAAACAAATCTTAAGGTTGTATAATTTATACATTCTTTGATAATAAATGTACTTTGAACTTGAAGTTTGAATCAGTGGGGGTGTTGCACAAGGTTTTCTCCAACTTGTTCAGAACACACTTTAATCTTTTCCTTTACTCAATGGGTAATTTCTTGCTGTGGGAGAGCTTAGATGAGAGGGTCCTCTGGTGTTTGGCTTGGCAGCCACATGGCCATCCTGTCAGCGTTCACTGACCTCATTAAAACCTGTTTTTTTTTAAGAAGGTGGGGGATGCTAATGTTCGCTTTACCTGCCTGTGAAGATGTTGAAGTTGTTAAGGATTTTTTTTTGAATGACTGAGCATCCACAATTTACCGAGGCAGAAATTTGCAAAAATATACAATTGTCTCCAAGTGAAGTTTCACATTAGTTTAAATGATTTTCATATAGGGCCTTGCTTCCCAAATACTCACTCTGAGGAAACAACAGTTCATTATCAACCCAAAGGTGGTCTTGCATAGCTGAATGAGAACCTGTCTTCCATGTTATAAACAGGTTTGAAAGAAATGGCTTTAGTTTGTCTAATTTATTTGTTTACAGGTGATTTGAGTTTGAAGTAGATAACCAACATCTCTAGCTACAAATGGCCAATAGATGGAGCTAATAGACTCTCAAGTAATTTGAATCTATGACAGTGCTTTGAATGAATTGTTTGTTTAATTATCTAGAGATACAGCATGGAATAGGCCCTTCCGACCTTTCGAGCTGTGCCACCCAGCAGCCCCCGATTTAATCCTAGCCTAATCACAGGACAATTTATGATAACCAATTAACCTACCAATTGGTACATCTTTGGACCGTGAAAGGAAACGGGAGAACCCAGTGAAAACGAGTGCATTCCAAGGGAATGAAGTGTAGACTCCTTACAGATTTGAACTCTGAACTCCACCTGAGCTGTAATAGTGTCATTCTAACTGCTACGCTACCATGAAATTGTGTTTTGTTTTAGTTTCTGGTTAAACGACTGTTTGAGGTTTTGCTCTACCCTATTTTAGTCCTGCTAAGTCATGGCTATAGGTTCAGGTTTTCCCTAAATTTCTCTTGGAATATATTTGGAAATATTTTTAAATATTAAAGGTACAATCAGAATATAGTTTTAGCCATAAATACAAAGCACACTTTTTCTTTATTTCCAGAGTTTCAGCATTTCCATTCTGCTAGAAAATGAGATTATGCAAGTGAAACCAAGCTTTATTTTACTAATAACTTTACTAATAATTTTTACTTGAATTTCCAGCATCTGCAGATTTCCTCGTGTTTGCGTTTTTATTTTACTAATACCCTCTTCTACTCAATTTCAGATAAGAAATTCTTCATAAACATGATTTGGCCAAGTATTTGGGTGCAGCAGAGAAGTGAGGTGCCAAAATCAAGTCCTTGTTTTTTTTTAAGAAACCAAAAATACACGATGGTCACTTTGGGTGGACTATATTTCATATTTTATGAGCATTCCTGTTTTCAAGTTAAGTTTTTACAATCCTATCCTAGTTTGTTTTGTATATGACTTGGCTTTCAAATTGTACAGTATCATCACTGACATCCAATCTTCACTTGCATTTCCCTCATGTTATTAATTACCAAGGAGTATTAATGAACATCTTGTTTAATAGTCATTAAATTCTTGATGAATTTAATGATTTGCACGTCAGAATAACCAAGAGTCCCCCCCTCTTCCACTCACCCCCCCTCCCATTTTATTTGTTTTATAAAGATATATTTCACCATTTGGAAATGATTCTCACTCCAGCCCTTGTTTAACTAAAAGTAATAAGATTCTTAAAACTGGCCATTAAAACAGAAGAACTAAAAGATCTTTTAAACTTAATAGTATACTTAGAAAAGCCAAATTCCATTACCAATAAGTTTATCTTTTTTAAAAAAAATGCTTGTGGGGTGTGTGGCATTGGTGGTAAGACTAATATTTACTTGACCATCCTTGATGTGCAGTTGAGTTGCCGCCTTGAACTGCCACAGTCTTTCTGATTGAAGGCACTCCCCACTTCTAGAACTCGAACAGTGAAGGAGCAGTGAGCATGTTGTGTAACTTGTAGAGGGACCTGCTGATGGCAATGTCCTTGTGCCCGTGCTGTCGTTTTGGGGGCAGGTGAGAGGCAGCAGAGTCACAGCTTGAAGTCCTATTGATGTAGCTTTATTGAGAATGCTCAGTGCATTTTGGTTAGGACCTGCAGTGCACATTGCAGCCATGGGTATGTTAGTGGATATGTGTGAATGCTTAGAGTGGTAGTTATTTTTTTCTTTACAGCTTCTTGAGTGTTGAAGTCGGACTTTTCTAAGCAAGTACTCTCTATGCTGGTCACACTTCCTGCTTTTTCTTAATTGCTAGCTGCTTCCTCCATTTTGGTTCATTGTCAATCTTTGTCCTGCTGTATTTGGAGTTGATACTGAGGACTATATGGTACAGGGCTGCTATCTCTGGCAGGTCTGTTGGGCTGGTGGGAGAAGGTGTAGTCAGGAATTCACACGGGCTGTGAAATGATAATGTAGGAAAGCTGCTGGACCAGACTGTAGGAATTGTTTACTCAGTGTGTAGATGTTTGTGAAGATCAATTGTAAAATGGGCTGGGCCTGTAGCAACAGATTGTTGCCTTTGTTCTTTTCAGGTGCTCTGTCTGCTTTTAACTGTGAGAAAGGGAAGGAGGAGAGGACCTGGGGGCGGGGGGAGGTGATAGGCAGATGAGGAGGTACGAGTCCAGAGTGGGGAATAGTAGAAGAGGGGAGGGAATCAATACTCGTCAGCATGTTGGAGGCTACCCAGATGGAATATAAGGTGTTGCTCCCTCATCCTGAGGGTGGCCTCATCCTGGCACAAGAGGAGGCCATGGACTGACATGTCATAGTGGGAATGGGAATTAAAATGCTTGGCCACCGGGAAGTTCTACTTTCGGCAGATGGAGCAGAAGTACTTGACGAAGCAGTCCCCCATTTTACGACAAGTCTTGCCAATGTAAAGGAGGAGCACTGGACACAATAGACAATACCAGCAGATTTACAGGTGAACTGTTGCCTCACTTGGAAAGACTGTTTGGGGCCCTGAACAGAGGTGAGGAAGGAGGTGAATGGGAAAGTGTAGCGCTTTGTCCACTTGCAGGAGTAAGTGCTGGGAGGGATGAATGGACAAGGAGTGATTCCTGTGGAAAGCAGCGGGTGGGGGTGGGGGGGAGGTATGTTTGGTGTAGGATCCCTTTGGAGATGGTGAAAGTTGCAGAATATGATGTATTGGATGTGGAAGCTCGTGGGATGGTAAGTAGACATGTATTATAATGGCTAAAGGGTGTGCATTATGCTTGATCTATGCTGGTCACACTTCCAGCTTTTACTCAGTTGCATTTTTTAGCTGGCTGTGACAAAGCATGGAGTTGCAACAATACCTTGGAGCTTTTGTAAGGGAATCAACTTAAAAGTCTGTGCAAAGTTAGATCTGGCCTGACGAATTACCAAAAACAGATTCTATATTTATTTGAATTGAGAAGAATCACAGCAAAGAAATAAGGTATGCATTTGAATTAATTGCTGTTTTGTTTCTTTATGTCTAGAAAGTTGATCCCCTGACCTTAAAAGCAATGTTTTTGTTCTTGCTGGAGAATACTATGGAAGATCTGTTAGTGTGAATAAAAATATGGATGTACATTCTGCTAAAGACTGCTTTGTTGATATTTTTGATTAACTTTGATATAATTTATAATTCTTATTACTGTGAAACAAGATGGCACAAAAAATCCAAGATTAATCCTATGCATCAAAGCTTAAAATATAATGTACCATTGTGGAGAATATGAGTTTTCAGTAAAAGGAATAGAACATGAAAAATAGGAGCAGGACAAGGGCACCTACCCTACCAACCAATAAGATTATGGCTTGTCTGCCTCGGACTCATCTCCTTTGCTGTGCCAATTCTCCATAACACTCAACCTTTCAAAAATGTATCTCTTTCTCTTTAAATTCTCTGGCGATCTAACCTCCTTCTGGGGTAGAGAATCTCAGAGATTCACTACTTCAGTTTTAACTTACTGCCCCTTGTAACTGTCTCATCTCTCCCACACATGAAAACATCTTAACATCAACCCTTTATGCCCCCTTGGGATCTTGTGTTACGGCAACATCACCCTTCACTGTTCCAAACTTCAAATACTACAGATTCAACTATATTAGCCATGCTTGATGGGGCAACCCACTCATCCTAGGAATTCTCCCAGTGAATTTCTCCTGGACTACTTCCGGTGTTAATAGATCTTTTTATTAAATAAGGGGATCAAAATTGTACAGGAGGCTCCAGATGCAACCTCTTTGCCTATTGGCAGGTGGGCGATATGTTACTTTTCTGGGTGAGAGAGGGGTTGGGTGTATGATGTTATTGTCACAGGGTTTTTTTTTGTTGGAGGAACTTGGGGGTTTAGGGGTTTGATGTTTTAGCTGCCGTGTCCGGGTGAGCGATCTGTTTGTTTTTTTTTGTGAGGGAGAGGTTGGAGGAGTTGGGGTTTGCCAGTTTTATTTCTTTTTTTTTGTTGTGGGAGGGGGCCCTCAACAACTTCCTTGTTTATTTTTCTGTATTTTATGGCTATCTGGAGAAGTCAAATTCTACAGACATACTGTGATAATAAAATGAACCTTAAACCTTTTTGTACTTGTTGCATCAGCTTGCTAAGCTTTAATAATTGATGCACAAGAGCACCTAATTTTTTTTCAGTACTCCACTCATAATCTCTCTCCAAGGTTGATTCAAAGGAAGAATGCAGTTTTAGGAAATATAAAGTCTCCAATGGGATTGCAGCGGAGAAACCCCTACATACTGTTGACTCTTGATTCATTGATTTTTTACATGGAATGGACTGCCAGCAACGGTGATGGAGGTGGATACAATAGGGTCTTTTAAGAGACTCTAGACAGGTACATGGAGCTCAGTAAAATAGAGGGCTATAGGTAACCCTAGGTGATTTCTAAGGTATGGACATGTTCGGCACAGCTTTGTGGGCTGAAGGGCCTGTATAGTGCTGTAGGTTTTCTATGTTTCTATCACTATAAGGAAGTAGAAAGAAATAGCATTAATGTACAAATAACTAGAAATGACTAAAGAATCCTTAAAAAGCTGTTAGTGGGTCTTTACATTTGAAGAATGACTAACATTTCTCAAAACAGTCATGGCTAGGTACTGTATTTTAAAGTTATGCAAAGTAAATAAAGTTAGGGGAAATCCTGAAATTATCTGATCACACATATTTGTTACTTAGAAGACTAGCATATTTATTCAAAGAACAAAATTATTTGTTTATTCCATTTCTGAAAGTGCTAATGTTATCAGGGATGAAAAAGGTTCTATGTATGAGATTTTCTTTACACCAGAGTGTTTCTCAGCGATCAAGTGATGATAACCTTGCCCACTGCGATCTCCAGCAATTTGGCAGAACTGGGTAAGAATAGCTTCCAGCTTTTTTTTTTGGTTGCTGTTTTGTACAATTTTTATCATGGCAGACTAGCGCTGTGGCCTGCAGATAGCAAGAGATGCAGTGCTGGATTGAACTGAACTGACTAGCTTGGAGTCTTTTGATGCCTTTGTGATTTGGTGTTTTGTATTTCTGTGTCTTTCGCTCGTTATTTTTTCTTCTTGATGTTTGCATGATTTGTTCTTTTTTCCCCTGTGTATTGGGGGTTTGATGCTTTTTTTTTAAAAAAACTGGTTCCGTGGTTTTATTTGTTTCATAGCTGTCTGTGGGAAGACGAATCTCAGAGTTGTATCCTGCAAACAGACTTTGAAACTTCCACTGTATTTGACTGTAATTGTGCTCATTTTTATGAATAGAAGGGTTTACACAAATGCCCATAAATATCTGAAGTGTGAATGCCACTGCTTAGTCAAGATATTATTATTAGCACAGTAGTATTGGAAATCTCTGAAGGCAGGAAGCTGTAGGTCAACAGCTGTATGCATCACAGAGGAAGTGATAAGAAGCTATGACTGTTTCTCTGCATTGACACAAACCTGTCGAAACATTCCAGTATCACTTGGCCAAGTGAATAGTGAAGACTAGCATATTTATTCAAAGAATAATGAATAGTGGATCATCTGTTTTATTTAGTTTCATTCTGGGGATTGTGCAGCTCAAACTTGGCCCCATAGAGGTAGTTGCTCAGATCCACCATCGCCCATTTCAACACTAGAAATTCCAACTTGTGCATGGGATAGTTTTTCTCGGAGGGCAACAGACTCTGGCTGACAAACGCAACGGGCCTCAACCCGGAGCCCTGATCCTGATACAGGACACCCCCTAAACCCTCTCGGCTGGCATCCATGTGCAGTACATATGGTAATTGGAGGTCTGCAAAGGCCAGCACTGACACCTGGGTCAGCAGCAAGTTCAGCGACTGAAAGGCCTCCTCATATTTTGCATCCCACCTCTGTCCAAAGGGCTCTGACGGGCTAAGGTACTCTCCACCCTCCTGTTCTTTTTTCCCCCTCACTTTCTTACCCAAGGGAGGGTAACCGCACTGAAGTTCAATCAAAGGGTGACTCCCTTTTGCATAGCCTTTCACAAATCTCCGATAGCAACCACAGAACCCGAGGAATGAGCACAGAGCGCTCACAGTCTGGAGTCTTGGCCAAGTGATAACTGCTTCTATCTTAGTTGGATCTGTAGCTACCCCGTCCCGTGAGACTATATACCCAACATATCTAACAGGCGTTTGGCAGAACTGGCACTTGTCCAGGGAAAGTTTTAACCCTTCAGCTTTCAGGCGGCCCAGCACCTTCAGCAGCCTCGCTTCATACTTTTCCAAGGTGGATCCAAATGCTTTGAGGTCACCCACCGTCTTCTCCATGACCCATTGGAAGTTTGCAGGAGTTCTGGAGATGCCCTGGGGCATCCTTTCAAACTGGAAAAATCCCAGAGGACATATAAATGCCATTTTCTCTTTATCGGCCTCACTCATGGGGATCTGGTAATATCCACTCCTCAAATCCAGCACACTAAACCACTTCACCCCACTCAGGCAGGCCAGCGTGTCTTCAGTCCTCGGGACAGTATACTGGTCAGGAATGGTGCACCTGTTCAGAGTCCTACAGTCCACACATATCCGTACCTTCCCATTCTTCTTTTGGCACACTACAATTGGGGACGCATAGGGGCTTCGGGACTTGGTGATGGTCCCAGCTTCCTTCAACTTACACAAATGTTGCCGAGCGTCCTCCACCTCTGCAGGGGCCAGTTGCCGTGACCTTTCTCTGACCGGGGTATCCTCAGTCACCCGGATAATGTGACACATGTTCTTGGAACAACCCACGTCAAATTTGTCAATGGAAAAGACACCTTTCAGCGTCAACATCTTCTCTACCAGCCTCCTCTTTCAACTCACAGGAACTGGGAAGCCCCAAAGTTGAATGACTCAGCGGTCAACTTCCCCTCTTTTTCCAATAGTTTCTCCCTGGCGTGCCTCACAGGGGCACTAGACCTCACCGTCACCGGGAACAAATGCGCCAGGGGCATGCTCCACTTGAAGGTGACCTCCCTCTTCGTAGTGTCCCAGACAATCACTGCCATCCTGCGTTCCTGTACAACCGAGGGCTTCTGCAATTCGGGCCTCACCAGTACCCCAGCAGGAAATCCTGACTCCCCCTCGTGGTCTTCCGGAGCATCCACTAAGAGGGCTTCGCCCTCAGGCACTCTGAGAAATTTGGGGGCCCCCATCACTCTTACTACTTCCCCGGGCCGTACCACCATTGGTTTCGACTGGGTGATCCACACAGACCCTCGTTTAAATTTGGTATCTGGCCCAATGCTGCTATGCACTTCCTCAAAAACAGTTTGAAACACTGGGTGCACAGACAGTATTACCAGAAAGTTCTCACCAGCCTTCTTGCAGGTCCCCATGAGCCTCTTCACAAGAGGGGTGTTGGTCCCCACCAGAATCGAAATGCTGCCCTTCTAAACAGGGTCCAGACAAACCAGCACTAATTTATCAAGGACCTCAGGCACTCCCACATCGGCCTCTGAGAACTCCAACTTCACTGACAAATAACCGTCGTATGGAAAATCACCAGCACTAAGCCCCCAGGTCTCCAGTGCCCTGAATGGTGTCAATGGTAAATGCTTCAGATACAGGTTGTAAAATGAACAGTACAACAGTGTGACCTGCGACCCGGTGTTGAGTGTGAAAAAGAAGAATAGCCCTTAACTCGGCAGTGGAGTTATCGGGGCACCGTCATGACGGTGTTTCCGTAGCAAGCTATTCTTGTTCTTACGAGGCCGAGTTGCTAGCTTGACACTCAACCTGACTTGGATTTGAACTCGGGAACCTTTGCTCTGGAGTCAAGCGGGATGGTGTTAAGTATGGCTTTAGCATAAATACCCTCTATTCATAGTGACACACTAAAGCACGGATCCACTAAGCCTTCAGGAACTAGGCCTTTCACTTTCAGGGGTTCCTTGGTACATTGCTGGGAACGTGTTCCCCCAGAGACACTAGGCCGTTCCATCACTGGGTCTCCTCTTAAGTTTTCCCAACGACTCTCCCTGCTGATGTACCCAGGGGCTCACTCTCCTTCTGGCATGAAACCTACTGCCAGCAGCCCTCCGCATTGTTCACACCCTTAGGGAATCCGCCACTCCCCCCCATCAGCTACATCATATGGGGGGGGGGGGTCACACCCACTGATAACAGCCGACTTATCTCCGTTCTCAACACTGCCACAATCTCCTCTACTGCTCCCCGAGGTAGGCTATCTGTGGTCACCACTGCAGGGAACTACTACTGAGGACTGTACCCTGCTGACTGAGCCTTCCCATGCCTCTGCTGTGTTCACCTCTTCCTGTACCTCTCTGATCAGCTCAACAAAAGATGGAGTGTGTCTTACAAAACTGTTGGAGACCCCATGCAATCAGGTCATGGGACTGGACACCCCTGGCTATCTGGTCCATGCTTAACTGATTCACCTCAGCCGCCTGAATGATCCCTCTGTGCTGCAAGCAATTTAGCTGCCTTTCTAGCTGAAAAATAAAAGCAGAAAGCTTCTCTCCCTTCTCCTGATGCATGTTCTGAAACCCCACCACGAGCTCCATTGGGCTTCCAGTCAGACCAAAAGCATTGTCCAGTGCTTGCAGATAATCGACAGCTGTCACTACATGGTACTTTATCCTGATGGCTGTCACAATGTCAATGGCCCGCCCATTCAAACTTTCAACCAATCTCTATCGCTTTTCATCATCAGAGCATTGCCACTCGTCTAACAATTGAGAGGTCCACTCCACCCAAGTCTCATATTCCTCCTCCTCTTTCGGGGTGGGCATTATTCCAGACAATAGGCGGAGCCTGCCATAGCTGGGACTTTGAATCCAATTTTTCCATTTATTTGCCAGAGAAGTAAGGGGGGAACTAACTCAGAATTCTCACTCTTCACCAGGGAATGTGGACTAATTAGACATTCCAAATCCGACCACTCTTTCCCCTCACTCCTCAGAAACGAGAGAACCCTGTCTTTGAAATCTCCGCCCCCAGCTACCGCTACCTCAGCACTGGTCTGCAATAAAACGAGAGCAGTGCACACCATTTTATCAACCCTCTGCCCACAATCGCAACTTAACAGTACTAAACAGTAGAATTAAAAATTCAGCTGGAGTACAAATATCTTGCCTCCACTGGTTCATTGCTCAGAGTAATCACACAGCATCCAATGGAATTAATCCTGAACGAGCCCCCACAATTGTAACTTTCGCTTCAGCTAGCGACTTAATATAGGGGGTGATAACCCCTGCCCCAGCCAAACTTAAGAAATCTTGTTTGGGTGGATGCTGCGTGATGTTTTCCCCTGTTACAAATCAATGCCCTGAAATAACCAAACAGTACACAATATATGATTAAACGATTAAGCTTTATAATTCTTACTTGACTATATGGTTAGTAGAGAAATGAAATAAAAGAGAAAAAAAGGGCCCAATCTTATTAAACAGTCTGTTGTGCAAAGTTGGAGCTCACGGATAAGCCAATCGTTCACCATCAACCTCCTCCAATTGTCGCTGCCCTTCGGACCCTTGCTCTGAGTCCACCCCATCCAGCGGTCTACCACATCTCTCCATTTGCGTCTTCTCTCCTCATCTGTCCCCGGCAAAAGCCTGCGAAAAAACTCCTTCCAGATTCACAAGACAGGGCAACAGAATCCTGATTGGCTAACATGCATACCACAGTCCAGTTATCTCCAGCATTAACCCAAACGTTGTTGCTACAGAGAAACAGTTACCTCAGCAGTGAAACATTACAGAGAAGCCATTACAGCACGTTACACCCATAACCCTTAATTCCCCTATTATGTAAAAATCTATCCAACTGTATCTTAAGCATATTTCGTGAAGAAGCCTCAACTGCTTCCCTGGACAGAGAATTCCACAGATTTACCACTCTCTGGGAAAAACACTGAATCTTGAGGCAACACCTCTAGTTCTAGTCTCCCCCACCAATGGAAACAACTTTCCTACTTCTATCTTAACTATCCCTTTCAAAATTTTGTATGTTTCTATAAGGTCCCCTCTCATTCCTCTGAATTCCAGAGAGTATAGTCCCAGGTGACTCAATTTCTCCTCATAGGTTAACCCCTTCATCTCTGGAATCAACCTGGTAAACCTCCTCTGCACTGCCTCCAAAGCCGGTATATCCTTTCTCAAGTATGGAGACCAGAACTGCACGCAGTACTCCAGGTGCGGCCTCACCAGTACCATGTATAGTTGCAGCATGACCTCCTTGCTCTTGAATTCAATCCCTGAAGACAAAAGAACACTCCAAGCAACTCCACAAAAAAGTTGTTGAAAAGTGCAAGTCAGGAGATGGATACAAGAAAATTTCCAAGTCACCGAATATCCCTTGGAGTCCAGTTAAGTCAGTCATCAAGAAATGGAGAGAATATGGCACAGCTGTAAATCTGCCTAGAGCAGGCAGTCCTCAAAAACTGAGTGACTATGCAAGAAGGGAATTAGTGAGGGAGGCCACCGAGAGATCTATGACGACTCTGGAGGAGTTGCAAGCTTCAGTGGCTGAGGTGGGAGAGATTGCATGTACAACCTGGTGCCCAGGCGCTTCACCAGTCGCAGCTTTATGGGAGAGTGGCAAAGAGAAAGCCACTGCTGGGAAAAAACTTGCATGAAATCTCAGCTGGAGTTTGCCAGAAGGTATGTGGGAGACTCTGAAGTCAGCTGGGTGAAAGTTCAATGGTCTGTGATACCAAAATTGAGCTTTTTGACCATCAGACTAAATGCTACGTTTGGTGTAAGCCAAACACCGCACGTCATCAAAAACACACCATCCTACTATGAAGCATGGTGGTGGCTGCATCATGCTGTGGGGATGCTTCACTGCAGCAGGCCCTGAAGGCTCGTGAAGGTAGATGGTAAAATTAATGCAGCAAAGTACAGGGAATTCCTGGAGGAAAACCTGATGCAGTCTGCAAGAGAACTGCGATTTGGGAGAAGATTTGTTTTCCATCAAGAAAATGACTCCCAAGTATAAAGCCAAAGCTACACAGGAATTACTTAAAAACAAGAAAGTTAATGTCCTGAAGTGGCCAAGACAGAGTCCAGACCTCAATCCAATTGAGAATGTGTTGTTGTACTTGAAAAGGGCTGTTCACTCACGATCCCCATGCAATCTGACAGAGCTTGAGCAGTTTTGTAAAGAAGAATGGGGAAAAATTGCAGTGTCCAGATGTGCAAAGTTGATACAGGCATTCCACACAGGCTCAAGGCTGTAACTGCTGCTAAAGGTGCATCTATAAGTACTGACTTGAAGGGAGAGAATACTTATGCAATCAATTATTTTGTGTTTTCTAATTAATAATAATTAATATTTCTAATTAATTTAGATCACTTTGTAGAGATCTGTTTTCTCTTTGACTTTTCTCTTTTCTGTTGATCAGTGTCAAAAAAAAGCCAAATTAAATCCACTGTGATTCAATGTTGTAATACAATAAAACATGTAAACTTCTGGGGGGGTGGGGTGAATACTTTTTATAGGCACTGTATTTTGATAATAAGTGTACTCTGAAGCACAATGAGAATTCTGGGCATTGTCAGAAAGGCACTGACCATCCTTTTCCTGTTTTTCACTCCGATTTTTGCGAATCAAACAAATATGAAGCATAGAAAACCTACAGCACAATACAGGCCCTTCGGCCCACAAAGCTGTGTGGAACATGTACTTACTTTTGAAATTACGTTGGGTTACCCATAGCCCTCTATTTTTCTAAGCTCCATGTTCCTATCCAAAAGTCTCTAAAAGACCCTTTTGTATCCACCTCCACTGCCACCATTGCCAGCAGCCCATTCCATGCACTCACCACTGTCTGCGTTTTTAAGAACAAAGAAAAAAACCAACTTACCCCTGACACCTACTTCCAAGCACCTTAGATCTGTGTTCTTTCGTATTAGCCATTTCAGCCTTGGGAAAAGCCTTTGACTATCCATACGATCAATGCCCCTCATCATCTTATACACAAGATGGGGCTGTTGTGGATAGTCTGGAGGGCCGTCAGAGGTTACAGCAGGACATTGATAGGATGCAAAGTAGGGCTGAAAAGTGGCAGATGGAGTTCCACCCAGATAAGTGTGAGGTGGTTCAGAGAACCGAGGTTCCTTATCCTTATTCACTTTGCCTTTAATCCTGACAGGAACATACAAACTCTGCACTCTCAAAATTTTTCCTTTGAAGGCCTCCCACTTACCAACGACATCCTTGCCAGAGAACAACCTGTCCCAATCCACGCCTTTTAGATCCACTCCTGATGAAGGGTTTCGGCCGGAAACGTCATCACTACCTCCTCCCATAGATGCTGTCTGGCCTGCTGAGTCCTGCCAGCATTTTGTGTTTTCTTTTTAGATCCTTTCTCATTTCTTCAAATTTGGCCTTTTACCAGTTTAGAACCTCAACCCGAAGAACTAATGGTTTTGTGATCACTGGAACCAAAGTGTTCCCCTACACACACTTCCATCACCTGTCCTAACTCTTTTCCTAATAAGAGATCTAATATTGCATCTTCTCTAGTTGGTACCTCTATATATTGATTTAGAAAACTTCCCTGGACACATTTTACAAACTCTAACCCGTCTAGAAGACCTTTAAAGGTATGGAAGTCCCAATCAATATGTGGAAAACTAAAATCCCCTACTATCACAACTTTCTGTCTCCTGCAGTTGTCTGTTATCTCTCTGCAGATTTGCTCCTCCAATTCTGGCTGACTACTGGGTGGTCTATAATACAACCCCATTAACGTGGTCATACCTTTCCTGTTTCTCAGCTCCACCCGTATGGCCTTGGTAGACAAGCCCTCTAATCTGTCCTGCCTGAGCACTGCTGTAATATTTTCCCTGACTAGCAATGCCACCCCCCCCCCCCCCCCCCACCCTTCATCCCTCTGCCTCTATCATGTCTGAAACATCGGAACCCTGGAACATTAAGCTGCCAGTCCTGCCCCTCCTGTAGCCAAGTTTTTCTAATGGGCTAACTTTTCAAATTAAAGTTAGCCCAGAGGCGAAATGTACATACAGTCGGCCCTCCTTATCTGCGGATTCCGCATGCGCAAATTCAACCAACCGTGAAGCACGAAAACACGGAAGTGCTCTTCCAGCACTTGTTGTTCGAGCATGTACAGACTCTTTTTTTTCTTGTCATTATTCCCTAAACAATGCAGTATAACAACTATTTTACATAGCATTTACATTGTATTAGGTATTATAAGTAATCTAGAGATGATTTGAAGTATACAGGAGGATGTGCGCGGGTTATCGTAGATCGGGATCGAAAAAAATCAGAAGTTCTCTTACTCAGTAAGTCGGAACAGGTACATCCGGTATTATTTAGCGTCAGTTAGTCAAACGTTTGTCTTAGTATATATTTTACCTTTCTTTGCATATAAAACACTTAAGAACGTATATTTCAGTGCCGGGCTCGGGAACTTCTTCCTGAGTTCTAATCAGTGACAGACCGCTATCAAGTGCGCTCTCCAACCGGCCGGGTTGACGTGGAGGATCAAAAACCCAAAACCCAATAATTAAACCACTGCATTGCTTAGTAATAATTGTAGCTTTCATTGGGGCAGGGCCTTTCACATGCTCCATTAAAATTGTTCAGATCGTTAACCGACTGTAGCCTAGCGCTTTTCCAATGACCGACCGATGGCATTTCACCTCTTTTCGATCACTTTATTATTTCTGCTTTATTTTCAATTGTGCGCTTTATTCACAATTATTTTTGTGAACAGAAACACAGTGGATTCAGATTTCTGCCGCTGGGTCCTAATGTCCACCGCACAGATACAGGTTAAATGAGGTCTAGGGTTCGGCTGGGTCCTAAGATCCACTGCATTGAGACGGGTTGAATAAGGGACTTGAGCATCCGCAAATTTTGGTATCCGCGAGGGGTCCCAGAACCAAACCCTCGTGGATAAGGAGGGCCGACTGTATGGTGAATCACTGAGGTTGAGTGGCAAGAGTCCATACTTTAAAAATGCATACTTTAAGTGTTCCACATCAGCTGTAAATATTGTAGAGATCTGTGTTCACTTTGACACAAAAGAGTCTTCTTCTTTTGATCAGTGTCAAAAAAGCCAAATTAAGTCTTCTGATTCAATATTGTAAAACAGTGGAACATGAAAACTTCCAAGGGGGTGGGGGGGGGTGTTATAGGCACTATATATAGGTTGGTGCATGCCAGAGAGGAGGTGTCTTCATGTAAATGTGTAGGTGATGTGGGAGGTAGTGATGCAGTTCTTTGCACCCAGTGACTGATTGCCCACTGTTTTCATATCTTGCTAATCTGTTCATTTGCTATATGTGTTTCTGGTTTCTGGGCACTCCATATTTTTTTCTTTGCTGCTGTTTTGTGCAATATGATCAGAGCGGACTAGCGCGGCGGTCTGCAGGTAGCGAGAGATGTGGCGTTGGATTGAACTGAGCTGAACTGAATGTGTTTGGACTCTTTCAATGTCTTTGTGATTTGGTGTTTTGTATTTTTTTACAGTTTTTTCTTGCTGTTTGAATTGTGGCCAGGAAAGATGGTATATGAGCAGTGAACTAGATATAATGGAAAACGAGGAATATGTATGTGCTAAGGGAAAAAGTGTCAGTTGGGGGATTCATGATTGGAGTTTGATGAAGGGAGTTTCTATTGTTATAAAATATGATATACTTTTTCAGATTGATGTTAACATGGTGGGTTTTGGCATGTTTCATGTGTATGATATGAACATTAAATTCAGGTGACCCCTGCAATGGGGAAGGGGGTGAGGGTCTGCATCCCTAGGAAACAATCTGTGTTACTGTTTCCTGTAATGTGAAGCTGTATTATCTGTGCATGCACCAAGAAATGCAAGTCCATTTTTAAAAAAACTATTACAGGTATTCCACACAAATTCCATGAGAGTGAATTTTATTCCATATCTCAGATTTTGGCTAGTGATTTCTGAACTCAGTTAGGAGCAGATTTTCCACAAGCTGAATGGCCGTAATGCAGGAATCACCGGTAGTAGTTTTGAAACAATTAAATGGGTATTACAAATTAGCCTGGGGACTTGTTTTAGTTCATCATAAATGTGCTTTATTATTTTGAATTTCAGGGCCTCCCTGGATTACAAACACCCATCTTATGTTCACCAGTACATAGTCATAAAGAAGGACAAAACAGAAACAGGCCATTCAGCTCATCTGTTTGTGCCAAACTATTTAAACAGCCTACACCCATCGACCTGCACCAGCACCATAGTCCACCATACCCCTGCATTCCATGTATTTACCCAAACTTCTCTTAAACGTTGAAATCAAGCTTATGTGCACCATTTGTACTGGCGGCTCATTCCACACCCTCACGACCCTCTGAGTGAAGAATTTTCCCCTATGTTCCTCATAAACTTTTCACCTTTCACACTTAACCCATTACCTCTGGTAGTAGTCCCACCCAGCTTCAGTGCAAAAAGCCTGCTTGCATTTACCCCATCTATACCCCTGATAATTTTGTATACCACTATCAAATCTCCCCTCAATCTTCTACGATCCAAGGAATAAAGTTCTAACTTATTCAAACTTTCCTTTTAACTCAGGTCCTCTAGACCTGGAAATATCGTTGTAATTTTTCTCTGTATAGTTTCAATCTTATTTACATCTTTCCTGTAGATGGATGATCAAAACTGCACATAATACTCCAATTTAGTGCTCACCAACATCATATACAACTTCTACATAACTTTCCATCTCCTGCACTCAATACTTTGATTTATGTATGCAGTGTACCAAAATCTTTCTTTATGACCCTATTTACTTGTGACACCACTTTCAATGAATTATGGATCTGTATTCCCAGATCCCTTTGTTCTGCAGCACTCTTCAGTGCCCTACCGTTCACTGTGTAAGACTTATCATGGTTGGTTCCACCAAATTGCAACACTTCACACTTGACTGCATTAAATTCCATCTGCCATTTAAGAAAAAAATTATTTATTTGTTTGTTGTTTTAGACCATTTTTTTTCAGCTGGTCCCAGATGCCACAGCAAACCATGATGATCTTCCTTGCTGTCCACTATACCCTCAAACTTGATGTCATCTGCAAACTCATTGATCCAGTTGACCACATTATCATTGAGATTATTGGTATAGATGACTAACAACAAAGGACTCAGCACCAATCCCTGCAGAACTCCACTAGCCACAGTCAGAGAGGCAACAATCTATTATACTCTCTGCCTTCTCCCACACAAAGCCAATATCTAACACAATTTACTACCACATCTTGGATTCCTTGTAACTGAACCATCTTGACCAACTTCCCATGTGGGACTTTGTCAGGTGCCTTGCTAAAGTCTGTGTAGACAATATTCACTGCCTTGTCTTCATCCACTTTCCTGATAATTTCCTCAAAATTCAATATGGTTTGTATACATGACCGACCGTGCACAAAGCCACGCTGACTATTCCTAATCAGTCCATGTCTATGCAAATACTCATAATCTGGTCCCTTAAAATACCGTTCAATAACTTTCCCACTCCTGGTTTCAGGCTCACCGGACTATAATTTCCTGGTTTATTTTTAGAGCCTTTCTTAAACAGTGGAACAACATTGTCTATCCTCCAATCCTCCTGTACCTCTCCTGTCACTAAGGATGATTTAAATATCTCTGCAAGGGCCCTAGCTATTTCTGTACTTGCCTCCCACAAGGTCTAAGGTAACACCTTGACATGCCCTGGGGATTTATCCACTCTATTTTGCCTCAGGGCAGCAAGCACACCCTCCTCTGTAATCTGTATAGAGTCCATGAAGTTACTGCCATTTTGCCTCACCGTATCTGTCTCCTGAACAAATACAGATGCAAAAAATTCATTTAAGATTTCCCCCATCTCTTTCAGTTCCACATTCCGATTTTCCAGAGGACCAATTTTGTCCCTTGCCATCCTTTTGCTTTTAATGTATCTGTAGAATTGGGATTCTCCCTCCCCTTGTTTGCTAGGCCAACCTCATGTCTTCTTTTAGCCCTCCTGATTGTTTTCTTAAGTGTTCTCTTGCATTTCTTGTACTCCATAAGCAGCTCATTTGTTCCTACCTGCCTTTTCCTGCTAGGCACCTTTTTTTTTGCAACCAGGGCCTCAATATCTCTTGAAAATCAAGGTTCTCTAAACCTTTTATCTTCATCATTTATTCTGACAGGCACATGCAAGCATTGCGCTCTAAAAATTTCACTTTTGAAGACCTCCCACTTACCAAGTACACCTTTGCCTGAAAACAGGCAAATTTTTCCCAATCCACACTTGCCAGATACCATCAAAATTGGCCTTTCTCCAATTTACAATATTGCAGCTCACAGATCAAACATACCTTTTTGCATATTTACTTTGAAACTAATGGCATTGTGGTTACCAGAAGCAAAGTGTTCGCCAGCACAAATGTGTGTCTCTTGCCCTGCCTCATTCCCTAATGGCAGATGAAGTATCGCTCATTGATACTTCTACATTCTGATTGAGGAAGCTTTCCTGACGACATTTGACAAAATCTACCCCATCTAGTCTTTTTACAATATGGGAGTTCCAGTCAATATGTAGAAAGTTAAAATCACCTACTTTCACAACCTAATGTTTCTTGCAGCACTCTGCGATCTCTGCAAATTTGCTCCTCTAAATCCCTCAGTGTTGGGTGATCTGTAATATCGCCCCATTAATGTGGTCATACCTTTCTTATTCGTTAGTTCCACTCATAACGCCTCACTAGATGGGTCCTCCAGTCTGCCTGACTGAACACTGTCGTGATATTTTCCCTAACTAGTATCGCCACTCCTACCCCGATAATCCCTCCCGCTCTGCCGCGTACAAATCAACGGAACCCCAGAATATTGAGCTGACAGCCATGCCCCTCCTGCAGCCATGTCTCACTAATGGCTTCAATATCATAATTCCAGGTGTTGATCCATGTTCTGAGCTCATCTGCTTTTCCTACGATATTTCTTGCATTGCATTCTTGCAGCTCAGGATCTTTGTCACAGTATGCTCAACCTTTTGATTCCTGACTTTGAGGTCTTAACAACATTGGTCCCCACAACTCCACAACCACTCCACTATCTGTTCTGGCACTGTGGTTCCCATCCTCCTGCAACTCTAGTTTAAGTCTCTCTCCCCACCCCCCCCCCCCCCCCCCGCCCATGTAGCTCTAGCAAACTTTCCCACTAGGATATTAGTCCCTTCCAGTTGAGGTGCAAGTTGCCCTTCTGTACAGGTCCTACCTTCCCTGGAAGAGGGCCCAATAATCCAAAAATCTGCTGCCCTCCCTCTTGGACCATCTCCTTAACCACATGCTGAACTGTATAACCCTCCTATTTCTGCCCTCACCAGTACATGGCATGGGTAGCAATCCTGAGATCACAACCTAGAGATCCTGCCCTTTAACTTCACACCTAACTCCCTGAATTCACTTTTCAGAACCTTGTCCTTATAGCCTTGGGCTCCAAAAATATTGTTTAATTTAATTGAGAGCAAGTCCTGAGAGATAAAAATATTGTATACAAGTAATTTCACTGAAATAATTGGATACCATTGTCTCTTAAAAACACAGACTGCCAGTTTCACTGCACAGAGTCCACTAACAATCACTTCTATTGATTTTATGTAACTACACAATTTATTAAATAATGTAATATCTACTGATACTTTAACCTCATTGTAACTAGCCATTCAGCATTAGACATACTATTTTTATACCATTCTCTGCCTATTTATGTGTCTTATCAAAATACTGCTCAAACAAAACTAGAAAAGAAATTCTTCAGAGAAAAATTGGTTTTGGCAGGAGATGGTGACAAGTGCACAAGTTGGGACATGGATTAAAATAGTTTCATTATCCATGGAGTAGCTTCACAATAGCCATGTGAGGTTACTGTTGAATATTGGCAGATTATTTGAACATGTGGAAATTTTACCGTAGCTAAATGCATTCTTCTGAATTACTTATTTTTTTAAGCTAGGGGTTGTTGGATAACAGTGTGAGCAATAATTCCATGAGTTCTCCTCTCATTTCTTCTCACAACCTGAGAACTAAGGGGTTGATCCCAGTTATTGTCAGAGTTTAAAATATTGACTGAGCCCAAATCCCTCCGGCTGTTTTGCTCCATTTATCTCACAGCACCAGCATTCTGACTTCAATCTCAATAGTGCTGTACATGAGAAGTTTATTTTCTCTGTGACCATGTGATATCCTTTTGCGTGTGTCCTCCTCTGAGTTTGTTTAATGTTTTGAAGTTACGAAACATAACACTGGCATCAAGGTATTTTTAAAACGAACCCAAAACAGCTATTGACCTTTTGAAGCGCAGCAAGACATTTGAACCAAAAAAGCCGCTGAGTAGAAACACACAGCCCCAGCATGTGCAGACTGTCAGGTTTTTTTAAAAAAAGGCAGTAAATGGAGGAATTCACAGGTTCATAAAGAGTGAGTACTGGATGATAATAATCGTAATGCAGAAATGGCTGGCTGTGTTGGAAAAATTGACATGTTTGATTACACTGAAGATAACAGAAATATGTTTATATATCATAATGAGCTAATTCAACAATACTTTGAAGCAAGTGAAATAACTGAAGTAAAATGAGTACAAATTTTGCTAAGTCATTGGGTTTAAAGGCATATAGTTTGCTTCAAAGTTTAACTACTCCCACCAAACCAGCAGAAATGAACTTTGCTGAAATTGTCAAAGTAGTGTAGGAACGTGCAGAACCAAAGGCATTGTTGATTGCAGAATGCTTTAGATTTTGTAAGTAGAATTAAAAGGATGAGGAGTCCATTTCAGTGTATGTCGCTGAATTGAAGCGATTGTCTAAACATTGTCATTTTGGTAATGGGCTTAATGATACACTAGGAGATCATTTAGTTTGTGGAATCTTTCAAGAAAGCATTCAAAAACAGTTCCTAACTGAAGCACAGCTCACAGTTGAAGCACCAGTTGAAATCACTGTTTCAATGGAAACTGCAGACAATTGAGTTGCAGTCAGGACTGAAAGTGAATGTGAACAAAATTGCAATGTCTGAATAGAAACCAGACATGCTGAACAAATTGTGTTACTGTTTGTGCAGATTTAAAGGTGAATAAATGCAACAAAGTAGGACACATACAAAGAACATGTTGGGCTGACAAAAAAATAAGTAGACAGCACAGGGAAAAGAAAGCTTTAAAAAGTCAAGTTACAGTTTCGAAAGGAGCACTGATCTGCATGCTGTTGATGAAAAACTATGTAGTCTTGAAATTTACAGTGTGAAAAGCAATATGGCTTGCATCAGAATTGAATGGCAAATTAATTAAAATGAAATTAGATACTGGTTCAGCTGTTTCAGTCATTCCACAAAATGAGTTTGAACGACATTGCAAAGGTACTAAACTGAAGCCTGCAAATATCCTTACTAAGAACTTGTGTTGGAGAAAAGGTAACTCCCGTGGGAATGATTTTCGTGTCAGTGAAATCCAACAACCAACAAGCCACATTGAGCAGGTTAAAAACAGGATGGCCAGCATTGTAGGGCGTGATTGGCTGAGACAAGTACAACTTGATTGGAGATCCATCCACCATTTGCATGCCACATCCCTTACAATAAAGTCATCCTAAAGGTAATCAAGAAGGATGTTGGATGATGTTACAACTGTCTCCATGCCAGGCTCCATGAACTGTTGCCCAGCAGAGGGCAAACAGCTGTTGATGCCAACTTCTACACCTCTGGTTGGAAAGCATATTGGACCAAGGAAGGATCTTGCTTCTCAGAGAAATCATGAAAGTGACAAAAGCAGTTGTCTGACTACAACAGTTTTTGTAGGAAAAACTGGTTTTTCCTACAAAACAGTTTTTGTAGTTCTAAGCTGGAAAAGAGTTCAAAAAGCCTCAGGAAAGTTGCAAGCATCCAATTTTTGTGAGCATAAAGAAGTGGAATCTACTCTGCATGCATTAAGGTTGCTGCATGAACTTCAAGTGGGAGACAAAAAGCTGCTTGCAAAAGTAGATGCAAAGACCAAAGCCCAGCTGGATGAATGGAAGGCCAAAAAAGAAAGGAGTCAATAGAGATATGAAAACAGGATTCATCAGATGATTTTGTAGATGCTGAAACCAAAAGCAGAGATCAGATAGAAAAGGGAGCAGTGAACTAAATGCACCTTCCCAAGATCAAGGTGCACAAACTAGAACGAAGAATAAGAGTGAGAATGAGAGAGAGAGAAGCTAGGACTGGGACAGAAGCAAGGATCGAGATAGATCCAGAGAGAAAAGCTGAGCAAAGGAGAAGAATGGTGTCAGGAGATGTCAGAACCACCACATATGGTGCTAACACACCACAGCAAATTCCTAATACATATATATGGTGTATATGTCTATGCCCACTTTGAAAGCGAGAATACAACTACAGCTGTGAAGATCCCTGCAGCACCTGATGACCCTGTGATCTCTGTCTCAGAGGCCAATGTTAGGCTGTCTTTAAAGAGAGTGAACCCTCGCAAGGTGGAAGGTCCTGATGGAGTATCTGGTAAGGCTCTGAAAACCTGTGCCAACCAACTGGTGGGAGTATTCAAGGACATTTTCAACCTCTCACTGCTATGGGCAGAAGTGCCCACTTGCTTCAAAAAGACAACATTTATACCAGTGCCTAAGAAGAATAATGTGGGCTGCCTTAATGACTATTGCCTGGTAGCACTCACATCAATAGTGATGAAATGCTTTGAGAGGTTGGTCATGAGTACACTGAACACCTGCCTCAGCAAGGACCTGGATCCATTGCAATTTGCCTATCGCCACAATAGGTCAACGGCAGACGCAATCTCAATGTGCTCCACACAGCTTTAGACCACCTGGACAACACAAACACCTACATCAGGATGCTGTTCATCGACTATAGCTCAACATTTAATACCATCATTCCCACAATCCTGAGTGAGAAGTTGCAGAACCTGGACCTCTGTACCTCAATCTGCAATTGGATCCTCGGCTTCCTAACTGGAAAACCACAATCTGTACAGATTGCTGATAATATATCCTCCTCTCTAATTATCAATACTGGCGCACCTCAGGGGTGTGTGCTTAGCCCACTGCTCTACCCTCTGTATACACATGACTGTGTGGCTAGGCATAGCTCAAATACCATCTATAAATTTGCTGACCATCTAACCATTGTTGGTGGAATCTCAGGTGGAGACGAGAGGGCATACAGGAGTGAGATATGCCAACTAGTAGAATGGTGCCACAGCAACAACCTGGCACTCAACGTCAGTAAGACAAAAGAGCTGATTGTGGACTTTAGGAAGGGTAAGACGAAGGAACACATACCAATCCTCATAGAGGGATCAGAAGTGGGGAGAGTGAGCAGCTTCAAGTTCCTGGGTGTCAGGATCTCTGAGGATCTAACCTGGTCTCAACATGTCGATGTAGTTATAAAGAAGGCAAGACAGAGGCTATACTTATTAGGAGTTTGAAGAGATTTGGCATGTCAACAAATACACTCAAAAACTTCTATAGTTGTACCATGGAGAGCATTCTGATAGGTTGCATCACTGTCTGGTATGGGGGGCTACTGCACAGGACTGAAAGAAGCTGCAGAAGGTTGTAAATCTAGTCAGCTCCATCTTGGGCACTAGCCTACAAAGTACCCAGGACATCTTCAAGGAGCGGTGTCTCAGAAAGGCAGCATCCATTATTAATGATCTCCAGCACCCAGGGCATGCCCTTTTCTCACTGTTGCCGTCAGGTAGGAGGTACAGAAGCCTGAAGTCACACACTCAGTGATTCAGGAACAGCTTCTTCCTCTCCACCATCTGATTCCTGAATGGCCATTGAATCTTTAGACACTACCTCATTTATTTTTGAATATACAGTATTTCTGTTTTTGCACATTTTTAAAAATCTATTCATTATAAGTAATTGATTTACTTGTTTATTTATTATTTATTTTATTTGTTTTTTTTCTCTCTGCTAGATTATGTATTACGTTGAACTGCTGCTGCTAAGTTAACAAATTGCACATCACATGCCAGTGATAATAAACCTGATTATGATAAAGTTGACACACAAAATGCTGTTGGAACACAGCAGGCCTGATGAAGGGTCTCGGCCCGAAACGTCGACTGTATTTCTCCCTATAGATGCTGCCTGGCCTGCTGTGTTCCACCAGCATTTTGTGTGTTTTGCTTGAATTTCCAGCATCCACAGATTTTCTCGTGTTTTTGGTAAAGTTGATCCTTATTCAGTAAACCAGCATAGATTTAATGGGCAAAATGGTTCATGAGGAAATATTTCAAACTCAACAACAGAACATATATATGAACACTATATTTACCACTGAGATTTAGGCTAATATCTTTAAACTGCCCTTGCCATTTTACACAATGTTAAAGGTTCTGGGATAAGATTACAATTGGTGCCATTTATCTGGCTTGGGACAATGAGTATAATTTATGTGTGCAGATCTCTTAATGCACTTTTTTGTTGTAGTTCTTCACAGGTTGGTGGATAATCATAGATGCTGCAGTTGTTTACCCAACAAATAAAGAGATGAACCATGCTTTTCACACATGTGGCGTTATGTCAACTATAGCTTTCTTCATGTAAGTTCCTGTTGAAATACTCTGTTTTTGATTGATTGTTGATTTAGCTTTCAACATGTGCTATATGAAGTTTGTTAATAGGTTAAGGTCGTCATAAAGAGTCTTGGCCCAAAACATCTACTGTTTATTGCCCTCAATAGATGCTGCATGATCTGCTGGGTTCCTACAACATACTGCTGTGGATTTCCAGTGTCTGCAGAATCTCAAGTTTATGACCACAGTACTGTACTAGTGTCAGTTGCGACTTGTAGCAATGCTGGCACTTCAGAGTCAGAAGTTTATGTGTATAAAACACATGCTAGGAAATGTGCAGAAAGTTCACATTACCATGTTGGTGTTACAAGTGTAACCTTTAAATTCTGAGCTTATTTCTGGACCATTGGTTCATACTCCTGGATTAATCACTTTGCTGTCTTAACTCTCAATCTAGTAATGCAGGTTGCCGAAGTTGTGATAATATAGATTGCAAATGTCTATGTTACAATTTATCACTGCATTCCACATTTATAATAAAACTTGTTTCCAATTTAGGATCAATGCTGTGTCTAATGGGCAGGTCCGAGGTGATGGATACAGTGAAGGCTGCTTGGGAAGGACAGGTATGGCTGTTTAACGCTTTATTTTTAGTGGTTACTGTATCTTGAACATTAAAAAATAAAATTACCTCACAGTGACATGGCAACAGAATCCCTGTTACATTGCAAATGGGTAACCAAGGCAATAGTATGTAGCCCCCTGGCTAGCCTCAGGCTCGCTCAGCTCGCTTCCGTCTAGGGGGAGCAGCCTTCGGCCCCGCCAAACTGGGTAGTCAGCTTGTGTGGATGCTGTGTGATGTCCCCGCCCTGCCAAATAACAGACAGTACACCATATGCGATTAAATGATTACACTTTATAGAGATTACTAAAACTAAGTGATTAATAACGATACAGTATATATGAAGGAAAATAAAATAAAGAAAAGGCGCCAAACTTATCAAAGTCCAAACCACTTCGTGCACAACCATTGGAGCTCAATTACTGAAGTCTTCTGGCCACCATTCAATCCCTCAGACCTCCTCAACTCGCAGCTCAGGACCACCTGAAGTGATCAACCAAGCACATCTATCCTCGTCGCCTCTCCTTGCTGAACCTCCAGGCCTTGGACCCCCGCTCGGGGTACATTCTGTTGCCCAGTTTACAGCATCGCACCCTCTCTCTCTCACCCCCTCGCGCCAACTCCCTAAAAGCCCGCCAACACTAATTTACAGACTCAGAAGAGAGAAAATAACATTAATCCCAATTGGTTAACAAATGAATACAATTCTCGTTATCAGTAAATTCTAAACCCAGACAAACTGCAAGAGAAAGCACTTACCATAACAAAGAAGTATTCCTACTTTTAACAAAACAAAGAAGCCATTTTGATTAACATATGCAGTAACAAAGAAAGAGAAGAAACCCCCTTACAAGTATATTTGAAAGCCTGATCTCACTTGGGAATAAAAAGAAAAGTCAAGAGATCAAGAATATATATCTGCTTCCATAGACGGCCCGTCTTGCTCTACAGTTCACTGAAGATACTAAACTGAGGTAATGTTTTTGTTTCTTCCAGTGGATTGGTGAGAAAGGGAGTGATGAATGATTAACATTTTTCAAAACTGTTTAAAAATATTATGTCCAAAGAAATTACTTGTGAACTGGAAAAAGTAATGTATTTAGAACAGAGATGAGGAGGAATTTCTTTAGCCAGATGGTGGTGAATATCTGGAATTCACTACCACAGATGATTGTGAAGGCCAACTCGTTGGGTATATTTAAAGTGGAGATTGGTATTCACTTGATTAGTAATGGTATCAAAGGTTACAGTGAGAAGTCAGGTGAATGGTGTTGAGAGAGACCATCAACCATGATGGAATGATAGGGCACACTCGATGGGCTGAATAGCCTAATTCTGCTCTTATGGTTTGTGAGGAAAGAGTACCGAGATCCTAAAAAGAGAAAAATATATCAAAAAGTGAAAACTATTTGCATTTTGCATAGGTACAGAATGATTGAAAATATTTTTTTAAAAATAACTTCAGCACCTGGTTCAATTTTTTTTTTGTGAGCAGTTCTCATGAAATGAGACTGAAACTTAAAAGCAGTACATCTATATTTAGGGGAAAAAAGAGTGTTCATCTCATCAATTCTGAAACTAGACAGTGCAGTTTGATGCATTGATCTTGCACCTCTGGGCAGGTAAGTAGAACTTGTGAGTGGTTAAAAATTAAAATTATTCCTGTACTCAATTTTAAGATACATTGAAAGTAAGTTATTTTTGTTAACCTCTGAGAAAATCACAGCTTTTGTTTTCTTTTGCTAAGTTATTTTGCAAGTTAATTTCCCATCAAATCCTCCAAACCATGTGTAGGAGTTGATACCAATGTTGAATGATTTCTGATTCAGTAACTCTAACCTGCATTTCAGTGCATTAAGCACAATGTGTTGCACTGAAAAACTGTGGTAAGTAGGAGATCAATACAGACAATATTCCTGGTATAGTGCTTAGAGGATATGCAGACCAGTTAGCAGATGTTCTTACTGTCATCTTCACCATCTCCCTGAGCAGCGCCACCGTTCCAACGTGCTTCAAGGCCGCCACAATCGTCCTCGTGCCGAAGAGGTCTTCAGTGTCCTGCCTCAGTGACTACCATCCCGTTGCACTCACACCCATCATCATGAAGTGCTCATCATGAGGCACATCAAGACCCTGCTGCCCCCTCACTGGACCCCCTGCAGTTTGCGTACCGTCCCAACCGCTCAACAGATGACGCCATTGCCATCACCATCCATCTGTCCCTAACCCACCTAGACAAAAAGGACACGTACATTCGAATGCTGTTCATAGACTTCAGTTCAGCATTCAACACAATCATTCCTTAGAAACTGATTGGAAAGCTGAGCCTACTGGGCCTGAACACCTCCCTCTGCAGCTGGATCCTAGACTTCCTGAATGGGAGACGTCAGTCAGTCCGGATCAGAGGCAGCATCTCCAACACCATCACACTGAGCACGGGGACCCCTCAGGGCTGTATGCTCAGTCCACTGCTGTTCACTCTGCTGACCCACGACTGTGCTGCAACACACAGCTCGAACCACGTCATGAAGTTCACCGATGACACGACCGTGGTGGGTCTCATCATCAAGAACGACGAGTCAGCATGCAGAGAGGAGGTGCAGCGGCTAATGGACTGGTGCAAAGCCAACAACCTGGCTTTGAATGTGAACAAAACAAAATAGATGGTTGTTGACTTCAGGAGGGCATGGAGTGACCACTCCCCGCTGAACATTGAAGGCTCCTCGGTAGAGATCGTTAAGAGCACCAAATTTCTTGGAGTTCACCTGGCGGAGATCTCACCTGGTCCCTCAACACCAGCTCCATAGCAAAGAAAGCCCAGCAGCGTCTCTACTTTCTGCAAAGACTGAGGAAAGTTCATCTCCCACCCCCCCATTCTCATCACATTCTACAGGGGTTGTATTGAGAGCATCCTAAGCAGCTGCATCACTGCCTGGTTCGGAAATTGCACCATCTTGGATCGCAAGACCCTGCAGCGGATAGTGAGATCAGCTGAGAAGATCATCAGGGTCTCTCTTCCCACCATTACAGATATTTACTCTACATGCTGCATCTGCAAAGCAAACAGCATTATGAAGGACCCCACTCACCCCTCATACAAACTCTTCTCCCTCCTGCCATCTGGGAAAAGGCACCAAAACATTCAGGCTGTCATGACCAGACTATGTAACAGTTTCTTCCCCCAAGCCATCAGACTCCTCAATACCCAGAGCCTGGACTGACACCAACTTACTGCCCTTTCCTGTGCCTATTGTCTTGTTTATTATTTATTGTAATACCTGCACTGTTTTGTGCACTTTATGCAGCTCTGGGTAGGTCTATAGTTTTTTTTCTGTGTTTTTTTTAACATAGTTCAGTGTAGTTTTTGTACTGTTTCATGTAGCACCATGGTCCTGAAAAATGTTGTCTCGTTTTTACTGTGTACTGTACCAGCAATTATGGTCGAAATGACAATAAAAAGTGACTTGACTTGATCAAAGAGAGAAGTGTAAAGGGGATTAGAGTTTGAAGTGCGGGGAAGGTAACTAGTTTGGATGGAGGTCATAGGAACAAATCACTTTCTGTACCCCTGTGCCCTGCTGGTTTTCTGGAACCAGAAACTACTTGTTTTTTTTTACTCCCGAGTGTTTCCTTGCAACAGGTAGAGTTTACAAACTAGCTTGATCCTATTCTTGCATAACAAACATGTAAGTAAATTTTGAACAAGATTTACTGTAAGAACAATCACACATGACTTCATCTGTTCCTGTGGTTAAAAATCAACAAGTGAATCAGCAGGTCAAAAATTGAATCTTCCTGGTAATTTTGCTCTTATATTGTGTAATATTTTCACTGATGGGAATTAAGTGCTTATAGTAGCTTTACCTGTTAGTCATTCATCTCTCTTCAAATAATTTTCCCTGCTCCATGATTGAAGAGTGATGGCACACCTATTGTAGAGGTATTTACTTGCAATAGGAATTCAAACAAATATTAATGTCAGTAGAAAATGTACAGATGGGCACTTGGTTGATTCCACTTTGAAATCAAAGCCAGAGAACCATCAAGTGATGATTTGGAGAATATTGATTTTAGGCCATGAGACACAGGTTATTCAGCCCATCAAGTCTGTTCAGCTGTTCCATCATGGCTGATTGATTACCCCTCTCAACCACATTCTTCTGTCTTATCCTTGTAACCTTTGACATCCTTATAAATCAAGAACCTATCAACCTCTGCTTTAAATATATCCAGTGACTTGGCCTCTGTAAACTTAAATTTGCCGGACCAAATAACCACACCACAAACAGTTCTTTACTTTATCCTCTCACCAGTTTATTTGTTCGAACTCAGCCAGCGAGAAGCTCGGAGCCAGGCATCGGGGAGACAGAATACCCCTCTCTCTCTCTCTGGCGGCTCGTGATGAGCTTCTGTCTAACATGCAGAAACGTTACAATTTATAGAACTAGGAAACAAAGAGCACTTAGAGAAACTGGGATTCTTCACCAGGTGTGTTGGAGCAAAACTCAATTACTTAGATAAGAGAGTCACTTATCTAAGGGAGTCAGTTACTCCCTTTCGTTAGAAACGAGGGAGCTTAGTTCAGTGGTGCGAAACTGTGAGACATGGTGTGTGGAGTCAGCCCTCATTGTCGTTCCCAAAGGGACAGCTGTGAGTCGTTAATCGAAACAATTTGAAGGCAGATTCCTTAGCAAAGGACAACCTCTGCACACTGTCCAGAACAGAGCACACACAAGCTGGCACTTAATTTTAACCCGTTATTTTCAAGAATCCAAGTATCATTTCTTATGTCCCTCGATTCCCTTAAAACTTCTTCACCTCCACTGCCATCTGTAATGAATTCCACAAATTCACCACTATTTGGCTAAAAGTTCTCATTATTTGTTAGATGTTTTAAAATACAAATCTGTCAGTATCTGGAAAGAGGAATGTTTAATGTGATGACTGGTTTACATTTGAGATTTGGGCCATTCTGTTCTTAAATGTTGACCAATATGTATATTTTTATCACACCCTAAAGCAACTTCTTTTCAACTGGGTTGTGTACCCCAGCTGCTTCTCTGTATTTTACTGTGGTATGAATGACCCATGTATATAATGTTTCTCCTAAAATAAACTATCACTGATGTCTGTATTATACTGTTGGGACAGTAATAATATGTGCATTTAACTTTTTTCCCCTAAATTGGCAGATTTAATTATTACTGTTCAACCGTCAGATTACTGAACCTATGGATTTAATTTTTAAGACTCCATACGTATGTTCTTTATATTTTTGTATTTGCACAGATTATCTTCTTTTCAACATTGATTCTATGTTTATTTCTTTGTTCTAATGTCTGCAAGAAAATGAACCTCAAGGTAGTATATGGTGACATACACATACAGTGCTTTGATAATAAATTTACTTTGAACTTCAGACTTTGAACATTACACAGGCCTAGTTTCTTGAAATCTATAGCAACTACCATCAAATACGAAGGCAGTTCCCAGGAATTTGCCACTTTCATCAAGAGTTAGACGTTCACAACGTCCATTCAATTTCAGTCTCTACCTTTAACACCCAATTCTTGCAATTCATGTTGCAACATTGTTTTGAAGATTGCTTTGTTTCAGCTGTACACCATGAATGCTAGTGACATGGACATTGATTATATGAAGTGAAAGCATTTGAGTGTTTTCCTTAATGTTACCACAAAATATACATGTTACCATCATTCAATAGATAGAAGAATTCCTACTTTGCTAATGAGGTGAGGAAAAATACTTGTGCATTTATAGTACAACTCTTGACAACCTGCTGTTCAATTGTTTGGATGGTTCAGCATCTGGCTGATATGGTGATGATTGTAATTTTCACTCACCTGGGTGGGCCCCTGCTCCTTCACTCCCTTCCTAATCATCCTATCGCTGATCCTACATTTCCTATTCCAGTTCCCACATCCCTGCTACTGGCTAGGACCCCAGTTCCCACATTGTTCTTTTCAAAAACTCACTGGTTCACTAAAGTGTTACTGTGTAATGTCTTTTACAGAAGTGAATTAAAAGCATGCTGAAGTGCACTAAAGCCTCTTGAAGTCTTGTATTTACACCTCAAGCACAGCCCTTTCACTTTGCAACGGTGCTTCTCACAATGACCACTCCTGAGGACAGCTGAGAGTCAAATCTAATGTGGATTCAGTATTTCACTTAAGACAGATTGGTTAATCACTGCAGATTCCCTTCCCTAAAAATTATATTGAACCGGATTGGAACTCTGCTGATTGTGTTTATTTGGTGCTGCCTTTCTGGTGTTGTTATATGTAGCTGTTCTTTATTTGGCATTGGTTTCATCTGTTTCAAGAATAACTAGTTCCACACTGTAGATTATGGCCTCCAGTTTTCGTACATTTTGCTGTTTTAAAGCTTTTTGCCTTCCATTGATTGTTCTATCAATTTTTAAGTCCTATTTGCACAGACTTCATGTTCTTTAACTTGGCCTGATCTTTATTCTGTTCCTGAGCAAATTTAAAGAATGCTGGACTATAAGCAGCTCAGATATATCACATCACAGTACATATTCGTGTTTGAATTGAAATGATTGCATTAGGTGTAGATGATGGATTTGATTTCTAGGAATTTACAACAGGATATGACTCAAATTTCCAAGTAGATTATCCACAACTAGCCCAGACAAGACAAAAGCCACTTTCAATTGTTATTGAAATTGTTTTCAATTGTGAAAGTTATGGTGTATAATTATTAAAAATTCATAAAAATCATGCTAGAAATACATAAATTATAGTCAGTGAAATATAATTTTTAAAAAAGTATATAAAACTTTTTTTATATACAAAAATACAAATATACAAAAGTATATTTATCCAACTATTTGGATAAATTAGTCAGAACTGGCCACAAAAACACTACAGCTGTAAGATTAAGTCAGAGTCTGGGTATCCTAACTTCTGCTATCCCAAGACCTTTTCCTCCATCTGCAAGTCTGCAATTAGAAGTGTGGGAATATTCTTCAGTTCCCAACGCCTTTCAAGAAAGTTGATACTATTTATCTGTTTGAATGATGCTATACAAAATGGGGAAAAAAGACTGCATAACAAGATATTAGTGCAAAAGAAAAGACACACAATCCATGGTAGTGCAAGAGGCTTTGTTGCTGAGGTAGGATATGGGTTGTGCAGATCGATTCAAGAACTTGATGCTTGTAGGAAAGTAGTAGCTCCTGAAACTAAGGGTCTCGGCTGAAAACATCGACAGTGCTTCTCCTTATAGATGCTGCCTGGCCTGCTGTGTTCCACCAGCATTTTGTGTGTCTGTAGGTAGAACTTCAGATGTTTGTGTACCTTTTGCCTGACGACAAAAGCAAAAAAGAACACAGCCTGGATGATGGGGGTCCTTAATGATAAATTGTGCCTTGAGGCTGCACTTCCTCTAGATGCTGTCAATGGTGGTGCCTATGAATGGGCTGAGGGCATTTGAAGGTGGGCAGTAAATTCTGGCTTTGCAAACAATGGCCAGATCCCAGAATGACTTTTTTTAAATTAAAATAGCCCCTCTAATTCATTTGAAACATTCACTGCTTCACCAGACAAGCATGCCAGTGAAATTATCCATATTATAAATTATTGTGGTTTCTGCTAGAGCATCTTTAAAAGAAGAATGGAACTGTGAATTTGACCGTTAATGTGATTTGAGAGCAGATGAGTCTGTGGCTGTCTGGGGCAAAAAGGATGTGGTTTTCAAAAAATAGTTATATGCTTATGGCAGCAACAGAGTTGTCACTGCTTACAGACCAGTTTTAATGATAACAGATAAGTGCTTTCCCAGAGTACAGATGTACTCATTCATGGAAGAGTAATTATTTGGAAAGATGCATGAAGCAAGTGATCTAAATAAATATACATCACTTTGATTAATTTGTTCAGATGGGAATTTTTTAATGCCTTGCATTTTAAAAAGTGTATTTACATTTTAAACAGTACATTGGTCTAAATGAAGACAACTTCGAGAAGTAACTAAAGATGTTTATTCTGGTGTTGATCTGAGTTTCTTGCGAGGCTGTAACATTCTCTTCCAACTTCCAGCTATATCTTCTTCATCCATAACTGTTCACTTTTTAAATTTTTCCACAATTCTATTTTGCTCCCTCCTCTGCCCATTCATTTCTGAAATGAGCTTCCTTTCTACCCTTGGCCTTGATCCTACAAGATACAGATCTCTGTTAAATTGCTCTTCAGGGCTGTGTTACTAAATTAGCCTGATCTTCCTTTTACTCTGTTCTAGTTACTGTCTGTCAGTTTCAAACGTTTGTGTTCTCCTCTTCACCAAAGCCCCCTAAGAATTCTACCTTTCCTTTCCATTCACCATTGACACAGCTAAAATACACTGTGACATGTTCCCTGTTGAGATAGAGACAAAACGTTTGTGGCTTAAGTTAAGGAGGTCACCAGTAACTCCCCTTCCTTCAAAACCTGTTCCGTGGATGATTCTTTCACTTCATTCACATTCCTTTATTAGAATCTGTCCTTTTCATTATCTTCCTGCATTCACAACTATCTGCTGCCCTCCCAAATCTACCTCCAGAACTCTACAGCTATATATTGATTGAATAAATTCTGTCTTTTCATTGTTCAGCCATTCCAGTTTTGTCCAAATGTTCTCCAGCCTTTGGGAAAGTTTATATAGGTAATTTCACCCTAACCATGGACTTTTTACTCTCCTCCCATCTGGTAGGTGCTACAGAAGCCTCCGCTCCTGCACCAGCAGGCACAGAAAGAGCTTCTTCCCTGAGGCTGTGACCCTGCTGAACCTCACATCACAGCGCTAAGCAGTATTGCACCCATATTGTTCTGTCTCAATACTTTAATATTTGTGTGCTGCAGCACTTACTTTATATTCACAGTTGTTTTGTAAAGAACACTATTCTTTGCATTTCTGGTCAGATGCTAACTGCATTTCATTGGCTTTGTGGCCTTTACTCGCCACAATGACAATAAAGTTTAATCTAATCTAATTTGTTCAAACAGAGTGAGAGTAAATGCAGCCCTGTTAATGATTTTTGTACTGATTCTCTGCATTTTTTTTCTACAGGTGCAAGAATCTGGCTTTTCATTGGCTTCATGCTGATGTTTGGATCTCTCATAGCTTCTATGTGGATCCTATTTGGGGCATACGTTGTACCAAGTAAGTTTTTTTTGGTCCTATAAATTGATAATTAACTTCTTAGGTTGAGGTCGTGCAACCCTTATCCAAGATGCTTGGGGCCGCAAGTGTTCCAGATCTTTTTGAAATTTGAATTATTTGCATATATATAATGAGCTACCTTGGGGATGGGACCCAAGTCTAAACATGAAATCCATTTACACTACATGTACAGCTTGTACATATGCCCTGAAAGTAGTTTTGTATATTTTCAATAACTTTTTGCATGAAACAATAATGTATACATTAAACCAGGGGTGGCCAACCTTTTACATTCCATGCGTCAATTTTTTCACGCACGAGTTCAGATGTGCCATACAACTCTTGTACCCCATTCAATTCTTGTACCCCCACTCAATTCTTGTAAAAATACGTTAATATAGACATATTTAGCATTTTTACATGATATGTTGATTTAATATAAAAACAAGATAAACATTACTTACCTTAATGATACTTTCAACAAATATATTTTATCTTCTTTTGATTTCTTCCTTTTTCTTAATCACATATTCTTTCTGTAACTCAGACCCAAGCACTAGCTTCAGTTTTCCTCCTATTTCAGTCTGATGTTGTGTTTTATAGTGTCTATTAAGATCATGTCTTCTATTATGTGAGAAAGTGTTTTCATAAACAATGCACAACGGTTTTCCTGGCAGACCCACTATAAATAAGAACTCATTTTCCCCACAGTTCATTGAATTCAGGCTTACTATCACTTCCTGCTTTTCTTTTGCACTGTGATGGGTAACTGAATGTAAAAACAAGGCTTAATTTTCGCAAAAGTACAAAACTGCAAATGTTCACAAGGGACGAACAAAGCACAACTCCGTAGCGCACGAGTGTCAGTTGTAAACTGACTGGCAAAAACCTGCGATGCACCGCTGGTGCAGGTGCCTGGCGCCTCGGGATCAAACAAGTATCAAAAGTGTATTGAACAGTTATGAAACGACTTCAGAATAAAAGTCCTTCTTTCCCAGTTTGACTCATTGAACTTTTTTTTAAAAATTGGAAACAAATTAATGTGAAAGAAGATAACATTCGTCAAAAGATGTGCACGAAATAATAAAATCGCTAAAAATAATTGCTAAGTTTTAGATTTATTCTCAGTAAAACCCATTTGTAGCTCTAAGCTACTTGAATTCCTATTACAGGTTTTTTTTTCTACAAATCGGTTTTTGGTTAATACTTTTTGCATGAGTAGGCTTACTTTTTTATTATTATCACTGGGGTGCAATGCGCCACTTCTAATCATCCAATGCCCCACTTCTGGCGCATGCGCCATAGGTTGGCCATCCCTGCATTAAACCATCAGAAAGGTAAGCTATCACTACTTTGGCCACCCAGGTGGACAGTCAGTGGCTGTTTGGCAACGCCATCCTTCCCTACTCTGAATTTATGTGTTACCAGTAAGCAGTCATTATCTTACACTTGTTCATCACATATATGTACTGATGCAGCATGTCAGATTTTCATTAGTGATGATCTTGGCCAACTCATCAATGAATTTGTCTGCTGCTTTGTGGTCAGCAGACACTTTATTACTACAAAGATTTACAAATTTAATGCTGTGTCTTTTAAATTTCTGCAATCAGCCTGCTGAATATTCACAATTACCTTCAATTTTCAGTTAACCGTGATAGATCTTGGTTTCATGATTAAACGGCATACGTTCACCCCAGTGATGAATCCACTCTTTCAGTTCTGATTGAGATGTTCATTTTATGTAATGTTTCTTTTTTTTCTTTTTTTAATTACCGGTAGTTTTTTTATGCATTTTCTACATTGCTACAGATAGAAATGTAATGTTTCTATATACTTCATTAACTACTATCTGTTAACTAATATATGTGAGGTCACTTCACCAAACTGTGGTGCACAGAGATCTGTGCATTGCCTAGGAACTTTCCCCACACATTGTGGAATTTTCCATTTGTGACATCCTGCCAGTGCTCAAAAAAAAATTTGGGTTTTGGAGTTTTTAAGATTTTGGATAAGGGTTGCTAAATCTGTATTGCTTTTGCTATTGTTTAGCTGAACATTGCAGTTTTATTTACGTTAATAATTGTGCTTTAAATTGCATCTCAACAGATTTACTGTATGTGAAAAACATTGAGAAGAACAATGTTGCTCATTTGGTATTTTGTATGAGCCCAATTCCCTCAGATAATAGGACTGGCAGTTTATCTCCAAACTTCTTGTGGCCTTCAGTGGATGGATAAAGGATAACAATTGTTCTTTTTCATTTAGTGTCGAAACAAAGCAGGAAGGTTAGCTTAACTGTGGCTAACAAGGAGAATTATTAGATCTAAGGAAGAGCTATATGAAGTGGCCTAGAAAGCAGCAAACCAAAGGACTGGGAAAAGAAGAACCAAGCGATTAATTTTAAAGTGGTGGGGGGGGGGGGGAGGAAGTGAGTTGAAGGTAAACTTGCAAGGAACATTAATAACTTACTGTAAAAGTTCCTATTAATATGTAAGCGGAGTACATATATAAAGACAAATATAAACTTCTTACACACAGAAATGGGAAATTATGGGGTACAGAGGAATGGCAGCACAGTCGAACAAATTCCTTGGTTCAGTCTCCACAAAGGAGTGCACAATTAACCCAGAATTATTGGGGAATCTATAAACTCGTGAAATGGAGTAATTGAAGTGAATCTGTCTTAGCAGTGAAGTTATGTTAGGAAAGTTGATGGGATTGAAAACCAGTAAATCTCCCCAGTCAATAGAGTGCATCCTAGAACATTTAAACAGCCTCAGAAAATTGAGGATGTGTTGGTAGGTAATTTCCAATATTTTTTTGGACATCAAATCAGTTCCAATGAATCAGAAGGTAGCAAATGTACTCTCCATTTTTAAAAATGGAGAATTTTAATATTGGTCGGTTAGCCTAACATTGGTAGTGGAGAAATGCCAAAGTCTGTTATTAAAAAAATTTGTGGGTGTAGTAAACTTTAATGGATGAGGGTAAATCTGTAGACATTTGGCCTTTCAGAGGGCTTTAACAAGTTTGAACCTAAGGGAATGGAGTGAAAAATTAAAACTTGTAGTGGGATGAGGACAGAGAACTAGTTTGTGGACAGGAAAGAGGTCACTTTCTGAATGGCAAGCAATGACTAATGATGCATTGCTGCAGGGTTCGATACTAGAACTGTGCTATTCACAATGTCTGTCAGTGATTTAATGGGCGTGTTGTATGTGAATCTCCCAAATGTGCTAAGAGTTCAAAGATGGGAGTAGGTGTGAACTGTGGGAAGAATGTAAAATTTGAACAGGTTGAATGGGTGGGGAAAATACTTGGTAGATGGAGTAACATAAGGTTAAAAGTGAGTTTCAGGATTTGGATCCAGTGAGAATAAGTGAATATTTCCACTTTATAATATTAGTTAACTGGTGGGAACTTGCACGTGAGGTTCCTTTGTACCAGTCACTTTTCTAGGTGGTGAGTTTCAAAGCGTTATCCAAGAAGCATTTATTCTTGGGTGAAAATCTGAAGTGAATTGTCCCACTTGAGGTAAAATCTTCATTTCCAAGGAAGTACACAGCATGACTTGATAAGATTTTGTTCAATTGTACATAAACAGGAAGTGCTTACAAGTGGTTGAGTGAAATCTTCAAATGCAAGTGAGCATTTTCAGCATCGCTTGCTTTTGTGGTTAATTGCTTTACAACATCAATACAAGCAACAATTCCTGCTGTAATTTATTAGAATTGTTTAATCAGAGTCTGTGCCATCTAACTTTTCCATTTAAATTGATATATTTTTGTGCAAATTTTCATGTTTGTTTGTTACAGAGGCTAACGTTTATCCAGGCCTGGCTGTTTTCTTTCAGAATGCACTAATATTTTTTAGGTAAGCAAATCATTTCATTTGGCAAATGCAGCTACTATGCAGATTCTTGGAAAGTTTAAGAATTCTATACACGTCCTCCCATATACTTTAAATCATCTCTAGATTACTTATAATACCTAATACAATGTAAATAGTTGTTGTACTGTATTGTTTAGGGAATAATGACAAGAAAAAAAAGTCTGTACATGTTCAGTACAGACGCAACCATCGTAGCTCTTCTGGGAACGCTGATGCCGCCTTGGCATCAGCCGATCCCGATTCTCCCATGATCTTGAGGCTGTAGTGCTTTACATAGCCAGCCAGCCATTCCTTACTGGCTTTTAAACTCCTTCCTCTCGCTCACAAGTGGCGAACGAACGAGACACGAGGTGAGCAATGCTCAAACAATGAGTAATACTTTTAATCGTCTCTAGATTACAGTACTTATAATACCTAATACAATGGAAATGCTATGTGAATAGTTGTTACACTGTCTTGTTTAGGGAATAAGGACACTTTGGAGGAGGGTCAATAATACTAAAGTCAGGATCTGTGGAGATTGAGGG